>NC_092719.1:144160550-145430422 GCF_047496885.1 Scyliorhinus torazame
TCCCCCCCCCCCCCCCCCCAACCACCACATATCCTTTGATCCCTTTAGCCAGGTGGGACCTCGGTTTAACATTGCATCCGAAGATGGTGTGATGTTCTCTTCGTACTGCACTGAAGAGTCAGCCTTGATCTTTCTGCTCCTAGCCTAGGGCGGTTCTTGAACCCAGAACCTTGTGCTTCAGAAGGGAATATGTTGTTACAGACGCCTGGTAGCCCTCCATAATGGCTGAAACACTGAATCAAACGCGTAACATTAAGTTTTAAGACTGTGCAGAAAAATAGATTTGTTTCAGGAGTGATAATATCAAAGTAGGGCTTGGTTATCTTATAAACAAAAAGAAAAGGAGGCCAATATTTAAACTTTTACTTAAGTTCTAAATCTAACAGATTACATGCAGTTTATTAACTTTAACACGTGTTCCCATTGAACAACACTGTACATGAACTTGTCACTCTTGTTCCACTATCACACACAGACAACGGTAATACTTACATTTGGAAAGCTATTTTCTTGTGTTGGGGGCATTGGTTCAGAATCCTTTTCCCAAAGCCTGCCACGTGGACAGTGACCCAGGGCTAGAATCAAACCTGGGACTGTGAGGCAGCAGTGCTAACCACTGCCCATCGTGCCTCCTGTGAATGACATTGGAACTTGAGTGGATCATTCTGGCTGAACTGGGGCATCCTGTATATTCCCACTAACAAGGTTAAGTCTGAATGGGACAAGGTAACTCAGACTGTGGGTATATCCCTCTGACTCTGCTGCTAGCAGTCTTTTCCTTCAGCCTGTTTAACTCCTAAATTGCCTGCTATGTTTTGGACCCATTTCTGGACGCAAGATCCTGATATCTTCCTATCCTGGCAGTGCTACCAACTGAGCCACATCTGGGAGGAATATCTAGACAAGACATTAAGAATCGTTGTTGTTCCTCGACAGAAATGTGCGAATTGGGAAAAAGTAATTGGGAAAAGAATGGATCAGGAAAGTGTTATCAATAGATAGGTCGTCAAGGTGGGAGCCAGATGGGGCTGGTACTACTCTTTCCCCAGTCTGGGATGCAGGAATTAATTGAGGATCGGTTAAATTCTGCACTGTATGTTCTATGTTCTAAAGGCTTCTTTATAAGGAGAGATGTGGAGGCTATGCAAACTGTACAGCACTGTACCAGGGGAGTCAGCACTGATGTGATTAATGGGAAATTCCTCCTTCATGAGGTTAGACAAATATGGATAAGAGAAAATTATATATTTCACCCCATTGGCAGAAGATTATCAAAATCACCAGTACCCCTCTGGGGTTTCTGACACAGATAAGGTGACTAATTGGGAGAAATGGAAACAAATTCCACTTAGTTCTTACTGGAGCAGGATCAATGAAGAAGGAATGGGACCACTAAAGGATAATGAATACAGTTTCATTGCAGAGACTAAAGGAATAACAGTGGCACTTAATTGCTGCTACTTGTAGAGAAGGGTGAAAGATGGACTGCAGAATGTCAGGGGATGCAGACGGTGGAATGGATAACGACTATTAATGAAGAGGAAACTGTCAGAAAGGGGACTTGTTACAGGCCTGGATGGTCTACAATTCAGACTGGGTGGGTGGGTGGGTGGGTGGGGGGGGGGGGGGGTCTTTGCATTCTTGGCTGATTAATAATATTCACCAGTTAAATATTAAGAGAACCTATGCCATTGCCTTCTGCCCTTCAATAAATTTCATAACCTTACCCCTCTCTCTGGTAACTGTCTTGGGATGATTCACGCTATCACCTTGATATGCTATTTCCTCCAACCTGTGATTCTGATACAATATCCTTCCCATCATCTATAACATCACTCGCTGCTACCCCTACTTCAGCCCTTTCTATCGCTGATTCCTCTGTGCCACTTGCAAACTTGACCCCTCACCCCCACCCTCCATAATCTTCAATACAGTTAAAACTCTGTGGCCCCATCCTATCTTAGACCAAGTCACTTGTAGGGGAGACTAGAACTAGGGGGCACAGTTTAATAAGGAGGAGATTAGGAGAATTTTCGGTTTACTCGTATGTGGAATTCTCTTTCTCCAGAGAGCAGTGGAGGCTGGGTCATTAAATTTATTCAAGACATAGTTGGACAGATTTTTCATAGGCAAGGGAGTCGAGGGTTATGGGGGCAGACAGGAAAGTGGAGTTGAGACTACAGTCAGATCAACCATGATTTTATTAAATGGTGGAGCAGGCTTGAAGGGCCAAATGGTTTACTCCTCCTACGTCCGACGACATTCCTCTAAGTTGTGGTCAACTCTGCTCTCTTCTTATTGACCGAATGTGACTAGCAATTCCCTAATGTTGCAAATTTAAAATTACACGTTTTGAAGAAATACCAGAGATTTTTATTCTTTCATGGACTGTGGGCATCACTGGCAGGGCCAGTGTTTATTGCCCATCCCTGGATATTGCCCATCCCTGGGTACTACGTGTAATATTCCAAAATAATATGAAAATAGGAATTGTAGCAAAGGCCTGGAGGATGATGAATTTTATACTCTCAATCAAAAGTAGAAAGTGAAAAACCAAGTAATTGTAGACCAATTAGCTTCATATTGGTGGTTTAAAAAAAATGGGATGACATTAGTGAACACTTAAATAAGACTAAATGGAGATAGTTAACACAGATTTATAAAGAGCAGGTCATGCTTGACTAATTGAATTCTTCAAAGGAGTTATTGAATCTATGGACAAAAGGAAGGCAGTGGATGCAGTATATTTGGACTTTAAAAGGTGTTTGATTTAGTGCCACCTAAGAAATGTTTTATGAAGATTAAGGTCCATCATATTGAAGAGATAGTGGCAGCTTTTTAAAAACCAATCTTAGAGTAAAGGGAGTTGGCATAAGGATAGGAAGCAAATAGTTGGAGTCATTTCTTGGATTGACGAAATGCCTTGGGGGGTTTGTGTTCCGATCTCTCATTCTCCCAATGCACAATAGAGGTCTCATCGCTTTTTTAAAATTAAAAGCAAGTTAGGAGATGTGCCAAATTGTGCGGAAGAAAGTGGAAGGAAAGACGGGCTAGATGGCTATGAAATAGAATGCAGAGCTTATTTGTTAATGGACAGGACCAATGTGTCATAAATACAATATAGCTAAATGTGAAGTATATCTTGGGAGTGCTATATTATTTGGGATTTTACAGGGGGTGGGGGTGGGTGTGGGTGGGGGGGGGGGGGGGCTTCCTTGGTTTCATTGGTTTCATTACCGTACACCACCTCCACAAGCCAATACTTGCTCCTTATGATCTGGAGTGTGCCTTTACTTGTCTAAAAACGAGATAAATGGAGCAAGTTTACTGAATATACCATGTAGTCTCAACCTCAGAAAGACAGATGATTAAAAACGGAGACTGTGGCTTAGACAATAAACTACCGGGCAGATTTATTGAACAATAAACCGAGAAATGAGTAGTATCAAATATAGCAGTAGATTTACAGTAATTATGGGCAATACTATTCTCGGACCATTAGAAACAACAAAGGTGCTGTGCTAATACTCAACATGAGATTGACCCTTGTAAACCAATTCCTTATGTGGCTGTTCGTTACCATGGAGAGTCTCGTCTGCCCTATTGCTGTTGTCTTTAGAATGATTGGTGAGCTGGGTGAAGGCTGCCAAATACAAATCCACAACCAACAGCTGCTGGGTACAGAGTTGCCTGTCAAATGGATTACAAATTAATACAGTCCTGTCCTCCTTACAGATCTGATTCAGGCTGTCTGTGGTCTATCTAGCCAGGGGGAATCAAAACACTTTGTCCGCACAGTTACAGAAGAGTTCAAAGACAACCAGCAGTAGCTTGTGACTATGGACTTGTCTGTCAAATAGAGCACAAAAAATAAAACTCCGAACTGCTTTGTAGACCTGATTAATTTAGAGAATGATCGTTAAGCACACAGTTGTCCTGGTATCTTCATTCTGTGGCAGTCTGCTATAACTTGCATTTCAGCTACTACAAAGAAACAATGCAGTACAAGGGGCTGCCCTTTGATAGCAAGGTTCTTTACTTTGGGATACAACACACCCCACACATGCATTGCATGCAGACAATGAAAGTCATGCTGCCACACAAAATACATAGAGCGCACCATTGACACGGTGTAACAATGCTCCCACTGCCTGAAGTGTTCTGAAGTCAGCAAAGTGCAAGTTAAGGCTGTGCTGCATGTTGCAGAGTGTAACCCTTACCACAAGGCGAGCAGCAGGATGCAGAAGGAAGGGAGGAGGCAAACAACGTAACTATCTTCTAGCCCGGCTCCTCTGCGCTGTGACTGAGTTTCCATTTGTGCCGATATGCAGTTATGATATTACTATTTTGAAGGTCACATTTGTAAACCTTGGACTGAGTTTAGAGACTTTCCAAAATGGACTCTGAATCATTTGACTTTCTCTTTGTGGATTTGGGTCAGAACCCCTTCAACCAGATAGAAAGGAGACACCCTCAGACATATACATTTAAAATTCAAAGAATGCTCCTAAAGAGCAATCAAAAGCTTGGCGGCTTTTCCTCCAAACACAAAGAGTGCGATTCAGCGATCATGTTGCACCCAGTCCCCATCCGGGCGCCCCAGGAGAATCCTGGGAGAGCCCAGAATTGGGCTCCGCGCTGGGAACTTGGCTGGTTGCAAGTCGCCCGACTCACTCCGTCTGGTGCGATCTGGATCTCGCCCTCACTAGGCAAGATTCAGATCTGCATATTTGCGGCTCATTTAAATAGCCGGATGTCGGATTCACCAGGCGCGCGGGAATCAATGGTGATACCTGCAAGACCTCACCAGGTTGCTGTTTAATGATGGTCCATGTAGTGACATTCCGATATCCATATACATGATCAATATATGTAAATATAGTACAGTCATTTCAACACTAGATGGCTCACAGTCAGCTACTATAAGAACTGGTTTCCTGCCTGTTCTAAGTCAGATGATGTGATTCAGAACAGTGAACAAGCAAGACATAGAATAGCTAGAGTGAGAGAAGTTAGAACTAGTTTGTTATAATATTGTATAGTTATATAGTTATCTGTATTGTACTTTAATTCTTTATTAGTTTAGTATTGAGTAAAAGGACTCACAGTTTATTATTTTATTACTCATTAAATAGTTCATCTTTCAACAAGAAGACTATTGGTCATTTTATCATCCTGGTGGATTCAAGAGTAATATATATATATTAGATAAGTCATTATTTAAAATATAACAGTCCATTAAAATATAACAATCCACACAAACATGGACCTGGCGTAATGTTACCTGGGGGATTGCGCAAGGCATCAGAGACCCCCAAGTGGTTGGGGACAGGGCAGGTTGGTACCTTAGCACTCCAGTACCTGGACACCTTGGCACTGCCAGCCTAACACCCTGGCAGTGCCACTCAGGCATCCTGGCAAGGTGATTCTTGGCGCTGCAGCCACTGAGAAACACCCTGCCAAAAGCGGGCTTAAACTTTTGTCTGCTGAATCGCACCTAATGACACAAACTGATAAACCACTGTGAACAACCTTGACCCTTTTGATCAGTACAAGGAATATGGAGACTTTGGATAACTATAATGGAATTACCACTTGCCTTATGTGGAAAGTGACTTGGTATTCTTGTACAGGTCACATGACAATGATGATTATCTTGTAAGAAACACGGCGGGGAAAAGAGAGATTTGCAAGGGAACCAAGTTGAAAAAGCACAACCCAGGATGAGACAGAGAAAGGCAGCTAGAAACAGCTTCTGCTATAAGTAACTGGGCAGTTTGAAAGTGCCATGCTGTAGAACCAGAAGAAAGGAACCTTCAGTCCTCCCTGTAAATCTGATTCCATCTGCTAGGCTGAACAGTGGAAGTGAACATAGCTGAAAAGACAACTCTGCAACCTCAAGAGCTTTACTTTAGACAACGCAACACCTTGACTTCCAAACATATCAGGCCTGCACCAAATATAAACTAATCTTGGTTTATATTCAAGTTATTTTTAACTAAACTTTGTGTGTACGTGTTGGTAACTTTATCTTTTCTTCGGTAACTTCCAGAGCAATAGAGTGGAACAAACTAACCTTTTTTTTTAAGTAAAAAGGTGTTGCTGCTATTTTTAATTGAATTTCTCACTCCTTAGTGTTGAGTGGGGTTACTGGGTTATGGGGATAGGGTGGAGGTGTTGACCTTGGGTAGGGTGCTCTTTCCAAGAGCCGGTGCAGACTCGATGGACCGAATGGCCTCCTTATTCTATGTGTGTGTGTATATATATATATATATATATATATAGGCCCTGCACTTCTCTGGTCCACTGCTTTATCAATTGGCAGCTTGTATTTGTGTCTCACCATGTGCAGCTGCTACCTCTACGCTTTATAACACACAGTGTAAGCATCTGAGCTGGTGTCTGCCATTGTGAAATCAGGTGTTCTCTTACTCTTCCACCACTGTTGGGCCGGATGGCATTTCTCTGGTATCTTAAAGAGGAATGGCACAAGATTAGGGTTGTGATAAAGAGAATGGGAGGGGAGATGTGGAAGCAACAGGGGTAGAGATTGTTGGTACTGTATATTGGGAGAGGGGTGGTGGTAAGGCTGCATAGTGCAGGGTGTGAGCTACTGGATGACATGTAAGGATATGGATTTTGAGGATCAGTTGACTGACCTTGACCACACGTGAAGTCATTGATCGTTTTGCAGGTCAGCATCCAGTTCCTTGGGGCTAGACTCTCACTACATCTGCACAATTTTTCAGCTGGCAGTGGGGTTCCTGGCTCGCTGTAGATGGATCACATCTCTTCTTCTCTCCATCTCTTGCACCAAGGCCTCCAATGGAAAATCTTGGACCCTGATCTCTGTTGTGCCATTGTTGAGTGTTCCTCATGTCAAAGTAGCTTCTATAAAAAAAACTTTCAGCACTTAATAATCCAGTTGAATGCATCTCCCATTTAAGAGGTGCAGGCTAACTTTAAGTATTTCAGATTAACCTAAACTTGTGCTAGTGTCTCCTGATTTTGTGTCCCATGCACGCTTAGAACTGAATGTCCACTGCAGTCATTTAAATAAGTTTGTGTCATCCCTGCATTGGAAGCAAGAGGCACAGGGTCATTCTGTATTGTGATCGCTAAATCCATTTCAGGCCCTAACCAAACTTTTCCCTTAACGATTTTGGAGTGACCTTTTGCATAGATGATTATAAAATCTACTGTCTGCAACTTGATATACATCCAGACCCTCATGCAAATATAAATGTATAGGGTTTACTTACTTTTAGTAACGTGACCAATGGCACAAGTGGTGAGGATCAAGAATAAATGGGAGGAGGAGTTGTGGAGGGAAATAGTTTGGGGGCTGTACGAGGATGAATTTGATTCAGTTCAAAGTGGTGCATAGGGTGCACATGACTCTGGCGAGGATGAATGGATTCTTCCAGGGGGTGGTCGATGGGTGTCAGAAGTGTGGTTGGGGACCAGAGAATCATACGCATATGTTCTGGGGCTGTGGGAATGTGGAGAGCTAGTGGGAGGTGGTGTTTGGAACGCTATCCAAGATAGTGGGGGTGGAGGTCAAGCCAGACCCTATGGTGACAATTATGGGGTCTCGGAAGTGCTGGAGCTTTTGGAGGGGAAGGGGGAACGATGTTGTGGCCCTCGCCTCTCTAATTACCCGGCGTTGGATCCTGTTAAATTGAAGGTCAGACGCACTGCTTGGCTGGGGGATTTGTACGACTTTCTCCGGTCGGCGAAGATTACGTTTGAGTTGAGGGTGCCAGAGGAGGGTTTCGAGCTGTGAATGGGGCTGTTCATGATGCAATTTGAGGAGTTGTTCGTCACGGCGGTGATTTTATGGACTGTGCAGTTAGTTTGCTGCTGTTATATATGTTTGGAATAAAATACCTTTTTTTAAAACAAGAAATGTGCTCAATGCCCAACAATAAATTCCGGGTGAGTGTTGCATTGTTAGAGATGCCAACCTTTGAATGCGATGTTAAACCAACACCCGATCTGCATCCTCACTGTATTAATGTTCCAGGTGTTGTATTTTCTTGGCATTTGCTCTTTCTCACTGAGAAGTAGAGTTGACAGTGATACCATTTCAAGAGAATAATTACAGAGTAACATTGGTAATGATCTGGGAGTAGATTGTCTACTTAGAGATTGATTTTATGTTGTAGAGAAAGCTAAAAGAGAATTACTGTGAACGAAATAACATTTGAGAATTTAAAAATTCTACCAGTGTTGCTAACTTGACAGCGATCAATTAAAGATTTTTTTAAAAATTGACATTTTGAAGAATCATTGCTGCCGACAATTTTTTTTTTTAAATAATATTTTATTGAAAATATTTGGTCAACCAACACAGTACATTGTGCATCCTTTACACAACATTATAACAATACAGATAATAATGACCTTTTTTATTTAAACAAGAACAAAAGAAAACAACAACAAATAAATAAATATTAAATAACAAAAAATAAAAACTAGCCCTAATTGGCAACTGCCTTGTCTCAGGCCACGGCCACACCCCCCCCCCCCCACCCCACACCCCCCAAGTCCTGGGCTGCTGCTGCTGCCTTCTTTGTTCTCCCCTATCTATCTTTCCGCAAGATATTCGACGAACGGTTGCCACCGCCTAGTAAACCCTTGAGCCGACCCCCTTAGGACGAACTTAATCCGCTCTAACTTTATGAACCCCGCCATATCATTTATCCAGGTCTCCACCCCCGGGGGCTTGGCTTCTTTCCACATTAGCAATATTCTGCGCCGGGCTACTAGGGACGCAAAGGCCAAAACATCGGCCTCTCTCGCCTCCTGCACTCCCGGCTCTTGTGCAACCCCAAATATAGCCAACCCCCAGCTTGGTTCGACCCGGACTCCTACTACTTTCGAAAGCACCCTTGTCACCCCCATCCAAAACCCCTGTAGTGCCGGGCATGACCAAAACATATGGGTATGATTCGCTGGGCTTCTCGAGCACCTCGCACACCTATCCTCCACCCCAAAAAATTTACTGAGCCGTGTTCCAGTCATATGTGCCCTGTGTAATACCTTAAACTGAATCAGGCTTAGCCTGGCACACGAGGACGACGAGTTTACCCTGTTTAGGGCATCTGCCCACATCCCCTCCTCAATCTCCTCCCCTAGCTCTTCTTCTCATTTCCCTTTTAGTTCGTCCATCATAGTCTCCCCTTCGTCTCTCATTTCCCTATATATATCCGACACCTTACCGTCCCCCACCCATTTCTTTGAGATGACTCTGTCCTGCACCTCTTGTGTCGGGAGCTGCGGGAATTCCCTCACCTGTTGCCTCGCAAAAGCCCTCAATTGCATGTACCTGAATGCATTCCCTTGGGGCAACCCATATTTCTCGGTCAGCGCTCCCAGACTCGCAAACTTCCCATCCACAAATAGATCTTTCAATTGCGTTATACCTGCTCTTTGCCACATTCCATATCCCCCATCCATTCCCCCCGGGGCAAACCTATGGTTGTTTCTTATCGGGGACCCCCCCAGTGCTCCGGTCTTTCCCCTATGTCGTCTCCACTGTCCCCAAATCTTCAGTGTAGCTACCACCACCGGACTCGTGGTATAGTTCCTTGGTGAGAACGGCAATGGGGCTGTCACCATAGCCTGCAGGCTGGTCCCCCTACAGGACGCCCTCTCTAATCTCTTCCACGCCGCTCCTTCCTCCTCTCCCATCCACTTACTCACCATTGAAATATTAGCGGCCCAATAATACTCACTTAGGCTCGGTAGTGCCAGCCCCCCCCCTATCCCTACTACGCTGTAAGAATCCCTTCCTCACTCTCGGAGTCTTCCCGGCCCAAACAAAACCCATAATACTCTTTTCTATCCTTTTGAAAAAAGCCTTCGTGATCACCACCGGGAGACACTGAAACACAAAAAGGAATCTCGGGAGGACCACCATCTTAACTGCCTGCACCCTCCCTGCCATTGACAATGCTACCATGTCCCATCTCTTGAAATCTTCCTCCATCTGTTCCACCAACCGCGTCAAATTTAGCCTGTGCAATGTGCCCCAATTCTTAGCTATCTGGATCCCCAGGTAACGAAAGTCTCTTGTTACCTTCCTCAACGGTAGGTCTTCTATTTCTCTACTCTGCTCCCCTGGATGCACCACAAACAGCTCACTCTTTCCCATGTTCAATTTATACCCTGAAAAATCCCCAAACTCCCCAAGTATCCGCATTATTTCTGGCATCCCCTCCGCTGGATCCGCCACATATAGTAGCAGATCATCCGCATATAAAGATACCCGGTGTTCTTCTCCTCCCCTAAGTATTCCCCTCCATCCCTTGGAACCTCTCAGCGCTATCGCCAGGGGCTCAATCGCCAGTGCAAACAGTAATGGGGACAGAGGACATCCCTGCCTTGTCCCTCTATGGAGCCGAAAATATGCCGATCCCCGTCCATTCGTGACCACACTCGCCACTGGGGCCCTATACAACAGCTGCACCCATCTAACATACCCCTCTCCGAACCCAAATCTCCTCAACACCTCCCACAGATAATCCCACTCCACTCTATCAAATGCTTTCTCGGCATCCATCGCCACTACTATCTCCGTTTCACCCTCTGGTGGGGCCATCATCATTACCCCTAACAACCTCCGTATGTTCGTGTTCAGCTGTCTCCCCTTCACAAACCCAGTTTGGTCCTCATGAACCACCCCCGGGACACATTCCTCTATTCTCATTGCCATTACCTTGGCCAAGACCTTGGCATCTACATTGAGGAGGGAGATTGGTCTGTAGGACCCGCATTGTAGCGGATCCTTTTCCTTCTTTAAAAGAAGCGATATCGTTGCTTCTGACATAGTCGGGGGCAGTTGTCCCCTTTCCTTTGCCTCGTTGAAGGTCCTCGTCAGTAGCGGGGCGAGCAAGTCCAAATATTTTCTGTAAAATTCAACTGGGAATCCGTCCGGTCCCGGGGCCTTTCCCGTCTGCATGTTCCTAATTCCTTTCACCACTTCTTCTACCGTGATCTGTGCTCCCAATCCCATCCTTTCCTGCTCTTCCACCTTGGGAATTTCCAGCCGATCCAAAAACTCCATCATTCTCTCCCTCCCATCCGGGGGTTGAGCTTCATACAATTTTTTATAAAATGTCTTAAACACTTCATTCACTCTCTCCGCTCCCCGCTCCGTCTCTCCATCTTCGTCTCTCACCCCCCCTATTTCCCTCGCTGCTCCCCTTTTCCTCAATTGGTGTGCCAGCAATCTGCTCGCCTTCTCTCCATATTCATACTGTACACCCTGCGCCTTCCTCCATTGTGCCTCTGCAGTGCCTGTGGTCAGCAAGTCAAATTCCACATGCAGCCTTTGCCTTTCCCTATACAGTCCCTCCTCCGGTGCTTCCGCATACTGTCTGTCCACCCTCAAAAGTTCTTGCAACAACCGCTCCCGTTCCTTACTCTCCTGCTTCCCTTTATGTGTCCTTATTGATATCAGCTCCCCCCTAACCACCGCCTTCAACGCCTCCCAGACCACTCCCACCTGAACCTCCCCATTGTCATTGAGTTCCAAGTACTTTTCAATGCATCCCCTCACCCTTAAGCACACCCCCTCATCCGCCATTAGTCCCATATCCATTCTCCAGGGTGGACGCCCTCTTGTTTCCTCCCCTATCTCCAAGTCTACCCAGTGTGGGGCATGATCCGAAATGGCTATAGCCGTATATTCCGTTCCCCTCACCCTCGGGATCAATGCCCTACCAACACAAAAAAGTCTATGCGTGAATAGACTTTATGGACATAGGAGAAAAATGAGAACTCCTTACTCCTAGGTCTACTGAATCTCCACGGGTCCACCCCTCCCATCTGCTCCATAAAATCCTTAAGCACCTTGGCTGCTGCCGGCCTCCTACCAGTCCTGGACTTCGACCTATCCAGCCTTGGTTCCAACACCGTGTTAAAGTCTCCCCCCATTATCAGCTTTCCGGTCTCTAGGTCTGGGATGCGTCCTAGCATTCGCCTCATAAAATTGGCATCGTCCCAATTCGGGGCATACACGTTTACCAACACCACCATCTCTCCCTGTAATTTGCCACTCACCATCACGTATCTGCCCCCGTTATCCGCCACTATAGTCTTTGCCTCGAACATTACCCGCTTCCCCACTAATATAGCCACCCCCCTGTTTTTCGCATCCAGCCCCGAATGGAACACCTGCCCTACCCATCCTTTGCGCAACCTAACCTGATCTATCAGTTTCAGGTGCGTTTCCTGTAACATGACCACATCTGCTTTAAGTTTCTTAAGGTGTGCGAGTACTCGTGCCCTCTTTATCGGCCCGTTAAGCCCCCTCACGTTCCACGTGATCAGCCGAGTTGGGGGGCTTCCCACCCCCCCCCTTGCCGGTTAGCCATCATCTTTTTCCAGCTTCTCGCCCAGTTCCCACGCGGCTGTATTTCTCCCAGACGGTGCCCCCCCCGCACATCCTTTCCCGCACCCACTCCCCCCTTTCCCCAGCAGCAGCAACCCAGTAATTCCCCCCTCCCCCCCCCCCCCCCCCCCCCGCTAGACCCCCCGCTAGCGTAATTACTCCCCCCATGTTGCTCCCAGAAGTCAGCAAACTCTGGCTGACCTCGGCTTCCCCCCGTGATCACGGCTCGCCCCGTGCGGCGCCCCCTCCTTCCTGCTTCTCTATTCCCGCCATAATTATCATAGCGCGGGAACCAAGCCCGCGCCTCTCCCTCGGCCCCGCCTCCCATGGCCAACGCCCCATCTCCTCTCCCTCCCCACCTCCCCCCATCACCACCTGTGGGAGAAAGAAAAGTTAGCTGCCGACAATTTTAATATGCCCCCTTTCATCACTCTGAGGTGGATACACATGCTGGCTGCTTGAGTGAGATGAAAGCCTCCTTTTCCTGTTTGCAAAACTTGCCATGTGATATGGAATAAAAACAGCAAATGCTGGACATACTCAGCAGGTCAGATAGCATCTATGGAGAGAAACAGAGTAAATGTTTCAGGTCATTATGGCCCTACATTAGAACTGAATAAAGTCAAATATGTAATAGGTTTTGAGCAGGTGGAAGGTGATGGATGAGGAAGAATAAAAGGGAAAGTCAGGTGATAGGGTGTATGGCAGGAGGGATTAAATGACTAAGGGTTTCATGGTACAAAAGCCAGAGAGTGGTAATGGGTATCTTAAAATAAACAGAAGATCCCGGTCACTGTCCGTGTGGAGTTTGCATATTCTCCCTGTCTGCATGGGCCTCACCCCTGATGCGCTATCAATTACGACGAGACGAGAGTAGAATGTAATCGAGTCTTTATTACACAGAGATGTGTGGCCTCCTACAGCAGCTTACGAAATGGCTGCTGTTCGGAGAGTGCACATATTTATGCTCCGCCTACTGTGCGGAGCCAGCAGGCAGGGATCTACTGTCGTACCTGTAGTACAGGGGCCTTACCGTAAGACCCATATATACAAGATAATACAACAGTGGCGACTACCACATTCCCCCCCTGTTAAAAATGAGTCCAGCGGGGGTGGTGGAAAACTATATACATACAGATTGGTTTTAAAATTACAGAGAACGTTACAAATTTAGACGATCGGGCGCCTTGATCTGTCGTTGAGAGCGCCGCAGTGCTGGTGGCGACTCAGGCGTCGGCTTGGTCTTCGGTGACTCCGGGAACATGTCAAAATCCTCTCCATCCCTGGGTGGGAGCAAGGGGTGGACGGATTGTCCTGGAGCGGGGGCTGCAGTGGAGTGCGCCGGTGAGGGCGGGGGGGGGGGGGGGGGGGTGGAACCCAACTGGTGCCAGGTCCCTGAGGGAGACTGTGTCTTGGCGGCCATCGGGGTACGCTACGTAGGCGTACCGCGGGTTCGCATGGAGTAGCTGTACTCTCTCAACCAACGGATCCGCTTTGTGGAGCTGCACGTGCTTGCGGAGGAGACCGCTCCTGGAGCTGGCAGCCACGTTGGGAGCGAAACCCCGGAGGTGGACTTCCCGGGGAAGGCAAAGAGACGTTAATGGGGGGTTTCATTGGTCGCAGTGCACAGGAGCGACCGAATGGAGTGGAGTGCGTCGGGGAGGACCTCCTGCCAGCATGAGGCCGGGTGATTTCTGGAACGTAGGACCAGCTGGACGGCCCTATAGACCGTCCCATTCTCCCGCTCCACCTGCCCGTTTCCCCTGGGGTTGTAGCTGGCCGTCCTGCTCGAAGCAATGCCCCTGTTGAGCAGGTACTGGCGCAGCTCATCACTCATAAATGAGGATCCCCGGTCGCTGTGGACGTAAGCAGGGAAACCGAACAGAGCGAAGATGGTGTTGAGGGCTTTGATGATGGTGGCAGAATCATATCGGGGCATGGGACGGCGAAGGGGAATCGGGAATACTCGTCGACCACATTAAGAAAATACGTGTTGCGGTCGGTGGAGGGGAGGCCCTTTGAAGTCCACGCTGAGGCGTTCAAAGGGGCGGGAGGCTTTCACCAGGCGCGCACGGTCTGGCCAGCAGTAGTGCGGTTTACACTCCCCGCAGACCTGGCAGTCTCTGATGATAGCCCTGACTTCCTCGATGGAGTGGGACAGATTGCAGGCCTTAATGAAGTGGTAAAAGCGGGTGACAGAGATCGTCGTGCAGGGTCCGGAGTCGGTCCACTTGTGCGCTGGCACATGTGCATCGGCGGGCTCGTTGAGCTTACCGGGGCGATATAAAATCTCGTAATTGTAGGTAGAGAGCTCGATCCTCTACCTCAAGATTTAATCATTTTTGATCTTACCCCGCTGTGTGTTGTTAAACATGAAGGCAACCGACCGTTGGTCTGTGAGGAGAGTGAATCTCCTTCCAGCCAGGTAATGCCTCCAATGTCACACAGCTTCAACGATCGCTTGGGCCTCCTTTTTGACAGAGGAGTGCCGAATTTCAGAGGCATGGAGGGTGCGGGAAAAGAATGCCACAGGCCTTCCTGCCTGGTTGAGGGTGGCGGCCAGAGCGACGTCTGATGCATCGCTCTCGATTTGGAAGGGGAGCGTCTCGTCGACCGCGTGCATCGCGGCCTTGGCAATGTCGGCCTTGATACGGGTGAAGGCCTGGTGAGCCTCAGCAGTGAATGGGAAAGCGGTGGATTGTTTGAATGGGCGGGCCTTGTCCACATAGTTTGGGACCCACTGGGCATAATACAAAAAGAACCCCAGGCATCGTTTGAGGGCCTTGGGGCCGTGGGGGAAGGGGAGTTCCATGAGGGGGCACATGCGATTGGGGTCGGGCCCTAGAACTCCGCTCTGAACCACATAGCCGAGGATGGCTAATTGGTTCGTGCTGAACACACACTTCTCCTTGTTGTAGGTTAGGTTCAGGAGTGTGGTGGTGTGGCGAAATTTGGAAAGGTTAGCGTCGTGGTCCTGCTGGTCGTGGCCGCAGACGGTGACGTTGCCCAGGTATAGGAAAGTGGCCCGCAGCCCGTACCGGTCAACCATTCGGTCCATCTCCTGTTGGAAGACTGAGTCCCGTTGGTGACGCCGAAGGGAACCCTAAGGAAATGGTAAAGGCGGCCGTCTGCTTCAAATGCAGTGCATGGGCGGTCCGCCTTATGGATGGGGAGCTGGTGGTAGGCAGATTTCAGGTCCACTGTCGAGAAGACCCTGTACTGTGCAATCTGATTGACCATATCAGATATGTGTGGAAGGGGGTACACATCGAGCTGCGTGTACCGATTGATGATCTGACTGTAGTCAACGATCATCCTGTTTTTCTCCCCGGTTTTCACCACTACCATTTGGGCTCTCCAGGGGCTGTTGCTGGCCACGATGATACCTTCCCGCAGCAGCCGCTGAACCTCAGACCCGATGAAGGTCTAGTCCTGGGCGCTGTACCATCTGCTCCTGGTGGCAGCGGGTTTACAATCCGGGGTGAGGTTTGCAAACAGGGAAGGCGGGTTGACCTTGAGGGTCGCGAGGCCGCAAACAGTAAGGGGTTGTAGGGGCCCGCCAAATTTCAGGATTAGGCTCTGGAGGGTGCACTGGAAGTCCAGGCCGAGTAGCAAGGCAGCGCCGAGGTTGGGGAGGATATAGAGCCGGAAGCTGCTGAACTGTACGCCCTGGACGATGAGGGTGGTGATGCAGTCCCCCCGGATCGCCACGGAGTGGGATCCGGAGGCCAGGGAGATTCTTTGGTTAGCGGGGTGTGCCGCCTTACCGTATCGGGGTGGATGAAGCTCTCCATGTCCCGGAGTCCAGAAGGCAGGATATCTCGTGCCGTCGACCTTCGCCTTTGTCGAAGCAGTTGCGAGGTTGTGCAGTCGAGACTGGTCGATTGTGACCAAGGGGAGACGCAGCTGGTCGTCGGCGGTTGCAGGCGATGAGCAGCCCGATGAGGTGCCCAACGGGCAGGGGTCCTGAGGCGGGGAAGATGGCGGCGCCCTCGGGCTACACGAGTCCTGGGGCATGCAAGATGGTGGTGCCAACTGGTTCTGAGGCAAGCAAGATGGCAGCGCCCCCGGGCCGCACGTGTTGTGAGTGGACCAAGATGGCGGCGCCCACGGGCCGCACGTGGTCTGAGGAGAGGAGGATGGTGGCGCCCACTGGCCACACGTGGGGAGTACTGGGACAATAGCGGCGATTGAGCGGGCCTGGCACACTGAAGCGAAATGTCCCTTCTTGCCATGGCCTTGCAGAGCGCGCTCCGCGCCGGGCAGCACTGCCGGGGGGTGTTTTGTCTGTCCGCAGAAGTAGCACTTGGGTGCCCTGGGGTTGGTTGGCTGCCGCACGGCTCAGGCGTGGAGTTGGCTGAGGGTGGTCGCTGATGGGGTCCACGATGGGGTGGCCGCTGGCAGGGACCATGATGCACGAGGGGGGGTGGGCCGTGCGGTCGGGGGCATAAGCCTGTATGTTGCGTGAGGCGACCGTGAACAAGAGCGCTAGTTTCTTGGTTGCCGCGAGGTCAAGCGTGGCCCCTTCTACGAGGCGCTGGCGGATGTAGTCAGACCCTATGCCCGTAACGAACGCGTCTCTCATTAGCAGGTTCGAATGTTCAGTGGCCAAAACGGCCTGGCTGTCACAGTCTCTCACCAGGGCGAGCAGGGCGTGCCAGAAATCTTCCACAGACTCACGGGGAAGTTGGTGCCGCGTGGACAGGAGGTGCCTGGCGTAGATCTTGTTGGTCTGCTGAGCGTAATTCTCTCTCAGTAGCGCCATGGCCTCTGCGTAGGTAGGCGCGTCCTGGACGAGGGGAAAAATGTTGGAGCTCAGCCCCGTATACAGAATCTGGAGTTTCTGTGCTTCTGAGATTGGGTCTGGTGCAGACCCGATGTATGCTTCAAAGCAAGCTAGCCAATGTTGGAAGTCCTTTTTGGCGTTGTCTGCTTGAGGATGCAACTGCAGGCGATCCGGCTTGATGCGGAGGTCCATCTCGGAAAAATCTCTATAATAAATTGATGCACTATCAATTATGACGTGACGAGAGTAGAATGTATTCGAGGCTTTATTACACAGATGTGTGGCCTTCTACAGCAGCTTACAAAATGGCTGCTGTTCGGAGAGCGCACATATTTATACTCCACCTACTGGGCGGAGCCAACAGGCAGGGATCTACCCCGTACCTGTAGTACAGGGGCCTTACCGTAATACCCATATATACAATATAATACAACAGTGGTGACTACCACAACCTAAAAAGATGTGCAGGGTAGGTGAATTGGCCACACTAATTTGCCCCTTAATTGGAAAAAATAGTATGGGGTAGTCTAAATTTTTTTAAAAAAGAAACAGATGATGCATCCAGATGAGCTGTGAATGGTTGCTTAGCGGCTGTCTGAATGCACCCTGAAGGAATAAAGAAACAAAGGAAAACCAAATCAGCAAAAAAAGAAACAAAATGGAGGCATAGGTTATGATCTAAAGTTGTTGAATTCAATGTTGAGTCCTGATGGCTGGAGAGTGCTGTGTTGAAAGGTACGCTTACATTGAGCTTTATTGAAACAAATGTAATATGAGTTGGTGCATAGCATTTCCAACTCAGGCCACTAGTTGTTCAGGCCACTAGTCCATGTTGATGTGTGATGACCATTGCGCTTTGGGAAAAAGCCTGTATTTCCCTTTTGCAACATCGTCCAAAGTAAAACTAATATCATTTTGGGGAGCGGGTAATTGGATTCCTGGTTATGAGGTCATTTGGTTCCGAGATGTTTTGGCTGACGTTGCTATGGAGGTGAAAGCTAATTGGGGTAGTGTTGAGTTTCGGTTTGTCCTGTGGAAGCCGATCTGAGCAGATATAGTTCAGGACACGTGTGTGAGGGGAGCAAGCAAAGCTTTCAAATAAATAGAGCAGTTTTCTGTTTGGCAGTAAAAAGAAAATACATCTCTAGATTCCCTTGGTGAAATAACATGCGATTGAACTGAAAAGGTGTGAAAGTGGGGTGAATAGCTCAGGCAAGCTAAAGAGTGAGTGTTTTTATCGGAGGATAGAACATGAATCAGGGTATAGTGGCAGGTCAGTTGAAAAGGAACTATGTGTCCTCAGGAATGTTGTGACTGAATGAGAGAGGGTTCATCGTCATGTACCTGATCAGTGATTAACTCTATCTGGGGACACAAATAGAAGACAGCTAGTGGCGAAAGCAACTTGAGGGCCAAATCCATTGACTGAGAAAAGCGAGAGATTCAACATACTGGAGACTTAAGTTGTGAGATTGTACATTGTGCCACATCTATGTGGGAAGTGATATGAGTGCCTGTGACTGACTGAATGAGGTGTTTTGGTGCTGTGTTGACTATTTGAAGTGAAATTTTGCTTTTACTTAAAATATAATTGGGCTGTTAATGGATGTTGAATTATGCTGATTTTAGTTGGTTTGTTGCAGATAAAGTTCTAAGAAATTAAATTTTGTTCATCCGTTTTCTTTTCGTTGGCATTGTGGGGTTCCTTTCTTTTAATAAGTTATCGGTCTTGTGGTAGTATGGCCCCTTTAGGTGAATGGGCTCCATGTACCACATGACCAGCTTGAGGCTAATCGCACGGAAGCACGAGAATCTCGGCTGATAGGGAGTTTGAGCAGGACCCTGGGCAGCGTGGACCAGGGAGCTCAAGTGTCAAGTCCTGTTGTAGTGTTCTGTGTCTGTTGCTTTAAAAAAAAAATTCCAATTAAGGGGCAATTGAAATGAAATGAAAATCGCTTATTGTCACAAGTAGGCTTCAAATGAAGTTACTGTGAAAAGCCCCTAGTCGCCACATACCAGCGCCTGTTCGGGGGCCAATTTAACATGGCCAATCCATCTACCCTGCACATCTTTGCGTTGTGGGGGTGAGACCCACTCAGACACGGGGAGAATGTGCAAACTCCACACCGACAGTGACCTGGGGTTGGGAATGAACCCGGATTCTCGGCGCTGTGAGGCAGCAGTGCTAACCACTGCAGACCGTGACGCCCAATGTGCCTGTTACTTAAAACTGCCTTTGCCTTTCATCAATGAACACCTTTGTTAACTATTGGAAGCCTTCAGCGTACGTCTCAATCCACCACAGATCTCGATGAGAATTGTAACAGAGGTTTATTTTCCACACTGATTTCATGTGCCTGTCCTGTTTCCACATCCTTAGTTCCTGTTTCCTTCAAACACATCTCAAACCTAATCTTAAAGGTCGACATGCTCTCTGATTAAATCATTAACTCTGGAAATGCACTACACACCTCTCACCCTCTGCACAGAAAATTTTCTTCTTCTCACTGTTTTAAATTTATATCTATGTCCCCTGGCTCTGGACCAGTCAATCACTGGAAATGACCTCTTATTAGCTACCCTTGCCCATCCCTTGTCATTTTAAAAGCCTCTATCAAATGACTCAATTTTCTTCTGTGTTCCAATAAAAATCCCTCATCTTTCAACCTGACTGCACATGACTGGATAGCACAAGCTGCTCAGAATTTAGCACTAAAGTGGCAGTGTCTATGGAGAACAGCCACAAGAGAGAGAGAGCTAATCCGGAAGCAGGACCATCATTAGTTCAATGGGCTCACAGATCTTGGTTTGGGGTTCAATCACATTTTCAAGATTGTAAGTATTTTGTACAACTCCCAGCCCATGGAAAGGCGTCTTTCTTGGCCGACATAAACTGTGATGTGTTTCAAAGTGCCACCAATTGACGGGCATACATTTTAAAATAATTTTTGAAGTAAGTTAATAGTTTTTGTTTAAAACATGAAGCAATGAAATGTACTAACAAGGGCTATAAGAAATCATGGAATGAAAACAGAAAATTATGAAAAATTATGCCCAATAGGTCAGGCAGCATCTGTGGAGAATCAAATATTTCAGGTCTGCGACCTTTTATCAGGAGTGGGAAAAATTAGAAATGTAATGGGTTTCTCCCAGATCCTCCACCTTCGTCACATCTTCCAAAACAGCTCTTCGGAGATGTCTTATTTTTCTCAAATGAAGATTCCCAACTCTCTGGTTGACAGGACCCTCGACCATGTCTGCCTCATTTCCCACACGTCTCCTTTCACCCCTTCCCTCCCAAAATCACAATAGGGTTTCCCTTGTCCTCACCTTCCAACCGACCAGCCTCCATATTCAATGGATCATTTCTCACTATTTTTTTTTTCTCTATAAATTTAGAGTACCCAATTCATTTTTTCCAATTAAGGGGCGATTTTAGCGTGGTCAATCCACCTACCCTGCACATCTTTTGGGGTGTGGGGGCGAAACCCACGCAAACACGTGGAGAATGTGCAAACTCCACGCGGACAGTGATCCAGAGCCGGGATCGAACCTGGGACTTCGGCGCCGTGAGGCAGCAGCATTAACCACTGCACCACCATGCTGCCTAATGTGTTATGTACTCTGGGATAACACAGGCTGCAACTGGATGCAGCTTTAACCAAAAGATACTCCAGACCTTGAAGTTAGTTCAATCTGATTTATTGAATCAGTAGCACAGTTAGCAGAGTTCTCTATGAGTTCATCTCTCTGCTAACCTAAGTGTGGTTACTCTGTCTGACTGAACCAGACTAGCTCTTAGCCACGTGTTGGAGGTGTGATACTGTACATACACCCTGACTCACTCTAGATGTTCATCAGTAGAAAGAGGCAGAATGTGGGTGCCTCGCGCCTTTTATAGTGAGATACCACCCCTGAGTGTCCTGCCTGCTCATTGGTCATGTCCTGTTCTCTGTGTTCATTAGCTGCCTGTCTGTGCCTGTCTATATCATTATCTGCATGTCTGCATATCATGACATCTCCCCCTTTTTTTAATGTTTTGTTGGCACATGGGAACGTACTTCCATGCGGTGGCATATATTAACATATTTACAAACGGTGGCAGTTCCTCGTTAGTATAGTGGTTAGTATCCCCGCCTGTCACACGGGAGACCGGGGTTCAATTCCCCGACGGGGAGTTTGTACCTCTCCAGAAAAAAAAGGGTAAGGGGCAGCACGGTAGCATTGTGGATAGCACAATTGCTTCACAGCGCTAGGGTCCCAGGTTCAATTCCGGCTTGGGTCACTCTCTGTGCAGAGTCTGCACATCCTCCCCGTGTGTGCGTGGGTTTCCTCCGGGTGCTCCGGTTTCCTCCCACAGTCCAAAGATGTGCAGGTTAGGTGGATTGGCCATGATAAATTGCCCATAGTGTCCAAAATTGCCCTTAGTGTTGGGTGGGGTTACTGGGTTATGGGGATGGGGTGGAGGTGTTGACCTTGGGTAGGGTGCTCTTTCCAAGAGCCGGTGCAGACTCGATGGACCGAATGGCCTCCTTCTGCACTGTAAATTCTATGATATGTGACCGTATTTACATGTGAAGATAACTGTCTAATGTGAGAAAACAACATGGCAAACAAAACAAATGTTCATAAGTCCAGTCTCTGGGGCTTGCGTCTGATCATTGTCAACTGCCGGAGAGGTGGTGGTGGGGGTGATGGCGCCTTGACAGGCGGGATGGAAGCCTGACTGGTGGCCTTGTAGTTCGAGGTATCAGGAGGTGGCAAAACAACGGACGAAAACGGAGAAGAAAGCGGTTGCGGGCAGGCAACTTTATTTAGTGCCTGTCTGTTTCGTCGCACAACAGAACCATCAGCCATACGTACAACATACGAGTGGGGCGCAGCCTGTCAAATAACAGCAACTGGAGCAGACCAGCCACCATCTGGTATCTTGATCCTGACAGTGTCTGCCGGGGATAACACGGGCAAATCGGTGGCATGAGCATCATAGCCCTGCTTTTGCTGGTTTCGGAGCTGCTGCACCTTCTGCAGCACCGGGAGGTGATCCAGGTTGGGCAAGTGTATGGCTGGAAGTGTAGTCTGCAGGTCCCTGTTCATCCGGAGTTGAGCCGGCGACATGCCAGTGAACAGTGGGGTCGCCCTGTATGCAAGCAGCGCGAGGTAGATGTCAGAAGCAGAATCCGCGGCCGTGCAGATGAGCTGTTTCACAACGTGTACCCCTTTTTCAACCTTCCCATTGGACTGCGGATAGTGTGGGCTGGAAGTGACATGTTTGAAATGATATGACTTGGCAAACATAGACCACTCGTGGCTGTTGAAGCACGGGCCATTGTCACTCATGACAGTGAGTGGGATACCATGCCTGGAGAACGTCTCCTTACAGGCCTTGATGACGGTCCGAGATGTGAGGTCTGAGAGCTTCACGACTTCAGGGTAATTGGAGAAATAGTCAATAATCAACACGTAGTCATGGCCATTCGCACAAAAGGGGTCGATGCCAACCTTGGACCATGGGGAGGTTTCGATTTCATGCTGCTGGGGCGTCTCCTTGCTCTGCGCTGGCTGGAAGCGTTGACAGGTCGCACAGTTGAGGACCATGTTCGCGATGTCCTGGCTAATACCAGGCCAGTAGACAGCCTGCCTGGCTCTGCGTCTGCACTTCTCGACGCCCAGGTGTCCCTCATGGATTTGGCGGAGCACCAAGCTCTGGAGACTGAGTGGAATGACAATCCGGTCCAGCTTGAGGATACCATCAATCACTGTCAGGTCGTCCTTTACATTGTAAAATTGGGGCACTGCCCTTTCTGCCAGCCATTGGTGAGGTGGTGCATGACATGCTGCAAGAGGGGGTCTTTGGCTGTCACCTCGCGGATACAAACCACCTTCTCATCAGACGCCGGGAGGGTGCTAGCACACGGCTGCACCTGTGATTCAATCTGCCGGATGATTACTAGCGATCCACTAGGCACAGCGGTCCACTAGGCAATGTGATGGAGCAGGACAATGCATCAACGATGATGAGCTCCTTGCCAGGCGTGTACACAAAGTCAAAGTTGTACCTTCTGAGTTTGAGGAGGATGCGCTGCAACCGAAGCATCATGTCATTCAGGTCCTTGTGGATAATGTGGACCAGAGGCCCATGATCCGTCTCAACAGTGAATGTCAACAGGCCGTAGACATAGTCGTGAAACTTGAGAATGCCAGTGAGAAGACCCAGGCATTCCTTCTCTTTTTGCGCATACCTTGTTTCGGTGGGAGTCATTGTCCTCGGTGCGTAGGCTACCGGCGCCAAGGGTGAAGTGTCATCGCGTTGAAGCAGCACCGCACCGATGCCATCCTGGCTCGCATCTGTCGAGATCTTCGTCTCCCTGTCTGGGTCGAAAAATGCCAAGACGGGTGCAGTGGTGATCTTGGCTTTCAGCTCCAACCACTCTGCCTGATGTGCTGCCTTCCACTCAAGGGCAGTGGACTTTTTCCACCAGGTTTCATAGGGCCATGGTGTGTGAGGCCAGGTTTGGGATGAACTTGCCCAGAAAATTGACCATGCCCAGGAAGCGCAACACCGCCTTCTTGTTGTGGTATTATAGGTATTACGGTACCTGATAGGCTAAAGCACCATTGGTGGAAACTGTATGCTTTCTATTGGTTAGAATGTATGATAGCTCCGCCCTGATAGGCAGGGTATAAGAACCCGTGCCGCCCCAGCAGCCTTCATTCTGTACCTGAGCTGCTGGGGGAAACATCTAGCTTATTAAAGCCTTCAGTTGGTCTACAACCTCGCTTTAGTGGTCATTGATCGTGCATCACTTGTCTTCAGGGACCTTCATGGCTTCGATGGCCTTGACTTTGTCTGTGTCCGGGCGCACACCCTGTTGAGAGATCTGGTCACTTGAGTGTCGACATGCCAAAGCAACATTTGGACCTGTTCAGCTTCAGGCCATTGGCATGGACACGGCGGAATATCTGCTGGAGACGGGATGCTCTTCAGGGGTCGTGGACCATATGATGATGTCGTCCACGTACATACGAACTCCTTCAATGCCCTCCATCATCTGCTCCATGATGCCATGGAAGATCTCTGATGCCGTTACAATGCCAAACGGCATGCGATTATAGCAGTATCTGCCAAACCGTGTGCTGAAGGCTTCTGCTCGACTCATCCAACTGGATTTGCCAAAAACCATGTGACGCATCTAACTTGGTGAAAAAACGTGCGTGTGCCATCTCACTGGTGAGTTCCTCCCGCTTTGGGATGGGGTAGTGTTCACGCATTATATTCTTATTGAGATCCTTGGGATCAATGCAGATGCGTAGGTCTCCCGAAGGCTTTCTAACACATACCATCGAGCTGACCCAGTCAGTCGGTTTGGTTATCTTGGAAATGATGCCCTGTTGCTGAAGATCCTTGAGCTGTGCCTTCAGGCGCACCCTCAGCGTAGCCTGGACCCGGCGTGGTGCATGGACAACTGGCCTGGCATCAGGTTGTAGCAGAATCTTGTATCGATATGGCAGCGTGCCCATCCCGTCAAACACATCCGGATACTGAGCAAGGATGTCGTCAATATCGGTCTGAAGATCCACATTGGAGGATGTTGTTGTGTAAACCCGCTGCACGAAGTTCAGCTGCTTGCAGGCCTGCGCGCCAAGTAAGGATGCCCTGTCTGGCTTGACAATTGCAAAACGTAATTGTGCATGGGTGCTCCGGTTGGAGACGAGTAGATGGCAGGATCCCAGTGCCGTGATGGCATTTCCGTTGTCGTCCAGGAGCCTGCAGCTGCTGGAAGGACCTTTGGGGGGGGCTTCTTGATGCGTTTGAAATCTGCCTGAGAGAGGAGGTTGGCAGAAGCACCTGTGTCCAGCTTAAAATGGATGGAACAGTGGTTAACCTGCATCACCGCACGCCATTCATCCGCAGAATCCACAGCGAGGATGGATTGAATTTGTGATGAGTTGGATGTGGCATATTCACATTTGGTAATGATGCCCACACAGTAGGCGGAGTCCAGGCATTCTTCCTCTGGATCCGTTGTGCTGCCAGGATCAGAATCCTGTGATCGTTGTTGCACACTCTGAACGCGCCGTCGTCGGAATTGGGAGCACTGGCCCCTGATTGGTGGTGCAGACCTGCACAAGGCTGCATAGTGTCCAGGCTTCCCGCAGTTTAAACATCGCCTGCTTCTTGCAGTGTTTCTTTAAGTGGGCGTTACCGCAGTTCGAGCACGTCATGACATTGGCGTCCTGACGTCCGCGTGTCGTCGCACATGCGCAGTGCGGGTGTCGGCCACTTCATTATCCCGTTTGCATCGTGCATGCGTGGGGCCCCGGGAAAGGCGCGCAGAATAGCCGCTTTCATCAATGCTGAGGTGCTGCATCCGGGAGATGGCCTGCACACTCTGCCTCGTGGGAGGCAAGTTTCTCATTTTCAGCCGATTTGTACTGGGCATAGTGATTTTTGGCGTGCTGATGCACTGTGCATGTTTCAATTGTGACTGGCAGGGTCATATGCTTGATTTTCAGTAACTGCTCTCTGAGGATCAGAGTGAACTCCAAAAACGATTTGGGCTCTGATCATGGAGTCAGCAATATCACCAAAGTTGCAGGACAGCGCTAGCAGGCGGAGGTTAGTTAAGAAGGAGTTGAAAGATTCATCTTTACCTTGTAGACGCTGTTTGAATATGTAGCGCTCGAAGATTTCATTGGTATCCACTTAACAGTGACTGTCAAACTTGTCCAGGATGGTCTGAAACTTTCTCTTGTGCTGGCCTTCGGTGAAGTGAAAAG
Organism: Scyliorhinus torazame; assembly: GCF_047496885.1. Classification (NCBI taxonomy): domain Eukaryota; kingdom Metazoa; phylum Chordata; class Chondrichthyes; order Carcharhiniformes; family Scyliorhinidae; genus Scyliorhinus; species Scyliorhinus torazame. Next base: position 144,186,518 of record NC_092719.1, read on the forward strand.
AGTTGAAGAGTTCGATGACTTGATCACCCGCTGTTGAGAGGAGAAGCGCGATCTTCCTTGCATCAGCCGCACCCACGAGGTCTGAAGCTTCGATGTATAGCAGAAACCTTTGCTTGAATGTCCGCCAGTTGGCACTGAGATTGCCGAAAGACCTGAGCTGGTTAGGAGCCTGAATCTTCTCCATTGTGCCGGGATACATTCGCTGGTCGTCACAGAACAGATTCAGGTAAACCACCTAGATTAAGCAGTCTCCTGGTAGCATGATGTGTTATGTACTCTGGGATAACACAGGCTGCAACTGGATGCAGCTTTAACCAAAAGATACTCCAGACCTTGAAGTTAGTTCAATCTGATCTATTGAACCAGTAGCACAGTTAGCAGAGTTCTCTATGAGTTCGATTCTCTGCTAACCTAAGTGTGGCTACTCTGTCTGGCTGAGCCAGACTAGCTCTTAGCCACGTGCTGGAGGTGTGATACTGTACATACACCCTGACTCACTCTGTAGATGTTCATCAGTGGAAAGAGACAGAGTGTGAGTGCCTCATGCCTTTTATAGTGAGATACCACTGTTGCTAACTTTTGCCTTAGTTTAATTGCTCTGTTTTATCACCTTTGCTCTTGAGTCGCCAGGTATCTTCATGATACCGCCACGTGGTTCAAGTCCGAGTAATGATCAATAATCCAATACACCGCTTAGTAAGATTTAAATCAAAGCACATTTATTATACACAGTAATCACTACTCATGTACAAATTCTACGTCTAAGCTACTTCTACAGCTAACAGGCCAATACTTAACTTGGAACTGGCCCACCAGGTCAGGGAAACGAATGGCCTTTCGTTCGGGTTCTGAGCCTGCGGGATTCGAAGTTGGTACAGATTGGTAGCTAGGAGCGCCTATCTCGTAGTGAGCGTTGAAGTAAGACTTACTGGATATCGGCGACGGCTGAACTGGTCACTGTCGAGGGTTGGTTCGCGTTGCTGAGTGACCCGGTCAAAAAGAACGATTTGAACTTGGGCTTAATTCTTATAGTCCCCAGGGGCTTCCTGCCTTTCAGGGCGGACCCTGTACCTGGTTCCAAGCGATTGGACTTTGTCCCAATCACTTAGTTCGATTTTCTCCAATGCTGGAGCGGTTCCCTGATCGATGGGCGGTCCTGAGGTGGTTGTTCACCTCCCATCATGTAGGCTTCTGCTGGCGCCAAAGAGTCTGGTTTTGCTTTATGTGTCTAAATGTTGCTCATTGTTCCCGGGGATTGCTCATTAGTATGCAGATGGCTGGTGTTTTGTTATGCTGATGGTTGCTGGTATCGATCTTGTCTGGCCTTTCCAGAGGTAAATACACACTCAACCTGCAGCTGCTCGTTTATGTCCTGTTGGCTGACTTTCCCATCAGCCTTTGCCGTTCGCCATTTTAAATTGGGAGTTAGCCAATTTAAATCGGGAGTTAGCCATTTTAACTGGCTACACCACCCCTGAGTGTCCTGCCTGCTCATTGGTCATGTCCTGTTCTCTGTGTTCATTAGCTGCCTGTCTGTATAACATTATCTTCATATCTGCATATCATGACACTGCCCTATTTCCCACTATTTCTGATACCTCCAGTATGATGCCACTTTCCTTCCGCCCACCACAACTCTCCTTTCAGAATTCCGAAGGGACTGTTCCCTCCGTGATACCAGCACCTTTTCATGCAAACAACTAACCCTTTACTTCCTCTCTCCTCATCGTCCAAATCCACCTTTCAGGTGAAGAAGTCATTGACTTACACTACTTTCTATTCGCTGCTCACAATGTGGCCTCCTCTACATCAGGGAGATCAAATGTAGATTGGATGCAGAACACCTCCAATCAGTCCACAAGCATGAACCCTGGCCTGTCAATTTAATTTTCCACCTTTCTCTCATGCTGACATCTCTGTCCTTAGCCCACTGCTCTGTTCCAGTGAAGCCCCATGTAAGCTTGAGGAGCAGCTCCGTGTCTTTCAATTAAGCCCTTTACAGCCTTTGGGACACAATATTGAGTTCAGCAACTTCAAGTCATAATCTCTATCCTGTCTTAGAACATAGACCATTACAGCGCAGTACAGGCCCTTCGGCCCTCGATGTTGCGCCGACCTGTGAAACCACTCTAAAGCCCATCTCTTGTTTCAATCTTTTTGCTTGTTTCAGTTTTTCTCTTATTTTTTTGCTCTCGTCAGCAACTCATCTTTTCCCTATTTAATTTCTTGCCCCATCACCATTTCCCTTTGGCCAAGGAAGACTAACTCACCTTGACATTCAATCTCTCCTGCCTTCAACCCTATCACAGACCTTGGGCGGGATTCTCCGACGCCCGCCGGGTCAGAGAATCGCCGGGGGGCAGCGTGAATCCCACCCCGCTGCTCCGACGCCGGCTGACGAATTCTCTGGCGCCTGTTTTCGGGCGGGGGTGGGGATTGCGGCGCGGCAGCCGGGGGCCGTTGGCAGCGGCCCCCCCGGCAAGTCTCTGGGCCCCTATGGGCTGAGAGGCCACCCATTTTCGGCCAGTTCCGCCGGCGTTAAATGGACATGGTCCATCCCGGCGGGACCTGGCTTGGAGGGTGGCTAGCGGAGTCCTTGGGTGGGGGTGGGTGGGGGGTGGGGGGGGGGTGGGGTGGCACGGTGGCTTGGCCCACGATTGGGGCCCACTGATCGGGCGGGCCTGTGCCGTGGGGGCACTCTTTCCCTCTGCGCCAGTCTCTGTAAGGCTCCGCCATGGCTGGCGCAGAGAAGAAACCCCCTGCACATGTGCCAGAACACACCAGCGGTTCTGCGCTTGCGGCAACTTGCGCCGGCCCACGGCGGCCCTTTGGCACCAGTTGGCGCGGCGCCAACCCCGCCAACGCCAGCCTAGCCCCCGGAAGTGCGGAGGATTCCACCAATTCCGGGCGGCCCGACGCCGGAGTGGTTCGCGCCATTCTTGCCGTCGGGCTGTCCCGCCAATTGCAGGAGAATCCCGGCCAATTATCTTTGCCCTTTTTCCAGCCATTCCTTGCTGAAATCCTATTTGATTTCTAACTTTTCTCAGTTCTGATGAAGGATTAGAAACGTGAAATGTTAACCCAGTTTTGCCCTCCACAGGTGCAGCTTGACTGGCTGAGTATTTCGAATGTTTTTGCTTTTATTTCAGATTTTCATCATCCACTGTGTTCTACTTTTCAAGCGCAGTATCCTCCTTTTCAGGCAAATCATGGATATTTGGAATAAAACTGTTACCTTGTTTGAAATCAGCAGAAATTGATTTTAGTCTCATAAATTACACAAGCTAATGTCTGGTCTAATTTTAAGATTGGTTCATATTCAAAGTTTAAGTTGGACCTTACCATAGAATCCCAACAGTGCAGAAGGAGGCCATTCAGCCCATCACATCTGCACCGACATTCTGAATGCGCACCCTACCCAGGCCCACTCCCCGCCCTATTCCCGTATCCTCCATCTAACCTGCACATCTTTGGATTGTGGAAAGAAACCAGAATGTCAGCTGTTTGTTCCTTCCTTAGGATCCGCTATTCGCCTTCCTGCACATTAGCTATGCACAAATTAATGCAGGAGCTTGGACTGCTTAGTCCAAAATTTCTAAATTTGTATTCCAAACTAGTACCATTTTTGTGTTTGAAAGGGTCTATGTAAAACTGGAAATTCCCCAGCCTGACCTATGTACTCTTTGCGTGGGGCAGCACGGTGGCGCAGTGGGTTAACCCTGCTGCCTCACGGCGCCAAGGTCCCAGGTTCGATCCCGGCTCTGGGTCACAGTCCGTGTTGAGTTTGTACATTCTCCCCGTGTTTGGGTGGGTTTCACTCCCATAACCCAAAGATGTGCAGGCTCGGTGGATTGGCCACGCTAAAATGCCCCTTAATTGAAAATAATGAATTGGGTACTCTAAAATTTTTTTTTTTTAATGTACTCTTTGCGTGGAAGAACACATCAGTATTCTGTTTTGCCATAATTATATCAGCACCTAAAGTTCATAATTCAACATGGTATCATGATTTTGCAAACAATCAGCCCAGATCAATTTTCATGCACTGCTAAAGAAAAAAAGATTTTAATATGAGAAACTCAAATGTGATTGTCATGTTTGCATTGAACTCGAGTAACAACACCAACACCATTCTCTTATTGCCCTCTCTGTATTGGACATAACTAATGTAAGGGTTTCTCCAACACCCAAATGTATATGTACCTCCCCAGTTCTCCCCCCCCCCCCCACCCATCTGTGTACATAATTGTAAATATACTTTGTTTAAAAACCCAATAAAAAAACATTTATAAAAAAAATGTTTGCATTCAAGTTAGTATTTCTTAGAGCTAATTTTCCTGCTTTAACCTTGTATATTCCTTACTTAGTCACCCAGAGTCTTTTTTACTCCTTAAGTCGTCATCCAGTATCTTTCTGAATGCTGTAGTTGATCTAGCAATTAGCACCACTTCAGTCAAACATTACCCATTTCAATAGCCATTTGAATGGAAAAGCTAGACAGGATTCTCCATTTGTGAGACTAAGGCCGGGATTCTTCATTTCATTTCGGTGGTTTTCTACGAACCAGAAAGAGGCGTTGGTCCCGGAGCAATTCGGGATCCGTTAATGGGCTGGCACCGGCGCCACGTGGGACAAGAGCAATTCCAATGCATAATGGCGTCCGATTCGCTGGGGTCGGGATTGGCACTCGAGGGGCTGATGAGCTGCAGCTGTATATAAACACCCCACTCTCCACACAGACTCATTCCAGCCAAGAAAAGTAGCACCCCATTTCACCGATGTGGAGCTTGAGTCCCTGCTGGATGCCATGGAGGAGAGTTGGGGCACCTTGTTTTCCAGGGTGGGAAGAAGGCTGCCAACCGCTGGCATACACTGGGCCTGGCAGCTGGTGGCAGAGGCCATAGGGCCCACTGCCAGGACTGGCCATAAAAAGCTGCACAACCTCTTCAGGGCGGCTGGGGTGAGCAACCAGTACCATGCCCCTGGCACCATACCCGTAACCCCCAACTCCCCCCTCACCCCTCACCCCACCACCACCCAGAGGGTGACCGAAACCCACCCACTCTGCTCGCACCCCACTCTGCACCACATGCCAACATCCATACCGCCCACCATGGCCAGGTGCCCTGCACACACACAGCAACCAGCTGCCCACTACTGTGCTGCCTGCATCCGACTGCCTCACAATGCATTTTCTGCAGAGCGGCGAAGGTTGGACCTGGTCGGTGGGCCTGGAGTGAGGGCAGTTGCCGAGGTGGAGGTTCGCATCGAGGAACCAGGTGATCCCCCGCTAAGTTGTGGTGTCCCTATGACATGCGTGGCACCACCCCTCCACCATCACATCACAGCACCCCACCATCTCCACACAACGCCTCCACCACCCCACACGCGATCCAACCATCTGTCATGTCTTGTGTCTTGCAGGATCGCTTGCGATGAGGTGGGCCCTTCTGGTGTCCACCAGCCCGGCCACAATCCCAGGACAAGTCGAGCATCGAGGCGGCACCGGACAGCCAAGCAATCCCCCAAATGCCAGCCCGCGACACCCAGGAGCATAAGTTCTGGGACAACATTGATCTCCTATCCCAGAGACACCTCGGTTGGGCATTATAGTGAGGGGCTGTCAGCAACTATCCAGTGGCTGCAGGTGCAGCTGGAGGTGTCCAACTGCCTGCAGGGGCAGGAGATGGTGCCAACTATGAGTGCTGCTCAGGCCAATACTGAACAGGTGGCATCCACGGTAGAGGCCTTATGTGCGAAGGTCATGGCCATGGGTTTGGAGGTCCAAGGCCTAGGATGCTCTGTGCGGGTGGTGGCCGGGGCACAGGACCACCTGGACATAGCTGCGATGCTCCAGAGCTTAGCCCAGTCACAATAGGTCATGACTGCGGATGTCAATAGCATTGCCTGGGTGCTGGCTGACATGAGCCAGTCATAGAGGGACGTGGCACAGTCCCAGAGGGAGGTAGCCCAGTCCTTGTGCTCCATGGCTGTGAGCATTGAGACTCTGGTCGAGACAAGAGTGGGTCTCCAGGACTGGCAGCACCAGGTGTGGGGGAGCCCCGGAGCTTGTTCCGGCCGCACCCCCATCTTAAGTAGTAACCCGGGGGCCATCGGGCACCCTGAGGGAGATGGAGGTGATGGGGTGATGGGGCCCATCCTGGTGATCACTGCAGGGGAGGTTTCAGAACATCACAGAGCCACAGACGTCTGCTCACCACTCTCCCCGTCACTGGTGCACCTGATGGGCAGTGAGAAGAACCTGGGACACCAGAGAGACTGCTGGGCCTGTCCAGGCCTGATCGCTCCAGAGGATGGCTGTCGAAGGGGCCCCAGGTCACAAGGCGGGAATTGCAACATGCCGCCACTATCTTTGATGCCCAGTGAAACACCTAGAGAGAGCGTTAGAACCGATGAGGCCAGAAAGATAGACACCAGTTAAATTGTCATGGGTGCAGCAGGAAGGACAGCGATAGGGGCTAGGGCGCAAACCTGTAGAAGCATGTTCACAATAAACACCGGTTTACAAATGTTCCAAACTGGCTCGGTGCTCTGTTGGAAGGGTGTGAGGGATGGGCTGGGCTGGTTGAAGAGGGAGTGCTGGGGGGGGGGGGGGGGGGGGGGGGGCGGGCGGGCGGAGTGGAAGACGGGCAGCCGCTAGAGGTGGGCACGGACCAGGTAGCCACTGCACGTCACCCCGGTATCAGCGCGGATGCACCTGTGCACCAAGATCTGCGAGATCTCAAACAGAGTGGAAGGGCGTGTCTCAAAATAGAGAAAGGTGACTAGTGGTGTTCCACAGGGATCCGTGCTCGGACCACTGTTGTTTGTGATATACATAAATGATCTGGACGAAGGTATAGGTGGTCTGATTCGCAAGTTTGCAGATGATACCAAGATTGGTCGAGTTGCAGATAACGAGGAGGACTGTCGGAGAATACAGCAAAATATAGATAGATTGGAGAGTTGGGCAGAGAAATGGCAGATGGAGTTCAATCCAGGCAAATGCGAGGTGATGCGTTTTGGAAGATCTAATTCAAGAGCAGACTATACGGTCAATGGAAGAGTCCTGGGGAAAATTGATGTACAGAGAGATCTGGGAGTTCAGGTCCATTGTACCCTGAAGGTGGCAACGCAGGTCGATAGAGTGGTCAAGAAGGCATATAACATGCTTGCGTTCATCGGACGGGGTATTGAGTACAAGAGACGGCAGGTCATGTTACAGTTGTATAGGACTTTGGTTAGGCCACATTTGGAATGCTGCATGCAGTTCTGGTCGCCACATTACCAGAAGGATGTGGATGCTTTAGAGAGGGTGCAGAGGAGGTTCATCAGGATGTTGCCTGGTATAGAGGGTGCTAGCTATGAAGAAAGGTTGAGTAGATTAGGATTGTTTTCGTTGGAAAGACGGAGGTTGAGGGGGGACCTGATTGAGGTCTACAAAATTGAGAGGTATGGACAGGGTGGACAGTAACATGCTTTTTCCAAGAGTGGGGGTGTCAATTACAAGGAGTCACGATTTCAAGGTGAGAGGGGAAAGTTTAAGGGAGATGTCCGTGGAAAGCTTTTTACGCAGAGGGTGGTGGGTGCCTGGAACGCTTTGCCAGCGGAGGTGGTAGAGGCGGGTACGATAGCATCATTTAAGATGCATCTAGATAGATATATGAACATGCGGGGAACAGAGGGAAGTAGATCCTTGGAAAATAGGCGACAGGTTTAGATAAAGGATCTGGATCGACGCAGGCTGGGAGGGCCGAAGGGCCTGTTCCTGTGCTGTAATTTTCTTTGTTCTTTGTCCTATGATCCAGCAAATATGCAGTACGGTCTCCCTGCTCGGCCGGAGCCTTTGGCGGCACGCTCGGTCTGGCTGGTCCTTGAATGACGGACGCTACCGGTATACACGAGGCCTAATGCAGTGCCTCCTTCCCACCTTCTCGGACTGTTGGGCGGCAGGTTCTCCATCCTCACCAGCTGCTCCTGTTCCTCTGGGGCAAGCTCCGCTGCTGGAGGGTCCTCTCTGAGCAGCTCCAGCTCATACAGACTCTGTGCATCCGCCAGGGCTGCGGCAGCAAAGCAGATGCGAACGATTCCTTTTTTTAAAATGTTTTAAATTAAGGCCAATTTAGTGTAACTAATCGATCTACCCTGCACATCTTTGGGTTGTGGGGGGGTGAGACCCACGCAGACACAGGGAGAATGTACAAACTTTACATGGACAGTGACCCGGGGCCAGAATCGAACCTGGGTCCGCGGTGGCATGAGGCAGCAGTGCTAACCACTGCACCACCATGTTGCCCTAGATGCCAACCATTCCTACTTGGATACCGAAATCCATTGTCTGCAGGGGTTAAAAGGCAGACATGTTAGCATGGTGCATACCCCTGTGCCCAACCAGGTCCACGGGCTACTCGATGGCCCTGACATGCACTGCAGCCCCTGCCCCACGTGTCTCTCTCTTCCCCCCCCCCATCTCCAAACCCACCCTGGCTCTTCCCCGTGGTACTGTGGCAACTACCCTATGCAACGCACCCCTGGCCCCGTCGGTGCCCAGCACAATGGGGTCTCTGGTAGTCTTCCTGCACCTGCTTGCCTTTTGGCACTTCTTGCAAGTTTTGCAACTTTGATGTACATATTAATATTTAAGCCCATGTTTTAGGGAGCCTGTGCATATTTTATTTTATTTTAGATGACAATCTGATAGCTTTTATGATTATTTTTCCGGTACCTATCTGCATGTGACTAGATTTATTGATTTTGGGGATTAAATGGCAGTTAAAAGATGATCTGTTATATTAGGCAGATGGAAATGCAATTTATTATGGATCAGCAAGAGACAATAGATTTTGAGGAGAAACAGAGATTAGGAGTATATACTCAATAGAAAGACACTGAAAGGAGTACAAAGAGAAAGATCGAGTGGTTTGAATAAATTATTATTTATAACAGCAGGTGCAAGAAATAAATTATGGGTGCGATTCAGTGACTCAATTGGGCGCAACGGGTAAATCGGCCCAAATCGGGCAGGCTGATTGCGAGTCACCTGACTCGCTCAGCCCAGTACCATCTGGATCTCGCCCTCGCTGGGAGAGATCCAAATCTGCATTTTAAATGAGCTATTATGCTCATTTAAGTACCCGAACTCCGCATTCACCAGGTTGTCGGGGACATGGCAGGGTAGTATCTGGGCACCTTGGCACTGCCACCCTATCATGCTGGCAATGCCACCCAGATACCCTGGCAGAGCCCAGGTGGCACTATCAGGGTGCCACACTGGTGGTGCCCGGTGGCAGGTTGACACTGTCATGGTTCGGCTCAGGTGGGATCTGTTTATTGAAATAGGGTGATGGGGGTTCCCAGGGGCCTTGATAAGGTTGGGGGAATGAATGAGGGGGGGGGGAGGGGCTGTGCCAGAAATGGGGGTGCTGGAAAAGGGGGTGTTTAGAGATCGTGGCTGCCATTCAAAATGGCACCCCAATCTGCAAGGAGCCTTCCTGCTCAATCGGCTAAAGCCTAACCTCAGCAGGGAAAAACTCCCCAAGGCCCAAAAAATAGAAAGTGCTGGTAAATAACGGGGTCAGCACTGCAGACACCAAGAAACACCCTCCCAAACATGCCCAAAGGTAGTCTTAAACCTTTGGCTGCTGAATCGTACCCTATATATTGATGCTGCTTTTCTCCATTCCCCATCTTTCCATCACCATCTCTGCATCATTGTATTCATTCAAAGTAGAATTAGATCAATTATTGATTGACGAGGGAAACAAGGACTGGGGGAGGGCGGGGGGTGCGGGGGGGTGCAGACAAGAAAGTGGAGCTGCGACCACAATTAGATTAGCCATGATTTTGCTGAAGGACAGAATAGGTTCAAAGGACCAAATGGTCCACTTCTGCTCCAAAGTCCAGTGTTCCTGTCTCTTCTGTTGGTGTAAGGTTCCAAGACTTGAGCGGTATTTCTTTTGAGGTAAACCTGTGTGAAAAACAGATTATTTTACTGTAGGGTTTAGCCTTATCCTAATGCAACCATGTATCTGTATATAAGTATGTGAAGAGGAAAAGATTGGTGAAGACCAACGTAGGCCCCTTACAGTCAGAAATGGGAATGTACTATGGGGGACAAAGAAATGGTCGAGCAACTAAATACATACTTTGGTTCTGTCTTCATAAATGAGGACCATAAATAAGATACCAGAAGTGTTGTGGAATGCAAGGTTTAGTGAGGAGGAGGAACTGAAGGAGATCACTATCAGTACAGAAATGGTGTTGGGGAAATTGATGGAATTGAAAGCTGATAAATCTCCAGAGCCTGATAATCTACATCCCAGCGTACTGAAGGAGGTGGCTCATTGGATGCATTGGTGGACATCTTCTAGGATTCTACAGACTGCGGAACAGTTCCTGCAGATTGGAGGGTAATGTAACTCCACTATTTAAAAAGGGAGGTCGAGAGAAAGCAGGGAATTATAAGCAGTAAACCTGACATCAGTAGTGGGAAAAATGCTAGAATCCATGATCAAAGATAATAGAAAACAGTGGCAGGATCGGATAGAGTCAGCATGGATTTATGAAGGAGAAATCATGCTTGACATATCTACTGGAATTAACTAGTAGATGTAACTAGTAGAGTTGATGAAGGAAGCCAGTGGATGTGGTGTATTTGGACTTTTAGAAGGCTTTTGACAAAGTTCTGCATACAAGATTAGCGTGTAAAATTAAAGAGCATGGGATTGGGGGTAGTGTATTGTGATGGATAGAAAACTGGTTGGGAGACAGGAAACAAAGAGCATGATTTAATGTATCTTTTTCAAATTGGCAGATAGTCTAATGGGGTACTGCAGGGATCGGTGCCAGGACCCCAGCTATTCGCAATATATATTAATGATTTAGGTGAGGGAACAAAGTGTCATATCTCCAAATTTGCAGACAACACCAAGTTGGGTGGGAGGGTGAGCTGTGAGGAGGATGCAGCGATCCTTCAGTGTGATTTGGACAAGTTGAGTGAGTGGGCAAATGAATGGCAGATGCAGTATAATTTGGATAAATGCGAGGTCATCCACTTTGGTAGCAAAAACAAGAAGGCAGACTATTGAATGGTCATAAATTAGGAGAGGGGAATGTGCATGGAGACCTGGGAGTCCTCATACACCAGTCACTGAAGGTAAGCATGTAGGTGCAACAGGCAGTAAAGAAGGCAAATGGTATGCTGGCCTTCATTGCGAGAAGATTTGAGTACAGGAGCAGGGATGTCTTGCTGCAATTATACAGGGCCTTGGCGAGGCCACACCTGGAATTTTGTGTGCAGTTTTAGTCTCCTTATCTGAGGAAGGATGTTCTAGCTTTAAAGGGAGTGCAGCGAAGGTTTACCAGACTGTTTCCTGGGGTGGCAGGACTGGCGTACGAGGAGAGATTGAATCGGTTAGGATCGTATTCCTTGGAGTTCAGAAGAATGAGGGGGGATCTCATAGAAACGTATAAAATTCTAACGGGACTGGACAGGGTAGATGCAGGAAGGATGTTTCTGATGGTGGGGGTGTGTGTCCAGAACCAGGGGAGCATCGTCTGAGGATATGTGGTAGATCATTTCGGACAGATGTGAGGGGAAATTGTTTCACCCAGAGAGTGGTGAGCCTGTGGAATTCATTACCACAGGAAGTAGTTGAGTCCAAAACATTGTATGGTTTCAAGAAGCAGTTAGATATAGCAATTGGGGTGAAGTGGATCAAAGGATATGGGGAAAGCGGGATTAGGCTATTGAGCTGGATGATCAGCCATGATCATAATGAATGGCGGAGTGGGCTTGAAGGGCCGAATGGCCTCCTGCTAATTGTTTCTATGTCAAGCTGCTTCGCATCGCTCAGCCAACTGAGTTATCAGCAAGAGAGCTTTTCTGTCTCAAAAGTTCTTCTCTCCAGTCAGTGGCCACTCACCACTACCTCACCCAAGTAACCAATTTTCATGTCTAAGTGAGACAGTGATGATTGACTAGTAGTCACCATCACCAAGCTGAAATTAGTTAAAATGAGCCCAGCCAGGAAATCAAATATGTGGCTTTCTGGTCTCTTAAGGCACTTTTACTAATAACACTGAAGTTGTTTTGGGTCCAGTCTTTGGATGCTTTTGAAAACAAAACTAATCACATCCATAATCTTGACTCGCACTTAATTTAGTACAAATTCTACAATCGGCCGCAAGGCACGAGACAGGAGCCTAAGAGACGTATGTACAAACTAAATCATTGGGCACGTTATGTTAGTGATAATAAGTTACTTTGTATGGAATGTCAAGTTCTCAAAATTCTGTAAAAGGGATCATTATAAATTGCTGACTATATAGATAAAAATGCCTTCTCTGGGGCAGCATGGAGGTGCATGGTTAGCACTGCTGCCTCACGCCGAGGTCCCAGGTTTGATTCTGGCCCTGCGTCACTGTACATGTGGAGTTTGCACATTCTCCCCGTGTCTGCGTGGGTTTCACCCCCACAACCCAAAGATGTGCAGGGTAGGTGGATTGGCCACGCTAAATTGCCCCTTAATTGGAAAAAATGAATTGGGTACTTTAAATTTATTTTTAAAATTATTTTAAAATGCCTTCTCTCAATTTGAGAAGCAGCTCATGGAATTTATAACAATTCTGTTCAACTTAATTTAATGCAAAGTATAAAATGGTGATACTTTAATTATTGCAAACAAGAGATTGATCTATTGAGGAATAGAATAATTTCAGTGCTGTAGCTAAATAATCAATAGAATGCTTGTTTAGTTGTTCTTCTAGGCAAGTTACTAAAGGCTTAACTCATAATGAAAATGTTCTCAAAGGCTGGGGAGCTGTAAGAATGGAATAAGTTTAAGTACCAGAAAAATCTAGAATAATGAGAGTACATAGACTTCAAAATAAAAGTTATGGTGCTGTTTTTGCAAACTCAGCCATTCGAGAAACTTCCAAATTGATTTTCAACAGAACCGAAGAACAACCACTTTACACTTCCACAAAACTAATTTAACACAATGTGGTTTTTAAATCAGGGCAGTTCAGATTCCGAACTTTCTTTTCTTGTATTGAGGCTGTGAAGTTGTTCGACTCCAATCATTTTCTAAGAAGTGACAGTCAAATATGTGAGTTATGCACACACATGCCAATCACGTGTATTTGATGTGAACCGTTGAGGTTTTGGACCCTTGCCTGTGATGATTTTTATCTTTGAATACAGTCATGTGAATTTCTCACGAGACTAGGAATTCCTGTCTACATAATGCAGCAGCTGGAATCAATTATGGCTGCAGCCAGACTTGGATAGTAGTCGTGCCAGGGAGAAAAAAAGAAATGTACTTTAGCGGGCAGGGAGAGAAGGGGAGAACCTGGACTTTGGAGGGAGTGGGGTGGAGGGGGGAGAGAGGCCAGGAAGAATATTTTGATGTGGAAGAAGGTGAATGTAGTGCTTTTGGGGAGGAAGAGGAAAGAAACCAGGGTTTACGTGTGGGAAGACAATAGGGGGAATGCGAGCACCAGCATGATGGTAAATAAAAGTGTCAGCTGAACTATGTTAGAGGCAAAGTGCCAATTTTGAATCAAGGATTGAGAGAAAGAATTATTGTCATTAGACTTGTGAACAAGATCTAGGGAAGGTCACACTGTCAGGGGAGTTGTCTTTTGGATGAGGTTGTTACATCAAGACCATCTCTGCCCACCAAGTGGACTACAAATATCCCATGCCACTATTTTAAAGTGGAGAAAGGCGCTCAGGAGTTCTCCCCTGTGTTCTGACCCCTCAATCAACATTGTTCATAAAGCTTCTCTAGGCATTATCCAATTGCTGGTTGTGGGATCTTGCTGTGCCCAAAATGATGGTTGAGCTATGTTATAACAGTGACTACAATTCAAAAATACACAATTGGCTGTGAAGTGCTTTGGTGCACCCTGAAATTGTGAAAGGCACCATATAAATACATGTCTCTCTTTGCTTTCTGTCGTGATATTGGTCAATTGGCAGGGGTCAAAGAGTGCCAGAATGAACTTGTAGAGTTAGAGGAAGGCACAGTGTTTGAACTAATTGGGTGGAGACTTGAAGAGGATCTTGTGCTGAGTAAGGTGAGACTGGACAGGGTAGAGTGCCTCTTTGAAGTGGAGCAGGAAGATGATTGCTGATGGGGAGAATAGTTTTTGCAGTTTTGTGGAAGTGACAGTTTGGAGAATCATAGATCAGAAGGAGACCTTTCGACCCATCGAGTCTGCACCGCCCCAGTGAAAGAGCACTCCATCCAGGCCCCACTCCCCCGCTCCATCCCCGTAACCCCGCCCAACTGGTACATCTTTGTACACTAGGGGCAAATTGGCATGGCCAATCCACCTAATCTGCACATTTTTGGGAGGAAATTGGAGCACCCGGCGGAAACCCTCGCAAAGCGAGAATGTACAAATGCCACACAGACCAGGCCGGAATTGAACTCTAGTCCCTGGCGCTGAGAGGCAGCAATGTTAACCACTGTGTCACCGGATTGATCTATTGAAAACCCAAACATCAATTTGTTTTCCAATTTTCTTTAACAGCTTATAACGCTATGGATTGTCAAACGCACAAGATTTTAAAATTACCAAGTATATATCAGTAAAATATGAACATTCAAATTTCTCTGGGGAATATTTTTCTCAACCTTTAAGAGCTGACTACCAATTTGTAGTGGAGGTGGACTGTGGGGAAGGGCGGGGGTGGGGGGGGGTGGGGGGGGGGGGTGGAGAGGGATTAGCATTTGACAGGAATATGTACAATCCTAAATTTGCTGCTTGCAGTCCTGACTGCGCTGATCTTTGCGAATAAAACAGGATCAAATTTCTTATTAGTTATTGCGAGATTGAAGAAAGTAATTACATTTTTTTCACCAAGCAGGTACTGGGAGATAGAAGTGTTGAAGTATAAAGAAAAATAAATACATTTCCACACAGCAGTCTTGAATAACATTGAGCAACTAACACTTCTAAAATGAAAATAAATGCAATAACTATCTCATTGTAGATTTCAAAATTCTGGAAAATGGACTAAATAAATTGTCAAAAATCAATTTTGGGGGGGAAATCTGCCTTCAAATGCAAGAAACCTGCCTTCAACTTCCCTATCACTCTTCAGACTTTGATGTGGCTACCAGCTGTATTTGTTGGTACATCATTGAAGAGATACCTACAGTTTACATCACAACATATGTCCCATTGCACTTACAGCTGAGTTGCTTCTTTTAACATTTCACGGGTTTGTATTCAGGCTGTTTTCTGGCAATGGGAGATTTTGTCAAGCTATTTGGTCAGCTTTTTAAAAATGTTTATAGATTGGTGTGTATACATTTTGACTGCATAAATATCGCTGCCTTCACATTAGGTTCTTAAACCTGCAGATACATTCTATTTAAAAAAAAATAAATTTAGAGTACCCAATTCATTTTTTCCAATTAAGGGGCAATTTAGTGTGGCCAATCCACCTACCCTGCACATCTTTGGGTTGTGGCGGCGAAACCCACGCAATCATGGGGAGAATGTGAGAAGAATTCTATTGAGATATTGCAAACGAAATATGCCAAGAGAGGTTGCTATGCCTCATGAGTACAAATATAAATGAGGGACGGTTGTCAACGAGTGCTTCTAAATATATTAACTGTTATTGTATTAATATGTAAATCCCTGGGGGGAATGTTTTGCATTTCAAGTAAAGTCCTGGTATTTTTAATGTTTGGAAACATAAGAATTCCAGGATAATTAAATGTGACTTTCTTATAGTCCAGGAAGCCTGTATAGTCACCCTAGGTGTGACCCTCATTTTTATTCTTCAGGAAACAATATATATGAACCACAATGGTGTCCCTTCAAATACATCTGTGAGGAAACAAGTCTAGGAACTTTGAAGTTTGTATCAATTTTGGCAGAGTTAAATGCGATTGAGTGTAATATGGCTGCAAAGAATAATTCAGAGGAAGTTAGTTATGAAGCAGACTTAAGTATTCTTTGGGGTTCAGATGGTTTTGTCTTTGAGCTGAAAGGAACAATGTTATTGTGCAGAATTGAGTGAACTTGTTGGTTAGCCACTTTGGACTTGAATTTTGCACAAATCTAAACTGCCCAAGTCAGGTATGTGGACTGGCTCCAATGATAAGGGAAAACTTTACCAAGGACCAGGATGTCATGCATATTTCTACTCTGTGCAAAGTTCACTAATCTCAGCTGGGCTGGTGAAACAACATTTGGTTTCAGTGGCCTTCGGCTGTGAGAGGAAAGATCAGCCAGGATTTCCTCTCCTGCGTTTTATCCAGTCACCCCTAATGACAAATACATGTTTGTGAACATCAGTAAGGATAGGATCAGCTTTGGACATGATGCCTTCCAGGGTCGATATTTAGATTTTGATTCATGAGTTACATTGTCCATGCCCTGTTTGGATGTATCCTCAATTAACTTCTTACTTGGACCATCACAGTTATAAGTTGTGGTAGTAGCGCTACATAAGTTAAGACATTTCTAATAGTTATAACTATACTTGATAACAAACCTACGCTCAGCCAGAGTTCAAAAGAGCAGGACAAAAGATATAAAACAAGAACCTTTACGCCAGGATTCCCAAACTTCGTTCTGTGGAATCTGTTCAATCAGAGGCTGGCTTCTGGAGAAGAATAAGTTGATTGAATGAGCTGGGAATAGCATAGATCTTCAGATCAGAGCGAGCAGACAGTGGAGTGAGATTGAAAAGTGCCTCAGAGCAGGAGTGAGATTGAAATGGGTCTCCGAGCAGGACTGAGATTGAAGAGGGTCTCCGAGCAGGAGTGAAATTCAAATGGGTCTCCGAGCAGAAGTGAGATTGAAGTGGGCTTCAGAGCAAGAGTGAGATTCAAATGGGCCTCGAGTGAGAGAGAGATGAGTGTGTGTGTGTGAGAGAGAGATGAATGGGTGTGAGAGAGAGAGAGATGAGAGGGTGTGTGAGAGAGAGAGAGATGAGAGGGTGTGTGAGAGAGAGATGAGAGGGTGTGTGAGAGAGAGAGAGATGAGAGGGTGTGTGAGCAAGAGAGATGAGAGGGTGTGTGTGTGAGAGAGAGAGATGAGAGGGTGTGTGAGAAAGAGATAAATGTGTGTGAGAGAGAGATGAATGTGTGAGAGAGAGAGATGAATGTGTGTGTGAGAGAGATGAATGTGTGTGTGAGGCACGATCAATTAGACAAAGACGATAGTTGAATCCAACTGAGGCTTTATTGCTACCAGATGTGTAGCCTCCCACAGCAGCTGGCAACATTGCTGCTGGCTGGAGGACACGCATATTTATACCCCGCCTCCTGGGCGGAGCCAGCAGACAGTGACTACCAGCAAACCTGTAGTACAGGTCCTACCGTACAATACCTAATACAGGTTCAACAGTGGTTTACCACATTCACCCCCTGTTAAAAATTGAGTCCAGCGGGGGGGGTGGATAACTATATACAACAATGAGCTAATATTTACAAGATTTGAGCAAACAAATGTCCTTTGATGTCCGGTGGACACCCGGTCAGAGGTTTAGCCGGTCCGGGGCCTTGATGTTCCTCTGGGAGCGACGCAGTGGTGTCGGCGATATTGATGCTGATCTTGGTCGAAGGTGACTCCGGGAGCGCGCCAAAATCCTCTTCATTGTCGGGCGTGGGCAGAGGGGGGGACAGACGGTCCTGGGGGGCTGCTGTTGTGAGCGACGGGGGAGGGGAGGGTGGCGCCGGGGGCAAAGGGGGTGGTGTGGGGGTGGAACCTGCTTGTGCCAGGTCCCTGAGGGAGACAGTATCCTGGCGGCCGTCGGGGAATGCCACGTAGGCGTACTGGGGGTTTGCGTGGAGCAAGTACACACTCTCCACCAACGGGTCCGCCTTGTGGAGTCGGACATGCTTATGGAGAAGCACGGTTCCCGGAGCTGTGAGCCAAGTCGGGAGTGACGCCCCGGATGTGGACTTCCTGGGGAAGGCAAAAAGACGTTCATGGGGTGTATTGTTAGTGGCAGTGCAGAGTAATGAGCGAGTGGAGTGCATCAGGGAGGACCTCCTGCCAGCAGGAGGCCGGGAGGTTTCTGGACCTTAGGGCCATCTGGACAGCCCTCCATACCGTCCCTTTCTACCTGCCCATTTCCCCGGGGGTTGTAGCTTGTCGTTCTGCTGGAGGCGATACCCCTGCTGAGCAGGAACTGACGCAGCTCATCACTCATGAATGAGGATCCCCTGTCACTGTGGATGTAGGTGGGGAAACCGAACAGAGTGAAGATTGTGTTGAGGGCTTGAATGGCGGTGGCAGACGTCATGTCGGGGCATGGGATGGCAAAGGGGAACCTGGAGTATTCGTCGATCACATTGAGGAAATATGTGTGACGGTCGGTGGAGGGGAGGGGGCCTTTGAAGTCCATGCTGAGGCGTTCAAAGAGGCGGGAGGCCTTCACCAGGCGCGCACGGTCTGGCCGGTAGAAGTGCGGCTTGCACTCCGCACAGACCTGGCAGTCCCTGGTGATTGTCCTTACTTCCTCGACGGAGTAGGGCAGATTTCGTGCCTTAACGAAGTGGTACAACCGTGTGACTCGTGGGTGACAAAGGTTGTCGTGCAGGGCCCGGAGTCGGTCTACCTGTGTGCTGGCACATATACCTCGTGATAGGGCATCTGGAGGTTCATTGAGTTTGCCGGGGCGATACATAATCTCGTAATTATAGGTGGAGAGCTCGATTCTCCACCGCAAGATTTTATCATTTTTGATCTTGCCCCGCTGTGTGTTGTTGAACATGAAGGCTACCGACCGTTGGTCAGTGAGGAGAGTGAATCTCCTGCAGACCAGGTAATGCCACCAATGCCGCACAGCTTCAACGATAGCTTGGGCCTCCTTTTCAACGGATGAGTGCCGCATTTCTGAGGCAAGAAGGGTGCGGGAGAAGAATGCCACGGGCCTGCCTACCTGGTTGAGTGTGGTGGCAAGAGTGACGTCTGATGCGTCGCTTTCTACTTGGAAGGGCAGTGTTTCATCTACAGCGTGCATTGTGGCTTTGGTAATATCATCTCTGATCCGGGCGAAGGCCTGTGCCTCGGCCGTCAGGGGAAACTGGGTGGACTGTATGAGTGGGCGGGCCTTGTCCACATAGTTTGGGACCCACTGCGCATAGTACGAAAAGAACCCCAGGCAGCGTTTGAGGTAATTGGGGCAGTGGGGGAGGGGGAGCTCTATGAGGGGGCGCATGTGGTCGGGATCGGGCCGCAGAGCTCCGTTCTGGACCACATAGCCGAGGATGGCTAAGCGGTTTGCGCTGAACACGCACTTCTCCTTGTTGTAAGTGAGGTTTAAGAGAGTAGCGGTATGGAGAAATTTAGCAGGGTTGGCGTCGGGGTCCTGCTGATCATGGCCACAGATGGGGACGTTGTCTAGGTACGGAAAGGTGGCCCGCAACCCGTACCGGTCGACCATTCGGTCCATCTCCCTTTGGAAGACCGAGACCCCGTTTGTGACGCAGAAGGTGTCGCCACCTAAAATGGCTGATTCCCGATTAGAATGGTCAAACCCCGATCTAAAATGGCAAACGGAAGAGGCTGATGGGAAAATCAGCCAACAGGACTCAAACGGACAACTGCAGGTAAAACAGTGTATTTGCCTCTGGGGAAGTCAGCCCAGACCGATACCTGCAGCCATCAACATCACAACAACCCAGCCATCTGCATAGTAATCAGCCATCCCGGGAACAATTGCTACAAATTAGCAATTGAAAGCTGACCCAGACCTTTCGGCACCAGCAGGGGCTGACACAAAGGAAGGTAAACGACCACCCCCCGATCAAGGAATCGCCCCATTATTGGAGCATATCGAACCAAGTGATTGGGACCAAGTCCAATCACTTGGAACCAGGTACGAGGTCCGCCCGGAGAGGCGGGAAGCCCCTGGGGACTATAAGAATATGGGCCAAGTTCAGATCGACCCTTCTTCTCCTGCTCGCAACCTTCGGGACCCTTCGACAAAGAAAACCGCAAGTGTTACTCCGGCGATCGCTACCAGATAGGCGCTCCTGACTATCGACTTGTACCAGCCTTTGAATCCCGCAGGCTCAGAACCAATTTGAAAGACCATTCGTTTCCCTGACATGGTGGGTCATTTCCAAAGTTAAGTATTGGCCTTTAGTGGTAGGTAGTAGTCTAGAAGTAGGATTATTGTATAAGTATTAATTGCTGTATATAATAAATGAGCATTGATTTAACTCTTACTAAGTGGTGTGTTGCATTATTAATCATTACTTGGACTTGAACCACGTGGCGGTATCAGAAAGATACCTGGCGACTCATGAGCAAAGGTGACAGAATAAGAATAAAGTAAACTAAGGCTAAAACGAGCAACAAAGGGGACCCTAAGGAAGTGGTATAGGCGGCCGTTTGCCTCGAAGGCGGTGTATGGACGGTCCGATTTACGGATGGGGAGCTGGTGGTAGGCGGATTTCAGGTCTACCGTTAAGAAGACCCGGTACTGCGCAATCTGGTTAACCATGTCAGATATGTGTGGGAGGGGGTACGCGTCAAGCAGCGTGTACCGGTTGATGGTCTGGCTGTAGTCCACGACCATTTGGTGTTTCTCCCCAGTTTTAACCACTACCACTTGAGCTCTCCAGGGGCCATTGCTGGCCTCGATGATGCCTTCCCGAAGCAGCCGCTGGACTTCGGACCTGATGAAGGGCTTGTCCTGGGTGCTGTACCGTCTGCTCCTGGTGGTGACGGGTTTTCAATCTGGAGTTAAATTGGCAAAGAGGGAAGGTAGGTCGACCTTTAGGGTCGCGAGGCCGCACACAGTAAGGGGTGGTAAGGGCCCACTGAATTTCAGGGTTAGGCTCTGGAGGTTACACTGGAAGTCCAGGCCGAGGATTAGTGCAGCGCAGAGGTTAGGGAGGACATAGAGGCGGAGGCCGGTGAATTCTATGCCCTGGACCGTGAGCGTGACCGTACAGTACCCCCGGATCGCTACGCAATGGGATCCGGAGGCCAGGGAGATTTTTTGGATGGCGGGGTGTATCATGAGGGAGCAGCGCCTTACCGTATCCGGGTGTATGAAGCTTTCGGTGCTCCCAGAATCCAGCAGGCAGGAGGTTACATGTCCATCGAATTTCACGCTGGTGGATGCGTTGGTCAGGATATGCGGACAAGACTGGTCGATTGACATGGAGGCGAGTCTTGGTTGGTCGTCGGGTAATGGGGCGGCTTGTGGGCCCGGTCCTGGAACGCTGGTGGTGCCCATGTGCTGAGGGGTTGACAAGATGGCGGCGGCGCCCAAAGATCTTGAGGGTTACAAAATGGCGGCGCCCATGGAACGCACGTTGCAGGGGTGGAACAAGATGGCGGCGCCCATGAAAGGCTTGTGTCGCACGGAGGGGTAGATGGCGGCGCCCACTGGCCGCACGTGGTCTGAGGGAGGGGTTGGCGGCACGCATTGTCCGTGACCTAGGGGGGTGGGGGAGTTGGCAGCTAGCGGGCCTGGCAGTGGCCCTTCTTCCCGCAGGCTTTACAAAGGGCAGCGCGGGCCGGGCAGCGTTGGCGGGGGTGCTTCTATTGGCCGCAAAAATAGCATCAGGGCCCCCCGGTGTTCGCTGGCTGGTGTGCAGTGCAGGCGTATTGGGTGGCCAGCCCCCCACTGGAGCGGCTGTCTGTGGGGTCCACGAAGCGTAGGAGGGGTGGGTCGCGTGGTTGGGGGTGTAGGACTGGACATTGTGCAGGGCAACCGTCATGGAGAGTGCTAGCGTTTTAGTCTCTGCAAGGTTGCGCGTGGCCCCTTCTTGGAGCCGCTGGCATATGAGATCTGACCCAATTCCAGTCACAAAAGCGTCCTGCATAAGGAGGTCTGAGTGTTCCTTGACAGTCACAGTCCTGGACTAGTGGGATTAGGGCCCGCCAGAAGTCTTCTATGAACTCACCAGGGAGTTGAGAGTGAGTGACGAGTGCGTGCCTGGCGAAGAGCATGTTCGGTTCCTGTGCGTAGTTGTTCTTGAGTCGAGTCATGGCTTTGTCGTAGTTTGGCGCGTCCTGGATTAACAGAAAGACTTTGGAGCTCAACCTGCAATATAAAATCTGAATTTTCTGAGCCTCCGGAACAGGGGTTGGTGCCGCGTTGATATACGCTTCGAAGCAAGCTAGCCAGTGCTGGAAGTCCTTTCTGGCATCGCTTGAGTGTGGATCCAGCTGCAGGTGATCCGGTTTGATACGGAGGTCCATCCTTAGAAACTGATAGCAATAAATTGAGGCATGATCAATTGGACAAAGACGATAGTTGAATCCAACTGAGGCTTTATTGCTATCAGATGCATGGCCTCCTACAGCAGCTGGCGCAATGGCTGCTAGCTGGAGGCCACGCATATTTATCCCCCGCCTCCTGGGCGGAGCCAGCAAGCAGGGACTACCGGCAAACCTGTAGTACAGGTCCTACCGTACAATACCTAATACAGGTTCAACAGTGGTTTACCACAGTGTGTGGGAGAGATGAATGTGTGAGAGAGATGAATGTGTGTGTGTTTGTGCGAGAGATTAATGTGTGTGAGAGAGAGATGAATGAGTGTGTGAGAGAGAGATGAATGTGTGTGAGAGAGAGAGATGAATGTGTGTGTGAGAGAGGTGAATGTGTGTGTGAGAGAGAGAGATGAATGTGTGTGTGAGAGAGATGAATGTGTGAGAGAGATGAATGTGTGAGAGAGATGAATGTGTGAGAGAGATGAATGTTCGTGAGAGATGAATGTGTGTGAGAGATGAATGTGTGTGAGAGATGAATGTGTGTGAGAGATGAATGTGTGTGTGAGATGAATGTGTGCGTGAGAGAGAGGAATGTGTGTGTGTGAGAGATGAATGTGTGTGAGAGATGAATGTGTGTGAGAGATGAATGTGTGTGTGAGATGAATGTGTGTGAGAGAGATGAATGTGTGTGTGAGAGAGATGAATGTGTGTGAGAGAGAGAGACGAATGTGTGTGTGAGAGAGGAATGTGTGTGTGTGAGAGAGGAATGTGTGAGAGAGGAATGTGTGTGTGAGAGAGAGGAATGTGTGTGTGAGAGAGAGGAATGTGTGTGTAAGAGAGAGGAATGTGTGTGTGAGAGAGGAATGTGTGTGTGTGAGAGAGGAATGTGTGTGTGAGAGAGAGGAATGTGTGTTTGAGAGAGAGGAATGTGTGTGTGAGAGAGAGGAATGTGTGAGAGAGGAATGTGTGAGAGAGGAATGTGTGTGTGTGAGAGAGGAATGTGTGAGAGAGGAATGTGTGTGTGAGAGAGAGGAATGTGTGTGTGAGAGAGAGGAATGTGTGTGTAAGAGAGAGGAATGTGTGTGTGAGAGAGAGGAATGTGTGTGAGAGAGAGAAATGTGTGTGTAAGAGAGAGGAATGTGTGTGTGAGAGAGGAATGTGTGTGAGAGAGAGGAATGTGTGTGAGAGAGAGGAATGTGTGTGAGAGAGAGGAATGTGTGTGTGAGAGAGAGGCATGTGTGAGAGAGGAATGTGTGTGTGAGAGAGAGGAATGTGTGTGTGAGAGATGAATGTGTGTGTAAGAGAGAGGAATGTGTGTGTGAGAGAGGAATGTGTGTGAGAGAGGAATGTGTGTGAGAGAGGAATGTGTGTGAGAGAGAGGAATGTGTGTGTGAGAGAGGAATGTGTGTGTGAGAGAGGAATGTGTGTGAGAGAGAGGAATGTGTGTGTGAGAGAGAGGAATGTGTGAGAGAGGAATGTGTGTGTGAGAGAGGAATGTGCGTGTAAGAGAGAGGAATGTGTGTGAGAGAGAGAGAGGAATGTGTGTGAGAGAGAGAGAGGAATGTGTGTGAGAGAGAAGAATGTGTGTGAGAGAGAGAGGAATGTGTGTGTGAGAGAGAGAGGAATGTGTGTGAGAGAGAGAGGAATGTGTGTGAGAGAGAGAGGAATGTGTGTGAGAGAGAGAGGAATGTGTGTGAGAGAGAGGAATGTGTGTTAGAGAGAGGAATGTGTGTGAGAGAGAGGAATGTGTGTGAGAGAGAGGAATGTGTGTGTGAGAGAGAGGAATGTGTGTGTGAGAGAGAGATGTGTGAGAGAGAAATGTGTGTGTGAGAGAGGAATGTGTGTGAGAGAGAGAGGAATGTGTGTGTGAGAGAGGAATGTGTGTGAGAGAGAGAGGAATGTGTGTGAGAGAGAGAGGAATGTGTGTGAGAGAGAGAGGAATGTGTGTGAGAGAGAGGAATGTGTGTGAGAGAGAGGAATGTGTGTGAGAGAGAGAGGAATGTGTGTGTGAGAGAGGTCCAAGTCCTCTATTCACGGCTGAGCCCTGACATTTTTCCCCTCGTCCGGGATGCGCCCACCTACTCCAAAGCGATGGCGCTCCTGAAGGGACATTACATTCGACCAAGTTTACGCCAGGCACCTCCTGGCCATGAGACAGCAACTCCCCGGGGAGACTCTGGACGATTTCTTGCGTGCCCTGCAGATCCTAGGTAGGAACTGTGACTGCCAGGCAGTTTCGGCAGTCCAGCACACCAAACTTTTAATTAGAGATGCTTACGTCATGGGCATGAAGCCTGCGTACATCCGCCAGCGGCGACTGGAAGGGGGTACTCTCGATCTTGCGGGGACTAGGCAGCTCGCTAATTCGTTAGAAGTGGCCTCCCTTAAAGTTCAGTCCTACGCCCCCGACCGCGCGGCACCCTTGTGGGCATCGTGGGCCCCACCAGCTGCTGACTGCAGCTCACCGCAAGCCTGCGCCGCGTGGCAGCCAGCCAACTCTGGGGGGCCCCAAGTGTTATTTTTGCAGACAAAACAATCACCCCAGGCAGGGACGCCCGGCACGGAGCGCGACCTGCAACAGGTGTGGGAAGAAAGGACACTTTGTTTCTGTTTGCCATGCCCGGTTGGTCGTCGCTGTTTCCAGGCCCGGCGTTTCTACACCCGCCATGTGCGACCCAGGGGCGCCGCCATTTTCCCCTTCGCAAGCCACGTGCGGCCCGTGGGCGCTGCCATATTCCTCACCGCAAGCCGTGGGCGGCGCCATCTTTGCCGCCTGCCATGTGCGCCCTGTGGGCGCCGCCATCTTCAGCGCCATTTTGGACTGCATCTCAGGACCCCTGCTCGTTTGGCCGTTCATCGCCTACCGCTACCTCTGCCACCGCTGACCAGCCCGGGACCTCCCAGCATCTTCCGCAGCTCGCGTCCATCACCCTGGATCAGTCCCGGCTCCGCAACCTCGCGACCGTGATGACGACGGTGAAGATCAATGGGCACGAGACGACCTGCCTCTTTGACTCCGGGAGCACAGAGAGTTTCATCCACCCCACTGCAGTAAGGCGCTGCTCTCTCCCGGTACACCTCGTCACCCAGAAAGTCTCCCTGGCCTCCGGATCCCTTTCTGTTGAAATCCGGGGGTACTGTATCGCGGCCCTCACCGTCCAAGGCGTAGAGTTCAGCAACTTCTGGCTATACGTCCTCCTCCACCTCTGCGCTGCCCTGTTACTCAGCCTGGATTTTCAGTCCCATCTCCAAAGCCTGATTTTAAAATTTGGCAGACCCCTACCCCCCCTCAGTGTCTGCGGCCTCACGACCCTTATGGTCGATCCACCTTCCCTGTTTGCGAACCTCACCCCGGACTGCAAACCCGTGTACACTTGGAGCAAACGGTACAGTGCCCAGGACAGGACCTTCATTAGGTCGGAGGTCCAACGGCTTCTGCGGGAAGGGGTCATTGAGGCCAGCAACAAATCCTGGAGAGCTCAAGTAGTGGTCGTGAAGATTGGGGAGAAGCACAGGATGGTCATTGAGTACAGTCAGACCATCAATCGGTACACGCAGTTCGACGCGTACCCCCTCCCACGCATATCTGACATAGTCAATCAGATTGCGCAGTATCGAGTCTTTTCCATAGTGGACTTGAAGTCCGCCTACCACCAGCTCCCCATCCGCCCGGAGGACCGTCAATACACTGCGTTCAAAACAGATGGCCGCCTCTGTCACTTCCTTAGAGTTCCCTTCGACGTCACTAATGGGATCTCGGTCTTCCAGCGAGAGATGGACCGAATGGTTGACCGCTACGGACGGCGGGCCACCTTCCCGTACCTAGATAACGTCACCATCTGCGTCCAAGATCAGCAGGACCATGACGCAAGCCTCCAAAAATTCCTCCAGACCGCCAAACTCCTTAATCTCACATACAATAAGGAGAAATGCTTGTTCCATACTAACAGCTTAGCCATCCTTGGCTATGTCGTGGAAAATGGAGTCCTAGGGCCCGACCCCGACCGCATGCACCCCCTCCTGGAACTCCCTCTCCCCCACTGCCCCAAGGCCCTGAAATGATGCCTGGGGTTTTTCTCCTATTATGCCCAGTGGGTCCCTAATTATGTGGACAGGGCCCGCCCACTCATTCAGTCCACAGTTTTTCCCCTGACGCCTGAGGCCCGCCAGGGGAAATGCATGCGGTCGACGAGTCCCTCCCCTTTCAGGTGGAGAACGAATCATCGGA
Source organism: Scyliorhinus torazame (assembly GCF_047496885.1). Taxonomy (NCBI): domain Eukaryota; kingdom Metazoa; phylum Chordata; class Chondrichthyes; order Carcharhiniformes; family Scyliorhinidae; genus Scyliorhinus; species Scyliorhinus torazame. The sequence continues at coordinate 144,212,958 of NC_092719.1, forward strand.
CGTAGCTCTGGCCATCACCCTCAACCAAGCGGGCAGGCCCGTGGCCTTCTTCTCACGTGCCCTCCATGCCTCCGAAATTCGGCACTCCTCTGTCGAAAAGGAGGCCCGAGCCATTGTGGAAGCTGTGCGACATTGGAAGCATTACCTGGCCGGCAGGAGATTCACTCTCCTCACTGACCAACGGTCGGTTGCCTTTATGTTTAATAATACACATCGGGGCAAGATCAAAAATGACAAGATCTTGAGGTGGAGGATCGAGCTCTCCACCTCTAATTACAAGATCTTGTATCGCCAGGGAAGGTCAACGAGCCCCCTGATGCCCTATCCCGCGGTACATGTGCCAGCGCACAAGTGGACCGACTCCGGACTCTCCACTAAGTCCTCTGCCACCCGAGGTCACCCGGCTCTTCCATTTTATCAAGGCTCGCAATGTGCCCTACTCCATTGAGGAGGTCAGGACCGTCACCAGAGACTGCCAAGTTTGCGCAGAGTGCAAGCCGCACTTCTACCGGCCAGATAGAGCGCACCTGGTGAAGGCCTCCCGCCCTTTTGAACGCCTCCGCGTGGACTTCAAAGGGCCCCTCCTCTCCACTGACTGCAACACGTATTTCCTGAATGTGATTGATGAGTACTCCCGGTTCCCTTTCGCCATCCCATGTCCCGATATGACTTCTGCCACAGTAATCAACGCCCTGCACAGCATCTTCACTCTGTTCGGTTTCCCCACCTATATCCACAGTGATCGGGGATCCTCTTTCATGAGCGATGAGCTGCGTCAGTTCCTGTTCAGCAAGCGCATCGCCTCGAGCAGGACGACCAGCTACAACCCCCGGGGAAACGGGCAGGTGGAGAGGGAGAACGGGTCAGTCTGGAAGGCCGTCCTGCTGGCACTGCGGTCTAAAAATCTCCCGGTCTCCCGCTGGCAGGAGGTCCTCCCCGACGCACTCCACTCCATCCGTTTGCTCCTCTGCGCCGAGACTAATGAGACCTCTCACGACCGTGTGTTTGCCTTCCCCAGGAAGTCCACCTCCGGGGTCTCACTCCCAACATGGCTGACAGTTCCTGGCCCAGACCTCTTATGGAAGCATGTGCGGACCCATATGTCGGACCCCTTGGTCGAAAAAGTCCACCTCTTACACGCAAACCCGCAGTACACCTACGTGGCACATCCTGACGGGCACCAAGACTCAATCTCCCTCCGGGACCTGGCACCCATGGGAACCCCACCAACAACCCCCAACCTGACACCCCCCCCCCCCCCCCGCCCCTTGCCGGTTGCCTCATTCACCCCTGCGCCACTCCCCCTCCCCCCAACGAACCTCACCGCAGTCCCCGCCCCAGCAGGATCGGTCCTCCCACTAGTTCCACTCAGGGGTGACGAAGACGAGGCCAACACGCTCCCTGAGTCGCAGGTGATCAAGTCGGTGCCCACATCACCACCAGGACTGAGGCAATCGCAGGGGAGGATCAAGGCCCCCGGCAGACTTAACTTGTAATGTTTTCCACCATCCCCGCCGGACTCTTTTGTTTTAAACAGAGGGTGAATGTGGTAGTCACCGCTAGTGTTATATTATATGTATTATGGCACTGCCCGTATATTAGAGGTACAATGGTAAATCCCTGCCTGCTGCCTCTGCCCAGCAGGCAGCGTATAAATGTGTGTGCTCTTCTGTGCTGCAGCCGTTCTGGTTCCAGCTACAGGAGGCACAACATCTTGTTCAATAAATCCTCGATTGTTCCACTATTCTCGTCTTGTGGTAATAGAGGGTGTGTGTGTGAGAGAGAGGAATGTGTGTGAGAGAGAGGAATGTGTGTGAGAGAGAGGAATTTGTGTGAGAAAGAGATGAATGTGTGTGTGAGAGAGCGATGAATGCGTGTGTGTGAGAGAGAGATGAATGTGTGTGTGTGTGATGCACTATCAATTACCACAAAGTCGAGTGTAGTGGAATAATCGATGCTTTATTGAGCAAAGATGTTGTACCTCTTGTAGCTGGAACCAGAATGGCTACAGCACCTGCAAGCACACACATTTGTACGCCGCCTACTGGCCGGAGCCAGCAGGCAGGGATTTACCCATGTACATCCACTATATGTGCCTTACCGTAATACATATCGTACTGCTAGTGGTGACTACCACATTCACCCCCTGTTTAAAAAAAAAAGAGTCCGGCGGGGTGGTGGAAAATAATTACAAGTTCAGTCTGTTGGGGGCCTTGACCCTCCTCTGCGATCGCCTCCGTCCTGGTGGTGATGTGGGCGCCGACTTGGTCACCTGTGACTCCGGGAGCGTGTTGTCCTTGACTTCATCGCCCGTGAGTGGAACCAGTGGGAGGACGGATCCTCCTGGGGCGGGGGCTGTGATGAGGTTCGCTGGAGGGAGGGTGAGTGGCGCAGGGATGAATGAGGCGACTGGGGTGGGGGTGGGGGGGGCGGTGTCAGGTCGGGGGCCGTGGGTGGAGATCCAGCGGGTGCCAGGTCCCGGAGGGAGACTGTGTCCTGGCGCCCGTCGGGTGTGCCACGTAGGCATACTGCGGGTTTGCGTGTCGGAGGTGGACTCTTTTGACCAAGGGATCCGCACGTGCTTGCGAAGGAGGGCGGGTCCAGCCATGTTGGGAGCGAGACCCCGGATTTGGACTTCCTGGGGAAGGCAAACACATGTTCGTGAGGGGTCTCATTAGTCGTGGTGCAGAGGAGCGATCGGATGGAGTGGAGCGCGTCGGGGAGGACTTCCTGCCAGCGGGAGGCCAGGAGATTTTTAGACCGCTGGGCCAGCAAGACGACCTTCCAGACCGTCCCGTTCTCCCTCTCCACCTGCCCGTTTCCCCAGGGGTTGTAGCTGGTCGTCCTGCTCGAGGCAATGCCCTTGCTGAGCAGGAACTGACGCAGCTCATCGCTCATAAAAAAGGATCCCCGAGGATGTAGGTGGGGAAACCGAACAGAGTGAAGATGCTGTGGAGGGCTTTAATGACCGTGGCAGAAGTCATAGCGGGGCAAGGGATGGCGAAAGGGAACCAGGAGTACTCATCAACCATGTTCAGAAAGTACGTGTTGCGGTCGGTGGAGAGGAAGGGCCCTTTGAAGTCCATGCTGAGGCGTTCAAAGGGGCAGGAGGCCTTCACCAGGTGCGCTCGATCTGGCCGGTAGAAGTGCGGCTTGCACTCTGCGCAGACCTGGCAGTCTCTGGTGACGGTCCTGACCTCCTCAATGGACTAGGGTAGGCCATGGTGAAATGGAAGAACTGGGTGACCCCCGGGTGGCAGAGGTCATAGTGGAGAGCCCGGAGTCGGTCCACTTCTGCACTGGCACATGTACCGCGGGATAGGGCGTCAGGGGGCTCGTTGAGCTTCCCTGGGTGATACAAAATCTCGTAATTGTAGGTAGGGAGCTCAATCCTTCACCTCAAGATCTTGTCATTTTTGATCTTGCCCCGATGTGTATTATTAAACATAAAGGCAACCGACTGTTGGTCAGTGAGGAGAGTGAATCTCCTGCCGGCCAGGTAATGCCTCCATGCCGCACAGCTTCCACAATGGCTTGGGCCTCCTTTTCGACAGAGGAGTGACGAATTTCGGAGGCGTGGAGGGTGCGGGAAAAGGCCACGGACCTGCCCGCCTGGTTGAGAGTGGTGGCCAGAGCTACGTCCGATGCATCGCTCTCGACCTGAAAGGGGAGGGACTCGTCGACCGCGTTCATCGTGGCCTTGGCAATGTCTGCCTTGATGCGGTTGAAGGCCTGGCGGGCCTCAGCTATCAGGGGAAGAACTGTGGACTGAATGAGTGGGCGGGCCTTGTCCGCATAATTAGGGACCCATTTGGCATAGTAGGAGAAAAACCCCAGGCATCGTTTCATGGCCTTGGGGCAGTGGGGGAGAGGGAGTTCCATGAGGGGGCACATGCGGTCGGAGTCGGGCCCTAGGACTCCATTTTCCACGACATAGCCAAGGATGGCTAAGCGGTTGGTGCGGAACACGCACTTCTCCTTATTGTACGTGAGGTTAAGGAGTTTGGCGGTCTGGAGGAATTTTTGTAGGCTTGCGTCGTGGTCCAGCTTATCGTGGCCACAGATGGTGATGTTATCTAGGTACGGGAAGATGGCCCGCAGTCCATACTGGTCAACCATTCGGTCCATCGCTCGTTGGAAGACGGAGACCCCATTAGTGACGCCGAAGGGAACCCTAATAAAGTGGTAGAGGCGGCCATCTGCTTCGAACGCAGTGTATTGGTGTTCCTCCGGGTGGATGGGGAGCTGGTGGTAGGCAGACTTCAGGTCCGCTGTGGAAAAGACCCGATACTGCGCAATCTGATTGACCTTGTCAGATATGCGTGGGAGGGGGTACGGGTCGAGCTGCGTGTACCGATTGATGGTCTGACTGTAGTCAATGACCATCCTGTGCTTCTCCCCAGTCTTTGCTACTACCACCTGAGCTCTCCAGGGGCTGTTGCTAGCCTCAATGACCCCTTCCTGCAGACGCTGTTGGACCTCCGACCTGATGAAGGTCCTGTCCTGGGCACTGCAACTACGGCTCCTGGTGGCGACGGGTTTGCAATCCGGGGTGAGGTTCGCAAACGGGGAAGGTGGATCGACCTTAAGGGTCGTGAGGCCGCAGACGGTGAGGGGGGGTAGGGGTCCGCCGAATTTTAAGGTTAAGCTTTGGAGGTGGCACTCGAAGTTGAGGCTGAGTAACAAGGCAGCGCAGAGGTGAGGGAGGAGGTAGAGCCGGAAGTTGCTAAACTCTATGCCTTGGACGGTGAGGGTCGCGATGCAGTACCCCCGGATTTCCACAGAAAGGGATCCAGAGGCCAGGGAGATTTTCTGGGTTACTGGCTGTACCGGGAGGGAGCAGCGCCTTACCGTAGTGGGGTTGATGAAGCTCCCTGTGCTCCTGGAGTCAAAAAGGCAGGTCGTCTCATGCCCATCGTTCTTCACCGTTGTTGTTGGGGACGCGAGGTTGCGGGGCCGGGACTGATCCAGGGTGATCGAGGCGAGCTGCGGCAGATGCTGGGAGGTCCCAAGTTGGTCAGCGGTGGTGGAGATAGTGGCAGGTGATGAACGGCCAGACGAGCAGGGGTCCTGAGACGCCATCCAAAATGGCGCCAAAGATGGGGGCGCCCACGGGGCGCACATGGCAGGCGGCATCAAAGATGGCGGCACCCACGGGCCGCACGTGACTTGCGGTGAAGAAGATGGTGGCGGCCACGGGCCGCACCTGACTGATGATGAGGAGGATGGCGGCGCCCCTGAGTCGCACATTGGGGGTGCAGAAACACCGGGCCTGAAAATCGCGGCGACCGACCGGACCAGGCAAACAGAAACAAAGTGTCCCTTCTTTCCACATCCGTTGTAGGTCGTACTCCACGCCGGGCAGCGCTCCCTAGGGTGTTTGTTCTGCCCGCAAAAATAGCACTTGGGGGCCCCTAGGGTTGGCTGGCTGGCTGTCGCGCGACGCAGGCTTGGGGTGAGCTGGAGTCGGCAGCTGGTGAGCCCACGGTGCCCATGAGGGTGCTGCGCGGTCGGGGGCGTACGACTGGTAGTTACGGGAGGCCACTTCTAACGAGTTAGCGAGCTGCCTAGTTCCCGCAAGAACAAGCGTACCCCCTTCCAGTAGCCGCTGGTGGACGTACGCAGACCTCATGCCCGTGACGTAAGCATCTCTAATTAAAGGTTCTGTGTGCTGGACTGCCGAAACTGCCTGGCAGTCACAGTTCCTACCTAGGATGTGCTGGGCACGCCAGAAATCGTCCAGAGACTCCCCGTGGAGTTACGGTCTCGTGGACAGGAGGTGCCACGCGTATAGTTGATTGACTGGGCGAACGTAATGTCCCTTCAGGAGCTCTATCGCTTAGGAGTAAGTGGGCGCATTTCGGATGAGAGGAAAAATGTCAGGGCTCACCTGTGAATAAAGGACTTGGAGCTTCTGCGGGTCCGAGGGTTCCTCAGCGGATGTTCGGAGGTAGCTTTCGAAGCAGGCTAGCCAGTGCTCAAAGGCGGACGTAGCGCTGGCTGCTTGAGGGCTCAGCTGCAGGCGATCAGGCTTGATGCTGAGATCCATCGTTTTAAAAATTTTTGCTCAATAAATTGATGCACTATCAAATACCACAAAGACAAGAGTAATGGAATAATCAAGGCTTTATTGAGCAAAGGTCTTGTGCCTCCTGTAGCTGGAACCAGAATGGCTGCAGCACCGGCGAGCACATACATTTATACGCCGCCTACTGGGCGGAGCCAGCAGACTGGGATTTACCCATGTACCGCTATTTTACGTGCCTTACCATAATACATGTAATACTGCTAGTGGTGACTACCACAGTGTGTGAGAGAGATGAATGTGTGTGTGTGAGAGAGAGATGAATGTGTGTGTGTGTGAGAGAGAGATGAATATGTGTGTGAGAGAGAGAGATGATTGTATGAGAGAGTTGAATGTGTGTGAGAGAAAGAGGTGAATGTGTGTGAGAGAAAGAGATGAATGTGTGTGACAGAAAGAGATGAATGTGTGAGAGAGAGAGAGATGAATGTGTGTGAGAGAGAGAGAGATGAATGTGTGAGAGAGAGATGAATGTGTGTGTGTGAGAGAGATGAATGTGTGTGTGTGAGAGAGTGATGAATGTGTGTGAGAGAGAGAGAGATGAATATGTGTGTGAGAGAGATGAATATGTGTGTCAGAGAGAGAGATGAATATGTGTGTTTGAGAGAGATGAATATGTGTGTGTGAGAGGTGAGTGTGTGATGGAGAGAGAGAGATGAATATGTGTGTGTGTGAGAGAGAGAGATGAATGTGTGAGAGAGAGAGAGATGAATATGTGAGAGAGAGATGAATATGTGTGAGAGAGAGAGATGAATGTGTGTGTGTGAGAGAGAGATGAATATGTGTGTGAGAGAGATGAAAATGTGTGTGTGTGAGAGAGAGAGAGATGAATATGTGTGTGTGAGAGAGATGAATATGTGTGTGTGAGAGAGAGACAGAGATGAATATGTGAGTGTGTGAGAGAGAGAGATGAATGTGTGAGAGAGAGATGAATGTGTGTGTGTGAGGGAGAGATGATTATGTGTGTGTGAGAGAGAGATGAATGTGTGTGTGAGAGAGAGAGAGATGAATATGTGTGTGAGAGAGATGAATATGTGTGTCAGAGAGAGAGATGAATATGTGTGTGTGAGAGAGATGAATATGTGTGTGAGAGAGAGATGAATATGTGTGTGTGAGAGGGAGAGATGAATATGTGTGTGAGAGAGAGATGAATGTGTGTGTGTGAGAGGGAGAGATGAATATGTGTGGGAGAGAGAGATGAATGTGTGTGTGTGAGAGAGAGATGAATATGTGTGTGTGAGAGAGAGAGAGATGAATATGTGTGTGAGAGAGATGAATATGTGTGTCAGAGAGAGAGATGAATATGTGTGTGTGAGAGAGATGAATATGTGTGTGAGAGAGAGATGAATATGTGTGTGTGAGAGGGAGAGATGAATATGTGTGTGAGAGAGAGATGAATGTGTGTGTGAGAGTGAGAGATGAATATGTGTGGGAGAGAGAGATGAATGTGTGTGTGTGAGAGAGAGATGAATATGTGTGTGAGAGAGAGATGAATATGTATGTAAGAGAGAGCGATGAATATGTATGTGAGAGTGTGATGAATATGTATGTGTGAGAGAGAGAGATGAATGTGTGTGTGAGAGAGAGCGATGAATATGTGTGTGAGATAGAGATGAATATGTGTGTCAGAGAGAGAGAGATGAATGTGTGTGTGAGAGAGAGAGATGAATTTGTGTGAGAGAGAGGAGAGATGAATGTGTGTCTGAGAGAGATGAATATGTGTATGAGAGAGAGAGATGAAGGTGTGTGTGAGAGAGGGAGAGATGAATATGTGTGTGAGAGAGAGAGATGAATATGTGTGCGTGATAGAGAGACGAATATGTGTGTGAGAGGGAGATGAATGTGTGTGTGAGAGAGAGATGAATGTGTGTGAGAGAGAGAGATGAATGTGTGTGTGAGAGAGAGAGATGAATATGTGTGTGTGTGAGAGAGATGAATATGTGTGTGAGAGAGAGATGAATATGTGTGTGTGTGAGAGAGAGATGAATGTGTGTGTGAGAGAGAGAGAGATGAATGTGTGTGTGAGAGAGATGAATATGTGTGTGTGAGAGAGTTGAGTGTGTGTGTGTGAGAGAGATGAATGTGTGCGAGAGAGATGAATGTTTGTGTGAGAGAGATGAATGTGTGTGAGAGAGATGAATGTGTGTGAGAGAGATGAAAGTGTGTGTGAGAGAGAGATGGATGTGTGTGTCTGAGAGGTGTGCCTGTGAGAGAGATGAATGTGTGTGAGAGAGATGAAAGTGTGTGAGAGAGAGATGAATGTGAGAGAGATGAATGTGCGAGAGATGAATGTGTGTGTGAGCGAGAGATGAATGGGTGTGTATGTGAGGAAGAGCGATGAATATGTATGTAAGAGAGGGCGATAAATATGTATGTAAGAGAGAGAGATGAATGTGTGAGAGAGAGAGAGATGGATATGTGTGTGTGAGAGAGATGAATATGTGTGTGTGAGAGAGAGAGAAATGAATGTGTGTGTGTGAGAGAGATGAATATGTGTGAGAGAGAGATAAATATGTGTGTGTGAGAGAGAGAGAGAGATGAATATGTGTGTGTGAGAGAGAGAGATGAATGTGTGTGAGAGAGATGAATGTGTGTGTGAGAGAGAGATGAATGTGTGTGTGTGAGAGAGAGAGAGAGATGAATATGTGTGTGTGTGAGAGAGAGAGAGATGAATGTGTGTGTGTGAGAGAGAGAGAAATGAATATGTGTGTGAGAGAGAGATGAATATGTGTGTGTGAGAGGTGAGTGTGTGTAAGAGAGAGATGAATATGTGTGTGTGAGAGGTGAGTGTGTGTGAGAGAGAGAGAGATGAATATGTGTGTGTGAGAGAGAGAGAGATGAATGTGTGAGAGAGAGAGATGAATATGTGTGAGGGAGAGATGAATATGTGTGAGGGAGAGATGAATATGTGTGTGTGAGAGAGAGAGAGAGATGAATATGTGTGTGTGTGAGAGAGAGAGATGAATGTGTGTGTGTGTGAGAGAGAGAGAGAGATGAATATGTGTGTGAGAGGGAGATGAATGTGTGTGTGAGAGAGAGATGAATATGTGTGTGTGAGAGGGAGAGATGAATATGTGTGTGAGAGAGAGATGAATATGTTTGAGAGAGAGAGATGAATATGTGTGTGTGAGCGGGAGAGATAAATATGTGTGTGTGAGAGAGATGAATATGTGTGTGTGAGAGAGAGATGAATGTGTGTGTGTGAGAGGGAGAGATGAATATGTGTGTGAGAGAGAGATGAATGTGTGTGTGTGAGAGAGAGATGAATGTGTGTGTGAGAGAGAGATGAATATGTGTGTGTGAGAGAGAGAGATGAATATGTGTGTGTGAGAGAGAGATGAATGTGTGTGTGTGTGAGAGAGAGAGATGAATATGTGTGTGAGAGAGATGAATATGTGTGTGAGAGAGAGAGATGAATATGTGTGTGAGAGAGAGATGAACATGTGTGTGAGAGAGAGATGAATATGTGTGTCTGAGAGGGACAGATGAATATGTGTGTGTGAGAGAGAGATGAATGTGTGTGTGTGAGAGGGAGAGATGAATATGTGTGTGAGAGAGAGATGAATGTGTGTGTGAGAGAGATGAATATGTGTGAGAGAGAGAGATGAATATGTGTGTGTGAGAGGGAGAGATGAATATGTGTGTGTGAGAGAGAGAGATGAATGTGTGTGTGAGAGAGATGTATATGTGTGTGTGAGAGAGAGAGATGAATATGTGTGTGTGAGAGAGAGATGAATGTGTGTGTGAGAGGGAGAGATGAATATGTGTGTGAGAGAGAGATGAATATGTGTGTGTGAGAGGGAGAGATGAATGTGTGTGTGAGAGAGAGATGAATGTGTGTGTGAGTGAGATGAATGTGTGTGTGAGAGAGAGATGAATATGTGTGTGTGAGGGAGAGATGAATATGTGTGTGAGAGAGAGATGAATGTGTGTGTGAGAGAGAGATGAATGTGTGTGTGAGAGAGATGAATATGTGTGTGTGAGAGAGAGATGAATATGTGTGTGAGAGAGAGATGAATATGTGTGTGTGAGAGAGAGAGAGGTGAATATGTGTGTGAGAGAGAGAGAGATGAATATGTCTGAGAGAGAGAGGAATATGTGTGTGTGCGAGAGAGATCAATGTGTGTGTGTGAGAGAGATGAATGTGTGTGTGAGAGAGAGATGAATATGTGTGTGTGAGAGAGAGAGATGAATATGTGTGTGTGAGAGGGAGAGATGAATATGTGTGTGTGAGAGGGAGAGATGAATATGTGTGTGTGAGAGAGAGAGATGAATATGTGTGTGAGAGAGAGATGAATATGTATGTGTGAGAGAGAGATGAATGTGTGTGTGAGAGGGAGAGATGAATATGTGTGTGTGAGAGGGAGAGATGAATATGTGTGTGTGAGAGAGAGATGAATGTGTGTGTGAGAGAGAGATGAATGTGTGTGTGTGAGAGAGATGAATATGTGTGTGTGAGGGAGAGATGAATATGTGTGTGAGAGAGTGATGAATGTGTGTGTGTGAGAGAGATGAATATGTGTGTGTGAGAGAGAGATGAATGTGTGTGTGAGAGAGAGATGAATGTGTGGATGTGAGAGAGATGAATGTGTGTGTGAGAGAGATGAATATGTGTGTAAGAGAGAGGTGAATATGTGTGTGTGAGAGAGAGGTGAATATGTGTGTGAGAGAGACAGAGATGAATATGTGTGAGAGAGAGATGAATATGTGTGTGTGTGTGAGAGACAGATGAATATCTGTGTGTGAGAGAGAGAGATGAATATGTGTGTGTGAGAGAGAGAGATGAATATGTGTGTGTGAGAGAGAGATGAATATGTGTGTGAGAGAGAGATGAATGTGTGTGTGAGAGAGAGATGAATGTGTGTGTGTGAGAGAGATGAATGTGTGTGTGTGAGAGAGATGAATATGTGTGTGAGAGAGAGATGAATATGTGTGTGTGTGAGAGAGAGAGGTGAATATGTGTGTGTGAGAGAGAGAGATGAATATGTCTGAGAGAGAGATGAATATGTGTGTGTGAGAGAGAGATGAATGTGTGTGTGTGAGAGAGATGAATGTGTGTGTGAGAGAGAGATGAATATGTGTGTGTGAGAGAGAGAGATGAATATGTGTGTGTGAGAGAGAGAGATGAATATGTGTGTGTGAGAGGGAGAGATGAATATGTGTGTGTGAGAGAGAGAGATGAATATGTGTGTGAGAGAGAGATGAATATGTGTGTGTGAGAGAGAGATGAATGTGTGTGTGAGAGGGAGAGATGAATATGTGTGTGAGAGAGAGATGAATATGTGTGTGTGAGAGGGAGAGATGAATAAGTGTGTGTGAGAGAGAGATGAATGTGTGTGTGAGAGAGAGATGAATGTGTGTGTGAGAGAGACATGAATATGTGTGTGTGAGGGAGAGATGAATATGTGTGTGAGAGAGTGATGAATGTGTGTGTGAGAGAGAGATGAATGTGTGTGTGTGAGAGAGATGAATATGTGTGTGTGAGAGAGAGATGAATGTGTGTGTGAGAGAGAGATGAATGTGTGTATGTGAGAGAGATGAATGTGTGTGTGAGAGAGATGAATATGTGTGTGAGAGAGAGATGAATATGTGTGTGTGAGAGAGGTGAATATGTGTGTGAGAGAGAGACAGATGAATATCTGTGTGTGAGAGAGAGAGATGAATATGTGTGTGTGAGAGAGAGAGATGAATATGTGTGTGTGAGAGGGAGAGATGAATATGTGTGTGTGAGAGAGAGAGATGAATATGTGTGTGAGAGAGAGATGAATATGTGTGTGTGAGAGAGAGATGAATGTGTGTGTGTGAGAGAGATGAATGTGTGTGTGAGAGAGAGATGAATATGTGTGTGTGAGAGAGAGATGAATGTGTGTGTGAGAGAGATGAATGTGTGTGTGTGAGAGAGAGATGAATGTGTGTGTGTGTGAGAGAGAGAGAGATGAATATGTGTGTGTGTGAGAGAGAGAGAGATGAATGTGTGTGTGTGAGAGAGATGAATATGTGTGAGAGAGAGATGAATATGTGTGTGTGAGAGAGAGAGATGAATATGTGTGTGTGTGAGAGAGAGAGATGAATGTGTGTGTGTGAGAGAGAGAGAAATGAATATGTGTGTGAGAGAGAGATGAATATGTGTGTGTGAGAGAGAGAGATGAATATGTGTGTGTGAGAGGTGAGTGTGTGAGAGAGAGAGAGATGTATGTGTGAGAGAGAGAGATGAATATGTGTGAGAGAGACATGAATATGTGTGTGTGAGAGAGAGAGAGAGAGAGATGAATATGTGTGTGTGTGAGAGAGAGAGATGAATGTGTGTGTGTGTGAGAGAGAGAGAGAGATGAATATGTGTGTGAGAGGGAGATGAATGTGTGTGTGAGAGAGAGATGAATATGTGTGTGTGAGAGGGAGAGATGAATATGTGGGTGAGAGAGAGATGAATATGTTTGAGAGAGAGAGATGAATATGTGTGTGTGAGCGGGAGAGATGAATATGTGTGTGTGAGAGAGATGAATATGTGTGTGTGAGAGAGAGATGAATGTGTGTGTGTGAGAGGGAGAGATGAATATGTGTGTGAGAGAGAGATGAATGTGTGTGTGTGAGAGAGAGATGAATGTGTGTGTGAGAGAGAGATGAATATGTGTGTGTGAGAGAGAGAGATGAATATGTGTGTGTGAGAGAGAGATGAATGTGTGTGAGAGAGAGAGAGATGAATATGTGTGTGAGAGAGAGATGAACATGTGTGTGAGAGAGAGATGAATATGTGTGTGTGAGAGGGAAAGATGAATATCTGTGTGTGAGAGAGAGATGAATGTGTGTGTGAGAGAGGGAGAGATGAATATGTGTGTGAGAGAGAGATGAATGTGTGTGTGAGAGAGATGAATATGTGTGAGAGAGAGAGATGAATATGTGTGTGTGAGAGGGAGAGATGAATATGTGTGTGTGAGAGAGAGAGAGATGAATGTGTGTGTGAGAGAGAGATGATTGTGTGTGTGAGGGAGAGATGAATATGTGTGTGAGAGAGAGATGAATGTGTGTGTGAGAGAGAGATGAATGTGTGTGTGTGAGAGAGATGAATATGTGTGTGTGAGAGAGAGATGAATGTGTGTGTGAGAGAGAGATGAATGTGTGTGTGTGAGAGAGATGAATGTGTGTGTGAGAGAGATGAATATGTGTGTGAGAGAGAGATGAATATGTGTCTGTGAGAGAGAGAGAGGTGAATATGTGTGTGAGAGAGAGAGAGATGAATATGTCTGAGAGAGAGATGAATGTGTGTGTGTGAGAGAGATGAATGTGTGTGTGAGAGAGAGATGAATATGTGTGTGTGAGAGAGAGATGAATATGTGTGTGTGAGAGGGAGAGATGAATATGTGTGTGTGAGAGAGAGATGAATATGTGTGTGTGAGAGGGAGAGATGAATATGTGTGTGTGAGAGAGAGAGATGAATATGTGTGTGAGAGAGAGATGAATATGTGTGTGTGAGAGAGAGATGAATGTGTGTGTGTGAGAGAGATGAATGTGTGTGTGAGAGAGAGATGAATATGTGTGTGTGAGAGAGAGATGAATGTGTGTGTGTGAGAGGGATGGATGTGTGTGTGAGAGAGAGATGAATGTGTGTGTGAGAGAGAGATGAATATATGTGTGTGAGAGAGAGAGAGAGATGAATATGTGTGTGAGAGAGAGAGAGATGAATGTGTGTGTGTGAGAGAGAGAGAAATGAATGTGTGTGAGAGAGAGATGAATATGTGTGTGTGAGAGAGAGAGATGAATATGTGTGTGTGAGAGGTGAGTGTGTGTGAGAGAGAGATGAATATGTGTGTGTGAGAGGTGAGTGTGTGTGAGAGAGAGATGAATATGTGTGTGTGAGAGAGAGAGAGATGAATGTGTGTGAGAGAGAGAGATGAATATGTGTGAGAGAGAGAGATGAATATGTGTGTGTGAGAGAGAGAGAGAGATGAATATGTGTGTGTGAGAGAGAGAGATGAATGTGTGTGTGTGTGTGAGAGAGAGAGAGATGAATATGTGTGAGAGAGGGAGATGAATGTGTTTGTGAGAGAGAGATTAATATGTGTGTGTGAGAGGGAGAGATGAATATGTGTGTGAGAGAGAGATGAATATGTTTGAGAGAGAGAGATGAATATGTGTGTGTGAGCGGGAGAGATGAATATGTGTCTGTGAGAGAGATGAATATGTGTGTGTGAGAGAGAGATGAATGTGTGTGTGAGAGGGAGAGATGAATATGTGTGTGAGAGAGAGATGAATGTGTGTGTGTGAGAGAGAGATGAATGTGTGTGTGAGAGAGAGATGAATATGTGTGTCTGAGAGAGAGAGATGAATATGTGTGTGTGAGAGAGAGATGAATGTGTGTGTGAGAGAGAGAGAGATGAATATGTTGTGAGAGAGATGAATATGTGTGTGAGAGAGAGAGATGAATATGTGTGTGTGAGAGAGATGAATATGTGTGTGAGAGAGAGATGAATATGTGTGTGTGAGAGGGAGAGATGAATATGTGTGTGTGAGAGAGAGATGAATGTGTGTGTGTGAGAGGGAGAGATGAATATGTGTGTGAGAGAGAGATGAATGTGTGTGTGAGAGAGATGAATATGTGTGAGAGAGAGAGATGATTATGTGTGTGTGAGAGGGAGAGATGAATATGTGTGTGTGAGAGAGAGAGATGAATGTGTGTGTGAGAGATAGATGAATATGTGTGTGTGAGAGAGAGAGATGAATATGTGTGTGTGAGAGAGAGATGAATGTGTGTGTGAGAGGGAGAGATGAATATGTGTGTGAGAGAGAGATGAATATGTGTGTGTGAGAGAGAGATGAATGTGTGTGTGAGAGAGAGATAAATATGTGTGTGAGAGAGAGATGAATATGTGTGTGTGAGGGAGAGATGAATATGTGTGTGAGAGAGTGATGAATGTGTGTGTGAGAGAGAGATGAATGTGTGTGTGTGAGAGAGATGAATATGTGTGTGTGAGAGAGAGATGAATGTGTGTGTGAGAGAGAGATGAATATGTGTGAGTGTGAGAGAGATGAATGTGTGTGTGTGAGAGAGATGAATATGTGTGTGAGAGAGAGATGAATATGTGTGTGTGAGAGAGAGGTGAATATGTGTGTGAGAGAGAGAGAGATGAATATGTGTGAGAGAGAGATGAATATGTGTGTGTGAGAGAGAGATGAATGTGTGTGTGTGTGAGAGACAGATGAATATCTGTGTGTGAGAGAGAGAGATGAATATGTGTGTGAGAGAGAGAGATGAATATGTGTGTGTGAGAGGGAGAGATGAATATGTGTGTGTGAGAGAGATGAATATGTGTGTGAGAGAGAGATGAATATGTGTGTGTGAGAGAGAGATGAATCTGTGTGTGTGAGAGAGATGAATGTGTGTGTGAGAGAGAGATGAATATGTGTGTGTGAGAGAGAGATGAATATGTGTGTGTGAGAGAGAGATGGATGTGTGTGTGTGAGAGAGAGATGAATGTCTGTGTGTGAGAGAGAGAGAGAGATGAATATGCGTGTGTGTGAGAGATAGAGAGATGAAAGTGTGTGTGTGAGAGAGAGATGAATATGTGTGAGAGAGAGATGAATATGTGTGTGTGAGAGAGAGAGAGAGATGAATATGTGTGTGTGTGAGAGAGAGAGATGAATGTGTGTGTGTGAGAGAGAGAGAGGGAGATGAATGTGTGTGTGAGAGAGAGATGAATATGTGTGTGTGAGCGGGAGAGATGAATATGTGTGTGTGAGAGAGATGAATATGTGTGTGTGAGAGAGAGATGAATGTGTGTGTGAGAGGGAGAGATGAATATGTGTGTGAGAGAGAGATGAATGTGTGTGTGTGAGAGAGAGATGAATATGTGTGTGAGAGGGAGATGAATGTGTGTGAGAGAGAGATGAATATGTGTGTGTGAGAGGGAGAGATGAACATGTGTATCAGAGAGAGATGAATATGTTTGAGAGAGAGAGATGAATATGTGTGTGTGAGCGGGAGAGATGAATATGTGTGTGTGAGAGAGATGAATATGTGTGTGTGAGAGAGAGATGAATGTGTGTGTGAGAGGGAGAGATGAATATGTGTGTGAGAGAGAGATGAATATGTGTGTCTGAGAGAGAGAGATGAATATGAGTGTGTGAGAGAGAGATGAATGTTTGTGTGTGAGAGAGAGAGAGATGAATATGTGTGTAAGAGAGATGAATATGTGTGTGAGAGAGAGAGATGAATATGTGTGTGTGAGAGAGATGAATATGTGTGTGAGAGAGAGATGAATATGTGTGTGTGAGAGGGAGAGATGAATATGTGTGTGTGAGAGAGAGATGAATGTGTGTGTGTGAGAGGGAGAGATGAATATGTGTATTAGAGAGAGATGAATGTGTGTGTGAGAGAGATGAATATGTGTGAGTGAGAGAGATGATTATGTGTGTGTGAGGGAGAGATGAATATGTGTGTGTGAGAGAGAGAGATGAATGTGTGTGTGAGAGATAGATGAATATGTGTGTGTGAGAGAGAGAGATGAATATCTGTGTGTGAGAGGGAGAGATGAATATGTGTGTGAGAGAGAGATGAATATGTGTGTGTGAGAGGGAGAGATGAATATGTGTGTGTGAGAGAGAGATGAATGTGTGTGTGAGAGAGAGAAGAATGTGTGTGTGAGAGAGATGAATATGTGTGTGTGAGAGAGAGATGAATGTGTGTGTGAGAGAGAGATGAATGTGTGTGTGTGTGAGAGAGATGAATGTGTGTGTGTGAGAGAGATGAATATGTGTGTGAGAGAGAGATGAATATGTGTGTGTGAGAGAGAGGTGAATATGTGTGTGAGAGAGAGTGAGATGAATATGTGTGAGAGAGAGATGAATATGTGTGTGTGAGAGAGAGATGAATGTGTGTGTGTGTGAGAGACAGATGAATATGTGTGTGTGAGAGAGAGAGATGAATATGTGTGTGTGAGAGAGAGAGATGAATATGTGTGTGTGAGAGGGAGAGATGAATATGTGTGTGTGAGAGAGAGAGATGAATATGTGTGTGAGAGAGAGATGAATATGTGTGTGTGAGAGAGAGATGAATGTGTGTGTGTGAGAGAGATGAATGTGTGTGTGAGAGAGAGATGAATATGTGTGTGTGAGAGAGAGATGAATGTGTGTGTGAGAGAGATGAATGTGTGTGTGTGAGAGAGAGGTGAATGTCTGTGTGTGAGAGAGAGAGAGAGATGAATATGCTTGTGTGTGAGAGAGAGAGAGATGAATGTGTGTGTGAGAGAGAGATGAATATGTGTGAGAGAGAGATGAATATGTGTGTGTGAGAGAGAGAGAGATGAATGTGTGTGTGTGAGAGAGAGAGAGAGATGAATATGTGTGTGAGAGGAAGATGAATGTGTGTGTGAGAGAGAGATGAATATGTGTGTGTGAGCGGGAGAGATGAATATGTGTGTGTGAGAGAGATGAATATGTGATTGTGAGAGAGAGATGAATGTGTGTGTGTGAGAGGGATGGATGTGTGTGTGAGAGAGAGATGAATGTGTGTGTGAGAGAGAGATGAATATATGTGTGTGAGAGAGAGAGAGAGATGAATATGTGTGTGAGAGAGAGAGAGATGAATGTGTGTGTGTGAGAGAGAGAGAAATGAATGTGTGTGAGAGAGAGATGAATATGTGTGTGTGAGAGAGAGAGATGAATATGTGTGTGTGAGAGGTGAGTGTGTGTGAGAGAGAGATGAATATGTGTGTGTGAGAGGTGAGTGTGTGTGAGAGAGAGATGAATATGTGTGTGTGAGAGAGAGAGAGATGAATGTGTGTGAGAGAGAGAGATGAATATGTGTGAGAGAGAGAGATGAATATGTGTGTGTGAGAGAGAGAGAGAGATGAATATGTGTGTGTGAGAGAGAGAGATGAATGTGTGTGTGTGTGTGAGAGAGAGAGAGATGAATATGTGTGAGAGAGGGAGATGAATGTGTTTGTGAGAGAGAGATTAATATGTGTGTGTGAGAGGGAGAGATGAATATGTGTGTGAGAGAGAGATGAATATGTTTGAGAGAGAGAGATGAATATGTGTGTGTGAGCGGGAGAGATGAATATGTGTCTGTGAGAGAGATGAATATGTGTGTGTGAGAGAGAGATGAATGTGTGTGTGAGAGGGAGAGATGAATATGTGTGTGAGAGAGAGATGAATGTGTGTGTGTGAGAGAGAGATGAATGTGTGTGTGAGAGAGAGATGAATATGTGTGTCTGAGAGAGAGAGATGAATATGTGTGTGTGAGAGAGAGATGAATGTGTGTGTGAGAGAGAGAGAGATGAATATGTTGTGAGAGAGATGAATATGTGTGTGAGAGAGAGAGATGAATATGTGTGTGTGAGAGAGATGAATATGTGTGTGAGAGAGAGATGAATATGTGTGTGTGAGAGGGAGAGATGAATATGTGTGTGTGAGAGAGAGATGAATGTGTGTGTGTGAGAGGGAGAGATGAATATGTGTGTGAGAGAGAGATGAATGTGTGTGTGAGAGAGATGAATATGTGTGAGAGAGAGAGATGATTATGTGTGTGTGAGAGGGAGAGATGAATATGTGTGTGTGAGAGAGAGAGATGAATGTGTGTGTGAGAGATAGATGAATATGTGTGTGTGAGAGAGAGAGATGAATATGTGTGTGTGAGAGAGAGATGAATGTGTGTGTGAGAGGGAGAGATGAATATGTGTGTGAGAGAGAGATGAATATGTGTGTGTGAGAGAGAGATGAATGTGTGTGTGAGAGAGAGATAAATATGTGTGTGAGAGAGAGATGAATATGTGTGTGTGAGGGAGAGATGAATATGTGTGTGAGAGAGTGATGAATGTGTGTGTGAGAGAGAGATGAATGTGTGTGTGTGAGAGAGATGAATATGTGTGTGTGAGAGAGAGATGAATGTGTGTGTGAGAGAGAGATGAATATGTGTGAGTGTGAGAGAGATGAATGTGTGTGTGTGAGAGAGATGAATATGTGTGTGAGAGAGAGATGAATATGTGTGTGTGAGAGAGAGGTGAATATGTGTGTGAGAGAGAGAGAGATGAATATGTGTGAGAGAGAGATGAATATGTGTGTGTGAGAGAGAGATGAATGTGTGTGTGTGTGAGAGACAGATGAATATCTGTGTGTGAGAGAGAGAGATGAATATGTGTGTGAGAGAGAGAGATGAATATGTGTGTGTGAGAGGGAGAGATGAATATGTGTGTGTGAGAGAGATGAATATGTGTGTGAGAGAGAGATGAATATGTGTGTGTGAGAGAGAGATGAATCTGTGTGTGTGAGAGAGATGAATGTGTGTGTGAGAGAGAGATGAATATGTGTGTGTGAGAGAGAGATGAATATGTGTGTGTGAGAGAGAGATGGATGTGTGTGTGTGAGAGAGAGATGAATGTCTGTGTGTGAGAGAGAGAGAGAGATGAATATGCGTGTGTGTGAGAGATAGAGAGATGAAAGTGTGTGTGTGAGAGAGAGATGAATATGTGTGAGAGAGAGATGAATATGTGTGTGTGAGAGAGAGAGAGAGATGAATATGTGTGTGTGTGAGAGAGAGAGATGAATGTGTGTGTGTGAGAGAGAGAGAGGGAGATGAATGTGTGTGTGAGAGAGAGATGAATATGTGTGTGTGAGCGGGAGAGATGAATATGTGTGTGTGAGAGAGATGAATATGTGTGTGTGAGAGAGAGATGAATGTGTGTGTGAGAGGGAGAGATGAATATGTGTGTGAGAGAGAGATGAATGTGTGTGTGTGAGAGAGAGATGAATATGTGTGTGAGAGGGAGATGAATGTGTGTGAGAGAGAGATGAATATGTGTGTGTGAGAGGGAGAGATGAACATGTGTATCAGAGAGAGATGAATATGTTTGAGAGAGAGAGATGAATATGTGTGTGTGAGCGGGAGAGATGAATATGTGTGTGTGAGAGAGATGAATATGTGTGTGTGAGAGAGAGATGAATGTGTGTGTGAGAGGGAGAGATGAATATGTGTGTGAGAGAGAGATGAATATGTGTGTCTGAGAGAGAGAGATGAATATGAGTGTGTGAGAGAGAGATGAATGTTTGTGTGTGAGAGAGAGAGAGATGAATATGTGTGTAAGAGAGATGAATATGTGTGTGAGAGAGAGAGATGAATATGTGTGTGTGAGAGAGATGAATATGTGTGTGAGAGAGAGATGAATATGTGTGTGTGAGAGGGAGAGATGAATATGTGTGTGTGAGAGAGAGATGAATGTGTGTGTGTGAGAGGGAGAGATGAATATGTGTATTAGAGAGAGATGAATGTGTGTGTGAGAGAGATGAATATGTGTGAGTGAGAGAGATGATTATGTGTGTGTGAGGGAGAGATGAATATGTGTGTGTGAGAGAGAGAGATGAATGTGTGTGTGAGAGATAGATGAATATGTGTGTGTGAGAGAGAGAGATGAATATCTGTGTGTGAGAGGGAGAGATGAATATGTGTGTGAGAGAGAGATGAATATGTGTGTGTGAGAGGGAGAGATGAATATGTGTGTGTGAGAGAGAGATGAATGTGTGTGTGAGAGAGAGAAGAATGTGTGTGTGAGAGAGATGAATATGTGTGTGTGAGAGAGAGATGAATGTGTGTGTGAGAGAGAGATGAATGTGTGTGTGTGTGAGAGAGATGAATGTGTGTGTGTGAGAGAGATGAATATGTGTGTGAGAGAGAGATGAATATGTGTGTGTGAGAGAGAGGTGAATATGTGTGTGAGAGAGAGTGAGATGAATATGTGTGAGAGAGAGATGAATATGTGTGTGTGAGAGAGAGATGAATGTGTGTGTGTGTGAGAGACAGATGAATATGTGTGTGTGAGAGAGAGAGATGAATATGTGTGTGTGAGAGAGAGAGATGAATATGTGTGTGTGAGAGGGAGAGATGAATATGTGTGTGTGAGAGAGAGAGATGAATATGTGTGTGAGAGAGAGATGAATATGTGTGTGTGAGAGAGAGATGAATGTGTGTGTGTGAGAGAGATGAATGTGTGTGTGAGAGAGAGATGAATATGTGTGTGTGAGAGAGAGATGAATGTGTGTGTGAGAGAGATGAATGTGTGTGTGTGAGAGAGAGGTGAATGTCTGTGTGTGAGAGAGAGAGAGAGATGAATATGCTTGTGTGTGAGAGAGAGAGAGATGAATGTGTGTGTGAGAGAGAGATGAATATGTGTGAGAGAGAGATGAATATGTGTGTGTGAGAGAGAGAGAGATGAATGTGTGTGTGTGAGAGAGAGAGAGAGATGAATATGTGTGTGAGAGGAAGATGAATGTGTGTGTGAGAGAGAGATGAATATGTGTGTGTGAGCGGGAGAGATGAATATGTGTGTGTGAGAGAGATGAATATGTGATTGTGAGAGAGAGATGAATGTGTGTGTGAGAGGGAGAGATGAATATGTGTGTGAGAGAGAGATGAATGTGTGTGTGTGAGAGAGAGATGAATATGTGTGTGAGAGGGAGATGAATGTGTGTGTGAGAGAGAGATGAATATGTTTGAGAGAGAGAGATGAATATGTGTGTGTGAGCGGGAGAGATGAATATGTGTGTGTGAGAGAGAGATGAATGTGTGTGTGAGAGGGAGAGATGAATATGTGTGTGAGAGAGAGATGAATGTGTGTGTGTGAGAGAGAGATGAATGTGTGTGTGAGAGAGAGATGAATATGTGTGTCTGTGAGAGAGAGATGAATATGAGTGTGTGTGAGAGAGATGAATGTGTGTGTGTGAGAGAGAGAGAGATGAATATGTGTGTGAGAGAGATGAATATGTGTGTGAGAGAGAGAGATGAATATGTGTGTGTGAGAGAGATGAATATGTGTGTGAGAGAGAGATGAATATGTGTGTGTGAGAGGGAGAGATGAATATGTGTGTGTGAGAGAGAGATGAATGTGTGTGTGTGAGAGCGAGACATGAATATGTGTATGAGAGAGATGAATGTGTGTGTGAGAGAGATGAATATGTGTGAGAGAGAGATGATTATGTGTGTGTGAGGGAGAGATGAATATGTGTGTGAGAGGGAGATGAATGTGTGTGTGTGAGAGAGAGAGATGAATGTGTGTGTGAGAAATAGATGAATATGTGTGTGTGTGAGAGAGAGATGAATATCTGTGTGTGAGAGAGAGATGAATGTGTGTGTGAGAGGGAGAGATGAATATGTGTGAGAGAGAGATGAATATGTGTGTGTGAGAGGGAGAGATGAATATGTGTGTGTGAGAGAGAGATGAATGTGTGTGTGAGAGAGAGATGAATGTGTGTGTGAGAGAGAGAGATGAATATGTGTGTGAGAGAGAGATGAATATGTGTGTGTGAGAGAGAGATGAATGTGTGTGTGAGAGAGAGATGAATATGTGTGTGTGAGAGAGATGAATATGTGTGTGAGAGAGAGATGAATATGTGTGTGTGAGAGAGAGATGAATGTGTGTGTGAGAGAGAGATGAATATGTGTGTGTGAGAGAGATGAATATGTGTGTGTGAGAGAGATGAATATGTGTGTGTGTGAGAGAGATGAATATGTGTGTGTGAGAGAGAGATGAATATGTGTGTGTGAGAGAGATGAATATGTGTGTGAGAGAGAGATGAATATGTGTGTGTGAGAGAGAGATGAATGTGTGTGTGAGAGAGAGATGAATGTGTGTGTGTGAGAGAGAGATGAATGTGTGTGTGAGAGAGAGAGATGAATATGTGTGTGAGAGAGAGATGAATATGTGTGTGTGAGAGAGAGATGAATGTGTGTGTGAGAGAGAGATGAATATGTGTGTGTGAGAGAGATGAATATGTGTGTGAGAGAGAGATGAATATGTGTGTGTGAGAGAGAGATGAACGTGTGTGTGTGAGAGAGATGAATATGTGTGTGTGAGAGAGAGATGAATGTGTGTGTGAGATAGAGATGAATGTGTGTGTGTGAGAGAGATGAATGTGTGTGTGTGAGAGAGATGAATATGTGTGTGAGAGAGAGATGAATATGTGTGTGTGAGAGAGAGGTGAATATGTGTGTGAGAGAGAGAGAGATGAATATGTGTGAGAGAGAGATGAATATGTGTGTGTGAGAGAGAGATGAATGTGTGTGTGTGAGAGAGAGAGGAATATGTGTGTGTGAGAGAGAGAGATGAATATGTGTGTGAGAGAGAGATGAATATGTGTGTGTGAGAGAGAGATGAATGTGTGTGTGTGAGAGAGATGAATGTGTGTGTGAGAGAGAGATGAATATGTGTGTGAGAGAGAGATGAATGTGTGTGTGTGAGAGAGAGATGAATGTGTGTGTGAGAGAGAGATGAATATGTGTGTCTGAGAGAGAGAGAGATGAATATGAGTGAGTGAGAGAGAGATGAATGTGTGTGTGTGAGAGAGAGAGAGATGAATATGTGTGTGAGAGAGATGAATATGTGTGTGAGAGAGAGAGATGAATATGTGTGTGTGAGAGAGATGAATATGTGTGTGAGAGAGAGATGAATATGTGTGTGTGAGAGGGAGAGATGAATATGTGTGTGTGAGAGAGAGATGAATGTGTGTGTGTGAGAGGGAGAGATGAATATGTGTATGAGAGAGAGATGAATGTGTGTGTGAGAGAGATGAATATGTGTGAGAGAGAGAGATGATTATGTGTGTGTGAGGGAGAGATGAATATGTGTGTGTGAGAGAGAGAGATGAATGTGTGTGTGAGAGATAGATGAATATGTGTGTGTGAGAGAGAGAGATGAATATCTGTGTGTGAGAGAGAGATGAATGTGTGTGTGAGAGGGAGAGATGAATATGTGTGTGAGAGAGAGATGAATATGTGTGTGTGAGAGGGAGAGATGAATATGTGTGTGTGAGAGAGAGATGAATGTGTGTGTGAGAGAGAGATGAATGTGTGTGTGAGAGAGAGATGAATGTGTGTGTGTGAGAGAGATGAATATGTGTGTGTGAGAGAGAGATGAATGTGTGTGTGAGATAGAGATGAATGTGTGTGTGTGAGAGAGATGAATGTGTGTGTGTGAGAGAGATGAATATGTGTGTGAGAGAGAGGTGAATATGTGTGTGAGAGAGAGAGAGATGAATATGTGTGAGAGAGAGATGAATATGTGTGTGTGAGAGAGAGATGAATGTGTGTGTGTGAGAGAGAGAGATGAATATGTGTGTGTGAGAGAGAGAGATGAATATGTGTGTGTGAGAGGGAGAGATGAAGATGTGTGTGTGAGAGAGAGAGATGAATATGTGTGTGAGAGAGAGATGAATATGTGTGTGAGAGAGAGATGAATGTGTGTGTGTGAGAGAGATGAATGTGTGTGTGAGAGAGAGATGAATATGTGTGTGTGAGAGAGAGATGAATGTGTGTGCGAGAGGGAGATGAATGTGTGTGTGTGAGAGAGATGAATATGTGTGTGTGAGAGAGAGATGAATGTGTGTGTGAGATAGAGATGAATGTGTGTGTGTGAGAGAGATGAATGTGTGTGTGTGAGAGAGATGAATATGTGTGTGTGAGAGAGAGGTGAATATGTGTGTGTGAGAGAGAGATGAATGTGTGTGTGTGTGAGAGACAGATGAATATCTGTGTGTGAGAGAGAGAGATGAATATGTGTGTGTGAGAGAGATGAATATGTGTGTGTGAGAGAGAGATGAATATGTGTGTGTGAGAGAGAGATGAATGTGTGTGTGAGAGAGAGATGAATATGTGTGTGTGAGAGAGAGATGAATGTGTGTGTGAGAGAGAGATGAATGTGTGTGTGTGAGAGAGATGAATGTGTGTGTGTGAGAGAGATGAATATGTGTGTGAGAGAGAGATGAATATGTGTGTGTGAGAGAGAGGTGAATATGTTTGTGAGAGAGAGAGAGATGAATATGTGTGAGAGAGAGATGAATATGTGTGTGTGAGAGTGAGATGAATGTGTGTGTGTGTGAGAGACAGATGAATATCTGTGTGTGAGAGAGAGAGATGAATATGTGTGTGTGAGAGAGAGAGATGAATATGTGTGTGTGAGAGGGAGAGATGAATATGTGTCTGTGTGAGAGAGAGATGAATATGTGTGTGAGAGAGAGATGAATATGTGTGTGTGAGAGAGAGATGAATGTGTGTGTGTGAGAGAGATGAATGTGTGTGTGAGAGAGAGATGAATATGTGTGTGTGAGAGACAGATGAATGTGTGTGTGTGAGAGAGATGAATGTGTGAGTGAGAGAGAGATGAATGTGTGTGTGTGAGAGAGATGAATATATGTGTGTGAGAGAGAGATGAATGTGTGTGTATGACAGAGATGAATATGTGTGTGAGAGAGAGATGAATGTGTGTGTGAGAGAGATGAATATGTGAGTGTGAGAGAGATGAATATGTGTGAGAGAGAGAGAGATGAATATGTGTGTGTGAGAGGGAGAGATGAATGTGTGTGTGAGAGGGAGAGATGAATCTGTGTGTGTGAGAGAGATGAATGTGTGTGTGAGAGAGAGAGATGAATATGTGTGTGAGAGAGAGAGATGAATGTGTGTGAGGGAGAGAGATGAATATGTGTGTGTGAGAGGTGAGTGTGTGTGAGAGAGAGGTGTGTATTTGAGAGAGAGGTGAGTGTGTGAGTGTGAGAGAGATGAATGTGTGTGTGAGAGAGAGATGAATATGTGTGTGTGAGAGAGAGATGAATGTGTGTGTGAGAGAGAGATGAATGTGTGGGTGAGAGAGAGATGAATGTCTGTGTGAGAGAGATGAATATGTGTGAGAGAGAGAGATGATTATGTGTGTGTGAGAGGGAGAGATGAATGTGTGTGTGAGAGATAGATGAATATGTGTGTGTGAGAGAGAGAGATGAATATGTGTGTGTGAGAGAGATGAATATGTGTGTGTGAGAGGGAGAGATGAATATGTGTGTGTGAGAGAGAGATGAATGTGTGTGAGAGAGAGAGATGAATGTGTGTGTGAGAGAGAGATGAATACGTGTGTGTGAGGGAGAGATGAAAATGTGTGTGTGAGAGAGATGAATGTGTGTGTGTGAGAGAGATGAATGTGTGTGTGTGAGAGAGATGAATATGTGTGTGTGAGAGAGAGATGATTGTGTGTGTGAGAGAGAGATGAATGTGTGTGTGTGAGAGAGATGAATGTGTGTGTGTGAGAGAGATGAATATGTGTGTGAGAGAGAGATGAATGTGTGTGTGTGAGAGAGATCAATATGTGTGTGTGAGTGAGAGATGAATATGTGTGTGTGAGAGAGAGGTGAATATGTGTGTGAGAGAGAGAGATGAATATGTGTGAGAGAGAGATGAATATGTGTGTGTGAGAGAGAGATGAATGTGTGTGTGTGTGAGAGACAGATGAATATCTGTGTGTGAGAGAGAGAGATGAATATGTGTGTGTGAGAGAGAGAGATGAATATGTGTGTCTGAGAGGGAGAGATGAATATGTGAGTGAGAGAGAGATGAATATGTGTGTGAGAGAGAGATGAATATGTGTGTGTGAGAGAGAGATGAATGTGTGTGTGTGAGAGAGATGAATGTGTGTGTGAGAGAGAGATGAATATGTGTGTGTGAGAGAGAGATGAATGTGTGTGTGAGAGAGATGAATGTGTGTGTGTGAGAGAGAGATGAATGTCTGTGTGTGAGCGAGAGAGATGAATATGCTTGTGAGAGAGAGATGAATATGTGTGTGAGAGAGAGATGAATATGTGTGTGTGAGAGCGAGATGAATGTGTGTGTGTGAGAGAGATGAATGTGTGAGAGAGAGAGAGATGAATGTGTGTGTGTGCGGGAGAGATGAATATGTGTGAGAGAGAGATGAATATGTGTGTGTGAGAGAGAGAGAGAGATGAATATGTGTGTGTGTGAGAGAGAGAGATGAATGTGTGTGTGTGTGTGAGAGAGAGAGAGATGAATATGTGTGTGAGAGGGAGATGAATGTGTGTGTGAGAGAGAGATGAATATGTGTGTGTGAGAGAGAGAGATGAATATGTGTGTGAGAGAGAGATGAATATGTTTGAGAGAGAGAGATGAATATGTGTGTGTGAGCGGGAGAGATGAATATGTGTGTGTGAGAGAGATGAATATGTGTGTGTGAGAGAGAGATGAATGTGTGTGTGAGAGGGAGAGATGAATATGTGTGTGAGAGAGAGATGAATGTGTGTGTGTGAGAGAGAGATGAATATGTGTGTGAGAGGGAGATGAATGTGTGTGTGAGAGAGAGATGAATATGTGTGTGTGAGAGGGAGAGATGAATATGTGTGTGAGAGAGAGATGAATATGTTTGAGAGAGAGATGAATATGTGTGTGTGAGCGGGAGAGATGAATATGTGTGTGTGAGAGAGATGAATATGTGTGTGTGAGAGAGAGATGAATGTGTGTGTGAGAGGGAGAGATGAATATGTGTGTGAGAGAGATGAATGTGTGTGTGTGAGAGAGATGAATGTGTGTGTGAGAGAGAGATGAATATGTGTGTGTGAGAGAGAGATGAATATGTGTGTGTGAGAGAGAGATGAATGTGTGTGTGAGAGAGAGAGAGAGATGAATATGTGTGTGAGAGAGATGAATATGTGTGTGTGAGAGAGAGATGAATGTGTGTGTGAGAGAGAGAGAGAGATGAATATGTGTGTGAGAGAGATGAATATGTGTGTGAGAGAGAGATGAATATGTGTGTGTGAGAGGGAGAGATGAATATGTGTGTGTGAGAGAGAGATGAATGTGTGTGTTGGAGAGGGAGAGATGAATATGTGTATGAGAGAGAGATGAATGTGTGTGTGAGAGAGATGAATATGTGTGAGAGAGAGAGATGATTATGTGTGTGTGAGGGAGAGATGAATATGTGTGTGTGAGAGAGAGAGATGAATGTGTGTGTGAGCGATAGATGAATATGTGTGTGTGAGAGAGAGAGATGAATATCTGTGTGTGAGAGAGAGATGAATGTGTGTGTGAGAGGGAGAGATGAATATGTGTGTGAGAGAGAGATGAATATGTGTGTGTGAGAGGGAGAGATGAATATGTGTGTGTGAGAGAGAGATGAATGTGTGTGTGAGAGAGAGATGAATGTGTGAGTGAGAGAGAGATGAATGTGTGTGTGAGAGAGAGATGAATATGTGTGTGTGAGAGAGAGATGAATGTGTGTGTGTGAGAGATGAATGTGTGTGTGAGAGATAGATGAATATGTGTGTGTGAGAGAGAGATGAATGTGTGTGTGTGAGAGCGAGATGAATGTGTGTGTGAGAGAGAGATGCATATGTGTGTCTGAGAGAGAGAGATGAATATGAGTGTGTGAGAGAGAGATGAATGTGTGTGTGTGAGAGAGAGAGAGATGAATATGTGTGTAAGAGAGATGAATATGTGTGTGAGAGAGAGAGATGAATATGTGTGAGAGAGAGATGAATATGTGTGTGTGAGAGGGAGAGATGAATATGTGTGTGTGAGAGAGAGATGAATGTGTGTGTGAGAGAGAGATGAATGTGTGTGTGAGAGAGAGATAAATATGTGTGTGTGAGGGAGAGATGAATATGTGTGTGAGAGAGTGATGAATGTGTGTGTGAGAGAGAGATGAATGTGTGTGTGTGAGAGAGATGAATATGTGTGTGTGAGAGAGAGATGAATGTGTGTGTGAGAGAGATGAATGTGTGTGTGAGAGAGATGAATATGTGTGTGAGAGAGAGATGAATATGTGTGTGTGAGAGAGGTGAATATGTGTGTGAGAGAGAGACAGATGAATATCTGTGTGTGAGAGAGAGAGATGAATATGTGTGTGTGAGAGAGAGAGATGAATATGTGTGTGTGAGAGGGAGAGATGAATATGTGTGTGTGAGAGAGAGAGATGAATATGTGTGTGAGAGAGAGATGAATATGTGTGTGTGAGAGAGAGATGAATGTGTGTGTGTGAGAGAGATGAATGTGTGTGTGAGAGAGAGATGAATATGTGTGTGTGAGAGAGAGATGAATGTGTGTGTGAGAGAGATGAATGTGTGTGTGTGAGAGAGAGATGAATGTGTGTGTGTGTGAGAGAGAGAGAGATGAATATGTGTGTGTGTGAGAGAGAGAGAGATGAATGTGTGTGTGTGAGAGAGATGAATATGTGTGAGAGAGAGATGAATATGTGTGTGTGAGAGAGAGAGAGAGATGAATATGTGTGTGTGTGAGAGAGAGAGATGAATGTGTGTGTGTGAGAGAGAGAGAAATGAATATGTGTGTGAGAGAGAGATGAATATGTGTGTGTGAGAGAGAGAGATGAATATGTGTGTGTGAGAGGTGAGTGTGTGAGAGAGAGAGAGATGTATGTGTGAGAGAGAGAGATGAATATGTGTGAGAGAGACATGAATATGTGTGTGTGAGAGAGAGAGAGAGAGAGATGAATATGTGTGTGTGTGAGAGAGAGAGATGAATGTGTGTGTGTGTGAGAGAGAGAGAGATGAATATGTGTGTGAGAGGGAGATGAATGTGTGTGTGAGAGAGAGATGAATATGTGTGTGTGAGAGGGAGAGATGAATATGTGTGTGAGAGAGAGATGAATATGTTTGAGAGAGAGAGATGAATATGTGTGTGTGAGCGGGAGAGATGAATATGTGTGTGTGAGAGAGATGAATATGTGTGTGTGAGAGAGAGATGAATGTGTGTGTGTGAGAGGGAGAGATGAATATGTGTGTAAGAGAGAGATGAATGTGTGTGTGTGAGAGAGAGATGAATGTGTGTGTGAGAGAGAGATGAATATGTGTGTGTGAGAGAGAGAGATGAATATGTGTGTGTGAGAGAGAGATGAATGTGTGTGAGAGAGAGAGAGATGAATATGTGTGTGAGAGAGAGATGAACATGTGTGTGAGAGAGAGATGAATATGTGTGTGTGAGAGGGAAAGATGAATATGTGTGTGTGAGAGAGAGATGAATGTGTGTGTGAGAGAGGGAGAGATGAATATGTGTGTGAGAGAGAGATGAATGTGTGTGTGAGAGAGATGAATATGTGTGAGAGAGAGAGATGAATATGTGTGTGTGAGAGGGAGAGATGAATATGTGTGTGTGAGAGAGAGAGAGATGAATGTGTGTGTGAGAGAGAGATGAATGTGTGTGTGAGGGAGAGATGAATATGTGTGTGAGAGAGAGATGAATGTGTGTGTGAGAGAGAGATGAATGTGTGTGTGTGAGAGAGATGAATATGTGTGTGTGAGAGAGAGATGAATGTGTGTGTGAGAGAGAGATGAATGTGTGTGTGTGAGAGAGATGAATGTGTGTGTGAGAGAGATGAATATGTGTGTGAGAGAGAGATGAATATGTGTCTGTGAGAGAGAGAGAGGTGAATATGTGTGTGAGAGAGAGAGAGATGAATATGTCTGAGAGAGAGATGAATATGTGTGTGTGAGAGAGAGATGAATGTGTGTGTGTGAGAGAGATGAATGTGTGTGTGAGAGAGAGATGAATATGTGTGTGTGAGAGAGAGATGAATATGTGTGTGTGAGAGGGAGAGATGAATATGTGTGTGTGAGAGAGAGATGAATATGTGTGTGTGAGAGGGAGAGATGAATATGTGTGTGTGAGAGAGAGAGATGAATATGTGTGTGAGAGAGAGATGAATATGTGTGTGTGAGAGAGAGATGAATGTGTGTGTGTGAGAGAGATGAATGTGTGTGTGAGAGAGAGATGAATATGTGTGTGTGAGAGAGAGATGAATGTGTGTGTGTGAGAGGGATGGATGTGTGTGTGAGAGAGAGATGAATGTGTGTGTGAGAGAGAGATGAATATATGTGTGTGAGAGAGAGAGAGAGATGAATATGTGTGTGAGAGAGAGAGAGATGAATGTGTGTGTGTGAGAGAGAGAGAAATGAATGTGTGTGAGAGAGAGATGAATATGTGTGTGTGAGAGAGAGAGATGAATATGTGTGTGTGAGAGGTGAGTGCGTGTGAGAGAGAGATGAATATGTGTGTGTGAGAGGTGAGTGTGTGTGAGAGAGAGATGAATATGTGTGTGTGAGAGAGAGAGAGATGAATGTGTGTGAGAGAGAGAGATGAATATGTGTGAGAGAGAGGGATGAATATGTGTGTGTGAGAGAGAGAGAGAGATGAATATGTGTGTGTGAGAGAGAGAGATGAATGTGTGTGTGTGTGTGAGAGAGAGAGAGATGAATATGTGTGAGAGAGGGAGATGAATGTGTGTGTGAGAGAGAGATTAATATGTGTGTGTGAGAGGGAGAGATGAATATGTGTGTGAGAGAGAGATGAATATGTTTGAGAGAGAGAGATGAATATGTGTGTGTGAGCGGGAGAGATGAATATGTGTCTGTGAGAGAGATGAATATGTGTGTGTGAGAGAGAGATGAATGTGTGTGTGAGAGGGAGAGATGAATATGTGTGTGAGAGAGAGATGAATGTGTGTGTGTGAGAGAGAGATGAATGTGTGTGTGAGAGAGAGATGAATATGTGTGTCTGAGAGAGAGAGATGAATATGTGTGTGTGAGAGAGAGATGAATGTGTGTGTGTGAGAGAGAGAGAGATGAATATGTTGTGAGAGAGATGAATATGTGTGTGAGAGAGAGAGATGAATATGTGTGTGTGAGAGAGATGAATATGTGTGTGAGAGAGAGATGAATATGTGTGTGTGAGAGGGAGAGATGAATATGTGTGTGTGAGAGAGAGATGAATGTGTGTGTGTGAGAGGGAGAGATGAATATGTGTGTGAGAGAGAGATGAATGTGTGTGTGAGAGAGATGAATATGTGTGAGAGAGAGAGATGATTATGTGTGTGTGAGAGGGAGAGATGAATATGTGTGTGTGAGAGAGAGAGATGAATGTGTGTGTGAGAGATAGATGAATATGTGTGTGTGAGAGAGAGAGATGAATATGTGTGTGTGAGAGAGAGATGAATGTGTGTGTGAGAGGGAGAGATGAATATGTGTGTGAGAGAGAGATGAATATGTGTGTGTGAGAGAGAGATGAATGTGTGTGTGAGAGAGAGATGAATATGTGTGTGAGAGAGAGATGAATATGTGTGTGTGAGGGAGAGATGAATATGTGTGTGAGAGAGTGATGAATGTGTGTGTGAGAGAGAGATGAATGTGTGTGTGTGAGAGAGATGAATATGTGTGTGTGAGAGAGAGATGAATGTGTGTGTGAGAGAGAGATGAATATGTGTGAGTGTGAGAGAGATGAATGTGTGTGTGTGACAGAGATGAATATGTGTGTGAGAGAGAGATGAATATGTGTGTGTGAGAGAGAGGTGAATATGTGTGTGAGAGAGAGAGAGATGAATATGTGTGAGAGAGAGATGAATATGTGTGTGTGAGAGAGAGATGAATGTGTGTGTGTGTGAGAGACAGATGAATATCTGTGTGTGAGAGAGAGAGATGAATATGTGTGTGAGAGAGAGAGAGATGAATATGTGTGTGTGAGAGGGAGAGATGAATATGTGTGTGTGAGAGAGAGAGATGAATATGTGTGTGAGAGAGAGATGAATATGTGTGTGTGAGAGAGAGATGAATATGTGTGTGTGAGAGAGAGATGGATGTGTGTGTGTGAGAGAGAGATGAATGTCTGTGTGTGAGAGAGAGAGAGAGATGAATATGCGTGTGTGTGAGAGATAGAGAGATGAAAGTGTGTGTGTGAGAGAGAGATGAATATGTGTGAGAGAGAGAGAGAGATGAATATGTGTGTGTGAGAGAGAGAGATGAATGTGTGTGTGTGAGAGAGAGAGAGGGAGATGAATGTGTGTGTGAGAGAGAGATGAATATGTGTGTGTGTGCGGGAGAGATGAATATGTGTGTGTGAGAGATATGAATATGTGTGTGTGAGAGAGAGATGAATGTGTGTGTGAGAGGGAGAGATGAATATGTGTGTGAGAGAGAAATGAATGTGTGTGTGTGAGAGAGAGATGAATATGTGTGTGAGAGGGAGATGAATGTGTGTGAGAGAGAGATGAATATGTGTGTGTGAGAGGGAGAGATGAACATGTGTGTGAGAGAGAGATGAATATGTTTGAGAGAGAGAGATGAATATGTGTGTGTGAGCGGGAGAGATGAATATGTGTGTGTGAGAGAGATGAATATGTGTGTGTGAGAGAGAGATGAATGTGTGTGTGAGAGGGAGAGATGAATATGTGTGTGAGAGAGAGATGAATATGTGTGTCTGAGAGAGAGAGATGAATATGAGTGTGTGAGAGAGAGATGAATGTGTGTGTGTGAGAGAGAGAGAGATGAATATGTGTGTAAGAGAGATGAATATGTGTGTGAGAGAGAGAGATGAATATGTGTGTGTGAGAGAGATGAATATGTGTGTGAGAGAGAGATGAATATGTGTGTGTGAGAGGGAGAGATGAATATGTGTGTGTGAGAGAGAGATGAATGTGTGTGTGTGAGAGGGAGAGATGAATATGTGTATTAGAGAGAGATGAATGTGTGTGTGAGAGAGATGAATATGTGTGAGTGAGAGAGATGATTATGTGTGTGTGAGGGAGAGATGAATATGTGTGTGTGAGAGAGAGAGATGAATGTGTGTGTGAGAGATAGATGAATATGTGTGTGTGAGAGAGAGAGATGAATATCTGTGTGTGAGAGGGAGAGATGGATATGTGTGTGAGAGAGAGATGAATATGTGTGTGTGAGAGGGAGAGATGAATATGTGTGTGTGAGAGAGAGATGAATGTGTGTGTGAGAGAGAGAAGAATGTGTGTGTGTGAGAGAGAGATGAATGTGTGTGTGAGAGAGAGATGAATGTGTGTGTGTGAGAGAGATGAATGTGTGTGTGTGAGAGAGATGAATATGTGTGTGAGAGAGAGATGAATATGTGTGTGTGAGAGAGAGGTGAATATGTGTGTGAGAGAGAGTGAGATGAATATGTGTGAGAGAGAGATGAATATGTGTGTGTGAGAGAGAGATGAATGTGTGTGTGTGTGAGAGACAGATGAATATCTGTGTGTGAGAGAGAGAGATGAATATGTGTGTGTGAGAGAGAGAGATGAATATGTGTGTGAGAGAGAGATGAATATGTGTGTGTGAGAGAGAGATGAATGTGTGTGTGTGAGAGAGATGAATGTGTGTGTGAGAGAGAGATGAATATGTGTGTGTGAGAGAGAGATGAATGTGTGTGTGAGAGAGATGAATGTGTGTGTGTGAGAGAGAGGTGAATGTCTGTGTGTGAGAGAGAGAGAGAGATGAATATGCTTGTGTGTGAGAGAGAGAGAGATGAATGTGTGTGTGAGAGAGAGATGAATATGTGTGAGAGAGAGATGAATATGTGTGTGTGAGAGAGAGAGAATGAGAGATGAATATGTGTGTGTGTGAGAGAGAGAGATGAATGTGTGTGTGTGAGAGAGAGATGAATGTGTGTGTGAGAGAGAGATGAATGTGTGAGTGAGAGAGAGATGAATGTGTGTGTGAGAGAGAGATGAATATGTGTGTGTGAGAGAGAGATGAATGTGTGTGTGTGAGAGATGAATGTGTGTGTGAGAGAGAGATGAATATGTGTGTGTGAGAGAGAGATGAATGTGTGTGTGTGAGAGCGAGATGAATGTGTGTGTGAGAGAGAGATGCATATGTGTGTCTGAGAGAGAGAGATGAATATGAGTGTGTGAGAGAGAGATGAATGTGTGTGTGTGAGAGAGAGAGAGATGAATATGTGTGTAAGAGAGATGAATATGTGTGTGAGAGAGAGAGATGAATATGTGTGAGAGAGAGATGAATATGTGTGTGTGAGAGGGAGAGATGAATATGTGTGTGTGAGAGAGAGACGAATGTGTGTGTGAGAGAGAGATGAATGTGTGTGTGAGAGAGAGATCAATATGTGTGTGTGAGGGAGAGATGAATATGTGTGTGAGAGAGTGATGAATGTGTGTGTGAGAGAGAGATGAATGTGTGTGTGTGAGAGAGATGAATATGTGTGTGTGAGAGAGAGATGAATGTGTGTGTGAGAGAGATGAATGTGTGTGTGAGAGAGATGAATATGTGTGTGAGAGAGAGATGAATATGTGTGTGTGAGAGAGGTGAATATGTGTGTGAGAGAGTGACAGATGAATATCTGTGTGTGAGAGAGAGAGATGAATATGTGTGTGTGAGAGAGAGAGATGAATATGTGTGTGTGAGAGGGAGAGATGAATATGTGTGTGTGAGAGAGAGAGATGAATATGTGTGTGAGAGAGAGATGAATATGTGTGTGTGAGAGAGAGATGAATGTGTGTGTGTGAGAGAGATGAATGTGTGTGTGAGAGAGAGATGAATATGTGTGTGTGAGAGAGAGATGAATGTGTGTGTGAGAGAGATGAATGTGTGTGTGTGAGAGAGAGATGAATGTGTGTGTGTGTGAGAGAGAGAGAGATGAATATGTGTGTTTGTGAGAGAGAGAGAGATGAATGTGTGTGTGTGAGAGAGATGAATATGTGTGAGAGAGAGATGAATATGTGTGTGTGAGAGAGAGAGAGAGATGAATATGTGTGTGTGTGAGAGAGAGAGATGAATGTGTGTGTGTGAGAGAGAGGGAAATGAATATGTGTGTGAGAGAGAGATGAATATGTGTGTGTGAGAGAGAGAGATGAATATGTGTGTGTGAGAGGTGAGTGTGTGAGAGAGAGAGAGATGTATGTGTGAGAGAGAGAGATGAATATGTGTGAGAGAGACATGAATATGTGTGTGTGAGAGAGAGAGAGAGAGAGATGAATATGTGTGTGTGTGAGAGAGAGAGATGAATGTGTGTGTGTGTGAGAGAGAGAGAGAGATGAATATGTGTGTGAGAGGGAGATGAATGTGTGTGTGAGAGAGAGATGAATATGTGTGTGTGAGAGGGAGAGATGAATATGTGTGTGAGAGAGAGATGAATATGTTTGAGAGAGAGAGATGAATATGTGTGTGTGAGCGGGAGAGATGAATATGTGTGTGTGAGAGAGATGAATATGTGTGTGTGAGAGAGAGATGAATGTGTGTGTGTGAGAGGGAGAGATGAATATGTGTGTAAGAGAGAGATGAATGTGTGTGTGTGAGAGAGAGATGAATGTGTGTGTGAGAGAGAGATGAATATGTGTGTGTGAGAGAGAGAGATGAATATGTGTGTGTGAGAGAGAGATGAATGTGTGTGAGAGAGAGAGAGATGAATATGTGTGTGAGAGAGAGATGAACATGTGTGTGAGAGAGAGATGAATATGTGTGTGTGAGAGGGAAAGATGAATATGTGTGTGTGAGAGAGAGATGAATGTGTGTGTGAGAGAGGGAGAGATGAATATGTGTGTGAGAGAGAGATGAATGTGTGTGTGAGAGAGATGAATATGTGTGAGAGAGAGAGATGAATATGTGTGTGTGAGAGGGAGAGATGAATATGTGTGTGTGAGAGAGAGAGAGATGAATGTGTGTGTGAGAGAGAGATGAATGTGTGTGTGAGGGAGAGATGAATATGTGTGTGAGAGAGAGATGAATGTGTGTGTGAGAGAGAGATGAATGTGTGTGTGTGAGAGAGATGAATATGTGTGTGTGAGAGAGAGATGAATGTGTGTGTGAGAGAGAGATGAATGTGTGTGTGTGAGAGAGATGAATGTGTGTGTGAGAGAGATGAATATGTGTGTGAGAGAGAGATGAATATGTGTCTGTGAGAGAGAGAGAGGTGAATATGTGTGTGAGAGAGAGAGAGATGAATATGTCTGAGAGAGAGATGAATATGTGTGTGTGAGAGAGAGATGAATGTGTGTGTGTGAGAGA
This sequence comes from Scyliorhinus torazame, assembly GCF_047496885.1. Classification (NCBI taxonomy): domain Eukaryota; kingdom Metazoa; phylum Chordata; class Chondrichthyes; order Carcharhiniformes; family Scyliorhinidae; genus Scyliorhinus; species Scyliorhinus torazame. Next base: position 144,249,604 of record NC_092719.1, read on the forward strand.
GATGAATGTGTGTGTGAGAGAGAGATGAATATGTGTGTGTGAGAGAGAGATGAATATGTGTGTGTGAGAGGGAGAGATGAATATGTGTGTGTGAGAGAGAGATGAATATGTGTGTGTGAGAGGGAGAGATGAATATGTGTGTGTGAGAGAGAGAGATGAATATGTGTGTGAGAGAGAGATGAATATGTGTGTGTGAGAGAGAGATGAATGTGTGTGTGTGAGAGAGATGAATGTGTGTGTGAGAGAGAGATGAATATGTGTGTGTGAGAGAGAGATGAATGTGTGTGTGTGAGAGGGATGGATGTGTGTGTGAGAGAGAGATGAATGTGTGTGTGAGAGAGAGATGAATATATGTGTGTGAGAGAGAGAGAGATGAATATGTGTGTGAGAGAGAGAGAGATGAATGTGTTTGTGTGAGAGAGAGAGAAATGAATGTGTGTGAGAGAGAGATGAATATGTGTGTGTGAGAGAGAGAGATGAATATGTGTGTGTGAGAGGTGAGTGCGTGTGAGAGAGAGATGAATATGTGTGTGTGAGAGGTGAGTGTGTGTGAGAGAGAGATGAATATGTGTGTGTGAGAGAGAGAGAGATGAATGTGTGTGAGAGAGAGAGATGAATATGTGTGAGAGAGAGGGATGAATATGTGTGTGTGAGAGAGAGAGAGAGATGAATATGTGTGTGTGAGAGAGAGAGATGAATGTGTGTGTGTGTGTGAGAGAGAGAGAGATGAATATGTGTGAGAGAGGGAGATGAATGTGTGTGTGAGAGAGAGATTAATATGTGTGTGTGAGAGGGAGAGATGAATATGTGTGTGAGAGAGAGATGAATATGTTTGAGAGAGAGAGATGAATATGTGTGTGTGAGCGGGAGAGATGAATATGTGTCTGTGAGAGAGATGAATATGTGTGTGTGAGAGAGAGATGAATGTGTGTGTGAGAGGGAGAGATGAATATGTGTGTGAGAGAGAGATGAATGTGTGTGTGTGAGAGAGAGATGAATGTGTGTGTGAGAGAGAGATGAATATGTGTGTCTGAGAGAGAGAGATGAATATGTGTGTGTGAGAGAGAGATGAATGTGTGTGTGTGAGAGAGAGAGAGATGAATATGTTGTGAGAGAGATGAATATGTGTGTGAGAGAGAGAGATGAATATGTGTGTGTGAGAGAGATGAATATGTGTGTGAGAGAGAGATGAATATGTGTGTGTGAGAGGGAGAGATGAATATGTGTGTGTGAGAGAGAGATGAATGTGTGTGTGTGAGAGGGAGAGATGAATATGTGTGTGAGAGAGAGATGAATGTGTGTGTGAGAGAGATGAATATGTGTGAGAGAGAGAGATGATTATGTGTGTGTGAGAGGGAGAGATGAATATGTGTGTGTGAGAGAGAGAGATGAATGTGTGTGTGAGAGATAGATGAATATGTGTGTGTGAGAGAGAGAGATGAATATGTGTGTGTGAGAGAGAGATGAATGTGTGTGTGAGAGGGAGAGATGAATATGTGTGTGAGAGAGAGATGAATATGTGTGTGTGAGAGAGAGATGAATGTGTGTGTGAGAGAGAGATGAATATGTGTGTGAGAGAGAGATGAATATGTGTGTGTGAGGGAGAGATGAATATGTGTGTGAGAGAGTGATGAATGTGTGTGTGAGAGAGAGATGAATGTGTGTGTGTGAGAGAGATGAATATTTGTGTGTGAGAGAGAGATGAATGTGTGTGTGAGAGAGAGATGAATATGTGTGAGTGTGAGAGAGATGAATGTGTGTGTGTGAGAGAGATGAATATGTGTGTGAGAGAGAGATGAATATGTGTGTGTGAGAGAGAGGTGAATATGTGTGTGAGAGAGAGAGAGATGAATATGTGTGAGAGAGAGATGAATATGTGTGTGTGAGAGAGAGATGAATGTGTGTGTGTGTGAGAGACAGATGAATATCTGTGTGTGAGAGAGAGAGATGAATATGTGTGTGAGAGAGAGAGAGATGAATATGTGTGTGTGAGAGGGAGAGATGAATATGTGTGTGTGAGAGAGAGAGATGAATATGTGTGTGAGAGAGAGATGAATATGTGTGTGTGAGAGAGAGATGAATCTGTGTGTGTGAGAGAGATGAATGTGTGTGTGTGAGAGAGATGAATATGTGTGTGTGAGAGAGAGATGAATATGTGTGTGTGAGAGAGAGATGGATGTGTGTGTGTGAGAGAGAGATGAATGTCTGTGTGTGAGAGAGAGAGAGAGATGAATATGCGTGTGTGTGAGAGATAGAGAGATGAAAGTGTGTGTGTGAGAGAGAGATGAATATGTGTGAGAGAGAGATGAATATGTGTGTGTGTGAGAGAGAGAGAGATGAATATGTGTGTGTGAGAGAGAGAGATGAATGTGTGTGTGTGAGAGAGAGAGAGGGAGATGAATGTGTGTGTGAGAGAGAGATGAATATGTGTGTGTGAGCGGGAGAGATGAATATGTGTGTGTGAGAGATATGAATATGTGTGTGTGAGAGAGAGATGAATGTGTGTGTGAGAGGGAGAGATGAATATGTGTGTGAGAGAGAGATGAATGTGTGTGTGTGAGAGAGAGATGAATATGTGTGTGAGAGGGAGATGAATGTGTGTGAGAGAGAGATGAATATGTGTGTGTGAGAGGGAGAGATGAACATGTGTGTGAGAGAGAGATGAATATGTTTGAGAGAGAGAGATGAATATGTGTGTGTGAGCGGGAGAGATGAATATGTGTGTGTGAGAGAGATGAATATGTGTGTGTGAGAGAGAGATGAATGTGTGTGTGAGTGGGAGAGATGAATATGTGTGTGAGAGAGAGATGAATATGTGTGTCTGAGAGAGAGAGATGAATATGAGTGTGTGAGAGAGAGATGAATGTGTGTGTGTGAGAGAGAGAGAGATGAATATGTGTGTAAGAGAGATGAATATGTGTGTGAGAGAGAGAGATGAATATGTGTGTGTGAGAGAGATGAATATGTGTGTGAGAGAGAGATGAATATGTGTGTGTGAGAGGGAGACATGAATATGTGTGTGTGAGAGAGAGATGAATGTGTGTGTGTGAGAGGGAGAGATGAATATGTGTATTAGAGAGAGATGAATGTGTGTGTGAGAGAGATGAATATGTGTGAGTGAGAGAGATGATTATGTGTGTGTGAGGGAGAGATGAATATGTGTGTGTGAGAGAGAGAGATGAATGTGTGTGTGAGAGACAGATGAATATGTGTGTGTGAGAGAGAGAGATGAATATCTGTGTGTGAGAGGGAGAGATGGATATGTGTGTGAGAGAGAGATGAATATGTGTGTGTGAGAGGGAGAGATGAATATGTGTGTGTGAGAGAGAGATGAATGTGTGTGTGAGAGAGAGAAGAATGTGTGTGTGTGAGAGAGATGAATATGTGTGTGTGAGAGAGAGATGAATGTGTGTGTGAGAGAGAGATGAATGTGTGTGTGTGTGAGAGAGATGAATGTGTGTGTGTGAGAGAGATGAATATGTGTGTGAGAGAGAGATGAATATGTGTGTGTGAGAGAGAGGTGAATATGTGTGTGAGAGAGAGTGAGATGAATATGTGTGAGAGAGAGATGAATATGTGTGTGTGAGAGAGAGATGAATGTGTGTGTGTGTGAGAGACAGATGAATATCTGTGTGTGAGAGAGAGAGATGAATATGTGTGTGTGAGAGAGAGAGATGAATATGTGTGTGAGAGAGAGATGAATATGTGTGTGTGAGAGAGAGATGAATGTGTGTGTGTGAGAGAGATGAATGTGTGTGTGAGAGAGAGATGAATATGTGTGTGTGAGAGAGAGATGAATGTGTGTGTGAGAGAGATGAATGTGTGTGTGTGAGAGAGAGGTGAATGTCTGTGTGTGAGAGAGAGAGAGAGATGAATATGCTTGTGTGTGAGAGAGAGAGAGATGAATGTGTGTGTGAGAGAGAGATGAATATGTGTGAGAGAGAGATGAATATGTGTGTGTGAGAGAGAGAGAATGAGAGATGAATATGTGTGTGTGTGAGAGAGAGAGATGAATGTGTGTGTGTGAGAGAGAGAGAGAGATGAATATGTGTGTGAGAGGGAGATGAATGTGTGTGTGAGAGAGAGATGAATATGTGTGTGTGAGCGGGAGAGATGAATATGTGTGTGTGAGAGAGATGAATATGTGATTGTGAGAGAGAGATGAATGTGTGTGTGAGAGGGAGAGATGAATATGTGTGTGAGAGAGAGATGAATGTGTGTGTGTGAGAGAGAGATAAATATGTGTGTGAGAGGGAGATGAATGTGTGTGTGAGAGAGAGATGAATATGTTTGAGAGAGAGAGATGAATATGTGTGTGTGAGCGGGAGAGATGAATATGTGTGTGTGAGAGAGAGATGAATGTGTGTGTGAGAGGGAGAGATGAATATGTGTGTGAGAGAGAGATGAATGTGTGTGTGTGAGAGAGAGATGAATGTGTGTGTGAGAGAGAGATGAATATGTGTGTCTGTGAGAGAGAGATGAATATGAGTGTGTGAGAGAGAGATGAATGTGTGTTTGTGAGAGAGAGAGAGATGAATATGTGTGTGAGAGAGATGAATATGTGTGTGAGAGAGAGAGATGAATATGTGTGTGTGAGAGAGATGAATATGTGTGTGAGAGAGAGATGAATATGTGTGTGTGAGAGGGAGAGATGAATATGTGTGTGTGAGAGAGAGATGAATGTGTGTGTGTGAGAGCGAGAGATGAATATGTGTATGAGAGAGATGAATGTGTGTGTGAGAGAGATGAATATGTGTGAGAGAGAGATGATTATGTGTGTGTGAGGGAGAGATGAATATGTGTGTGAGAGGGAGATGAATGTGTGTGTGTGAGAGAGAGAGATGAATGTGTGTGTGAGAAATAGATGAATATGTGTGTGTGTGAGAGAGAGATGAATATCTGTGTGTGAGAGAGAGATGAATGTGTGTGTGAGAGGGAGAGATGAATATGTGTGTGAGAGAGAGATGAATATGTGTGTGTGAGAGGGAGAGATGAATATGTGTGTGTGAGAGAGAGATGAATATGTGTGTGTGAGAGAGAGATGAATGTGTGTGTGAGAGAGAGATGAATATGTGTGTGTGAGAGAGATGAATATGTGTGTGAGAGAGAGATGAATATGTGTGTGTGAGAGAGAGATGAATGTGTGTGTGAGAGAGAGATGAATATGTGTGTGTGAGAGAGATGAATATGTGTGTGTGAGAGAGATGAATATGTGTGTGTGTGAGAGAGATGAATATGTGTGTGTGAGAGAGAGATGAATATGTGTGTGTGAGAGAGATGAATATGTGTGTGAGAGAGAGATGAATATGTGTGTGTGAGAGAGAGATGAATGTGTGTGTGAGAGAGAGATGAATGTGTGTGTGTGAGAGAGAGATGAATGTGTGTGTGAGAGAGAGAGATGAATATGTGTGTGAGAGAGAGATGAATATGTGTGTGTGAGAGAGAGATGAATGTGTGTGTGAGAGAGAGATGAATATGTGTGTGTGAGAGAGATGAATATGTGTGTGAGAGAGAGATGAATATGTGTGTGTGAGAGAGAGATGAACGTGTGTGTGTGAGAGAGATGAATATGTGTGTGTGAGAGAGAGATGAATGTGTGTGTGAGATAGAGATGAATGTGTGTGTGTGAGAGAGATGAATGTGTGTGTGTGAGAGAGATGAATATGTGTGTGAGAGAGAGATGAATATGTGTGTGTGAGAGAGAGGTGAATATGTGTGTGAGAGAGAGAGAGATGAATATGTGTGAGAGAGAGATGAATATGTGTGTGTGAGAGAGAGATGAATGTGTGTGTGTGAGAGAGAAAGGAATATGTGTGTGTGAGAGAGAGAGATGAATATGTGTGTGAGAGAGAGATGAATGTGTGTGTGTGAGAGAGATGAATGTGTGTGTGAGAGAGAGATGTATATGTGTGTGAGAGAGAGATGAATGTGTGTGTGTGAGAGAGAGATGAATGTGTGTGTGAGAGAGAGATGAATATGTGTGTCTGAGAGAGAGAGAGATGAATATGAGTGAGTGAGAGAGAGATGAATGTGTGTGTGTGAGAGAGAGAGAGATGAATATGTGTGTGAGAGAGATGAATATGTGTGTGAGAGAGAGAGATGAATATGTGTGTGTGAGAGAGATGAATATGTGTGTGAGAGAGAGATGAATATGTGTGTGTGAGAGGGAGAGATGAATATGTGTGTGTGAGAGAGAGATGAATGTGTGTGTGTGAGAGGGAGAGATGAATATGTGTATGAGAGAGAGATGAATGTGTGTGTGAGAGAGATGAATATGTGTGAGAGAGAGAGATGATTATGTGTGTGTGAGGGAGAGATGAATATGTGTGTGTGAGAGAGAGAGATGAATGTGTGTGTGAGAGATAGATGAATATGTGTGTGTGAGAGAGAGAGATGAATATCTGTGTGTGAGAGAGAGATGAATGTGTGTGTGAGAGGGAGAGATGAATATCTGTGTGAGAGAGAGATGAATATGTGTGTGTGAGAGGGAGAGATGAATATGTGTGTGTGAGAGAGAGATGAATGTGTGTGTGAGAGAGAGATGAATGTGTGTGTGAGAGAGAGATGAATGTGTGTGTGTGAGAGAGATGAATATGTGTGTGTGAGAGAGAGATGAATGTGTGTGTGAGATAGAGATGAATGTGTGTGTGTGAGAGAGATGAATGTGTGTGTGTGAGAGAGATGAATATGTGTGTGAGAGAGAGGTGAATATGTGTGTGAGAGAGAGAGAGATGAATATGTGTGAGAGAGAGATGAATATGTGTGTGTGAGAGAGAGATGAATGTGTGTGTGTGAGAGAGAGAGATGAATATGTGTGTGTGAGAGAGAGAGATGAATATGTGTGTGTGAGAGGGAGAGATGAAGATGTGTGTGTGAGAGAGAGAGATGAATATGTGTGTGTGAGAGAGATGAATATGTGTGTGAGAGAGAGATGAATGTGTGTGTGTGAGAGAGATGAATGTGTGTGTGAGAGAGAGATGAATATGTGTGTGTGAGAGAGAGATGAATGTGTGTGCGAGAGAGAGATGAATGTGTGTGTGTGAGAGAGATGAATATGTGTGTGTGAGAGAGAGATGAATGTGTGTGTGAGATAGAGATGAATGTGTGTGTGTGAGAGAGATGAATGTGTGTGTGTGAGAGAGATGAATATGTGTGTGTGAGAGAGAGGTGAATATGTGTGTGTGAGAGAGAGATGAATGTGTGTGTGTGTGAGAGACAGATGAATATCTGTGTGTGAGAGAGAGAGATGAATATGTGTGTGTGAGAGAGATGAATATGTGTGTGTGAGAGAGAGATGAATGTGTGTGTGTGAGAGAGATGAATGTGTGTGTGAGAGAGAGATGAATATGTGTGTGTGAGAGAGAGATGAATGTGTGTGTGAGAGAGAGATGAATGTGTGTGTGTGAGAGAGATGAATGTGTGTGTGTGAGAGAGAGATGAATGTGTGTGTGTGAGAGAGATGAATATGTGTGTGAGAGAGAGATGAATATGTGTGTGTGAGAGAGAGGTGAATATGTTTGTGAGAGAGAGAGAGATGAATATGTGTGAGAGAGAGATGAATATGTGTGTGTGAGAGTGAGATGAATGTGTGTGTGTGTGAGAGACAGATGAATATCTGTGTGTGAGAGAGAGAGATGAATATGTGTGTGTGAGAGAGAGAGATGAATATGTGTGTGTGAGAGGGAGAGATGAATATGTGTCTGTGTGAGAGAGATATGAATATGTGTGTGAGAGAGAGATGAATATGTGTGTGTGAGAGAGAGATGAATGTGTGTGTGTGAGAGAGATGAATGTGTGTGTGAGAGAGAGATGAATATGTGTGTGTGAGAGAGAGATGAATGTGTGTGTGAGAGAGAGATGAATGTGTGTGTGTGAGAGAGATGAATATATGTGTGTGAGAGAGAGATGAATGTGTGTGTATGACAGAGATGAATATGTGTGTGAGAGAGAGATGAATGTGTGTGTGAGAGAGATGAATATGTGAGTGTGAGAGAGATGAATATGTGTGAGAGAGAGAGAGATGAATATGTGTGTGTGAGAGGGAGAGATGAATGTGTGTGTGAGAGGGAGAGATGAATCTGTGTGTGTGAGAGAGATGAATGTGTGTGTGAGAGAGAGAGATGAATATGTGTGTGAGAGAGAGAGATGAATGTGTGTGAGGGAGAGAGATGAATATGTGTGTGTGAGAGGTGAGTGTGTGTGAGAGAGAGGTGTGTATTTGAGAGAGAGGTGAGTGTGTGAGTGTGAGAGAGATGAATGTGTGTGTGAGAGAGAGATGAATATGTGTGTGTGAGAGAGAGATGAATGTGTGTGTGAGAGAGAGATGAATGTGTGGGCGAGAGAGAGATGAATGTCTGTGTGAGAGAGATGAATATGTGTGAGAGAGAGATGATTATGTGTGTGTGAGAGGGAGAGATGAATGTGTGTGTGAGAGATAGATGAATATGTGTGTGTGTGAGAGAGATGAATATGTGTGTGTGAGAGGGAGAGATGAATATGTGTGTGTGAGAGGGAGAGATGAATATGTGTGTGTGAGAGAGAGATGAATGTGTGTGTGAGAGAGAGATGAATGTGTGTGTGAGAGAGAGATGAATGTGTGTGTGTGAGAGAGATGAATATGTGTGTGTGAGAGAGAGATGAATGTGTGTGTGAGATAGAGATGAATGTGTGTGTGTGAGAGAGATGAATGTGTGTGTGTGAGAGAGGTGAATATGTGTGTGAGAGAGAGGTGAATATGTGTGTGAGAGAGAGAGAGATGAATATGTGTGAGAGAGAGATGAATATGTGTGTGTGAGAGAGAGATGAATGTGTGTGTGTGAGAGAGAGAGATGAATATGTGTGTGTGAGAGGGAGAGATGAATATGTGTGTGTGAGAGGGAGAGATGAATATGTGTGTGTGAGAGAGAGATGAATGTGTGTGTGAGAGAGAGATGAATGTGTGTGTGAGAGAGAGATGAATGTGTGTGTGTGAGAGAGATGAATATGTGTGTGTGAGAGAGAGATGAATGTGTGTGTGAGATAGAGATGAATGTGTGTGTGTGAGAGAGATGAATGTGTGTGTGTGAGAGAGATGAATATGTGTGTGAGAGAGAGGTGAATATGTGTGTGAGAGAGAGAGAGATGAATATGTGTGAGAGAGAGATGAATATGTGTGTGTGAGAGAGAGATGAATATGTGTGTGTGAGAGAGAGATGAATGTGTGTGTGAGAGAGAGATGAATGTGTGTGTGTGAGAGAGATGAATGTGTGTGTGTGAGAGAGATGAATATGTGTGTGAGAGAGAGATGAATATGTGTGTGTGAGAGAGAGGTGAATATGTTTGTGAGAGAGAGAGAGATGAATATGTGTGAGAGAGAGATGAATATGTGTGTGTGAGAGTGAGATGAATGTGTGTGTGTGTGAGAGACAGATGAATATCTGTGTCTGAGAGAGAGAGATGAATATGTGTGTGTGAGAGAGAGAGATGAATATGTGTGTGTGAGAGGGAGAGATGAATATGTGTCTGTGTGAGAGAGAGATGAATATGTGTGTGAGAGAGAGATGAATATGTGTGTGTGAGAGAGAGATGAATGTGTGTGTGAGAGAGATGAATGTGTGTGTGAGAGAGAGATGAATATGTGTGTGTGAGAGAGAGATGAATGTGTGTGTGAGAGAGAGATGAATGTGTGTGTGTGAGAGAGATGAATATATGTGTGTGAGAGAGAGATGAATGTGTGTGTATGACAGAGATGAATATGTGTGTGAGAGAGAGATGAATGTGTGTGTGAGAGAGATGAATATGTGAGTGTGAGAGAGATGAATATGTGTGAGAGAGAGAGAGATGAATATGTGTGTGTGAGAGGGAGAGATGAATGTGTGTGTGAGAGGGAGAGATGAATCTGTGTGTGTGAGAGAGATGAATGTGTGTGTGAGAGAGAGAGATGAATATGTGTGTGAGAGAGAGAGATGAATGTGTGTGAGGGAGAGAGATGAATATGTGTGTGTGAGAGGTGAGTGTGTGTGAGAGAGAGGTGTGTATTTGAGAGAGAGGTGAGTGTGTGAGTGTGAGAGAGATGAATGTGTGTGTGAGAGAGAGATGAATATGTGTGTGTGAGAGAGAGATGAATGTGTGTGTGAGAGAGAGATGAATGTGTGGGTGAGAGAGAGATGAATGTCTGTGTGAGAGAGATGAATATGTGTGAGAGAGAGATGATTATGTGTGTGTGAGAGGGAGAGATGAATATGTGTGTGTGTGAGAGAGATGAATATGTGTGTGTGAGAGGGAGAGATGAATATGTGTGTGTGAGAGGGAGAGATGAATATGTGTGTGTGAGAGAGAGATGAATGTGTGTGTGAGAGAGAGATGAATGTGTGTGTGAGAGAGAGATGAATGTGTGTGTGTGAGAGAGATGAATATGTGTGTGTGAGAGAGAGATGAATGTGTGTGTGAGATAGAGATGAATGTGTGTGTGTGAGAGAGATGAATGTGTGTGTGTGAGAGAGATGAATATGTGTGTGAGAGAGAGGTGAATATGTGTGTGAGAGAGAGAGAGATGAATATGTGTGAGAGAGAGATGAATATGTGTGTGTGAGAGAGAGATGAATGTGTGTGTGTGAGAGAGAGAGATGAATATGTGTGTGTGAGAGGGAGAGATGAATATGTGTGTGTGAGAGGGAGAGATGAATATGTGTGTGTGAGAGAGAGATGAATGTGTGTGTGAGAGAGAGATGAATGTGTGTGTGAGAGAGAGATGAATGTGTGTGTGTGAGAGAGATGAATATGTGTGTGTGAGAGAGAGATGAATGTGTGTGTGAGATAGAGATGAATGTGTGTGTGTGAGAGAGATGAATGTGTGTGTGTGAGAGAGATGAATATGTGTGTGAGAGAGAGGTGAATATGTGTGTGAGAGAGAGAGAGATGAATATGTGTGAGAGAGAGATGAATATGTGTGTGTGAGAGAGAGATGAATGTGTGTGTGTGAGAGAGAGAGATGAATATGTGTGTGTGAGAGAGAGAGATGAATATGTGTGTGTGAGAGGGAGAGATGAAGATGTGTGTGTGAGAGAGAGAGATGAATATGTGTGTGAGAGAGAGATGAATATGTGTGTGAGAGAGAGATGAATGTGTGTGAGAGAGATGAATGTGTGTGTGAGAGAGAGATGAATGTGTGTGCGAGAGAGAGATGAATGTGTGTGTGTGAGAGAGATGAATATGTGTGTGTGAGAGAGAGATGAATGTGTGTGTGAGATAGAGATGAATGTGTGTGTGTGAGAGAGATGAATGTGTGTGTGTGAGAGAGATGAATATGTGTGTGTGAGAGAGAGGTGAATATGTGTGTGTGAGAGAGAGATGAATGTGTGTGTGTGTGAGAGACAGATGAATATCTGTGTGTGAGAGAGAGAGATGAATATGTGTGTGTGAGAGAGATGAATATGTGTGTGTGAGAGAGAGATGAATGTGTGTGTGTGAGAGAGATGAATGTGTGTGTGAGAGAGAGATGAATATGTGTGTGTGAGAGAGAGATGAATGTGTGTGTGAGAGAGAGATGAATGTGTGTGTGTGAGAGAGATGAATGTGTGTGTGTGAGAGAGATGAATATGTGTGTGAGAGAGAGATGAATATGTGTGTGTGAGAGAGAGGTGAATATGTTTGTGAGAGAGAGAGAGATGAATATGTGTGAGAGAGAGATGAATATGTGTGTGTGAGAGTGAGATGAATGTGTGTGTGTGTGAGAGACAGATGAATATCTGTGTGTGAGAGAGAGAGATGAATATGTGTGTGTGAGAGAGAGAGATGAATATGTGTGTGTGAGAGGGAGAGATGAATATGTGTCTGTGTGAGAGAGAGATGAATATGTGTGTGAGAGAGAGATGAATATGTGTGTGTGAGAGAGAGATGAATGTGTGTGTGTGAGAGAGATGAATGTGTGTGTGAGAGAGAGATGAATATGTGTGTGTGAGAGAGAGATGAATGTGTGTGTGTGAGAGAGATGAATGTGTGTGTGAGAGAGAGATGAATGTGTGTGTGTGAGAGAGATGAATATATGTGTGTGAGAGAGAGATGAATGTGTGTGTATGACAGAGATGAATATGTGTGTGAGAGAGAGATGAATGTGTGTGTGAGAGAGATGAATATGTGAGTGTGAGAGAGATGAATATGTGTGAGAGAGAGAGAGATGAATATGTGTGTGTGAGAGGGAGAGATGAATGTGTGTGTGAGAGGGAGAGATGAATCTGTGTGTGTGAGAGAGATGAATGTGTGTGTGAGAGAGAGAGATGAATATGTGTGTGAGAGAGAGAGATGAATGTGTGTGAGGGAGAGAGATGAATATGTGTGTGTGAGAGGTGAGTGTGTGTGAGAGAGAGGTGTGTATTTGAGAGAGAGGTGAGTGTGTGAGTGTGAGAGAGATGAATGTGTGTGTGAGAGAGAGATGAATATGTGTGTGTGAGAGAGAGATGAATGTGTGTGTGAGAGAGAGATGAATGTGTGGGTGAGAGAGAGATGAATGTCTGTGTGAGAGAGATGAATATGTGTGAGAGAGAGATGATTATGTGTGTGTGAGAGGGAGAGATGAATGTGTGTGTGAGAGATAGATGAATATGTGTGTGTGAGAGAGAGAGATGAATATGTGTGTGTGAGAGAGATGAATATGTGTGTGTGAGAGGGAGAGATGAATATGTGTGTGTGAGAGAGAGATGAATGTGTGTGAGAGAGAGAGATGAATGTGTGTGTGAGAGAGAGATGAATACGTGTGTGTGAGGGAGAGATGAAAATGTGTGTGTGAGAGAGATGAATGTGTGTGTGTGAGAGAGATGAATGTGTGTGTGTGAGAGAGATGAATATGTGTGTGTGAGAGAGAGATGATTGTGTGTGTGAGAGAGAGATGAATGTGTGTGTGTGAGAGAGATGAATGTGTGTGTGTGAGAGAGATGAATATGTGTGTGAGAGAGAGATGAATGTGTGTGTGTGAGAGAGATGAATATGTGTGTGTGAGTGAGAGATGAATATGTGTGTGTGAGAGAGAGGTGAATATGTGTGTGAGAGAGAGAGATGAATATGTGTGAGAGAGAGATGAATATGTGTGTGTGAGAGAGAGATGAATGTGTGTGTGTGTGAGAGACAGATGAATATCTGTGTGTGAGAGAGAGAGATGAATATGTGTGTGTGAGAGAGAGAGATGAATATGTGTGTCTGAGAGGGAGAGATGAATATGTGAGTGAGAGAGAGATGAATATGTGTGTGAGAGAGAGATGAATATGTGTGTGTGAGAGAGAGATGAATGTGTGTGTGAGAGAGAGATGAATGTGTGGGTGAGAGAGAGATGAATGTCTGTGTGAGAGAGATGAATATGTGTGAGAGAGAGATGATTATGTGTGTGTGAGAGGGAGAGATGAATGTGTGTGTGAGAGATAGATGAATATGTGTGTGTGAGAGAGAGAGATGAATATGTGTGTGTGTGAGAGAGATGAATATGTGTGTGTGAGAGGGAGAGATGAATATGTGTGTGTGAGAGAGAGATGAATGTGTGTGAGAGAGAGAGATGAATGTGTGTGTGAGAGAGAGATGAATACGTGTGTGTGAGGGAGAGATGAAAATGTGTGTGTGAGAGAGATGAATGTGTGTGTGTGAGAGAGATGAATGTGTGTGTGTGAGAGAGATGAATATGTGTGTGTGAGAGAGAGATGATTGTGTGTGTGAGAGAGAGATGAATGTGTGCGTGTGAGAGAGATGAATGTGTGTGTGTGAGAGAGATGAATATGTGTGTGAGAGAGAGATGAATGTGTGTGTGTGAGAGAGATGAATATGTGTGTGTGAGTGAGAGATGAATATGTGTGTGTGAGAGAGAGGTGAATATGTGTGTGAGAGAGAGAGATGAATATGTGTGAGAGAGATGAATATGTGTGTGTGAGAGAGAGATGAATGTGTGTGTGTGTGAGAGACAGATGAATATCTGTGTGTGAGAGAGAGAGATGAATATGTGTGTGTGAGAGAGAGAGATGAATATGTGTGTCTGAGAGGGAGAGATGAATATGTGAGTGAGAGAGAGATGAATATGTGTGTGAGAGAGAGATGAATATGTGTGTGTGAGAGAGAGATGAATGTGTGTGTGTGAGAGAGATGAATGTGTGTGTGAGAGAGAGATGAATATGTGTGTGTGAGAGAGAGATGAATGTGTGTGTGAGAGAGATGAATGTGTGTGTGTGAGAGAGAGATGAATGTCTGTGTGTGAGCGAGAGAGATGAATATGCTTGTGAGAGAGAGATGAATATGTGTGTGAGAGAGAGATGAATATGTGTGTGTGAGAGCGAGATGAATGTGTGTGTGAGAGAGAGATGAATGTGTGAGAGAGAGAGAGATGAATGTGTGTGTGTGCGGGAGAGATGAATATGTGTGAGAGAGAGATGAATATGTGTGTGTGAGAGAGAGAGAGAGATGAATATGTGTGTGTGTGAGAGAGAGAGATGAATGTGTGTGTGTGTGTGAGAGAGAGAGAGATGAATATGTGTGTGAGAGGAAGATGAATGTGTGTGTGAGAGAGAGATGAATATGTGTGTGTGAGAGAGAGAGATGAATATGTGTGTGAGAGAGAGATGAATATGTTTGAGAGAGAGAGATGAATATGTGTGTGTGAGCGGGAGAGATGAATATGTGTGTGTGAGAGAGATGAATATGTGTGTGTGAGAGAGAGATGAATGTGTGTGTGAGAGGGAGAGATGAATATGTGTGTGAGAGAGAGATGAATGTGTGTGTGTGAGAGAGAGATGAATATGTGTGTGAGAGGGAGATGAATGTGTGTGTGAGAGAGAGATGAATATGTGTGTGTGAGAGGGAGAGATGAATATGTGTGTGAGAGAGAGATGAATATGTTTGAGAGAGAGATGAATATGTGTGTGTGAGCGGGAGAGATGAATATGTGTGTGTGAGAGAGATGAATATGTGTGTGTGAGAGAGAGATGAATGTGTGTGTGAGAGGGAGAGATGAATATGTGTGTGAGAGAGATGAATGTGTGTGTGTGAGAGAGATGAATGTGTGTGTGAGAGAGAGATGAATATGTGTGTGTGAGAGAGAGATGAATATGTGTGTGTGAGAGAGAGATGAATGTGTGTGTGAGAGAGAGAGAGAGATGAATATGTGTGTGAGAGAGATGAATATGTGTGTGAGAGAGAGAGATGAATATGTGTGTGTGAGAGAGATGAATATGTGTGTGAGAGAGAGATGAATATGTGTGTGTGAGAGGGAGAGATGAATATGTGTGTGTGAGAGAGAGATGAATGTGTGTGTTGGAGAGGGAGAGATGAATATGTGTATGAGAGGGAGATGAATGTGTGTGTGAGAGAGATGAATATGTGTGAGAGAGAGAGATGATTATGTGTGTGTGAGGGAGAGATGAATATGTGTGTGTGAGAGAGAGAGATGAATGTGTGTGTGAGCGATAGATGAATATGTGTGTGTGAGAGAGAGAGATGAATATCTGTGTGTGAGAGAGAGATGAATGTGTGTGTGAGAGGGAGAGATGAATATGTGTGTGAGAGAGAGATGAATATGTGTGTGTGAGAGGGAGAGATGAATATGTGTGTGTGAGAGAGAGATGAATGTGTGTGTGAGAGAGAGATGAATGTGTGAGTGAGAGAGAGATGAATGTGTGTGTGAGAGAGAGATGAATATGTGTGTGTGAGAGAGAGATGAATGCGTGTGTGTGAGAGATGAATGTGTGTGTGAGAGAGAGATGAATATGTGTGTGTGAGAGAGAGATGAATGTGTGTGTGTGAGAGCGAGATGAATGTGTGTGTGAGAGATAGATGCATATGTGTGTCTGAGAGAGAGAGATGAATATGAGTGTGTGAGAGAGAGATGAATGTGTGTGTGTGAGAGAGAGAGAGATGAATATGTGTGTAAGAGAGATGAATATGTGTGTGAGAGAGAGAGATGAATATGTGTGTGTGAGAGAGATGAATATGTGTGTGAGAGAGAGATGAATATGTGTGTGTGAGAGGGAGAGATGAATATGTGTGTGTGAGAGAGAGATGAATGTGTGTGTGTGAGAGGGAGAGATGAATATGTGTATGAGAGAGAGATGAATGTGTGTGTGAGAG
This sequence comes from Scyliorhinus torazame, assembly GCF_047496885.1. Lineage (NCBI taxonomy): Eukaryota > Metazoa > Chordata > Chondrichthyes > Carcharhiniformes > Scyliorhinidae > Scyliorhinus > Scyliorhinus torazame. The sequence goes on from NC_092719.1 coordinate 144,265,678, forward strand.
AGATGAATATGTGTGTGAGAGATGAATATGTGTGTGAGAGAGAGATGAATATGTGTGTGTGAGAGGGGGAGATGAATATGTGTGTGTGAGAGAGAGATGAATGTGTGTGTGTGAGAGAGATGAATATGTGTGTGTGAGAGAGAGATGAATGTGTGTGTGAGAGAGAGATGAATGTGTGTGTGTGTGAGAGAGATGAATGTGTGTGTGTGAGAGAGATGAATATTTGTGTGAGAGAGAGATGAATATTTTTTCTGTGAGAGAGAGGTGAATATGTGTGTGAGAGAGAGAGAGATGAATATGTGTGAGAGAGAGATGCATATGTGTGTGTGAGAGAGAGATGAATGTGTGTGTGTGTGAGAGACAGATGAATATCTGTGTGTGAGAGAGAGAGATGAATATGTGTGTGTGAGAGAGAGAGATGAATATGTGTGTGTGAGAGGGAGAGATGAATATGTGTGTGTGAGAGAGAGAGATGAATATGTGTGTGAGAGAGAGATGACTATGTGTGTGTGAGAGAGAGATGAATGTGTGTGTGTGAGAGAGATGAATGTGTGTGTGAGAGAGAGATGAATATGTGTGTGTGAGAGAGAGATGAATGTGTGTGTGAGAGAGATGAATGTGTGTGTGTGAGAGAGAGATGAATGTGTGTGTGTGAGAGAGATGAATGTGTGAGAGAGAGAGAGATGAATGTGTGTGTGTGCGGGAGAGATGAATATGTGTGAGAGAGAGATGAATATGTGTGTGTGAGAGAGAGAGAGAGATGAATATGTGTGTGTGTGAGAGAGAGAGATGAATGTGTGTGTGTGTGTGTGAGAGAGAGAGAGATGAATATGTGTGTGAGAGGGAGATGAATGTGTGTGTGAGAGAGAGATGAATATGTGTGTGTGAGAGAGAGAGATGAATATGTGTGTGAGAGAGAGATGAATATGTTTGAGAGAGAGAGATGAATATGTGTGTGTGAGCGGGAGAGATGAATATGTGTGTGTGAGAGAGATGAATATGTGTGTGTGAGAGAGAGATGAATGTGTGTGTGAGAGGGAGAGATGAATATGTGTGTGAGAGAGAGATGAAAGTGTGTGTGTGAGAGAGAGATGAATATGTGTGTGAGAGGGAGATGAATGTGTGTGTGAGAGAGAGATGAATATGTGTGTGTGAGAGGGAGAGATGAATATGTGTGTGAGAGAGAGATGAATATGTTTGAGAGAGAGATGAATATGTGTGTGTGAGCGGGAGAGATGAATATGTGTGTGTGAGAGAGATGAATATGTGTGTGTGAGAGAGAGATGAATGTGTGTGTGAGAGGGAGAGATGAATATGTGTGTGAGAGAGATGAATGTGTGTGTGTGAGAGAGATGAATGTGTGTGTGAGAGAGAGATGAATATGTGTGTGTGAGAGAGAGATGAATATGTGTGTGTGAGAGAGAGATGAATGTGTGTGTGAGAGAGAGAGAGAGATGAATATGTGTGTGAGAGAGATGAATATGTGTGTGAGAGAGAGAGATGAATATGTGTGTGTGAGAGAGATGAATATGTGTGTGAGAGAGAGATGAATATGTGTGTGTGAGAGGGAGAGATGAATATGTGTGTGTGAGAGAGAGATGAATGTGTGTGTTGGAGAGGGAGAGATGAATATGTGTATGAGAGAGAGATGAATGTGTGTGTGAGAGAGATGAATATGTGTGAGAGAGAGAGATGATTATGTGTGTGTGAGGGAGAGATGAATATGTGTGTGTGAGAGAGAGAGATGAATGTGTGTGTGAGCGATAGATGAATATGTGTGTGTGAGAGAGAGAGATGAATATCTGTGTGTGAGAGAGAGATGAATGTGTGTGTGAGAGGGAGAGATGAATATGTGTGTGTGAGAGAGAGATGAATGTGTGTGTGAGAGAGAGATGAATGTGTGAGTGAGAGAGAGATGAATGTGTGTGTGAGAGAGCGATGAATATGTGTGTGTGAGAGAGAGATGAATGTGTGTGTGTGAGAGATGAATGTGTGTGTGAGAGAGAGATGAATATGTGTGTGTGAGAGAGAGATGAATGTGTGTGTGTGAGAGCGAGATGAATGTGTGTGTGAGAGAGAGATGCATATGTGTGTCTGAGAGAGAGAGATGAATATGAGTGTGTGAGAGAGAGATGAATGTGTGTGTGTGAGAGAGAGAGAGATGAATATGTGTGTAAGAGAGATGAATATGTGTGTGAGAGAGAGAGATGAATATGTGTGTGTGAGAGAGATGAATATGTGTGTGAGAGAGAGATGAATATGTGTGTGTGAGAGGGAGAGATGAATATGTGTGTGTGAGAGAGAGGTGAATGTGTGTGTGTGAGAGGGAGAGATGAATATGTGTATGAGAGAGAGATGAATGTGTGTGTGAGAGAGATGAATATGTGTGTGAGAGAGATGAATATGTGTGTGAGAGAGAGATGAATATGTGTGTGTGAGAGGGGGAGATGAATATGTGTGTGTGAGAGAGAGATGAATGTGTGTGTGAGAGAGAGATGAATGTGTGTGTGTGAGAGAGATGAATATGTGTGTGTGAGAGAGAGATGAATGTGTGTGTGAGAGAGAGATGAATGTGTGTGTGTGTGAGAGAGATGAATGTGTGTGTGTGAGAGAGATGAATATGTGTGTGAGAGAGAGATGAATATGTGTGTGTGAGAGAGAGGTGAATATGTGTGTGAGAGAGAGAGAGATGAATATGTGTGAGAGAGAGATGAATATGTGTGTGTGAGAGAGAGATGAATGTGTGTGTGTGTGAGAGACAGATGAATATCTGTGTGTGAGAGAGAGAGATGAATATGTGTGTGTGAGAGAGAGAGATGAATATGTGTGTGTGAGAGGGAGAGATGAATATGTGTGTGTGAGAGAGAGAGATGAATATGTGTGTGAGAGAGAGATGAATATGTGTGTGTGAGAGAGAGATGAATGTGTGCGTGTGAGAGAGATGAATGTGTGTGTGAGAGAGAGATGAATACGTGTGTGTGAGAGAGAGATGAATGTGTGTGTGAGAGAGATGAATGTGTGTGTGTGAGAGAGAGATGAATGTCTGTGTGTGAGAGAGAGAGAGAGATGAATATGCGTGTGTGTGAGAGAGAGAGAGATGAATGTGTGTGTCTGAGAGAGAGATGAATATGTGTGAGAGAGAGATGAATATGTGTGTGTGTGAGAGAGAGAGAGATGAATATGTGTGTGTGTGAGAGAGAGAGATGAATGTGTGTGTGTGAGAGAGAGAGAGAGAGATGAATATGTGTGTGAGAGGGAGATGAATGTGTGTGTGAGAGAGAGATGAATATGTGTGTGTGAGAGGGAGAGATGAATATGTGTGTGAGAGCGAGATGAATGTGTGAGAGAGAGAGAGATGAATGTGTGTGTGTGCGGGGGAGATGAATATGTGTGAGAGAGATATGAATATGTGTGTGTGAGAGAGAGAGAGAGATGAATATGTGTGTGTGTGAGAGAGAGAGATGAATGTGTGTGTGTGTGAGAGAGAGATGAATATGTGTGTGAGAGAGAGATGAATATGTGTGTGTGAGAGAGAGATGAATGTGTGTGTGTGAGAGAGATGAATGTGTGTGTGAGAGAGAGATGAATATGTGTGTGTGAGAGAGAGATGAATGTGTGTGTGTGAGAGAGATGAATGTGTGTGTGAGAGAGAGATGAATGTGTGTGTGTGAGAGAGATGAATATATGTGTGTGAGAGAGAGATGAATGTGTGTGTATGACAGAGATGAATATGTGTGTGAGAGAGAGATGAATGTGTGTGTGAGAGAGATGAATATGTGAGTGTGAGAGAGATGAATAAGTGTGAGAGAGGGAGAGATGAATATGTGTGTGTGAGAGAGAGATGAATGTGTGTGTGTGAGAGAGATGAATGTGTGTGTGAGAGAGAGATGAATATGTGTGTGTGAGAGAGAGATGAATGTGTGTGTGTGAGAGAGATGAATGTGTGTGTGAGAGAGAGATGAATGTGTGTGTGTGAGAGAGATGAATATATGTGTGTGAGAGAGAGATGAATGTGTGTGTATGACAGAGATGAATATGTGTGTGAGAGAGAGATGAATGTGTGTGTGAGAGAGATGAATATGTGAGTGTGAGAGAGATGAATATGTGTGAGAGAGAGAGAGATGAATATGTGTGTGTGAGAGGGAGAGATGAATGTGTGTGTGAGAGGGAGAGATGAATCTGTGTGTGTGAGAGAGATGAATGTGTGTGTGAGAGAGAGAGATGAATATGTGTGTGAGAGAGAGAGATGAATGTGTGTGAGGGAGAGAGATGAATATGTGTGTGTGAGAGGTGAGTGTGTGTGAGAGAGAGGTGTGTATTTGAGAGAGAGGTGAGTGTGTGAGTGTGAGAGAGATGAATGTGTGTGTGAGAGAGAGATGAATATGTGTGTGTGAGAGAGAGATGAATGTGTGTGTGAGAGAGAGATGAATGTGTGGGTGAGAGAGAGATGAATGTCTGTGTGAGAGAGATGAATATGTGTGAGAGAGAGAGATGATTATGTGTGTGTGAGAGGGAGAGATGAATGTGTGTGTGAGAGATAGATGAATATGTGTGTGTGAGAGAGAGAGATGAATATGTGTGTGTGTGAGAGAGATGAATATGTGTGTGTGAGAGGGAGAGATGAATATGTGTGTGTGAGAGAGAGATGAATGTGTGTGAGAGAGAGAGATGAATGTGTGTGTGAGAGAGAGATGAATACGTGTATGTGAGGGAGAGATGAAAATGTGTGTGTGAGAGAGATGAATGTGTGTGTGTGAGAGAGATGAATGTGTGTGTGTGAGAGAGATGAATATGTGTGTGTGAGAGAGAGATGATTGTGTGTGTGAGAGAGAGATGAATGTGTGTGTGTGAGAGAGATGAATGTGTGTGTGTGAGAGAGATGAATATGTGTGTGAGAGAGAGATGAATGTGTGTGTGTGAGAGAGATGAATATGTGTGTGTGAGAGAGAGATGAATGTGTGTGTGAGAGGGAGAGATGAATATGTGTGTGAGAGAGAGATGAATATGTGTGTGTGAGAGGGAGAGATGAATATGTGTGTGTGAGAGAGAGATGAATGTGTGTGTGAGAGAGAGATGAATGTGTGAGTGAGAGAGAGATGAATGTGTGTGTGAGAGAGAGATGAATATGTGTGTGTGAGAGAGAGATGAATGTGTGTGTGTGAGAGATGAATGTGTGTGTGAGAGAGAGATGAATATGTGTGTGTGAGAGAGAGATGAATGTGTGTGTGTGAGAGCGAGATGAATGTGTGTGTGAGAGAGAGATGCATATGTGTGTCTGAGAGAGAGAGATGAATATGAGTGTGTGAGAGAGAGATGAATGTGTGTGTGTGAGAGAGAGAGAGATGAATATGTGTGTAAGAGAGATGAATATGTGTGTGAGAGAGAGAGATGAATATGTGTGTGTGAGAGAGATGAATATGTGTGTGAGAGAGAGATGAATATGTGTGTGTGAGAGGGAGAGATGAATATGTGTGTGTGAGAGAGAGATGAATGTGTGTGTGTGAGAGGGAGAGATGAATATGTGTATGAGAGAGAGATGAATGTGTGTGTGAGAGAGATGAATATGTGTGTGAGAGAGATGAATATGTGTGTGAGAGAGAGATGAATATGTGTGTGCGAGAGGGGGAGATGAATATGTGTGTGTGAGAGAGAGATGAATGTGTGTGTGAGAGAGAGATGAATGTGTGTGTGTGAGAGAGATGAATATGTGTGTGTGAGAGAGAGATGAATGTGTGTGTGAGAGAGAGATGAATGTGTGTGTGTGTGAGAGAGATGAATGTGTGTGTGTGAGAGAGATGAATATGTGTGTGAGAGAGAGATGAATATGTGTGTGTGAGAGAGAGGTGAATATGTGTGTGAGAGAGAGAGAGATGAATATGTGTGAGAGAGAGATGAATATGTGTGTGTGAGAGAGAGATGAATGTGTGTGTGTGTGAGAGACAGATGAATATCTGTGTGTGAGAGAGAGAGATGAATATGTGTGTGTGAGAGAGAGAGATGAATATGTGTGTGTGAGAGGGAGAGATGAATATGTGTGTGTGAGAGAGAGAGATGAATATGTGTGTGAGAGAGAGATGAATATGTGTGTGTGAGAGAGAGATGAATGTGTGCGTGTGAGAGAGATGAATGTGTGTGTGAGAGAGAGATGAATATGTGTGTGTGAGAGAGAGATGAATGTGTGTGTGAGAGAGATGAATGTGTGTGTGTGAGAGAGAGATGAATGTCTGTGTGTGAGAGAGAGAGAGAGATGAATATGCGTGTGTGTGAGAGAGAGAGAGATGAATGTGTGTGTCTGAGAGAGAGATGAATATGTGTGAGAGAGAGATGAATATGTGTGTGTGTGAGAGAGAGAGAGATGAATATGTGTGTGTGTGAGAGAGAGAGATGAATGTGTGTGTGTGAGAGAGAGAGAGAGAGATGAATATGTGTGTGAGAGGGAGATGAATGTGTGTGTGAGAGAGAGATGAATATGTGTGTGTGAGAGGGAGAGATGAATATGTGTGTGAGAGCGAGATGAATGTGTGAGAGAGAGAGAGATGAATGTGTGTGTGTGCGGGAGAGATGAATATGTGTGAGAGAGATATGAATATGTGTGTGTGAGAGAGAGAGAGAGATGAATATGTGTGTGTGTGAGAGAGAGAGATGAATGTGTGTGTGTGTGAGAGAGAGATGAATATGTGTGTGAGAGAGAGATGAATATGTGTGTGTGAGAGAGAGATGAATGTGTGTGTGTGAGAGAGATGAATGTGTGTGTGAGAGAGAGATGAATATGTGTGTGTGAGAGAGAGATGAATGTGTGTGTGTGAGAGAGATGAATGTGTGTGTGAGAGAGAGATGAATGTGTGTGTGTGAGAGAGATGAATATATGTGTGTGAGAGAGAGATGAATGTGTGTGTATGACAGAGATGAATATGTGTGTGAGAGAGAGATGAATGTGTGTGTGAGAGAGATGAATATGTGAGTGTGAGAGAGATGAATATGTGTGAGAGAGGGAGAGATGAATATGTGTCTGTGTGAGAGAGAGATGAATATGTGTGTGAGAGAGAGATGAATATGTGTGTGTGAGAGAGAGATGAATGTGTGTGTGTGAGAGAGATGAATGTGTGTGTGAGAGAGAGATGAATATGTGTGTGTGAGAGAGAGATGAATGTGTGTGTGTGAGAGAGATGAATGTGTGTGTGAGAGAGAGATGAATGTGTGTGTGTGAGAGAGATGAATATATGTGTGTGAGAGAGAGATGAATGTGTGTGTATGACAGAGATGAATATGTGTGTGAGAGAGAGATGAATGTGTGTGTGAGAGAGATGAATATGTGAGTGTGAGAGAGATGAATATGTGTGAGAGAGAGAGAGATGAATATGTGTGTGTGAGAGGGAGAGATGAATGTGTGTGTGAGAGGGAGAGATGAATCTGTGTGTGTGAGAGAGATGAATGTGTGTGTGAGAGAGAGAGATGAATATGTGTGTGAGAGAGAGAGATGAATGTGTGTGAGGGAGAGAGATGAATCTGTGTGTGAGAGAGATGAATGTGTGTGTGTGAGAGAGAGATGAATGTGTGGGTGAGAGAGAGATGAATGTCTGTGTGAGAGAGATGAATATGTGTGAGAGAGAGAGATGATTATGTGTGTGTGAGAGGGAGAGATGAATGTGTGTGTGAGAGATAGATGAATATGTGTGTGTGAGAGAGAGAGATGAATATGTGTGTGTGTGAGAGAGATGAATATGTGTGTGTGAGAGGGAGAGATGAATATGTGTGTGTGAGAGAGAGATGAATGTGTGTGAGAGAGAGAGATGAATGTGTGTGTGAGAGAGAGATGAATACGTGTGTGTGAGGGAGAGATGAAAATGTGTGTGTGAGAGAGATGAATGTGTGTGTGTGAGAGAGATGAATGTGTGTGTGAGAGAGAGATGATTGTGTGTGTGAGAGAGAGATGAATGTGTGTGTGTGAGAGAGATGAATGTGTGTGTGTGAGAGAGATGAATATGTGTGTGAGAGAGAGATGAATGTGTGTGTGTGAGAGAGATGAATATGTGTGTGTGAGTGAGAGATGAATATGTGTGTGTGAGAGAGAGGTGAATATGTGTGTGAGAGAGAGAGATGAATATGTGTGAGAGAGAGATGAATATGTGTGTGTGAGAGAGAGATGAATGTGTGTGTGTGTGAGAGACAGATGAATATCTGTGTGTGAGAGAGAGAGATGAATATGTGTGTGTGAGAGAGAGAGATGAATATGTGTGTCTGAGAGGGAGAGATGAATATGTGAGTGAGAGAGAGATGAATATGTGTGTGAGAGAGAGATGAATATGTGTGTGTGAGAGAGAGATGAATGTGTGTGTGTGAGAGAGATGAATGTGTGTGTGAGAGAGAGATGAATATGTGTGTGTGAGAGAGAGATGAATGTGTGTGTGAGAGAGATGAATGTGTGTGTGTGAGAGAGAGATGAATGTCTGTGTGTGAGCGAGAGAGATGAATATGCTTGTGAGAGAGAGATGAATATGTGTGTGAGAGAGAGATGAATATGTGTGTGTGAGAGCGAGATGAATGTGTGTGTGTGAGAGAGATGAATGTGTGAGAGAGAGAGAGATGAATGTGTGTGTGTGCGGGAGAGATGAATATGTGTGAGAGAGAGATGAATATGTGTGTGTGAGAGAGAGAGAGAGATGAATATGTGTGTGTGTGAGAGAGAGAGATGAATGTGTGTGTGTGTGTGAGAGAGAGAGAGATGAATATGTGTGTGAGAGGGAGATGAATGTGTGTGTGAGAGAGAGATGAATATGTGTGTGTGAGAGAGAGAGATGAATATGTGTGTGAGAGAGAGATGAATATGTTTGAGAGAGAGAGATGAATATGTGTGTGTGAGCGGGAGAGATGAATATGTGTGTGTGAGAGAGATGAATATGTGTGTGTGAGAGAGAGATGAATGTGTGTGTGAGAGGGAGAGATGAATATGTGTGTGAGAGAGAGATTAATGTGTGTGTGTGAGAGAGAGATGAATATGTGTGTGAGAGGGAGATGAATGTGTGTGTGAGAGAGAGATGAATATGTGTGTGTGAGAGGGAGAGATGAATATGTGTGTGAGAGAGAGATGAATATGTTTGAGAGAGAGATGAATATGTGTGTGTGAGCGGGAGAGATGAATATGTGTGTGTGAGAGAGATGAATATGTGTGTGTGAGAGAGAGATGAATGTGTGTGTGAGAGGGAGAGATGAATATGTGTGTGAGAGAGATGAATGTGTGTGTGTGAGAGAGATGAATGTGTGTGTGAGAGAGAGATGAATATGTGTGTGTGAGAGAGAGATGAATATGTGTGTGTGAGAGAGAGATGAATGTGTGTGTGAGAGAGAGAGAGAGATGAATATGTGTGTGAGAGAGATGAATATGTGTGTGAGAGAGAGAGATGAATATGTGTGTGTGAGAGAGATGAATATGTGTGTGAGAGAGAGATGAATATGTGTGTGTGAGAGGGAGAGATGAATATGTGTGTGTGAGAGAGAGATGAATGTGTGTGTTGGAGAGGGAGAGATGAATATGTGTATGAGAGAGAGATGAATGTGTGTGTGAGAGAGATGAATATGTGTGAGAGAGAGAGATGATTATGTGTGTGTGAGGGAGAGATGAATATGTGTGTGTGAGAGAGAGAGATGAATGTGTGTGTGAGCGATAGATGAATATGTGTGTGTGAGAGAGAGAGATGAATATCTGTGTGTGAGAGAGAGATGAATGTGTGTGTGAGAGGGAGAGATGAATATGTGTGTGAGAGAGAGATGAATATGTGAGTGTGAGAGGGAGAGATGAATATGTGTGTGTGAGAGAGAGATGAATGTGTGTGTGAGAGAGAGATGAATGTGTGAGTGAGAGAGAGATGAATGTGTGTGTGAGAGAGAGATGAATATGTGTGTGTGAGAGAGAGATGAATGTGTGTGTGTGAGAGATGAATGTGTGTGTGAGAGAGAGATGAATATGTGTGTGTGAGAGAGAGATGAATGTGTGTGTGTGAGAGCGAGATGAATGTGTGTGTGAGAGAGAGATGCATATGTGTGTCTGAGAGAGAGAGATGAATATGAGTGTGTGAGAGAGAGATGAATGTGTGTGTGTGAGAGAGAGAGAGATGAATATGTGTGTAAGAGAGATGAATATGTGTGTGAGAGAGAGAGATGAATATGTGTGTGTGAGAGAGATGAATATGTGTGTGAGAGAGAGATGAATATGTGTGTGTGAGAGGGAGAGATGAATATGTGTGTGTGAGAGAGAGATGAATGTGTGTGTGTGAGAGGGAGAGATGAATATGTGTATGAGAGAGAGATGAATGTGTGTGTGAGAGAGATGAATATGTGTGTGAGAGAGATGAATATGTGTGTGAGAGAGAGATGAATATGTGTGTGTGAGAGGGGGAGATGAATATGTGTGTGTGAGAGAGAGATGAATGTGTGTGTGAGAGAGAGATGAATGTGTGTGTGTGAGAGAGATGAATATGTGTGTGTGAGAGAGAGATGAATGTGTGTGTGAGAGAGAGATGAATGTGTGTGTGTGTGAGAGAGATGAATGTGTGTGTGTGAGAGAGATGAATATGTGTGTGAGAGAGAGATGAATATGTGTGTGTGAGAGAGAGGTGAATATGTGTGTGAGAGAGAGAGAGATGAATATGTGTGAGAGAGAGATGAATATGTGTGTGTGAGAGAGAGATGAATGTGTGTGTGTGTGAGAGACAGATGAATATCTGTGTGTGAGAGAGAGAGATGAATATGTGTGTGTGAGAGAGAGAGATGAATATGTGTGTGTGAGAGAGAGAGATGAATATGTGTGTGAGAGAGAGATGAATATGTGTGTGTGAGAGAGAGATGAATGTGTGTGTGTGAGAGAGATGAATGTGTGTGTGAGAGAGAGATGAATATGTGTGTGTGAGAGAGAGATGAATGTGTGTGTGAGAGAGATGAATGTGTGTGTGTGAGAGAGAGATGAATGTCTGTGTGTGAGAGAGAGAGAGAGATGAATATGCGTGTGTGTGAGAGAGAGAGAGATGAATGTGTGTGTCTGAGAGAGAGATGAATATGTGTGAGAGAGAGATGAATATGTGTGTGTGTGAGAGAGAGAGAGATGAATATGTGTGTGTGTGAGAGAGAGAGATGAATGTGTGTGTGTGAGAGAGAGAGAGAGAGATGAATATGTGTGTGAGAGGGAGATGAATGTGTGTGTGAGAGAGGGATGAATATGTGTGTGTGAGAGGGAGAGATGAATATGTGTGTGAGAGCGAGATGAATGTGTGAGAGAGAGAGAGATGAATGTGTGTGTGTGCGGGAGAGATGAATATGTGTGAGAGAGATATGAATATGTGTGTGTGAGAGAGAGAGAGAGATGAATATGTGTGTGTGTGAGAGAGAGAGATGAATGTGTGTGTGTGTGAGAGAGAGAGAGAGATGAATATGTGTGTGAGAGGGAGATGAATGTGTGTGTGAGAGAGAGATGGATATGTGTGTGTGAGAGGGAGAGATGAATATGTGTGTGAGAGAGAGATGAATATGTTTGAGAGAGATAGATGAATATGTGTGTGTGAGCGGGAGAGATGAATATGTGTGTGTGAGAGAGATGAATATGTGTGTGTGAGAGAGAGATGAATGTGTGTGTGAGAGGGAGAGATGAATATGTGTGTGAGAGAGAGATGAATGTGTGTGTGTGAGAGAGAGATGAATATGTGTGTGAGAGGGAGATGAATGTGTATGTGAGAGAGAGATGAATATGTGTGTGTGAGAGGGAGAGATGAATATGTGTGTGAGACAGAGATGAATATGTTTGAGAGAGAGAGATGAATATGTGTGTGTGAGCGGGAGAGATGAATATGTGTGTGTGAGAGAGATGAATATGTGTGTGTGAGAGAGAGATGAATGTGTGTGTGAGAGGGAGAGATGAATATGTGTGTGAGAGAGATGAATGTGTGTGTGTGAGAGAGATGAATGTGTGTGTGAGAGAGAGATGAATATGTGTGTGTGAGAGAGAGATGAATATGTGTGTGTGAGAGAGAGATGAATGTGTGTGTGAGAGAGAGAGATGAATATGTGTCTGAGAGAGATGAATATGTGTGTGAGAGAGAGAGATGAATATGTGTGTGTGAGAGAGATGAATATGTGTGTGAGAGAGAGCTAATATGTGTGTGTGAGAGGGAGAGATGAATATGTGTGTGTGAGAGAGAGATGAATGTGTGTGTTGGAGAGGGAGAGATGAATATGTGTATGAGAGAGAGATGAATGTGTGTGTGAGAGAGATGAATATGTGTGAGAGAGTGAGATGATTATGTGTGTGTGAGGGAGAGATGAATATGTGTGTGTGAGAGAGAGAGATGAATGTGTGTGTGAGAGATAGATGAATATGTGTGTGTGAGAGAGAGAGATGAATATCTGTGTGTGAGAGAGAGATGAATGTGTGTGTGAGAGGGAGAGATGTATATGTGTGTGAGAGAGAGATGAATATGTGTGTGTGAGAGGGAGAGATGAATATGTGTGTGTGAGAGAGATATGAATGTGTGTGTGAGAGAGAGATGAATGTGTGTGTGAGAGAGAGATGAATGTGTGTGTGAGAGAGAGATTAATATGTGTGTGTGAGAGAGAGATGAATGTGTGTGTGTGAGAGATGAATGTGTGTGTGAGAGAGAGATGAATATGTGTGTGTGAGAGAGAGATGAATGTGTGTGTGTGAGAGCGAGATGAATGTGTGTGTGAGAGAGAGATGCATATGTGTGTCTGAGAGAGAGAGATGAATATGAGTGTGTGAGAGAGAGATGAATGTGTGTGTGTGAGAGAGAGAGAGATGAATATGTGTGTAAGAGAGATGAATATGTGTGTTGGAGAGAGAGATGAATATGTGTGTGTGAGAGAGATGAATATGTGTGTGAGAGAGAGATGAATATGTGTGTGTGAGAGGGAGAGATGAATATGTGTGTGTGAGAGAGAGATTAATGTGTGTGTGAGAGGGAGAGATGAATATGTGTATGAGAGAGAGATGAATGTGTGTGTGAGAGAGATGAATATGTGTGTGAGAGAGAGATGAATATGTGTGTGTGAGAGGGGGAGATGAATATGTGTGTGTGAGAGAGAGATGAATGTGTGTGTGAGAGAGAGATGAATGTGTGTGTGTGAGAGAGATGAATATGTGTGTGTGAGAGAGAGATGAATGTGTGTGTGAGAGAGAGATGAATGTGTGTGTGTGTGAGAGAGATGAATGTGTGTGTGTGAGAGAGATGAATATGTGTGTGAGGAAGAGATGAATATGTGTGTGTGTGAGAGACAGATGAATATCTGTGTGTGAGAGAGAGAGATGAATATGTGTGTGTGAGAGAGAGGTGAATATGTGTGTGAGATAGAGAGAGATGAATATGTGTGAGAGAGAGATGAATATATGTGTGTGAGAGAGAGATGAATGTGTGTGTGTGTGTGAGAGACAGATGAATATCTGTGTGTGAGAGAGAGAGATGAATATGTGTGTGTGAGAGAGAGAGATGAATATGTGTGTGTGAGAGGGAGAGATGAATATGTGTGTGTGAGAGAGAGAGATGAATATGTGTGTGAGAGAGAGATGAATATGTGTGTGTGAGAGAGAGATGAATGTGTGTGTGTGAGAGAGATGAATGTGTGTGTGAGAGAGAGATGAATATGTGTGTGTGAGAGAGAGATGAATGTGTGTGTGAGAGAGATGAATGTGTGTGTGTGAGAGAGAGATGAATGTCTGTGTGTGAGAGAGAGAGAGAGATGAATATGCGTGTGTGTGAGAGAGAGAGAGATGAATGTGTGTGTGTGAGAGAGAGATGAATATGTGTGAGAGAGAGATGAATATGTGTGTGTGTGAGAGAGAGAGAGATGAATATGTGTGTGTGTGAGAGAGAGAGATGAATGTGTGTGTGTGAGAGAGAGAGAGAGAGATGAATATGTGTGTGAGAGGGAGATGAATGTGTGTGTGAGAGAGAGATGAATATGTGTGTGTGAGAGGGAGAGATGAATATGTGTGTGAGAGCGAGATGAATATGTTTGAGAGAGAGAGATGAATATGTGTGTGTGAGCGGGAGAGATGAATATGTGTGTGTGAGAGAGATGAATATGTGTGTGTGAGAGAGAGGTGAACGTGTGTGTGAGAGGGAGAGATGAATATGTGTGTGAGAGAGAGATGAATGTGTGTGTGTGAGAGAGAAATGAATATGTGTGTGAGAGGGAGATGAATATGTGTGTGTGAGAGGCAGAGATGAATATGTGTGTGAGAGAGAGATGAATATGTTTGAGAGAGAGAGATGAATATGTGTGTGTGAGCGGGAGAGATGAATATGTGTGTGTGAGAGAGAGATGAATGTGTGTGTGAGAGGGAGAGATGAATATGTGTGTGAGAGAGAGATGAATGTGTGTGTGTGAGAGAGAGATGAATGTGTGCGTGAGAGAGAGATGAATATGAGTGTGTGAGAGAGAGATGAATGTGTGTGTGTGAGAGAGAGAGAGATGAATATGTGTGTGAGAGAGATGAATATGTGTGTGAGAGAGAGAGATGAATATGTGTGTGTGAGAGAGATGAATATGTGTGTGAGAGAGAGATGAATATGTGTGTGTGAGAGGGAGAGATGAATATGTGTGAGTGAGAGAGAGATGAATGTGTGTGTGTGAGAGGGAGAGATGAATATGTGTATGAGAGAGAGATGAATGTGTGTGTGAAAGAGATGAATATGTGTGAGAGAGAGAGATGATTATGTGTGTGTGAGGGAGAGATGAATATGTGTGTGTGAGAGAGAGAGATGAATGTGTGTGTGAGAGATAGATGAATATGTGTGTGAGAGAGAGATGAATATCTGTGTGTGAGAGAGAGATGAATGTGTGTGTGAGAGGGAGAGATGAATATGTGTGTGAGAGAGAGATGAATATGTGTGTGTGAGAGGGAGAGATGAATATGTGTGTGTGAGAGAGAGATGAATGTGTGTGTGAGAGCGAGATGAATGTGTGTGTGAGAGAGAGATGAATGTGTGTGTGTGAGCGAGATGAATATGTGTGTGTGAGAGAGAGATGAATGTGTGTGTGAGATAGAGATGAATGTGTGTGTGTGAGATAGATGAATGTGTGTGTGTGAGAGAGATGAATATGTGTGTGAGAGAGAGATGAATATGTGTGTGTGAGAGAGAGGTGAATATGTGTGTGAGAGAGAGAGAGAGATGAATATGTGTGAGAGAGAGATGAATATGTGTGTGTGAGAGAGAGATGAATGTGTGTGTGAGAGACAGATGAATATCTGTGTGTGAGAGAGAGAGATGAATATGTGTGTGTGAGAGAGAGAGATGAATATGTGTGTGTGAGATGGAGAGATGAATATGTGTGTGTGAGAGAGAGAGATGAATATGTGTGTGAGAGAGAGATGAATATGTGTGTGTGAGAGAGAGATGAATGTGTGTGTGTGAGAGAGATGAATGTGTGTGTGAGAGAGAGATGAATATGTGTGTGTGAGAGAGAGATGAATGTGTGTGTGAGAGAGAGATGAATGTGTGTGTGTGAGAGAGATGAATATGTGTGTGTGAGAGAGAGATGAATGTGTGTGTGAGATAGAGATGAATGTGTGTGTGTGAGAGAGATGAATATGTGTGTGAGAGAGAGATGAATATGTGTGTGTGAGAGAGAGGTGAATATGTGTGTGAGAGAGAGAGAGAGATGAATATGTGTGAGAGAGAGATGAATATGTGTGTGTGAGAGAGAGATGAATGTGTGTGTGTGTGAGAGACAAATGAATATCTGTGTGTGAGAGAGAGAGATGAATATGTGTGTGTGAGAGAGAGAGATGAATATGTGTGTGTGAGATGGAGAGATGAATATGTGTGTGTGAGAGAGAGAGATGAATATGTGTGTGTGAGAGAGAGAGATGAATATGTGTGTGTGAGAGAGATGAATGTGTGTGTGAGAGAGAGATGAATACGTGTGTGTGAGAGAGAGATGAATGTGTGTGTGAGAGAGAGATGAATGTGTGTGTGTGAGAGAGATGAATATGTGTGTGTGAGAGAGAGATGAATGTGTGTGTGAGATAGAAATGAATGTGTGTGTGTGAGAGAGCTGAATATGTGTGTGAGAGAGAGATGAATATGTGTGTGTGAGAGAGAGGTGAATATGTGTGTGAGAGAGAGAGAGATGAATATGTGTGAGAGAGAGATGAATATGTGTGTGTGAGAGAGAGATGAATGTGTGTGTGTGTGAGAGACAGATGAATATCTGTGTGTGAGAGAGAGAGATGAATATGTGTGTGTGAGAGAGAGAGATGAATATGTGTGTGTGAGAGGGAGAGATGAATATGTGTGTGTGAGAGAGAGATGAATGTGTGTGTGTGAGAGAGATGAATATGTGTGTGAGAGAGAGATGAATATGTGTGTGTGAGAGAGAGATGAATGTGTGTGTGTGAGAGAGATGAATGTGTGTGTGAGAGAGAGATGAATATGTGTGTGTGAGAGAGAGATGAATGTGTGTGTGAGAGAGAGATGAATGTGTGTGTGTGAGAGAGATGAATGTGTGTGTGTGAGAGAGATGAATATGTGTGTGAGAGAGAGATGAATATGTGTGTGAGAGAGAGAGAGATGAAGATGTGTGAGAGAGAGATGAATATGTGTGTGTGAGACAGAGATGAATGTGTGTGTGTGTGAGAGACAGATGAATATCTGTGTGTGAGAGAGAGAGGTGAATATGTGTGTGTGAGAGAGAGAGATGAATATGTGTGTGTGAGAGGGAGAGATGAATATGTGTGTGTGAGAGAGAGATGAATATGTGTGTGTGAGAGAGATGAATATGTGTGTGTGAGAGAGAGATGAATATGTGTGTGTGAGAGAGAGATGAATGTGTGTGTGAGAGAGAGATGAATGTGTGTGTGTGAGAGAGATGAATGTGTGTGTGTGAGAGAGATGAATATGTGTGTGAGAGAGAGATGAATATGTGTGTGAGAGAGAGAGATGAATATCTGTGTGTGAGAGAGAGATGAATGTGTGTGTGAGAGGGAGAGATGAATATGTGTGTGAGAGAGAGATGAATATGTGTGTGTGAGAGGGAGAGATGAATATGTGTGTGTGAGAGAGAGATGAATGTGTGTGTGAGAGCGAGATGAATGTGTGTGTGAGAGAGAGATGAATGTGTGTGTGTGAGAGAGATGAATATGTGTGTGTGAGAGAGAGATGAATGTGTGTGTGAGATAGAGATGAATGTGTGTGTGTGAGATAGATGAATGTGTGTGTGTGAGAGAGATGAATATGTGTGTGAGAGAGAGATGAATATGTGTGTGTGAGAGAGAGGTGAATATGTGTGTGAGAGAGAGAGAGAGATGAATATGTGTGAGAGAGAGATGAATATGTGTGTGTGAGAGAGAGATGAATGTGTGTGTGTGTGAGAGACAGATGAATATCTGTGTGTGAGAGAGAGAGATGAATATGTGTGTGTGAGAGAGAGAGATGAATATGTGTGTGTGAGATGGAGAGATGAATATGTGTGTGTGAGAGAGAGAGATGAATATGTGTGTGAGAGAGAGATGAATATGTGTGTGTGAGAGAGAGATGAATGTGTGTGTGTGAGAGAGATGAATGTGTGTGTGAGAGAGAGATGAATATGTGTGTGTGAGAGAGAGATGAATGTGTGTGTGAGAGAGAGATGAATGTGTGTGTGTGAGAGAGATGAATATGTGTGTGTGAGAGAGAGATGAATGTGTGTGTGAGATAGAGATGAATGTGTGTGTGTGAGAGAGATGAATATGTGTGTGAGAGAGAGATGAATATGTGTGTGTGAGAGAGAGGTGAATATGTGTGTGAGAGAGAGAGAGAGATGAATATGTGTGAGAGAGAGATGAATATGTGTGTGTGAGAGAGAGATGAATGTGTGTGTGTGTGAGAGACAGATGAATATCTGTGTGTGAGAGAGAGAGATGAATATGTGTGTGTGAGAGAGAGAGATGAATATGTGTGTGTGAGATGGAGAGATGAATATGTGTGTGTGAGAGAGAGAGAAGAATATGTGTGTGAGAGAGAGATGAATATGTGTGTGTGAGCGAGAGATGAATGTGTGTGTGTGAGAGAGATGAATGTGTGTGTGAGAGAGAGATGAATATGTGTGTGTGAGAGAGAGATGAATGTGTGTGTGTGTGAGAGACAGATGAATATGTGTGTGTGAGAGAGAGATGAATGTGTGTGTGTGAGAGAGATGAATGTGTGTGTGAGAGAGAGATGAATATGTGTGTGTGAGAGAGAGATGAATGTGTGTGTGTGAGAGAGATGAATGTGTGTGTGTGAGAGAGATGAATATGTGTGTGAGAGAGAGATGAATATGTGTGTGAGAGAGAGAGAGATGAAGATGTGTGAGAGAGAGATGAATATGTGTGTGTGAGACAGAGATGAATGTGTGTGTGTGAGAGACAGATGAATATCTGTGTGTGAGAGAGAGAGGTGAATATGTGTGTGTGAGAGAGAGAGATGAATATGTGTGTGTGAGAGGGAGAGATGAATATGTGTGTGTGAGAGAGAGATGAATATGTGTGTGTGAGAGAGATGAATATGTGTGTGTGAGAGAGAGATGAATATGTGTGTGTGAGAGAGAGATGAATGTGTGAGAGAGAGATGAATGTGTGTGTGTGAGAGAGATGAATGTGTGTGTGTGAGAGAGATGAATATGTGTGTGAGAGAGAGATGAATATGTGTGTGTGAGAGAGAGGTGAATATGTGTGTGAGAGAGAGAGAGATGAAGATGTGTGAGAGAGAGATGAATATGTGTGTGTGAGACAGAGATGAATGTGTGTGTGTGTGAGAGACAGATGAATATGTGTGTGTGAGAGAGAGAGATGAATATGTGTGTGTGAGAGGGAGAGATGAATATGTGTGTGTGAGAGAGAGAGATGAATATGTGTGTGAGAGAGAGATGAATATGTGTGTGTGAGAGAGA
Source organism: Scyliorhinus torazame (assembly GCF_047496885.1). NCBI lineage: Eukaryota > Metazoa > Chordata > Chondrichthyes > Carcharhiniformes > Scyliorhinidae > Scyliorhinus > Scyliorhinus torazame. Next base: position 144,284,590 of record NC_092719.1, read on the forward strand.
GATGAATGTGTGTGTGTGAGAGAGATGAATGTGTGTGTGAGAGAGAGATGAATATGTGTGTGTGAGAGAGAGAGATGAATGTGTGTGTGAGAGGGAGGAATTAATCTGTGTGTGTGAGAGAGATGAATGTGTGTGTGTGAGAGAGATGAATGCATGTGTGAGAGAGAGATGAATGTGTGTGTGTGAGAGAGATGAATATGTGTGTGTGAGAGAGAGATGAATGTGTGTGTGTGAGAGAGATGAATGCGTGTGTGAGAGAGAGATGAATGTGTGTGTGTGAGAGAGATGAATATATGTGTGTGAGAGAGAGATGAATATGTGAGTGTGAGAGAGATGAATATGTGTGAGAGAGAGAGAGATGAATATGTGTGTGTGTGAGAGGGAGAGATGAATGTGTGTGTGAGAGGGAGGAATGAATCTGTGTGTGTGAGAGAGATGAATGTGTGTGTGAGAGAGAGAGATGAATATGTGTGTGAGAGAGAGAGATGAATGTGTGTGAGGGAGAGAGATGAATATGTGTGAGTGAGAGGTGAGTGTGTGTGAGAGAGAGGTGTGTATTTGAGAGAGAGGTGAGTGTGTGAGTGTGAGAGAGATGAATGTGTGTGTGAGAGAGAGATGAATATGTGTGTGTGAGAGAGAGATGAATGTGTGTGTGAGAGAGAGATGAATGTGTGTGTGAGAGAGAGATGAATGTCTGTGTGAGAGAGATGAATATGTGTGAGAGAGAGAGATGATTATGTGTGTGTGAGAGGGAGAGATGAATGTGTGTGTGTGAGAGATAGATGAATATGTGTGTGTGAGAGAGAGAGATGAATATGTGTGTGTGAGAGAGAGATGAATGTGTGTGAGAGGGAGAGATGAATATGTGTGTGAGAGAGAGATGAATATGTGTGTGTGAGAGGGAGAGATGAATATATGTGTGTGAGAGAGAGATGAATGTGTGTGTGAGAGAGAGATGAATGTGTGTGTCAGAGAGAGATGAATATGTGTGTGTGAGGGAGAGATGAAAATGTGTGTGTGAGAGAGATGAATGTGTGTGTGTGAGAGAGATGAATGTGTGTGTGTGAGAGAGATGAATATGTGTGTGTGAGAGAGAGATGAATGTGTGTGTGAGAGAGATGAATGTGTGTGTGTGTGAGAGAGATGAATGTGTGTGTGTGAGAGAGATGAATATGTGTGTGAGAGAGAGATGAATGTGTGTGTGTGAGAGAGATGAATATGCGTGTGTGAGTGAGAGATGAATATGGGTGTGTGAGAGAGAGGTGAATATGTGTGTGAGAGAGAGAGATGAATATGTGTGAGAGAGAGATGAATATGTGTGTGTGAGAGAGAGATGAATGTGTGTGTGTGTGAGAGACAGATGAATATCTGTGTGTGAGAGAGAGAGATGAATATGTGTGTGTGAGAGAGAGAGATGAATATGTGTGTGTGAGAGGGAGAGATGAATATGTGTGTGAGAGAGAGATGAATATGTGTGTGAGAGAGAGATGAATATGTGTGTGTGAGAGAGAGATGAATGTGTGTGTCAGAGAGAGATGAATGTGTGTGTCAGAGAGAGATGAATATGTGTGTGTGAGAGAGAGATGAATGTGTGTGTGAGAGAGATGAATGTGTGTGTGTGAGAGAGAGATGAATGTCTGTGTGTGAGAGAGAGAGAGAGATGAATATGCGTGTGAGAGAGAGATGAATATGTGTGTGAGAGAGAGATGAATATGTGTGTGTGAGAGAGAGATGAATGTGTGTGTGTGAGAGAGATGAATGTGTGAGAGAGAGAGAGATGAATGTGTGTGTGTGTGAGAGAGAGATGAATATGTGTGAGCGAGAGAGAGAGATGAATATGTGTGTGTGAGAGAGAGAGATGAATGTGTGTGTGTGTGAGAGAGAGAGAGAGATGAATATGTGTGTGAGAGGGAGATGAATATGTTTGAGAGAGAGAGATGAATATGTGTGTGTGAGCGGGAGAGATGAATATGTGTGTGTGAGAGAGCTGAATATGTGTGTGTGAGAGAGAGATGAATGTGTGTGTGAGAGGGAGAGATGAATATGTGTGTGAGAGAGAGATGAATGTGTGTGTGTGAGAGAGAGATGAATATGTGTGTGAGAGGGAGATGAATGTGTGTGTGAGAGAGAGATGAATATGTGTGTGTGAGAGGGAGAGATGAATATGTGTGTGAGAGAGAGATGAATATGTTTGAGAGAGAGAGATGAATATGTGTGTGTGAGCGGGAGAGATGAATATGTGTGTGTGAGAGAGAGGTGAATGTGTGTGTGAGAGGGAGAGATGAATATGTGTGTGAGAGAGAGATGAATGTGTGTGTGTGAGAGAGAGATGAATGTGTGTGTGAGAGAGAGATGAATATGTGTGTCTGAGAGAGAGAGATGAATATGTGTGTGTGAGAGAGAGATGAATGTGTGTGTGTGAGAGAGAGAGAGATGAATATGTGTGTGAGAGAGATGAATATGTGTGTGAGAGAGAGATGAATATGTGTGTGTGAGAGAGATGAATATGTGTGTGAGAGAGAGATGAATATGTGTGTGTGAGAGGGAGAGATGAATGTGTGTGTGAGAGGGAGAGATGAATCTGTGTGTGTGAGAGAGATGAATGTGTGTGTGAGAGATAAATATGTGTGTGAGAGAGAGATGAATGTGTGTGAGAGAGAGAGATGAATATGTGTGTGTGAGATGTGAGTGTGTGTGAGAGAGAGGTGTGTATTTGAGAGAGAGGTGGGTGAGAGAGGTGAGTGTGTGTGTGTGAGGGGGGAGTGTGTGTGAGAGGGGTAGGTGTGTGTATGTGAGAGGGGTGTGTGTGAGAGAGAGGTGAGTTTGTGTGCGAGAGAGGTGAGTGTGTGTGTGAGAGAGAGGTGATTGTTTGTGTGAGAGAGAGGTGTGCGTGAAGTATCTGTGTGTGTGTATGAGAGTTGAGTGTGTGTGAGAGAGGTGAGTGTGTTTGTGTGAGGTGAGCGTGTGTGTGTGAGAGGTGAGTGTGTGTGCGAGAGAGGTGAGTGTGCGAGAGAGGTGAGTGTGTGTATGTGAGAGGGGTAGGTGTGTGTGCGTTAGAGGGGAGAGTTTGTGTGTGAGAGTTGAGTGTTTGAGAGAGGTGTGTGTGAGAGAGAGGTGAGTGTTTGTGTGAGAGGTGAATGTGTGTGTGTGGGATAGGTGACAGTGTGTGTGTGAGAGAGGTGAATATGTGTGTGAGAGGTGAGTGTGTGTGTGTGTGAGGTGAGTGTGTGTGTGTGAGAGAGGTGTGTCTGTGAGAGATGAATGTGTGTGAGAGAGATGAATGTGTGTGAGAGAGATGAAAGTGTGTGAGAGAGATGAAAGTGTGTGTGAGAGAGATGGATGTGTGTGTGTGAGAGAGAGAGAGATGAATATGTATGTAAGAGAGAGTGATAAATATGTATGTGAGAGAGAGTGATAAATATGTATGTGAGAGAGAGTGATGAATATGTATGTGTGAGAGAGAGATGAATATGTGTGTGAGAGATGAATATGTGTGTGTGAGAGAGAGAGATGAATATGTGTGTGTGAGAGAGATGAATATGTGTGTGTGAGAGAGATGAATATGTGTGTGAGAGAGAGAGATGAATGTGTGAGAGAGAGAGAGAGAGATGAATGTGTGTGTGAGAGAGAGAGAGATGAATATGTGTGTGAGAGAGAGATGAATATGTGTGTGTGAGAGAGAGATGGATATGTGTGTGAGAGAGAGAGTGAGATGAATATGTGTGTGAGAGAGATGAATATGTGTGTGTGAGAGAGAGAGATGAATATGTGAGTGTGAGAGAGAGAGAGATGAATGTGTGTGTGAGAGAGAGAGAGATGAATATGTGTGTGCGAGAGAGAGAGATGAATGTGTGTGAGAGAGGGAGATGAATATGTGTGAGTGAGAGAGATGAATATGTGTGTGTGAGAGAGATTGAGATGAATATGTGTGTGTGAGAGGTGAGTGTGTGTGAGAGAGAGGTGTGTATTTATGAGAGAGGTGAGTGTGTGTGTGAGAGGGGAGTGTGTGTGAGGGGTAGGTGTGTGTGAGAGGGGTGAGTGTGTGTGAGAGATGAATGTGTGTGTGTGTGAGAGAGAGGTCAGTGTTTGTGTGAGAGAGAGGTGTGTGCGAGGTGTGTGTGTGAGGTGTCTGTGTGTGTGTATGAGAGGTGAATGTGTCTGTGAGAGAGAGAGAGCGGTGAATATGTGTGTGAGAGAGATGAATATGTGTGTCAGAGAGAGAGATCAATATGTGTGTGTGAGAGAGATGAATATGTGTGTGTGAGAGGTGAGTGTGTGAGAGAGAGAGAGATGAATATGTGTGTGTGAGAGAGAGAGAGATGAATGTGAGAGAGAGAGAGAGATGAATATGTGAGAGAGAGATGAATATGTGTGTGAGAGAGATGAATATGTGTGTGTGTGAGAGAGAGAGAGATGAATATGTGTGTGAGAGAGATGAATATGTGTGTCAGAGAGAGAGTGTGTGTGTGAGGTGAGTGTGTGTGTGAGAGAGATGAATGTGTGTGTGTGAGGGAGAGATGAATGTGAGTGTGAGAGAGAGATGAATATGTGTGTATGAGAGAGAGATGAATATGTGTGTGTGAGAGAGAGATGAATGTGTGTGTGAGAGAGAGAGATGAATATGTGTGTGAGAGAGATGAATATGTGTGTCAGAGAGAGAGTGTGTGTGTGAGGTGAGAGAGAGATGAATTTGTGAGAGAGAAGAATGTGTGTGAGAGAGAGAGAATGTTTGAGAGATGAATGTGTGTGTGAGCGAGAGAGAGAGAGATGAATGTGTGTGTATGTGAGAGAGAGATGAATATGTATGTAAGAGAGAGCGATGAATATGTATGTGAGAGAGAGTGATGAATATGTATGTGTGAGAGAGAGAGATGAATATGTGTGTGAGAGAGAGATGAATATGTGTGTAAGTGAGAGAGATAAATATGTGTGTGAGAGAGATGAATGTGTGTGAGAGAGAAATGAATATGTGTGTGTGAGAGAGAGACATGAATATGTGTGTGAGAGAGAGATGAATATGTGTGTGAGAGAGAGATGAATATGTGTGTGTGAGAGAGAGATGAATGTGTGTGTGTGAGAGAGAGAGATGAATGTGTGTGTGAGAGAGATGAATATGTGTGTGAGAGAGAGATTAATGTGTGTGTGAGAGTGAGATGAATGTGTGTGAGAGAGAGAGATGAATGTGTGTGTGAGAGAGAGAGATGAATATGTGTGTGTGAGAGAGAGATGAATGTGTGTGTGAGAGAGAGATGAATGTGTGTGTGTGAGAGAGAGATGAATGTGTGTGAGAGAGATGAATATGTGTGTGAGAGAGTGAGAGATGAATATATGTGTGTGAGAGAGAGAGATGAATGTGTGTGTGAGAGAGATGAATGTGTGTGTGTGAGAGAGTGATGAATGTGTGTGTGAGAGAGAGATGAATATGTGTGTCAGAGAGAGAGATGAATATGTGTGTGTGAGAGAGATGAATATGTGTGTGTGAGAGGTGAGTGTGTGAGAGAGAGAGATGAATATGTGTGTGTGAGAGAGAGAGAGATGAATGTGAGAGAGAGAGAGAGATGAATATGTGTGAGAGAGATGAATATGTGTGTGTGAGAGAGATGAATATGTGTGTGAGAGAGAGAGATGAATGTGTGAGAGAGAGAGAGAGAGATGAATGTGTGTGTGAGAGAGAGAGAGATGAATATGTGTGTGAGAGAGAGATGAATATGTGTGTGTGAGAGAGAGATGGATATGTGTGTGAGAGAGAGAGTGAGATGAATATGTGTGTGAGAGAGATGAATATGTGTGTGTGAGAGAGAGAGATGAATATGTGAGTGTGAGAGAGAGAGAGATGAATGTGTGTGTGAGAGAGAGAGAGATGAATATGTGTGTGTGAGAGAGATTGAGATGAATATGTGTGTGTGAGAGGTGAGTGTGTGTGAGAGAGAGGTGTGTATTTATGAGAGAGGTGAGTGTGTGTGTGAGAGGGGAGTGTGTGTGAGGGGTAGGTGTGTGTGAGAGGGGTGAGTGTGTGTGAGAGATGAATGTGTGTGTGTGTGAGAGAGAGGTCAGTGTTTGTGTGAGAGAGAGGTGTGTGCGAGGTGTGTGTGTGAGGTGTCTGTGTGTGTGTATGAGAGGTGAATGTGTCTGTGAGAGAGAGAGAGCGGTGAATATGTGTGTGAGAGAGATGAATATGTGTGTCAGAGAGAGAGATGAATATGTGTGTGTGAGAGAGATGAATATGTGTGTGTGAGAGGTGAGTGTGTGAGAGAGAGAGAGATGAATATGTGTGTGTGAGAGAGAGAGAGATGAATGTGAGAGAGAGAGAGAGATGAATATGTGAGAGAGAGATGAATATGTGTGTGAGAGAGATGAATATGTGTGTGTGTGAGAGAGAGAGAGATGAATATGTGTGTGAGAGAGATGAATATGTGTGTCAGAGAGAGAGTGTGTGTGTGAGGTGAGTGTGTGTGTGAGAGAGATGAATGTGTGTGTGTGAGGGAGAGATGAATGTGAGTGTGAGAGAGAGATGAATATGTGTGTGTGAGAGAGAGATGAATATGTGTGTGTGAGAGAGAGATGAATGTGTGTGTGAGAGAGAGAGATGAATATGTGTGTGAGAGAGATGAATATGTGTGTCAGAGAGAGAGTGTGTGTGTGAGGTGAGAGAGAGATGAATTTGTGAGAGAGAAGAATGTGTGTGAGAGAGAGAGAATGTTTGAGAGATGAATGTGTGTGTGAGCGAGAGAGAGAGAGATGAATGTGTGTGTATGTGAGAGAGAGATGAATATGTATGTAAGAGAGAGCGATGAATATGTATGTGAGAGAGAGTGATGAATATGTATGTGTGAGAGAGAGAGATGAATATGTGTGTGAGAGAGAGATGAATATGTGTGTAAGTGAGAGAGATAAATATGTGTGTGAGAGAGATGAATGTGTGTGAGAGAGAAATGAATATGTGTGTGTGAGAGAGAGACATGAATATGTGTGTGAGAGAGAGATGAATATGTGTGTGAGAGAGAGATGAATATGTGTGTGTGAGAGAGAGATGAATGTGTGTGTGTGAGAGAGAGAGATGAATGTGTGTGTGAGAGAGATGAATATGTGTGTGAGAGAGAGATTAATGTGTGTGTGAGAGTGAGATGAATGTGTGTGAGAGAGAGAGATGAATGTGTGTGTGAGAGAGAGATGAATATGTGTGTGTGAGAGAGAGATGAATGTGTGTGTGAGAGAGAGATGAATGTGTGTGTGTGAGAGAGAGATGAATGTGTGTGAGAGAGATGAATATGTGTGTGAGAGAGTGAGAGATGAATATATGTGTGTGAGAGAGAGAGATGAATGTGTGTGTGAGAGAGATGAATGTGTGTGTGTGAGAGAGTGATGAATGTGTGTGTGAGAGAGAGATGAATATGTGTGTCAGAGAGAGAGATGAATATGTGTGTGTGAGAGAGATGAATATGTGTGTGTGAGAGGTGAGTGTGTGAGAGAGAGAGATGAATATGTGTGTGTGAGAGAGAGAGAGATGAATGTGAGAGAGAGAGAGAGATGAATATGTGTGAGAGAGATGAATATGTGTGTGTGAGAGAGATGAATATGTGTGTGAGAGAGAGAGATGAATGTGTGAGAGAGAGAGAGAGAGATGAATGTGTGTGTGAGAGAGAGAGAGATGAATATGTGTGTGAGAGAGAGATGAATATGTGTGTGTGAGAGAGAGATGGATATGTGTGTGAGAGAGAGAGTGAGATGAATATGTGTGTGAGAGAGATGAATATGTGTGTGTGAGAGAGAGAGATGAATATGTGAGTGTGAGAGAGAGAGAGATGAATGTGTGTGTGAGAGAGAGAGAGATGAATATGTGTGTGCGAGAGAGAGAGATGAATGTGTGTGAGAGAGGGAGATGAATATGTGTGAGTGAGAGAGATGAATATGTGTGTGTGAGAGAGATTGAGATGAATATGTGTGTGTGAGAGGTGAGTGTGTGTGAGAGAGAGGTGTGTATTTATGAGAGCGGTGAGTGTGTGTGTGAGAGGGGAGTGTGTGTGAGGGGTAGGTGTGTGTGAGAGGGGTGAGTGTGTGTGAGAGATGAATGTGTGTGTGTGTGAGAGAGAGGTCAGTGTTTGTGTGAGAGAGAGGTGTGTGCGAGGTGTGTGTGTGAGGTGTCTGTGTGTGTGTATGAGAGGTGAATGTGTCTGTGAGAGAGAGAGAGCGGTGAATATGTGTGTGAGAGAGATGAATATGTGTGTCAGAGAGAGAGATGAATATGTGTGTGTGAGAGAGATGAATATGTGTGTGTGAGAGGTGAGTGTGTGAGAGAGAGAGAGATGAATATGTGTGTGTGAGAGAGAGAGAGATGAATGTGAGAGAGAGAGAGAGATGAATATGTGAGAGAGAGATGAATATGTGTGTGAGAGAGATGAATATGTGTGTGTGTGAGAGAGAGAGAGATGAATATGTGTGTGAGAGAGATGAATATGTGTGTCAGAGAGAGAGTGTGTGTGTGAGGTGAGTGTGTGTGTGAGAGAGATGAATGTGTGTGTGTGAGGGAGAGATGAATGTGAGTGTGAGAGAGAGATGAATATGTGTGTGTGAGAGAGAGATGAATATGTGTGTGTGAGAGAGAGATGAATGTGTGTGTGAGAGAGAGAGATGAATATGTGTGTGAGAGAGATGAATATGTGTGTCAGAGAGAGAGTGTGTGTGTGAGGTGAGAGAGAGATGAATTTGTGAGAGAGAAGAATGTGTGTGAGAGAGAGAGAATGTTTGAGAGATGAATGTGTGTGTGAGCGAGAGAGAGAGAGATGAATGTGTGTGTATGTGAGAGAGAGATGAATATGTATGTAAGAGAGAGCGATGAATATGTATGTGAGAGAGAGTGATGAATATGTATGTGTGAGAGAGAGAGATGAATATGTGTGTGAGAGAGAGATGAATATGTGTGTAAGTGAGGGAGATAAATATGTGTGTGAGAGAGATGAATGTGTGTGAGAGAGAAATGAATATGTGTGTGTGAGAGAGAGACATGAATATGTGTGTGAGAGAGAGATGAATATGTGTGTGAGAGAGAGATGAATATGTGTGTGTGAGAGAGAGATGAATGTGTGTGTGTGAGAGAGAGAGATGAATGTGTGTGTGAGAGAGAGATTAATGTGTGTGTGAGAGTGAGATGAATGTGTGTGAGAGAGAGAGATGAATGTGTGTGTGAGAGAGAGAGATGAATATGTGTGTGTGAGAGAGAGATGAATGTGTGTGTGAGAGAGAGATGAATGTGTGTGTGTGAGAGAGAGATGAATGTGTGTGAGAGAGATGAATATGTGTGTGAGAGAGTGAGAGATGAATATATGTGTGTGAGAGAGAGAGATGAATGTGTGTGTGAGAGAGATGAATGTGTGTGTGTGAGAGAGTGATGAATGTGTGTGTGAGAGAGAGATGAATATGTGTGTCAGAGAGAGAGATGAATATGTGTGTGTGAGAGAGATGAATATGTGTGTGTGAGAGGTGAGTGTGTGAGAGAGAGAGATGAATATGTGTGTGTGAGAGAGAGAGAGATGAATGTGAGAGAGAGAGAGAGATGAATATGTGAGAGAGAGATGAATATGTGTGTGAGAGAGATGAATATGTGTGTGTGTGAGAGAGAGAGAGATGAACATGTGTGTGTGAGAGAGATGAATATGTGTGTGTGTGAGAGAGAGAGAGATGAATATGTGAGTGTGTGAGAGAGAGAGATGAATGTGTGTGTGTGTGGGAGAAATGAATGTGAGTGTGAGAGAGAGATGAAAATGTGTGTGTGAGAGAGAGATCAATATGTGTGTGTGAGAGATGAATGTGCGTGTGAGAGAGAGAGAGATGAATATGTGTGTGAGAGAGATGAATATGTGTGTCAGAGAGAAAGATGAATATGTGTGTGTGAGAGAGATGAATATGTGTGTGAGAGAGAGATGAATGTGTGTGTTAGAGTGAGAGATGAATATGTGTGGGAGAGAGAGATGAATGTGTATGTGTGAGAGCTTGATGAATATGTGTGTGTGATAGAGAGAGAGATGAATATGTGTGTGAGAGAGAGATGAATATGTATGTGAGAGAGAGCGATGAATATGTATGTGAGAGTGTGATGAATATGTATGTGTGAGAGAGAGAGATGAATGTGTGTGAGAGAGAGAGCGATGAATATGTGTGTGAGAGAGAGATGAATATGTGTGTGAGAGAGAGAGAGATGAATGTGTGTGTGAGAGAGAGAGAGATGAATGTGTGTGAGAGAGAGGAGAGATGAATGGGTGTGTGAGAGAGAGGAATATGTGTATGAGAGAGAGAGAGATGAAGGTGTGTGTGTGAGAGGGAGAGATGAATATGTGTGTGAGAGAGAGAGATGAATATGTGTGCGTGAGAGAGAGATGAATATGTGTGTGTGAGAGGGAGAGATGAATACGTGATTGTGCAGAGATGAATATGTGTGTGTGAGAGAGGTGAGTGTGTGTGTGTGAGAGAGATTAATGTTTGTGTGAGAGAGATGAATGTGTGTGAGAGAGATGAATGTGTGTGAGAGAGATGAAAATGTGTGTGAGAGAGAGATGGATGTGTGTGTGTGAGAGAGGTGTGCCTGTGAGAGAGATGAATGTGTGTGAGAGAGATGAAAGTGTGTGAGAGAGATGAATGTGAGTGAGAGGAATGTGCGAGAGATGAATGTGTGTGTGAGAGAGAGATGAATATGTGTGTATGTGAGAAAGAGCGATGAATATGTATGTAAGAGAGAGCGATAAATATGTATGTAAGAGAGAGAGATGAATGTGTGAGAGAGAGAGAGATGAATATGTGTGTGTGAGAGAGATGAATATGTGTGTGTGAGAGAGAGAGAGAAATGAATATGTGTGTGTGTGAGAGAGAGAGATGAATGTGTGTGTGAGAGAGAGATGAATGTGTGTGTGTGAGAGAGGGATGAATGTGTGTGTGTGAGAGAGAGAGAGAGGTGAATATGTGTGTGTATGAGAGAGAGAGAGATGAATGTGTGTGTGTGTGTGTGAGAGAGAGAGAGATGAATATGTGTGAGAGAGAGATGAATATGTGTGTGTGAGAGAGAGAGAGAGATGAATATGTGTGTGTGAGAGAGAGAGATGAATGTGTGTGTGTGAGAGAGAGAGAGAGATGAATATGTGTGTGAGAGAGAGATGAATATGTGTGTGTGAGAGAAAGAGATGAATATGCGTGTGTGAGAGGTGATTGTGTGTGAGAGAGAGATGAATATGTGTGTGTGAGAGGTGAGTGTGTGTGAGAGAGAGAGAGATGAATACGTGTGTGTGAGAGAGATGAATGTGTGAGAGAGAGAGAGATGAATATGTGTGAGAGAGAGATGAATATGTGTGTGTGAGAGAGAGAGAGAGAGATGAATATGTGTGTGTGTGAGATAGAGAGATGAATGTGTGTGTGTGTGTGAGAGAGAGAGATGAATATGTGTCTGAGCGGGAGAGATGAATATGTGTGTGTGAGCGAGATGAATATGTGTGTGTGAGAGAGAGATGAATGTGTGTGTGTGAGAGGGAGAGATGAATATGTGTGTGAGAGAGAGATGAATGTGTGTGTGTGAGAGAGAGATGAATATGTGTGTGTGAGAGAGAGAGATGAATATGTGTGTGTGAGAGAGAGATGAATGTGTATCTGTGAGAGAGAGAGAGAGATGAATATGTGTGTGAGAGAGATGAATATGTGTGTGAGAGAGAGAGATGAATATGTGTGTGTGAGAGAGATGAATATGTGTGTGAGAGAGAGATGAATATGTGTGTGTGAGAGGGAAAGATGAACATGTGTGTGTGAGAGAGATGAATGTGTGTGTGTGTGAGAGAGATGAATGTGTGTGTGAGAGAGAGATGAATATGTGTGTGTGAGAGAGAGATGAATGTGTGTGTGTGAGAGGGAGAGATGAATATGTGTGTGAGAGAGAGATGAATGTGTGTGTGAGAGAGAGATGAATGTATGTGAGAGAGAGAGATGAATGTGTGTGTGTGAGAGAGATGAATGTGTGTGTGAGAGAGAGATGAATGTGTGTGAGAGAGAGAGAGAGATGAATGTGTGTGAGAGAGAGGAGAGATGAATGTGTGTGTGAGAGAGATGAATATGTGTATGAGAGAGAGAGAGATGAAAGTGTGTGTGAGAGAGAGAGATGAATATGTATGCGTGAGAGAGAGATGTATATGTGTGTGTGAGAGGGAGAGATGAATACGTGAGTGTGCAGAGATGAATATGTGTGTTTGAGAGAGGTGAGTGTGTGTGTGTGTGAGAGAGATGAATGTGTGTGAGAGAGATGAATGTTTGTGTGAGAGAGATGAATGTGTGTGAGAGAGATGAATATGTGTGAGAGAGATGAATGTGTGTGAGAGAGATGAAAGTGTGTGTGAGAGAGAGATGGATGTGTGTGTGTGAGAGAGGTGTGCCTGTGAGAGAGATGAATGTGTGTGAGAGAGATGAAAGTGTGTGAGAGAGATGAATGTGAGAGAGATGAATGTGCGAGAGATGAATGTGTGTGTGAGAGAGAGATGAATGTGTGTGTATGTGAGAAAGAGCGATGAATATGTATGTAAGAGAGAGCGATAAATATGTATGTAAGAGAGAGAGATAAATGTGTGTGTGTGAGAGAGAGATGAATGTGTGTGTATGAGAGAGAGAGAGAGGTAAATATGTGTGTGTGTGAGAGAGAGAGATTAATGTGTGTGAGAGAGAGAGCGATGAATATGTGTGTGAGAGAGAGATGAATATGTGTGTGAGAGAGAGAGAGATGAATGTGTGTGTGAGAGAGAGAGATGAATGTGTGTGAGAGAGAGGAGAGATGAATGGGTGTGTGAGAGAGAGGAATATGTGTATGAGAGAGAGAGAGATGAAGGTGTGTGTGTGAGAGGGAGAGATGAATATGTGTGTGAGAGAGAGAGATGAATATGTGTGCGTGAGAGAGAGATGAATATGTGTGTGTGAGAGGGAGAGATGAATACGTGATTGTGCAGAGATGAATATGTGTGTGTGAGAGAGGTGAGTGTGTGTGAGAGAGATGAATGTGTGTGAGAGAGATGAAAATGTGTGTGAGAGAGAGATGGATGTGTGTGTGTGAGAGAGGTGTGCCTGTGAGAGAGATGAATGTGTGTGAGAGAGATGAAAGTGTGTGAGAGAGATGAATGTGAGTGAGAGGAATGTGCGAGAGATGAATGTGTGTGTGAGAGAGAGATGAATATGTGTGTATGTGAGAAAGAGCGATGAATATGTATGTAAGAGAGAGCGATAAATATGTATGTAAGAGAGAGAGATGAATGTGTGAGAGAGAGAGAGATGAATATGTGTGTGTGAGAGAGATGAATATGTGTGTGTGAGAGAGAGAGAGAAATGAATATGTGTGTGTGTGAGAGAGAGAGATGAATGTGTGTGTGAGAGAGAGATGAATGTGTGTGTGTGAGAGAGGGATGAATGTGTGTGTGTGAGAGAGAGAGAGAGGTGAATATGTGTGTGTATGAGAGAGAGAGAGATGAATGTGTGTGTGTGTGTGTGAGAGAGAGAGAGATGAATATGTGTGAGAGAGAGATGAATATGTGTGTGTGAGAGAGAGAGAGAGATGAATATGTGTGTGTGAGAGAGAGAGATGAATGTGTGTGTGTGAGAGAGAGAGAGAGATGAATATGTGTGTGAGAGAGAGATGAATATGTGTGTGTGAGAGAAAGAGATGAATATGCGTGTGTGAGAGGTGATTGTGTGTGAGAGAGAGATGAATATGTGTGTGTGAGAGGTGAGTGTGTGTGAGAGAGAGAGAGATGAATACATGTGTGTGAGAGAGATGAATGTGTGAGAGAGAGAGAGATGAATATGTGTGAGAGAGAGATGAATATGTGTGTGTGAGAGAGAGAGAGAGATGAATATGTGTGTGTGTGAGAGAGAGAGATGAATGTGTGTGTGTGTGTGAGAGAGAGAGATGAATATGTGTCTGAGCGGGAGAGATGAATATGTGTGTGTGAGCGAGATGAATATGTGTGTGTGAGAGAGAGATGAATGTGTGTGTGTGAGAGGGAGAGATGAATATGTGTGTGAGAGAGAGATGAATGTGTGTGTGTGAGAGAGAGATGAATATGTGTGTGTGAGAGAGAGAGATGAATATGTGTGTGTGAGAGAGAGATGAATGTGTATCTGTGAGAGAGAGAGAGAGATGAATATGTGTGTGAGAGAGATGAATATGTGTGTGAGAGAGAGAGATGAATATGTGTGTGTGAGAGAGATGAATATGTGTGTGAGAGAGAGATGAATATGTGTGTGTGAGAGGGAAAGATGAACATGTGTGTGTGAGAGAGATGAATGTGTGTGTGTGTGAGAGAGATGAATGTGTGTGTGAGAGAGAGATGAATATGTGTGTGTGAGAGAGAGATGAATGTGTGTGTGTGAGAGGGAGAGATGAATATGTGTGTGAGAGAGAGATGAATGTGTGTGTGAGAGAGAGATGAATGTATGTGAGAGAGAGAGATGAATGTGTGTGTGTGAGAGAGATGAATGTGTGTGTGAGAGAGAGATGAATGTGTGTGAGAGAGAGAGAGAGATGAATGTGTGTGAGAGAGAGGAGAGATGAATGTGTGTGTGAGAGAGATGAATATGTGTATGAGAGAGAGAGAGATGAAAGTGTGTGTGAGAGAGAGAGATGAATATGTATGCGTGAGAGAGAGATGTATATGTGTGTGTGAGAGGGAGAAATGAATACGTGAGTGTGCAGAGATGAATATGTGTGTTTGAGAGAGGTGAGTGTGTGTGTGTGTGAGAGAGATGAATGTGTGTGAGAGAGATGAATGTTTGTGTGAGAGAGATGAATGTGTGTGAGAGAGATGAATATGTGTGAGAGAGATGAATGTGTGTGAGAGAGATGAAAGTGTGTGTGAGAGAGAGATGGATGTGTGTGTGTGAGAGAGGTGTGCCTGTGAGAGAGATGAATGTGTGTGAGAGAGATGAAAGTGTGTGAGAGAGATGAATGTGAGAGAGATGAATGTGCGAGAGATGAATGTGTGTGTGAGAGAGAGATGAATGTGTGTGTATGTGAGAAAGAGCGATGAATATGTATGTAAGAGAGAGCGATAAATATGTATGTAAGAGAGAGAGATAAATGTGTGTGTGTGAGAGAGAGATGAATGTGTGTGTATGAGAGAGAGAGAGAGGTAAATATGTGTGTGTGTGAGAGAGAGAGATTAATGCGTGTGTGTGTGTGAGAGAGAGAGATGAATATGTGTGAGAGAGAGATGAATATGCGTGTGTGAGAGAGAGAGAGATGAATATGTGTATGTGAGAGAGAGAGATGAATGTGTGTGTGTGTGAGAGAGAGAGAGATGAATATGTGTGTGAGAGAGAGATGAATATGTGTGTGTTAGTGAAAGAGATGAATATGTGTGTGTGAGAGGTGAGTGTGTGTGAGAGAGAGATGAATATGTGTGTGTGAGAGGTGAGTGTGTGTGTGAGAGAGAGAGATGAATATGTGTGTGTGAGAGAGAGAGATGAATGTGTGAGAGAGAGAGAGAGATGAATACGTGTGAGAGAGAGATGTATATGTGTGTGTGTGAGAGAGAGAGAGAGGTGAATATGTGTGTGTGTGAGAGAGGGAGATGAATGTGTGTGAGTGTGAGAGAGAGAGAGATGAATATGTGTGTCTGAGCGGGAGAGATGAATATGTGTGTGTGAGCGGGAGAGATGAATATGTGTGTGTGAGAGCGATTAATATGTGTGTGTGAGAGAGAGATGAATTTGTGTGTGTGAGAGAGAGAGAGATGAATATGTGTGTGTGAGAGAGATGAATATGTGTGTGAGAGAGAGAGATGAATATGTGTGTGTGAGAGAGATGAATATGTGTGTGAGAGAGAGATGAATGTGTGTGTGTGAGAGAGAGATGAATGTGTGTGTGTGAGGGAGAGATGAATATGTGTGTGGGAGAGAGACGAATATGTGTGTGTGAGAGGGAGAGATGAATATGTGTGTGTGAGAGAGAGATGTTTGTGTGTTTGAGAGAGAGATGAGTGTGTGTGTGTGAGAGAGATGAATGTGTGTGTGAGAGAGAGATGAATATGTGTGTGTGAGGGAGAGATGAATATGTGTGTGTGAGAGAGATGAATGTGTGTGTGAGAGAGAGATGAATGTGTGTGTGTGAGATAGATGAATATGTGTGTGTGAGAGAGAGATGAATGTGTGTGTGAGAGAGAGTTAATGTGTGTGTGTGTGAGAGGGATGAATGGGTGTGTGTGAGAGAGATGAATATGTGTGTGAGAGAGAGATGAATGTGTGTGAGAGAGATGAATGTGTGAGTGTGAGAGAGAAGAATATGTGTGAGAGAGAGAGATGAATATGTGTGTGTGAGAGAGAGAGAGGGGAATATGTGTATGAGAGAGAGAGAGATGAATATGTGTGAGAGAGACAGATGAATATGTGTGTGTGAGAGAGAGATGAATGTGTGTGTGTGAGAGAGATGAATGTGTGTGTGTGAGAGAGATGAATGTGTGTGTGAGAGAGAGATGAATATGTGTGTGTGAGAGGGAGAGATGAATGTGTGTGTGAGAGGGAGAGATGAATCTGTGTGTGTGAGAGAGATGAATGTGTGTGTGAGAGAGAGAGATGAATATGTGTGTGAGAGAGAGATGAATGTGTGTGAGTGAGAGAGATGAATATGTGTGTGTGAGAGGTGAGAGTGTGTGAGAGAGAGGTGTGTATTTGAGCGAGAGGTGAGTGTGTGAGTGTGAGAGAGGTGAGTGTGTGTATGTGAGGGGGGTGTATGTGTGAGAGGGGTAGGTGTGTGTGTGTGAGAGGGGTGTGTGTGAGAGGGAGGTGAGTTTGTGTGCGAGAGAGGTGAGTGTGTGTGTGAGAGAGAGGTGAGTGTTTGTGTGTGAGAGAGGTGAGTGTGTGTGTGGGAGAGGTGAGTGTGTGTGTGAGAGAGGTGAGTGTGTGAGAGAGGCGAGTGTGTGTGTGTGATAGGGGTAGGTGTGTGTGTGTTAGAGGGGTGAGTGTGTGTGTGAGAGTTGAGTGTTTGTGAGGGGCGTGTGTGAGAGAGAGGGGTGTGTGTGTGAGAGAGGTGTGTGTGTGTGAGGTGTGTGTGAGAGAGGTGAGTGTTTGTGTGAGAGGTGAATGTGTGTGTGTGAGAGAGAGAGGTGAGTGTGTGTGTGTGAGAGGTGAGTGTGTGTGTGTGAGAGAGGTGAGTGTGTGTGTGGGAGAGGTGACTGTGTGTGTGTGGGATAGGTGACAGTGTGTGTGTGAGAGAGGTGAATATGTGTGTGAGAGGTGACTGTGTGTGTGAGGTGAGTGTGTGTGTGTGAGAGAGGTGTGTCTGTGAGAGAGATGAATGTGTGTGAGAGATGAATGTGTGTGAGAGAGATGAAAGTGTGTGAGAGAGATGAAAGTGTGTGTGAGAGAGAGATGGATGTGTGTGTGTGAGAGAGAGATGAATGTGTGTGTATGTGAGAGAGAGCGATGAATATGTTTATAAGAGAGAGTGATAAATATGTATGTGAGAGAGAGTGATAAATATGTATGTGTGTGAGAGAGATGAATATGTATGTGTGAGAGAGAGAGATGAATATGTGTGTGAGAGATAAATATGTGTGTGTGAGAGAGAGATGAATATGTGTGTGAGAGAGAGAGATGGATATGTGTGTATGAGAGAGAGATGTTTGTGTGTTTGAGAGAGAGATGAGTGTGTGTGTGTGAGAGAGATGAATGTGTGTGTGAGAGAGAGATGAATATGTGTGTGTGAGGGAGAGATGAATATGTGTGTGTGAGAGAGATGAATGTGTGTGTGAGAGAGAGATGAATGTGTGTGTGTGAGATAGATGAATATGTGTGTGTGAGAGAGAGATGAATGTGTGTGTGAGAGAGAGTTAATGTGTGTGTGTGTGAGAGAGATGAATGGGTGTGTGTGAGAGAGATGAATATGTGTGTGAGAGAGAGATGAATGTGTGTGAGAGAGATGAATGTGTGAGTGTGAGAGAGAAGAATATGTGTGAGAGAGAGAGATGAATATGTGTGTGTGAGAGAGAGAGAGGGGAATATGTGTATGAGAGAGAGAGAGATGAATATGTGTGAGAGAGACAGATGAATATGTGTGTGTGAGAGAGAGATGAATGTGTGTGTGTGAGAGAGATGAATGTGTGTGTGTGAGAGAGATGAATGTGTGTGTGAGAGAGAGATGAATATGTGTGTGTGAGAGGGAGAGATGAATGTGTGTGTGAGAGGGAGAGATGAATCTGTGTGTGTGAGAGAGATGAATGTGTGTGTGAGAGAGAGAGATGAATATGTGTGTGAGAGAGAGATGAATGTGTGTGAGTGAGAGAGATGAATATGTGTGTGTGAGAGGTGAGAGTGAGTGAGAGAGAGGTGTGTATTTGAGCGAGAGGTGAGTGTGTGAGTGTGAGAGAGGTGAGTGTGTGTATGTGAGGGGGGTGTATGTGTGAGAGGGGTAGGTGTGTGTGTGTGAGAGGGGTGTGTGTGAGAGGGAGGTGAGTTTGTGTGCGAGAGAGGTGAGTGTGTGTGTGAGAGAGAGGTGAGTGTTTGTGTGTGAGAGAGGTGAGTGTGTGTGTGGGAGAGGTGAGTGTGTGTGTGAGAGAGGTGAGTGTGTGAGAGAGGCGAGTGTGTGTGTGTGATAGGGGTAGGTGTGTGTGTGTTAGAGGGGTGAGTGTGTGTGTGAGAGTTGAGTGTTTGTGAGGGGCGTGTGTGAGAGAGAGGGGTGTGTGTGTGAGAGAGGTGTGTGTGTGTGAGGTGTGTGTGAGAGAGGTGAGTGTTTGTGTGAGAGGTGAATGTGTGTGTGTGAGAGAGAGAGGTGAGTGTGTGTGTGTGAGAGGTGAGTGTGTGTGTGTGAGAGAGGTGAGTGTGTGCGGGAGAGAGGTGTGTATTTATGAGAGAGGTGAGTGTGTGTGTGCGTGAGGTGAGTGTGTGTGTGTGAGAGGGGAGTGTGTGTGAGGGGTAGGTGTGTGTGTGTGTGAGAGGGGTGAGTGTGTCTGAGAGGTGAATGTGTGTGTGTGTGTGTGTGAGAGAGAGGTGAGTGTTTGTGTGAGAGAGAGGTTTGTGCGAGGTGTGTGTGTGAGGTGTCTGTGTGTGTGTATGAGAGGTGAATGTGTCTGTGAGAGCGGTGAGTGTGTGTGAGAGAGGTGAGTGTGTGTGTGAGGTGAGTGTGTGTGTGAGAGAGATGAATGTGTGTGAGAGAAGAATGTGTGTGAGAGAGATTAAAGTGTGTGAGAGAGAGATGATTGTTTGAGAGATGAATGTGTGTGTGAGCGAGAGAGAGAGAGATGAATGTGTGTGTATGTGAGAGAGAGCGATGAATATGTATGTAAGAGAGAGCGATGAATATGTATGTGAGAGAGAGTGATGAATATGTATGTGTGAGAGAGAGATGAATATGTGTGTGTGAGAGAGAGACGTGAATATGTGTGTGAGAGAGAGATGTATATGTGTGTGAGAGAGAGATGAATATGTGTGTGTGAGAGAGAGATGAATGTGTGTGTGTGTGAGAGAGAGATGAATGTGTGTGTGAGAGAGATGAATATGTGTGTGTGAGAGAGAGATGAATGTGTGTGTGAGAGAGAGATGAATGTGTGTGAGAGAGAGAGATGAATGTGTGTGAGAGAGAGAGATGAATATGTGTGTGTGAGAGAGAGAGAGATGAATATGTGTGTGAGAGAGAGATGAATATGTGTGTGAGAGAGAGATGAATATGTGTGTGTGTGAGAGAGAGATGAATGTGTGTGTGTGAGAGAGAGAGAGATGAATGTGTGTGTGAGAGAGATGAATATGTGTGTGTGAGAGAGAGAGATGAATGTGTGTGAGAGAGAGAGATGAATGTGTGTGAGAGAGAGAGAGATGAATGTGTGTGTGTGAGAGAGAGCTGAATATGTGTGTGAGAGAGACATGAATGTGTGTGTGTGAGAGAGAGATGAATATGTGTGTGTGAGAGAGAGAGCGATGAATATGTGTGTGAGAGAGAGATGAATATGTGTGTGAGAGAAAGAGAGATGACTGTGTGTGTGAGAGAGGGAGAGAAGAATGTGTGTGAGAGAGAGGAGAGATGAATGTGTGTGTGAGAGAGATGAATATGTGTATGAGAGAGAGAGATGAATGTGTGTGTGTGAGAGAGAGAGATGAATATGTGTGTGAGAGAGAGAGATGAATATGTGTGCGTGAGAGAGAGATGAATATGTGTGTGTGAGAGGGAGAGATGAATACGTGAGTGTGAGAGAGATGAATATGTGTGTGTGAGAGAGGTGAGTGTGTGTGTGTGAGAGGGGAGTGTGTGTGAGAGGGGTAGGTGTGTGTGAGTGAGAGGGTGAGTGTGTGTGTGTGAGAGAGAGTGAGGTGAATATGTGTGTTTGAGAGATGGGTGTGTGTGTGTGTGAGGGGTAGGTGTGTGTGTGTGTGTGAGAGGTGAGTGTGTGAGAGAGTGAGGTGTGTGTGTGTGTGTGAGAGAGAGATGAATGTGTGTGAGAGAGAGAGATGAATATGTGTGTGTGAGAGGGAGAGATGAATATGTGTGTGTGCGAGAGAGAGATGAATGTGTGTGAGAGAGAGATGAATATGTGTGTGTGAGAGAGAGAGATGAATATGTGTGTGTGAGAGAGAGATGAATGTGTGTGTGAGAGGGAGAGATGAATATGTGTGTGAGAGAGAGATGAATATGTGTGTGTGAGAGGGAGAGATGAATATGTGTGTGTGAGAGAGAGATGAATGTGTGTGTGAGAGAGAGATGAATGTGTATGTGTGAGAGAGAGATGAATGTGTGTGTGTGAGAGAGATGAATGTGTGTGTGAGAGAGAGATGAATATGTGTATGTGAGGGAGAGATGAATATGTGTGTGAGAGAGAGATGCATGTGTGTGTGAGAGAGAGATGAATGTTTGTGTGAGAGTGAGATGAATGTGTGTGTGTGAGAGATGAATGTGTGTGTGTGAGAGAGATGAATGTGTGTGAGAGAGATGAATATGTGAGTGTGAGAGAGATGAATATGTGTGAGAGGGAGAGATGAATATGTGTGTGTGAGAGAGAGAGATAAATATGTGTGTGAGAGAGAGATGAATATGTGTGTGTGAGAGAGAGTTGAATGTGTGTGTGTGAGAGAGATGAATGTGTGTGTGAGAGAGAGAGATGAATATGTGTGTGTGAGAGAGAGAGATAAATATGTGTGTGAGACGTGTGTGTGTGTGTGAGAGAGGGGTAGGTGTGTGTGTGTGAGAGAGAGAGAGAGAGGTGAGTGTGTGTGTATGAGAGGTGAATGTGTCTGTGAGAGCGGTGAGTGTGTGTGAGAGAGGTGAGTGCGTGTGTGAGAGAGGTGAGTGTGTGTGTGTGAGAGGTGAGTGTTTGTGTGTGAGAGAGGTGAGTGTGTGTGTGAGAGATGAGTGCGTGTGAGAGAGAGAGATGAGTGTGTGAGAGAGAGATGAGTGTGTGAGAGAGCGAGATGAATATGTGTGTGTGAGAGAGAGAGATGAATATCTGTGTGAGAGGTGGGTGTGTGAGAGGGGTAGGTGTGTGTGTGTTTGAGAGAGGTGAGTGTTTCTGTGAGAGAGTGAGGTGTCTGTGTGTGTGAGAGGTGAGTTTATGTGAGGTGAGTGTGTGTGTGTGAGAGGTGAGTTTGTATGTGAGAGAGGTGAGTGTTTGTGTGAGAGGTGAATGTGTGTGTGTGTGAGAGAGGTGTGTGTGTGTGAGAGAGGTGAGTGTGTGTGTGAGGTGAGTGTGTGTGTGTGTGTGAGGTGTGTGTGTGTGAGAGAGGTGTGTGTGTGAGAGAGGTGAGTGTGTGTGTGTGAGAGGTGAGTGCGTGTGTGAGAGACGTGAGTGTGTGTGTGAGAGTGGTGAGTGTGTGTGTGTGTTAGAGGTGAGTGTGTGTGTGAGAGGTGAGTGTGTGTGTGTGAGAGGGGTGAGTGTGTGTGTGAGAGGTGAGTGTGTTTTTGAGAGGTGAGTGTGAGTGAGAGGTGAGTGTGTGTGTGAGAGAGGTGAGTGTATGTGTGTGAAAGGGAGACGAATGTGTGTGTGAGAGACAGATGAATGTGTGTGAGAGAGATGAATGTGTGTGAGAGAGATGAATGTGCGTGTGAGAGAGAGATGAATGTGTGTGTGTGAGAGAGATGAATATGTGTGTGTGAGAGAGAGATGAATGTGTGTGTGAGAGAGAGTTAATGTGTGTGTGTGTGAGAGAGATGAATGGGTGTATGTGAGAGAGATGAATATGTGTGTGAGAGAGAGATGAATGTGTGTGAGAGAGATGAATGTGTGAGTGTGAGAGAGATGAATATGTGTGAGAGAGAGAGATGAATATGTGTGTGTGAGAGAGAGAGGTGAATATGTGTATGAGAGAGAGAGAGATGAATATGTGTGAGAGAGAGAGATGAATATGTGTGAGAGAGAGAGATGAATATGTGTGTGTGAGAGAGAGATGAATGTGTGTGTGAGAGAGATGAATGTGTGTGTGAGAGAGAGATGAATATGTGTGTGTGAGAGAGAGAGATGAATATGTGTGTGTGAGAGAGAGAGAGGAATATGTGTGTGAGAGAGAGATGAATATGTGTGTGTGAGAGAGAGATGAATGTGTGTGTGTGAGAGAGATGAATGTGTGTGTGAGAGAGAGATGAATATGTGTGTGTGAGAGAGAGATGAATGTGTGTGTGTGAGAGAGATGAATGTGTGTGTAAGAGAGAGATGAATGTGTGTGTGAGAGAGAGATGAATATATGTGTGTGAGAGAGAGATGAATGTGTGTGTGTGACAGAGATGAATATGTGTGTGAGAGAGAGATGAATGTGTGTGTGTGAGAGAGATGAATATGTGAGTGAGAGAGATGAATATGTGAGTGTGAGAGGGAGAGATGAATGTGTGTGTGAGAGGGAGAGATGAATCTGTGTGTGTGAGAGAGATGAATGTGTGTGTGAGTGAGAGAGATGAATATGTGTGTGTGAGAGGTGAGAGTGTGTGAGAGAGAGGTGTGTATTTGAGCGAGAGGTGATTGTGTGAGTATGAGAGAGGTGAGTGTGTGTGTGTGAGGGGGGTGTATGTGTGAGAGGGGTAGGTGTGTGTGTGTGAGAGGGGTGTGTGTGAGAGAGAGGTGAGTTTGTGTGCGAGAGAGGTGAGTGTGTGTGAGAGAGAGGTGAGTGATTGTGTGAGAGAGAGGTGTGTGTGAGGTGTCTGTGTGTGTGTATGAGAGTTGAGTGTGTGTGAGAGAGGTGAGTGTATTTGTGTGAGGTGAGTGTGTGTGTGTGAGAGGTGAGTGTGTGTGTGAGAGAGGTGAGTGTGTGAGAGAGGCGAGTGTGTGTGTGTTAGAGGGGTGAGTGTGTGTGTGAGAGTTGAGTGTTTGTGAGGGGCGTGTGTGAGAGAGAGGGGTGTGTGTGAGAGAGAGGTGAGTGTTTGTGTGAGAGGTGAATGTGTGTGTGTGAGAGAGAGAGGTGAGTGTGTGTGTGTGAGAGGTGAGTGTGTGTGTGTGAGAGAGGTGAGTGTGTGTGAGAGAGGTGAGTGTTTGTGTGTGAGAGAGGTGAGTGTGTGTGTGTGTGAGGTGAGTGTGTGTGTGTGAGAGAGGTGAGTGTGTGTGTGAGAGATGAGTGCGTGTGAGAGAGAGAGATGAGTGTGTGAGAGAGAGATGAGTGTGTGAGAGAGCGAGATGAATATGTGTATGTGAGAGAGAGAGATGAATATCTGTGTGAGAGGTGGTTGTGTGAGAGGGGTAGGTGTGTGTGTGTTTGAGAGAGGTGAGTGTTGCTGTGAGAGAGTGAGGTGTCTGTGTGTGTGAGAGGTGAGTTTATGTGAGGTGAGTGTGTGTGTGTGAGAGGTGAGTTTGTGTGTGAGAGAGAGGTAAGTGTTTGTGTGAGAGGTGAATGTGTGTGTGTGTGAGAGAGGTGTGTGTGTGTGTTAGAGGTGAGTGTGTGTGTGAGGTGAGTGTGTGTGTGTGTGAGGTGTGTGTGTGTGTGAGAGAGGTGTGTGTGTGAGAGAGGTGAGTGTGTGTGTGTGAGAGGTGAGTGCGTGTGTGAGAGACGTGAGTGTGTGTGTGAGAGTGGTGAGTGTGTGTGTGTGTTAGAGGTGAGTGTGTGTGTGAGAGGTGAGTGTGTGTGTGAGAGGGGTGAGTGTGTGTGTGAGAGGTGAGTGTGTTTTTGAGAGGTGAGTGTGAGTGAGAGGTGAGTGTGTGTGTGAGAGAGGTGAGTGTATGTGTGTGAAAGGGAGATGAATGTGTGTATGAGAGAGAGATGAATATGTGTGTGTGAGAGGGAGAGATGAATATGTGTGTGTGAGAGAGATGAATATGTGTGTGAGAGAGAGAGATGAATGTGTGTGTGTGAGAGAGATGAATATGTGTGTGAGGGAAAGATGAATGTGTGTGTGTGAGAGAGAGATGAATGTGTGTGTGAGAGAGAGATGAATATGTGTGTGTGAGAGAGAGATGAATGTGTGTGTGAGAGGGAGATGAATATGTGTGTGTGAGAGAGAGAGATGAATATGTGTGTGTGAGAGAGATGAATGTGTGTGTGTGAGAGAGAGAGAGATGAATATGTGTGTGAGAGTGATGAATATGTGTGTGAGAGAGAGAGATGAATATGTGTGTGTGAGAGAGATGAATATGTGTGTGAGAGAGAGATGAATATGTGTGTGTGAGAGGGAGAGATGAATATGTGTGTGTGAGAGAGAGATGAATGTGTGTGTGTGAGAGGGAGAGATGAATATGTGTGTGAGAGAGAGATGAATATGTGCGTGTGAGAGAGAGATGAATGTGTGTGTGTGAGAGAGATGAATGTGTGTGTGAGAGAGAGATGAATATGTGTGTGTGAGAGAGAGATGAATGTGTGTGTGTGAGAGAGATGAATGTGTGTGTGAGAGAGAGATGAATGTGTGTGTGAGAGGGAGAGATGAATCTGTGTGTGTGTGAGAGATGAATGTGTGTGTGAGAGAGATGAATGTGTGTGAGAGAGAGATGAATGTGTGTGTGTGACAGAGATGAATATGTGTGTGAGAGAGATGAATATGTGAGTGTGAGAGAGATGAATATGTGTGAGACAGAGAGAGATGAATATGTGTGTGTGAGAGGGAGAGATGAATGTGTGTGTGAGAGGGAGAGATGAATCTGTGTGTGTGTGAGAGATGAATGTGTGTGTGAGAGAGATGAATGTGTGTGAGAGAGAGATGAATGTGTGTGAGTGAGAGAGATGAATATGTGTGTGTGAGAGGTGAGAGTGTGTGAGAGTGAGGTGTGTATTTGAGCGAGAGGTGAGTGTGTGAGTGTGAGAGAGGTGAGTGTGTGTGTGAGGGGTGTATGTGTGAGAGGGGTAGGTGTGTGTGTGTGAGAGGGGTGTGTGTGAGAGAGAGGTGAGTTTGTGTGTGAGAGAGGTGAGTGTGTGTGTGGGAGAGGTGAGTGTGTGTGTGAGAGAGTTGAGTGTGTGAGAGAGGCGAGTGTGTGTCTGTGATAGGGGTAGGTGTGTGTGTGTTAGAGGGGTGAGTGTGTGTGTGAGAGTTGAGTGTTTGTGAGGGGCGTGTGTGAGAGAGAGGGGTGTGTGTGTGAGAGAGGTGTGTGTGTGTGAGGTGTGTGTGAGAGAGAGGTGAGTGTTTGTGTGAGAGGGGAATGTGTGTGTGTGAGAGAGAGAGGTGAGTGTGTGTGTGTGAGAGGTGAGTGTGTGTGTGTGGGATAGGTGACAGTGTGTGTGTGAGAGAGGTGAATATGTGTGTGAGAGGTGAGTGTGAGTGAGAGGTGAGTGTGTGTGTGAGAGAGGTGAGTGTATGTGTGTGAAAGGGAGACGAATGTGTGTGTGAGAGACAGATGAATGTGTGTGAGAGAGATGAATGTGTGTGAGAGAGATGAATGTGCGTGTGAGAGAGAGATGAATGTGTGTGTGTGAGAGAGATGAATATGTGTGTGTGAGAGAGAGATGAATGTGTGTGTGAGAGAGAGTTAATGTGTGTGTGTGTGAGAGAGATGAATGGGTGTATGTGAGAGAGATGAATATGTGTGTGAGAGAGAGATGAATGTGTGTGAGAGAGATGAATGTGTGAGTGTGAGAGAGATGAATATGTGTGAGAGAGAGAGATGAATATGTGTGTGTGAGAGAGAGAGGTGAATATGTGTATGAGAGAGAGAGAGATGAATATGTGTGAGAGAGAGAGATGAATATGTGTGAGAGAGAGAGATGAATATGTGTGTGTGAGAGAGAGATGAATGTGTGTGTGAGAGAGATGAATGTGTGTGTGAGAGAGAGATGAATATGTGTGTGTGAGAGAGAGAGATGAATATGTGTGTGTGAGAGAGAGAGAGGAATATGTGTGTGAGAGAGAGATGAATATGTGTGTGTGAGAGAGAGATGAATGTGTGTGTGTGAGAGAGATGAATGTGTGTGTGAGAGAGAGATGAATATGTGTGTGTGAGAGAGAGATGAATGTGTGTGTGTGAGAGAGATGAATGTGTGTGTAAGAGAGAGATGAATGTGTGTGTGAGAGAGAGATGAATATATGTGTGTGAGAGAGAGATGAATGTGTGTGTGTGACAGAGATGAATATGTGTGTGAGAGAGAGATGAATGTGTGTGTGTGAGAGAGATGAATATGTGAGTGAGAGAGATGAATATGTGAGTGTGAGAGGGAGAGATGAATGTGTGTGTGAGAGGGAGAGATGAATCTGTGTGTGTGAGAGAGATGAATGTGTGTGTGAGTGAGAGAGATGAATATGTGTGTGTGAGAGGTGAGAGTGTGTGAGAGAGAGGTGTGTATTTGAGCGAGAGGTGATTGTGTGAGTATGAGAGAGGTGAGTGTGTGTGTGTGAGGGGGGTGTATGTGTGAGAGGGGTAGGTGTGTGTGTGTGAGAGGGGTGTGTGTGAGAGAGAGGTGAGTTTGTGTGCGAGAGAGGTGAGTGTGTGTGAGAGAGAGGTGAGTGATTGTGTGAGAGAGAGGTGTGTGTGAGGTGTCTGTGTGTGTGTATGAGAGTTGAGTGTGTGTGAGAGAGGTGAGTGTATTTGTGTGAGGTGAGTGTGTGTGTGTGAGAGGTGAGTGTGTGTGTGAGAGAGGTGAGTGTGTGAGAGAGGCGAGTGTGTGTGTGTTAGAGGGGTGAGTGTGTGTGTGAGAGTTGAGTGTTTGTGAGGGGCGTGTGTGAGAGAGAGGGGTGTGTGTGAGAGAGAGGTGAGTGTTTGTGTGAGAGGTGAATGTGTGTGTGTGAGAGAGAGAGGTGAGTGTGTGTGTGTGAGAGGTGAGTGTGTGTGTGTGAGAGAGGTGAGTGTGTGTGAGAGAGGTGAGTGTTTGTGTGTGAGAGAGGTGAGTGTGTGTGTGTGTGAGGTGAGTGTGTGTGTGTGAGAGAGGTGAGTGTGTGTGTGAGAGATGAGTGCGTGTGAGAGAGAGAGATGAGTGTGTGAGAGAGAGATGAGTGTGTGAGAGAGCGAGATGAATATGTGTATGTGAGAGAGAGAGATGAATATCTGTGTGAGAGGTGGTTGTGTGAGAGGGGTAGGTGTGTGTGTGTTTGAGAGAGGTGAGTGTTGCTGTGAGAGAGTGAGGTGTCTGTGTGTGTGAGAGGTGAGTTTATGTGAGGTGAGTGTGTGTGTGTGAGAGGTGAGTTTGTGTGTGAGAGAGAGGTAAGTGTTTGTGTGAGAGGTGAATGTGTGTGTGTGTGAGAGAGGTGTGTGTGTGTGTTAGAGGTGAGTGTGTGTGTGAGGTGAGTGTGTGTGTGTGTGAGGTGTGTGTGTGTGTGAGAGAGGTGTGTGTGTGAGAGAGGTGAGTGTGTGTGTGTGAGAGGTGAGTGCGTGTGTGAGAGACGTGAGTGTGTGTGTGAGAGTGGTGAGTGTGTGTGTGTGTTAGAGGTGAGTGTGTGTGTGAGAGGTGAGTGTGTGTGTGTGAGAGGGGTGAGTGTGTGTGTGAGAGGTGAGTGTGTTTTTGAGAGGTGAGTGTGAGTGAGAGGTGAGTGTGTGTGTGAGAGAGGTGAGTGTATGTGTGTGAAAGGGAGATGAATGTGTGTATGAGAGAGAGATGAATATGTGTGTGTGAGAGGGAGAGATGAATATGTGTGTGTGAGAGAGATGAATATGTGTGTGAGAGAGAGAGATGAATGTGTGTGTGTGAGAGAGATGAATATGTGTGTGAGGGAAAGATGAATGTGTGTGTGTGAGAGAGAGATGAATGTGTGTGTGAGAGAGAGATGAATATGTGTGTGTGAGAGAGAGATGAATGTGTGTGTGAGAGGGAGATGAATATGTGTGTGTGAGAGAGAGAGATGAATATGTGTGTGTGAGAGAGATGAATGTGTGTGTGTGAGAGAGAGAGAGATGAATATGTGTGTGAGAGTGATGAATATGTGTGTGAGAGAGAGAGATGAATATGTGTGTGTGAGAGAGATGAATATGTGTGTGAGAGAGAGATGAATATGTGTGTGTGAGAGGGAGAGATGAATATGTGTGTGTGAGAGAGAGATGAATGTGTGTGTGTGAGAGGGAGAGATGAATATGTGTGTGAGAGAGAGATGAATATGTGCGTGTGAGAGAGAGATGAATGTGTGTGTGTGAGAGAGATGAATGTGTGTGTGAGAGAGAGATGAATATGTGTGTGTGAGAGAGAGATGAATGTGTGTGTGTGAGAGAGATGAATGTGTGTGTGAGAGAGAGATGAATGTGTGTGTGAGAGGGAGAGATGAATCTGTGTGTGTGTGAGAGATGAATGTGTGTGTGAGAGAGATGAATGTGTGTGAGAGAGAGATGAATGTGTGTGTGTGACAGAGATGAATATGTGTGTGAGAGAGATGAATATGTGAGTGTGAGAGAGATGAATATGTGTGAGACAGAGAGAGATGAATATGTGTGTGTGAGAGGGAGAGATGAATGTGTGTGTGAGAGGGAGAGATGAATCTGTGTGTGTGTGAGAGATGAATGTGTGTGTGAGAGAGATGAATGTGTGTGAGAGAGAGATGAATGTGTGTGAGTGAGAGAGATGAATATGTGTGTGTGAGAGGTGAGAGTGTGTGAGAGTGAGGTGTGTATTTGAGCGAGAGGTGAGTGTGTGAGTGTGAGAGAGGTGAGTGTGTGTGTGAGGGGTGTATGTGTGAGAGGGGTAGGTGTGTGTGTGTGAGAGGGGTGTGTGTGAGAGAGAGGTGAGTTTGTGTGTGAGAGAGGTGAGTGTGTGTGTGGGAGAGGTGAGTGTGTGTGTGAGAGAGGTGAGTGTGTGAGAGAGGCGAGTGTGTGTCTGTGATAGGGGTAGGTGTGTGTGTGTTAGAGGGGTGAGTGTGTGTGTGAGAGTTGAGTGTTTGTGAGGGGCGTGTGTGAGAGAGAGGGGTGTGTGTGTGAGAGAGGTGTGTGTGTGTGAGGTGTGTGTGAGAGAGAGGTGAGTGTTTGTGTGAGAGGGGAATGTGTGTGTGTGAGAGAGAGAGGTGAGTGTGTGTGTTTGAGAGGTGAGTGTGTGTGTGTGGGATAGGTGACAGTGTGTGTGTGAGAGAGGTGAATATGTGTGTGAGAGGTGACTGTGTGTGTGAGGTGAGTGTGTGTGTGTGAGAGAGGTGTGTCTGTGAGAGAGATGAATGTGTGTGAGAGATGAATGTGTGTGAGAGAGATGAAAGTGTGTGAGAGAGATGAAAGTGTGTGTGAGAGAGAGATGGATGTGTGTGTGTGTGAGAGAGAGATGAATGTGTGTGTATGTGAGAGAGAGCGATGAATATGTTTATAAGAGAGAGTGATTAATATGTATGTGAGAGAGAGTGATAAATATGTATGTGAGAGAGAGTGATGAATATGTATGTGTGAGAGAGAGAGATGAATATGTGTGTGAGAGATGAATATGTGTGTGTGAGAGAGAGAGATGAATATGTCTGTGTGAGAGAGAGATGAATATGTGTGTGTGAGAGAGATGAATATGTGTGTGTGAGAGAGAGAGAGATGAATGTGTGTGTGAGAGAGATGAATATGTGTGTGTGAGAGAGAGAGATGAATATGTGTGTGTGAGAGAGATGAATATGTGTGTGAGTGAGAGAGATGAATGTGTGTGTGATAGAGAGAGAGATGAATATGTGTGTGAGAGAGAGAGAGATTAATATGTGTGTGTGAGAGAGAGATGAATATGTGTGTGTGAGAGAGAGAGAGGTGAATATGTGTGTGAGAGAGAGAGATGAATATGCGTGAGAGAGAGAGATGAATATGTGTGTGAGAGAGAGATGAATGTGTGTGAGAGAGAGATGAATGTGTGTGTGAGAGAGATGAATGTGTGTGTGAGAGAGAGATGAATATGTGTGTGTGATTGAGAGAGATGAATATGTGTGTGTGAGAGGGAGAGATGAATATGTGTGTGTGAGAGAGAGAGATAAATATGTGTGTGAGAGAGGTGAATATGTGTGTGTGAGAGAGAGATGAATGTGTGTGCGTGAGAGAGATGAATGTGTGTGTGAGAGAGAGAGATGAATATGTGTGTGTGAGAGAGAGAGATAAATATGTGTGTGAGACGTATGTGTGTGTATGAGAGAGGGGTAGGTGTGTGTGTGTGAGAGAGAGAGAGAGAGAGGTGAGTGTGTGTGTATGAGAGGTGAATGTGTCTGTGTGAGCGGTGAGTGTGTGTGAGAGAGGTGAGTGTGTGTGTGTGAGGTGAGTGTTTGTGTGTGAGAGAGGTGAGTGTGTGTGTGAGAGATGAGTGCGTGAGAGAGAGAGAGATGAGTGTGTGAGAGAGAGATGAGTGTGTGAGAGAGCGAGATGAATATGTGTGTGTGAGAGAGAGAGATGAATATCTGTGTGAGAGGTGGGTGTGTGAGAGCGGTAGGTGTGTGTGTGTTTGAGGGAGGTGAGTGTTGCTGTGAGAGAGTGAGGTGTCTGTGTGTGTGAGAGGTGAGTTTATGTGAGGTGAGTGTGTGTGTGTGAGAGGTGAGTTTGTGTGTGAGAGAGAGGTGAGTGTTTGTGTGAGAGGTGATTGTGTGTGTGTGTGAGAGAGGTGTGTGTGTGTGAGAGAGGTGAGTGTTTGTGTGAGGTGAGTGTGTGTGTGTGAGGTGTGTGTGTGTGTGTGAGAGAGGTGTGTGTGTGAGAGAGGTGAGTGTGTGTGTGTGAGAGGTGAGTGCGTGTGTGAGAGACGTGAGTGTGTGTGTGAGAGTGGTGAGTGTGTGTGTGTGTTAGAGGTGTGTGTGTGTGTGAGAGGTGAGTGTGTGTGTGTGAGAGGGGTGAGTGTGTGTGAGAGAGGTGAGTGTGTTTTTGAGAGGTGAGTGTGAAAGGGAGATGAATGTGTGTGTGAGAGAGAGATGAATATGTGTGTGTGAGAGGGAGAGATGAATATGTGTGTGTGAGAGAGATGAATATGTGTGTGTGAGAGAGAGATGAATTTGTGTGTGTGAGAGAGAGAGATGACTGTGTGTGTGAGAGGGAGATGAATATGTGTGTGTGAGAGAGAGAGATGAATATGTGTGTGTGAGAGAGAGATGAATGTGTGTGTGTGAGAGAGAGAGAGATGAATATGTGTGTGAGAGTGATGAATATGTGTGTGAGAGAGAGAGATGAATATGTGTGTGTGAGAGAGATGAATATGTGTGTGAGAGAGAGATGAATATGTGTGTGTGAGAGGGAGAGATGAATATGTGTGTGTGAGAGAGAGATGAATGTGTGTGTGTGAGAGGGAGAGATGAATATGTGTGTGAGAGAGAGATGAATGTGTGTGTGAGAGAGATGAATATGAGTGAGAGAGAGAGATGAATATGTGTGTGTGAGAGGGAGAGATGAATATGTGTGTGTGTGTGAGAGAGAGATGAATATGTGTGTGTGAGAGAGAGAGATGAATATGTGTGCGTGAGAGAGATGAATGTGTGTGTGAGATGGAGAGATGAATATGTGTGTGAGAGAGAGATGAATATGTGTGTGTGAGAGAGAGATGAATATGTCTGTGTGAGAGAGAGATGAATGTGTGTGTGAGAGAGAGATGAATGTGTGTGTGAGAGAGAGATGAATGTGTGTGTGAGAGAGAGATGAATGTGCGTCTGAGAGAGAGATGAATATGTGTGTGTGAGGGAGAGATGAATATGTGTGTGAGAGAGAGATGAATGTGTGTGTGAGAGAGAGATGAATGTGTGTGTGTGTGAGAGAGAGATGAATGTGTGTGTGCGAGAGAGATGAATGTGTGTGTGTGAGAGAGATGAATATGTGTGTGAGAGAGAGATGAATGTGTGTGTGTGAGAGAGAGATGAATGTGTGTGTGAGAGAGAGATGAATATGTGTGTGTGAGAGGGAGATGAATATGTGTGTGTGAGAGAGAGAGATGAATATGTGTGTGTGAGAGAGAGATGAATGTGTGTGTGTGAGAGAGAGAGAGATGAATATCTGTGTGAGAGTGATGAATACGTGTGTGAGAGAGAGATGAATATGTGTGTGTGAGAGAGATGAATATGTGTGTGTGAGAGGGAGAGATGAATATGTGTGTGTGAGAGAGAGATGAATGTGTGTGTGTGAGAGGGAGAGATGAATATGTGTGTGAGAGAGAGATGAATGTGTGTGTGAGAGAGATGAATATGAGTGAGAGAGAGAGATGAATATGTGTGTGTGAGAGGGAGAGATGAATATGTGTGTGTGTGTGAGAGAGAGATGAATATGTGTGTGTGAGAGAGAGAGATGAATATGTGTGTGTGAGAGAGAGATGAATGTGTGTGTGAGAGAGAGAGATGAATATGTGTGTGAGAGAGAGATGAATATGTGTGTCAGAGAGATGAATATGTGTGTGTGTGAGAGAGAGATGAATGTGTGTGTGTGAGAGAGAGAGAGATGAATGTGTGTGTGAGAGAGATGAATATGTGTGTGTTAGAGAGAGAGATGAATGTGTGTGAGAGAGAGAGATGAATGTGTGTGAGAGAGAGAGAGATGAATGTGTGTGTGTGAGAGAGAGCTGAATATGTGTGTGAGAGAGACATGAATGTGTGTGTGTGAGAGAGATGAATATGTGTGTGTGAGAGAGAGAGATGAATGTGTGTGAGAGAGAGAGATGAATGTGTGTGAGAGAGAGAGAGATGAATGTGTGTGTGTGAGAGAGAGCTGAATATGTGTGTGAGAGAGACATGAATGTGTGTGTGTGAGAGAGAGATGAATATGTGTGTGTGAGAGAGAGAGCGATGAATATGTGTGTGAGAGAGAGATGAATATGTGTGTGAGAGAAAGAGAGATGAATGTGTGTGTGAGAGAGGGAGAGAAGAATGTGTGTGAGAGAGAGGAGAGATGAATGTGTGTGTGAGAGAGATGAATATGTGTATGAGAGAGAGAGATGAATGTGTGTGTGTGAGAGAGAGAGATGAATATGTGTGTGAGAGAGAGAGATGAATATGTGTGCGTGAGAGAGAGATGAATATGTGTGTGTGAGAGGGAGAGATGAATACGTGAGTGTGAGAGAGATGAATATGTGTGTGTGAGAGAGGTGAGTGTGTGTGTGTGAGAGGGGAGTGTGTGTGAGAGGGGTAGGTGTGTGTGAGTGAGAGGGTGAGTGTGTGTGTGTGAGAGAGAGTGAGGTGAATATGTGTGTTTGAGAGATGGGTGTGTGTGTGTGTGAGGGGTAGGTGTGTGTGTGTGTGAGAGGTGAGTGTGTGAGAGAGTGAGGTGTGTGTGTGTGTGAGAGAGAGATGAATGTGTGTGAGAGAGAGAGATGAATATGTGTGTGTGAGAGGGAGGGATGAATATGTGTGTGTGCGAGAGAGAGATGAATGTGTGTGTGAGAGAGAGATGAATATGTGTGTGTGAGAGAGAGAGATGAATATGTGTGTGTGAGAGAGAGATGAATGTGTGTGTGAGAGGGAGAGATGAATATGTGTGTGAGAGAGAGATGAATATGTGTGTGTGAGAGGGAGAGATGAATATGTGTGTGTGAGAGAGAGATGAATGTGTGTGTGAGAGAGAGATGAATGTGTATGTGTGAGAGAGAGATGAATGTGTGTGTGTGAGAGAGATGAATGTGTGTGTGAGAGAGAGATGAATATGTGTGTGTGAGGGAGAGATGAATATGTGTGTGAGAGAGAGATGCATGTGTGTGTGAGAGAGAGATGAATGTTTGTGTGAGAGTGAGATGAATGTGTGTGTGTGTGTGTGAGAGATGAATGTGTGTGTGTGAGAGAGATGAATATGTGTGTGAGAGAGAGATGAATGTGTGTGAGAGAGATGAATATGTGAGTGTGAGAGAGATGAATATGTGTGAGAGAGAGAGATGAATATGTGTGTGTGAGAGAGAGAGAGGTGAATATGTGTGTGAGAGAGAGAGATGAATATGCGTGAGAGAGAGAGATGAATATGTGTGTGAGAGAGAGATGAATGTGTGTGTGAGAGAGA
The DNA here is from genome assembly GCF_047496885.1 of Scyliorhinus torazame. Classification (NCBI taxonomy): domain Eukaryota; kingdom Metazoa; phylum Chordata; class Chondrichthyes; order Carcharhiniformes; family Scyliorhinidae; genus Scyliorhinus; species Scyliorhinus torazame. The sequence goes on from NC_092719.1 coordinate 144,318,792, forward strand.
TGAATGTGTGTGTGAGAGAGAGATGAATATGTGTGTGTGATTGAGAGAGATGAATATGTGTGTGTGAGAGGGAGAGATGAATATGTGTGTGTGAGAGAGAGAGATAAATATGTGTGTGAGAGAGGTGAATATGTGTGTGTGAGAGAGAGATGAATGTGTGTGCGTGAGAGAGATGAATGTGTGTGTGAGAGAGAGAGATGAATATGTGTGTGTGAGAGAGAGAGATAAATATGTGTGTGAGACGTATGTGTGTGTGTGAGAGAGGGGTAGGTGTGTGTGTGTGAGAGAGAGAGAGAGGTGAGTGTGTGTGTATGAGAGGTGAATGTGTCTGTGTGAGCGGTGAGTGTGTGTGAGAGAGGTGAGTGTGTGTGTGTGAGGTGAGTGTTTGTGTGTGAGAGAGGTGAGTGTGTGTGTGAGAGATGAGTGCGTGAGAGAGAGAGAGATGAGTGTGTGAGAGAGAGATGAGTGTGTGAGAGAGCGAGATGAATATGTGTGTGTGAGAGAGAGAGATGAATATCTGTGTGAGAGGTGGGTGTGTGAGAGGGGTAGGTGTGTGTGTGTTTGAGGGAGGTGAGTGTTGCTGTGAGAGAGTGAGGTGTCTGTGTGTGTGAGAGGTGAGTTTATGTGAGGTGAGTGTGTGTGTGTGAGAGGTGAGTTTGTGTGTGAGAGAGAGGTGAGTGTTTGTGTGAGAGGTGAATGTGTGTGTGTGTGAGAGAGGTGTGTGTGTGTGAGAGAGGTGAGTGTGTGTGTGAGGTGAGTGTGTGTGTGTGAGGTGTGTGTGTGTGTGTGAGAGAGGTGTGTGTGTGAGAGTGGTGAGTGTGTGTGTGTGTTAGAGGTGTGTGTGTGTGTGAGAGGTGAGTGTGTGTGTGTGAGAGGGGTGAGTGTGTGTGAGAGAGGTGAGTGTGTTTTTGAGAGGTGAGTGTGAAAGGGAGATGAATGTGTGTGTGAGAGAGAGATGAATATGTGTGTGTGAGAGGGAGAGATGAATATGTGTGTGTGAGAGAGATGAATATGTGTGTGTGAGAGAGAGATGAATTTGTGTGTGTGAGAGAGAGAGATGACTGTGTGTGTGAGAGGGAGATGAATATGTGTGTGTGAGAGAGAGAGATGAATATGTGTGTGTGAGAGAGAGATGAATGTGTGTGTGTAAGAGAGAGAGAGATGAATATGTGTGTGAGAGTGATGAATATGTGTGTGAGAGAGAGAGATGAATATGTGTGTGTGAGAGAGATGAATATGTGTGTGAGAGAGAGATGAATATGTGTGTGTGAGAGGGAGAGATGAATATGTGTGTGTGAGAGAGAGATGAATGTGTGTGTGTGAGAGGGAGAGATGAATATGTGTGTGAGAGAGAGATGAATGTGTGTGTGAGAGAGATGAATATGAGTGAGAGAGAGAGATGAATATGTGTGTGTGAGAGGGAGAGATGAATATGTGTGTGTGTGTGAGAGAGAGATGAATATGTGTGTGTGAGAGAGAGAGATGAATATGTGTGCGTGAGAGAGATGAATGTGTGTGTGAGATGGAGAGATGAATATGTGTGTGAGAGAGAGATGAATATGTGTGTGTGAGAGAGAGATGAATATGTCTGTGTGAGAGAGAGATGAATGTGTGTGTGAGAGAGAGATGAATGTGTGTGTGAGAGAGAGATGAATGTGTGTGTGAGAGAGAGATGAATGTGCGTCTGAGAGAGAGATGAATATGTGTGTGTGAGGGAGAGATGAATATGTGTGTGAGAGAGAGATGAATGTGTGTGTGAGAGAGAGATGAATGTGTGTGTGTGTGAGAGAGAGATGAATGTGTGTGTGCGAGAGAGATGAATGTGTGTGTGTGAGAGAGATGAATATGTGTGTGAGAGAGAGATGAATGTGTGTGTGTGAGAGAGAGATGAATGTGTGTGTGAGAGAGAGATGAATATGTGTGTGTGAGAGGGAGATGAATATGTGTGTCTGAGAGAGAGAGATGAATATGTGTGTGTGAGAGAGAGATGAATGTGTGTGTGTGAGAGAGAGAGAGATGAATATCTGTGTGAGAGTGATGAATACGTGTGTGAGAGAGAGAGATGAATATGTGTGTGTGAGAGAGATGAATATGTGTGTGTGAGAGGGAGAGATGAATATGTGTGTGTGAGAGAGAGATGAATGTGTGTGTGTGAGAGGGAGAGATGAATATGTGTGTGAGAGAGAGATGAATGTGTGTGTGAGAGAGATGAATATGAGTGAGAGAGAGAGATGAATATGTGTGTGTGAGAGGGAGAGATGAATATGTGTGTGTGTGTGAGAGAGAGATGAATATGTGTGTGTGAGAGAGAGAGATGAATATGTGTGTGTGAGAGAGAGATGAATGTGTGTGTGAGAGAGAGAGATGAATATGTGTGTGAGAGAGAGATGAATATGTGTGTCAGAGAGATGAATATGTGTGTGTGTGAGAGAGAGATGAATGTGTGTGTGTGAGAGAGAGAGAGATGAATGTGTGTGTGAGAGAGATGAATATGTGTGTGTTAGAGAGAGAGATGAATGTGTGTGAGAGAGAGAGATGAATGTGTGTGAGAGAGAGAGAGATGAATGTGTGTGTGTGAGAGAGAGCTGAATATGTGTGTGAGAGAGACATGAATGTGTGTGTGTGAGCGAGAGATGAATATGTGTGTGAGAGAAAGAGAGATGAATGTGTGTGTGAGAGAGGGAGAGAAGAATGTGTGTGAGAGAGAGGAGAGATGAATGTGTGTGTGAGAGAGATGAATATGTGTATGAGAGAGAGAGATGAATGTGTGTGTGTGAGAGAGGGAGATGAATATGTGTGTGAGAGAGAGAGATGAATATGTGTGCGTGAGAGAGAGATGAATATGTGTGTGTGAGAGGGAGAGATGAATACGTGAGTGTGAGAGAGATGAATATGTGTGTGTGAGAGAGGTGAGTGTGTGTGTGTGAGAGGGGAGTGTGTGTGAGAGGGGTAGGTGTGTGTGAGTGAGAGGGTGAGTGTGTGTGTGAGAGAGAGAGTGAGGTGAATATGTGTGTTTGAGAGATGGGTGTGTGTGTGTGTGAGAGGTGAGTGTGTGAGAGAGTGAGGTGTGTGTGTGTGTGAGAGAGAGATGAATATGTGTGTGTGAGAGGGAGAGATGAATATGTGTGTGAGCGAGAGAGAGATGAATGTGTGTGTGAGAGAGAGATGAATATGTGTGTGTGAGAGAGAGAGATGAATATGTGTGTGTGAGAGAGAGATGAATGTGTGTGTGAGAGGGAGAGATGAATATGTGTGTGAGAGAGAGATGAATATGTGTGTGTGAGAGGGAGAGATGAATATGTGTGTGTGAGAGAGAGATGAATGTGTGTGTGAGAGAGAGATGAATGTGTATGTGTGAGAGAGAGATGAATGTGTGTGTGTGAGAGAGATGAATGTGTGTGTGAGAGAGAGATGAATATGTGTGTGTGAGGGAGAGATGAATATGTGTGTGAGAGAGAGATGCATGTGTGTGTGAGAGAGAGATGAATGTGTGTGTGAGAGAGAGATGAATGTGTGTGTGTGTGTGTGAGAGATGAATGTGTGTGTGTGAGAGAGATGAATATGTGTGTGAGAGAGAGATGAATGTGTGTGAGAGAGATGAATATGTGAGTGTGAGAGAGATGAATATGTGTGAGAGAGAGAGATGAATATGTGTGTGTGAGAGAGAGAGAGGTGAATATGTGTGTGAGAGAGAGAGATGAATATGCGTGAGAGAGAGAGATGAATATGTGTGTGAGAGAGAGATGAATGTGTGTGTGAGAGAGATGAATGTGTGTGTGATTGAGAGAGATGAATATGTGTGTGTGAGAGGGAGCGATGAATATGTGTGTGTGAGAGAGAGAGATAAATATGTGTGTGAGAGAGAGATGAATATGTGTGTGTGAGAGAGAGATGAATGTGTGTGTGTAAGAGAGATGAATGTGTGTGTGAGAGAGAGAGATGAATATGTGTGTGTGAGAGAGAGAGATAAATATGTGTGTGAGACGTGTGTGTGTGAGAGAGGGGTAGGTGTGTGTGTGTGAGAGAGCGAGAGAGAGGTGAGTGTGTGTGTATGAGAGGTGAATGTGTCTGTGAGAGCGGTGAGTGTGTGTGAGAGAGGTGAGTGTGTGTGTGTGAGAGGTGAGTGTTTGTGTGTGAGAGAGGTGAGTGTGTGTGTGAGAGATGAGTGCGTGTGAGAGAGAGAGATGAGTGTGTGAGGGAGAGATGAGTGTGTGAGAGAGCGAGATGAATATGTGTGTGTGAGAGAGAGAGATGAATATCTGTGTGAGAGGTGGGTGTGTGAGAGGGGTAGGTGTGTGTGTGTTTGAGAGAGGTGAGTGTTTCTGTGAGAGAGTGAGGTGTCTGTGTGTGTGAGAGGTGAGTTTATGTGAGGTGAGTGTGTGTGTGTGAGAGGTGAGTTTGTGTGTGAGAGAGAGGTGAGTGTTTGTGTGAGAGGTGAATGTGTGTGTGTGTGAGAGAGGTGTGTGTGTGTGAGAGAGGTGAGTGTGTGTGTGAGGTGAGTGTGTGTGTGTGTGAGGTGTGTGTGTGTGTGTGAGAGAGGTGTGTGTGTGAGAGAGGTGAGTGTGTGTGTGTGAGAGGTGAGTGCGTGTGTGAGAGACGTGAGTGTGTGTGTGAGAGTGGTGAGTGTGTGTCTGTGTTAGAGGTGAGTGTGTGTGTGAGAGGTGAGTGTGTTTTTGAGAGGTGAGTGTGAGTGAGAGGTGAGTGTGTGTGTGAGAGAGGTGAGTGTATGTGTGTGAAAGGGAGATGAATGTGTGTGTGAGAGAGAGATGAATATGTGTGTGTGAGAGGGAGAGATGAATATGTGTGTGTGAGAGAGATGAATATGTGTGTGTGAGAGAGAGATGAATGTGTGTGTGTGAGAGAGATGAATATGTGTGTGAGGGAAAGATGAATGTGTGTGTGTGAGAGAGAGATGAATGTGTGTGTGAGAGAGATGAATATGTGTGTGTGAGAGAGAGATGAATGTGTGTGTGAGAGGGAGATGAATATGTGTGTGTGAGAGAGAGAGATGAATATGTGTGTGTGAGAAAGAGATGAATGTGTGTGTGTGAGAGAGAGAGAGATGAATATGTGTGTGAGAGTGATGAATATGTGTGTGAGAGAGAGAGATGAATATGTGTGTGTGAGAGAGATGAATATGTGTGTGTGAGAGAGATGAATATGTGTGTGAGAGAGAGATGAATATGTGTGTGTGAGAGGGAGAGATGAATGTGTGTGTGAGAGAGAGATGAATGTGTGTGTGTGAGAGGGAGAGATGAATATGTGTGTGAGAGAGAGATGAATGTGTGTGTGAGAGAGATGAATATGAGTGAGAGAGAGAGATGAATATGTGTGTGTGAGAGGGAGAGATGAATATGTGTGTGTGTGTGAGAGAGAGATGAATATGTGTGTGTGAGAGAGAGAGATGAATATGTGTGTGAGAGAGAGATGAATATGTGTGTGTGAGAGAGAGATGAATATGTCTGTGTGAGAGAGAGATCAATGTGTGTGTGAGAGAGAGATGAATGTGTGTGTGAGAGAGAGATGAATGTGTGTGTGTGAGAGAGATGAATGTGCGTCTGAGAGAGAGATGAATATGTGTGTGTGAGGGAGAGATGAATATGTGTGTGAGAGAGAGATGAATGTGTGTGTGAGAGAGAGATGAATGTGTGTGTGTGAGAGAGAGATGAATGTGTGTGTACGAGAGAGATGAATGTGTGTGTGTGAGAGAGATGAATATGTGTGTGAGAGAGAGATGAATGTGTGTGTGTGAGAGAGAGATGAATGTGTGTGTGAGAGAGAGATGAATGTGTGTGTGAGAGGGAGATGAATATGTGTGTGTGAGAGAGAGAGATGAATATGTGTGTGTGAGAGAGAGATGAATGTGTGTGTGTGAGAGAGAGAGAGATGAATATGTGTGTGAGAGTGATGAATACGTGTGTGAGAGAGAGATGAATGTGTGTGTGAGAGAGAGATGAATATGTGTGTGTGAGAGAGATGAATATGTGTGTGTGAGAGGGAGAGATGAATATGTGTGTGTGAGAGAGAGATGAATGTGTGTGTGTGAGAGGGAGAGATGAATATGTGTGTGAGAGAGGGAGAGATGAATATATGTGTGTGTGTGAGAGAGAGATGAATATGTGTGTGTGAGAGAGAGAGATGAATATGTGTGTGTGAGAGAGAGATGAATGTGTGTGTGAGAGGGATAGATGAATATGTGTGTGAGAGAGAGATGAATATGTGTGTGTGAGAGAGAGATGAATATGTCTGTGTGAGAGAGAGATGAATGTGTGTGTGAGAGAGATGAATGTGTGTGTGAGAGAGAGATGAATGTGTGTGTGTGAGAGAGATGAATGTGCGTCTGAGAGAGAGATGAATATGTGCGTGTGAGGGAGAGATGAATATGTGTGTGAGAGAGAGATGAATGTGTGTGTGAGAGAGAGATGAATGTGTGTGTGTGTGAGAGAGATGAATGTGTGTGTGTGAGAGAGATGAATGTGTGTGTGTGAGAGAGATGAATATGTGTGTGAGAGAGAGATGAATATATGTGTGTGAGAGAGATGAATATGTGTGAGAGAGAGAGATGAATATGTGTGTGTGAGAGAGAAAGAGGTGAATATGTGTGTGTGAGAGAGAGAGATGAATATGTGTGTGTGAGAGGGAGAGATGAATATGTGTGTGAGAGAGAGATGAATATGTGTGTGTGAGAGAGATGAATGTGTGTGTGAGAGAGATGAATATGTGTGTGTGAGAGAAAGATGAATGTGTGTGTGTGAGAGAGATGAATGTGTGTGTGAGAGAGAGATGAATGTGTGTGTGAGAGAGAGATGAATATGTGTGTGTGAGAGAGAGATGACTGTGTGTGTGTGACAGAGATGAGTGTGTGTGTGAGAGAGATGAATATGTGAGTGTGAGAGAGATGAATATGTGTGTGTGAGAGAGAGTGAGATGAATATGTGTGTGTGAGAGGTGAGTGTGTGTGAGAGAGGTGTGTATTTGAGAGAGAGGTGAGTGTGTGAGTGTGAGAGAGGTGAGTGTGTGTGTGAGAGGGGGGAGTGTGTGTGAGAGGGGTAGGTGTGTGTGTGTGAGAGGAGTGTGTGTGAGAGAGATGTGAGTTTGTGTGCGAGAGAGGTGAGTGTGTGTGTGAGAGAGAGTTGAATGTGTGTGTGAGAGAAAGATGAATGTGTGTGTGTGAGAGAGATGAATATGTGTATGTGAGAGAGAGATGAATGTGTGTGTGATAGAGAGTTAATGTGTGTGTATGTGTGAGAGAGATGAATATGTGTGTGAGAGAGAGATGAATATGTGTGTGTGAAAGGGAGAGATGAATATGTGTGTGTGTGAGAGAGAGATGAATATGTGTGTGAGAGAGAGATGAATATGTGTGTGTGAGAGAGAGATGAATGTGTGTGTGTGAGAGAGATGAATGTGTGTGTGAGAGAGGGAGATGAATATGTGTGTGTGAGAGAGAGAGATAAATATGTGTGTGAGAGGTGTGTGTGTGTGAGAGGGGCAGGTGTGTGTGTGAGAGGTGAGAGTGTGTGTGAGAGGTGAGTGTGTGTGTGAGAGGTGAGTGTGTGTGTGTGAGAGGGGTGAGTGTGTGTGTGAGAGGTGAGTGTGTTTTTGAGAGGTGAGTGTGTGTGAGAGGTGAGTGTGTGTGTGAGAGAGGTGAGTGTATGTGTGTGAAAGGGAGATGAATGTGTGTGTGAGAGAGATGAATATGTGTGTGTGAGAGAGAGATGAATGTGTGTGTGTGACAGAGAGATGAATGTGTGTGTGGGAGAGAGAGATGAATGTGTGTGTGAGAGAGAGATGAATATGTGTGTGTGAGAGAGAGATGAATGTGTGTGTGAGAGAGAGATGAATATGTGTGTGTGAGAGAGAGATGAATGTGTGTGTGTGAGAGAGAGAGAGATGAATATGTGTGTGAGAGTGATGAATATGTGTGTGTGAGAGAGAGATGAATGTGTGTGTGTGAGAGGGAGAGATGAATATGTGTGTGAGAGAGAGATGAATGTGTGTGTGAGAGAGATGAATATGAGTGAGAGAGAGAGATGAATATGTGTGTGAGAGAGAGATGAGTATGTGTGTGTGTGAGAGAGAGATGAATATGTGTGTGTGAGAGAGAGATGAATGTGTGTGTGAGAGGGAGAGATGAATATGTGTGTGAGAGGGAGATGAATATGTGTGTGTGAGAGAGAGATGAATATGTCTGTGTGAGAGAGAGATGAATGTGTGTGTGAGAGAGAGATGAATGGGTGTGTGAGAGAGAGATGAATGTGTGTGTGTGAGAGAGATGAATGTGCGTCTGAGAGAGAGATGAATATGTGTGTGTGAGGGAGAGATGAATATGTGTGTGTGAGAGAGATGAATGTGTGTGTGAGAGAGAGATGAATGTGTGTGTGTGTGTGAGAGAGAGATGAATGTGTGTGTGTGAGAGAGATGAATGTGTGTGTGTGAGAGAGATGAATATGTGTGTGAGAGAGAAATGAATGTGTGTGTGTGAGAGAGAGATGAATGTGTGTGTGAGAGAGAGATGAATATGTGTGTGTGAGAGAGAGATGAATGTGTGTGTGAGAGAGAGATGAATATGTGTGTGTGAGAGAGAGAGATGAATATGTGTGTGTGAGAGAGAGATGAATGTGTGTGTGTGAGAGAGAGAGAGATGAATATGTGTGTGAGAGTGATGAATATGTGTGTGAGAGAGAGATGAATATGTGTGTGTGAGAGAGATGAATATGTGTGTGAGAGAAATGAATATGTGTGTGTGAGAGGGAGAGATGAATATGTGTGTGTGAGAGGGAGAGATGAATATGTGTGTGTGAGAGAGAGATGAATGTGTGTGTGTGAGAGGGAGAGATGAATATGTGTGTGAGAGAGAGATGAATGTGTGTGTGAGAGAGATGAATATGAGTGAGAGAGAGAGATGAATATGTGTGTGTGAGAGGGAGAGATGAATATGTGTGTGTGTGTGAGAGAGATGAATATGTGTGTGTGAGAGAGAGAGATGAATATGTGTGTGTGAGAGAGAGATGAATGTGTGTGTGAGAGGGAGAGATGAATATGTGTGTGAGAGAGAAATGAATATGTGTGTGTGAGAGAGAGATGAATTTGTCTGTGTGAGAGAGAGATGAATGTGTGTGTGAGAGAGAGATGAATGTGTGTGTGAGAGAGAGATGAATGTGTGTGTGTGAGAGAGATGAATGTGCGTCTGAGAGACAGATGAATATGTGTGTGTGAGGGAGAGATGAATATGTGTGTGAGAGAGAGATGAATGTGTGTGTGAGAGAGAGATGAATGTGTGTGTGTGAGAGAGAGATGAATGTGTGTGTGTGAGAGAGATGAATGTGTGTGTGTGAGAGAGATGAATATGTGTGTGACAGAGAAATGAATGTGTGTGAGAGAGAGATGAATATGTGTGTGTGAGAGAGATGAATATGTGTGTGACAGAGAAATGAATGTGTGTGAGAGAGAGATGAATATGTGTGTGTGAGAGAGATGAATATGTGTGAGAGAGAGAGATGAATATGTGTGTGTGAGAGAGAGAGATGAATATGTGTGTGAGAGAGGGAGAGGTGAATATGTGTGTGAGAGAGAGAGATGAATATGTGTGTGAGAGAGAGATGAATATGTGTGTGTGAGAGAGAGATGAATGTGTGTGTGTGAGAGAGATGAATGTGTGTGTGAGAGAGAGATGAATATGTGTGTGTGAGAGAGAGATGAATGTGTGTGTGTGAGAGAGATGAATGTGTGTGTGAGAGAGATGAATATGTGTGTGTGAGAGATGACTGTGTGTGTGTGACAGAGATGAATATGTGTGTGAGAGAGAGATGAATGTGTGTGTGTGAGAGAGAGGAATATGTAAGTGTGAGAGAGATGAATATGTGTGTGTGAGAGAGAGTGAGATGAATATGTGTGTGTGAGAGGTGAGTGTGTGTGAGAGAGGTGCGTATTTGAGAGAGAGGTGAGTGTGTGAGTGTGAGAGAGGTGAGTGTGTGTGTGTGAGGGGGGAGTGTGTGTGAGAGGGGTAGGTGTGTGTGTGTGAGAGGGGTGTGTGTGAGAGAGAGGTGAGTTTGTGTGCGAGAGAGGTGAGTGTGTGTGTGAGAGAGAGTTGAATGTGTGTGTGAGAGAGAGATGAATGTGTGTGTGTGAGAGAGATGAATATGTGAGTGTGAGAGAAATGAATATGTGTGAGAGAGAGAGATGAATATGTGTGTGTGAGAGAGAGAGAGGTGAATATGTGTGTGAGAGAGAGAGAGATGAATATGTGTGAGAGAGAGATGAATGTGTGTGTGAGAGAGAGATGAATGTGTGTGTGTGAGAGAGATGAATGTGTGTGTGAGAGAGAGATGAATATGTGTGGGTGAGAGAGAGAGATGAATATGTGTGTGTGAAAGGGAGAGATGAATATGTGTGTGTGTGAGAGAGAGATGAATATGTGTGTGTGAGAGAGAGATGAATGTGTGTGTGTGAGAGAGATGAATGTGTGTGTGAGAGAGAGAGATGAATATGTGTGTGTGAGAGAGAGAGATAAATATGTGTGTGAGAGGTGTGTGTGTGAGAGAGAGGGTTAGGTGTATGTGAGTGTGTGTGTATGAGAGGTGAATGTGTCTGTGAGAGCGTTGAGTGTGTGTGAGAGAGGTGAGTGTTTGTGTGTGAGAGAGGTGAGTGTGTTTGTGAGAGAGGTGAGTGTGTGTGTGAGGGAGAGGTGAGTGAGTGTGTGTGTGAGAGATGAGTGCGTGAGAGAGAGAGATGAGTGTTTGAGAGAGAGTGATGAATATGTGTGTCTGAGAGAGAGAGATGAATATGTGTGTGAGAGGTGGGTGTGTGAGAGGGGTAGGTGTGTGTGTGTGTGAGAGAGATGAGTGTTTCTGTGAGAGAGTGAGGTGTCTGTGTGTGAGAGGTGAGTTTATGTGAGGTGAGTGTGTGTGAGAGGTGAGTGTGTGTGTGAGAGAGAGGTGAGTCTTTGTGTGAGAGGTGAATGTGTGTGTGTGTGAGAGAGGTGTGTGTGTGAGAGAGGTGAGTGTGTGTGTGAGGTGAGTGTGTGTGTGTGAGGTGTGTGTGTGTGTGAGGGAGGTGTGTGAGTTAGAGAGGTGAGTGTGTGTGTGTGTGAGAGGTGAGTGCGTGTGTGAGAGAGGTGAGTGTGTGTGTGAGAGTGGTGAGTGTGTGTGTGCGTGAGTGGTGAGTTTGTGTGTGTGTGTGAGATGTAGGTGTGTGTGTGTGAGAGGGGTGAGTGTGTGTGTGAGAGGTGAGTGTGTTTTTGAGAGGTGAGTGTGTGTGAGAGGTGAGTGTGTGTGTGAGAGAGGTGAGTGTGTGTGTGTGTGAGAGGGGAGTGTGTGTTAGAGGGTTCGGTGTGTGTGAGTGAGAGGGTGAGTGTGTGTGCGAGAGAGAGAGTGAGGTGAATATGTGTGTTTGATAGGTGGGTGTGTGAGAGAGTGAGGTGTGTGTGTGTGTGAGAGATAAGTGTGTGTGAGAGAGGTGAGTGTGTTTGTGTGTGAGGTGAGTGTGTGTGAGAGAGGTGAGTGTGTGTGTGAGAGGGGTAGGTGTGTGTGTGTGAGAGAGGTGAGTGTGTGAGAGAGTGAGGTGTGTGTGTGTGTGAGAGGTAAGTGTATGTGAGAGAGGTGAGTGTGTTTGTGTGTGAGGTGTGTGTGTGTGTGAGAGAGGTGAGTGTGTGTGAGAGAGGTGAGTGTGTGTGTCTGAGAGAGAGAGGTGAGTGTGTGTGTGTGAGAGGTGAGTGTGTGAGAGAGTGAGGTGTGTGTGTGTGTGTGAGAGGTGAGTGTGTGTGTGTGAGAGGTGAGTGTGTGAGAGAGTGAGGTGTGTGTGTGTGTGTGAGGTGAGTGTGTGTGTGAGAGAGAGGTGAGTGGTTGTGTGAGAGATGAATGTGTGTGTGTGTGTGAGAGAGAGAAATGTGAGTGTGTGTGTGAGAGAGGTGAGTGTGCGTGTGAGAGGTGAGTGTGTGTGTGAGGTGAGTGTCTGTGTGAGAGAGGTGTCTGTGTGAGAGAGGTGAGTGTGTGTGTGTGAGGTGAGTGTGTGTGTGAGAGAGATGAGTGTGTGTTTGTGTGAGAGAGAGGTGTGTGTATGTGTGTGTGAGAGGGAGATGAATGTTTGTGTGAGAGAGAGATGAATATGTGTGTGTGAAAGGGAGAGATGAATATGTGTGAGAGAGAGATGAATATGTGTGAGAGAGAGAGACGAATCTGTGTGTGTGAGCGGGAGAGATGAATGTGTGTGTGAGAGAGATGAATATGTGTGTGTGAGAGAGAGATGAATGTGTGTGTGTGAGAGGGAGAGATGAATATGTGTGTGAGAGAGATGAATGTGTGTGTGTGAGAGAGATGAATGTGTGTGTGTGAGAGAGAGAGATGAATATGTGTGTGTGAGAGAGAGAGATGAATATGTGCGTGAGAGAGATGAATCTGTGTGTGAGAGAGAGAGATGAATATGTGTGTGTGAGAGGGATGAATATGTGTGTGAGAGAGAGATGAATATGTGTGTGTGAGAGAGAGATGAATGTGTGTGTGTGAGAGGGAGAGATGAATATGTGTGAGAGAGTGAGATGAATATGTGTGTGTGAGAGGGAGAGATGAATATGTGTGTGTGAGAGAGAGAGATGAATGTGTGTGTGAGAGAGTAATGAATATGTGTGTGTGAGAGAGAGAGATGAATATGTGTGTGTGAGTGAGAGATGAATGTGTGTGTGAGAGGGAGAGATGAATATGTGTGTGAGAGTGAGATGAATATGTGTGTGTGAGAGGGAGAGATGAATATGTGTGTGTGAGAGAGAGAGATGAATGTGTGTGTGAGAGAGTAATGAATATGTGTGTGTGAGAGAGAGAGATGAATATGTGTGTGTGAGTGAGAGATGAATGTGTGTGTGAGAGGGAGAGATGAATATGTGTGTGAGAGTGAGATGAATATGTGTGTGTGAGAGGGAGAGATGAATATGTGTGTGTGTGAGAGAGATGAATGTGTGTGTGAGAGAGAGATGAATATGTGTGTGTGAGGGAGAGATGAATATGTGTGTGAGAGAGATATGCATGTGTGTGTGAGAGAGAGATGAATGTGTGTGTGAGAGAGAGATGAATGTGTGTGTGTGAGAGAGATGAATGTGTGTGTGAGAGAGAGATGAATGTGTGTGTGTGTGAGAGAGATGAATATGTGTGTGTGAGAGAGAGATGAATGTCTGTGTGAGAGAGAGATGAATGTGTGAGAGAGATGAATATGTGAGTGTGAGAGTGATGAATATGTGTGAGAGAGAGAGATGAATATGTGTGTGTGAGAGAGAGAGAGGTGAATATGTGTGTGAGAGAGATGAATATGTGTGAGAGAGAGAGACGAATATGTGTGTGTGAGCGGGAGAGATGAATGTGTGTGTGAGAGAGATGAATATGTGTGTGTGAGAGAGAGATGAATGTGTGTGTGTGAGAGGGAGAGATGAATATGTGTGTGTGAGAGAGATGAATGTGTGTGTGAGAGAGAGAGATGAATATGTGTGTGTGAGAGAGAGAGATGAATATGTGCGTGAGAGAGATGAATATGTGTTTGAGAGAGAGAGATGAATATGTGTGTGTGAGAGGGATGAATATGTGTGTGAGAGAGAGATGAATATGTGTGTGTGAGAGAGAGATGAATGTGTGTGTGTGAGAGGGAGAGATGAATATGTGTGAGAGAGTGAGATGAATATGTGTGTGTGAGAGGGAGAGATGAATATGTGTGTGTGAGAGAGAGAGATGAATGTGTGTGTGAGAGAGTAATGAATATGTGTGTGTGAGAGAGAGAGATGAATATGTGTGTGTGAGTGAGAGATGAATGTGTGTGTGAGAGGGAGAGATGAATATGTGTGTGAGAGTGAGATGAATATGTGTGTGTGAGAGGGAGAGATGAATATGTGTGTGTGAGAGAGAGAGATGAATGTGTGTGTGAGAGAGTAATGAATATGTGTGTGTGAGAGAGAGAGATGAATATGTGTGTGTGAGTGAGAGATGAATGTGTGTGTGAGAGGGAGAGATGAATATGTGTGTGAGAGTGAGATGAATATGTGTGTGTGAGAGGGAGAGATGAATATGTGTGTGTGTGAGAGAGATGAATGTGTGTGTGAGAGAGAGATGAATGTGTCTGTGAGAGAGAGATGAATATGTGTGTGAGAGAGATATGCGTGTGTGAGAGAGAGATGAATGTGTGTGTGTGAGAGAGATGAATGTGTGTGTGAGAGAGAGATGAATGTGTGTGTGTGTGAGAGAGATGAATATGTGTGTGTGAGAGAGAGATGAATGTCTGTGTGAGAGAGAGATGAATGTCTGTGTGTCTGAGAGAGATGAATGTGTGTGTGTGAGAGAGATGAATATGTGTTTGAGAGAGAGATGAATGTGTGTGAGAGAGATGAATATGTGAGTGTGAGAGAGATGAATATGTGTGAGAGAGAGAGATGAATATGTGTGTGTGAGAGAGAGAGAGGTGAATATGTGTGTGAGAGAGAGAGAGATGAATATGTTTGAGAGAGAGAGAGATGAATGTGTGTGTGAGAGAGAGATGAATGTGTGTGTGAGAGAGAGATGAATGTGTGTGTGTGAGAGAGATGAATATGTGAGTGTGAGAGAGATGAATATGTGTGAGAGAGAGAGAGATGAATATGTGTGTGTGAGAGGGAGAGATGAATGTATGTGTGAGAGGGAGAGATGAATCTGTGTGTGTGAGTGAGATGAATGTGTGTGTGAGAGAGAGAGATGAATATGTGTGAGAGAGAGATGAGTGTGTGTGTGAGAGAGAGAGATGAGTGTGTGTGTGAGAGAGAGAGATGGATATGTGTGTGTGAGAGAGAGAGATAAATATGTGTGTGAGAGGTGTGTGTGTGTGTGAGAGAGGGGTAGGTGTGTGTGTGTGTGTGTGTGAGAGAGAGGTGAGTGTGTGTGTATGAGAGGTGAATGTGTCTGTGAGAGCGGTGAGTGTGTGTGAGAGAGGTGTAGTGTTTGTGTGTGAGAGAGGTGAGTGTGTGTGTGAGAGAGGTGAGTGTGTGTGTGAGAGAGGTGAGTGAGTGTGTGTGTGAGAGATGAGTACGTGAGAGAGAGAGATGAGTGTGTGAGAGAGAGAGATGAGTGTGTGAGAGAGAGAGATGAATATGTGTGTGTGAGAGAGAGAGATGAATATGTGTGTGAGAGATGGGTGTGTGTGAGGGATGTGTGTGTGTGTGTGAGAGAGGTGAGTGTTTGTGTGAGAGAGTGAGGTGTCTGTGTGTGTGAGAGGTGAGTTTATGTCAGGTGAGTGTGTGAGAGAGAGGTGAGTGTTTTTGTGAGAGGTGAATGTGTGTGTGTGAGAGAGAGGTGTGTGTGTGTGAGAGAGGTGAGTGTGTGTGTGAGGTGAGTGTGTGTGTGTGTGAGGTGTGTGTGTGTGAGAGAGGTGTGTGTGTGAGAGAGGTGAGTGTGTGTGTGTGTGAGAGGTGAGTGTGTGTGTGAGAGTGGTGAGTGTGTGTGTGTGTGTGTGAGAGGTGAGTGTGTGTGTGAGAGGTGAGTGTGTGTGTGTGAGAGGGGTGAGTGTGTGTGAGAGAGGTGAGTGTGTGTGTGTGAGAGAGGTGAGTGTGTGTGTAAGAGAGGTGAGTGTATGTGTGAGAGAGGAGAGAGCGGTGAGTGTATGTGAGAGACTGGTGAGTGTGTGTGAGAGAGAGAAGTGAGTGTGTGTGTAGAGTGGTAAGTGTGTGTGTGTCCGATATGAGAATCCAGCTTTTCAGCAGAATTCCCAATAAAAATACAGAAATGTAAGATGTAGATGTGTGAGAGAGAGATGAATATGTGTGTGAGAGAAAGAGAGATGAATGTGTGTGTGAGAGGGAGAGATGAATGTGTGTGAGAGAGAGGAGAGATGAATGTGTGTGTGAGAGAGATGAATATGTGTGTGAGAGAGAGAGAGATGAATGTGTGTGTGAGAGAGAGAGAGATGAATATGTGTGTGAGAGAGAGAGATGAATATGTGTGCGTGAGAGAGAGATGAATATGTGTGTGTGAGAGTGAGAGATGAATACGTGAGTGTGAGAGAGATGCATATGTGTGTGTGAGAGAGGTGAGTGTGTGTGTGTGTGAGAGGGGAGTTTGTGTTAGAGGGGTCGGTGTGTGTGAGTGAGAGGGTGAGTGTGTGTGTGAGAGAGAGAGTGAGGTGAATATGTGTGTTTGATAGATGGGTGTGTGAGAGAGTGAGGTGTGTGTGTGTGAGAGATAAGTGTGTGTGAGAGAGATGAGTGTGTTTGTGTGTGAGGTGAGTGTGTGTGTGAGAGAGGTGAGTGTGTTTGTGTGTGAGGTGTGTGTGTGTGTGAGAGAGGTGAGTGTGTGCGAGAGAGGTGAGTGTGTGTGTGTGTGAGAGAGGTGAGTGTGTGAGAGAGTGAGGTGTGTGTGTGTGTGAGAGGTAAGTGTGTGTGAGAGAGGTGAGTGTGTTTGTGTGTGAGGTGTGTGTGTGTGTGAGAGAGGTGAGTGTGTGCGAGAGAGGTGAGTGTGTGTGTGTGTGAGAGAGGTGAGTGTGTGTGTGTGAGAGAGAGGTGAGTGTGTGTGTGTGAGAGGTGAGTGTGTGAGAGAGTGAGGTGTGTGTGTCTGAGAGGTGAGTGTGTGTGTGAGAGAGAGGTGAGTGTTTGTGTGAGAGATGAATGTGTGTGTGTGTGTGAGAGAGAAAGGTGAGTGTGTGTGTGAGAGAGGTGAGTGTGCGTGTGAGAGGTGAGTGTGTGTGTGAGGTGAGTGTCTGTGTGAGAGAGGTGTCTGTGTGAGAGAGGTGAGTGTGTGTGTGTGAGGTGAGTGTGTGTATGAGAGAGATGAGTGTGTGTTTGTGTGAGAGACAGTTGTGTGTGGGTGTGTGTGTGTGAGAGAGAGAGATGAGTGTGGGAGAGAGATGAGTGTGTGTGTGAGATAGAGAGATGAGTGTGTGTGTGAGAGAGAGAGATGAGTGTGTGTGTGAGAGATAGAGATGAATATGTTTGTGTGAGAGAGAGAGATAAATATGTGTGTGAGAGGTGTGTGTGTGTGAGTGAGGGGTAGGTGTGTGTGTGTGTGTATGAGAGAGAGGTGAGTGTGTGTGTATGAGAGGTGAATGTGTGTGTGAGAGAGAGGTGAGTGAGTGTGTGTGTGAGATGAGTGCGTGAGAGAGAGAGATGAGTGTGTGAGAGAGAGAGATGAGTGTGTGAGAGAGAGAGATGAATATGTGTGTGTGAGAGAGAGAGATGAATATGTGTGTGAGAGATGGGTGTGTGAGAGGGATAGGTGTGTGTGTGTGTGAGAGAGGTGAGTGTTTGTGTGAGAGAGTGAGGTGTCTGTGTGTGTGAGAGGTGAGTTTATGTCAGGTGAGTGTGTGTGTGTGAGAGGTAAGTGTGTGTGTGAGAGAGAGGTGAGTGTTTTTCTGAAAGGTGAATGTGTGTGTGTGTGAGAGAGGTGTGTGTGTGTGAGAGAGGTGAGTGTGTGTGTGAGGTGAGTGTGTGTGTGTGTGAGGTGTGTGTGTGTGTGAGAGAGGTGTGTGTGTGAGAGAGGTGAGTGTGTGTGTGTGTGAGAGGTGAGTGTGTGTGTGAGAGAGGTGAGTGTGTGTGTGAGAGTGGTGAGTGTGTGTGTGTGTGAGAGGTGAGTGTGTGTGTGTGAGAGGTGAGTGTGTGTGTGTGAGAGGGGTGAGTGTGTGTGTGAGAGGTGAGTGTGTTTTTGAGAGGTGAGTGTGTGTGAGAGGTGTGTGTGTGTGTGAGAGAGGTGAGTGTGTGTGTGAGAGAGGTGAGTGTGTGTGTAAGAGAGGTGAGTGTATGTGTGAGAGAGGAGAGAGCGGTGAGTGTATGTGAGAGACTGGTGAGTGTGTGTGAGAGAGAGAAGTGAGTGTGTGTGTAGAGTGGTGAGTGTGTGTGTGTCCGATATGAGAATCCAGCTTTCCAGCCGAATTCCCAATAAAAATACAGAAATGTAAGATGTAGATGTGTGAGAGAGAGATGAATATGTGTGTGAGAGAAAGAGAGATGAATGTGTGTGTGAGAGGGAGAGATGAATGTGTGTGAGAGAGAGGAGAGATGAATGTGTGTGTGAGAGAGATGAATATGTGTATGAGAGAGAGAGAGATGAATGTGTGTGTGAGAGAGAGAGAGATGAATATGTGTGTGAGAGAGAGAGATGAATATGTGTGCGTGAGAGAGAGATGAATATGTGTGTGTGAGAGTGAGAGATGAATACGTGAGTGTGAGAGAGATGCATATGTGTGTGTGAGAGAGGTGAGTGTGTGTGTGTGTGAGAGGGGAGTGTGTGTTAGAGGGGTCGGTGTGTGTGAGTGAGAGGGTGAGTGTGTGTGTGAGAGAGAGAGTGAGGTGAATATGTGTGTTTGATAGGTGGGTGTGTGAGAGAGTGAGGTGTGTGTGTGTGTGAGAGATAAGTGTGTGTGAGAGAGGTGAGTGTGTTTGTGTGTGAGGTGAGTGTGTGTGTGAGAGAGGTGAGTGTGTGTGTGAGAGAGGTGAGTGTGTGTGTGAGAGGGGTAGGTGTGTGTGTGTGAGAGAGGTGAGTGTGTGAGAGAGTGAGGTGTGTGTGTGTGTGAGAGGTAAGTGTGTGTGAGAGAGGTGAGTGTGTTTGTGTGTGAGGTGTGTGTGTGTGTGAGAGAGGTGAGTGTGTGCGAGAGAGGTGACTGTGTGTGTGTGTGAGAGAGGTGAGTGTGTGTGTGTGAGAGAGAGGTGAGTGTGTGTGTGTGAGAGGTGAGTGTGTGAGAGAGTGAGGTGTGTGTGTGTCTGAGAGGTGAGTGTGTGTGTGAGAGAGAGGTGAGTGTTTGTGTGAGAGATGAATGTGTGTGTGTGTGTGAGAGAGAAAGGTGAGTGTGTGTGTGAGAGAGGTGAGTGTGCGTGTGAGAGGTGAGTGTGTGTGTGAGGTGAGTGTCTGTGTGAGAGAGGTGTCTGTGTGAGAGAGGTGAGTGTGTGTGTGTGAGGTGAGTGTGTGTATGAGAGAGATGAGAGTGTGTTTGTGTGAGAGAGAGGTGTGTGTGGGTGTGTGTGTGTGAGAGAGAGAGATGAGTGTGTGAGAGAGATGAGTGTGTGTGTGAGAGAGAGAGATGAGTGTGTGTGTGAGAGAGAGATGAGTGTGTGTGTGAGAGAGAGAGATGAATATGTGTGTGTGAGAGAGAGAGATAAATATGTGTGTGAGAGGTGTGTGTGTGTGAGAGAGGGGTAGGTGTGTGTGTGTGTGTGTGAGAGAGAGGTGAGTGTGTGTGTATGAGAGGTGAATGTGTCTGTGAGAGCGGTGAGTGTGTGTGAGAGAGGTGAGTGTGTGTGTGAGAGAGGTGAGTGTGTGTGTGAGAGAGAGGTGAGTGAGTGTGTGTGTGAGAGATGAGTGCGTGAGAGAGAGAGATGAGTGTGTGAGAGAGAGAGATGAATATGTGTGTGTGAGAGAGAGAGATGAATATCTGTGTGAGAGGTGGGTGTGTGAGAGGGGTAGGTGTGTGTGTGTGTGAGAGAGGTGAGTGTTTGTGTGAGAGAGTGAGGTGTCTGTGTGTGTGAGAGGTGAGTTTATGTCAGGTGAGTGTGTGTGTGTGAGAGGTAAGTGTGTGTGTGAGAGAGAGGTGAGTGTTTTTGTGAGAGGTGAATGTGTGTGTGTGTGAGAGAGGTGTGTGTGTGTGAGAGAGGTGAGTGTGTGTGTGAGGTGAGTGTGTGTGTGTGTGAGGTGTGTGTGTGTGTGTGTGTGAGAGAGAGGTGTGTGTGTGAGAGAGGTGAGTGTGTGTGTGTGTGTGAGAGGTGAGTGCGTGTGTGAGAGAGGTGAGTGTGTGTGTGAGAGTGGTGAGTGTGTGTGTGTGTGAGAGGTGAGTGTGTGTGTGTGAGAGGTGAGTGTGTGTGTGTGAGAGGGGTGAGTGTGTGTGTGAGAGGTGAGTGTGTTTTTGAGAGGTGAGTGTGTGTGAGAGGTGAGTGTGTGTGTGAGAGAGGTGAGTGTGTGTGAGAGAGGTGAGTGTGTGTGTAAGAGAGGTGAGTGTATGTGTGAAAGAGGAGAGAGTGGTGAGTGTATGTGAGAGACTGGTGAGTGTGTGTGAGAGATAGAAGTGAGTGTGTGTGTAGAGTGGTGAGTGTGTGTGTGTCCGATATGAGAATCCAGCTTTTCAGCCGAATTCCCAATAAAAATACAGAAATGTAAGATGTCGCTACTTTTTAAATAAATGAACCTTTTACTTATAATAAACATATACACAAAAAATTGAAAATTGTTCCATGAATTTGTATTTTGTATGTTTGTATCTGTTGCATGCAAACAGCAATACTCTTGAGGTTAAAAGGGTTCCGTGGCTGGAACTGACTTTCACCATTACAGTGATTGCTGAGAAAGGCTTCTCTTAACCAACGGAACTCATTGCTTTGTGGCATTCTCTCCGTACTGAATTAATGTCTTATTTGTTTATTTATATTCCTTGTTTATCTTAAAGACAGGACTGAGTGTGGTATTATCAGGTATTACGGTACCTGAGAGGCTAAAGTACCATTGGTTAAACCTAGGGGTTTACCATTGGCTGTATAGTATAGTAGCTCCGCCCTGCTAGGTGGGGTATAAGAACCCGTGCCTTCCCAGCAGTCCTCGTTCTGTACCTGAGCAGCTGGGGAACAGTTCTAGCTTATTAAAGCCTTCAGTTGTACTACAACCTCGTTTTAGTAGTTATTGATCGTGCATCACTGAGAAATCAATTTAGCTAAACTCTGTGGATTAGGTGTTTAGTAGGACGTGCTCAAGCCTTCCATATTCCCCCTGCCTCAGTACCTCAGTACCAATTCCTCTGTTCATTTCAGGAGTCTGCTTCATTATTAAATTAGAGTCCATATCCATTTGGCAGCCTATTTATCTAACAGAAAAAAAGCCACTGCTAACATTGCAGTTAGATTTGTGTTCTTCCTTCCCTTTTTTACCAAATGATCCCTTTTGTGTTTATTCTACAAGCATTCGGCTACCTACTCGCCATCTTTTAGTTTGAATACGTTTTCTGCCTTTGAGAATACAACGCAATCCTGCTATGTTTTATTTTGGTGCGATTGCAAAGGTGGCAGTCGTGCTTGACGAGCATGTTGCAGTGTTGCTCTGCAATGAGTAATAAGCAGGGGCTGGGCAGATAATTAACCATAAACCTCTTCACATCATTGATTGCAGCTTGTTTAATCCAATGTAGCTGAGCGAGTTTCAGATCAAGGCTGCAGTGCAGGTGCGACATACAGCTGCTGATGGCTATCTCAGGATTTTGTTCACACTGTTATTGCTAATCGGGATCAATGGGCAAACCATTAATTACCCCATTAAGCAGAATTTACTGTACTATGTTCATTTTACTTAATATATTGACAGCCTTACACAAAACCGCAGTTTTAATATGTGAAAGAAATCCTGCATTCTGGGTGTTCTTGCACCCTTTTGACTGAAACATCCTTTTAAACACTAAAAAGCAGCTAAATTTTCTATCATATGTTCAACGGCTTCTTAATTAATATCCATCAAACAAAATAGAGTGGGATGCAAAAAAATTGATGCAGTGAATGTTTCTCTGCTGATCGGACTTTCCGATGACCTAAGCTTAAGTTATTAGTGGCCGTGGTCTGATTCTCGACCAAGGCTGAATATTTCTCCATATAAATACCTGTTCATTTCAAGAGCACCTTCCTCATTTCTTTGTGTTACTCATACTAAATCAGGTAGAAAATGCTTTAGCAATGAGATTGCTGGATCTTCTGGTGACGTCTTGTGCGAGCAAGTCACATGAAAGGTGGCTCCCGCCAAGGTCTTCGTTTTTAAAAAATCCCTTTTGCCCATTTTTCAGGGGAGTTTTGTGTCCAAACCCAGTTGGCCGATGTGGGGCATATTTACTCGATGGTGCAATATCAAAGGTTTCGACAAAATAGCCCACTGGGAAAAAAATCCAGGCTGGTAGTCCGACGAAGGAATCCGAAGGAGAGAAGATGGCAGAGGTGGCCGTGTCTATTACAGTAGACACCGTGTAGCTGTGGTGATGATGCAGGAACTGGAAAAATTTGGGAAGCAGGTGGACAGGTAGTTTGAGCGGCAAGGTAAAGAGATGAAGGAATCCTTTAAAGCCACTATCAAGGAAGCATTGGGCCCGAAATGAGAACAACTTGGTAAGACCACGAAGACTGTGAAAGAGCAAGGCGAGATGTTGAAGGGTGTGGAGGTGGCCTTGTCGCAGCATGAGGGGTGGTTTCCCTCGTTGGAAGTGGAGTTGCTGCTCGTGGCAGAGAGTAACAAGAGCCTGAGGCCAAAAGTGGAACATCTGGAGAACAGGTCTGGCAGCTGAACCTCAGGATGATGAGGCTTCCAGATGGAGTGGAGGGCTTGAGGCCTACCGGGTACTTCTCGGAGATGTTCTTTCGGCTGATGGGGGGTGGGTGGGGAGGCGGGGGGTGGGGTTTTTCACCCCTGCGGAGTTGGATAGAGCCCACCAGGCATTCTGGCAGGAACCACGGCCAAATGAGCCATCGTGGGCGGTGATTATCCGCTTTCATAGTTTCCGGAGGAAGGAGCGGGTTTTGGAGTGGGCAATGAAGAACCGTAACATTGACTGGCTGGTATGGGCACGTTCTGTCAGGGGCCTTCATTAGGAAGAGGGAACTGGGACTGCCTGAGGAGGGCTAATGGGGACTTTGTATATGAGATACGGGTTGGTGGGGGTTGATGATGTTTTCTTACAATGTGCTAATGTTTCTTGTTTTTTCTTGGATGTCAGGGTTGTAAAAGGGCTGTTTGATAGGGTATCAGCAGGGGAAGTGGAGTATAGTAAGGACACATGGCGCGAGATTGCACGCGGCTGTGCAAATTGAATTTTACCAGCCAAGCGGATAGGGTTAAGACTGACCTGCAAAGGTGGGACAGCCTCCCATTGTCCTTAATGGGCCGGGTTCAGTCCATCAAAATAAACATCTCACTGAGGTTCATGTTCTTATTTCAGTGTCTTCCGGTATTTTTACCCAAGTCAATTGTTCGGGGGATTTAGTGGCTTATATTGAGGATTTGGAGGGGAGGTCCTACAGAGGGATAAACAGCCGGGGGGGCTTGCGCTGCCAAATTTGATACTTTAGTACTGGGCTGCCAACGCGGAGAAGGTATGGGGGTGGTGTTGACCCAGGGTCTACCTGGGTGCGGATGAAGTCTGGGCCGTGCAGAGGGTCCAGTTTGGTGGTGCTGGCAATGGCGTCTCTGCCCTTTGCTCCAGCAAGGTACTCTTCAAACCCATTGTTGTCTCCACTTTGAAAGTATTAATTTCGAGCTGGGGTCAGCGGCAAGCTGGGCCCCCGGCTTGGGTCACTGTCTGTGCGGAGTCTGCACGTTCTCCCTGTGTCTGCAAGGGTTTCCTCTGGGAGCACCGGTTTCCTCCCACATGTCCCAAAAGACGTGCTGTCAGGTGAATTGGACATTCTGAATTCTCCCTCAGTGTACCCGAACATGCGCCAGAGAGTGGCGACGAGGGGCTTTTCACAGTAACTTCATTGCCGTGTTAATGTAAGCCTACTTGTGACAATAAAGATTATTATTATTATTTGTATGAACCACTTGTTCAAGTCGGCAAAGTTGGATGCCACATTTGGGGGGTGGAAGGGGAGGGGGCTGGAGAGAGTGAGTGATTTATTTTTGGAGGGGCAGTTTACCAGCCTGGAGGAGCTGAAGGAGAGATTCGGGTTCGCAGGTTCGGGCGAGTTTACATACCTCCAGGTTTGAAATTTTGTTCGACGGATGTTCCCGACATTTCAGGTGGCACGGTCTTCAACCTTATTGGATAGGGTTCTTTCCTGCTCAGTTATTGTTCTTATTATTTGGTTTACTGTTGTCTGTAATTTTTGCTCTTTTCGGATATAACATGCTAAAAGTTTAATAAAAATATATATTTTTTAATTAATGATATTGCTTTTTCCTTTATTAACATATTATTGGCTATCCCTCCCGAGCAACTATGATTGTCCTCCATGAGCTCAAAGATTGTTGATAAGGCCGATTCAGGGCCTGGATATTGGATGTTTGTTGTCGTTTGCGATGTCTGGCACTGTCACGGTGTGTTCTTCTCTCTGCACTCTCTTTGCCTCTTCAATTTGTTGTCATTGGTTCTCACAATGCTAAGATCCTTCCCACAGACTTTGCCGCCACCTGGTTCAATCCAAATGGATATCCTCCCAGGAGTGGATGTTGATGTTACTTTTCTTCATGTTGGTTTTCAGCACATTCTTGAAGTGCTTCTTCAGTCCTCCTCTTGTGTTTGCCCTGACTGAGCTGGGAGAAGAAGGCCTGATTTGGGAACCTGGTATCTGACATTCAAACTATATGACCAACTCAACAAAGCTGATGGTGGACACCATAGCCTCAATGCTTGTGGTGCCTACTTGTGAGACAACATTGATGTTGCTGCATCTGTTCTTCCACTTAATATGTAAGATCTTCGGCAGGCATTGTTGATGGTATGACTCCTGTGCTTTGAGGTGTAAGTTGTCCATGTTTCAGGCCCGTATCCTAAACTAGGGATCACAATCACCAAGGTAAATCATGACCTTGGTTTCAGTTTTGACATCACACTGTGTTCCTCAGGTGGCCAAAGGTTGTACCAGCAGATTTCAGGTGATGTTGGATTTCTTTTTTGTTACTCATTTGTCTGTTTCTACTACAGAAGATGATCCCTCTGGCTATCCTGTCGGGAGTGCTATGGCAGACTGTCCTTGAGCCCTTTCTCCAATAAAGGGTGAGCAGAGTGGATCCTAAAGAGGGCAACTCAGTCCGGTTAAAGCTGCCGAAAGGCAACCCTGCTTCATCTGAGTGTTTGACAACCATCTTGTGCCAGATCACAATTAGAAGCTTTCAGATAACATAATTCTGCTCCTGTCGCCATTTGCTGGTCGTTGAAGGGCTTGGGAGATGTGCTAGGAAAGGAAGATGCCTGTGCGTGACATCTTTTAGTGGGGAGAATGGTCACACACCAGCTTCCACATGTGTCTTGACAGAACAAAACCTTAATCCAATGGCAAGGAAACCAAGACAATTGGAGGTTTTGTTTTGCTGCAGCCTTCGTCTGTCAGAACAATCATTGGGATATTCCAGATGGCACATCTTCCTCCGACTGTTCTGCTGTTGACGACCTGTTTGGAAGAGCCCTGTCTTCTGAGTTTTTCTATGGCTCCGAACAGGCCTTCTCGGTACCTGAAGTAGCCCAGGACATGAGAAGTCCCACCGTGCTTCACCCTGTTTTGATAGACCCTTTCCTACTTATTGCCCAGCTCCACAGTGAGAATGAATGGGTGGACTTTGGAACCCTCATTAACATAGCCAACAACATTTACACAACACAAAGACGGTTTCATTACATCAGTCCACTCTGTGATTAACCGGACACTGGGACAACTCATGCTCTTCGTATGATGCTCTATCATGCTGAGTTTACACTGCACAAGTTTAATGTTGGTGTCACAAAGCATGCTTATGTTATCCGCGGGGATGTCTCAACTTGAACGCCGGTTTGTGGGAGTGTATAGTTTTATTTTGTTTCAGTGTGAGGATAAATATCCCAGTTGTCGTGTAACAATTATTAAATAGTATTTATTAAAGTAAAGAAAGACAAATACACATGAACAGGGACTATTCTACTCACATAATTATTCTACTTACATGAATTGCTAAACACATCCACAGTTTATATAGAACATACCCCTTGTTCCAAAATATATCTACAATACCTGAACTCCATAAGAATTCCCCTGTTCTCCAAACAACATTCAAATTAAATAGCCATCTCATACTTACCACACAGTCAGGGATTATACTCCAATTTGGGAAATGTCTTTTTGTGGTCCAGAGAAGATAATTAAAGCTGTCATTAGGAAGGTTTACTGCACTGCCTTGGCTCTGAGACATAGAGGCTGTTAGCTGCAAAACTTGTTCTTCAGGCTTGGTGGCTGGAAACTGGCTTGTTTGCTTCCTGAGCCTGCAATATGGTAACTGGTCTCCCTGGCTACTGATCGTCTGGCCAATTATACCTTTGTTCTACTTTGTTTATGGCTTTTGTGCATTTGGCTCTTTGCCCCTATCAAGTTCCTTGACTATACATTAACATATGTATACCACATTGATTTTCCCAAATGTCTATAAGCTTTTTCTCTTAAGCTATTCACATTTGATTCTTATCTAAACTTCCTTCTAAACTTGTTACTGGGGAGAGCATCTCCTTTGGAACCTTTTGAGCACTGTCTACTGCTATCTCTAGGCAGAATTCTACCTGTTGCTAGACATCTTGCATCTTATTTTGTTTTCAGTTCATTTGACTGCTGTTGCTAGGCAGATTCATGACAGTCGGCGTGAAGCCATAACCGCTTCACACTAATGCTAAAAGTGGGGTACAAACCTGATGTGGAGATGAAGATTGCCAATCCTGGTTAAACATTTTCCTAGAGGTTTTAACCTGCCTCCATTGACACACCCCACATTCTTGCAATTGGCTGCCTGACATGTCCATTTTCATGGGGCACACTGCCTTGCTATGCCAATCAGAAAGCAAATAGACTCATCATTTGCCAATTGGATGATATGCAAATTTCCGTTGGTCGTTTCTTCCATGCCCAATAATTTTATAATTAATAAATAAAAATGTTTAAATTATTTTTTTGAATTGGCGCCATGGTTTTTCTCTGGGGATGCTTACAGCAGACAATTCATGAATACACCAGGAAACTCCTCGAGGATTGGCAGTCTGGGTCCATCCACAAACTCCCACATGAAGCAAACACTGAATTTAGGCTGCACTTACCCACACTGCAGTTAGTCATATCGTGTGAAGTGTTGTACTGAGGGCTACAGTTGCAGTGTATGTGTATCGTCAACGTCACACTCTTTGTGCTGAGGAGGAAAGACTCTCTTTTAGGCATCACTCCAATGTACACCCAAGCAACAGCACTAAACCAAGTGACATAGATAAATCAGAAACATTATAGTGTGCAATCAAACGGGAGGGGTTGAATCTGAAGAGACATTTCTATGAAAGTGAAGAGCCCTTGGATTCAACTCTGTAAGTTATAGATTTGAACAGACAGCCTATTGATTATCCTACGCAGCCCTGACATTCAAGGATCCAGCCTGTGATTTGAACAGGCAGTTGAGATCGACCAAGACTGCCCACTGGTTAAGCCCCTCAATTCATAGACATGGACAAGCAGCCTCTCACTCAGAAGACAAAGTACTGAGCATTTGAAATCTAAAAATGCTGGAAAATATATCCACTTGGTCTGTTTTGAAAAATAAGATGCTGTTTGGATTGCTCTGTATTGGCACATTTTTTGCATTTATATCTGAACATACAGGCTGAATCTGGATTTGAGCAACATCGCACGGATTCAAAGAAGCAGTCATGAAATCCGACTGAGTATCCCTGGGCTTCAAACGGATGGCCAGTGTGTTATATTGTGCAGCCCTGACATTTGAATAGACAGTAATGCAATTCAAACAGGGAGGCCTATTGATCTGAGCAACAGGCAGCTAGCGATTTGAACAGGCAGCCTGAGGTTTAAACAGGGAATTTATGGATTACACTACACGGCTTTGACATTTAAACAGGCAGCCTGGGGATTCAAAGAGATAGCCCTGGGATTGAGGAAGGCTACCAGTGGATCACATTAAGCAGAGTCGAGCAACCCTTGGGATTTAAGCATGTATTCCTGTAATTTGAACAGACAACCCATGAATTGCATTAGGCAGCTAACAGATTTTAACAGGCAGTCCTGAGACCATCCGGCCTATGGAGTGCATTTATGCAGCATTGGCAATTGGATAGGTCTGCCTGATAGTCAAAGCAGAGCACATTGATTATGCTGCACACCCTTTAATAACAAACAAGTTGGCTGATCAAGGATTCAAACACTTTATGGATTACTGAAGAGACTCCGCAACATCCCTGGGATTTAAAGTATTTTCCTTGGAATTTGAACGGATAACCAACGCATAACCGTCCCCTGACTTTGGAATGAACAGGCAGTGGAGTCCGATACAGATGGCCCATGAGGGAACTGTGAGACACAATTTTGGCAAT
The DNA here is from genome assembly GCF_047496885.1 of Scyliorhinus torazame. Taxonomy (NCBI): domain Eukaryota; kingdom Metazoa; phylum Chordata; class Chondrichthyes; order Carcharhiniformes; family Scyliorhinidae; genus Scyliorhinus; species Scyliorhinus torazame. The sequence continues at coordinate 144,346,779 of NC_092719.1, forward strand.
GATGCAATTTGTACTAATTTGAAAGAGTGAGATAGATTGGAAACTGGTTTTTACTGACTTGAGCTGTATTGGTTTATTAAAAAGACATTGTTTAAAATAGGTCATATTTTTAAAACAAGATAAGTGGTTGTCCACTCATCATGGGTGACTGCTGCTAGGTCTAGAACAGACAGCTCTGCAATGTGAATGGACAGCTTGCAGATTACACTGCACTATTTAGAGATACGATCAGACAACTTTTGGATTCAATAGAGCGGCCTTGGATTTTGATTAGGCAGTTTGGGATTTCAAGTAGCCTCCCTGGGATTTGAACAGACAGCCTGTGGACTAAACAGTGCTGTGTCTATTTATTGTCAAGAGAATGTCGCTTTAAGAAATGTTTGGCTGCTCATGTTACTGCAGTGATGTCAGAGTGTGGGTGGAGCTGAGCTCTGGTTCTGCTTTTTACTTTCACTTTGAGAAAAGCTTGGGTGTGTCTGTCTTTTTGGTTTCATTTTTCAGTGTGTTGCAGCTGACGTCAGCCAAAGCAGCTGTATTGTTGAGCTCTCTGCCATGAAGGACAATCTCTTAATCATTTGGTGAATTCAGAATTATAAATGTTTTCAGTATTGAATGTGCTTCTGTTAAAGGTTTGTTAAGTCTTCTGGGTGAAAAGGACAGCATACAGATTACTTAGTGTTGTATTCTTTGGGGGGTGTATTTGATTTACTGGTTGCTAAGATGTTCACTGTTTGTTTTAGAAAGGATAACTTGAGTTCATAGAATAAACATTGTTTTGTTTATAAAAATACTGGTCCATTTCTGCTGTAACATACCTGTAGAGTGAGCCATGTGCTCCCCATACCACAATCTACTAAAGGTTGTGGGTCAGAATACACTTTGAGATTCTCTAATTCCTGGCCCATAACAATTGGGGGCTCGAGGGGGATAAAAGTCTATCTGTTGGATTGGCTTAGTGAACTTAAAGACAGTGTGGGGTGAGCATATTGTGGTTTCTTTTCAGGTGTGGTATTCTAGTCAGTAGGGAGTGTGTTGTGGACAATGGCTCTTTCAGAGGCTCAGAAGTTTTTGGGGGTGGAAACAGTCACACACAGTACCTTACAGACAGAGACTAAAAGCAGACTGTTAGATTTGGCAAAAAAATTGCAGTTAACATTACCTGACAAAATGCGAAAAGATGAGATAATTATGGCGGTGGCTAAGCAATTAAAGTTGCCTGAGATACAGTTTGACTCATTGGAAATGGCAAAAATTCAGTTACAACTTAAACAAATGGAACATGAGAAAGAATTAAAGCAGCTTGAATGCGAAAGAGATAGAGAGGAAAAAGAAAGAGAAAGGGAGATACAGTTCAGGGAAAAAGATAAAGAGAGAGAGTTTGAACTTCAGAAAATGGCCATGAAGCATGACAGTCAGTTAAAATTGGCAGGCATAAAGGGAAATGTACAGTTGGATGTTAGTGATGAGGATAGTGAGAAGGAGCGTCATAGTCGAAGGCGTGGTGGGGATCTATTTAAAAATGTCCAAGCATTGCCAAGGTTTGACGAGAATGAGGTGGAAGCCTTTTTCATTTAATTTGAGAGGGTAGATAAACAAATGAAATGGCCACAGGACATGTGGGTATTACTGATTCAAACAAAGCTGGCAGGTAGGGCTAGTGAAGTGTTTACATCACTACTGGAGGAGGTATCTGGGATGTATGAGGAGGTGAAAAAATCCATCTTAGGTGCATATGAACTAGTGCCTGAAGCCTACAGACAAAGGTTTACAAATTTAAGGAAAGAATTTGGTCAAACATACATGGAGTTTGAAAGGCTCAAACAGAGTAATTTTGATAGGTGAACAAGGGCTTTGAAAATCGACCAAACGTATGAACCTCTCAGAGAAATTATACTTTTGGAGGAGTTTAAAAATTCAATTCCTGATGTAGTGAGAACTCATGTGGAAGAACAGAGAGTTAAAACTGCGAGATTAGCAGCAGAAATGGCAGATGATTATGAATAAGTCATAAATCAAAGCTTGGTTTCCGACATCAGTTTCAACCTGTGAGGGATAGAAACTGGGGATATGAGAAATACTCAAGTGGTAAAGGTAAAGGTGATCTGATGGGAGATAATAAGGAGAGTGTACCTCAGATTAAAAATGAAATCCAGGAGGGTGGAAAAGAGAAGAAAAGTTTCAAATGTTTTCATTGTAATAAACTAGGCCATGTAAAGTCACAGTGTTGGTGGTTGAAGAAAAGCACTGGGAAGGCTGATGTGGTAAAACAGGATAAGACAGTGGGGTTTGTTAGAGTAGTAAAGGAAAGCCCAAGCGAAGCAAAGGAGGTGCAAAAGATTGTACAGACTGTTCAAGAGGTGATTGATAAGAAGGTGCCAGATGTCTTTAAAGAATTTACTTGTGTGGGTAAAGTTTACTCATGTGTATCAGGAGGAGCAGGTAAAGAAGTCACAATTTTAAGAGATACTGGAGCTAGTCAATCTTTAATGGTAAGATATGAGGAGTTATGTAGTTTGGGAGGAATGTTGCCAGAAAAGGTGGTAATATGTGGAATTCAGGGTGAGAGGAGTAGTGTTCAATTATGTAAGGTAAGGTTGGAAAGTCCAGTGAAGAGTGGTGAAGTGGTAGTAGGAGTAATAGAGACACAATCTTGTCCAGGAATACAGTTTATCTTGGGTAATGATATAGCTGGATCACAAGTGGGAGTGATGCCTACTGTGGTTGATAAGCCAGTGCAAAATCAGACAACTAGTGTTGAAGGACGAATATCCTGGGATTTGTCCGGATTGTGTGGTAACAAGTTCGCAAAGTCACAGGTTAAGACAAGAGGAGAAATCAAAGAGTGAAGATGACGTTGAAGTGCAATTGACAGAAACAATTTTTGATCAGATGGTTAAAAAAGAACAAGAACAGGTGGAGGATGAGGCGGATATTTTCAGGAAAATTGGTGGAGTTACAACAGAAAGATGTAGAAATGAAACGGATATATTAGAAAGCATATACGGAAGAGGAATCTGAGTGTATACCAGAGTGTTATTACCGTAAAAGTAATGTCTTGATGAGAAAATGGAGACCTTTACATATGCAGGCGGATGAAAAGTGGGCAGAAGTTCATCAAGTCGTATTGCCGGTAAGGTATAGAAAAGAGGTGTTGCGAGTTGCACATGAGGTACCAATGGGAGGTCATTTGGGAATAAGAAGAACTCAAACTAAAATCCAGAAACATTTTTATTGGCCTGGACTACATAAAGATGTAATTAAATTTTGTCAATCATGTCACACATGTCAAGTGAATGGGAAACCTCAAGCAGTGATAAAACCAGTGCCCTTAATACCCATTCCAGCATTTGAGGAACCTTTTATAAGGGTCCTAATTGATTGTGTAGGACCGCTTCCGAAAACAAAAAGTGGGAATCAATATATTTTGACTATAATGGATGTGTCTGCTAGATTTCCAGAGACCATTCCAGTATGTAATTATTACACCTAAAAAGATTGTGGAGGGGTTACTTAAATTCTTTACTAGATATGGACTACCCATAGAAATACAATCAAATCAAGGATCAAATTTTACCTCAAGGTTATTCAAAGAAGTTATGGATAGCTCAGGAATAAAACAATTTAAATCAACTGCGTAGCATCCAGAATCGCAGGGAGCGTTAGAAAGGTAGCATCAGGCATTAAAGACAATGTTGAGGGCTTATTGTCATGATTATCCAGAGGATTGGGATAAAGGAATTCCATTTGCACTGTTTGCAATTAGGGATGCACCTAATTAGTCAACCAAATTTAGTCCTTTTGAACTAATTTTTGGTCATGAGGTAAGAGGACCACTTAAATTGATTAATGAAAATTGGTAAGTGAGAAATCGGAAATTACATTATTGGATTACATGTTAAATTTTAGGGAACGATTAAAGAGAGCAGGTGAATTGGCTAGACAACATTTAAAAATTGCACAAAATGTGATGAAACGCGTCGCAGACAAGAATTCCAAAGTTCGTAGTTTTGCCAGTGGAGATAAATTTTAGTATTGTTACCAGTGGTAGGTGAGCCTTTAAAAGCTAGGTTTTGTGGACCTTATCAGATTGAAAGGAAATTAAGTGAGGTGAATTATGTGGTAAAAACACCAGATAGAAGGAAGACTCACCGAGTGTGTCATATGAATATGCTTAAAAGCTACTTTGAAAGTGAAGGAGAGAAAAAGAAGGAGGTTTTAATGATTCTAACTCAAAATGATGAACCAAATCCAGATGACTATGAATTTGACATACCTCAAATTAAATTGGAAAATGAGGATGTTCTTAAAAATTGGGATAAATTGTTGAGTTACCTTCCAGAGGAAAAACAAACTGACCTGAAAGAGTTATTGATATCACATGGGCAAGTTTGTGGAGATGAATTGGGAAGTACTAAAATGGCTATACATGATGTCGATGTGGGAAATGCTGTTCCAATCAAACAACATCCATATAAACTTAACCCTTTACAATTGGCACAGGTTAACAAAGAGATTGAGAGTATGCTTAAAAATGGCATAATTGAAGTGGGTTGCAGCCAATGGAGCTCACCCATAGTGATGGTACCTAAACCAGATGGTGTGGACTATAGAAAGGTTAATGCAGTTACAAGAACGGACTCTTATCCTATCCCACATTTGGAGGATTGCATTGAGAAAGTGGGACAATCAGTCTTTATTTCCAAATTGGATTTACTTAAAGGTTACTGGCAGGTACCTTTATCCGAAAGGGTGAAGGAGATTTCAGCTTTTGTGACTCCAGATGGTATATACCAATTCAAAGTTATGCCATTTGGCATGGAAAATGTCCCAACCACATTTCAACTGTTAACTAACAAAGTCGTTTCAAGATTACCCAATTGTGCGGTATACATCGACGATCTGGTAATTTTCAGCCAGACATGGGAAGAACAGTTAAAACATCTGATGGAGTTATTCGATCGACTTCAGGAAGCGAGTTTGGTGATAAACCGAGCCAAAAGTGAATTTAGAAAAGCCCAAGTCATTTTCCTTGAGGAGTTTGCGGTACTCTCAAGACAAAGGGAAATAATGCGATTTCTTGGCATGAGTGGATTTGATCGAACATTTGTGCAAACGTTTTGTCGCATGATTGCTCCACTGATGGACTTGCTGAAGAAACGTCGAAAATTTCAATGGACAGCGGACTCTTAACAGGCATTTGATGGCCTGAAAGCTGTGATAACCAATGCTCCTGTGTTGGAGAATTGCAAGGCACTCTGTGATCAGATTGAACTAAAGTATCTGACTTTAAAGAGAAATGCCGAGGCGTAGAGCAATGGACGGATCGTGCAGAGACCTTCTTGTTCAAAGAGACTGTCAATTGAGACGGATTTCAATTGGAGGAAGAAGAACGGGGAAAAAATGGACTATATTATTATACCTGTTTGCGTGTGTTGTTTTTTGAAATGATAAAGTATATTTACTGTGTGCATTTCTTAAAGGATGGTGAAAAGATGAAAAATGAAAACCATCTTGAAGTTGATGGTTTATTTTTTTTTCTTGGAGGGAGCTGTCATAAGAACTAGGAGCAGGAGTAGGCCACCTGGCCCCTCGAGCCTGCTCCACCATTCATTGAGATCATGGCTGATCTTTTGTGGACTCAGCTCCACTTTCTGGCCCGAACACCATAACCCTTAATCCCTTTATTCTTCAAAAAAAAGTCTATCTTTATCTTAATCCCTTTATTCTTCAAAAAAAGTCTATCTTTATCTTAAAAACATTTAATGAAGGAGCCTCAAATGCTTCACTGGGCAAGAAATTCCATAGATTCACAACCCTTTGGGTGAAGAAGTTCCTCCTAAACTTAGTCCTAAATCTACTTCCCCTTATTTTGAGGCTATGCCCCCTAGTTCTGCTTTCACCCGCCAGTGGAAACAACCTGCCCGTATCTGTCCTATCTATTCCCTTCATAATTTTATATGTTTCTATAAGATCCCCTCCTCATCCTTCTTTTTTAAAAAAAAAAATAATTTTTATTAAAGGTTTTCATAAAATATCAATAACAAAATGAGAAAGAAAAAAGAACCCAACAGGGTTAAGTATAAAACACAATCTAAAAAAGCAACCCCCCAAACCCCTCCCCCTGTACCTAAATAATAAATTAACATTAACACCCCGACTTAAGACAACAGGTGTATACACCCCCTCAGACCCTTCCAGTGTAAATAACATAAACAAAAATAAAGTAAACCCGCTCCCCCCCCCCCCCCACCCCCCGAGCTGCTGCTGCCATTGACCAATGTCTAGCGTTCTGCCAGAAAGTCTAAGAACGGTTGCCACCGCCTAAAGAACCCTTGTACCGACCCTCTCAAGGCGAATTTCACCCTCTCCAATTTAATGAACCCTGCCATATCGCTGATCCAGGATTCCATGCTTGGGGGCCTCGTATCTTTCCACTGAAGGAGAATCCTTCGCCGAGCTACCAGGGACGCAAAGGCCAGAATTCCGGCCTCTTTTGCCTCCTGCACTCCCGGCTCCTCTGCCACCCCAAATATTGCGAACCCCCAGCCCGGTTTGACCTTAGATCCTACCACCCTAGACACCGTCCTCGCTATGCCCTTCCAAAATTCCTCCAGCGCTGGGCATGCCCAGAACATATGGGTGTGATTTGCTGGGCTCCCTGAGCACCTAACACACCTGTCCTCACCCCCAAAGAACCTGCTCATCCTTGTCCCGGTCATGTGTGCCCTGTGCAGCACCTTAAACTGTATGAGGCTGAGCCTCGCGCATGAAGTGTAAGAGTTCACCCTCCCTAGGGCATTTGCCCACGTCCCCTCTTCGATCTCCTCTCCCAACTCGTCCTCCCACTTACCTTTCAACTCCACCACCGAGGCCTCCTCCTCCTCCTGCATCACCTGGTAAGTTTCCGAGATCTTCCCCACTCCCACCCACCCCCCCCCCCGAGAGCACCCTGTCCTGTACTGTGTGTGGCAGTAGCCGTGGGAATTCCACCACCTACCGTCTGGCAAACGCCCTTACCTGTAAGTACCTGAAGGTGTTCCCCAGGGTGGGCCCGTACTTCTCCTCCAGCTCACCCAAGCTCGCGAACTTCCCGTCCACAAACAGGTCCCCCAACTTTCATATGCCTGCCCTGTGCCACCCCGAAAACCCTCCACCTGTTCTTCCTGGGGCGAACCGGTGGTTCCCCCGTAATGGGGTCCACGCCGAGGCCCTAACGTCCCCCCTATGCCGCCTCCACTGCCCCCAAATTTTGAGGGCCGCCACCACCACCGGGCTCGTGGTATACCTCCTTGGAGGGAGTGGCAGCGGTGCCGTTGCCAGCGCCCCCAGACTCATACCCACATAGGACGCCGTCTCCAGCCTCTTCCATGCAGCCCCCTCCCCCTCCATCACCCACTTGCGCACCATTGTCGCATTGGCGGTCCAGTAGTACCCTTAGAGGTTGGGCAGCGCCAGCCCCCCCTATCTCTACTCCACTCCAGGAACACCCTTCTCACCCTCGGAGTCCCTCGCGCCCACACAAACCCCATTATACTCCTGTTAACCTGCCTGAAAAAAGCCTTCGGGATAAACACGGGGAGGCACTGGAACAGGAACAAAAACCTTGGGAGCACCGTCATTTTGATTGACTGCACCCTACCCGCCAGGGACAGCGGTACCGCATCCCACCTCTTGAACTCCTCCTCCATTTGCTCCACCAGCCTTGTAAAGTTAAGCCTATGCAGGGCCCCCCCAGCTCCTGGCAACCTGGACCCCCAAATATCTGAAACTCCTCTCCGCCCTTTTTAGTGGGAGCTCGCCAATCCCCCTCTCCTGGTCCCCTAGCTGAACTACGAACAGCTCGCTCTTCCCCATATTGAGCTTGTACCCCAAAAAGTCCCCGAATTCCCTAAGCATCCTCATTACCTCTGGCATTCCTCCCACCGGGTCCGCCACATACAGCAGCAGGTTGTCTGCATAAAGCGACACCCTATGCTCCTCCCCACCCCGCACCAACCCCCTCCAGTTCCTCGACTCTCTCAGTGCCATAGCCAAGGGTTCAATCGCCAGTGCGAAGAGCAGGGGGGACAGGGGACACCCCTGTCTCGTCCCTCGGTGCAACCGAAAGTACTCGGACCTCCTCCTATTTGTGGCCACACTCGCCATCGGGACCTCGTACAACAGCCTAACCCACCTGACAAACCCCTCCCCAAACCCGAACCTCTTCAGCACCTCCCACAGGTACCCACACTCTACCCTATCGAAGGCTTTCTCAGCGTCCATCGCCTCCACTATCTCCGCCTCCCCCTCCCTCGCCGGCATCATGATAACGTTCAAAAGCCTCCGCACATTCGCGTTCAACTGTCTCCCCTTCACAAACCCCGTCTGGTCTTCATGGATGATCTGCGGCACACAATCCTCAATCCTCGTGGCTAAGACCTTCGCCAGCACCTTGGCATCTACATTTAGCAAGGAAATCGGCCTGTAAGACCCACATTGCAGGGGATCCTTGTCCCGCTTCAGGATCAAGGAGATCAGTGCCCGGGACATCATCGGGGGTAAAGCCCCCCCCCCTCCCTTGCCTCATTAAAGGTCCTAACTAACAGCGGGCCCAACAGGTCCGTATACTTTTTATAGAACTCGACCGGGAAACCGTCCCGCCCCGGGGCCTTCCCCGTCTGCATGCTTCCTATCCCTTTGATCAGCTCCTCCAGCCCAATCGGGGCCCCCAGTCCCGCCACCAGTCCCTCTTCCACCTTTGGAAACCTCAATTGGTCCAGGAAACGGCCCATCCCTCCCTCCTCCTGTGGGGGCTCGGATCGGTACAATTCCTCGTAGAAGTCCCTGAAGACCCCATTGATGCCAACCCCACTCCGCACCACGCTCCCTCCCCTGTCCTTAACTCCCCCGATCTCCCTAGCTGCGTCCCGCTTCCGAAGCTGATGCGCCAGCATCCGGCTTGCCTTTTCCCCATACTCGTAGACCGCCCCCTGGGCCTTCCTCCACTGCACCTCCGCCTTCCTGGTGGGTCACCAGGTCGAATTCGGCCTGGAGGCTGTACCTCTTCCTCAACAATCCTTCCTCAGGTTCTTCCACATACCTCCTGTCTACCCTCACCATCTCCCCCACCAGCCTCTCCCTCTCCCCCCCGCTCCCTCCGCTCCTTGTGGGCCCTGATGGAGATCAGCTCTCCCCTCACCACCACCTTCAGTGCCTCCCATACCATCCCCACTCGGACCTCCCCGTTGTCGTTGGTCTCCAAGTACCTCTCTATACTTCCTCGGACCCGCTCGCTCACCTCCTCGTCCGCCAACAGCCCCATCTCCAAGCGCCACATCGGGCGCTGGTCCCTCTCCTCCCCCATCTCCAAGTTCACCCAATGCGGGGTGTGGTCCGAAATGGCTATTGCCGAATACTCTGTATCCTCTACTCTCGCTATCAGCGCCCTACTCAAAATTAAAAAGTCGATTCGAGAATAAGCCTTATGGACATGTGAGAAGAATGAAAATTCCCTAGCCCCCGGCCTTGCAAATCTCCAAGGGTCCACCCCTCCCATTTGGTCCATAAATCCCCTCAGCACTCTAGCCGCCGGCGGTTTCCTACCCGTCCTAGACCTGGAGCGATCCAGTGCAGGATCCAACACCGTGTTAAAGTCTCCCCCCATTATCAGGCCCCCCACTTCCAAGTCTGGGATCCGACCCAACATACGCCGCATAAAACCCGCATCGTCCCAGTTCGGAGCATACACATTGGCCAGTACCACCCTCTCTCCCTGCAACTTACCACTTACCATTATGTACCTACCGCCATTATCTGCCACAATGCTCGACGCCTCGAATAACACCTTCTTTCCCACCAAGATCGCCACCCCTCGATTTTTGGCATCTAGCCCCGAGTGAAACACCTGACCTACCCACCCTTTCCTCAGTCTTACCTGGTCTGCCACCTTCAGGTGTGTCTCCTGGAGCATAACCACATCCGCCTTGAGCCCCTTCAGGTGCGCGAACACGCGGACCCGCTTGACCGGCCCATTCAGTCCCCTTACATTCCAGGTTATCAGCCGGATTAGGGGGCTACCCGCCCCCCTCCCCCGCCGACTAGCCATGACCCCTCCTTGGCCAGCCACGCGCCCGCACCCCACACCCGGCCCGTTCCCCACAGCGGCATACCCCCGTCTTGACCCACCCCACTTGATCCAGCTCCTCCTTGATCTTAGCAGCAGCAACTCGATTCCGCCCCCCCCCCCCCCCCCCCCCCCCCCCCCCCCCCCCCGGGGGGCTAGGACCCATCCTAGCTGGTTTACTCCCGCCATTGCACTTCCGCAAGTCAGCTGACTCCTGCTGACCCCGGCCACTCCCGCCTCCCCTCCGACTCCTCCCATTGTGTGGCACACCCTCCTCTCCCGCTCCCATTCACAGGCTCTCCCCCTCCGTTCTAAGCGCGGGAAACAATCCTCGCTTCCCCGCCCCGGTCCTGCCCCCCCCCAGTCTTCGGCGCGGGAAAAAAATCCCGCGCTTTCCACCTACCAGGCCCCGCCACCAACCAAAACAGTGCCCAACCCGCCCCATCCACCCTCCTCAACCCGAAAGAGAAAAACACAGAGAAAAAGAAGCCCAAAACAATGCAAAGGCCCCCCCACCCTGAACCAAAAATAGGCATAACATATCCACCGCAGTCCCCAATCGCCCATCCCGACCCTCAGTCTGTGTCCAGCTTCTCGGCCTGAACAAAGGCCCACACCTCCTCCGGAGACTCAAAATAATGGTGCCGGTCCTTGTAGGTAACCCACAATCGCGTCGGCTGCAACATGCCAAACTTCACCCCCTTCCTGTGTAGCACCGCCTTCGCTCGATTGTACCCGGCCCTCCTCTTCGCCACCTCCGCACTCCAGTCCTGGTATATCCGAACCTCCGCGTTCTCCCACCTGCTGCTCCTCTCCTTCTTGGCCCACCTGAGCACACACTCCCGATCGATGAACCAATGGAACCACACCAGCACCTCCCGCGGAGCCTCGTTAGCCTTGGGCCTCCTCACCAACACTCTATGGGCCCCTTCCAGCTCCAGGGGCCCCTGGAAGGACCCCGCTCCCATCAGCGAGTTTAACATGGTGACCACATAGGCCCCCACGTCCGGCCCCTCCGGGAGGCCCAGAATCCGCAGATTCTTCCGCCTCGACCGATTCTCCATCTCCTCGAACCGCTCCTGTCATTTCTTATGGAGCGCCTCATGCGCCTCCACCTTTACCACCAGGGCTAAGATCTCGTCCTCATTGTCAGAGATCTTTTGTTGAGCCTCTCGGATCGCCACCCCCTGGGCCGTCTGTGTCTCCAGCAGCTTATCAATAGAAGCCTTCATAGGCTCTAGCAGGTCCTTTTTAATCTCTCTGAGGCAGCGCTGGATACCCTCCTGTTGCTCCTCCGCCCACTGCCTCCACGCTTCCTGGTCTCCGCCCGCCGCCATTTTGTCCTTCTTCCCTCCCTTCTTCTGGCCCACCACCACCTTTTTTGTCACCCCGCTCCTAGTTAAAGCCATATACTTATGGGGAACTATTATTAACTCCTTCCCACACTGGGAAACGTCGAAAAAGTGCCCTTGGGGACCCTGAAAAGAGCCCAAAAGTCTTGAGAGGGAATCCTTTTGGCAGTGTTCTCTTCACCAATCTGCCCCAAAATGTCCGTGGAAACTCCTGAAAAAGGTCTAAGTGTCCGTTCCAGACGGGAGCTGCCGAATGCGTGACCTACTCCTCCATGGCCGCCACCGGAAGCCTCGTCCCCGCTTCTTCAGTGGCCCTGGTGAGATCTTTTCACAGTTGTTCCCTCTGCTGTTAGAATTCACTTTTGATAAAGGTCCTCAGGTCAGTTTGCAGCTTTAAGCTTCCCCTTCTCCCGCTTGCATGCTGGAAGGGGCCCTGTTTATCCTGATTGCAGCCAAATCTTCCACTGCTTCTGCCGGACCTGGCAGCCAAAAGACACAACACTCCTGGGGACACCGTCAGGGGAGTGTTGCAGTCCTCTTGCCACACCGGGAAATGTCAAACAAATGCCGTGGGGGCCCTACAAAAGAGCCCAAAATCCGTTCCAAGTGGGAGCTACCGAATATGCGACCTAGCTCTGCATAGCCGCACCCGGAGGTCCCCTCCTCATCCTTCTAAATTCCAACGAGTACAGTCCCAGTCTACTCAACCTCTCCTCGTAATCCAACCCCTTCAGCTCTGGGATTACCTAGTGAATCTCCTCTGCACACTCTCCAGTGCCAGTACATCCTTTCTCAGGTAAGGAGACCAAAACTGAACACAATACTCCAGGTGTGGCCTCACTAACACCTTATATAATTGCAGCATAACCTCCCTAGTCTTAAACTCCATCCCTCTAGCAATGAAAGACAAAATTCCATTTGCCTTCTTAATCACCCGTTGCACCTGTAAACCAACTTTTTGCGACTCATGCACTAGCACCCCCAGGTCTCTCAGCACAGCAGTATGTTTTAATATTTTATCATTTAAATAATAATCCCTTTTGCTGTTATTCCTACCAAAATGGATAACGTCACATTTGTCAACATTGTGTTCCATTTGCCAGACACTAGCCCATTCACTTAACCTATCCAAATCCCTCTGCAGACTTCCAGTATCTTCTGCACTTTTTGCTTTACCACTCATCTTAGTGTCGTCTGCAAATGCCCTTGGTCCCCAACTCCAAATAATCTATGTAAATTGTGAACAACTGTGGGTCCAACACTGATCCCTGAGGGACACCACTAGCTACTGATTGCCAACCAGAGAAACACCCATTAATCCCCACTCTTTGCTTTCTATTAATTAACCATTCCTCTAACCATGCTACTACTTTACCCTTAATGCCATGCATCTTTATCTTATGCAGCAACCTTTTGTGTGGCACCTTGTCAAAGGCTTTCTGGAAATCCAGATATACCACATCCATTGGCTCCCCGTTATCTACCGCACTGTTAATGTCCTCAAAAAATTCCACTAAATTAGTTAGGCACGACCTGCCCTTTATGAACCCATGCTGCGTCTGCCCAGTGGGACAATTTCCATCCAGATGCCTCGCTATTTCTTCCTTGATGATAGATTCCAGCATCTTCCCTACTACCAAAGTTAAGCTCACTGGCCTATAATTACCCACTTTCTGCCTACCTCCTTTTTTAAACAGTGGTGTCACGTTTGCTAATTTCCAATCCGCCGGGACCACCCCAGAGTCTAGTGAATTTTGGTAAATTATCACTAGTGCATTTGCAATTTCCCTAGCCATCTCGTTTAGCACTCTGGGATGCATTCCATCAGGGCCAGGAGACTTGTCTACCTTTAGCCCCATTAGCTTGCCCATCACTACCTCCTTAGTGATAACAATCATCTCAAGGTCCTCACCTGTCATAGCTTCATTTCTATCAGTCACTGGCATGCACTGGCAGCACGGTAGCATTGTGGATAGCACAATTGCTTCACAGCTCCAGGGTCCCAGGTTCGATTCCGGCTTGGGTCACTGTCTGTGCGGAGTCTGCACATCCTCCCTGTGTGCGCGTGGGTTTCCTCCGGGTGCTCCGGTTTCTTCCCACAGTCCAAAGATGTGCAGGTTAGTTGGATTGGCCATGATAAATTGCCCTTCGTGTCCAAAATTGCCCTGAGTGTTGGATGGGGTTACTGGGTTCTGGGGATAGGGTGGGGGTGTTGACCTTGGGTAGGGTGCTCTTTCCAAGAGCCGGTCCAGACTCGATGGGCTGAATGGCCACCTTCTGCACTGTAAATTCTATGATGTTATTTGTGTCTTCCACTGTGAAGACCGACCCAAAAGACCTGTTCAGTTCCTCAGCCATTTCCTCATCTCCCATTATTAAATCTCCCTTCTCATCCTCTAAAGGACCAATATTTACCTTTTTTGTTTTATATATTTGTAGAATGAGAATGTCGCTTTAAGAAATGTTTGGCTGCTCATGTTATTGCAGTGATGTCAGAGTGTGGGTGGAGCTGAGCTCTGGTTCTACTTTTTAGTTTCACTTTGAGAAAAGCTTTGGTGTGTCTGTCTTTTTGGTTTCGTTTTTCAGTGTGTTGCAGCTGAAGTCAGCCAAAGCAGCTGTATTGTTGAGCTCTCTGCCATGAAGGACTATCACTTAATCATTTGGTGAATTCAGAATTATAAATGTTTTCAGTGTGGAATGTAAACTCTGATGTGCTTCTGTTTAAAGGTTTGTTAAGTCTTCTGGGTGAAAAGGACAGCATACAGAATACTTAGTGTTGTATTCATTGGGGGTGTATTTGATTTACTGGTTGCTAAGATGTTCACTGTTTTAGAAAGGTTAACTTGAGTTCATAGATTAAACATTGTTTTGTTTTTAAAAATACTGGTCCATTTCTGCTGTACCATACCTGTGGAGTGAGGCGTGTGCTCCCCATACCACAATCTATTAAAAGTTGTAGGTCAGGTGAACTCCATGATACACTTTGGAATTCTCTAAACGTTGACCCATAACATTATAAAGAAACATAAATAATAATTTTCTTTGAAAAAATGTGATATTTTTACTTCAACTAAGTTGGTGACTTTTGCGCTATGTTTGCCAACAAGTAACTTGCCCAAATGGTAATTCTTCAGGTGAGAGCCCAGACAGTGAGGGTGCTCCGCTATTTGAGGGACTTGGATGAATTCGATCCCACACGATCCCACAGGCACATAGGACCACGAGTTGGCCATTCAGACCCTTGAACCTGCTCCGCTATTCAAAGAGATCATGGCTGACCTGTGGCCTAACTCCATAAACTGCCTTTAGCCCAAATCCCTTAATACCTTTGCTTAACAAAAATGTATCGATCTCAAGATTTAAAATTAACAACCGATCTAACATCCATTGCTGTTTGTGGAAGCGAGTTCCAAACCTCTACCACTCTTTGTTAGGCCACACTTGGAGTATAGTGTTCAATTCTGGTCGCCACACTACCAGAAGGATGTGGAGGCTTTAGAGAGGGTGCAGAAGAGATTTACCAGAATGTTGCCTGGTATGGAGGGCATAAGCTATGAGGAGCAATTGAATAAACTCGGTTTGTTCTCACTGGAACGAAGGAGGTTGAGGGGCGACCTGATAGAGGTATACAAAATTATGAGGGGCATAGACAGAGTGGATAGTCAGAGGCTTTTCCCCAGGGTAGAGGGGTCAATTACTAGGGGGCATAGGTTTAAGGTGAGAGGGGCAAGGTTTAGAGTAGATGTACGAGGCAAGTTTTTTACGCAGAGGGTAGTGGGTGCCTGGAACTCACTACCGGAGGAGGTAGTGGAAGCAGGGACGATAGGGACATTTAAGGGGCATCTTGACAAATATATGAATAGGATGGGAATAGAAGGATACGGACCCAGGAAGTGTAGAAGATTGTAGTTTAGTCGGGCAGTATGGTCGGCACGGGCTTGGAGGGCCGAAGGGCCTGTTCCTGTGCTGTACATTTCTTTGTTCTTTGTTCTAAGTGCTTCCCTAACATCTCTCTTTAATGGTCTGGCCCTAATTTATAGCCTATGCCACCTAGTTCTAGAATGTCCAACCAGTGAAAACAGTTTATCGTTATCTATCCCGGGCGCGATTCAATAGCCTTGCCACACACGACTTGGTGTCGGGATGAGGCCGTTGAATCTCCCGCAAGTTTCAACAGAATGCGCATTTAAATAAGCCTAATGGGCAGCACGGTGGCACAATGGTTAGCACTGCTGCATCACAGCGCCAGGGACTCGGGTTCAATTCTGGCCTTGGGTCACTGTCTGTGAGGAGTTTGCGCTTTCTCCCCGGGTCAGGTGGATTGGCCATGCTAAATTGCCCCTTAGGGTCCAAAAGGTTTGATGGGGTTACAGGGATAGGGCACCCTGGCACTGACACCCTGGCAGTTGGCACTGACAGGATAGTAGGATCACTGCCAGGATGCCAGACTGGCAATGCCAAATTGCCTGTGTGCCATTTTGATACTGCTAAGGGGCAAGGCATGAGGTGGGGGAGGGGGAGGAGGGGGCGCCATGCCGATGAAAGGACGGTTACGGGATATGAATACTGGGGTGTATGAAGGGGCTTCATAAAGGTTGGGGTGGTAAAGGGTGGTCCTAAATGGATGGGCAAAAGGGGGGTGGGTACCTGAAAAGGACAGGGCCCTCAGCGATTACATGGCAGAGTGTCCTTACTTAGGTGAGGGGGTAATGCCCATGTCTGCATGGGTTGGCTTTGCCCATGTGAGAGGTGTGGGAGGACATTCAAACACATTAAGAGATCGGGGCACACTTTCAAAATGGCGCTCGATTTTTGAGCGGCCAGTATCGTCGGCGGGTTCAGCTCCCACTGCTGACAATATTTCTAAGTGTGTGCTGGACCAGGGTGAAATTCTCCAAGGTCCCAAAAATATCCAAGGGCTGGATTCTCCACCCCATGATGTGGGCAACACAGATCGCGATCGGGCCTCTGGCCAAAATCAAGGTTCAAGGCGCTATGATCTAGCCCCCTGCTGACAGCGGGATGGGGGTTCACGCCCACGCACCAGTGGGAGGATGATAATGGAATAAATTGTTCCTAATGACATTCACTTAGCGGGCCGGGCACCAGAATCTCCAGGCCCTCGCGATTCTGCGGTCCTTCGGGCTGAAAATGAGCATGGAGCACGACTGATATAGACCAGCATGGCCCTGATGTGATGGACCTTGCCATAGGGCAAGGTCTCCGGGGTGGGCCTCCCTATCTAGGGGTCTCTGGGAGGGTCTCCCTATTCAGGGTGTCCCTCTAGTTAGGGGGTGCCCATTAGGGATTGCTCTAGTTAGGGGGTCCCTGTGGGAATCACTCTTGATAGGGGATCCCTGTGGGGGTCCCTTGAGTTAGAGGGTATCTGTGGGAGATCCCCTACTAATGGGGTCTCTTAGGGGGTACCCCTATTTGGGAATGCCGGGGGGTCTTTGTGCCCCCTTTGGTTAGGGGGTCTCTGGGGAGAGTCCCGTTAGTTAGGGAATCTTGGGGGTCAACATTCAGGGGATTTTGGAGATGGGGCTCATTATCTAGAGGTCTCTGGGGGGCTCTCCCTATTCAGGGAGTCTCAGGGGTGTCTCCCTATTGAAGGGGTCTTTTAGGATGGGTCTTCCTCTCAAGGGGGTCTCTTTGGAGGGATCGCCCTGTATAGGGGTCACTGGGGGGTTCTCCCTAACGAAAGGTTCATCCCCATCTAGATGTTCAGGGGATCTGGGGGTGTCACCATATCCAGGGGATCTCTGGGATCCCTCTCTTCAAGGGGTCTCTGATGGGTCCCTCTATTTGGGGGGGTATCTCTATTAGGGATCTCTGGGGGACCCCCCTATCCTGCGGCTCTTGGGTAGGTCCCCTATTCAGGGAGTCTCTGGGGGTTGGGTGGGACGGGTCACCCCCTACTTGGGGTGGTGGCTGAATTGCAATGTGGGGGGTATCTCTTTTGGGGTGTCCCCCTAGTTAGAAGGTCTCTCTTGGGGGTGGGGGTCCCTGTGGCCGGTTCCTTTAGTAAGGAGGTCTCTCTGGGGGTTTCCCTATTTTGGGGGTCCCTAGAGGAATCGCCCTATTTAGGTGGTCCCTGAGACCTCCTGGATATGGGAATAGGGCGAGTCGCCCACATACTTGGGAGTGGCCTGATAGTGGGATTGACTCTGGTATCCCTCGTATTGTTCACCATGTTCCCAGCATGAAAATCACGTGCAATTTAACTCTGGTGGAAGAACATTGGGTGGGATTTTCTTTCCAGTGATGCCGGAATCGCGAAACACGATTGGGCAGCTAATCACGCGTGAGACAAAAATCGTGGCCAGCGCCAGGTACACGACGGAATGCCGTGCTCCGGAGCCTTGACAGTGGCGTCAGTGCATTCTACTCTGCGTTGGCATATCATTAATGGGCCTGACCCAGTATTCTCTGGGGTTCCCACAATGCTCTGCCTCTGCCAGGATGAGTTACTGACTGCAATGTTCACTTGTGGTTTTAAAAATGGGGAAACAGGCACATTGGTTGCTGAGGGAGAGAGAGGAGGTAGGTCATGTTCCCAGAGGCACGACTGTAGGCAGATAGTCCTTGTACACAGCTGCCTGTGACAGGGCAGCCCAGTCCTGTGCATTGGCCACTGCCCGCACAGAGGACCCATGGCCGATATCTTCGCCCCAAGGTGTTGGCCTGGGTGGCACACATGGTCACCACAGCCTCCTGACCCTGCAGGCAGATGGGCTCCTCCAATTGCACCTGCAGGTGCTGAATGGTTGCTGACAGCCCCTCATGTGGCCCCGGCTCTATGTCTACATCTCCATTATCGATGGGATTGCCCTTTCCAGAAACTCAAGACCCGTCTGGCCGTCCTCCCATCGTCTGCCCCTTGGAGGTTCCTACCTCCACCTGCATGTGTGTGGTGCGCATCAGAGAGTGTCCCAGGATCCTCTTCACTAACATGTCCAACCGAGGTGAGTGTCTCTGGGATGGTGGATGGAGTTGGTGACAGCTGTGACGGAAAGTCAGTGTCATCCCTGGACTGGTTCTCCGGGTATTTTGAGCTTGCGTTTGAGGGCACCCTTTCTTATCCATTGCCGACTCCTCACTGGAATCCACTTGGGATTGGGGTCCGGGGCGGGGAATACCAGAAGGGTCCACCTTATCACCAGATGATCCTGCAAGACATGACACATGATTGAATTGCGGGTTGGGTGTGGGTCTGGTGCAGGTGTGGTGAGGGGGAGGTGGGTGGTGGTGAGGGGGTGGTGTGGCGGTCATGCCACACGTGCCATCGGGACACCGCAACTCAGCAGGGGATCACTTATCATAGATTATCATAGAATTTGCAGTGCAGAAGGAGGCCACTTGGCCCATCGAGTCTGCACCGGCTCTTGGAAAGAGCACCCTACCCAAGGTCAACACCTCCACCCTATCCCCATAACCCAGTAACCCCACCCAACACTTGGTTGCCTGATGCCGACCTCCAACTCAGCGACTGCCCTTTCTCCGGGCCCACCAACCAAGTCTAATGTCTGCTGCTCTGTGACGATGAGGGGCCGCAGGTCTGGCGGCCCCCCCCCCTCTGGTCTACTTTTTCTCTCTCTCTCGTTATGCATTGCGTTCTCCTGGGTGGGGGAGAGACAGAAAGCTCAGTGTTAGGCAGTCGGATAGTTAGGGGTGTGGGCATCAGGTGGCCTTTGTGGCCAGGGAACCTGGCAATGCATGACGGTATGGATGCTGGCACGTGGTGCAGGTTGGGGATCAGTCGCCCTCCGGATGGGGAGGGGGCAGGTTATGGGTGTGTGGGACGGGGGTTTCTACCAGGGGGCAAGCTGCTAGGGCACCTTAGCCGCCCTGAGGAGGTTGTGCAGTTTCTTCCTGCACTATTGTCCGGTCCTGGTGGTGGGGCCCACCGTGCTCATGTCCTCTGCCACCTGACCCCAGGCCTAGGGTAGATATGTGGCTGTAACCTGTCTGCCTCTCAAGTAGCAATCCCGATGCCAGCAAATCCGACACCGTTTCTCGTTGGCATCGATGAGTTCCATGTGGCGCTGATGCTAGCCCATTAACGGATCATGAATGCGGCGCAAATTTAGTTGTCGTGGAAATCCACCGATTCAGTGCCGGTGTCAACACCTAGGGCTGGATTCTTCCACCCTGCCCACCGCATGATCGCCACGGGCAAGATGCAGACAATGGAAAAGTCCATTGACTTCGGGCAGGATTCACCAGTCGCAGGGCGGGCGCGGCTGGAGAATCCTGCCCTTAGTTTTTGAAATCTCACCCAATAGTTTCCGAAACAGAGAGTCCCACGTAAGTGTGGGTGAATATCAGTGTGGATCTCACCCAAAAAGCTGGCAGGAAACACCCTGGCAAACCCTCCCAAAATGGCACTTAGATTTTTTTGGGTTGAATCATTGAATGTCTTTTCCTATTAATATCTTCAAGACTTTGATCAGACCATCCTTAACCTTCCAAATTCTGGCGAAAATAGGCTTAATTTGTATAATCTCTCCTCATAACTTAGCCAGTGAAGTCCAGGTATCATTCTTGTAAACCTTCGTTGCACTTCCTCCAAGGCCAAAATATCCTTCCTAAGGTGTGGTGCCCAGATCTGCTCACAGTACTCCAAGTGTGGTCTAACCAGGGTTTTGTAAAGCTGCAGCATAACCTCTGTGTCCTTATACTCCAGTCCTCTAGATATAAAGGCTTGCATTCCATTAGTCTTCTTGATTACTTTCTGCATTTGTTTGTGGCACTTTAAAGATCGATGCACCCAAACCCCCATGACTCATTGACATCCACTGAATTTAGCTTCAAAGAAAATACCCTATTGGTCCAAAATGGATAACTTCATATTTGCTTACATTGAAATCCACCTGCCACAGTTTTGCCCATTCACCTAGTCTATCAATAGCCCTTTGTCATTTTATGCTGCCATCTACACTGCCTACAATGCCACCCAACTTTGTGTCATCAGCAAATTTTGATGTATGACTTTCTATGCCACTATCTAAGTTGTTGTGAACAATTGAGACCCTAACACAGATCCCTGTGGGACACCACATCACATGCTGCCAATTTGAGTACCTACCCATTATCCCTATTCACTGTCACCTGCCACTTAACTGATTTCCCAGCCATATCAGTAATTTGCTCTCATTTCCATGGGCTTCTACCTTAGTTAACAGTCTGTTATGTTGGACTTTATCAAATGTACATATAAACAACATCCACAGACATTCCCCTGTCCACTACTTTAGTCACCTCTTCAAAATGTTCAATGAGATTTGTCAGACATGATCTACCTGTCATGAATCCATGCTGGCTCTCTCTGATTGATTGAAAATATTTGGAGTGTTCAGTTACTCTATCCTTGATTATAGACTCCAACAATTTCCCCACCACACATGTTAGGCTAACTGGTCTGTAATTCCCTGGTTTTCCTCTTTCACCCTTCTTAAAAAGCGGAGTGACATGAGCAATTTTCCAATCCAGAGGGATGATTTCTGAATATAGGGAACTCTGAAAAATTATAGTTCGGGCATCTATAATGTGCTCTACTACTTTCTTTAACACCCTCGGGTGGAAACCATCACGTCCGGGGGATTTGTCACTCTTTAGTTCCATTAATTTCCTCATTATCAATGTTTTACTTACGTAAATTTTATTTACTCCCTATCCTTGATCCGCTATTTTTTTTTATACAAAATTTAGAGTACCCAATTCATTTTTTCCAAATTAAGGGGCAATTTAGCGTGGCCAATCCACCTAGCCTGCACATCTGAGAAAATACTGGAAAATCTCAGCAGGTCTGGCAGCATCTGTAGGGAGAGAAAAGAGCAAACGTTTCGAGTCCAATGCTTTGTCAAAGAGTCATTGGACTCGAAACGTTAGCTTTTTTCTCTCCCTACAGATGCTGCCAGACCTGCTGAGAATTTCCAGCATTTTCTGTTTTGTTTCAGATTCCAGCATCCACAGTAATTTGCTTTTATCCTGCACATCTTTTGGGTTGTGGGGGTGAGACCCACGCAGACACGGGAGAATGTGCAAACTCCACACGGACAGTGACCCAGAGCCGGGATTGAACCTGGGACCTCGATGTCGTGAGGCAGCAGTGCTAACCACTATGCTGCCCCTTGATCCACTATTAATGGCCTCACGATTTCCAGCTAGCTATTCTCCTTTTCAACTGTTCATTCAACATGTCTGCCATTTTCCCAGTCATTGACAATATCCCCACTTTCAGTCTTTAGCAGGCCAACATTGATCCTGACCACCCACTTTCTCTTTATGTAACTATAAAACTTCTTATTGATTTTTATGTCCTTTGCAAGTTTTCTTTCATAATCCCTTTTAGTAGCTCTTATAAGCTGCTTTGTGACCCTTTGCTGGTCTTCGTGTTTTTCCCTTCGGTAGGATCAGTGCTTTTTTTTTGCATTTCAGTAAGCTTTTAGTTTTATGCTGTCACTTATCTCTTTTGTTGTACCTGGCTATTTTTTCTGTGAAGTGGAGCTTTTCCCACTCAGAGGTATAAACTGGTTCTGTATTACGTTAAATGTTTCCTCAAACATCTTCCACTATTCTTCAGTTGTTTTATCCATTCTAGTAGGTATTTCCAACAATGACCAATTGTAGCACTCTTGTCACACAAGATATCTTGAGACATCTTTTTATTGTGGCTCAGTTGGTGCCTTTATCCACTAGGCGATTGGGAAGCTAGGCCCTGTTATAAAACTGCAACATATAATTATTAACCTAAATGTTTTACTATGTTAAAGGCACTATTTCAATGCAAGCTATTGTTAAAAGGGTGCAGGAAGCAGAATTATTCGTGACTTTCAAAGGGAAATTGCATATTAACTCGAAAAATAAAAGAAATGCAGGGAAAGGGGATAAAGCTGGACGAGTGGCGAACTGGAGATCTCTTTTCAAAGAGCTGGCATAGGTCTGATGGGCTGAATGGCTGTATCTGTGCTGTATGATTCTATGATTCTAACTTGTAGGAATTACACAGCCCCGATCTGGAACAAGTATCTTATGGATTTAAACAGATGGTGTTTGATTATAATATACAGCTCAGGAACATGAAGAACTGCCCACGGATTATATTATGTGGTCCTAGGATTCCAAAAGCGGCATACAAGTTATACTCCGGCAACCCAAGATTTTCACAGGCTGTTCAGAGATTGCAATATGGTCAAGATTTGAACTTGTAGGGCAGCAAGGTGGCGCAGTGGGTTAGCCCTGCTGCCTCACGGCGCCAAAATCCCAGGTTCGATCCCGGCTCTGGGTCACTGTCTGTGTGGAGTTTGCACATTCTCCCCGTGTTTGCGTGGGTCTCGCTCTCACAACCCAAAAGATGTGCAGGCTAGGTAGATTGGTCACGCTAAATTGCCCCTTAATTGGAAAAAATGAATTGGGTACACTAAATTTAAAAAAAAAAGATTTGAACTTGCCTTTTTTGTGGAATCATTTATATGACAGGGCAGCCTCTAAGATTTTCAACAGCTCAAGATTCCCTCAACAGGAACCAAAGGTATTATTACCTTTAGCAGGTTTATGGGTACAGATTTGCTCTCCGTGGCGAAGGCATTGTGCTTACCGTTCATCTCACTGACAGCTGCCCTTGATCTATTTGTGGATATGTCAGTGGGGATTTCCTATAATCTGGCATTTTTTCCAGTGTGGTGTCATCCTTGGGGGGTATCTATTGTGTCTGAGAACAGGACCAGCAACAGCAAGACTCTTCAACAAATCAGGTGACAGCAACATCAGGGATACACACAGAGTCCAAACTAAGAAGTTAACGTAGGTTAATGTAATGCAATATAAATTAGATCTAACATAAGTACATAAGCTAAAATAAATATTGGAATATACACATGAAATTAAATTAAAGAGGTAAAATAGAGTGAATACGTTTTAAATATATATATAGTTTCAAGGCTAATTTCTTACCAGAAAATGAGACTCCACACTTGTAAAAAAAAATTATTTTTCAAGCCAGAGAGAATGGGCTGGATTCTCTGTTTCTGCGGCTAAGTGCCGGCCCAAACAGAAAATCTGCAGGGGGTTTACGTCAAAATCATCGACGTGAACCCCTCACCGATTCCGGTACCGGTGTGGGGCTAGCACCGGCGCCGACTGGAACTCCCGCCTCCCGTGCCAATAATGGCCGGAGAATGGTCAGGACCCGGGCCGTGCACGCGTACGGCTGACGACCTGCAGCGGTCGCCCCGTACAACATGGTGCCGGCCGTGTGCGGACGCAACCCACCATCCACAACCCCACAGCCCTCCCCCTGGCCAAACCCCAACAATCCCCGCTAGCCCTCGCACGGATCCCGGCCGAGTGTGGCGGCGCTGGACACTGTCCGCAACTACCATGCCGGGTTCACGATTTGTGTGACCACACATGGTCTGCGCCGTCAGGAACTCGGCCCAAAGGGGGCACAGCATCGCGAGTGGGCCGACCGATGTGGCGCCAACGGCATTGCGAATGCACGCAATGATGGCACCATTTCGGAGGGGGCAGAGCGTGGCCCCGATTTCGGCATCAGAGCCCATTCTCCGCCTGATCGCCGAACATGATTTCGGCGTCGGGCAATAGTGAATCATGCCCGTTGTTCAATAATTAGACTTTCGAACTCACTTACTCCTGAGCAAACCTCTCTTAACATTTTCAATCATTTTTAATGGATTACCTGTGAGTATGTACATCAAGTTCACTCCATTGTAGTAATTTCAATGCCAACTCTTTCATTAAGGCTGCTGTAACAGCGCCCCCTGTGGTGGAGGAGTGTCTTTCCGACACACACTCCTGGATTTGCGTGTTTAACTGCCATGTGTAACACCAGAGCTTGCAGACAGGTTTTCCTCCATTATAAGGCCAAATGCTGATAGCCTTAAAATTATTGTAATCTTGCCTTGATATCCGGTGATTAAAAAGTAAACATGTGGATTCTGTGATAACATCAGCTTTGCCAACAGATTTGTGCATGCTAGCGATCAGCAACATCATTATTCACATTTACCCATTGATTATTTTTGGTTAGGCAGCATCAATGATTATTTAATTTTGCCAGGTTTCCTGGCAGTGTAGCTAATTTGGTCAATCAGAATACCAATTGTTCAATTTACAGACTAAGGCACCCTCGCTCCTATGGGGAAAATCTGATATGTAGTGTTCGTCCATGCAGTAAATAAACAAACATTCAAGTTGGCAAATAACATTAAGGGGTAGCTGTGGAGCAGTCCTAAATTTGTGTCCAACTCAATTATTTCAGCAGTGATTGAAGAGAGGTGAAACTCTGTGAAGGAAAGAAGCATAAATCTTACATTGCCTATGTATGTCCATGTATTGAATGTCAGACCCCGTCATTAGCACCACCCAGTTTGTTTCTTATTTGACTACAATGATTCAGTTAGAAATAGGTTTGTGTAATCGTGTTCAGAGTATTGTTCCTGATTCGGTAATAGACAAGCAGCAAGGATCTATATATATATCTATATATACAGGAAGCTCATTAGCTGCTGTGAAGTGGTCAAGCTAAACAATTAAAATTTCACACAGACCTCTTAATTCTTGTTCAGCAAGATATAGGGGACGATTCTGAGCCCTCACTCTCCATCCATGAGAAAGTCAGTCAGCGCAGACTCAAAATCCGGAGAGAAGCGAAAAAGGTGTTTCTCTCTGGTGTGATCAGCTTTTGGAATCTTACCACCCCTCCGCTCTCCATTAGCATGTCATTAGCATGTCTCTCAAAACCTTCACCCCTCACGGAATATTCACCGGACACTGGTGTCATTGCAACAGATCTACAAAAGGGTGAACCTGCCGGCTTCACCTCAGAGGAGGAGATCAGAGATGAAGGGTGGGATTCTCCGTTCCCTGACGCCGATTTCATAATTGACGATCGGATGGAGAATCCCTTTTTACGACCGAATCGGGGGTGGTGCCTGTTTTTGGATGCTCTGCCCCCTCCAAAATGGCACCAACGAGGAGCACACCACATGCCATTGGGATGGCCTCAGGACGTTGAAGGCCCTTCCCCCAATGGTCCTCTCCCGATGGGCCGAGTTCCCGACCGCCTGGGGGACATGTCGTCTCAGTGGTCAGGAACCCGACATGGCGGCTGTGGACTGTGTCCAGCACGCCAACAGTCGGGCAGGAGCCATGCTGCTAGCCGGGGGTGAGGCTTCGGTGAGGGCTGGGAGGACTGGTGGGGGGTGGCCAGGGGTGGTGCTATGTTGTATGGCGCGACTGCTGCAGGTCGTCACTGCGTGGCCATGAACCCGGCAATTCTCCAGGCGTTTGTATCGGGAAGGCCGTGTGTTTTACGTCAAGCGGTTGCTAGACCCTTATCGGTCGGAGGATTGGTGCAGGGGAAGCACCGATCTTTCCTATGTAAAGCGCCATGGAACATCCAGACAAAGCCCCAAAATTAGAGTATCCAACCCGAGAGCTTGTGCAGTCATAACTCCCCATGACTCCCCGGGCTCTTCACTGTTCAGTGTGTGCCGGAGGGGATCCGGGAGACACAGGGAAGTTGAACTCGGGGCCGGGGCAGGGGGTCAGTCACTCATTCTCAGAGTTGGGTGGTGGGGGCAGTCGCTAACAGACCTTACCTTCCATTCACTTTGGGGTGCCTCTTGTCTGCAGGCTGTCACGCAGGCATCACTGCCTTTATCTTCCCTGCTGGGCTTCTGCTAAAATCGCTGCTGAGGGAGTGCCCATCGTTACTGGGAGCTGGAAAGAGGGTGGGAGGTGGTGAATACTGAGGGTCACCACTGGGGGGGGGGGGAGGGGCGACTGTGAGGTAACTGGGTGGGAACCCATGAGAGGCCAGGCTCCACCAAAATGGCTTGTATTCCTGCCTCACGTGGAATTAAGACCCTTTCACTTGGGGAAGCACAACTGAATTGTGAATACAACCCCACACTCATGGGGAGGAAAGAGGGAAGGGAATGATCATGGGACACGAACCAGGGAGGCTCTCAAGTGTCCAGGTGCATTATCCTGGTGGACCTGAGAAGATCAGGAGTGAGGATATGCCAGTGTGAGCGGGGGGGGGGGGGGGGAGGCTTAGTGAGAGGCACTAACTAAGGGGGAAGCATATGGTGGATCTCCCAGAGCAGTAGAGGGCTGAGGGACAGGTCCTTCTCAGGACTCCTCACCGCTCATTTTGGTTTCTTTCTCTTTTCAGTGAACGATTCTGGAGAATCATGGGGCCGATTGTAGCCATCTGCGATGGTCACTTCCCGATTACAAAATGGACACTTTGCAAAGAATGAGTAGTATCCCCCGAGAGAGAATCGCTCTCTTGGCTCCGGCTTTCACCAAGGAGAGACCTGCCAAAGCTGCATCAGAACAAGTAAGTCCAAGATCAAACCAGTTCAACCCCAGCAGCCTCAGAACCGAACAACGGCCATTGTTCCTCTGATTGAGTGGACGCCTGAAGCTAAGTATAGGCTTTAGCAGTAGTGATAGTTTAGTCTGTAGAGTTTTGTGCATGAGTATATTTGACTGTGTGTGTAAATAAATGAGCATTGAGTTTGAACTTATTAACTGGTGTATCGAGTCTTTGATCAGTATTCGGTTTTGAACCTTGTGGCAGTATTGAGAGATACGTGGCGACACTAGAGCAAAACGTAATTACAATTAAGGAAGACAACCATATTGGCCGCCATCTTCAGAGCCAAATAAAGAGAAACACAATTAGCAACACTATTGAATGGGTGTTTCTATTCATAGTGATCAAGCAGATGCAGAGACATGTCTACACAAGCGGCCAGGACCAGCGCCCTGCTGAGGAGGGTGAGGCTGGGGCCATAGGTGTTCCGGGAGCTGAACCACAGAGGGAACAGCCCCTTTGAAGCTGTACCGGCCAAGGGTATTCCAACATCGATCCTCCTATCATCAGATATTAGAACCACAATGCCGGAGGAGACTGCACCTGTCCTGCGGGACAGTGGACCACCCTTGCCAAGCAAGAGCTGGCACCACATGGGATGGGAAGATACCCACATGTATGTTAACTTGGACCGGGACCAGGATAGCCAAGATGCCAGGGCCATGGGCTTCGCCCATTTAGCTGGCATGCCCCGAGTGCAGGGTTTGATAGACTGCACCCACAAAGAGAGCTGCTATGGGAGGCCAGAACGTTAATGCTGGGGGTCTGAGGGGCGGTGCTGCCAGCAGCAATGTGTCCTCAATGGGTCATCAGTGTGGGTCGTGGGAGAGACTTAACGCTGCTACTGTCACACTCCACAGGGATGGAGCGCTGAGTGTGCATGGGGCTTGGTGGAGCATGGTGCTATGAAATGACAGGGTGAATGATCAGCTGATCAAAAAGTGAAATTTATTTAAAGTGCTATATTACACTGGTGCCCAAACTGAACTAATGCCTGTGATCATCCATGCCCACTATGTGCCACAATTTCCTACTCTTCACCGTCACACTAAGTCTAGGTGTATGCTCAGGATCCACAGCTGAAGTGGAGGCGGTCTGCTGCCTTCACGCCCTATTGCCTGAGATGACTTTGGCGGGCATCCCCTGGGAGGGGCCCTGGACTTTGAGGGCCTGGGCATACCTTTGAGCAGCATGGGTGTTGCAATGTTACCCTTCTCGATATACGGGGCTAGAGGTGTGTCGCTCACAGGGAAGGGGCTGTCAGATGGGCTGGCATCCTTGAGGTCCCCTGGGTGAAGTGCCCCGGCTGTTCTCCAGCTGATCCTTTTCCCTTTGGGTGCCCAGGTGCCCCTGTGCTCCTCCAAGGGATAGAAGGGCAGCTGGAGTGAGATCCAGAAGTTCGACCATCCTCTGGGGTGGGCACACATGAATTCGCACCAGCGCCTGCTGGTTTAAGCCCTCAACCACGGAGGTCATGCCCTCAACCATGGAGCAGACCTCCCCCGCCATGGAGTGCACGTCCTGCACCAAGGCCAACACTGCAGATGCCACCCTCGCAGTGTTGGCCTCTTTGAGTCTGAATGACAGCACCATCCCTTTGGACAGAAAGGGATTGGAGTCCTCCAGTCGGTCTTGCAATCTGAGGAGGGATGCTGTCATCAATTGCTGAGTTTTGTGCTCTGTCTTTTCAGTTCCATCAGCTCGGGAATTTTCCTAGGGACACGAGGATGATCCAGGCTGCTCGACTGTTTGCCCTGCAAGGGAAAGGAGATGGCGTTAGTACATCACCGGATATTAATGGTGCAGGATTTTTACTCGTATGAGGTTTTAGGTATGATTGTGTATCTTGAGGGTTCTCATTTTTGCTCGCCACCAGCACAGGCACGAACATGCTCCTTCCTGGCCAGTTCAAGTGCTTGCTCTCTAATGCGGGCTCAGGTTTCTAAGCTTCCGCATCACTCTGGGTGGCTGCTCCATCTCACGCTGGTTATGCTACAGTTTGTCCAGCACAGGCACCGATGTAGGTGGCATACCTGCCAGTTTAGAGAGTTGGGAAGTGGCATGCGTGGGACTGGAGTGGGAGCAGGGATGTGAGGAGAAAACGTGAGATTTAAAAAAAAATAAACTTAGAGTACCCAATTTACTTTTTTCCAATTTAGCGTGGCCAATCCACCTAGCCTGCACATGTTTGGGTTGTGGGGGCGAAACCCACGCAGATACGGGGGGAATGTGCAAACTCCACACGGACAGTGACCCAGAGCCGGGATCGAACCTGGGACCTCGGCGCCATGAGGCAGCAGTTCTATCCACTGTGCCACCATGCTGCCCAGAAAATGTGAGATTGGGGGGGGGGGCACCATGAGGGTGAGGCGGCACCATGGGGGTGGGCAGCACCATGGGGGTGGGGCACCATGGAGGTGGAGGGCACTATTGGGAGTGGGGTGGGTGGGGAAGAGGGCTTCGTGACAGGTGAGCAACCCGTGAAGTCAATGGGTAAGAGATCACCTTGGAGGTATGAGGGGTGTGTGAGGGGATGCAGTGAGAGACTAGAGGTGGCAGATTCACCCTGGCTGCGCAAAGAAGGTCATGCGTCTTCTTCCAGAGTAGGCCTGTCACCTCCAATCTCTCATTGCTTTGCTGTCCCATCCTCTTCTGCAGAGTGCTGGATCTGACCAAGGCAGGTTTAACCTCCCAGGTGGGGATGGTGACTCGATGGAAGTGATATTTTGCCGTTTTTTGGTAGGCTTCCGTCCTTCACCAAGAGTCATTGAGTTAGTCCAATCAGACTCCTGCTTTTACATGTGATGCTCCCATCATTTATAATTAAATACATGAAGTAAAAGAGCATTCAAATGGGGTTAACGTGTCCCTAAAAGGAATGACAGTCATGCCATAATTCAACTGATTTCATAGAATCATAGAATTTACAGTGCAGAAGGAGGCCATTTAGCTCATCGAGTCTGCACCAGCTTATGTTTTATTTTCCGGACAGAATGGGGAAAAAAAGGGGGGTGGTACCCCCCCCCCCCCCCAGCCTCCCCCTTCATCTATCGTGGTTTCCCCACCTTCCTTCCGCCTCCTCCCACCCCCACCCCCGGATTGCGCAGTCTTTTGGTACCTCATCTATCTTGGTGTTTTTTAAAAAAAATCTTATTAGGTTACTCCTCGATTCTGGCCTCGAACAGGTTTTGGAACAGACCGACAAACTGCCCCCAAGTATCCAGGAAGCCTTCCTCTGACCCTCGGGTGGCGTACTTAATCTTCTCCAGGTGGAGAAATTCCGAGAGGTCAGCGAGCCAGTCTACAGCTGTGGGTGGTGCTGCCGATCGCCAGCCGAGCAGGATTCTCCGGTGTGCGATTAGGGAAGTGAAAGCGAGGGCGTTGGCCCCCTTCTCCATGTGTAACTCTGGCCACTCCGATACCCCGAAGATTGCCACTATTGGGCATGGGACCCTCACCCCCACAACCTTGGACATTGCCTCGGAGAAGGCTGTCCAGAACCTAGCAAGCTTGGGGAAAGCCCAAAACATGTGGATGTGGTTGGCCGGGCCCCTCTGGCACCGTCCAGCTCCGGAGGAAGAACCTCCTCATTCGGGTTCTGGTCAGGTGCACTCTGTGCACCACTTTGAGCTGCATTAGGCTTAGCCTTGCGCAGGAGGAGGGGGAGTTCACCCTGCTCAGTGCTTCGCTCCAGAGTCCCTATCCTACCTCTGTCCCCAGTTCGTCCTCCCATTTTTGTCTGGTCTCGTCCAATGGAGTCCGGGCTCTGTCGAATAGCTGTCCGTATATTTTTCCACATAGCCCCCCCTTCTCGCTGCTTGTGCCTATCAGGTCCTCTAGTAGTGTGGTTTCTGGGGCCCCAGGGTACCCTATTGTCTTTTTGCGGAGGAAGTGTTTTATTTGGAGGTGTCTCATTTCCTGTCCTTTTGCTAGCCTCCACTTCCTCGTCAGTTTGTCTAATGTCGCCAGTTCTGTGCCCTACGTAGAAGTCCCCGACCGTCAGTGTGCCCCCGTCCCACCTCCATCTTTTGAAGGTGGTATCTAGCATGGCTGGGGGGAATCTGTGATTGCCGCATATGGGAGCCATGGGGGACATTTTGGTTATCCCGAAGTGTTGTCTCAGCTGGGTCCACGTTCTCAGCGTGGCCGCTATCACTGGGCTCGTTGTGTATTTTGTTGAGGGGGATGGGAGTACTGCTGTGGCCAGGGCCCGGAGGGTCGTTCCTTTACAGGTTGCCTCCTTCATTTGTACCCAATCTGTGTCGGGTTCTTGTACCCATCCCCTCACTGTTTCTGCCGTTGCTGCCCAGTGGTAGTATTGTAGGTTCGGTAGAGTCAGGCCCCCTCTGACTTTCCCTCTTTGCAGTGTCTGTTTGGGAATTCACGGGTTCTTACCCACCCCCCACACAAACGGCATGATTAGCCTGTCTATGTTTTGGAAAAAGGCCGTGGGGATGAAGATCAGAATTGATCTCAACAGGAAGAGGAACCTTGGCAGTACAGTACGTTCATCATGATCGTCTGCATTCTCCCCTCCAGGGAGAGTGGGAGTGAGCCCCACCTTTGAAGGTCTCTTCTTACTTCCTCCACCAGGGTGGTCAGGTTCCACTTGTGGATCTGTGTCCAGTCTCTGGCTATCTGGATCCCCGGGTCGGGAATCTGTTCTGGGCTGTTTTGAACGGGAGCCCCTCCAGCTCTCTCCCTCCCCCGTTTGGGTTCACTGGGAATGCCTCGCTTTTGCCCAGGTTAAATTTGTAGCCCGAGAAGGTTTCATTTAACTTTCTGTGATTTGTGCATAGACAACGCTCTGAAAATTAATATTTCCTAATCATTAAAAAATTAATGGGTGGAATCTTCCAGTACTGCCAGCAGCAGAATCATGTCACTTAATTTGGTGGGAGGCAAAACATCTGTTTCCTAATGAAGGGAATTCTTTGAGAGGAGATTCCAAATATCACCCATTTAAAGTTGACATTGTAGTTGGGGCATTATTCTTGCACTGTTTTTTAAAATCAAATGTATGTTCTGTTCAGTACGATTTTAAAGATTGTGGATGACACCGAATTGGGGGTGTATTTAATGCAGAGGAGAACTACAACAAAATACAGGAAGTCATCACTAAACTTGTAGAATGGGCATGCAGTTGGAAAATGAACTTGCATAGTGAAGTGTGAAGTGGTACATTTTGTAGCAAGAATAAAGAGGCCACATATTCCTTGGGAAATAAAAATCTAAATGGAGAAGAAAAACAGGTCAGATCATTAAAATTGGTTCTAGATGTTTATAAGGCCATTAGCAATCAAGCAAAGTATAGGGATTTGTATCGAGAGGGATCAAATTGAAAAGCAGAGGGGTAATGTTAAACTTTGCTGAGACTACACCGGGGCATTTATAAAAACCTTGGCTGGGATTCTCCCGCAATCGGCGGGGCGGGCCGTACCGCCACCAAAGAGTGGAGTGAACCACTCCGACGCCGGGCTGCCCGGAAGTTGCGGAATCCTCCGCACTTCCGGGGGCTAGGCCGGCGCTGGAGTGGTTGGTGCCAAAGTGCCTCCGCTGGCCGGCGCGAGTTGACACATGCGCGGGAGCACCAGCGTGTTCTGGCGCATGCACACCGTGGGGGGGCCCCCCCTGGGGCCAGATCCCCCACCCCCCCTCCCCCGAGGACCCCGCTAACCACCCTCAGAGCCAGGTCCCGCCGATATGGACCTTGTGTATTTCACACCGGTGGGACTGGCCGAAAACGGGTGGCCGCTCGGCCCATAGGAACCCGGAGAATCGCCGGGGGGGCCACTGCCAACGCCCCCGACTGGCGCGACGTGATCCCCGTCCCCGCCAAAAAACCGGCGCCGGAGATTTCGGCAGCCGGCATCAGAGCGGCGGGGTGGGATTCACCCCCCCCCCCCCCGGCGATTCTCCGACCCGGCGGGGCGTCGGAGAATCCCACCCCTTATTCCTTATGTTCTTATTTCTGGTTTCCAAATTATGAAAAGAATGCAGAGGAACTGGTGAAGATGCAAGAAAAGAATGACTAGAATTGAGAGGATATCCCAGTCAGGAAAGGTTGAACAGGTGGAATGAGGATTCCACTTGCGAGTAAGTCCAGAACAAGGGACAATAATTAGAAGATAGTCAGTAAGAAATCTGAGAGCAGATTCTGGAGAAACTTCTTTACCCGGAGGATGATTAGAATGTGGATCTCACAACCACATGGCGCAGTTGAGGCAAATCGCATAGATGCATTCAAAGGGAAGCTTAATGATCATATGGGAGAGAATGGAATAGAAGTATATGTTTAACCAGTTAGATTAAGATGTGTAGCTGTATGCTTGTGCCTGAAGGACCAACTCCCAGTGAAGGATTTAAAGGATGTTTTGACATGCCAGGTGAGGCGGAAGGGGCTGACAGTGTTGCCGGGGGAGGGCAGATGCTGCCAGAGGTGCATGACTGGAGGAGCTGGGGATGTGGGTTATGCTATACTCTAATTCTGAATAACGACTGTAGACTTACAGTTAACACAAACACTTTATTCAAAGGGTTTGTTCTACTTCCAGAGCTCAACTAGATGTAAAACAGTCAAGAGGTATCACCAGTGAAACTAAGGTAAACTGCCTATGCTAAGCTATCCCAGCTCACTAGCTCTGTGCTTCTAAAAGAGGCGGATCCTGCCTTGGGCCCGACCCTTTATACCCGTCTCTGATGCTCCCTCTAGTGATGCTGTGGCTGTCACATCTGTGCTGCAGTCCCTGGTGTATGTGCAGATGTATGTACAGATCACTACATCCCCCCCTTTTGATTTAATATGTTTTCTAGATTGGCCGCAAGAAAACTGTACATAACAAGTGGTGAGAATAAGCAAAGCTGCACACTGTGAAAATGATAAAGTAATACCGAAACAATTAACAGTGTTATGAGTCCATCGTGAGAAATGTTCATATTTGTCTTGTGGGTGTGTTGAAGTGTCGTTGCAAATCTAGCCGGTCGGGTGCCTTACGGCTTCTGTTGGAGCGTCTTAATGGTGGTGGTGGGGATGACGGTTTGATGTCATCAAGAGTACTGTCTGGCGTTGTGTGGCGAGGAAGGTCCTGTGGAATAATGGACTTAGTCAAGTCCAGTGTGGGAAACACCGGCGTTGTAGGCCGAAGCATTAACAGATCCCGGCGGTTACGGCGAAAGAGTACTCCCGCCGATAACTTGACAATGTAGGACCGCGGTGCCTCCTGCCTGATCACCGTGGCTGGCTCAGACCATCCACCTTCTGGGTCCCTGATCCTGACGATGTCGCCCATGTTCAGTGGCTTGCGTGGGATCACATGTTGATCGTAGTATTGTTTTTGTTTGGACCGTAGTACCCGCATTTTGTCGAGTACCAGAGCGTTATCGGGGTCTCGGAATTGAATAGCCGGGAGGGTTGTCCGGATGTCCCTGCCGAAGAGCATCTGCGCTGGCGACAGTCCTGAGCTCAATGGGGTTGCTCGGTAGGACAACAGCGCTAGGTTGATGTCCGAGCGTGAATCTGTTGCCTTGCTAATAAGTTGTTTAACAATGTGGACACCCTGTTCCACTTCCCCATTTGACTGTGACTGGATGTTACATGCCCAACGCTGTAGCGGTCTGAGAACTCTTTCCATTCCCAACTCGCGAAGCAGGGACCATGATCTGACATCACCACACGCGGGATTCCATGTCGCACGAATGTCTCCTGGCGCGCCTTGATGACAGGTGAAGACGTGAGATCATGGAGTTTCAGTACCTCCGGATAGTTTGAGTAATAGTCCATGATCAAGACGTAATCACGCCCTGTGGCATGAAATAGGTCAATGCCCACATTTGTCCACGGTGCCATTGTGAGTCCGTGTTGCTGCAGTGATTCTGTACACTGCGGGTTGATGTCTTTGACAGGTGTCACATGTCATGACCATGTCCGTTATGCCTTGATTCATGCCGGGCCAGTACACAGCCTGTCGTGCTCGCCTTTTGCATTTCTCAATTCCTAGGTGGCCTTCATGAATCTTACGTAGCATCTCGGCGCAGAGTGTGGCCGGAATCACAATCTGCGCATTGCGTAGCAGCAGGCCGTCAAATTCAATCAGTTCTGACTTGACATTCTGAAATTGTGGACATTGTCCCCTCGTCCAACCGTGCTGGAGTAGGCGCAGCACCCTCCGTAAGGTTGCGTCTTTCTGCGTCTCCTGTCGGATTAGGCAAAGCTTCTCATCTGAAGCAGGCAAATTTTCCATGCATAACTGTGTTTGGGCCTCGATTTCTCTGATAGGGGCTGACGGTGCGTTGTCAGTGCCAATTGATTGGGACAGTGCGTCGGCAATGGCAAGATCTCTTCCCGGAGTGTATACTAGGGTGAAATCATACCTTCGCAGCTTCATCATGATGCGCTGCAGACGAGGTGTCATGTCATTTAGATCCTTGTCTATGATATGGACCAACGGCCTATGGTCGGTTTCCACTATGAACGTGGGCAGGCCGTACACATAGTCATGGAACTTCAGAATCCAGTGAGCTGTCCGAGACATTCTTTTTCGATTTGTGTATATCTGCACTCAGTTGCGGTCATGGCCCCGGATGCGTATGCCACCGGGACCCAGTCAGACTGGTCAGCCTGTTGGAGGAGAACGATGCCAATCCCGTCCTGACTGGCGTCAGTGGAGATCTTGGTGGGTCTGGTTGTGTCAAAGAAAGCA
Organism: Scyliorhinus torazame; assembly: GCF_047496885.1. Classification (NCBI taxonomy): domain Eukaryota; kingdom Metazoa; phylum Chordata; class Chondrichthyes; order Carcharhiniformes; family Scyliorhinidae; genus Scyliorhinus; species Scyliorhinus torazame. Next base: position 144,382,341 of record NC_092719.1, read on the forward strand.
AGCATCGGTACCCTCGTTAGTTGCTGTTTGAGATCCACCCATTCATTTTGGTGACATTGTGTCCACTCAAGCGCAGTGGTCTTTCGTAGGAGATTGCGTAAAGCTACCGTCCGTGTTGACAGGTTTGGGATGAACCTGCCGAGGAAGTTGACGAAGCCCAGAAATCGTAGCACCGCCTTCTTGTCGTGTGGCGTCTTCATGGTCCATATTGCCGCGATTTTCGCCCAATCAGGGCTGACACCCTGAGATGATATGGTGTCGCCCAAAAAGGTTACAGACTACTTCACAAATGTGCATTTTGCCTGGTTCAGTTTCAAACCGTATTTCTGAATCCTCTGAAACACCTTCTTCAGACGACAGAGGTGTTCTTCTTCAGTGGTGGACCATACGATGATGTCATCCACATAGACTCTGACATCCTCCACATAGACTCTGACACCCTCAATGCCCTCGGTGATTTGTGTGGAATTATCCTGTGGAAGATCTCTGATGCAGAGATAATGCCAAAGGGCATGCGATTGAAGCAGAAATGTCCGAATGGCGTGTTGAACGTGCACAGTAATCTGCTCGAGTCATCGAGCTGTATCTGCCAAAATCCCTGCGAGGCGTCGAGTTTGGTGAAGATACGAGCATTCGCCATCTCAGATGTGATCTCTTCACACTTGGAGATGGGGTAGTGTTCCCGGCGAATGTTCTGGTTCAGGTCCTTCAGGTCTTATGCATATGCAAAGATCTCCAGAAGGTTTCTTAACACAGACAATGGAGCTAACCCAGTCAGTCGACTGTGTGACTTGCGATATTACGCTTTGCTAGGGATACAGGTGGCGCGAGACTGGGGCAAGTTGCATAAGTTAAATTTGGCTACGGTGGTGGAACAAATGAAGAGGGAGTTTCGGAGATGGGATGCACTCCCGCTGTCACTGGCGGGGAGGGTGCAGACTGTAAAGATGACAATCCTCCCTAGATTTCTGTTCATCTTTCAGTGCCTCCCAATCTTTATCCCACGGATCTTCTTCAAAAGGCCTGGCAAAACCTTTATGAGCTTTGTCTGGGCGGGAAAATCCCCACGGGTGAAGAAGGCGATGCTTGAAAGGAACCGCAGCGAGGGGGGACTGGCTTTGCAGAGTCTGATCAACTACTACTGGGCTGCTAACATTGCCATGATAAGGAAGTGGATGGTGGGTACAAGATCTATCTGGGAGCGGGTGGAGGCAGCTTCGTGCAGGGGCACCAGTTTGGCAGCCCTGGTCACGGCTCCCCTACCGCTGTCGCCGGCCAGGTACTCCACCAGCCCGGTAGTGGGGGCGGCCCTGCAGATATGGGGCCAGTGGAGGAGTTATGTGGGTGGGGTTGGTGCGTCTGTCTGGGCTCCAATATGTGATAACCATCGATTTGCCCCTGGGAACATGGATGAAGGGTTTCGAACATGGCGGCGGGCGGGGGCGGGGAGGGTGGGCGATATGTTACTGGAGGGGAGCTTTGCGAGTTTGAGGGGCTTGGAGGAGAAATTTGGGCTGGTAAGGGGAAATGACTTTAGGTACTTACAGATGCGGGACTTTGTACGCAGACAGGTCCCATCCTTCCCATGCCTCCCGCCAATAGGGATCCAGGACAGAATAGTCTCTAGAGGAGAAGGAGGAGAGGATAGAGGCTCGGATATCTACAAGGTGCTCATGAAGGGGGAAGAGTCCCAGACGGAGGAACTGAAACTCAAATGGGAGGAGGAGTTTGGCGGGGAGATGGAGGACGGGCTGTGGGCGGAAGCTCTGAGTAGGGTAAACTCAACCGCAACATGTGCCAGGCTCGGCCTGATTCAATTTAAGGTCATGACGGTAGCTTGGATCAGCAAATTCTTTGGGGTAGAGGACAAGTGCGCTAGATGCGCGGGAGGACCAGCAAACCATGTTCACATGTTTTGGGCATGTCCTAAGCTTAGGGGGTACTGGTAGGGATTTGCGGGGGTCATGTCCCGGGTGCTGAAAACAAGGGTGGTGATGAATCCAGGGGTGGCAATTTTCGGGGTTTAGGAAGACCTGGGAGTCCAGGGGGAGAAAGAGGCAGATCTTCTAGCCTTTGCTTCCCTAATAGCCCGGCAGCGAATACTGCTGGCATGGAGGGACTCAAAACCCCCGAAGACCGAACTATGGCTTTCGGACATGTCAAGTTTTCTGGGTATGGAAAAAATTAAGTTCACCTTGAGGGGATCTGTACTGGGGTTCGCCCGAAGGTGGCAACCATTCATCGACTTCTTCGCGGGAGAGTGAACGTCAGCAGGAGGGGGGGGGGGAGGAAGAGGGGGGGAGGGGGAGATTAGAGTAGAGTAGGAGGGATAAATAGGCGGGTAGTGTCTAGGGGGGAGGAGCGGGCATGTGCAGTATGGTTTGATTGAAGTACTGCTTTTATATTGATGTTTGCACATTTCTGTTATCTGTAACTGTTTACAATGCCAAAAAATACCTCAATAAAACTGTTTGTTTAAAAAAAAAGATATTACGCCTTGTGAACTGCTGTCTGTTGAGTTCCGCTTTTAACTTCTCCCGCAGTGGAGTTGGAACCCTCCTGGGCGGCTGAATGACGGGTTTGGCGTCTGTCTTCAGCATGATTTTGCATTGGCAGGGTAGGGTGCCCATGCCGTTGAATGCGTCGAGGTATTCTTGTAGCATGCTGTGGATTTTAGCTTCCAGGCTTGATGGATCCTGGGTGTGCATGTAAATGCGTTGCACCAGCCGCAAGTCTTTGCAGGCCTGAGCGCCTAACAGTGATGATTTAGTGTCGTCTACAATCTCGAATCGTAGCTGCTTGCGTATCGTCTTGTTGTTCACCCGGAGATGGCACGATCCCTTTGAGGCGATCTGATTGCCGTTGTAGTCCTTCAGCCGACATGCAGCGGGTATTATTTCATGGTCTCCTGGAATCGAATGGAGATCCTTATTCGTGAGGAGGTTAGCTGAGGCCCCAGTGTCAAGCTTGAAGACTAATGGAAAGTAATTGACTTGCACTGTCGCAGTCCACTCACTGCTGGAATCAATGCTGTTGACCAGGTGAGGCGTGGCGATTGTTGCGTCATGTTCCTCAATTGTCTCGATCGTGTCCACGACAAACGAGTTGTCGCAAGCGAGGTTGTCCTCATCCGAGGAGTACTCATCATTAGTTTTTTTATGTTTGTTGAGTCTTTGCTTTTTACGTTGAAGTTCATTGAACTGTAAATTCAATGATAATCTATGATTAATCTGGGACAAAGGTTCGGCACAACATTGTGGGCCAAAGGGCCTGTTCTGTGCTGTCTTTTTCTAAGTTCTATGTTCTATGAGTTTCTGTCTTGTCTTCATTTGCAGTGCAGCTCTGCACTGAGGCAAAGTGGTTGTATTTGCCACACTTTAAACATTGTTTTCCAGAAGCTGGACATTGCCCTTTTAAGTGGGCGTGTCCGCAGCGGGGGCACATCATGACGCTGTCCCTCCACGCTCGTGCATGCGCAGTAGGCCTTTCTTCTGTGTCAAATCTTCGGGAGAACTGCGCATGCGTGTAGCCTGCATCCAGGTTCGCGCGCGCGGGATTGCCGCTAGAGGAGTGCCTTCTGGACGCCTGGACCACCATTTTGACGGGCTCGACCTCGTGGTGAAGGCCTTGGTCCCGGTAAGTAAACTCCTTATATTCTTCTTTACTTTTTTCATAAATAGAGCATCTTTGCATGGCTGTTTCTAGGGTTAGGTCTTTTCGTTTTAATAAGGATTTTCTAAGTCCCTCATCAGATATACCATTGACTATCTGGTCTCTGATGAGGGAGTCACGGAGGTTTTCAAAGTTGCAGGATTGAGCTAGTAATTTTAAATCAGTTACAAAACTGCTGAAAGATTCTTCCGGTTTTTGTAAACGCCTGGTGAACTTGAATCTTTCAAATATCTCATTGACTTCAGATTGACAGTGGGTTTCAAATTTCTTGATGATTATTTCCAGCTTGCCCTTGTCCTCCCCTTCCAGGTAGGTTAAGGAATTATATATTTCTAATGCCTGCGGCCCTGCCAGGGATAAGAGCAAGGCTATCTTCCTGGCATCAGACGCTGAGGTTAGATCCTTAGCTTCTAGATATATTTTGAACTGTTGTATGAAAAGTTTCCAATTGGAATGCATATTACCAGTGGTCTTGAGCAGGCGTGGAGGTTGGATTGGGTCCATCGTGCCGATTGGTATGTAAAGGGTCCGAATGCTGCGAGGCCTTCCTTGGTCGAATGTCTGGTTTAAGTTCTCTTCTCTTGCTGGTGTCTCGCTGGCTTGCTGAAACCACTCCTGGTACTATATGTTATTCTCTAATTCTGAATAACGACTGTAGATTTAAAGTTAACACAAACACTTTATTCAAAGGGTTCATTCTGCTTCCAGAGCTCAACTAGATGTAAAACAGTCAAGAGGTATCGCCAGTGAAACTAAGGTAAACTGCCTATGCTGAGCTATCCCTGTGTGCTGCTGCTTACTAGCTCTGTGCTTCTAAAAGAGGCGGATCCTGCCTTGGGCTCGACCCTTTATACCCGTCTCTGATGCTCCCTCTAGTGATGCTGTGGCTGTCACATCTGTGCTGCAGTCCCTGGTGTATGTGCAGATGTATGTACAGATGTACAGATCACTACAGGCGTGAGGGGGTGCAGGAACTGCTGCCGGGGTTGTATGAGCGGGGGAGGAGGGTTGCTGCCAGAGCTATAAGAAAAGGGGAAGGGGGTGAGGGCCAACAACTTCCAAAGGTGTAAGAGTAAGTGAAGGGAGGTGGTGGTGCTGGGTCCGACATGCATACAAAATCAATAAAGGAAGGTGCCAGGCCCTATACATGTGCAGAAACAGCAGAAGAAAGTTCAGGGTCCGATAAATGCACAGAGATGAGAAAAGAATGATTGGGACCTGACGCATGCGCAGAAGCGAGTTAAAGTGGAGATCCAGGACAAAAATCTGGGATCTGGCCTTCCCGGGATATGGGAAATATGGGAAACATCACCACTGATCTTTTGTACTGAATCACCTGTTTCAGCCTTGAAACTACTTTGTAATATTTCATAAATCATTTTCAGTTAATATTGTGGTCAATGACGAGCCCCGAAAAGGTGAGTCAAAAGTAATTCATTTCCTTGTCACAGGAAATGCAGCAATAAAGCAGCACTCCAAGTCCCAGTCGGGACCATCCTGAGATGCCGGCTCCCTCCTAACTAATGTTGTAGGGAGTGTAGGAGATTGTCTTCTTCACCTTGCCTCTGGCTGTTGTGGGGCTCGGTTGGGGGTGTGTGTATGTAGGTATCGGAGAACGCCGTTTTCACGTTGATTGTCTGGCGGGCACCTTCGGCAACTGTTCCCTGGAAACGCTATCTTCCGAAAACATGGATGGTGGGTCATCATGACGGATCCTGAATTATCCACCTCATTCATCTCAGTGTCAGAGCCGCTAAGGAGTGAAGTCCCCAGGTCCCCTTGTGCCGGGCGAGCAGGGCTGGAAGCCGGTTCCTCCAGTTGGGTTTGTCCTGACGAAGGCTCCCTGCTCTGGAGGTTGTCCGGGAGTTTCTGCACCATCCATTCTCGTGGTTTTATCATGTAGGATACCAGTGCAGTCTGTTTCACCATGGTCCCTGGAATCCACCGAGCACCGTGTCCCCTGGTCAGAAGCCTGTCTCCTGCGTCCGTCTGCTTCAGCACTGCCTCGGAAGGTCGTGGCTCCGTTCTACTTTCCTGCTAATATCGAGGAGCATTAGGCTAAGGCGGGTTCCGACCCATCAACAGCTCCACTAATGCCACTTCGGTCGTAACATGTGGTGTGGTCCAGTAGCTGAACAAAAAACATGCCAGCCTCCTCTCCATGGATCCCGTGGCCTCTTTTCCTCATATCCTTTTTGAAAGTCTGCACTGCTCATTCAGCCAGGCCATTTGAGGAATGATGGTATGGAACTGTCCTGATATGCTTCACCTCGTTTGTCTTCATGAAGTGTGCAAACTCCTTGCTAGTAAATGGGGTACTGTTGTCCATGACTAATACTTCTGGGTGTCATGGGTACTGAATGAGAGTTGGTCTTTGAAGTGGTGAACGGCATTCGATGGATGTCTAGCCATTTGGAATGGGCGTCCACTATCAGCAAGAACATTGAGCCTTGAAAAGGTCCGGCAGAATCTGCATGTATGTACACCCAAGGCTGGCCCGACCACTGCCTGAGGGAGATCAGGAGCTTATGATGCTCTTGGCATGTGGTGCATTCGATATTGCCATCCAGGCCTGGTGACCATACGTAGCTCATCTTTGGCACCGTCAGGTGTCCATTGTGTAGATCTTGGAGTATGGCCTATATGCCCTGACGTGGGATCACAACGCGAGCTCCCCACAGGAAGATACCGTCCTCCACGCTGAGCTCTTGCTGCTTGGTCTCAAAAGCCCGCAGCTCCTTCGGCAGTTTCCCTTGCTGGCCCCTGTGTAAGACGGCATGGTGTAACTTTGCCAGGACTGGGCCCTCCTGTGTCCAATTGCAAACTTGTGTGGCAGATATCCAGAAAATTGAAGACCAATACGACCTTGTTAGTCCTTGGTGGAGATGGCGGGCCGTGTTGGCAACGGGAACCGGTTCAGAGCATCTGTGTTTGTGATCTGTGTGCCCAGACAATATTCAACTACGTACTCATATGCTGCTAAAAATAGGGCCCATCGCTGTATCTGGGCAGATGCTACCAGTGGAAAAGCCTTGTCCTCTTTAAACAATCCGAGGAATGGCTTGTGGTCCGTTATGATGTTGAACCGACTCCCATAAACACATCGGTAAAATTTCTTCACTGTAAAAACGATGGCCAGCCCTTCTTTCTCAATCTCTGCAGCAGCCAAAATCCATGATGCGTAGGCCTCTCCTTTTTGTCGTCCATATGGTGGGATAACATCACCCCGATTCCGTATGGAATGGTATCACAAGTGACCAAAAGTGGTTTTGAGAGGTTGTAATGGGTCACCAACCCTGATGACAACAGTCGCCGCTTCATCCTGGCGATGGGTTCTTGCTCCGTTCTCCACGCCCATCTTGATGTTTCTTCAACAGTGGATACAGTGGTGTGAGGAGGGTCACTAAATAAGTGATAAGCTTTCCCTAATAATTCATGAGTCCGACGAACGACTGCAATTTGGTCGCGTTCTTTTACGTGGGGGCTTGTTTGATTGCTCACACCTTCTTCTCTACAGGGTGCAAGCCATCTCGGTCGACACAATACTCTAGGTACGTTACCTCTTTGGCGCATTTTGTATCTCTTAAGGTGGATGCCTGTTTCAGAAAACTGTTAGAGGGTTTTCTCCAAGTTGCTCAGGTGCTTGTTTTTGGTGGTTCCAGTGATCAGGACATAGAACATCGAACATACAGTGCAGAAGGACGCCATCCGGCCCATCAAGTCTGCACCGACGCATTTAAGCCCTCACTTCCACCCCATCCCCGTAACCCAATAACCCCTCCTAATCTTTTTGGTCACTAAGGGCAATTTATCGTGGCCAATCCACCTAACCTGCACGTCTTTGGACTGTGGGAGGAAACCGGAGCACCCGGAGGAAATCCACGTAGACACGGGGAGAACGTGCAGACTCTGCACAGACACTGACCCAGCAGGGAATCGAACCTGGGGCCCTGGCGCTGTGAAGCCACAGTGCTATCCACTTGTGCTACCGTGCTGCCCTAAACGTCATCCATGTAGACCGCCACTTGTAGTAGTCCTTGGACGATGTTCTTCACGACTCTCTGGAAAATAGCGCAAGCCAATGAAATGAAATGAAATGAAATGAACATCGCTTATTGTCACAAGTAGACTTGACACACCGAATGGCAAACTTGTATATTCATAGAGGCCTCTGTGGGTATTAATGGTCACAAATTTTCTGGTAGCTGCGTGTAGCTTCAATTGGAGGTGTACGTGACCCATGTTGAGTTTAGAAAAAGTGTCCTCCAGCCAACTTAATGTAGAGGTCCTCTATTCGTGGCATCGGTATCTGTCCAATCAAGATGCTTTGTTCACAGTTAGCTTGTAATCCCCGCACAGGCAGACGGTTTTGTCTGGTTTCAGTACTGGGTCTACAGGTGTTGCCCAATTTGCAAATTGTACCGGCCAGATGATTCCTAGGTGTTCTAAGCAGTTGGGTTCATCCTCTACCTTATTTAACAATGCACAAGGAACAGGGAGGGCAGGTGCTGAAGTACTTTGGGTGGGCCTCAGGATCTATATGTATCTTGGCCACGGCACCTTTGATCTAACCTAGACCTTCCTGGAAAATCTCCGGGTACTTGCCCAGGGCTTCATATAATCCCGCAGTGCCCATCCTGAAAACCTGCTGCCAGCTGCTGCAGCCAATCATGACCCAACAGACTCTGGCCGGAGCCTCGTACTATTATCAAAGGGAACCTGATAAAGGGAACCAGGGACTGTCATCCGTAGGCAACTGGAGTCATTGTTCTGCCCGTGAAGACTAGTGGTTCCCCTGTGTATGTTGCCAACATCGCCTTGGTGTCCCTCAAGTTCAAAGGCTGGACTCCCACCCTGATCTTTTCGAACGCCTGCCATCCTATCACTGAGATTGCAGTCCCCGTGTCCAATTCCATTTCTAGTGGGTGACCATTCACCTGGACGGTCACTTTGATGGGGGCAATCCGTGGTGCGTCGATGCAATTCAACTGCATGAACTTGTCTTTGTCAGGCTACTCTAGGTGGAGGGTCCTTGCTCTTAACCACACCAGGTCTTGTTTTGGGCGTGCTTTTATGTTAGCTCATAATGAGCCCAGGTGGTTGGCCTCCACCCCCTACCTGGGAAGCTCGTACTCGCGAGTCCCACGGGGAGAATAATAATGGTTTCCCCATGGTCCTCGTGGGGGTTATGGCACTTGCCAATTCTCTTTATCTTTGTGCTGTCCCTCAGTGGCATCATCAGTAGGTGCTTATCTTTTGACCATTCTTATGACTCTACGGTCATTTCTGTGTTGTCAAACTGTCTGACATTAACTCACGCATAAATCTAAACATTGTGCTTATAGCCTCCTGCAAAAGCTAAATTTAAAGAAAATTGATTTAATCTCTTTCCCTGGCTTGAACTAGATTGCACGTACCCTTGGCATTCTGATCAGCCCAGTTCTGAGATTCAAAGCTCACATCCTATCCATTACCAAGAATTCATACTTCCAGCTTCATAACAGTGCCCACATCTGCCTCACCATGCCTGAAATGTTGAAACACTTCTTTGTCACATCTGGTCTTAGAGTCTCCACGGCTCACTCAGCCGGCTTCTTTAACAAAAAGAATATGTTTCTTATTAGCTGCAAGCAAGGCTGTGGGAATGCACAAAACATAACTGTTTGAATCATGTCTTCCCTGAGAATGTGATTTAATTTGTGTAGCAAAAAGAAGCTGTCGCTAATCACTACACACAGGCAGAGCTCTGGTGGGAATGGATGTCCCCAAATATGCAGAGGAGGTGCTTGGCCTGGCTGCATTACGCTAAAAGAGAGAACATGGCAGCACTTATTGGGTGAACTTAGTGCACTGTCCAAGAACAGTTCAACCAAAACGGCGGCTAAGTGTTGACGCCGGCGTAAACACCGAAGCGTTTCACGCTGGCATCAATGGGCCCCTTGGCCTAGTGATTCACTTACCTCAACAGGGCCAGCAGGGCCCCGGAGTGCTCCACGCCCCGGAGGGCCCTGCACGTCCGGCCATGGGTCCGTGCATGCGTGTGGCAGCCGCCCGTGGCGTCGGCCCCGCCCAACATGGCAGACCCACACAGAAAGCCGGCCCCAACAATATAGGCCGCCCCCAGATCGTGCGCGCCTTCCGATCGGTGGCCCCCGATCGGAACCCTGGCCGTCCTGGAGGACCCGCCCCCTACCAGGGCGGCCGCGGCAGCTGCCACTCCGAGTGCCCGCTGGGTGGAACCATGTTAGAACCACGCAGGTGGGAATTTGGCCAGCTGCCGGCGGAGAATCGCCACGGGGGCCTCTTTCAATGGCCCCCGACTGGCAGCGCATCGACCGTGCTCGCACGACTGGCGACGGCGATTCTCTGGTCCACGGAGGCCGGGTTTAGCATAGTGGGCTAAATAGCTGGCTTGTAATGCAGAACAATGTCAGCAGGGCGGGTTCAATTCCTGTACCGGCCTCCTACTTGTGACAATAAGCGATTATTTATTTATTTTATTTAATCGCGGGAAGGTGCCTTTCGGGTACACAGAGGGAGAATTCAGAATGTCCAAATTACCAAACAGCACGCCTTTCGGGACTTGTGTGAGGAAACCGGAGCACCCGGAGGAAACTCACGCAGACACGGAGAATGTGCAGACTCCACACAGACAGTGACCCAAGCCGGGAATCGAACCCTGGAGCTATGAAGCAACAGTGCTAACCACTGTGTTACTGTGCTGCCCACAGTAGTGATGATTGTGAATGATGAACGCAAATACTGGCCTGACAGAAAGAAATGTGAATGAAAACATAACCAATTAAGTATTAGAAGTGAATATTGCAGGGTGAAGTAAATGACATTCTAAATATTGTGATCAGAAAGAAAGCACATTGTGGAAAGGAATTTTTCTCATAAATGCTTCCATATTAACTAACAATGTCCCAGTTAATACCGAAGTTTTGCAGGAGCAGTTGTAAGAGCAAATATTCCATATTGGCTAAGTAGTCAATTGTAAAAGCTAACTACCACAACTTTTCCCTTCCTGATGCGGATTCAGACACCTCTGCTGATTCCAGGTCTGGTGCTCCTCAGAGCTGTCATCATTCCTGATCTCACTTCTCATGCCACTGTAACCTAGGAGACCCAAATATTCTGTTGCTAAGGGTTGGTTGGCTGGCTGACTAATGTAACCTTGCTGTGGGCTGCATGATTGTTCTGTTCCCCATTCATTTGCTTAATTTTCCCTTTCTGTTTTGCTGTTGTACGTTTGTCTTTTCTGCTTAGAATTGTTTTAAACTATCCATGCGCAGACTCATTATAATGACAGGCTGCAGAAACCGGTTCAATCTGCGACAAACTTCTGCTGTCTTACATCTGCATTTGCCCTTAATATGCCTCATAACGCCCGTGGCTCTGGGCAAAAGTCAAATAAAGGGAGCTACAACTAGCAAGAGGTGATGGTCCCGTCAACAGGAAACCACTTCCTCCATATGTGAAAACAGCAGTTGCTTTATTCACCAGGGAGAGCCTGGAAGGTGCTGAGATTATAGATTGAAAGGATGCTCAGTATGTGCTATATTCATCACAAATTCTATATTTTGTGCAATATGTTCTGTCTGTTTACACTGGGCAATTGCAATCCCCTTGGGTACTCATAACATTCTATCTGTTCCCTTACAGAGCTAGGAGAACACCGTGATTGATTACAAAGTCCTGAAGAATGCCAATTGTGAGCACCACCCTATCTTGCAGCAGATATCAGCACTGTGGTGTTGGGTGTTCTGACACACAGAAGAGCCAACACAGTTGCATATGGTACAACGCTTCTTTATTTAAACTCACTATTTACAACTTGGTCTTTGTACTCTGCACGTGGGGGGCTCCCTGCTTGTGGTGTTTCAACAGCTCTTTCATGTTTCCTTCTCCCCAGACCTACTGACCTCCAGGTGTCGTGCTCGTGCTTTTTATGTGGTTGGTGTTCTTGTCTGTGATTGGTTGTGGTGTTGTGTACTCTGATTTGCCTGTTAGTGTGTCCATCATGATGTGTGTGTTTGAATATCATGACATCCCCCCTTTTTACAAAGATATGTGCCTACGTGGTAATAAATATGATCGTGACGTGAGTGCATCTAAGAGTGTGTGTGTGTCGTGTGCAGCATGTGTCTATGACGGAACTATGTACATGGGGCGATGTCGAGTGCGTCACATGAATCCAGTTGTACCATAACATAACAGAAATGCGAACGAGAGAAGAAGAAAAAAAAATTTGAACAGTTGTCCAGTCAGACGACATCTGGAACGATAAACAACAACAGGTTATCATGTAAAATTGTCCAACTTATTAAACATATGAACTGTATTATAAGTCCATTCTAATGGGTTTGCGACGAATTCGGGTTGACCGCCTTAAGGGTGGATCAAGAACCACCGGCTGCTGTGCAGGCATGGCCATGGGTGGCGATGGAAAGGGCGTGATGTGCGGCAGCTCCACAAAGTCATCCTCGGAAGCCTGTTGAGGATCTGGCGTGTTGTGTGGCTGTGAGCGTGGAAGTCGGCGAAGGGCGCGCCGATTGCGGCGACGCACGGAACCATCCGGCATGCGAACCAGGAACGAGCGGGGAGCCACTTGTCGGAGGACTTCGGCCGGTGCTGACCAGCCACCATACGGTTGATGGACGCGTACTTTGTCTCCGGAGGACAGGGGGGGCAGGTCCGTCGCTCGTGTGTCGTACCGACCTTTCTGGCGATCACGCTGCAGTTGCATGTTCCGAAGAACCGCCTCATGGTCTGTTGTCGGTGCCAGGACGGAAGGTACCGTCGTCCTGAGGGAGCGACCCATTAGTAGCTGCGCTGGCGAGAGGCCCGTGGATAACGGGGCCGATCGATAGGCCAGCAAGGCAAGGTTAAAGTCCGATCCGTCATCAGCCGCCTTGCACAGGAGCCGCTTTGCGATGTGGACACCCTTTTCAGCCTTCCCGTTCGATTGTGGATGCAGAGGGCTGGATGTCACATGAGTGAAACCATATGCTGCGGCAAAGGACGACCATTCACGGCTGGCAAAACAAGGTCCATTGTCTGACATGACAGTCCTTGGAATGCCGTGGCGAGCAAACGTTTCCTTGCAGGCCCCAATGACTGCGGACGACGTCAGATCATGGAGAGGCATGACTTCCGGGTAGTTTGAGAAGTAGTCTATAATAACAATGTAATCTCTGCCGAGCGAGTGAAATAGGTCAACACCCACCTTCGCCCAGGGGGACGTCACCATCTCGTGTGGTAGAAGTGTTTCCGGAGGTTGCGCTGGCTGAAACCTCTGACAGGTTGTGCAGTTGAGCACCATGTTGGCTATGTCTTCATTAATACCCGGCCAATATACCGCCTCCCGGGCCCTTCGTCTGCATTTTTCGACGCCCAAGTGGCCTTCGTGTAGTTGACGAAGAATCATCTGGCGCACACTGTGTGGAATGACGATCCTATGCGATTTCATAAGGACCCCGTCTATATTGGTGAGATCATCTCGCACATTATAAAACTGGGGGCACTGCCCTTTTAGCCACCCTTCCGTCATGTGGCGCATCACTCGCTGCAGCAGAGGGTCAGTCGCCGTCTCTGCGCGTATGTGGGCCAGACAAGGATCATCAGCTGGCATATTTGCTGCTGTCAGAGTCACGTGTGCCTCAATTTGACGCACGAACCCCTCCGCATCTGGTGGTGTGCTCACTGCTCGGGAAAGAGTGTCCGCCACTATGAGTTCCTTCCCCGGAGTGTAGATCAGTTCAAAATCGTACCTCCTGAGTTTGAGTAAGATGCGCTGGAGGCGAGGAGTCATGTCGTTCAGGTCTTTGTTAATGATGTTGACCAGGGGGCGGTGGTCAGTTTCGACCGTGAATCGTGGCAGGCCATACACATAGTCGTGGAACTTGTCCAGTCCAGTTAACAAGCCCAGGCATTCTTTTTCGATTTGCGCGTAGCGCTGTTCGGTAGGGGTCATGGCTCGTGAGGCATACGCAACCGGGGCCCATGATGACGTGCTGTCTTTTTGCAGGAGTACCGCTCCAATACCAGATTGGCTGGCGTCTGTTGAGATCTTTGTAGGGCGAGTCGTGTCAAAGAAGGCCAGCACTGGTGCCGTGACCAGTTTGTGCTTGAGCTCCTCCCATTCCCGCTGATGCGACTGGTGCCAGTTGAATTCCGTCGATTTTTTTACGAGATGGCGCATGTTTGTTGTATGAGAAGCCAGGTTGGGAATGAACTTCCCAAGGAAGTTGACCATGCCCAGGAATCTTAAGACAGCCTTCTTGTCAGCCGGTCGTGGCATGGCTGTGATGGCGCTAACCTTGTCTGCATCGGGACGGACCCCGGACCTTGAGATGTGGTCCCCGAGGAATTTCAGCTCCGTCTGGCCGAAAGCACACTTCGCACGGTTGAGACGCAGGCCATTTTGCCGTATGCGGGTGAAGACACGTCGAAGACGATGCATGTGTTCCTGCGGAGTGGTGGACCAAATGATGATATCGTCCACATATACACGTACCCCTTCGATGCCTTCCATCATCTGCTCCATAATGCGGTGGAATACTTCAGATGCCGAAATGATGCCGAATGGCATCCTGTTGTAGCAGAATCTGCCAAAAGGGGTGTTGAATGTGCATAGTCTTCGGCTGGCCGGGTCCAGTTTGATCTGCCAGAATCCTTTGGACGCATCCAATTTAGTGAATATGTTGGCTCGCGCCATCTCGCTGGTGAGGTCTTCTCGTTTCGGGATGGGATAGTGTTCCCGCATGATGTTGTTGTTCAGATCTTTTGGATCTATACATATACGGAGCTCGCCAGAGGGCTTCTTTACACAGACCATGGAGCTGACCCATGGCGTGGGCTCCGTGACCTTGGATAGGACCCCTTGGTCCTGAAGAATCTGCAGTTGTGCCTTGAGGCGGTCTTTGAGAGGCGCAGGAACCCTGCGAGGTGCGTGAACGACAGGGACGGCGTCCGGTCTGAGTCGAATCTTGTACGTGTGTGGCAATGTCCCCATGCCTTCAAAAACCTCCTGGTTGTGAGCGAGGAGGGAATGGAGATTCGCGTGGAACTCAGCATCCGGGAAGTCGGATATCTCATCTGGAGAGAGAGACATGATGCGCTGTACCAGGTGAAGGACCTTACACGCTTGTGCGCCCAGTAACGAGTCCTTTGATGAGCCCACAACTTCGAAGGGGAGTGTGGCCGTGTACCTCTTGTGAGTCACCTGTAGCTGGCAAGATCCTACGGACGGGATAACGTTCCCGTTATAGTCAACCATCTTAAGCCGGGATGGTGTGATGGGTGGTTTAACCTTCATGGCCTGGACTGCAGAGTAAGCAATCAGGTTGGCGGATGCGCCGGTGTCCAGACGGAAGGCGACGCGCGATCGGTTGACCGTCAGGGTGGCACACCACTCATCGTCTGGATTGATGGCATTGACCTTGTTGACATCAATGACGGCAACTCGGAAGTCATCCTGGTCATCTGCATCACTTAACTGGAAGTCGTGATGCGTGGGCTGGACGGTCCTGACTCGTGCGCGAGGTTGTCGAGGATGCGCCGGATCCATGGGTTGAGCCGCACGACAGCGGGCTGCGAAGTGGCCCATCATGGCACATCTGTTGCACTGTCGGTATTTTGCAGGACATTGCCCTTTTAAGTGTAGACCTCCACACTTGCTGCACGTCATGACGTCACGACGTTCGTTGCGCCACTGCGCATGCGCAGTGCGATCTTGCGGTGGGCGCGCCTGCGCAGTGCGTCCCTCGTTGTGGCCGTTATTCTTGGCGCGCACCTGCGCGGGAGACCGCGAAAAGCGCGGGAAGCGGCCGCTGTCGTCCGGGCCGTGGGGCGGGAAGAAATCGACGGCCTGGATGCGTTCAACGTCGTGGGCAGCCTGGCTTGCCGATTCGACGGCTGGGGACCCCCTCCGTGCCAACTCGGACGCCTGAAATCGGGCAAAACGGCAGGCAGCATTTTCATGGAGGACACAGGCTTCCACAGCAGACGCTAAGGTGAGGCTCTTTATTTTAAGAAGCTGCTGGCGTAGGCCACTAGAGGCAACGCCAAAAACAATCTGGTCCCTGATCATGGACTCTGTGGTGGTGCCGTAACCGCAGGACTGCGCTAGAATCCGGAGGTGCGTCAAAAAGGGTTGAAAAAGCTCCTCCTTACCTTGCAGGCGTTGCTGAAAGATGTATCTTTCGAAAGTTTCGTTTACTTCAGTTTGAAAGTGCTGGTCCATTTTGAGGATGACCGTGTCATATTTGGCCTGGTTTTCGCCTTCCTCGAACACCAGTGAATTAAAGACATCGTTTGGGTGGGGGCCTGCGTAGAAGAGGAGCATTGCAATCTTCGAATCATCCGAGACATTCTGTTTTTCGGTGGCACGGATGTACAGGTCAAATCGCTGCCTGTAGAGCTTCCAGTTGGTGCCTAGGTTCCCCGTGACTTGCATCGGCTGCGGTTTGCCGGTGTGGTCCATGTCCAGAATGGCAGGTTGGTAGGCAGGTATCGATCCACTCCTGTACCATGTGGTGTTGGGTGTTCTGACACACAGAAGAGCCAACACAGTTGCATATGGTACAACGCTTCTTTATTTAAACTCACTATTTACAACTTGGTCTTTGCACTCTGCACGTGGGGGGCTCCCTGCTTGTGGTGTTTCAACAGCTCTTTCATGTTTCCTTCTCCCCAGACCTACTGACCTCCAGGTGTCGTGCTCGTGCTTTTTATGTGGTTGGTGTTCTTGTCTGTGATTGGTTGTGGTGTTGTGTACTCTGATTTGCCTGTTAGTGTGTCCATCATGATGTGTGTGTTTGAATATCATGACAAGCACAACATAGAATAAAACATAGACGATACAGTGCAGAGGGAGGCCATTTGGTCCAGCGAGTCTGCACCGACCCGCTTAAGCCCTCACTTCCACCCTATCCCCGTAACCCAATAATCCCTCCTAACTTTTTTTTGGACACTAAGGGCAATTTATCATGGCCAATCCACCTAACCTGCACGTCTTTGAACTGTGGGAGGAAACCGGAGTACCCGGAGGAAACCCACGCAGACACGGAGAACGTGCAGACGCCGCACAGACAGTGACCCAGCGGGGATTCGAACCTGGGACCCTGGCGCTGTGAAACCACAGTGCTATCCACTTGTGCTACCGTGCTGCCCAAAACATTGTATATATGCTGTAGTGGAAAATGCTAAAACAGGGTTAAAGACCACCAAGCAGTGATGATGAAGGAAGAGTAGTTAGGGTATGGGTGAGGGCTAACCTATACAAGGTGGAGATTCAATATGCCAAGTTACATGGGAATAGTGGGCCTGCCATCGGAACATGGGATTCATATTGAACAGTCACTCGCCTCTACACTAATGACATCGAAAGGTAATATGGTTAAGTTAGACTAACTAAATTCTTCAATGTATTCATGACAACAGCACTTGCAGTTGCAGTAGAGATCTATGTCATGCAGTCATAGGCACAGTAGATGCAATCTCATGATTGTTAAAGAGCCTGTGGGGTTCAAATCCAGTATACAGATACAGCTGCCTTGAATTTGCGTGCAAAACAGGCACCCATGAAGGAAGGATTCTGAGAGTGCATATAGCCCACCATTCTATGATCACGCATAGAGGAATATGACAGCCATTGGCCGGTGGTCATGTTAGAGTTCTCTGAAACTAAACAGAAGGAGTCATAGAAACATAGAATTTACAGTGCAGAAGGAGGAAATTCGGCCCATCGAGTCTGCACCGGCCCTTGGAAAGAGCACCCTATGTAAGCCCACACCTCCACCCCATCCCAGTAACCCCACCTAACCTTTTTGGACACTAAGGGCAATTTATCATGGCCAATCCACCTAACCTGCACATCTTTGGACTGTGGGAGGAAACTGGAGCACCCGGAGGAAAACCACGCGGACACGGGGAGAACGTGCAGACTCCGCACAGACAGTGAATCAAGCCGGGAATCGAACCTGGGACCCTGAAGCTGTGAAGCATCTGTGCTAACCACTGTGCTACCGTGCTGAGTCCTGGGGTTCTACAGCAGAACCCAGATGCATATGCAGCCTCCTAGAAATCCCCCACAAAGGCATCATTGTTGACTTATATCCTCCCCAAACTCAGCAATTTGGGGACCACAGACGTCAAGAAATATGAAACGATTATGAGGAAACATTTCCTCATCTACAGACAGTGATTTACAAAATACTTTCTCAATACTTCAGGAGTTGTTGGAACAATAATTACCCCCTCACAGAACATTGCTTGGCGCTGTTTGGTATATTCAATACTTGTATTGATTTTGCATTGGCCATATTGATGTTTCACCTTTCCTTGTATAATAATTATAGAAGTATTTCAGTTACTTTGGCCTGGAAAGCCCTCTGATCCTCAGTTCACATACCACAGATTGCAGTGGTGCAATTATTAGTCCACATGGTGAAACAACTTTGCAAATTTAGGTTTTTGAAAAAAATTCTGATTGTATAGGCCAGCGTCTGTTTTGGGAACTGTTGTGGATCCATTAAAATAAAAATCTAAAAGTCCAATATTGTTTATAAGAAAAGGATATCCTACTTAACAGATGCTTTACTTCTGACCTTTCTTGTCTGATTCATATTACACATACACGCCATTGATTTGTGTTTGTGAGTGTGTGTTTAAACACCTGACCGGCTTTGCATGGTAATGCTGCTTTGATTAACAATTGTGAAGCACAACTGGCTTGTTGACAGGGAGGGTTCTCCGTTTCTGAGACTAGGTGTTGATGCCAATGTCATAATGTACATCTATATATATAATGGAGTGCAGACAGGCAGTGATTGACACACAGGATGACCAGTAAGCACACAGAACAGAGCAGCCAATCACCAGACAGGACACGACCACTATAAAACCAGAGGGCACCAGTTTTCCCGCTCTCTCGGGACCCAGCCTCTGGGACAGTCAGAGTTAGTGAGCTGGCCAGTGCAAACACCATGTGGTAGCTAGTAAGTCTGGTCAGGCTAGTATCAGGTCTCCAGTCAAGTCAGCATAGTGTCAACCCACAGTTGAACATGTATAATAGTTTAGATGTTAAATAAAATCGTGTTGCATCTTATCAAGTGTTGGAGGTCTGTCTCTCGCTACACTGCATCAAGTGCAGTCCACATCGACCCAGCCTACCCAACACATCAGCCAACTCAAAATTCTTGGACTTTCACGACAGCAAAACTGGCGCAACAACTGCACCGATTCTGCTACTGCTAAGAGGCTAGCAGCGGCGCCATGAACGATTCTAATGAGAAACAGTGCCGGATTCGCCAGTTCACACTCAAAGGGTGACAAGCTGCAGCCACACATACACACTGCACTCCCCACACACTCCATCCCAGCCAACAAGATGGCACTAAGGAGAGCGGCACTAAGGTTCGTGGACGCAGAGCTCGAGACTCTCTTGGACACCGTAGAGGAGAGGAGGGTGACCCTGTACCCGGCCCGGGAAGAAGGCTGCCAGCCACTGCCGTTTGCCGTGCCTGGGCGCAGGTGGCAGAGGCCGTGAGCGCCGTGGGCAACATCGTCCGAGCGGGCCAGCAGTGTCGGAAACAACTGCACGGCCTCCTCAGGGTGGTCAGGGTGAATAGACAGCATTGTGCCCCTGACACTAACCCCGGTCCCACACACCCGTAACCACCCCCCTCCCCCACCCAGAGGGCAGCAGAACCCCCACCCTGACCCACATGCCAGTACCCATAGCGGCCAGCATGGCCAGGTGCCCTGGCCAATGAGGCCACCAGCTACCCACCCAATGGCTGCATGCGTCGGACTGTCTAACACTGTTATTTTCTGTTCCCACCCCCCTCCCCCAGGAGAACGCCGTGCACAACTGCCAGGAGTGGGAGAAGACAGGAGGGGGGTCGCGGACACGCGGACCCTCAATGTGGCCGAGCAGAGGGCCCTGGACATGGTCGGTGGCACAGAGGAATGGGAGGTCACTGACGTGGAGCTCAGCCACGGGCGGGGAAGTGAGAACCTGCTTAGTTGCGGTTCTCTGTGACACGTGTCAAACCATGTTCCTGAGCCACCAGGAAATCGCAGTGGCGCTCCTGGGCGTGGCCTGTTCACATTAGGCCATAGTTGGGAATGTCGGCAGCATTACCCAGGCACTGGCTGACGATGCGCAGACACTGAGGGAGGTGGCCCAATCCCAGAGGGAGATGGCACAATCACTGGCTGATGTGACACAGGCCCAGAAGGTGGGGGTACAGTCAATGGGTGTTGTAGTGTAGTTCCAGCCAGAGGTGGTCCACTCCCTGTGCTCCATGGCGTGCAGACCCTGGTCGACATCAGAGCGGGCCTCCAGGACTGGCAGTGCCAGGTGGCAGGGGAACCTCACGGGGTAGCTCCCCTCGCACTTACGTCCCTTGGAGTAGCCCGGGGACCATTGGACACCCTGAGGGAGATGACTCCGCAGGGGATGTGCCGGAACACCGCAGCACCCTCCTGTCCCTGGTGCATCTGGTGGACAGCGAGCATAACAGGGCAGCATCACACCACCCGGGACACCTGAGCAACAGCCGGGCCCATCCAGACCCGGTCAACCCAGAAAACGCCTGCCAACTGGGACCCAGGTCGCAGGACGGGAATCACAGCAGGCCCCCTCCACTCCTGCTGTACCATCTGGGGAACCACCGAGGAATAGTGTTAGGGCCTGTAAGGCCAGGAAGTTAGACACCAGTTAAGTTGGCATAGGTGCAGGGCACAGAATAGTTATACGGGCCAAGGCATAAATCTACGTTTGTTCACATTAAACAGCATTACAACTTGCCTCGGTGCTCTGATGGGTGTGAGAGGTGGGCTGGCCTGGTGTGGGGGGGAAAGGGGTGGACCCTGTGGGTGGACCGGTCTCCCCCCCCCCCCCCGCCCCCCCGCCTGTCCCCACCACCACCACGCTAGGGATCCGATGGGACCGTGTGATGGAATGGCCAGCTCGCATGTAGGGATCACCCGGGTAGACGGTGGAAAGTGCTACCGTGGGCAGGAGTCAGACATTGTCAAACGACGCGGAGCACCAGAGCTCATTGCAAAGCAGGTTGTCATCATCCTCCATCCCATGGACCAGATCTGGTGTTGCTGCCAACCCAGAGCCCCGTAGTGCGGCAGGTATGAATCATGGAGGGAGTTGCAGGCGGGGTGTGGCCGGGAAGGCGGGGGGCTTAGGAGGAGTGATGGAGTGTGGGATTGGGATGCAGTGTCTGTGCCCCTGGCCAGTCGGTGAACCTGCAGGCGATCAGAGCGCCCTGTGCGCATTGGGCCTGACGCACATGTCGTGCGGCCTCCCATGCCTGCCTGGGCTCCATGTCCTGCCCACCCTCACCCTCCCCACATCCTCTTTGTCGTAAAAAGCCTGCCGTTCCTCCTCCTCCTCCAACACATCGCCCCTCTGCCGTCCGATGTTGTGGAGGATGCAGCAGGCTGCCATGATGGGGGCGATCCTCCCTGCATCATACTGGGGGGCTCCTCCAGAGCAGTCCAGGCAGCTGAACCGGATCTTCAGGAGGCCGACGCACTGCTCGATCACAATCCTGATCGTGGCATGGGTTTTGTTGTAGCAGGTCTCCGCGTCAATCTGTGGCCTCCGGATAGGCGCCATCAGCTGCACGTTTATCAAGTGGAACCCCTTTTGGTTTGTCGACAGCAGCCTGTTATCCACATGTGCCCCTAGGGTGATCCCGTCGATCACCCCCTGGACCCGAGGCATCCCGTTGATAGTGGCGAACCCCGCTGCACGGACATCCTGGTGGGCTCGGTCCACATTGAAGTGGATGTATTGTGCCATCTGGGCATATAGGGCCTCCATGGCGGCGCGGATGCACCTGTGCACCGAGGTCAGTGAGGTCTCGGAAAGGTCCCCTATCCGGGATCAGGGAGATGGCAGTCTTGCAGGTCACGGTAATGGCCGTCCGTGATCAGCTGGAGTCTTCGACGGCATGCCCGGTCCGGCAGATCGTCGAATGACAGGTGGTGCCGGTTCACACGAGGCCTCATGCGGAACCTCCTTGGTACCTCCTCGGCCTGTTGGGAAGCTGGCTCTCAAACCTGGGCAGCGTCTACCTGCCCCTCTGCTGCCCGATCCGCAGCTGCACGCTCCGCTGCTGCAGCTTCCTCCTCCTCCTCGAGCAGCGCCAACTCGTACAGCCACAGGGCACCCCCAGGGCTACGCCGAATGGCAGGAAGGCCACCATTGCTGGTTGAATTCCAACATCCATTGTCTGCAGGGGGTGAAAGGCCAACATGTTAGCAGGGTGCATACCCCCGTGCCCAACCAGGTCTACCGGGCTACATGGTGGCCCCGGTTGGCATTGAGAGATCCGCCCTGGCTTGTCCCTCCCCCCCCATTCCCACATCCTCGGCCCCGTCGGTGGCTGGCACCATGGGGGCCTCTGGCCCTGGCGCCTGTCCCTGATGCTAGGGATACCATTGACTGGCGGTGCCCCCACCAGGGGTAGGTGGAGCGCAGCAAGATGGCTGCCTTGCAGACCACAGTAATGGCCATCCGTGCCTGGGCACCACCCCAGTCCTATAGGGGGGTAACGCCGGCCACTTGGCCTGCTCTCCCCATGCCCCCCTCTCCCCCAGCCCTGGCAGGGCCCCCCCCCCCACCCCAGTCAGCCCAGCCAGTGTTCGGCTCGGCATCCCGCAGTTGCTCTTCTCAGGGTCTTACCTCCTCTCTCTCTCTCTCCCTCACCAGCTGCCATGCCGGCTTCACGATTTTTAAAAGCACACGTGAACAATGCTATCGCTAATCCGGCCCATTGGAGGCGGCGAATCATGGAGGCCCCGGAGAATATCGGGTCAGGCCAGCTAACGGTGTTTACTGTACATACGTTCCGTAACGTATTGGCACCGCTGTCGAGGTGATGGAGATTAGTGATTTGGCATCAAATCGTCATCTGCTGCGATTTTGGTGTCGGAACCGATTCTCCGCCGAATTCCCGATTCCGTCGTCAGTTGATAAAGAATCCCGCCCTCAGTCTCTATCTTCTTGACTACCATACCAATATAAAATATAGAGTAGCTTACAAAGGGATAGCTACTGTAGAGTTCTTCATGATTTATAGTTGTGGGACGAACCTACTTTGGGGTGGGCACAAATGTAAACAGTTCAGAAAAGCCTCAGTTGTATCATAGTCTGGTAAAAAATTTGACGCAGGTTTCTTTTGTGGGCTATACACTGAAACATAGTACCGTGATATTTAACCCTTGAAATGCCAGCCACAAAGTTGGTTGTGCTGTTTGGCAGTGGGCTACAAAGTATTTCAATGTGGGGGGGTTTCCTGGGAAATCTTCCCACCTAATCTCCTCCACCCGTTCCAACCCTCTCAATAAATACTAGCAAACGGCTGGAGTTCCCTGCCTTAGATCCTAAAAGATGAACATCAGCCATCCAGAAGTAAACACTGTTAACTGTTCTTTGGAGGTTGACCAGGTCAGGCTAATAATTGCCACCATTTCCAGCAACACCCATATCCTGTAAACAAATTTTAAAAATATAAAACTCTGTTGGTATATGTCATAATATACACCAGTATATTATGGTGCAGACACACACACACACACACTGATGGACATGCAGTGGGACCAATCAGCATACACAACACTGCAGCCAATCACCAGTGAGAGCACACGCACTATAAAGACCGGGGAGAGGAGAGTTCCCGCTCATTCTAGTAGCAGCCAGCTCGGAGCACAGAGCTCACAGCCTGCAACACAGACATTCACCATGTGCTGAGTGCATTACCTGGTTAGGACTAGGCAAGGGTCAACAGTTAAAGCTGGTATTGCATTTACCCACAGTTCAAGTATGTTAATATAGTTAACCTTATAATAAAATAGAGTTGCACCACTTCCAGTGTTGGTGACCTGTTTGTGATCCAGAACACCCAACACATCACTATATGGGCCAGAAATGTGATAACCTTGGAGAAGTTCTGGTAATATTTGGCAGATCCACTGGGATCAAATGCCCCAGTTTCAATACCTATGCCTTATGGAGTCCCTTCTTAGTCGGCCTGGTAATTGCTGTTAATTGACAGTTTGTGGTACTCATGCCTGTGGTCGGAGGTTGGACTTCAAGAGCGGGATTATCCGTGGGCCAATGCTGAAATGGGGAAAGGTGATTGGATGGAGAATCAGCCCTGACGCCAAAATCGTAGCTGGCGCCGGGTTCACGCCGAGTCACAATTCTCCGGTGCCTCGACAGTGGTGTCAATGCGTTCCACGTTGCACGTACAATAAATGGCACTCGCATATCATCAGCAGACCAGACCCGGTATTCTCCGGGGCCCCCGCGATCCTCTATCTCTGCCGGGGAAATAGGCGCCGTGCTTGATGAGGGAGAGAGAGGAGGTAGGATCCGCAGAGGGCGACCGCACCTGCCGGTCCTGACACTGGCCGGGCTGAGATAGGGCCGTGGGGGAGGGGGAGGGTGGGCTTGGTGAGGTGACCAGGGGACGGGCCGTGGGGCTGGGAAGTCCCCCACGGTTCCAGGATATCCAGGCACAGACCGCCTTTGCCGCGGCCTGTAAGGCAGCCAACTTGATGCGCACCCGATTGATCACCCACCATGGCCCCTGGTTCTGCAGAGTGCCACTGGCTGTATGGGTGCCTCTACCCCACCACCAGTACCCCTGGCAACAGGGACGGGCACCATGACCAGAGGCCCTCACAGTGCCAGGTACCGACAGAGCCAGGGTGCGGAGATGGAGGACTTGGGGGTGGGGGTAAACCTGAAGGGGCAGGATCCGCAGTGCAAACAGGGGCAACCGTGTACCCGTTGGACCTGGCTGGGCATATTTGAGTATGTACCAAGCTAACATGTCGGCCTTTCATCCCCTACAGACAATGGATATTGGAATTCAACCAGGAATGGTGGCCTCCCTCCTAGTCGCCTCAGCCCTGGGTGATGCACTGTGGCTGTGCGAGCTGGAGCTGCTCGAGGAGGAGGAAGCTGCAGTGGCGGACTAGAGGAACAAGAAGCAGCCGGTGAGGATGAAGATGCAGCAGGACGAGGAGGAGGTGGGTAGGAGGCACTGCATGACGCCTCTTGTGTACCGGCAGCGCCTGTCATTCGAGGACCTACCGGACTGGACATGCAGTCAAAGACTCCAGCTGAGTAGGGGGACAGTGTGACATATTTCCCAGATCATGGTGCACCTGGCACCATGAGGTAATGGGGGAGAACACCCGCTCCTGGTGGCTGTCGCTCTGAACCTCTACACCAGGGGGTCCTTCCAGGTGCCGAGTGGGTACTTGTCCAGGATCTCACAGTGCTCAGTGCACAGCTATATATCCAGTCATCACAATACATCAATTTCAACGTGGACCAAGTCCACCAGGATGCCTGGGCAGCAGGGTTCGCTGTCATCGCTGAGATGCCCGAGGTACAGGTGGTGATCGATAGGATGCATTCGCCCTGCGAGCACCTGCAGATAACAGGCCGATCTTCACAAACCGAAAGGGGTTCCACTCGATGAACGTGCAACTGGTATGTGACCATGAGACGCACATCATGCACGTCTGCGCCAGATACCCAGGTAGTGTGCACGACCCCTTCATCCCGGCACACTTGGTTCGAGGCCCCCCAGCTGGGGGAGTTGGCTCCTGGGCGACAGAAGTTACACGCTGCAGTCTTGGCTGATGACGCCTATCCGGAGGCCACAGACTGACGTGGACAACGACGCCCATACAGCAACCAGGGGCGTGATCGGGCGGTGCTTCGGCATCCTGAAGATGTGGTTTGCACAACCACTATCTCGAAGGTCAAGCGCAGCAGATACCTGGGGACTCCACCACCTGGAGGTTCCCTCAAAGTCACTCACTGCTCTGACTTGGAAATATATCGTCGTTCCTTCACTGTCGCTGGAGTAACATCCTGGAACTCCCTCCCTAACAGCACAGTGGGTGTGCCTACAACTCAAGGACTGCAGAGGGTTCAAGAAGTCAACTCACCACCACCTTCTGAAGGGCAACGAGGGATGGGGAATAAATGCTGGCTTAGTTAGCGACG
Organism: Scyliorhinus torazame; assembly: GCF_047496885.1. NCBI lineage: Eukaryota > Metazoa > Chordata > Chondrichthyes > Carcharhiniformes > Scyliorhinidae > Scyliorhinus > Scyliorhinus torazame. The sequence goes on from NC_092719.1 coordinate 144,408,073, forward strand.
CCCACATCCCGTGAATGAATTTTTAAAAGGTGCCTGGACCGCTCTGGAGAGGCCCTCCAGTATCGTGCTCGGAAAGTCACCCACATTGTGGTGGCCTGCTGCGTCATCCACAACATCATGCAGCAGAAGGGCGACGTGCTAGAGGATAAGGATGAACATCAGGCCTTTTCCGACGAGAAGGATGTGGAAGAGGGCCTGGATGGGCAGGACATGGGGCCTGGGCAGGCACGAAAGACCACACAGCGTATGCGCCTGAGCCGGCATGCACGGGACATTTAATTACTTCCAGGTTCACCAACTAGGGGGCCTGGCCAGCTGCACGAACATCCAACCCCACTCCCATGGCCCGCCTGGCCGACCAACCCCTCCCATGAACACTCTCCTTGTGCCACCCTCCGTCCCCCTGCCTGCAACCCCTGCACCCCCGTTCTCCCCCCACCCCGTCCCCTTGCCTGCAACCGCCTTCCCCCCCCCCCCAACCCATTCCTATCTGCCTCACTCCGCGGTGCGGGACCTGGGTGTTGGCAGGGTCTGGTCCAAGGTGTGGGTGATGACAACCCACTCTGCGATGAACCCTGGTGCTCTGTACCATTCAACAGCGTCTGACTCCTGCCCATGGTAGCACTTTCCTTTCCACCGTTCATCTGCGTGATCCCTGCATGCGAGCTGGCAATTCCTTCACACGGTCCCACTGAGCCCTGGCGTGGTGGGCGAGGGGCAGGATGGGAGTGGAGCATGGGAGCAGTGAGCACTGGGCTGTACTGGGTCCGTGCCAAGCCCTCCCCCCCCCCCACCAACCTTCTGCCCAGCAGCCCCGCCCCCCCCCCCCCCCCCCCCCCCCAACACTCACACAAGCATCCCCTCTGCAGCCAGCCTAGCCCATCCCTCACATCCTTTTGACAGAGCACCGAGGCAGGTAGTTATGTCGTGAACATGTGTTTATTGTGAACATATATATGTAGGTTAGTGCCCTAGCCCCTATCTTATGTGCTGCACCCATGCCAAACTCACTGGTGTCTACCTTTCTCACCTTATGGGCCCTCATGCTACGTCTGGGTGGATCCTCAGGCGGTACATTCGGAGTGGAGGTGGCCTGCTGCGATTCCCACCCTGCTATCTGGGTTCCCTTTGGCGGCCGTCTTCTGGGGTGACCAGGCCTGGATGGGCCCCGCTGTTGTTCTGCCCACTGCTCATCCAGTGCGCCAGGGACAGGAGAGGGGGGTGGTCCGAGGCACCACAGTGTTCCGGCAACTCCCCTGCGGGAGTCACCGGCATGGGGCCCAGCACTTCCTCCTCCATTGCGGTGCCCGATGGTCCCCAGGCTACTCCATCGGACAGGGGCGCGAGCGGAGCTAACCCCTGAGGCTCCTCTGCCAGCTGCCGCTGCCAGTCCTGGAGGCCCACTATTGTCTCGATGAGGGTCTCCATGCTCGGGGCCATAGATCACAGGGAGTGGGCCAGCTCCCTCTGTGTCTGTTCTAAGCCGGCCAGCACCTGGGCAATGCTGCCGGCGCCCTCAGCCATGGCCCGCTGTGACTAGGCCATGCCAGGTGGCTTTGGTACATGGCTGCCTGTGTTAGGGCAGCCCTGTCCTGGGCCTCGGCTGCTGCCTGCACAGATTGCCCCAGGCCTTGGACATCTTGACCCATGGCCGAAGCCTTCACCCCCAATGCCTCCACCGCGGATACCACCCATGCAGTGTTGGCCTGGGTGGCACGCATGGACGACACCACCTCCTGCACACGGTTGGACTCCTCCAACTGTACCTACAGGTGCTGGATTCTCGTCGACAACCCATCAAGCAGTCCCTGGCTCTGTGATTGCATCTCCACAATCAATGGGGTCGAACATTCCAAACCTGTCTGGACGTTAGCTAGTCACTGGGGGGGTAGGCAGTTGTACGCATGCAGCCCAAGGGGTGGGTAGCTGGTGGCTTCAGGGCATCCAGCCATGGTGGCCGGTATGGGTGCCGGCATGTGGTGCAGGTTGAGGGTTCGGCCGCCCTTTGGGTGGGGTTACAGGTGTGTAGGACGGGGGTTTGTGTCCAAGCATGGTGAATGGCGGCGACTGGCAGCCTCCTTCCCACCTGAGGTACAGTGTTGCCCGCCTCTCCTCCACGGCATCCACTAGGGTCCTGAGTTCGGCGTCCGTGAAATGAGATGCCGTGCTCCTCGCCGCCATCTTGTTGGCTAGGATGGTGTGTGTGGTGTAGCCATCTGGGATGGCCACTTCCAACTAGGTACAAAGAAACTCGCAAAGCCTGGCGGGTAAAATGGACAAGCCAAGACTCAGGCAGGCTCAGAGCCTGAAATGCATATTCATAAGCAAGAAATCCAGACGGTATCGGAACTCCGTCCAATTAGTGTGGTGATGTGCATCAATATAAATGCATGTAGGCTAGCTAGACACTAGAGGGAGCACCAGAAACATCACACAAACACACTCAACCAATAGATCAGTTAGATAGGACATGACCAACGGATATTCACGATACACACAGAGGTGACACCACCACAGGAGGGCATTACACCAACCCATATATAAAGGACACCACACACATGATCTGTCTCTCTCCAGTGGAGACAGTCAGTGAGGACAGACACAGGGTTGATTCAATATTGCACCCACCACGTGGATTGCAGCAACTGGTTAGTCAATCTGGGTAGCTATAGTAGGATTAGCAGTAGTGTCAAACCCGAGTAATAGAAGTGTAAATAGTTTAATAAACGTGTTGAAGTTGAAGTTATCTCCACATCTGAACCTTCCTTTGTCAAGTGCACCACAAGGAAGCCGCTTATGGTACACCTAGAACATAACAAATCATGGTACCAGGACTGAACTGTTTCAATCCATATAGCCATACCTCAGTGTACAGTGACAACCAGCAACGATACCCAGGCAGGTTGTTCGAGATCCGGGTTCCGCAGCAGCTCCAGTGTCACGGCGATCTCCGCTAAAACTGGCGGGTATTCTGGCAAATCATAGATTATCATAGAATTTACAATGCAGAAGGAGGCCATTCAGCCCATCGAGTCTGCACCGGCTCCCGGAAAGAGCACCCTATCCAAGGTCAACACCTCCACCCTATCCCCATAACCCAGTAACCCCACCCAACGCTAAGGACAATTTTTGGACACTAAGGGCAATTTATCATGGCCAATCCACCTAACCTGCACATCTTTGGACTGTGGGAGGAAACCGGAGCACCAGGAGGAAACCCACGCACAAAAGGGGAGGATGTGCAGACTCCGCACAGACAGTGACCCAAGCCGGAATTGAACCTGGGACCCTGGAGCTGTGAAGCAATTGTGCTATCCACAATGCTACCGTGCTGAAGATGTTTGAAATCTTCCTGGTAGCAGCCGAACTAGAAGACGTGGCCAATGCTGAAAAGACAGAGCTTCTGCTCACCATCGCCGGTGCCAGGGCAGAAGAAATCTTTTAAAAATTCAAGTTCTCCAAGTGGCAAAACAGGAACGGCTTCCAGGCAGTCCTGAACAAATTCGGCAAATACTGTGAGGAAAACACACTCCAATCAGCAAGAAAAGGTAAGAGAAGCGCCAGTACTCACCACGAGGCCGAGATCCTGGAGCAGAGAACAATTTTGATTGGCGGCCATCTTTCTAAAGGGACTGCAGTTGCGCGAGAAGCACACAGAGCGGGATGGTCCGTTTGCGCATGCGCGAGAAACCGCGCATACGCAAATGAGAACAAGGCCCAAAGTAAAGGAACAGCGATCTGCGCATGCGCAATCGCTTCCTACGAGCTACGTCACGCGCGTCATGACGTCAGAGGCCCCGGACCACACCCATTTAAAGGGGAAACATCCCAAATCAAAGAAACAATCTTTTAAAGCCGTAAAACAACATTCCTTCACCTGGAATGACAGCACAATGCCACAAATTGAACCAGGGAATGAAATTAACACCGAAGAACCCTGCAATAAGCAGTTACCTACGCCCAAACCGATGATTCCGACCTTGAATATTTCGAAACCGACCTTTACATTTTCTCTGGACCTCGTGAGCCCAATGCCAGCTCCGACGCAAACAGTAATGATATGGTCCTAGAAGACTACGACTCGGACAAACCTTTCACCTTGGGAGGCTACCCCAGTACCAAATCCGAACCGCATCTAGACGTGTTGCACATTGGCGACCCCCGTATTGAATCCGACGTACGCGGATTCGTTCTTCGGACTTGAGGATCTTCAGCCCAGCAGATATGACATCCCAACTCGTGAGTGCAGGATGATGCTGCAGCCTGAAACCAAGAGACAGAGAGCAGTACAAGCCCACGGAGAGCGCCCTGCTGCCACACAGAGCGTGGTCCACGCACTGCTCAGGGTTCCCGACTCTACGAAAGAAGATATGCAAGACTCCACACTGCAGTCCTTGCATGAACAAGAAGTGACTCCAGTGTCACAAGCCTCCACAGCGGGCTCGTGGACAGACTCCACGATAGAAGAAACACAAGACTCCAGAGCGCAGTCCTTGCATACACAAGACATGACTTCAGTGTCACAAGTCTCCGCAGCGAGCTCGTGGACAGCCTCCACGATAGAAGCAATGCAAGACTCCGACGCGCAGTCCTTGCTGGATAAAGACCATGAGGGTCTAGCAACCTCCTCTGACCAACTAGCGGCAGACGATGCAAGTCTGCCATGCTCAAGTAAACAGCAAAAAGACTATGACAGTCTACCACGCTCCAGTACACAGGACGACCATGACGGTCTATCAAGCTACAGTGAAGAACAAAGCGACGATGACAGTCCAAGCCCAAATGAAGGACAGCAGCAAGACAATGACAGTCCACCCACATTGTTTGCGCCACCAGAGGAAGACTCTGTCAATTTACCCAACCCAAGTGAACAACAAGCAGCTACTGAGGATCTACCCACGGTATGTGAGACGAGTGACGACAGCATCCCACTTCCCATGCAAGATGTGCAAAGTGACAGACCTCAACTAGTGTGTACAGAGGCACTCGACGATCACTGTGAGACCACTGGTGACTCCGGTGACACCATGATACTTCCACCCTCATTCGCTCGAACCTCTCCACAAGTCAATGCATTCCTGCATGTTCCGACTCCAGACGTGCAGCTTCAAGAAATCTCAGCTGACTCCAGTGAACCTGCTAAGACTCCGGACGGGGAGCATCAACAAACCAACACTGACTCAGTTAAAACAGACTAGACTCCAGATGGGGAGCAACCAAACGCCGACTCTGATTCACGTAGGCCGGACTTTACTCCAGACAGGGAGTGCCGCAACCTCAGTGATGGCACGCTCAGGGTGACAGCAGATGCCACAACGGGTCAGTCCAAGAGGAATACACCAATATTCACCACAGCCATATCCACACATTTTTTTCCACACCAGCAGTGCAGCCAATGACAGCTCATGCTGGACAAACCCAGTATTCAGGCATGCAACAGCCAGCAGTCTATGCAGCATATTCTCAAATAGGCCAGCACTACGGATTGCCCACTAATGGAATCAAGACCGAAGGAGGACTACCGGCAGCGCAATCTGCACTACAGACTGAATGCCTTCGTTACAGCCCAGGAATTGCTGTACCCCAGCCTGGCCAGACGGCATATTCCTATCAGATGGAAGGTTCGAGTTTCACACCATCACCAGGTATTTATGCGAGCAGCTATTCTGTTTCCAATTCGACAAGCTTCAACGGTTCTCAGCAGGGTCACCCTTCCAGCACATAATGTGGCCAGAACCAGAATGTGATGCACGATCAATGACCACTAAAGCGAGGTTGTAAACCAACTGAAGGCTTTAATAAGCTAGATGTTTCCCCCAGCAGCTCAGGTACAGAATGAGGGCTGCTGGGATGGCATGGGTTCTTATACCCCGCCTATCAGGGCGGAGCTATTATACACTCTAGCCAATAGCAAGCATACAGGTTCTACCAATGATACTTTAGCCTCTCAGGTACCGTAATACCTATAATGCCACATTCAGCCCCTGTTAAAAAAAAAGTCCGGCGGGGGTGGTGGCCAGCAACTACAAAACATAACATGGTATAATTAGTTATGGAGGTAACGTAATACCTCCGTACAGTGTTTAGTAACTATTTACAAGTTATGTACATTTGGTGTTTTATATTTACAGATGACAGTTAAAATGAAGCAATCAGTCGACCGGGGGCCCTGGCCGTCCTCTGTGATCGTCGGAGCCTTGGTGGTGACTCCGGTGCCAGCTCGGGCGTCTGTGACTCCGGGAGCGGGGCTTCGATCTCCATGGCAGCTTTGTCACCCCTAGACGGCTCTGGTGGGGAAAACGCCTGACCTGGGAAGGGAGTGCCTGCGGGGGGTGTCGGTGGGTGGGGGGGCCTAGGCAGGGGCGACGGAAGGACCGATCCTCCTGTAAGGTGCTGCGGTGGAGGGGAGGATGGGACTGGTGGCTGGAATGTGCGTGGGGTTCCAGCGGGCGCCAAGTCCCGTAAGGAGACCGTATCTTGTCGGCCGTCGGGGTACGCCACGTAGGCGTACTGGGGGTTAGCATGGAGCAGATGGACCCTCTCAACCAACGGGTCCGATTTGTGCGCCCGCATGTGTTTTCGGAGCAGGATGCGTCCGGGTGCTGCCAGCCAGGTCGGGAGCGAGGTCCCAGAGGAGGGCTTCCTAGGGAAGACAATGAGACGTTCATGAGGTGCGTGATAGGTGGTTGTACAAAGTAGTGACCGGATGGAGTGGAGGGGCACCCAGGAGGACTTCTTGCCAGCGGGAGACTGGGAGGTTCCTGGGCCCTAGGGCCAGTAGGAATGTCTTCCAGACCGTTCCGTTCTCCCTCTCTACCTGTCCGTTACCCCGGGGTTGTAACTCGATGTCCTGCTCGTGGCGATGCCCTTGCTGAGCAGGAATTGACGCAGTTCGTCCTTCATAAAGGAGGACCCCCTGTCGCTGTGTATGTAAGCGGGGAACCCGAACAGTGAAAAGATGCTATGGAGGGCCTTGATGACGGTGGTTGCGGTCATGTCAGGGCAGGGGATGGTGAATGGGAACCGGGAGTACTTGGCAATCACATTCAGGAAGTACGTGTTGCGGTCGGTGGAGGGGAGCGGGCCTTTGAAGTCCATGCTGAGGCATTCAAAGGGACGGGAAGCCTTTATCAGACGCGCTTTCTCTGGCCGGTAGAAGTGCGGTTTGCACTCCGCGCAGATTTGGCAGTCCCTGGTGGCTGACCTGACCTCCTCGATGGAGTAGGACAGATTGTGGGTATGACAAAATGGAAAAGCGAGTGACCTCCGGGTGGCAGAGATCCTCGTGGAGGGCTCGGAGGCGGTCCACTTGTGCGGTGGCACATGTGCCGCGGGACAGGGCGTCAGGAGGCTCATTTAGCTTCCCGGGACGATACAAGATCTCGTAGTTGTAGGTGGAGAGTTCAATCCTCCACTGCAAGATCTTGTCGTTTTTTATCTTGACCCGCTGTGCATTATCGAACATGAAAGCCACCGACCGTTGGTCCGTGAGGAGAGTGAATCTCTTGCCGGCCAGGTAATGTCGCACAGCTTCTACTATGGCCTGGGCCTCCTTTTCGACTGAGGAGTGGCGGATTTCGGAAGCATGGAGGGTACGGGAGAAGACGGCCACGGGTCTGCCCGCTTGGTTGAGGGTTGCTGCCAGAGCTACATCGGACGCATCGCTCTCTGCCTGGAAGGGCAGGGACTCGTCAATGGCACGCATCGTGGCCTTTGCAATGTCTGCTTTGATGCGGCTAAAGACCTGGCGGGCCTCTATCGACAGGAGAAAAACTGGATTGGATCAGGAGACGGGCCTTGTCCACATAGTTGGGGGACCCACTGGGCGTAGTAGCTAAAAAACCCTAGGCAGCGTTTTAGGGTCTTAGAGCAGTGAGGGAGGGGGGAACTCCATAAAGGGGCGCATGCATTCAGGGTCGGGGCCTGTAACTCCATTTAGCACTATGTAGCCGAGAATGGCTAGATGGTCGGTGCTAAACATGCATTTATCCTTGTTGTATGTTAGGTTAATGATTTTAGTGGTCTGGAGAAATTTTCGGAGGTTGGTGTCGTGGTCCTGCTGGTCGTGATCGCAGATGGTGACATTATCGAGATACGGGAATGTTGCCCGTAAACCGTACCGGTCAACCATTCGGTCCATCATGCGCTGGAAGACCAAGACTCTGTTAGTGACACCAAAGGGAACCCTTAAGAAGTGGTAGAGCCGCCCATCTGCCTCGAAGTCAGTGTATTTGCGGTCACTAGTGCGGATGGGGAGCTGGTGGTAGGCGGACTTGAGATCCACCGTGGAGAAGACCTTATAATGCGCGATCCTGTTTACCAGGTCGGATATGCGGGGGAGAGGGTACGCGTCCAGCTGCGTAAACCTGTTGATGGTCTGACTAGTCGATGACCATCCTATGCTTCTCCCCGTCTTTACCACCACTACTTGAGCTCTCCAGGGGCTGTTACTGGCTTCAATCACCCCTTCCCTCAGTAGCCTTTGGACCTCTGACCTAATAAAGATCCGGTCCTGGGCACTGTAGCGTCTGCTCCTGGTGGTGACGGGTTTGCAATCGGGGTGAGATTCGCAAACAGGGAAGGCGGGTCGACCTTAAGGGTCGCGAGGCCGCAGACAGTAAGGGGGGGTATAGGGCCGCCGAATTGGAAGGTCAGACTTTGAAGGTTACACTGGAAGTCTAAACCCAGGAGTGTAGCCGCGCGGGCAGAGGTGGGGAAGGACGTAGAGATGGAAATTTTTGAACTCCCTTCACTGGACTGTGAGGTTTGCTACACAAAACCCCTTTATCTCCACTGAGTGGGAACCGGAGGCCAGTGAGATTTTGGGGGTTCATCCAAGATGGCGTCTCCCATTGGTTGCACATGGCCAGGGGTGCACAAAATGGCGGCACCCATCCCTCAAGCGTGGCATCCGTGTAACAAGATGGCGGCGCCCGGGGTCCGCACGTGGCCCTGGGATATGGGGGTGGCGGTGACCGCTGGCCACAAGGGGCCCGTGAAGAAGTTTGTGGTGGCGGTCCGGATTCGCCGTTGGAGACTGCGGCCACCGCTCGGGCCTGACATACCCCACGAAATCACCCTTTTTGCCGCACACTCTGCAGGTAGATGCACAGGCCGGGCAGCACTGGCGGGGGTGCTTGGCCTGCCCGCAAAAGTAGCAGCGGGGCCCCTTGGGGTTGGCAGGCCGCCTTGCAGCGCAGGCCTGCGGGGGAACGGGGGAAGTCTCTGGGTCGGCCGCTGCGGGGTTCCACGCTGCCCAGGACGCTGCCGTGTGGTCGGGAACGTAGGCGCGGGCGTTCCTGGAGGCCATATCCAGGGAGCCTGCAAGGGCCCATGCCTCCCTAAGACCCAGGGAGTCCTTCTCTAACAGGCGCTGGTGGATTCGCATTGTAATGCGGCCGATTAGCATTTGATGGCCCACCTTCCCCAAAACAAAGGACAGGTACTCAAGCAACCGGGACAGTCCCAGGCATTTCGCCGCCACTCCCTGTTCAAGGGAAAATCAAACAACGGGGTCAGTGACCGCTTGGGACGCGCCCAGCCATCTAGATCCCCGCCCACTTATTGGCTAAGGAATCGAACGGAGTGATCAGGGATCTCCCAATTAGTAAGGCCCAAATCGAAGGATCGCCCAAAAGAGCGCGAAAACCCCCCGAGTATAAGAAGAGTTCGCCATATGTTCGCTCTCTCTTGGCGCCCCTTTGGCCTTGGTACCCTGGTCACGGCCAGCGGCAATTGCAGCAACACCAGAAGCGAGTCCAAGTTCAACGTCCACTACCAGACGAATGAGCCTAGCTGAGCAGCAGTTACTCCTTCGAACCCGAGAGATCCAGAATTGAACAGCGGCCACTGTGATGCACTGTCAATTACGACGAGATGAGAGTAGAGCGTAGTCGAGGCTTTATTACACAGAGATGTGTGGCCTCCTACAGCTGCAGCCGAAATGGCTGCCATTCGGAGAGCACACACATTTATACTCCGCCTACTGGGCAGAGCCAGCAGGCAGGGATCTACCCCCGTACCTGTAGTACAGGGGCATTACCGTAATACCCATATATACAGTATAATACAACAGTGGCGACTACCACACAGGCGTCACCTTTGCACCACCTCCTCATCGTCCTCGTCCTTAGCCTGTTGGATGGCCAGCTCTCCATCCTCACTGGCTGCCTCCTGTTCCTCTGGGGCAGGCTTCACTGCAGCAGATTCCTCCTCCTTGAGCAGCTCCAGCTCGTGTAGCCGCAGTACATCTCCCAGGGCTGGGGTGAAGAGGAGCAAAGGCACCATTGCTGGTTGAATTCCAATATCCAGTGTCTGCAGGGGATGAAATGGTGACATGTTAGCATGGTGTGTATGCAGTGCATTATATACAATATAATACAACAGTGGTGACTACCACATTCACCCCCTGTTAAAAATGAGTCCAGCAGGGGTGGTGGAAAACTATTTACATAAAGGTTGTCATTAAAATTTCAGATAAGGTTACAAATTTAGACGGTCGGGCGCCTTGATCCGTCGTTGAGAGCACCGCAGTGCTGGTGGCGAGTCAGGTGTCGGCTCGGTTGTCGGTGACTCCGGAACGTGTCGACATCCTCTTCATCCCCGGGTGGGAGCAAGGGGAGGATGGATTGTCCTGGAGCGGGGGCTGTGGTGGAGTGTGCTGGGGGAAGGGAGGGTGGCGCCGGGGTAGAGGAATGGGGGTGTGGGGACCCAGCTGGTGTCAGGTTCCTGAGGGAGATTGTGTCTTGGCAGCCGCCGGGGCACGCAACGTAGGCGTACTGCGGGTTTGCGTGGAGTAGCTGTACCCTCTCAACCAACGGGTCCGCCTTGTGGAGCAGCACATGCTTGCGGAGGAGAACGGGTCCTGGAGCTGCCAACCACGTTGGAAGCGAAACCCCAGAGGTGGACTTCCTGGGGAAGGCAAGGAGTCGTTCATTGGAGGTTTCGTTAGTCGCCGTGCACAGGAGCGACCGAATGGAGTGAAGTGCGTCGGGGAGGACCTCCTGCCAGCGGGAGGCCGGGAGATTTCTGGACCGTAGGGCCAGCTGGACGGCCTTCCAGACGTCCCATTCTCCCGCTCCACCTGCCCGTTTCTCCGGGGGTGGTAACTGGTCGTCCTGCTCGAGGCAATGCCCGTCGACCTTCACCTTTGTCGATGCGGTCGGGAGGTTGTGCGATCGGGACTGGTCGATCGTGACGGAGGCAAGACGCGACTGGTCGTCGGCGGTTGCAGGCGATGAGCGGCCCGATGAGGTGCCCGACGGGCAGGGGTCCTGAGGCGGGGAAGATGGCGACGCCCTCGGGCCGCACGTGTCCTGTGGCCTTGATACGTTTGAAGGCCTGGTGGGCCTTGTCTATCAGTGGGAAACCGGTGGAGTGGATGAGTGGGCGGGCCTTGTCCGCATAGTTAGGGACCCACTGGGCGTAGTACGAAAAGGACCCCAGGCATCGTTTGAGGGCCTTGGGGCAGTGGGGAAGAGGGAGATCCATGAGGGGGCGCATGCGATCGGGGTCAGGCCCTAGAACTCCGTTCTAACCACATAGCCGAGGATGGCAAATCGGTTCGTGCTGAACACGCACTTCTCCTTGTTTTAGGTTCGGTTGAGGAGTTTGGCAGTGTGGAGAAATTTGGAAAAGTTAGCGTCGTGCTCCTGCTGGTTGTGGCCGCAGATGGTGACGTTACCCAGGTACGGGAAAGTGGCCCGCAGTCCATACCGGTCAACCATTCGGTCCATCTCCCGTTGGAAGACCGAGACCCCGTTAATGACGCCAAAGGGAACCCTAAGGAAATGGTAAAGGCTGCCGTCCGCTTCAAATGCGGTGTACGGGCGGTCCGCCTTGCGAATGGGGAGCTGGTGGTAGGCAGATTTCAGGTCCACTGTCGAGAAGACTCGGTACTGTGCAATCTGATTGACCATATCAGATATGCGTGGGAGGGGGTACGCGTCGAGCTGCGTGTACCGATTGATGGTCTGACTGTAGTCAACGATCATCCTGTTTTTCTCCCCCGTTTTCACCACTGCCACTTGGGCTCTCTAGGAGCTGTTGCTGGCCTCGATGATACCTTCCCGCAGCAGCCGCTGGACCTCAGACCTGATGAAGGTTCTGTCCTGGGTGCCATATGGTCTGCTCCTGGTGGCGATGGGTTTGCAATCCGGGGTGAGGTTCGCAAACAGAGAAGGCGGGTCGACCTTAAGGGTCGTGAGGCCGCAAACAGTAAGGGGTGGTAGGGGCCCGCCAAATTTCAGGGTTAGGCTCTGGAGGTTGCACTGGAAGTCCAGGTTGAGTAGCAAGGCAGCGGAGAGGTTGGGGAGGACGTAGAGCCGGAAGCCGCTGAACTCTACGTCCTGGATGGTGAGGGTGGTGATGCAGTAACCCCGGATCACAACGGAGTGGGATCCGGAGGCCAGGGAGATTCTTTGGTCGATGGGGTGTACCGCGAGGGAGCAGCGCCTTACCGTATCGGGGTGGATGAAACTCTCAGTGCTCCCGGAGTCCAGAAGGCAGGATATCTCATGCCCGTCGACCTTCACCTTTGTCGATGCGGTCAGGAGGTTGTGCGGTCGGGACTGGTCGATCGTGACAGAGGCGAGACGCGACTGGTCATCGGCGGTTGCAGGCGATGAGCGGCCCAATGAGGTGCCCGACGGGCAGGGATCCTGAGGCAGGGAAGATGGCGGAGCCCTCGGGCCGCATGTGTCCTGGGACAGGCAAAATGGCTCCGCCCATTGGGTGTGATGCAAGCAAGATGGCGGCACCCACAGGCCGCACGTGTTGTGAGGGGAGCAAGGTGGTGGCACCCATGGGCCGCACGTGGTCTGAGGCGAGGAAGATGGCGGCGCCCACTGGCTGCACGCGGTGGGTGCAGGGACAATAGCGGCGATTGAGCGGGCCTGGAACACTGCAGCGAAATGATCTTTCTTGCCGCAGGCCTTGCAGAGCGCGCTCCGCGCCGGGCATCGCTACCAGGGGTGTTTTGTCTGTCCGCAGAAGTAGCACTTGGGTCCCCCGGGGTTGGTTGGCTGCCGCGCGGCGCAGGCGTGGGGTTGGCTGGGGGTGGTCGCTGATGTGGTCCACGATGGGGTGGCCGTGCGGTCGGGGGCATACGCCTGTACATTGCGTGAGGCGACTGTGAGCGAGAGCGCTTGTTTCTTGGTCGCCGCGAGGTCAAGCGTAGCCCCTTCTAAGAGGCTCTGGCGGATGTAGGCTGACCCTATGCCCGTAATGAACGCGTCTCTCATTAGCAGGTTAGAATGTTCAGCGGCCAAAATGGCCTGGCATTCACAGTCTCTCACCAGGGCGTGCCGGGCATGCCAGAAATCTTCCACAGACTCACCGGGAAGTTGGTGCCGCGTGGACAGGAGGTGCCTGGCGTAGATCTTGTTGGTCTGCTGAGCGTAGTTCTCCTTCAGTAGCGCCATGGCCTCTGCGTAGATAGGCGCGTCCTGGATGAGGGGAAAAACATTGGAGCTCAGCCGCGTGTACAGAATCTGGAGCTTCTGTGCTTCTGGGATTGGGTCTGTCGCAGATCCAATGTATGGTTCAAAGCAAGCTAGCCAATGTGCGAAGTCCTTTTTGGCGTTGTCTGCTTGAGGATGCAGCTGCAGGCGATCCGGCTTGATGCGGAGAGCCATCTTTGTAAAATCTCTGTGTAATAAATTGATGCACTATCAATTACGACGAGACGAGAGTAGAGAGTAATCGAGGCTTTATTACACAGAGATCTGTGGCCTCCTACAGCTGCAGGCGAAATGGCTGCCGTTCGGAGAGCACACACATTTATACTCTGCCTACTGGGCGGAGCCAGCAGGCAGGGATCTACCCCCGTACCTGTAGTACAAGGGCCTTACCGTAATACCCTCGTATGCAGTGCAGTATACAATATAATACAACAGTGGTGACTACCACACACTGTTTTCTGACCTAAATTGGGTGCCCGGAGTTAAGTACAGGTTTTCTTAGCTGATAGGTGTAGTTAACTAGTAGTGTTTTTGTCACATGACTAATTGTGTGTCAATAAAGTACCCTTGACCTTGAAGTAACTAACTGGTGTTTGGCTCTTTGATCGATAGCCGGTTGAAACTTGTGGTGGTATCATTCGATACTTGGCGACTCTAAGCATTAGGACATAGATAACATAGAAAGAAGGGCAAATTCACTGATTGCCATAATTGAAACAGAGCCACAGAAAAGATAGAGTAAAAGAAAGGCAACAGTGGGGATTGAAGTGCGTATATGCGGCTTCAGCTTCTCAGCTTCCTGAGTGTCAATCCCGAACCCGGCAAATCCGGCATCGTTTCTCATTGGAATCGATCGTGTTCCACATGGCGCCGGAGCTAGATCCTTAACGGTCGGTCAATTGGTCCAGCTGCGCGCCAATTTTGCTATTGTAGTACTCCACTAATCCTGCCCCAGCGCCAACACGTCTCAACAACGGAGAATTCTGCCGCATGTCTTGGACTGGTTGTGACAAATCACCAAACAGTGCTTTAATATGTCTCTAGCAGTGGAACTTGAAATGAAAATTCTGATGGAGGAGGTGCACCCAAGGGAGTTAACTCCATCCATGCCTTCAAACAAATCTCTACTCTGCCCTCCCTCTTAAAGTGAAATTAAAGTAATCAGTCTGTTAGTTTCACTTGACACATTTTGGTATTTATCGTACACATTGAGCAGCAATTCTTAATTAAATCCTTATTTCAGACCTATTATTAAGATATATTGCTTGCTAGTACAGAGCTTGAATGTTGTTGAAAAGAGACATATTGCCGAAGCTTTCTCCGTGGCAACACCTCAGCCAAGCAGTGTCACCTTGCCATCTAATCAGCATCCCTCATATCATAGAATCCCTACAGTGCAGAAGGAGGCCATTCGGCCCACCGGGTCTGCACCGACCCTCCGAAAAAGCACCCTACCTAGGCCCACACCCTCACTCTATCCCTGTAACCCAGTAACCCCATCTAACCTTTTGGACACTAGGGCAATTTAACATGGCCAATCCACCTAACCTGCACATCTTTGGACTGTGGGAGGAAACCGGAGCACCCGGAGGAAACCCACGCAGATACGGGGAGAACGTGCAGACTCCACACAGGCAGTCACCTGAGGCTGGAATTGAACTCAGGTCCCTGGCGCTGTGAGACAGTAATGCTAACCACTGCATCACCGTGCCGCCGTATGGCATAGGAAACATCCTGCAGTATAAATTGCTGTGATAGTTTGAAATGTGACATTCCTGTGTTAGTCCTGATGTGTACAAGAGGAAAAGCTTCTGTAACATGTCTCTCTTTTTCAGCAATATTAAGAGCTGGTTTAACTCTCTCTATGTGTGGGCAGCACAGAGGTTAGCACTGCAGCCTTCGGCACTGAGGACCTGGGTTCGATCCCGGCTCCGGGTCACTGGCCGTGTGGAATTTGCACATTCTCGCCGTGTCTGCGTGGGTCTCACCCCCACAACCCAAAGATGTGCAGGGTAGGTGGATTGGCCACGCTAAATTGCCCCTTAATTGGAAAAAATAATTGGGTACTCTAAAAATGTATTTAAAAGAAACTCTCTTTAAGTGTTCATTCCATTCTCAGACGTTCTAATGTTCCAGGCTTATTATTATCACAGATGTTCACTTTCTGCACAACAATGGTTTAGTCCACTGTTACCAAGGATACAGGTCATTATTTCGTAAAACCAGCACTGGCACCAGGGCCGTCTCAAGCTGCTTTTATGTGGAAATGATTTCACAACATCAAAACATTAAAATAGGGATTATTGAGGCCCATGCGCTCACTCCATCTTGTTCGTATATGAAATTTCCAAAGCTGCTACAGCTGACAGTTTCCTTCTGGTGCTCAAGCGCAGACAGCATCTAAAACAAGTGTTTCATTGAGCCACTGATCGAGATCGTGCCAAGAGGTGGATAGGTTTCAGGAAATACCTTTTTGAAATTGATTTTCCTCTTCCACTGGGAAGTGGACTTACCAACTGAACCAATGGAGGAATTGGGAGGCAGTGGGGTTGGGGCAGGCGGTTGGACAGCAGGAAATAATAGTTTCTCTGAAAATATTTTTAATTTAAATTTTGGACTCTCTTGCCAAGCGAATCTAATAATAGTCTTTATTATTGTCACAAGTAGGCTTACAATAACACTGCAGTGAAGTTACTGTGAAAATCCCTTAGACGCCACGTTCCGGCACCTGTTTGGGCGCACTGAGGGAGAATTCAGAATATCCAATTCAACTAACGAGGACGTCTTTTGGGACTTGTGGGAGGAAACCAGAGCACCCAGAGGAAAGCCGCATGGACACAGGGAGAATGTGTGGACTCCACACAGACAGTGACCCAAATGGGAATCGAACCCGGGACCCTGGTGCTGTTAAGCAACAGTGCTAACCAGTGGTACTACCGTGCCGCCCACACTGAATCTCCACAGGAAGACTTGTGCTGAACTGAATCATGTTCACTATAAACGTACATATGTGTGTAAAGTTCACAATGCTGCTTGTTATTGATGTAGGATCCAATTGTTTTCGACTGGGGATTATTTCAAAGCTTTCTTTAGATTGTGATTAAATAAATGTTTAAAATCTTCCAACAATGACCTTTTACCAGTTTCTTTCAGTGAGTGTATTCAGTCAAGGAAATCATGGCCAAGTCACCCTAGATATCAAGAAGAAATTCAGTGCTAAAAGCATTGACATTACCACTGACATTACCAGAGCAACATTCTTGGATGTGAATAGTAATAAAGGGAATTGCAAGATGTGCTCATTAATAACTCTGGTTGAGAGTCTGTGTCCTCTGAACTATTTATACATTCAGTCTCACAGGAACCATACAAAGGTCACGGCAGATTGACCCAAGACCAAAGGAACCTTCCCCTGGGTTTGCACTGAGGACTCTGTGCCCAGGGAGGTATTAAATTAGCAGCTTCATCACATGCTGACACTGCTCTTTGGTTGATCCTGTGGTAGTTTTGCATCAGGGCTGATGTGAAATTTCCACTTTGTGGCTTTAATCTGCATCAAGGTCAGAAGGTGGTAGCTTTTACTCCAGTGTGCAATCAGAGGCAACTGCTTGACATTTACACTTGGGTCTTTGAAGTCAGTTAACAATAAATATACAATTTTTTACAGCACTGGCACCTGCAATAGTGGCCCAAAGTACATACTATTACAGAAGGAATGACAGATAGCTACAGAACGTGTTACCCTTTCCTATATGGACCTCTCAACATTACGGTGGATTAGCATAATTCAAAGATGATGTTCGTAGAAGTCCTAAGACTTCGGCAAGACTTCCTGGCTAAAGCTTATTCACAGAGGTTTATCAGCAACAGTAATGGGACTGTAACTTATTTTTTTAACTCATTCATGAGATGTGGGTATCGCTGGCTGGGCCAGCATTTATTGCCCACCCCTAATTGCCCTTGAACTGAGTGGCTTGCTAGTCCATTTCAGAGGGCATTTAAGGGCCAACCACATTGTTGTGGACCTGGAGTCACATCTAGGTCAGTCTGGATAAGGATGGCAGTTTTCTAGATGGGTTTATATAACAATCGTTCATGGTTATCATTCGACTTTTCATTCCAGATTTTTATGGGATTCAAGTTTCACCATCTGCCATGCTGTGATTCGATCTGGGTGTCTGAATTACTAGTCCAGTGACAATAGCACCACACCACCTCCTCTCTGTGATTTGCTTTTTATTTAGAGAATCTTTATATTTAAAACTTTACTACTGACATCAATTGATAAATACAGTCATTCTTGATGTAGTAATGAAAAATTATTACAATGCAAATGGAAAAATATCTTGTGGTCAATTTTAACGATTCGCACATTATAGGAGTGATCTACTAGCCGTGTTTTGCTTGAAAGGCAGCACGGCGTGGCCAGTAAATACCTGGAGATCCCTCTTCCAGGATTTACCCAGCTCTCCACACCTCGCAAGATTTAACACGATCCTGCGAGCCGTCGCGATGTGAATCCCGCCCAATTTGGGCGGATCACTTTTTAGCACATCTACAGATTAGAGTGAGACCGCTAGTCTCGCTCTAATGTGTGCTCCATCGATCTAGAAGTGGATTGGGGGTGGCAAGGGTTTGGCAAGCAGAGCTCCTCAGTGCAGAAAATGGGACTAAGTGGGGCCTCGCCAGTTCTTGCTGAATCTATCCGAAAGGGAACAGAGTACCGTTCGATAGCATGGGGTTCCTCGGCACCCACAGCACCGGGAAACACCCAGCTAAATGTGCTTGCTATGTTTCCATTCGGATAGATCACACACCCGAGGCTGGATTCTCCGCTGCTGGGATGCTCTGTTTTGCCGGCAGCCGGGGGTTTCCCGACGGCATGGGGCTGCCCCACAATGGGAAACCCCATTGACCAGCCGACAATACGGAGCATCCTGCGGTCATGCTGAACCAGAAATCTGCCGTGCAGGACGGAGAATCCAGCCCCCTATGTTTCCTATCTGACAGGTATCAAAATATGTCACACTTGTAAGGTTTGAGTTAGAATAATAAGATTGATAAATATTCAATTTCTGGCTTTCAGGAGGCTTCTCCTCGTCTCAGTTGAGCCATTAGAGAGGAATGGATAATTGATGCTTCTTAGGTTGTCCTATGGAGAGATGTTTGCCATCTTCCATTACGATTGAACAGGGTCAACTTGAGGTGGCTGACTGGCAAAGGATGCTGGCCACCTAACTGGCTGCTCCAGGAGCATTGGGATTGCTGTAACTTTGAGGCTCCAGTAGGCGAACTGCAGATTAGGGACAGGGATCCTGATGCAACTTGGTGCTCTTTGGCCTCAGGAATGTAGACTAGCGGGAAAGAAGGGGGGAGGAGGGGAAGATGAGGGAAGAATGCATGCTTGGACGAGATGAGGCCATTCTGGGCAATAACCTGCTGGAATGGATCACTGCATATTGTAGAACCCACCTGATTTTCATTCCATTGACACAATTGGCAACAAGCAGAAAGGTACCCCTCTCCTCAGGTGACTTATACCCAGTCTGGAAAGTTGAAAATGAAAGAGGAGCGAGTGAAGTAAAGAGATGGGATAAGGAGGAAGAGAAAAGAATATAGACTACATAAAATAAACCAAAAACCAAGGGGGCGATTCTCCCATGCCGCGCCGTTTGGGAGAATCGCTGTTCACGCCAGTTTTCCGCCCGACGCTGTTCCGCCATTCTCCCAACCGGCAAGAAATACTTCATCGAGGTCGGCGCCGCGCATGCCGGAGAATCCGCCGAGCAGGCAGTAGAGCCGATTCTCCCAGCCCCCCGCTATTCTCCGGCCTGGATAGGCCGAAGCCCCGACGGCATGACCCCAGGTCACGTCGTCGCCGTTCACCCGTCAGCCGGATGAGGGAGATGAGTAGGCGGGCCCATCCCAGGAACCAGGAAGTAGCATCCATGGCTGGTGATGGCGGGTGGAGGCGGGGGTGGGGGGGGGGGGCGGGGAGGGCTGTCTGAAGCGTTTGCTGCAATCCCCCAATGGAGGGGGGAGGGGGCTGGGGGGGCTTGGGGGGGGGGGGAAGGGGGTTGAGGGTGGCATGGGGGGGAAGGGTGGACGTGGTTGGGGTGGAGTGGGGAAGGGTGGATGAGGTTGGGGGGAGGGGGGGAGTGGGGAAGGGTGGACGTGGTTGGGGGAGGGGGGAGTGGGGAAGGGTGGATGTGGTTGGTGGGGATGGAGGGAGTGGCGGAGGGTGGACATGGTTGGGGGGAGGGGGGAGTGGGGAAGGGTGAACATGGTTGGGGGGAGGGGGGAGTGGGGAAGGGTGGACGTGGTTGGGGGGAGGTGGAGGGGGAGGGGGGAAGGGTGGGCGTGGTTGGGGGAGGAGGAGGGGGGAGGGGGGAAGGGTGGGTGTGGTTGGGTGGAGGGGGGAGTGGGGAAGGGTGGGCGTGGTTGGGGGAGGTGGAGGGGGGAGGGGGGAAGGGTGGGTGTGGTTGGGGGAGGGGGGAGTGGGGAAGGGTGGTTGTGGTTGGTGGGGAGTGGGGGAGGATGGACGTGGCTGGGGGTATGGGGGGAGGGGGGTCTGGGATGGGCGACGTCAGGGCTGTGTAAAGGAGTACAGGGAAGCGGGGATGGGGTCGGAGAAGGGGGCAGGGTGGGGGATTGAGAAGGGGGAAGGAGGAGGGGGCGTGGCAAATAATGCCACCATTCTGCCGGGTTGGGGGGGGGGCCCCACGGTTGCCCGCGGGACCAAGACCCCCAGCTGGAGTGCTGTGGCAGGAAGGTGGCGAAGACACCCTCCCAATTCGGGGGCACGGTGAAGGGTTGTGTCCGCTGGCGCTGCGATGAGGAGGAACGTGTTGAACTGTGCGGGATACGGATACTGTGGGCAGGTGGCACGGTGCGTGCCTGAATGAACAGTGACCAGGCTGATTGGGCACCCATTCATCTAAAGGGCCCTGGCTGCCTACGTGCCAAAGTGCCCTACTAACAAATTTTGTTGCCTCTCCCTCCCAAACCAACCCCCCCCCCCTTCAAGTTCATGTTGTACCTGCAGCAGCCATCGATGTTCGCCGCCGTGGCGGCAGCGGCAGCCATTCAGATGGGCATCCGTCGCGGGCGAGCAAGGTGGCTCAGGGAGGGTGCTGCAGAGGGAGTGGCTGCGGAGGGCCCCGTGCCAGCCGCTGCTGCTGCAGGCCTTCATGCCTGACAAGTTCAAGAGGAGGCAGAGGGTGCGGATCACCTCCAGGTCGTCGGCCAGGAAGAGGGCGACAACACCGATCCTGATGGGTCACCAGGGGATGAGCACGAGCAGGTGGTCATGCCAAGGCGGCAGAGGTGTCCCAGGCATCACCGTATGTACAGGGTCTGCATTTCCTTCGCGGACCACGCGCACCAGGCTGCCAGGACATCGCAATTTGCCTCAGTGGCCGGCATCCCAATGCTACAGGGTGTCGTGGACGGTGTGCACGCCAACCTGCGTGCACCAACGCAGGACAGGGACGTCTTCCTAAACAGGAAGGGGACATATTCGATGAACGTCCAGGTGGTGTTCGACCAGGGAATGCGAATAATGCACGTGTGCGCCCAGTACCCGGGAAGCGTGCATGACACCTTTATATTGGCGCAGTCCTACATCCCCGCAATTTTCGAGGGTCACCCACCCTGGATGAGGGGCTGGTTGCTGGGCGACAGGGATTATCCGTTGCGGCTGTGGCTGATGATGCCCATACGGAGGCCACAGACCAACGCGGAGAGCCGGTACAATGAGGCGCACGCAGCAACCAGGAGTGTCGTGGAGAGGTGCTTCGGTCTCCTCAAAATGAGGTTCAGGTGCCTGGACCGATCAGGAGGCGCTCTGCAGTACGACCCCAACAGGGTCGGAAGGATCGTCATCGCGTATTGCGTGCTGCACAACATCGCCCAACAGAGGGGCGATGTGATGGAGGAGGAGGAAACAGGTGAGGCCGAAAATGCCAGCGACTCTGATCAGGAGGATGAGGAGGAGGAGGAGGAGGAGGAGGAGTGGGAGGAAGAGAATGAGGAGGAAGAGGGGGAGGATGGGAGGGCGGCGGGGCACAGACATCATCGGGGCGTGGGATATGGCCGGGAGGCCGCACAATGCCATCGTTTGGGACAGCGGGCACACGATGCGTTGATCGCCGCACGATTCGCACATTAGGGGGAGGGCATCGTTGTTCAGGGCACTCGCACCATTGACTGCACGCACTGGCACCACCCAGCACCCCCCTCACCCACCTCCCGCACCATCGCACAACCCTACCACACACGGCACCACCCTCAAGCAACACTACACCTGCGGCACCTCGTTACTGTCGGTACGCTGTTACTTCCGTAAGCGGGTGTAAACAGTGCCATGTTGGATGATGACAACCCGCTCTGCGATGAGCTGTGAGCTACAGATCACTACTGAATGTCTGACTCATGGCCATATCTGAACACCCCCACCTCGGTGTCCCCTCTATGCGTCACGGATACTCCATCACATGTCCATGTGGGGCAGCGGGCATTGGAGCACTGAGGACAAGGCGTGTTTGGTGTTGGGGAGTGGCACTCCTGGCCTCACTATTGCGATGATCCTCGAACACCACTGTGACCGGGCACCCTCACGTGCACACCCCCCCCCCCACCCCCCCCCCCCCCCCCCACCCCCCCCCCCCCCCTCTCCCCGGCACTGGAAATAGGACAGACGCATGGAGGTTTGGTGCAGCAACTTTAATTCTGACATTGAAAGACACGTGCCCTAGCCCCTCTAACTAATCCTGGGGTGGCCCGGCCTGGATGGGCCAGGCTGCTCGGCGGGCATCCTGGATGGCGCAATGCCACCCTCCTCTGCCCGCTGCTCATAAGATGCACCAGGGACAGGACGGGGGGAGTGCGAGTGTTCCGGTCCCTCCCTTGCTGGTGGAACCGGGACAGGCACAGGAAGCTCCTCCTCCCTCAGGGAGCCCATTGGCCCCCGGGCCTCTCTAAGGGATGGTGGTGCGCGCGGAGGCAAACGCCGTTGCACCACTGACACCTGGCGCTGCCAGTCCTGGAGGCCCGCTGTGGAATCGACCAGGGTCTGAATGTTCCCAGCGATGGAGCTGAGGGAGTGCGACATCCCTGTCAGGGACAGCGCTACCTCCCGCTGGGTCTGGGCGAAGCCGTCCATCACATGGACAAGGCCGCCGATGCTCTCAGCGATGGCCTGCTGGGACAGGGCCATGGCCTGCTGGGACAGGGCCAGACCCTGGAGCGCGGCGCAATGTCCAGCTGGCTCTGGGACATGGCTGCCTGTGAGAGGGCAGCCCTGTCATGGGCCGTGGATGACGCGTGCGCACTAAGCCCCACGCCCTGAAGAACCTGACCCATGGCCGAAACCGTTGCCCCCATTGCCTCCATCGCGGACGCCACCCGTGTGGTGTAGGCCTGGGTGGCAGCCATGACCGGCACCACTCCCTGCTCGTGGACGCATATGGACACCTCCAGCTGCGCCTGCAGTTGCCGGAAGACAGTCGTCATCCCGTCGTCTGGTCCCTGGGGTAGCGAATGCACCAGGTTTGCGGGTGGGCCTGGAATGGCCAGGAACCCGGGAGCCGTCTGGGCAACAGCAGGGTGCTGGGCCTGGCCTGCCCTCCGACCGTACTTGTGACAATAAGCGAATTTCATTTCCAGCCCCTGGGCTGCTCCTACCTCCACCTGCTGTACCGGTTCGGCTGTGTGGTGCGCACCAGTCTGCGACCAGAAGCCTCATCACTTACTTGCCCCACCGAGGTGAGTGTATTTGCGATGTTGGAGTGTGTGGGTGACAGCAGTGCCACGGCCGCTAGGTTCTCATCTGTCCCCAGCACTGTCTCCTGCGTGGGACCGTGGCCCGGTGCATTGAGACCACGGCCGATACCAGGTGCCGTGCGCCTGTGCCTCGAATGTTGCGACGTCCTCTGTGCGACACTGTCCGGGCTCGCTGTCCCCTCCTCATCCGTCACACTGTCATAAGAGTCATTACCGTCCGTCCTGACGTCTCTGTCTGTCTACTGTGCGTCACGCCTCGATGGCCCGGCCTCCGAGGATGGCCCTCCTGCCCGTGATCCTTCCCCTCTGTCCGGTTCGACCCCGTGGCCGGAAGAGGTTAGGGCTGTACGGCAGCGGGGTGAACGGGCAGTTCCATGGTGGTGCTCGTGTGGCCCTGGAGAACACAGTAAGGCAGGTCTCGTTAGTCTTGCGTGGTCGTATGTGAGAGGGTGGAGGGGGCGTTGTGAGGGTGTGGACTGTTGGGGTGGTGCAGTGTTAGGCAGTGGGGTGTGAGGGTGTGGACTGTGGGGGTGGTGCAGTGTCAGGCGGCGGGGTGTGAGGGTGTGGACTGTTGGGGTGGTGCAGTGTTAGGCAGTGGGGTGTGAGGGTGTGGACTGTTGGGGTGGTGCAGTGTCAGGCGGTGGGGTGCGAAGGTGTGGACTGTGGGGTGGTGCAGTGTCAGGCGGTGGGGTGGTGAGGGTGTGGCCTGTGGGGTGGTGCAGTGTCAGGCGGTGGGGTGTGAGGGTGTGGACTGTGGGGTGGTGCAGTGTCAGGCGGTGGGGTGTGAGGGTGTGGACTGTGGGGTGGTGCAGTGTCAGGTGGTGGGGTGTGAGGGTGTGGGCTGTGGGGGTGGTGCAGTGTCAGGCGGTGGGGTGTGAGGGCGTGGACTGTGGGGTGGTGCAGTGTCAGGCGGTGGGGTGTGAGGGTGTGGACTGTTGGGGTGGTGCAGTGTCAGGCGGTGGGGTGTGAGGGTGTGGACTGTGGGGGTGGTGCCGTGTCAGGCGGTGGGGTGTGAGGGTGTGGACTGTGGGGTGGTGCAGTGTCAGGCGGTGGGGTGTGAGGGTGTGGACTGTGGGGGTGGTGCAGTGTCAGGCGGTGGGATGTGAGGGTGTGGACTGTGGGGGTGGTGCAGTGTCAGGCGGTGGGGTGTGAGGGTGTGGACTGTGGGGTGGTGCAGTGTCAGGCGGTGGGGTGTGAGAGTGTGGACTGTGGGGGTGGTGCAGTGTCAGGCGGTGGGGTGTGAGGGTGTGGACTGTGGGGTGGTGCAGTGTCAGGCGGTGGGGTGTGAGAGTGTGGACTGTGGGGGTGGTGCAGTGTCAGGCGGTGGGGTGTGAGGGTGTGGACTGTGGGGGTGGTGCAGTGTCAGGCGGTGGGGTGTGAGGGTGTGGACTGTGGGGTGGTGCAGTGTCAGGCGGTGGGGTGTGAGGGTGTGGACTGTGGGGTGGTGCAGTGTCAGGCGGTCGGGTGTGAGGGTGTGGACTGTGGGGGTGGTGCAGTGTCAGGCGGTGGGGTGTGAGGGTGTGGACTGTGGGGTGGTGCAGTGTCAGGCGGTGGGGTGTGAGGGTGTGGACTGTGGGGTGGTGCCGTGTCAGGCGGTGGGGTGTGAGAGTGTGGACTGTGGGGTGGTGCCGTGTCAGGCAGTAGGTTGTGAGGGTGTGGACTGTGGGGGTGGTGCAGTGTCAGGCGGTGGGGTGTGAGGGTGCGGACTATGGGGGTGGTGCAGTGTCAGGCGGTGGGGTGTGAGGGGGTGTGGGGACAGAGATGGGATGAAGGACTGCATGCATACAGTGGATTCTCACTTGGAGCTTCACCTCCGACCTGGCACGGCGCTCCCTTCCGGCTGGCGGCTCCCCCGGCAAGGTCCAGTGCCCTTTGCTCGTAGATGGTCAGTGCGTGCAGCTCAGGTGATCCCCCTCTGGTTCTTGCATGCTCCCTGTAATTGTGAGCTGTCTCGCCCTTGGAGGGGGGGGAGGGAAATGAACCTCAGGGTTAGGCGGACATTGGCAGGATGCACACATGAACGCAACATTATCACTAGGTGGGGACACTACGACCCACGCCATGGCACCTGCCCACTGGGTGGGGTGGGGGTTCCACATCTGCCCCGGGTGCAACGTGTGCCCCCCCCCCCCCCGGCGTGGGCAGGGGGGGAGCGTTGCCCGGGGGGAGTGTCAGGGTACTTACCCTCGCTGCCCTCGTGAGGTCATGCAATTTCTTCCTGCACTGATCTCCCGAGCGGGAGATGTGCCCCACAGCGCTGAATGCCGCCCCGACCTCTCGCCATCCACGTCTCACGGTGCTGCATGGCTGCCGGTGTCAACATCTGGGGAAGAGGATGGCCTGGCGCTCCTCCAGTGCCTCCAAAAGTACCTCCAGGTCGCTGTCCCGGAAGCGAGGAGCGGCACGACGGGGCTCTTCCGTGTCGGGCCCCGGTGTGTTTTTGTGCCGATCTGCGCACTTCCTTATACGCGGCGTCATCCTGGGTTCGTGCAATGACGCCGCTGGTCCTGCGCAAGCCCACCATGTTTCGCACGGCGCCGCTGCGGACATGAATCGGTCATGGCGGGGGCCTGTTCGCGTCGTCGTGAAACACGACGGTGTTCACGACTGCGCGGGCACTTAGTCCCGCGATCGGAGAATCGCTCCCCAAAATGCACAGGAATCTGTAGAGTTTAGTATTTTTTTTAATTGAACTTGGATCTCAAACAGTTATTTGTTTATGTAATAATGTATTTAAAACCATTTGGCTTGTGCAGGTAAAGAAATTGAGAGAGATGAAACATATCCAGAGACCTGAAATGGTGTCCATTTTAAAATGATTACAGAAATCTGCCCTCACTGCAATGAGAGCATAATATACACCTTAAAAGGCAGACTGCACACTCAGGAATATAAGATTGCTAGTGTAAGAGAAAAAAATGCCACTGCAATAAGAGAAGTTATGCTGTTATTTACATTTGTGTGGAGCAATTGTTTAAGATGGCTTTATGATATGCTCCATAGATATTGACTGTATTCATATTGCATCTGCACTAATAAATGTTTACTGCGGCTCGAGCTGAAAGGTTGGGTCTTTTACAATTTCCCAGTTTTCTAATAAATTTTGATGGTACCAGTTACCAGCTTGTGCTGAATACGAATTAAGTGCAAAGTACTCCACCTTGAGTACTGTGTTTAATTTTGATCACCACAGACACATGGAAACATTCAAGCCTTGGAAGTAACTCCGAGCATAGGCATGAGACTGGTCCCTAGAGTCGAAGGTCTGAATTATGAAGAAAACTGGAGAAATATTTGATTTTCAGACTGAAAAGACGAAGGCTGTAAGGTGAGCTCATGGAGCAAATATGGAGTGGAGGTAGACCTGAAAGTGTGCTTCAAGCTAAATCCTGATATCAAGGCGGATTGCAACATGACAGATTTAGGGGCGATGTCTGTCAAAATGTCGATAGTCAGGTGTGAAGGATAGAATACTAGAGCCAAATCTATACTCATTTACAAGCTTTCATCTACCAAAACATACATCGCACACCACGCATATCCAACTTAGGAGAGAAGCCTCTTTCAGCTTGTTCTTGTCTATAGTGTTTTTAAATAAATCAAATAAACAAAAGGTGACAAATTAACAATTTCACAAATTGAAGGGGTTAAAAGGAAACTGCAACAAAAGACCGAATCAGAAAAGAAAGTTACAAACATCAAATTAAAGTGTAATTATCACCGTCAATAAAGCACCCCAGCCCCCGTGATGCCCACCAGGCACGGAATTGTTCCAGTATATATGTGAGCACAGGGGTCCCCAATTAATACTCACTACTTGAATACAATTAACACCCTATTGATATATTATTAAAAATGGCAATATGTTGATTGATCAACATTTGGAATCGACTTTTGGGTGGTGGCAGAGGAGGCAAAATTCTGGAATCATTTAAAATGATTGACGCTGTAGAAGGATTGTACAGGTTGGACTTCCTAATCTGCAACAGCCTTGTGAGTGGACACACAATGTGACAGTGATCTTGGCCTAATGGTTTGCAGGTAACGGCGAATGACTTTAGTATCTATAGCATCTTTTAAAAAAAATTTAGAGTATCCAATTAATTTTTTCAAATTAAGGGGCAATTTAGCGTGGCCAATCCACCTAACCTGCACATCTTTGGGTTGTGGGGGCGAAACCCACGCAAACACGGGGAGAATGTGCAAACTCCACATGGATCCATAGCATCTTTTTAAAATGTTATTTGAAATACACTCAGCAGCCTATTGTTAGGTCATTTTTATAAATGCTCACTGGTCCAGCAATCATATTAAAAAGAGAATGATATAGGGAACATTTCTACTGTGTGCTTATCTGCCACTGAATTCATGCATACAAATGAGAATTTAATGTAATGTAAGTAGGAAATATTACATCGAAAGATATTTTGCTCCATTTGAGATGGCAAGGGCTTTCAGATAAACTTAATTTAATTGAGGGACATTTCAGAGCAAACTTTTGCTGAGAGGTATTTCGTTGTCAGGTAGATAGTATATTTTATGGTGTGTTGCGTTACTCATAATATCATTCGTAAAAGCATCTGAAGCCTGCTGCACTTTCAGTGACTAATAATCAGTAACTATCCTTTCTGGGGAGGGAACAAAGGCGGGCACCCAATTTAAGGCTTGGACTCCGATCTGTTGCTGGAGATCGGGGGTCAGGGCGCTATATTGGACAACCCCGTGAAACTGGGTGTGGGCATTGCGATGTGCAGTTTACCGGTGCCACTACTTTCAATGCAGAATGAAAAACAACTTTGTGCTATCTGTTAATTTGCATGATGCATTTAGCCAGTGCTAAACATTCTGCTGAGTGGTGGAACTCCTTGGAAGGGGCCCAAGTTTGTGCAAGGCTAGCACCACTTAACTACAGTACTTAAAGCCACACTGCACCTCTTAAAGGGAGTTGCAACAGGCACTGGAACGATGTAGACATGAGTATGAGCAGAAATAATAAATCGTGACTCAGCAGGGAAGAATGTGGGCCTCAAAGGTATTCTGACACTGCACTGCATGGGATGCCTTGTAGAGGAGCTGGAGAGGAGAAGAGATGTGATCTGTCTACAGGGAGACATGAGGTGCCCTCCACACAAACTTTGTGAAGGCAGTGGAAATAGATAGCTGTGGTTGTTAAACTCCGGTGACTTATTTGTAGTGCCACAAAATAAATCAATAACCTCATATGAGTGACCTAGGCCAGTGATTGTTTCTTCAAATCACCGGCTGCAGCACTATCCTCAGCTGTTGCTCAATGCACCACATTCCTATTCCTCATCTGCCAACCATCTCTTCAGTCATGACTCAGACCTCACATTCATAGCCTCACTTCACACTTCGGCACAAAGTGCTGCTGCAAACCTTACAGCTTGCGCACACTGCCAGCTACTCCACCATGATAACCACATCACCCAATTGCACCACACTTCCCTCTCTTTAGCAAAATGTGTTGGCACATATTCAGGGGTAGTGGGAGTTAACCAATGGAGAACATAGGTGGCTGTATGTCCTTATCCAATGCAAGGCTGAAACCATAGAGGATGACAACATGCCCACATCCCAAAATCTCATCTGATTTGCAAGTTGCAGAAAGTGCCTGTGCCTCTTACATCCCATGCACTCCATCCACAGCCCATATCCTTGTGTCTTTCCCTTTTCCAATACCCAAGAATTGTAACCTACCAAGGCAGCGATGGAACATCAAGATGTGGATGTTTGGGAAGACAGTGATGAAAATGAAACATTATCACTCGGTCTCACACTCACCAACTTGGCTACTGATACTGTGCAGAATTTGGAGGGTAGGGTCGAGGGCTGCTGCTGCATGCCTGGGATCCCTTGATTTGGTGCCAGATTTAAATCACTGTTGTGAAAGGGGTGGCCTGGACTGCAGAGATTGATAAATGTTTGCGGGAGTTTTCCTTGAGTTCGGCATTGAATGCCCTTGCTTCATTATTGGCCATACAATCCAGGGCATTAGTTCAAATTCAAGGCTAACGGTAACTGTGCATTCAGTTTGTTTTATTTTGTGTGTGAGTCTGCAATCTCCTAATGGCAGGAGGGAGTCAAAATTTTGGTAATATAAATTGTTGGATCTTTAAGTCTGCAGCTGTGTTACAGCCACTGGAGTCTGACTTAGAAGAATCTAGAAGTAGGTTATGTGTATGTCATCACACAATTTTGCCTTAATATGCTTTTGAACTGCATATTCCAGGGTACAGCAATGAGGGACTTAAGTGCAGAAACCTCAACACTTATGAGTGGACCTACACCAGAATCTCAATGAACCTGCGTACGGATGAATGACTGCAACATGTAGGCCATTGTGCATAATGTAAAATAAGGATGTCACGATGTCTGCAATCTCCAGGGATTCATGTCATGATCTCAGGCTACAGACACACAGAATGCAACTCAATGCAATTAATGGTTAGTCTGAAAAGTCTTGAAAACTGCGATCACCGAACATTGGGAGCTGGCGGCACCAATGTAATATAAAACACCTTACATTCTTGCACAACATTTATACTGTTACATACTTTCATTTATCAGATGTAATTCAGCGCAATAAAAACAGAAAATCTTGGTCAAACTTAACAGATCTGGCAGCATCTGTGGAGAGAGAAACAGAGTTAACATATTGAATCCATTGACCCTTCTACAGAACTGAAGAGGGATAGAAATGTGGTGAATTATATAGTTAGCGGGTGGGGGGTTGCTGGGGTCTACCCATAGCTGTACCTTTTATTTGCAGGAAGTGAGACAGGTTAAAGGAGAAATTGTCAAGTGAGAGAACAAATTCAGACAGGAGGAGGAGAGTAGTGGTGGATCGGGATTGTTCGGGCCTCTGCTTGAGGAAGAAGCAGAATGCCAGAAACCCTCCTGGTGGGGGTTGAAGGTGTAGAGGGATTGGACATCCATTGTGAAGAGGAGGCGGTTAGGGCCAGGAAACTGGAAATTGTTGATGAGCTGTAGGGCATGAGAGGAATCTTGAATGTAGGTCGGAAGGAACTGGTCAAGGAGAGTGAGAATGGAGTCAAGGTAAGAAGAAATGAGTTAAATGGGGCATGAACAGGCTGATACCTGGGCTGTCCTGCTTGTGGATTTTGGGAAGCAGATGGAAACAGACTCTGCGAGGTTGGGTAACTCTGAAATGAAATGAAAATGAAAATGAAATTAAATGAAAATTGCTTATTGGCACAAGTAGGCTTCAATGAAGTTACTGTGAAAAGCCCCTAGTCGCCACATTCCGGCACCTGTTCGGGGAGGCGGTTACGGGACTCTGAGGTTTGAAGCTGTGGAAGAAAGATGTCCAGAGACGATGAGGTCAGTAGGTTTAGTGCTTTTATTTGAATTTCACATTCAACAATTGGTTTGCAAATCCAAATCACCGTGAGCATTTCTAATATAAATATATTATCAATATAAAACAGATGGCTCTTGATTACATCTATTGTAGATTCATTGCTGATTTCATGTTCATGGTAATGAGGGAACACATTAGTTCTTATTCATTTTCAGGATGTGGGCAGCATTGTCAAAACCAGCATATGCTGTTATCCTAAGTTGCCCATCAGACGGTGGTGATGGAACTTCTTCCTGAACCGCTGCAGTCGGTTTGCTGAAGGTAATCCTACAATGTTTTTAGGCAGGGAGGCCCTAATGGTGACGCAGTAATGATGAAGGAGCTGAGATAAAAGTCCAAATCAGGATGGCATGTGCCTTGGAGGGCATTTGGTGCTGATGTTTCCATGCACTTGTTATCCTTGTCTTTCTAGTTATCGGTTTGGGCGAAGCTGCCAAACAAGGAAAGTTGCTGCTATGTAATTGTCTGTGGTGCACACTGAAGCTACGGAGAAGCGAGTGAATGTTTATGTCAGTGGGCAGGGTGCTGATGACATGGAATGCTTTGTCCTGGATGGTGCTGACCTTCTTGAATATTGTGAACCTGTACCAAATGGAAAGTATTCTCTGACTTGTGCCTTGTGGGTGGTAGTGAGACTTTGGGGAGTCAGGAGGCAAAATGGTCCTGCACAGTTTCTGGCCAATGGTAACCCTGCAGGATATTGATGCTGGTGATATTTGAATATGCTGGTGCTAGTTTTGTAAGAACATACAACCCAACAGGATAACTAGTGCAGTAGATTAAAGAAAATGTAATAGCTTCCAGCTCAAGCTTCTTAAACCTCGTTTTTTTAAAAGCCAAAGTAACAGAAGAAGTTATAACTGAATTCTGTCAAAGAAATAAGCTCCCCTTTGTAAAATAATAAGCTGGCAGGTCGTAGCACATGTTGTTTTTTTATTAAAGCCAGGATTTCACCTGCAGAGTTTAAGGCACATTATTGGAGAAATATAATTGACAGCAGGCATGCAAATCTCCCTCCGGTGCTGCTCCCCTAAGTATAAAAAAAGTCCATAGTGTAGAGAATGAGCATTGTTGGAGAGCCTCAAAAATGCTTGTCTGTGCCTTTTGTGTAACTGAAGGCTGGGAGCTAGTACCAATAATCCATGCTCCTCTATAATCTGGACACTGGAAAATGAATGGCGCTCGGCTGGTAGATAGAACCATGAACAAATGTAAATAACGCTCTGAGTTTGGAGCTAAACCAAACTCCTTTAACCACTAGAATGATTGTGTTCTCTACATGTGTCTGCATATTAGAGATGTGGAGTTCTCCCTGGTGTCCTGGTCAACACTTAGCCCTCATAAAACATCACTAAAATAAATTATCTGGTCATTATCACATTGGTGTTTGTGGGACCTTGCTGTGCACCAATTAGCTGCTGTGTTTCCTATATTACAATAGTGACTACACTTCAAACATACTGAATTGGCTGTAAAGTGAGTCAGGATACATTGAGGTTGGGAAAAGTGGTTTATAGATGGAAGCCATATTTTCCCTTTGTGCTAATTAAATTGAATATTTTTCCATTATGCATTACATATGCCTGTACATAAGTTGTCGTGATGATTTTCCCTCTGCTTTTCTCCGCTTAATCCTTTAATGTGAAGGTGCAACTCAGATTTGATGTTGGATCTCTAATATTTATCTGAATGGCCGTTTACCACCTGTGAACTCTTCTTGTCCAGTCCCTTTCCAACTACATTTGAGATTCCTCCGAAGCCATCCGTCACATCCAGTTTCCCAGCCCTATCTACCTCCTCTTCATTGTTGACTTCCACTCCCTCGCCACCTCCACCCCCCATTCATAATGTCTCAGGGTTCAACTTGTTCTGTCACCAAATATTGTCCAGTTGGGCGGCACGGTAGCACAGTGGTTAGCACTGTTGCTTCACAGCTCCAGGGTCCCAGGTTCGATTCCCGGCTTGGGTGACTGTCTGGGTGGAGTCTGCACACTCTCCCCGTGTCTGCGTGGGTTTCCTTCGGGTACTCCGGTTTCCTCCCACAGTCCAAAGATGTGCAGGTTAGGTGCATTGACCATGCCAAATTGCCCTTAGTTCCAAAAAGGTTGGGTTGGGTTACTGGGTTACGAGTGGAGGGTGGAGGTGTGGGCTTGGGTGGGGTGCTCTTTTCTAGGGCCGGTGCAGACTCGATGGGCCGAATGGCCTTTTTCAGCACTGTAGATTCTATGATTCTATATTAATTTGTCTCACTTCCTACAAATAAAAGGCGGGGCTATGCATACTCACATGGGACCCAGTTATGCCTGTCTTTTTGTGGGGTATGTGGAACATTCCTTGTTCAAGTTTTATTCAGACTCACCACCACAACTCTTACTCTGTTACATTAATGACTATATAGGTGCAGCTTCATGCTCTCATCTGGCCTTTGAAAAATTTATGGGACTCTGCTTCCAATTTCACTCCCTCTCTCACCTTCACTTTTCTTTAACTTTTCCAATTGAGGGGCAATTTAGCCCGGGCAATCTACCTACCCTGCACATCTTTAGGTTGTGGGGGTGAAACCCATGCAGACACTTCAGCAAAACGTCCCAACTCCTAGTTTTCAATGTTGCAAACTCCACACGGACAATGACCCGGGGTTGAGATCGAACCTGGGTCCACGGCGGCGTGAGGCAGCAGTGCTAACCACTGTGCCACCATGCCACCCCCTCTCTCACCTTCACATAGTCTATCTCTGACAGTTCACTTCCTTTCCTTGATCTCTCTGTCTCTATTTCTGGTGATAGACTGACCACCAATATTCATTACATATCCACTGACTCGCACAACAACCTCAACTGCAACTCCTCACACCCCACTCCCTGTAAAGATTCCAACCCATTCTCCCAGTTTCTCCATCTCCGCCACATCTGTTCTGATGAGGCCTCTTCAATAACAGCACTTTGGACATGTCTGCCTTTTTCCTTCACCAAGGATTCCCCACACTGCGGTTGATAGGGCACTCAACTGTGTTTGACCTCTCACCCCCATCTCTGCCCTCGCCTCTCCCTCCCAGAACTATGGCAGGGTCCCTCTTGTCCTCACCTCTCACCCCAACAGCCTCCACATTCAAAGGATTATCCTCCACCATTTCCGCCAGCTATGCATGATGCCACCCTAAATACAACTTCCCCTCATCCCCTCATGATCAATTGGGCCAGTGAACCGATAAATGGCCGATGGAGTTTAATTTAAATAAATGTGAGATGATGCATTTTGGTAGATCAAGTCGGGAAGGACCTACTCAGTTTATGGTAGGGTTTTGGAGAGAGTTATAGAACAAAGAGATCTAGGAGTACCAGGTTCATAGCTCCTTGAAAGTGGAGTCACAGGTGGTCAGGGTGGTGAAGAAGGCATTCGGCATGATAGGTTTTATTGGTCACAACATTGAATGCAGGAGTTGGGACGTCTTGCTGAAGTTGTACATTACATTAGTGAGGCCACGCTTGGAATACTGTGTACAGTTCTTGTCACCCTATTGTAGGAAGGATATTATTAAATTAGAAAGAGTGCAGCAAGGTTTTACGAGGATGCTACCAGAACTTGATGGTTTGAGTCATAAGGAGAGGCTGGATAGACTGGGACTTTTTTCCCTGGAGTGTAGGAGGCTTAGGGGTGATCTTATAGAGGTCCATAAAATAATGAGGGGCATAGATAGTCAACATCTTTTCCCAAAGGTGGGCATGTCTAAAACTGGGGGGCATAGGTTTGAGGTTTGAGGTGAGAGATACAAAAAGGTCCAGAGGGGCAATTCTTTCCAACAGAGGGTGGTGAGAGTCTGGAACAAGCTGCCAGAGGCAGTGATAGAGGCAGGTACAATTTTGTCTCTTAAAAAGCATTTAGCCAGTTATATATGGACAGCACGGTAACACAGTGGTTAGCACTGTGGCTTCACAGCGCCATGGCCCCAGTTCGATTCCCGGCTTGGATCACTGTCTGTGCAGAGTCTGCACGTTCTCCCCGTGTCTGCATGGATTTCCTCCAGGTGCTCCGGTTTCCTCCCACAAGTCCCGAAAGATGTGCTGTTAGGTCATTTGGACACTATGAATTCTCCCTCAGTGTACCCGAACAGGCGCTGGAGTGTGGCGACACGGGGATTTTCACAGTAACACAGTAATAAAGATGATTATTATGGGTATAGAAGGATATGGACCAAATGCGGACAATTGGGACTAACTTAGTGGTAAAAACTGGGCAGCATGGACAAGCTGGGCCGAAGGGCCTGTTTTCATGCCATAAACCCCTATGACCCCATGGTACCCTGGTCCACCCCTCCATCGTCCCCAATCGTTGAACCCCTTTCCACAGCACCTTCCAATGCAGTCACAGAAGGTGCAAAATCTTCCCATTTATCTTCTCCCTCCTCACTATCAAGGGTCCTAACACTCCTTTCAGGTGATGCAGCATTTCACTTACATATCCTTCAATTTGGTCTACCATATTCCTTGCTCCCAATGCAGCCTCCTCTACACTGGGGAGATTTAAACACAGACTGGACGACCGCTTTGCAGAACACCTTTGCTTCATACACAAACATGACCCCAACCTTCAACCTTCCCATCACTTGTCATTTCTACTCAGCATCACCTGGTGCCTCACAGCACTAGGGACCCGGGTTCGGTTCCAGCCTTCGGTGACTGTCTGTGTGGCGTTTGCAAGTTCTCTCCGTGTCTGCGTGGGTTTCCGCCGGGTGCTCTGATTTCTCCCACAGTCCAAAAATGCGCAGGTTAGATGGATTCGCCGTGACCAATGCACAGGGTTACGGGGATAGGGTGGGGGATTGAGCTAGGTATGGCACTCTATTGGAGGGTCGGTGCAGACTCGATGGGCTGAATGGCCTCCTTCTGCATTGTTCTATGAATCTCGCCCTTATGCCCACATGTCTATCCTAGGCCTCCTATAAAGCTCCAGTGAATCTCAAGGCAAACTGAAAGGTCAACACTTCCTCTTCCAATTAGGCAGGTTACAGCCTGCACTCAACATTACGTTCAACAACTTTGGATCCTGCACTTTCCTGTCCATCTTGATGCCCTCTTTCTGTTTTTTGTTTCTCTGTTCCCTTGACTTTCCCCATCACAACCCCACCCCTCCCCCATATGGCCACCTGTCACTTGTTGTTCAGTTTTGCTCCCACTGGGCACTAACCTTTGTTCTCCTATTCACATATTCTGCTATCTTACCTTTGGCAACTATTGGCACTCTTCAGTCATTAATTGCACCATTAACACCTCCTTTGTCTTATGTCCGTGACCTTTGTCAATCTCTCCTTTGCTGTGACATATCCCTGTTCTTCTATTCTTTTTTTAATAAACATTTTATTGAGGTATTTTTGGTATTGTAACAACAACAAAAGAAACAATGTACATGAAACTATAAACATAGTGCAAAAGCCGTCTCCCTTCCTTACAAGTCCCACCTTTTCATAACCCCCTACTCTAAGCTAAACTGACCCCCCCCACCCCCCCCCACCCCCTTCTTCTGCTGACGGTTAATTTTCTGCGAAGAAGTCGACGAACGGTTGCCACCTCCGGACGAACCCTAACAGTGACCCTCTCGAGGAGAACTTGATTTTCTCCAAACAGAGAAAGTCCGATAGCCAGGTCTCCAGCTTCGGGGGCTTTGAGTCCCTCCAAGCTAATAGTATCCGTCTCCGGGCTTCCAGGGAAGCAAAGGCCAGAACGTCTGCCTCTTTCTCCTCCTGGATTCCCGGGTCTTCCAACACCCCAACAATCGCCACCTCTGGACTCAGTGCCACCCTTGTTTTTAACACCGTGGACATGACATCTGCAAACCCCTGCCAAAATCCCCTAAGCTTCGGACATGCCCAGAACATGTGGACATGGTTCGCTGGTCCTCCCGCACATTTTCCACACCTGTCTTCCACCCCAAAGAATCTGTTCATCCGGGCCACTGTCATATGAGCCCGACGAACAACCTTGAATTGTATCAGGCTGAGCCTGGCACATGTTGCGGACACGTTGGCTCTACTCAAAGCGTCTGCCCATAGACCATCCTCTATCTCTCTTCCCAGTTCCCCCTCCCACTTACGCTTCAGCTCCTTGGTCTGCGTCTCCTCTGACTCCATAAGTTCTTTGTAAATGTCAGAGACGCTTCCTTCTCCTATCCACCCTTTGGAAACTACCCTGTCCTGAATCCCCCTTTGCGGTAGGAGCGGGAAGGTTGACACCTGTTTACGTAGGAAGTCCCGCACCTGCAGATACCCAAATGTGTTTCCCCTCGTCAACCCAAACTTCTCCTCCAGCGCCCTCATACTCGGAAAACTCCCCTCTATAAAAATATCCCCCATCCTCTCAATCCCTGCTCTCTACCATATCCGGAACCCCCCATCCATACTTCCCGGGGCAAACCGGTGATTATTACAGATTGGGGACCAGACCGATGCTTCCTCTGCTCCCACATGTCTCCTCCATTGCCCCCAGACTCTCAGGGCCGCCACCACCACTGGACTGGTGGAGTACTGTGCCGGCGGGAACAGCAGAGGCGCAGTTACCAACGCCCCCAGACTGGTGCCCTTGCATTAAGCCATACGCTTCCATGCCGACCCGTCCTCTACCACCCACTTCCTGGTCATGGCTATATTCGCCGCCCAGTAATAGTTGCTAAAATTTGGCAGCACCGGCCCGCCCTCCTCCTTACTCACGGGGTCTTGCCCGCCCAAACGAAGCCAGTGATCACTCTGTTGACCCGTTTAAAAAAGGACCGCGGAATAAAGATGGGGAGACACTGAAATACAAACAGGAATCTCGGGAGGACCGTCATCTTCACTGTCTGCACCCTCCCAGCCAGTGACAACAGAAGCGCACCCCACCTCCGAAAATCGTCCTTCATTTGGTCTACTAGTCGGGCCAGATTTAATTTATGCAGCCGATCCCATTCCCGCGCCACTTGAATACCTGGGTACTTAAAACTTCCCACTACTAATCCAAACGGCAGCTCCCCCAATCGCCTCTCCTCTCCCCTTGCCTGGATCGCAAACATCTCACTTTTCCCCATATTTAGCTTATACCCTAGAAACCAGCAAAATTCCCCATGAATCCTCATGATTTCTTCCATCCCCTCTATTGGGTCTGACACATACAGAAGCAGGTCGTCTGCATAGAGTGAAACTCTGTGCCCCCCCCCCCATCCATCCCCCCCCCCCCCCCCCCCACCCGGGCCAGTCCATTCCAGACCCTAGAGGCTCTCAGAGCAATTGCCAGTGGCTCTATAGCTAGCGCGAACAACAGTGAGGAGAGGGGGCATCCCTGTCTCGTCCCCTGGTGCAGTCTAAAATAGTCCAATGTCCTATTCATCCATACGCTTGCCACAGGAGCCTGATACAGCAACCTGACCCAGTCAATAAAGCCCTGCCCAGATCCGAACCGTCCCAGTTCCTCCCACAGATAATCCCATTCTAACCCCGTCTGGTCCTCCCCAATAACGTGCGGAACACAATGCTCAATCCTGGAGGACAAGATTTTGGCCAGCAATTTGGCATTCACATTCAACAGGGAGATCAGCCTGTAGGACCCACACAGCTCCGCATTCTTGTCCCGCTTCAGAATCAGCGAAATCGTGGCCTGTGACATCGTAGGGGGCAGCACCCCTCTTTCCCTTGCCTCATTGAACATCCTCATCAACACCGGCCCCAATATCCCAGAGAACGTTTTATAAAGCTCCACTGGGTACCCGTCCGTTCCCGGGGCTTTACTCGACTGCAAGGCCTTCAGACCCTCCACTATCTCTTCCAACCCGATCGGGGCCCCCAGCCCTTCTACCAGCTCCCCGTCCAGCTTTGGGAAATTCAGCCCCTCCAAGAAGTTCCTCATCCCCTCCGGCCCCGTAAGGGATTCCGACCTGTACAGCTTATTGTAGAAATCCCTAAACGCCTTATTCACCCCTGCTGAATCTCCAACCACATTCCCATCTGCGTCGCTTACTTTCCCTATCTCCCTGGCTGCCTCCCTCTTTCTAAGCTGCTGTGCAAGCATTCTGTTGGCCTTCTCTACATGCTCATACATCGTCCCCCTCGCCTTTCTCAGCTGCTCCATCACCCTCCCTGTGGTTAACAAGCTGAACTCCGCCTGTAGCCTCCGCCGTTCCCTTAAAAGCCCTGCCTCTGGGGTCTCCGCATACCTCCTATTGATCTGTAGTATTTCCTTTACCAGTCGGTCCGTCTATGCCCTGTCCACCTTCTCCCTATGGGCCCGTATCGAGATCAGCTCCCCACTGACCACCACCTTCAGTGCTTCCCAGACCACCGCTGCTGAAATTTCCCCCGTGTCGTTGACCTGCAGGTAGCTCTGAATACATTTCCTCAGCTGCTCGCACACCCCTTCGTCAGCCAAAAGTCCCACATCGTACCTCCAGTGCGGGCGCTGGTTACTGTCTTTACTAACCTGCAGGTCGGTCAACCCAGTGCGGAGCATGGTCTGTGATTGTGATCGCCGAGTACCCCGTGTCCACCACCCCGTCAGTAGAGCCCTGCTCAAAATGAAGAAATCGATCAGGGAGTACACTTTATGCACGTTTAAGTAGAAGGAGAACTCCGTCATCCTCCGCTGCTCAAATCTCCATGGATCCACCCCCCCCACCCCCCCCCCCCCCCCCACCCCCACCCCACCCCACCCCTGCCCCATTTGCTCCAGAACCCTTTTAGTTCCTTTGCCATTGCTGGCACCCTGCCCGTTTCGAGCTTGACCGGTCCAAGCCTGGGTCAATAACTGTGTTAAAGTCCCCTCCCCTGACCAACCTGTGCGAGTCCAGGTCCGGTATCTTCCCCAGCATCCTCTTTATAAACTCTACATCATCCCAATTTGGCGCATGCACATTTACTAATACCACCTGCACCCCTACAGTTTCCCACTGACCATAATATACCGACCTCTCACATCCGAGACTATTCAACCCGCCTCAAACACCACCTGCTTATTGATCAGGATCATGACCCTCTCTAGTCTTTGAGTCTAGTCCCGAGTGAAAGACCTGACTGACCCAGCCTTTCCTCAATCTAATCTGGTTAGTTACTCTAAGGTGCGTCTCCTGCAATATTACCACACTCGCCTTCAGTCCCCTAAGATGACCCTCTTGGCCGGCCCATTTAACCCTCGAACATTCCAGGTGATCAGCCTAGTTGGGGGCTCATTGCACCCCCCCTTTGCAATGTCTGTGAAGAGAATTGATAAGGACTGGGGGAGGCATGGGTAGCACAGTGGTTAGCACTGCTGCTTCACTGCTCCAGGGCCCCTGGTTCGATTCCCGGCTTGGGTTACTGTCTGTGCGGAGTCTGCACGTTCTCCCCGTGTCTGCGTGGGTTTCCTCCGGGTGCTCCGGTTTCCTCCCACAGGTCTCGAAAGACGAATTGGACATTCTGAATTCTCCCTCCTTGTACCCAAACAGGCACTCCAGTGACGACTAGGGGATTGTCACAGTAACTTAATTGCAGTGTTAATGTAAGCGTACTTGTGACAATACTAAAGATAAAGATATTTGGGACATTATTGAAAAAAATCCCAAAGCATTGCCAAGGTTAAGGAGGAAAAAGGTGTAATCAGAGGTTGTTTGGTTGAGATCCTGGGGCATCGGGTATCATTGTGACAATAAACCATGAGGTGTTTCTGTATAAACCCAACAGAGAAGCTTTAGAAATTCCAATATTCTCAGTGGGATTTTACAGCAATTGGGCTGCTTTAGATTGGAATGAGTTAAGAGGCTTTAATTAGCTAAATGCTGGTAAATCCCCAGCTACTCTTGCAATCTGTGGTCTCTTGGCCAGGCTACTTTATATACTGTTCAAGTCATTTAATAGCTTTCCCTTGAGGCTCTTACCTATTTTTCAGCTTGTCTGCTTTCTGCTACTTAGAGATGTGTGGGTAAACTAGGAAACAATATACTATTCATTGCCTGGTAATGCATTGCTTTTTTCTTGGTTTCTTCTTTTACAATGTTCTGCCATCATTTATCTCCTTGCCCATGGCTGTATGTCTCCTGTGTCAAAGACAACATGGCACCAGCCAACTCCATGCCATCAGTGCTGCTTTTGGCTGACTGCCAGGGAAAGAATGCCATGAACCTCTTGCAGATTTTCCATGAAATTTCACTTCCTCTTGTGCGAAGCCATAGGGCCACTCTTGACATCTCCTTGTTGTAACACCAGCACTCTGTGGTGTTGACACCTGGGGCTGGATTCTCCATTCCTGAGGCTAAGTGCTGACGCTAATGGGGGAGCCGTGGTGTTTCACGACGGGAAAATCAGCACGAAACCCGCACCGATTCCGCTATCTGGCATCGCGTGAAACACCCATGGGACGCGCTGAAAATGGTGGAGAATCGCCGGGTCCATGCTGCACATGCGCAGGGCTGACAAGCTGCAGCCGCGCGTATGCCTACATCCCCCACATATCCCCCACACACACCCCACACACAGACCAATTACGCCAAAAAAATGGTGCCAGCTGTGCTGTACCGCATACCAGCCCGCCCCGACATCACATCCCACCTCCCGGCCACCCCCCCCCCCCCCCCACCCCAAGCCCTGGCAGAAGCCCCCTGGCCAGTGGCTCCTGCTGCAATTTTGGTGTTAGAAGTCATTCTCCGCCTGATCGTCGTTGCCGATTTTGGCGTCGGTAACGGAGAATCACGCCCCTGGTCTTTGCTTCCATTCCATGCCATGCATTCACCACACAATTCACTGCATCCCAGTTTACCATCTAGACCTGAGCATATCTGTCACCTAACTAATTTAGCCATCCATATCCAGGTCTGGCTTGACCACATGAAGTGCTATTGCATTTTATTTGCTTGTGGGGTGTGGACATCGTTGGCAAGACCAGCATTAATTGACCACCCGCAAATGCCCTTGAGAAGGTGGTGGTGGGCTGCTGCAGTCCCTCTGATGTAGGTACTGCCATAGTGCTGTTAGGGAAGGAATTCCAGAAATTTGATCCAGTGTCAGTGAAGGAATGGTGTTATAGTTCTAAGTCAGGATGGTGTGTGATTTCCTGATGGTGGTGTTCCCATGTCCTGCTGTGCTTGTTTATCTGGATGGTAGCAGTCCCAAGTTTGGGAGATGCTGTTGAAAGAGCCTTGGTGAGTTGCTACAGTGCATCTTATAGATCATACACACTGCTGCCACTGTGTGCCAGTGGTGGAGGGAATTACTATTTAAAATGGTGGATGGGGTGCCAATCAAGCAAACTGGATGATGTCAAACTTATAGATTTTGGACAGGCTTTAGAGAGTGAAGAGTTACTCACCAAATATTCCCAGCCTGTAACCCACTCTTGCAGCTCCAGTATTTATAAGGCTGGCGCAGCTAATCTCTGAGTCAGTAGCAAAACATGGATGTTGATGCTGGGATTATTCAATGCTGAATGGCAAGGAGAGGTGGGTAGATTCCCTCACATTGGAGATGCTACTTACCTGGTACTTTGTGTCACTGATGTTACTTACCACTTATCAGCCCAAGTCTTAATGTTGCCCAGAGCTTGCAACATGAAGGCATTGGCTGCTTCA
This sequence comes from Scyliorhinus torazame, assembly GCF_047496885.1. Classification (NCBI taxonomy): domain Eukaryota; kingdom Metazoa; phylum Chordata; class Chondrichthyes; order Carcharhiniformes; family Scyliorhinidae; genus Scyliorhinus; species Scyliorhinus torazame. Next base: position 144,450,271 of record NC_092719.1, read on the forward strand.
TTATCTGAGTTGTAAATGAATCTGAACACTGTGCAAACACCAGGAAACATCTCCACTCCTGACCTTCTGATAGAGGGAAGGTCATTGATGAACCATTTGAAGATGGTTGAGCTGAGGACACTACACTGAGGAACTCCAGCAGTGACATCCTGGACTGGGATGGTTGTTCTTGCACAACCACAACCATTTTCCTTTTTGCTAGGTATGAATTCTCCTCTGATTCCCATTGATTGAATTTAATTAGGGTTTTGGATGTTGAGGGCAGTTATTCTTACCTCACCTCTGGAATTCATTGCTTATGTCCATATTTGAACCAAGGCCATAATGAGGTCTGGAGCTGAGTGATCCTTTGTAGAACCTGAACTGAACATCTGTGAGCAGATTATTGGTGAGCAGATGTCACTGGATAGCATTGTTTATGACACATTCCATTACATCGTGATGATTGAGAATAAACGATTGGGGTTGCAATTGGTCAGATTGGATTTGTCCTGGATTTTGTGGACAGGACATAACCGGCAATTTTCCACTACACTGGTTAGGTGCCGGTGTTTAGACTGCTAGGCGCACAACTCTTTCTGGACCACATGTCTTTAGCACTACAGCTGGGATGTTGTTGAGGCCCAGAGTCTTTGCTGCTTTCAATGTTCTGGGCAGTTTGCTGATATCACATGGAGTGAATTGACAAGAGACTGCATCCATGATAATGTACTCAGCAATTCTAGCTGAAGACTGTTGTAAATGCCTTTTTCAGCCTCGCCTTTTGCTGTCACATCCTGGGCTCCACTCTAATTGAGAATATGGTGCTCATGGAGCCTCCTCCTCCATCTGGTTGTTTAATTGTCCACCACACTCATGATTAGTATGCCAGGACTACAGAGCCTTGATCTGAGCTGCCGGTTGTATAGTCACTGAGCTCAGTTTACATCAGGGTTTTTCAAAGTGCAGTTTGCAACGCGCTGGGCGGGTTGCGGGCAGGTGTCAGAAGGATCGCGGAGCTGAGAGCGATATTGCTGAAGATGAAAGCTCTACTATTGTCAGCGCACCCCGTCAAGCTGTTCTAAAAGAGCTGCAACGCTGTTATCTGCCCAGAACTGTGAGTAGCGATGCCCACATATCAGAGAGAAAGTAACTCATTTTTGCTCGTGGCGTGACTGGGTTGTGAAGCCATGTTACAAAAGTCTGTGTTTTGTATCAATTTGGGTTCCGTTCCCACTCCCATCGTCGAGCAACACTGCAGTCTCATTTGTTTCAGAAGTGTAGGATTAAAATTCATTTCTCAATACAGATGTATGACTAGGCGCTTGGAGGCAACAGGTCATTTCTCTTTAACTGTGCTGAAGGGCACTTCTGGTGCCACTGGAGAAAAAAAGCCTTCATTTTAAATCCGCAGCCTTACCATAAATAAACTATTGTAAATCTGTCAAACGCTGAACATCGTAAGGTGAGAGGTAGAGTGACAGATAGTGAAAATGGGGCAGGCAGATTTTGAAGTTTCATGCTTGAGTTTTTAACTATTATCAAAAGGGAACAGCCTAACTTCCCTCTCTCTATATCACAACGTCTCCATTTCCCTCTATCACTCTCGCTGCATACCTTTGTAATTCTAATTCTACTTTGATATACGAGAGTGCTGAAGTAATTGAGACAGACAGGATGTTGGAGGAAGAAAAACAAAATTGGCGGATAGAGCCACATGGAGAAAATGGAAAGAGGCATTTAGGAAGAGGAAAAAAAGAGAGAGGTGAATAAGGAGAGGGGGAGTGACTGGGTCAGATAGGAACAGAAAGAGAAACAAGGAATACAAATAAATTCCCGGTCATAAAGGGAAAAATGAGAAAAAGAGTCATACATTTGGAGAAACCCAGGAGAAAAGAGACTTCCATTGCATAAAAGTGATATTGAAAAGGGAAAATGATAGCACAGGCATGGAAGTGAAGACAATTATACACAGTGGGAGATGCAGAGTAGCTTGTAGGGAGATGAACATTGATAGAGAGAGAGAGTGAAACTGAAATGATTACGGATAGCCCAGAAGCTGTCCATGTCCAAATGCAGCAAGACCTGGACAATATCCGAGGCTTGGGCTGTCAAGTGGCAAGTTACATTCGGACCGCACAAGTGCCAGGCACCGCCCCTTTGAGATTCAATGGCATTACCATCGCTGACCCCCCCCCCCCCCCGCTCCCCACAATCAACATCCTAGGGATTACCATTAACCAGAAACTGAACTGGACTAGTCACATTAATACTATGGCTACCATGGCAGGTCAAAGGTTGGGAATCCTACGACAAGTAACTCACCTCCTGACCCTACCAAAGTCTGTCCACCATCTACAAGGCACAAGCCAGGAGTGCAATGTAATGCTCTCCACATGCCTGGATGAGTGCAGCTCCAACAACACTCAAGAAGCTCAATACCATCCAGGACAAAGCAGCCCGTTTGATTACTCCCCTTCCACAAACATTCAAACCCTCCACCACCGACGAAAAGTGGCTGCCATGTGTACTTACTACAAGATGCACTGCAATAACTCACTAAGGTTCCTTAGATCGCATCTTCCAAACCCACGATCACTATCATCTGGAAGGACAAGAGCACCTGGAACCACACCACCTGGAGGTTCCCCTTCATGCACTCAATACCCTGACTTGGAAATATATCGCCGTTGCCTCACTGTCGCTGGGGCAACATTGTGGAACTCCCTCCCTAATAGCACAGTGGGTGTACCTACACCTCAAGGACTGCAGCTGTTCAAGAAGGCAGCTCACCACCACCTTCTGAAGGGCAACTAGGGATGGCAAATAAATGCTGGCCTAGCCAATGAAGCCCACATCCTGTAATTGAATTTTTAAAAAAGACATGGGGTACGGGAGCGAGAGAAACCGAGAGAGAGAGAGAGTGAGGGACGTGTCTTTGTTCTAAGTGCTCCAGTTACTCTGGGCCAATGCAGCCGGGGACATACTTTCTTCCTCCTGTCTCACCCAGCCTGAAACAGGATGCAAAGCCCATGGAGTGAGATCATGAGGACCAAGCAGAACTCACCTGTCACATTAAAAATAAGCAAACGTGACGTGGGTCCCAATGGTCGGCTGGCATGGGTCTCGAACGTCGGCCAGTTGGCAAAAGGGGGGGGGGAATTGAAAACACTAGTTTATATTATGCTGCTTTGCCTGTTTAATCTGCATGTAGTCTTGTTTTGTAGCTTCCTTACATCAGCTCGACATTTTTAGATATGTTTGGTGCTCCGCCTGACATTTTCTTCTACACTTCTCATTAAATCAAGGTTGGTCTCCTGACATGATGGTAGTGTGAGTGGTGGAGACAACGAATAGTTTCATAGAATTGTTACAATGTATTAAGTCCAGTGAAACTCAGCTTGCTGCAAGAACAATTGAGAAATGCCTGACAAATTGTGGTTGAATACAATTCTGCCGTCATTGATGGTCACGGCCCCTTTATGGATGCCGAGTTTTGAGCTGCTGGATGTGTTCTGATCTTGCTGGGGGTAGCATCATCAAGAGAGTTCAAGAAAGAGTGGCTCGTGGCGCAGTGGTTAGCACTGGGACTGCAGCGCTGAGGACCCGGGTTTGAATCCTGGCCCTGCTCACTGTTTGTGTGGAGTTTGCACATTCTCCCCGTGTCTGCGTGGGTTCCAAGATTAGGAATAAAGGACAGTTTGGAGGCAGTTTTTATCCTGAAACCAACCTCTGACATACCTGGAACCTTCAGCATTCCCTTCCTCCAAACATTGCCCTGGAATATCTCTGTTCTGTGACTTCCATGCCCTGGGAGTTGAGACTAGTATTCACTCTATGTTTCAGCGCTGCAGATTGGGCTGTGCACATTGTAAGTGGCCGCTTGCCAACTATGCTGACACATACACACCAGTCATTACTTGCGTCACAGTTTGTCTCAGTGAGAACAGTTAGCCGGAACTCGACACAATTTCAATCTTAGTCACAGCAACCAGTGAACAGGTAAACAAAATTGAAAAAGAAAAGCCGTAAGTGAATGATACAAATCCACAAACTCCACCCACAAAAAAAATTATTACTTCCTAGAAAACGTCCTTGTTCTGGGAGGATCCACCCACAAGGTACTCCATAGAAACCAGACATTGGACATTCAAAGTGACTGTGCTTTCTGCACCAATGGTTTCTGCCTCTAAGTCATCCAAACAGTCCATACTCTTTATTATACAGCTATAATAAAGCTGCACGGTAGCACATGGTTAGCACAGTTGCTTCACAGCTCCAGGGTCCCAGGTTCAATTCCCCGCTGGGTCACTGTCTGTGCGGAGTCTGCTCGTTCTCCCCGTGTCTGCGTGGGTTTCCTCCGGGTGCTTCAGTTTCCTCCCACGATATGCAGGTTAGGTGGATTGGCCATGCTAAATTGCCCTTAGGTTAGGTTTCGGGGATGGGATGGAGGTGTGGGCTGAAGTAGGGTGCTCTTTCCAAGAGTCGGTGCAGACTCGATGGGCCGAATGGCCTCCTTCTGCATTGTAAATTCTATGATTCTATGAGCTGTCTCTGTATAGTTGGGTGCTAGGCACACTTTTTGTGCAGCTGAGCTGCCATGCATTCTTTTTATCAACGTGATTGACCCTCTCCATGTTCTGGGCAGGCAGGTACCTTCTCTATTAACCTGACAACCATGGGTGCTCTTTGTGCCTTGAGTGAGTATCCATGAGTAGCACTGGTGACCAGCTGGAGAACATACATTCTCTTACCAGAGAATTAGGTTGAAGTTTGCAGAAATTACTAGAGGTGCCACAGCATATACATCAGGTACATGGGTCTGACGCAGGGACAGTGTATAAACTGTCAACTGCTCACGATGATGACCGTAGAACTCTACCCAAATTCTACTGCATAGTGTGGGATTAATCCATTACAGACCAGAATGACCCAGGTTCAGTCATTGCTTTGTGACAATGTCAGCTTGGTCAATGAGTTGGCCGTTACTCTTTTGAGCTCAGCACTGTTAAGTTAGGCCAGCGGAAGAAACAATACAAGAACTCAGTCCTCATCATTCCTGCTGGAGAGTCCACATGTACATCAGGTGACAACTGAATTGTGATTGTCTGAAATGTCTGCATGCTCCGGTATCCTGCCAACACACAGGTGAGGAATTGACACGGGTGAGATTACGAACCAATGCCAGTTTTGGTGGAATAAGACAGAAGTGTAAATAAATAAATAAAATAAACGAAATAACCTTTTTATTGTCACAAGATGTAAATCAGCACCTTCAGAACAGCAGGGCAGCAAATTGTCACAATATTGCGATTTGGCCTTTACACACAAATGAGCAAAAGTAAAAAAAGTCAAATTTGCGCTGTAAATTAAGGTGACAAGCAGCAAAAGCACACAGCTTTAGCTATAAATGAATGGGCCATTAATAGAACAGGTTGTGTCAATCACACTTGCAGCAGACCTGTGGTACATGGCCTTTGAATGACAATCATTCACATCTTAATGTTTAGGTGAAGTTCACAGTGAATGTAAACCTCAAGATGTTTCTCCTTGTCACTGTATGTCACAGGGGCCTTGTGGGGAAGGTAGTTGGGGATTCCTGGGGGGGTATCGGGGAGGGGAGGTAGTGGTGGATGGGCAGGTGAGTCAGGGGGCCCCATGGGTTTCAGGGTTGGGGTTTATTGCAGGGTTGGAAGTAGGTGGCTAGTTGTGGGGGTGGGCGAGTCTCACTGGGGGACAGGATGGGATCTGTACTATCGAACAAAGGACAAAGAAAAGTACAGCACAGGAACAGGCCCTTCAGCCCATCAAGCCTGTGCCAATCATGATCCCTAACTGAAAAAAATCCTTTTGTCCAAAGAGAACAAAGAAATACTGTTACTAAGAAGTTAGAAATGGTTTTAGTTCTTCCGACTTTTTCTGGGTAACTATTACTGTCAGACATTCAAAACGATCTGAAGTTTGTGAGTTATATTGTAGTTTTGGATGGTTCCCAGCGCAGGGTAGTTGCTCAACAGAAGTTTCAACTTCCCAGCAATTGCCTTGCAATCTTTACCTGGGGACGTCTTGACAGATTTTGCGGGGGAGGAGGCATTGCGAGTGGGAGCAGTGCATTTCCCAGTTACGATACCCCCGAGTTGGGAAGTTGCAGACTATTGTAGATGAATACCTGAGATGTTGCTGATGTGACAGTTTCTATATGAGTGTAGTTATCACACTCATTATTTATTTACATAAAACAGTCGTTTATCTTATTGGAACCGTAGAAAATATGAAATGACACACGATTGAAATGTTTTTTCTCCCCCTTACTGATTAACAATGAGAAAGGGAACCACGGCTGTTTTAAAGAACAATTTACAATAATTAGAAACAGATTACTTCAAACAGCCTGCAGTCATTATGCTAAAAGTTCACTCTGTTTTGCCTTTAAAATCTCTTCCATCTCCTAGTGTTGACTCGCATTACGTGCCTATGGGTTAGGTTTCATTCCATTGCTCAGCTCAAAGTCTGCAAACACAGTCCCCACTCCATTCATTTACTTTCCACCCAGAATTATTGCTCAAAAGGCTTTTAAATTATTAGACGGCCTGGTAATGCGACAAAACTGTTTGGTTCACGTCCCGTGATTGCATATTTAACTCACAGCAGTAGCTGACATTAGAATCCACCTCAATATTGAAGGTGAATTGCCTCAGTTCTCAGCCAGCAGGGTTCCACATCAGGGGGAAAATTGCTTTTATTCTTCCAAACCCTGTGATTCTGTTGGCTAAACCACAGGGCGCCAATGAAATTAAAACTCCCAGCAGTCCTCTTGCACTCTTAATTTAAAGACAACAATTTGTACTTGTAAAGTGTCTTAAACCTAGAAAGATGTCATCAGGGACTTCAAAGTGGCATAATCAGAATAAAATGGATGCCAAACCAAAGAAACCAAAAACCTTGACAAAAAGCTGAATTATTTTAAGGAGTACAGTAAGAAGTCTTACAACACCAGGTTAAAGTCCAACAGGTTTGTTTCAAACACTAGCTTTCGGAGCACTGCTCCTTCCTCAGGTGAATGAAGAGGTATGTTCCAGAAACATATATATAGACAAAGTCAAAGATGCAAGACAATGCTTTGAATGCGAGCATTTGCAGGTAATTAAGTCTTTACAGATCCAGAGATAGGGGTAACCCCAAATTAAAGAGGTGTGAATTGTCTCAAGCCAGGACAATGGTAGGATTTCGCAAGCCCAAGCCAGATTGTGGGGGATGAATGTAATATGACATGAATCCAAGGTCCCAGTTGAGGCCGCACTCATGTGTGCGGAACCTGGCTATAAGTTTCTGCTCGCCGATTTTGCGTTGTCGCGCGTCCTGAAGGCCGCCTTGGAGAACGCTTACCCGGAGATCAGAGGCTGAATGCCCTTGACTGCTGAAGTGTTCCCCGACTGGAAGGGAACTTTCCTGCCTGGCGATTGTCGCGCGATGTCCGTTCATCCGTTGTCGCAGCGTCTGCATGGTCTCGCCAATGTACCACGCTTCGGGACATCCTTTCCTGCAGCGTATGAGGTAGACAACGTTGGTCGAGTCGCACGAGTATGTACAGCGTACCTGGTGGGTGGTGTTCTCACTTGTAATGGTGGTACCCATGTCGATGATCTGGCACGTCTTGAAGAGATTGCCATGGCAGGGTTGTGTGGTGCCGTGGTCGCTGTTCTGAAGGCTGGGTAGTTTGCTGCAAACAATGGTTTGTTTGAGGTTGCGCGGTTGTTTGAAGACAAGCAGTGGGGGTGTGAGGATGACCTTGGCAAGATGTTCATCTTCATCAATGACGCGTTGAAGGCTGCGAAGAAGATGTCATAGTTTCTCCGCTCCGGGGAATTACTGGACGATGAAGGGTACTCTGTCGGTTGTGTCCCGTGTTTGTCTTCTGAGGAGATCGGTGCGTTTTTTTGCTGTGGTGCGTTGGAACTGTCGATCGATGAGTCGAGCGCCATATCCCGTTCGTACGAGGGCATCTTTCAGCGCCTGTAGATGTCTGTTACGCTCTTCCTCGGCTGAGCAGATCCTCTGTATACGGAGGACTTGTTCATAGGGGATGGCTTCTTTAATGTGTTTAGGGTGGAAGCTGGAGAAGTGGAGCATCGTGAGGTTATCCGTGGGCTTGCGGTAAAGCAAAGTGCTGAGGTGACCGTCCTTGATGGAGATGAGTGTGTCCAAGAATGCAACTGATTTCGGAGAGTAGTCCATGGTGAGTCTGATGGTGGGATAGAACCTATTGATGTCATTGTGTAGTCGTTTCAGTGATTCTTCGCCGTGGGTCCAAAGGAAAAAAATGTCATCGTTGTATCTGGTGTATAACGTTGTTTTAAGTAGTGACAGCGAGATTTAGGAAAGGGCCACTGGAAAGTATGCCCGAAGTGGCTGCAGGCCTGGAGTATGATCTGTGGACATGAGTTCAAACAAACCATTGCAGTTGAGAAATTAAAATAAATCTGGAATAAATAACTAACATCAGAAACGGTGATTATGGAACAACCAGATTGTTTTTTTTAAAAAAAACACCTGGTTCACTAATGTTCCAGAAGGGCAATGGTTGTCACACTCGGTGTCCACAGAAACCATCTTTTTTCTTTTTAAAAATATATTTAGTGTACCCAATTCATTTTTTCCAATTAAGGGGCAATTTAGCGTGGCCAATCCACCTAGCCTGCACATCTTTGGGCTGTGGGGGTGAAACCCACGCAAACACAGGGAGAATATGCAAACACCACACGGACAGTGACCCAGAGCCAGGATCGAACCTGTTACCTCGGCGCCGTGAGGCTGTAGGACTAACCCACTGCGCCACCGTGCTGCATCTTAGGGTCTGCCTTGCAAGGCCAGCCTTACAGGTCTGTATAAAAGATAGACAGAAAGCGCATTCAGTAAGCTTTGCGCAAGTCAAGGAGACACAGCCGGAGTGAGACACATCCAGAGTGGGAATTTGGAACTTGGTAATTTGGTGCAGTGAGGTAACTCGGTGCAGAGTGGGTGAAGGTGTTTTTTCCCTACAGTTTTGTTCTCTCTCTTTCTTCTGGCCTGTAATGTCTAAACTGCAGGGAGAGAACCAGAAAGCATCTGAGACCCTTGGAAGGTAATTAAGTGATTTTTATTCATTTTTACGTTTATTACCTTTTCAAGTTGTGTGTGGGGGAGGGTGGGGGGGGGGACTGAAGTGACTTCACAGTAAAGCTGTGACCTGATTGACTGGTTGGGAACCTACACTAAATTAAAAAAATTAAGCATTGTTAAACTAATGAAACATAATTACTTATTACTTCATTATAATTTAGCGAGGTAGCTAAGCCAGAGATCGGAGAGTACTGTATTTAGCTTTCACATTTATAGTAGAAATCTAGTGCTAGGAAACATATAGTTAACAGTAACTTTAAAAAAACCTTTTAAATTTAATTTACTAATTAATTGACGCAATGTCAATAGAGGGGTGCAGTGCTCTGACTGTGAGATGTGACAGGTCCGGGAGGCTGCCAGCATCCCGGATGGCTTCATCTGCAGAAAGTGCACCCAACTGGAGCTCCTCACAGACCGCATGATTCGGTTGGAGCAGCAGTTGGATGCACTTAGGGGCATGCAGGTGGCGGAAAGCGTCAGAGATAGCAGTTATATAAATGTGGTCACACCGAAGGTGCAGGCAGAGAAATGGGTGACCACCAGAAAGGGCAGGCACTCAGTGCAGGAATCCACTGTGGTTGTCCCCCACTCGACCAGGTATACCCCTTTGGATACTGTCGGGAGGGATAGCCTATCAGGGGAAAACAGCAGCAGCCAGAGCAGTGGCACCACGGCTGGCTCTGATGTTCAGAAGGAAGGGTCAAAGTGCAGAAGAGCAATAGTCATAGGGGACTCTATAGTCAGGGGCACAGATAGGCGCTTCTGTGGATGTGAAAGAGACTCCAGGATGGTATGTTGCCTCCCTGGTGCCAGGGTCCAGGATGTCTCCGAACGGGTAGCGGGCATCCTGAAGGGGGAGGACAAACAGGCAGAGGTCGTTGTACATATTGGTACCAACGACATAGGCAGGAAGGGGCATGAGCTCCTGCAGCAGGAGTTCAGGGAGCTAGGCAGAAAGTTAAAAGACAGGACCTCTAGGGTTGTGATCTCGGGATTACACCCTGTGCCACGTGCCAGTGAGGCTAGAAATAGGAAGATGGAGCTGCTAAACACGTGGCTAAACAGCTGGTGTAGGAGGGAGGGTTTCCGTTATCTGGACCACTGGGAGCTCTTCTGGGGCAGGTGTGACCTATATAAGAAGGACGGGTTGTATCTAAACTGGAGAGGCATAAATATCCTGGCCGCGAGGTTTGCTAGTGTCACACGGGAGGGTTTAAACTAGTATGGCAGGGGGGTGGGCACCGGAGCAATAGGTCAGAAGGTGAGAGCATTGAGGGAGAACTAGGGAATAGGGATAGTATGGCTCTGAGGCAGAGCAGACAGGGAGAAGTTGCTGAACACAGCGGGTCTGGTGGCCTGAAGTGCATATGTTTTAATGCAAGAAGTATTACGGGTAAGGCAGATGAACTTAGAGCTTGGATTAGTACTTGGAACTATGATGTTGCCATTACAGAGACCTGGTTGAGGGAAGGGCAGGATTGGCAGCTAAACGTTCCAGGATTTAGATGTTTCAGGCGCGATAGAGGGGGATGTAAAAGGGGAGGCGGAGTTGCGCTACTGGTTCGGGAGAATATCACAGCTGTACTGCGAGAGGACACCTCAGAGGGCAGTGAGGCTATATGGGTAGAGATCAGGAATAAGAAGGGTGCAGTCACAATGTTGGGGGTATACTACAGGCCTCCCAACAGCCAGCGGGAGATAGAGGAGCAGATGGGTGGACAGATTTTGGAAAAGAGTAAAAACAACAGGGTTGTGGTGATGGGAGACTTCAGCTTCCCCAATATTGCCTGGGACTCAGACCTTAGTGCCAGGGACTTAGACGGGGCAGAGTTTGTAAGGAGCATCCAGGAGGGCTTCTTAAAATAATATGTAGACAGTCCAACTAGGGAAGGGGCTGTACGGGACCTGGTATTGGGAAATGAGCCCGGTCTGGTGGTAGAAGTTTCAGTAGAGGAGCATTTCAGGAACAGTGACCACAATTCAGTAAGTTTTAAAGTGCTGGTGGACAAGGATAAGAGTGGTCCTAGGGTGAATGTGCTAAATTGGGGGAAGGCTAATTATAACAATATTAGGCTGGAACTGAAGAGCCTAGATTGGAGGCGGATGTTTGAAGGTAAATCAACATCTGACATGTGGGAGGCTTTCAAGTGTCAGTTGAAAGGAATTCAGGACCGGTAAGTTCTTGTGAGGAAGAAGGATAAATACGGCAAATTTTGGGAACCTTGGATAACGAGAGAAATTGTAGGCCTCGTCAAAAAGAAAAAGGAGGCATCTTTCAGGGCTAGAAGGCTGGGAACAGACGAAGCCTGTGTTGAATATAAGGAAGGTAGGAAGGAACTTAAGCAAGGAGTAAGGAGGGCTAGAAGGGGTCACGAAAAGTCATTGGCAAATAGGGTTAAGGAAAATCTCAAGGCTTTTTACACGTACATAAAAAGCAAGAGGGTAGCCAGGGAAAGGGTTGGCCCACTGAAGGATAGGCAAGGGAATCTATGTGTGGAGCCAGAGGAAATGGGCAAGGTACTAAATGAATACTTTGCATCAGTATTCACCAAAGAGAAGGAATTGGTGGATGTTGAGTCTGGAGAAGGGTGTGTAGATAACCTGGGTCACATTGAGATCCAAAAAGACGAGGTGTTGGGCGTCTTGAAAAATATTAAGGTAGATAAGTCCCCAGGGCCTGATGGGATCTACCCCAGAATATTGAAGGAGACTAGAGAGGAAATTGCTGAGGCCTTGACAGAAATCTTTGGATCCTCACAGTCTTCAGGTGAAGTCCCGGAGGACTGGAGAACCCAATGTTGTTCCTTTGTTTAAGTAGCGTAGCAAGGATAATCCAGGGAACTACAGGCCGGTGAGCCTTACGTCAGTGGTAGGTGTTGTGGGAGAAATCAACCACTTCAGGAGTCAGACTTGCTGTGTTAAAATCAGTGCAGTTTTATCGTTACATGTAGCTTCGGGAGAAAGCGTACGTACCCCGCGGTACGGTAGCCAGCCTTTCTCGTGGTTTGAATGGCAGTCATTCATTTTATACTTTGGGTTCACAATGAGCCCAGATACAAAACAATTACCACCTTGTTATCTTTAAACATTTTTTAGATTGTACATCACTATTTGTAAGCGTTTTGCCATTTACACATGGTTATAGTTAAAGAGGTTTTACAGGTTACAGGTAGCAGCAGGAAAGCAGTATCGATTGTCCCTTTGTTTTAGGAAATGGCCCAAGACATTCGTATTAGCATATCATTGTGTACACCTTGGCTGAAGTCAGCTTTATTCTAGTGGTGTCCCGCATTTATGTATTTCTTAATCTTCCTGTCTGGCTCCCTTTGTCCTGGATCTGTTCCTATCTGTCCTACTTGCACCCCGCTGGGCTCCAGGCATCAGTTATGTCTGCTTTATTCTCTGTGTCTCCATCTTGTGTGCCAGGCAGCCATCTTCTGTGACAAGTGCCCTTCTGAACCATTTCCCACTTCATAGGGAAATTACTGGAGAGAATTCTTCGAGACAGGATCTACTCCCATTTGAAAGCAAATGGACGTATTAGTGAGAGGCAGCATGGTTTTGTGACGGGGAGGTCGTGTCTCATTAACTTGATAGAGTTTTTCAAAGAGGCCACAACGATGATTGATGCAGGTAGGGCAGTGGATGTTGTCTATATGGACTTCAGTAAGGCCTTTGACAAGGCCCCTCATGGTAGACTGGTACAAAAGGTGAAGTCACACGGGATCAGGGGTGAGCTGGCAAGGTGGATACAGAACTGGCTAGGTCATAGAAGGCAGAGAGTAGCAATGGAAGGATGCTTTTCTAATTGGAGGGCTGTGACCAGTGGTGTTCCGCAGGGATCAGTGCTGGGACCGTTGCTGTTTGTAGTATATATAAATGATTTGGAGGAAAATGTAACTGGTCTGATTAGTACGTTTGCAGACGACACAAAGGTTGGTGGAATTGCGGATAGCGATGAGGACTGTCCGAGGATACAGCAGGATTTAGATCGTTTGGAGACTTGGGCGGAGAGATGGCAGATTGAGTTTAATCCGGACAAATGTGAGGTAATGCATTTTGGAAGGGCTATTGCAGGTAGGGAATATACAGTGAATGGTAGAACCCTCAAGAGTATTGAAAGTCAGAGAGATCTAGGTGTACAGGTCCACAGGTCACTGAAGGGTCAACACAGGTGGAGAAGGTAGTCAAGAAGGCATACAGCATGCTTGCCTTCATTGGCCGGGGCATTGAGTATAAGAATTGGCAAGTCATGTTGCAGCTGTATAGAACCTTAGTTATGCCACACTTGGAGTATAGTGTTCAATTCTGGTCGCCACACTACCAGAAGGATGTGGAGGCTTTAGAGAAGGTGCAGAAGAGATTTACCAGAATGTTGCCTGGTATGGAGGGCATTAGCTATGAGGAGCGGTTGAATAAACTTGGTTTGTTCTCACTGGAACGACAGAGGTTGAGGGGCGACCTGATAGAGGTCTAAGAGGGGCATGGACAGAGTGGATAGTCAGAGGCTTTTCCCCAGGCTAGAGGGGTCAATTACTAGGGGGCATAGGTTTAAGGTGCGAGGGGCAAGGTTTAGAGGAGATGTATGAGGCAAGTTTTTTACACACAGGGTGCCTGGAACTCGCTGCCGGAGGAGGTGGTGGAAGCAGGGATGATAGTGACATTTAAGGGGTATCTTGACAAATATATGAACAGGATGGGAATAAGGGAATACGGACCCAGGAAGTGTAGAAGATTGTAGTTTAGTCGGGCAGCATGGTCGGCACGGGGAGGGCTGAAGGGCCTGTTCCTGTGTTGTACTTTTCTTTGTTCTTTGTACAGATGGGCAATGAAGGTTATCCCATCCCCAAGGACAACACAGTCAAGAGTGAGCGGTGGCCCGAAGCCTGTTTTGCTCCACCCACCATGTTCCTGCTCTCTCGAGGTTCTTGCTTTCTCTGTACCTTGCTCTCCCCATGCTCCTGCTCACTTATTGTTCTGTTCCCTCTATGCTACCATTCTCCCTCTGCTTCCCTCGTGCTCTCTCCATGCTCCTGCTGTCTCCATGCTGTGCTCCCACGGTGCTCCCGCTCATCCAGTGCTTTCTCTGAGCTCTGCTGTCCTCAGGCTTCTGTGTTCTCTGGCCAAGGATAGACAGACTCTGAAGTAAGAAACAAGTACATCCATCTTACTGATATTCTTAAAGGAAAACCTCTCGTTAAAAAAGCATTAAAAAGCTTTGCATGCAGCACCTTCATATTATTAGTATTACATAGTGTTTTCAAGAAAGGAGAGAGACAGAAAGCAGGAAACAATCGGCCAGTTAATCTAAGATCTGTCATTGGCAAAATGCTAGAATCCACCATTACGGAAGTAGTAGCGGGGCATTTAAAAATTATAACACAATCAGGCAGAGTCGACAGGGATTTCTGAAAGCAAAATTGTGTTTGACAAATTTATTACAGTTCTTTCAGGATGTAACAAGCAAGGTGAATAAAGTACAGAGGTTCCAACATCAAGTAGGCTCTTGAGGATGAGGTCACATAGGTTTTCTCCCCATGTTGGTTGTCTCACCACCTGTTGCAGCTATGTCTATCAATTCTTGGACGGTAGTGGTGCGACTGAGTCACCCTTGGTGATGGAAATGAATTCCCCACTCAGACAAAATTCTGTACCATTGCTACCCTTGTTGCTTTTTTAAGTAATGTTCCACATGGGGGGTTTATCGGCTGAGGATAGGCAATAGGTAGTAATCAGGAGGAGCGTTTCTTGCCCATGTTCCACCTCAATCCATGAGACTTCATAGAGCCCAGATTCAATTTTGAGGCCTCCCAGTGCCTTCCCTCCCAGTTGAATCACGCTGTGCTTCCTCCTCTGCCAGGTCTGTCCCAACTGTGGGACAGAACATCCCCAGGGAAGGAGGAGTGTGGAACATTAGCTGTCAGGTTTAATTCGGTGGGTATGACTATGTCACATTGTTGCTATTGCTTTACTAGTCTGTGGGACAGCTCTCCGAGTTTTGGAACAAGTCCTCTGGTATTAGTAAGGAGGACTTTGCAGTGTTGGCAATGCAGGCTTTGCCTTTGCCATATCCATTATCTAGGTTGATTCCAGGAGGTGGTTTAGTTTTATTCTTATTAAATGTTGTTTTGGTGATTTGATGGGTGGTTTGCCAGACTACTTCAGAAGGCAGTTCTGAGTCAGTCACGTTGCTTTAGGCTGAAGGTCACATGTAGGCCAGACCGGGTAAGGATGGCAGATTTCCTTCCCTAAAGCAGTGAATTTCAAACATCGTTGATCGAAGGACACTTTGGTAATCATAGACATTCCACCTAAATTATTATGATATTATAAAAAATAGGAGGAATGGGCCGTACGGCCCATCGGACCAGCTCATGGCTGACCTGGGGCGAAATTCTCCCGAAACGGCGCGATGTCCGCCGACTGGCGCCCAAAACGGCGCCAATCAGACGGGCATCGCGCCGCCCCAAAGGTGCGGAATGCTCCTCATCTTTGGGGGCTGAGCCCCCAACATTGAGGGGCTAGGCCGACGCCAGAGGAATTTCCGCCCCGCCAGCTGGCGGAAACGGCCTTTGTTGCCCTGCCAGCTGGCGCGGAAATGACAACCCCGGGCAGTGCATGCGCGGGAGCGTCAGCGGCCGCTGACAGTTTCCCACGCATGCGCAGTGGAGGGAGTCTCTTCCACCTCCGCCATGGTGGAGACCGTGGCGCAGGCGGAAGGGAAAGAGTGCCCCCACGGCACAGGCCCGCCCGTGGATCGGTGGGCCCCGATCGCAGGCCAGGCCACCATGGGGGCACCCCCTGGGGCCAGATCGCCCCGCGCCCCCCCCCCCAGGACCCCGGAGCCCGCCCACGCCGCCTTGTCCCGCCGTTCAAAAGGTGGTTTAATCCACGCCGGCGGGACAGGCAATTTATCGGCCCATCCGGGCCTGATTCCCACCCCCGCCGAATATCCAGTGCCGGAGACTTCGGCAACCGGCGGGGGCGGGATTCACGGCAGCCCCCGGCGATTCTCCAACCCGGCGGGGGGTCGGAGAATGACACCCCTGGTCCTGACGTGAACACCATTGTCTCATATAACCCTTAGCTCCATTGTCAGCCAAAAATCTGTCTAACTCAGCATTGAATATATTCAGTGACTCAGCCTCTGCTTCTCTCTGTGGAAGAGAATTCCAAAGCTAATGACCTCTGAGAGTAGAAATTCCTCCTCATCTCCATCTTAAATGGGCGATACCTTACTTTTAAACCGTGTCACCTGCTTTGAAGGTTTTCCCACAAGAGAAAAACATCCCTCCTGTCAAGCTCCCTCAGAATGGGGTGGCTCCGATCCTGCCCCTGTGTCCTGTCCGTGTGGAGTTTGATCTCACCCCCGCGACCGAAAGATGCGCAGGGTAGGTAGATTGGCCACGTTAATTTGCCCGTTAATTGGAAAAAAAATATTTGGGTACTCTAAATTTAGGGGAAAAAATAGCTCCCTCAGAATCTTGTTTCAACAAGATCACCTCTTATTCTTCTAAAATCCAAAGAGTACAGGCCCAACCTGC
Organism: Scyliorhinus torazame; assembly: GCF_047496885.1. Taxonomy (NCBI): domain Eukaryota; kingdom Metazoa; phylum Chordata; class Chondrichthyes; order Carcharhiniformes; family Scyliorhinidae; genus Scyliorhinus; species Scyliorhinus torazame. Next base: position 144,466,953 of record NC_092719.1, read on the forward strand.
TCAACATTTCCTCATTAGACAACCTCTTCATCTCAGGAATAAGCTGAGTGAACCTTCTCCGTGCTGCTTCTAATGCAAGTGTATTTGTCCGTTAGTGTGAAGACCAATACTATGCACAGTACTCTGTGTGGTCTCACCAATACAGCTGTAGCAAGACTTCCCACCTTTTATACTCCACCTGCCACCCCCCCCCCCCCCCCGAAATAAAGGCCAACGTTCCATTAACCTTCCGAATTGCTTGTTCTACGTGTCTACTAACATCTTGTGATACATTACACTCCAACTGCCTATGTATTTGCCTCCTCACCTAACCGATCTGTACATCCCTTTGAAGACTCTTTGCATCCTCCTCTCAGCTTACATGCCTATAGATGTATCATCATCAAATTTGGCTACAATACAGTATGCCCATTCATCCAAATCATTAATGCAGATTGTAAATATTTGAGGCTCCAGGACTGATCCCACCAGTTAACAATTTAAGTGGCGATCAATTTCTTAATGATCTGGGTAGCTGTTCTTAGTGTAAGTTTCAACTTCCTTACCAAGATGGTGTCTTGTGCTAAACAAAAGATAAGCGAGCTGCTCCTTTCAAGATTCCATCTTGACTACCTTGGACGCTCATTAGTGCCTGAATAACCCCTCATGCCTCCAATTTTAACTTCCTGTTGACAGATCTAATTTTTGATCCTTGTTCCAGCACCTTGGGAACCAAAGAAGCCGGAAGGGAAATGAATTTTCCCAATTTGAAGATGCCTCTGGCTGAAGTTGATGGGTGTCCTGCCTGATCGGCCAATTCAAAGGGGAGTTCACAAGTGAGATTATAGTGAGGCCTGGGACTTAAAACACCCAGGTCCATTTTCAGCTGAAAGCGAGTATGCTTTGAACTGAAACCAAAACGCATCTGCGTAAAACTGTCCCAGCTTAGAAACTGGGGCCCAAAACTACTGCTGAGGTTTTCGAGGGAAAAAGCTGGGATTGTAGAAAGCAAACTTAAATGATCGGATTAAGTTGTAATGAACATGAAATTTGACGATTTCAGTTACTGCACAGCAATGATCCTCGTCATTCAATGCTAAGGACCTAGTTGTCAATTCCTCTGCTTTTATTTGTTTGACGACTGCAATCTTATTTGGGGATATTGGAACTCAGGAGAGTCCTCTTCTCGGTTCCTGTGTCTATATCACTGCAAAGAATGACTCTGAATGTCACTTTCTCATCACTATTCCCTGGTCTTACAGCATTCCTGAATTGTGCCCTCTTGGGGAAAATTAGCACTGATTGAATTGTTGGTTTAGCTGTACAAGGCCAGTGGTGAAAACATTTCTATTTCACTGAAGATGGGTTTAAATATCTTGGCATGTTATATCAGGCAGACCTAATGGAAACAATTTGCACTAACACGGATGAAATACGACTGAAGATTGAAACCCGTCTAGCCAGCTGCTCACCTCTCGCTCTTATAGTATGAGCAGGGTAGACTGCATTAAAAAGTTTATTGCGCCACTGATCAATTGCATTTCTAATATTTTGCTTTACTTTATTCCCTGGAGTGATTTAAAGAAAATAAATTCACTTGTATGTGACCTTTCTTGAGGAAGAAACCATCTTGAATGGGGGATGGAGTTCTCCCATCTTGACTAAGTCCTGTGGTGGGGGTGGCCCTAAAGCAGGTGACCGACAGGAAACCATGCCATATCTTCTGTCCCCAATCTTATTAGTTATGCATCTGGGAGTTTCGTACCATGTTCTCTGGCAGGGTGGGCTTGATATCTGGGTGTCTTATTTAAAAAATACCCAACATCACTGACCAATCACTGAAGAAAGAAGATGGACCTCTGAAGCTGCAAGATCCACTTAATAGATGCTCCCATCTCACCCACTGCTGTGGTGTTCCAGGATCATTGGCAGCCTCCATCCTGAAATCCAGAGGCAGCCCGTCAAATGCAGATAGGGTGAGAAGGATGAGGAAGGATAGTTTATCAAAGTCACAGCCACAAAGGATGTCATTTGTGATTTTGATAAAAGCTGTTTCAGTATCATGGTAAGGACAAAGCTTCATTTGAGAGATTCAAACACGGTATCCTGGGAAAAGTGAGCATGGGTTTGGAAGGTGACAACGTGTTCAAGGGTTTTGGAGCAGGGAGGGAAGTTGGTAGATGGGACATTAGTTTGCAAGGGTAGAGAGGGGAAATGGTTTGTTCTTTGAAGCTGGGGTGATGACAGCATATTTGAAGGAAACGGAGCCAGTGCCTGCTAAGAGAGAACGGTTAACAATATAATCTGATCTGGGAGCCCGGAAACAAAGTTGGGTGTGTTATGGGCCAGGGTTTAGAGAATCCCAAAGTGTATCATGGAGTTCACCTGACCCACAAGTTTTAATAGACTGTGGTATGGGAAGCACACGGCCCACTCTACAGGTGTGGTACAGCAGAAATCGCAAAGTCGTTTTTAAAGCAAAACAATGTTTATTCTATGAACTCAAGTTAACCTTTTTAAAACATACAATGAACATCTTAGCAACCATCAATTCAAATACAACCCCCAAAGAATACAACACTAAGTAATCCTTCATAACTTCCCAAACAACATCCAGAAGACATAAGAAACATCTTTTAACAGAAGTACATTAGGTTTACATTCACTACTGAGAACATTTATAATTCTTAATTCACCAAATGATCAAGAGTTAGTCTTTTCATGGTAGAGAGAACAGCAGTACACCTGCTTTGTCTGGCTTCAGCTCCAACACTGAAAACAAAACTAAAACACACCCTGCAGCAATCAGCCTAAAATGAAAGTAAAACCCTTACAGACAGCCCAGCTCCACCCACACTCTGACATCACTGCAGTAACATGCACAGCCAAACATTTCTTAAAGCGACATTCGCATGACAGGTGGTCAACAGTTTAGTGAAAACAAGATTGAGGGAGCAGGAGATTAGTTTCATAGACAAGATGCTCTCAGAGATGGCGCAAGGGTAGTTTTGATGGAAACTTCAGAAAGGTCCACTTTCTAGGCTAGGCTGGGTGCAATCCTGAGAGCAAGTTTGGCTTGGTGTGCTAGGGAATGAAAAGGAAGCTACTGTGGTTGAACGGCCACCTAAGATGGCGTCCTGCATAGGATGATGAGAGATTTGGCCAAGTATAAGGACAAGCAGGCCGCAATTTAAATAAACATTGAGGAGCAAGCTGCAGCCTAGACATTTTAATACACAGGAAAAAGGCCATCTCCAGGCCATCCCAGGGACAATAGAAACATATTGTCAATCACAAATGTCTACCAGACACAACAACACCTACATTCCTTATTTGGAAAGGCCTACGTGCCCCTAACACCTACATGGCCGGTGAGTGCGCCCCCAAAATTGATGTGGCAGCCCCTGATTGGACTTGATTGAACAGGATGGTTGAATCCTGATCAATTGATTGGTAATGGCCCAGGAACATACAGGAGTCGAATACAGATAAAGGCCTTCATCTGTCTGCATACTTGCTAGTCACTGTAAAGTTAAGTCAATATTTAGTATGAACTTTAGTATTCTGTAAAATAACTTGTTTTTGATGGTGTGATTGATTAACTGTAATATTGTGCGAGTGTGAATGAAAACTATTGATTTGAAACAAAGTTGACTCACAGTCATTTGTCCACTGCATATGGGTTAGACACACTGTGATAGCAACACCACAGAGACATCTGGTCGGACTGTCTGAATCTTAGCAACAAAGAAGTTTAGTGCATCTCACATTTGTTCTTGGAGAGTGAGGGTTGAGGTTGCAGGACCAACACAAGATGCCAGCACCTTGTAATGTTGAATGCTAAGTTACTTTTGTGAAATATTATGTTAATTTGCCAGTACTTTAAATTAAATTCACTTAGTAGTGAGCAGGCCTGTAGCTGATGAGATAGCCTGACCATGTGGTTTGTGGCATTTTACATCACACACATACAGTACATCAAGCAAGGGGTTTCTTTTCTGCTGTGAATGGCTAGTGATGGACAGGAAATTGTGACACTCTAGTACTTATTGCATGTGCACATTCCCGTCAAAATCCAACTGAAAGAAAATGAGCCAAGCCAAAGAGAAAATGCTGGAAAATCTCAGCAGGTCTGGCAGCATCTATAGGTAGAAAAAAGAGCCAACGTTTCGAGTCCAGGTGACCCTTTGTCAAAGCTAAAGTTAGAGAAAGTGGGAAATATTTATATTGTGGAGTGAGAAAAAAAGATAAGCCAAGCCATTTGTTTGTTATTTTCAAGCAGATGTGAACTGCTTATTTTAAGCTCATTTACATTTCTGCTGAGACAGGAGACAACACAAAGTAAGGTGAATGTGTTATGGGTTTATCAATGAACATCAACCACAAAATTCTCGACTTTGGTTTCAGAATGAATCACAGGTCTTGTATGAAAACTGCGTAACTACATTGTAATAACTGTCACAAAGCCTTATGACCCACAGAAGCTGACTTCCCACCTTGCCATGGCCTTATGGCATTTGCTATTTTCTGCTTTTTGAATAAGGCCCTGATACATATGCAATGATGAACTGAATGTCCTTCTGTGTTATAAATTTTCCATGATTTCTGTGGCTGTGATTTTCTGACCCACCTGTGGCGGGTTTTTCGGTGGTGGACGTGCCTCGCAATGGGACGCCAGTGGGATCGTCCAGTATTGTTGAACACTATGGCACTTTGCATGGCTTGTGCGCCCCGTCACCTGGGAATCCATTGTGGGGCGTCGCCTTTGGCCAAAGTATCCCGTCAGCAGGAAGAGTGGGATTGTTTCCACCCCAAGGTATTACAAGAAGTAGGCAAGGAAATTGTTGCTATGTTCATAGAATCGGAGAATAGAATCATAGAATCCCTACAGTGCAGAAGGAGACCAGTCGGCCCATCGAGTCTGTACCGACCCTCCAAAAGAGCACCCTTCCTAAGCCCAGACCCCTGCCCTATCCCTATAACCCCGTAACCCCACCTAACCTTTTGGACACTAAGGGGCCATTTAGCAAGGCCAATCTACCTAGCGTACACAACTTTGGACTGTGGGAGGAAATTGGAGCACCTGGGGCAAACCCATATAGACACGGGGAGAACGCGCAAATGCCACACAGGCAGTCACCCAAGGCTGGAATCAAATTTGGGTCCTTGGTGCTGAAGCTGCAGTGCTAACCACTATGCCACTACTTTATGAGATCATTTTCCAAAACACTCTCGATTCAAGAATTTTTTCTTTGGATTTGAAAATTTTTAATACCACTCCTTTAAAAAATGTAAGAAAGATAAGTAAGGTAACTAAACCCATTAGTGTGAAGGCAGTCTGGGAAATTTACAAGAGTCTGTTATTAGGGACAGAATGACTATCCAATTGAACAAATATGAGCTGACCTGAGTGAGCTAGTATATATTTTTAAAAGGGAAAATCGTGGGCGCAATTCTCCACTCCCACGCTGGTCGGGAGAATCGCCTGGGCTGCCAAAATTTCCGGGGCCGCCAGTCCGACGCCCTCCCGCGATTCTCCCAAGCGGCGGGAACGGGCCAGTCGAGTTTCGCGGGCCGCAGGCCGGAGAATCGCCGGAGACACTGAAAATGGCGAATCTCCAGCACCCCCGCTATTCTGAGGCCCGGATGGGCCGAGCGGCCAGGCCAAAACAGCGGGTTCCCCCCGGCGCCGTCCACACCTGGTCGCTGCAGTCGTGGGCGGTGCGTGAACGCTGGGGGGGCGGCCTGTGGGGGGGCGAGGGGGGATCCTGCACCGGGCTTTACCTGGAATGTGGGGTGGCCCGCGATCGGTGCCCACCGATCGTTGGGCCGTCCTCTCTGAAGGAGGACCTCCTTCCTTCCGCGGCCCCGCAAGATCCGTCCCCCATCTTCTTGCGGTACTTAGAGAGGACGGCGACCACGCATGCGCGGATGACGCCCGTTATGCGGCGCCGGCCGCGTCATCTATGCGGCGCCGCTTTTACGTGGGCGACAAGGCCTGGCGCATGTAGATGACATGGCCCCGATCCTGGCCCATTGTCAGGGCCTGAATCGGTCGGGACCGGGGCCGTTCTGTGCCGTCGTGAACCACAACGGCATTCACGACGGCGCGGCCACTTCGGTGTGGGAGTGGAGAATCCAGCCCCGTGTCTCATGAACTGAATTAATTATTTAAGGAAGTAGCTAATGTTAGCATAGTAGTTAGCACTGTTGCTTCATAGCGCAAGGGTCCCAGGTTCGATTCCTGGTTTGGGTCACTGTCTGTGTGAAGTCTGTACGTTCTTCCTGTGTCTGCATGGGTTTACTCTGGGTGCTCCGGTTTCCTCCCACAAGTCCCAAAAGACGTGCTGTTAGGTAATTTGGATATTCTGAATTCTCCCTCTGTCTACCTGAACAGGTGCCGGAGTCTGGTGACTAGAGGCTTTTCACAGTAACTTCATTGCATTGATATGAATTAGCAGAAGGCTTAAGAAGTTCCACATAAGAGACTTAACAAAAATGAGAGGAATTGGAGGCAACCTATTGGCTGGGATAAGGAATTGGTTACGGAGTAAGAAACAGAAAGTAGGGATAATGAATACGTACTCAAATTGCAAGGATGTCGAGCGATGTCCATCAAGGATGCCCCTAGCTTTTTACTATGTTTATAAATGACTCGGAATAAAGATCTGTATATTTAAATTTGATGCTGACACTAAGTTAGGACTATAAAGAAAGTAGATAAAAGTTGCAAAAAGAAATTGATACATTATTATGTTGACTGGACAAAACTGAGGCAAATGGAGTTCAACATGGGAAAGTGTGAAGTCATCCACTTTGGATCTAAGAAAGCTAATTCAGAGCGTTTTCAAATGGTGAGAAATTAGGAGCTGTGGATGAACAGAAAGGTCCGAATGCAAACGTCTAAATATAGAAATCACTAAAAATTAGTCATCACACACAAATATTAATTTAAAAGCCTCATGGGATGTCGGCCTTTATTTCAAGAGGACTGAAATTCAAAATAATATAAGTTATGTTACAGCTGTACTGAGATCTGGTTGGACTGCATTCAATTCTGAATCTCAGAAGTGATATATTGGTTTTGGAGAGGCGCATTGCAGATTTGCCAGAATAATACAAAGGCTAAAAGGGTTAAATTATGAGTACAGTTAGAGTAGGCCAGGCTTGAATTCTCTTTAACATAGAAGATTAAGGGATGATCCAGTTGAAGTGTTTGAGATCATTAAAGGGGTCGATAAGGTAATAGAAACTATTTCCTTTAGTGGTAGAGCCCAGAAAAAGAGGAAATAGGTTTAAAATTAGGTTTAAAATTAGAGTGAGATGTCAGAAAGCACTTCTTAACACTCTACCTCACTCTGTCCAGTAGCTGTTAAGGCTCGGCCAAATAAAAATGTCAATATCAAGATTGATAGATTTTGGTTAGGCAAAAGTACTAAGGTTTATTTTAAAATTCATTCACTGGATGAGGGCATCACTGGCTATGCCCACCCCTAATTGCCCTTGGGAAGGTGGGTTACAAGACCAAGGTAAGTAAATGGATTTAAGGTACAGATCAATTGGGATTTAATGGAGGAACAGACATGAGTGACTGAATGGTCTATTCATGTTCCTATATTTTTAGATTTGGAAAGAGGGGTGTTGTTTTGCTGTCATTTCTCTTACTTTGCCGCTTTATAATATTTGGTGTTTGAAGTGAACAGCACCATCCCGTTTAATCTGAATAAATATTAAATGGGAATCTCAGTTTCCAAGAATGGCTTTCCAATGAATCAAGGGTAAAGTATTACTGAGTCATTGATCAGATGCCAGATTTGTTTAGAGATGGAAATTGGGATTAGAGATTGGCGGCACGGCAACACAGTGGTTAGCACTGTTGCCTCATCGCTCCAGGGTCCCAGGTTCGATTCCCGGCTTGGGTCACTGTCTGTGCAGAGTCTGCACTTTCTCCCTGTGTCTGTGTGGGTTTCCTCCGGGTGCTCTGGTTTCCTCCCACAGTCCAAAGCTGTGCAGGTCAGGTGGACTGGCCATGCTAAATTGTCCTTCGTGTCCAAAAAAAAGGCTAGGTGGGGTTATTGGGTTACGGGGGACGGGTGGAGACTTAAGTCGGGTGCTCTTGCCAAGGGCCGGTGCAGACTCAATGGGCTGAATGGCCTCCTTCTGCACTATAAATTCTATGATTCTATAGTTTTTTAAATTATCCTTTTAATAGTGGATCTCTTTTTGGCTCACATTTTTAATGCTTTGCTAAGCTCGTGAAGATAAAATTTTGTCATGTAAATTCAGAACCTGTAAGAATGAGGATCATAATATAACTAGGGTAACATATATATTGGTTCCAGTGCATGTATCCTGTAGGTTTTGAATCATGCAGTTGGCAGGGTTGGTAGTTAAGGAGAGTTAAGGTATTACAGGCGAAGGTTGGTCAGTGGAAACGATAACCAGATGTAGATAGAACTGAGAATGAATTATGCAATTTATCATGTTACGTGAAGATCTTACCGAATGGCAGTCACAGTTGACAATGGTTTCTGTTCCATAGTCTCCTCAGACTCCTCATGCACTTCATGCTGTCCCTGTTGTTGTGGTTCAGAGTCTTCATCCTCCAGGGCATCCATGATGATGCTTTCAAAAACTGATAAACTTGCATGCTGCCAGGGTTGCAGATAGCATTGTGTGATAACCCTCATGTGGGCCGCAGGGGATCACTAATTGATCTGCCAGTGGGGGCTTGTAGAGTATGAGTACTCGTGATGGTGGGCGGAGGCTTTTCCAATTGTGAGCCCTTTAAATGTTGCTCTCAGACCCGGACCGAGAGTTCCGATAGTCCTGGGTTGGGACATTTGAAATGAAATGAAAATCGCTTATTGTCACAAGTAGGCTTCAAATGAAGTTACTGTGAAAAGCCCCTAGTCGCCACATTCCGGCACCTGTTCAGGGAGGCTGGTACGGGAATTGAACCGTGCTGCTGGCCTGCCTTGGTCTGCTTTCAAAGCCAGCAATTTAGCCCTGTGCTAAACTACGTGCCAACAGTGGCTTTATCTTTTGAGTTAAAAGAAACCTGTTTAGCATTCTTCTTCATGTCTCCTGGATTACTACACATCGATCACCTCAGACCTATTGCGCTACTTAACATTTAGTGTAGGTGATTGGTTAATGGCAGACTCCTGTAAATTTAGGGCAATATAACCATTGCCAGGTAAGTGAGAATTGACATGCAGCATTTTGTATTGATGGCTGCAAATGAGCTGAGTATTCAGGAAACGGAATCCTTTGTGATTGATCTAAGTAATGGCACTGAGCATTCCATAATCTCCTGTTGGTAACACTAGAGTTCTCCCTACAGAGAACATTTCATAGAATCATAGAATCGCTACAGAGCAGTCAGCCCATCGAATCTAAAACGACTCTCTGGAAGCGAATCCTACCTAAGCACAATCCCCCGCCCTATCCCTGTAACCCCATAACCCCTCCTAACCGTTGGACACTAAGGGACAATTTAGAATGGCCAATCCACCTAACCTGCATATCTTTGGACTGTGGGAGGAAATCGGAGAACCCGGAGGAAACCCACGAAGACCCGGGGAGAAAGTGCAAACCCCACACAATCACCCAAGGTTGGAATTGAACTCTGGTGCTGTGAGGCGGCAGTGCTAACCAATGTGCTACCATGTCACCCATACCTGTCCATAAGAAGAGGTGGATCCATGCCAAAATTCCAGAGATAAGAAAGAGTGGTTTAACAGAATCAGAATCACACAAGAATTGTTATGGCGCAGAAGGAGGCCTTTTGGCCTATCATGCCGCACTGGCTCTCCAAACAAGCTCAGTGCCATTCCCCTGCCTTTTCCCCCTACCTTTAATTATTCTTTCTATTCAAGTAATCATCTAATGCCTTTGTGAATGCTTGGATTGAACCTGCCTCTATCACACTGCCAGGCAGTGCATTCCAGACCTGAACCACTCGTTGTGTCCAAAAATAAGAAGGAATTTCCAAGAACAGTCGCAGATGTTGGGAATCCTCTTGTATCTTCTGAGCAAATATAAACTGAATAATATTTAAATAAAACTTAGCCATTCCAGGTGCTGAGGGGGATGTGCTAAGCTATTCCTTAACCTGATTGCTGAGTCCTCACGAAAATGTAATCACAACCGAAGATAGAACATGATTTACTGCAAGTGTAAATCAGCAAGGTCTGTTCTCATTTAGGCAACACACTTGGTTTTAGCCTCAAAAATATGCACACCTGCTGAATTACTTTCTGCAAATTGCTAATGGTAAACCGTATAAAGTCATAGAGCCATAAGGAAAAAAAACATTTCTTCATAGTATTCTTTGAAAAGAACAGTTTAATTTTACAATCTTCCACAAATTGAATAGTGGTTCTGTTAGGGTTAATTAAATCAAGCCACGGCAAAAATCATCATTATGTCTGTGATGTTCTCTGCTTCTTGATGAGGATGGCTTGGATGTGTAGTATTCAACTAAGAACATCAAGCTATGTTGATTAACAAAGCTAATTTATTAACACTACTTATAACTAGATTTGAAAGTCTTCCTAAGTACAAAGGTTGCTAAATAAACTAAGCTATAACTATATCTACAGATCTCCTGAACACACGACTACTCTCTCGTGCTAAATACCTTCTCCCACGTGACTGCTCCTGATCACCATCTGGTGGTTAGATGTATTTACATAAAATTGTTAACCCTTCATTTACCATACAATATCCATATTGTCACAATGTCCTCATATTCTTTCAGAAAAATAGACAACATATAAAAATTGTAGCCACCTCTGAGTAATGTTCAGCCCAAAAGCACAACTCTAGCTCCATCTCATCCAGTTCAACTCAGCAGGCCAGGTGGACTTTGTGCTCTGCAGGAATCCAAGCATGTGGAAGCCATCATTGTTGCATGCTCACAATGATCCTCAGTGTGGAAGATGGCAGGGGAACTGGCCTCCGGTCTACCTTGCTGGCTGCGCATGATCAACAACCTGGCAGTGCAGAGAAAGCAGAATGATACCCTCAGCAAAAAAAAATAGTGGAAGAACAAGCAGACTGGGTATAAGCTCTTCCATTATTTTTTATTACTTTGGTTTATTCAACCTTACCCTCACTCCGACAGAGTAACACTGATTTCAGCTAACTCGGTATGAATCAAGAATTAAATTATTGACTGGTAAGTGCATATATAATGTCTCCTGGTCAATATTTATCCCCCAGTGTAAAAAGGACTCTCAACATTACTTTGAAGAGGAGAAAGAGAGTTCTCCCAATGTACCGACCAACATTTATCTCTTTATCAACGTGGTCAAAAAGCTGAGTTATCTGGTCATTATCAAATTGCAGTTTATGAGAGTTTGTGCAGTTTGGAGAAATTCAATGCCTCGTTTACTACAGTACAAAGTATCTATACTTCAAAAGCACTTCATTGGCTATAAAGTGCTCTGGGATGTCCTGAGGCCATGAAGTATGCTGTATAAATGCAAGTTTTCTTTATAGGCTAGCTGTGTACATGGTTTTGTGTCACACCATGATGGGTATCAGAATGACCCACCTCCCCCAACCCCATGAGGATGAGCATTTTCCATTACGTTTGTTTTGCTTTAAGTCAACTAATCATCGTTTTGCTTTATATTTTGCCATAGGTTGCAATAGTATTGTTGTCAGAAAGGATAATTTCACTAAAACGAACATGCTCCCAGTGATTTATAGTACTCTAATTTTAAAGGTTGTCCATGTTTACTTTATGTGGCTGGTTTATGCTATTAAATGGTCCATTGGAAGTTTGCATGTAACTGCTATTTTATTAATTAAATATAACCATCATAGAACAGGAAATGGATACTAAACCAAAAAGGGAAATTATGCAGTTCTTCGGATATTCAATTAAGGTAATGATTTTTGGCACTCTTTAAAAGCTTGTAGGGTAGGAAACAGTTTGTTGTGCGTCCTGGTATGCATTAGGAAAATTGGTTTAATTGTGGTGGAGATTGTGTATGGTAACACTAAAATGCAACAGATGGGAATATGCTCTTGAAAAGAACAAGAGAGAAAATACAATGGATCCATATGAGAGTATCATAATGTAGGAACATAAATAACCCATGTGTCATGATTTAAATATGTTGGAGCAAGATCTAAAGCAGACACAGTACATGCAGTTTTCAGCAGGAGTCTAACTGGGTAACAGCCAGTGCCAAGCGATCCTGGTTGATTTTTCTTTTCTTTAGTCAGAGAACTCTTGAGGGCGAAATGCCAGCTGTGCTGATGTCTGGCTCTGAAGGGGCGGACAATAATATGAAGATGTTGACCCGATTAAAAATAGGCCTTGGGCCTTTCCTGCATGAAGGCAGCAAGTTGTAGATGGCAACTACCATACAGATACTGCACTTGTCTCTTGAACGAGTAGGCTATTGATTTGAGGAATTACTAATTGGGAGCATTTTCAGTTGGTGAAGGTAAATGGTCAAGTCTTCAATACAGTTTGAACTGATCTCAGTCCAGGAGGCCTGTTCTGTTCTCTGTCCAGTGACCCGACTGGAAAACCTATTGATGAAGACCAAATGAGCACAGGGTTTGAGTACACAGCCAAATAAGTAGTAAACATTCACTGTCTAGGCTCACACAAGAAGAATACACAATTTGGTGATTTTTTTTCTCTTTTTAAAAATAAATTTAGAGTACCCAATTCATTTTTTTCCAATTAAGGGACAATTTAGTGTGGCCAATTCACCTAGCTTGCACATCTTTTGGGTTGTGGGGGCGAAACCTATGCAAACACGAGGAGAATGTGCAAACTCCACACGAACAGTGACCCAGAGCCAGGATCGAACCTGGGACCTCGGCGCCGTGAGGCCACAGTGCTAACCACTGCACCGCTGTGTTGCCCTACAACTTGGTGATTTAACTGATGTTGTGAAGTGATATCTCGAGGAGGCTGATGAGAAATCCAGGATCGTCCGGAGCTTTGTTCCTTTGAGATAATTGGTGTTGAATTTCCGATTGCAGTCGCCGAAATCGCATTCGGCGATTGGCCGGAGAATCCGTTTTGACTCTGAACTCAGGGGCGGCGCCTGTTTTTGGATGCTCCATCCTCTCCAAAATGGCATAATTGGTGAGTATGCTGCACGCCGTTGCGACGGCCTCAGGACGTCACCTGAATGTCCTCCTCCGATGCTCCACCCCCGATGGGCCGACTTCCCGACGGTGTGGATCATTTGTGGTTTGAGGTTTCGTCAACCTCGTGTGGTGGCGACGGACTGTGTCATCCGTCGCTACAGTCGGGGAGGGGGGCTTCGGCGGGGACTGGTGGGGGGTGGTCCAGTAGTGGCAAGGGGGGATAAAGGGAGGCACTATCTAAAGGCCAGGTCTGCACACGGCCGGCGACATGTTGTACGGCGCGACCGCTGTGCGCATGTGCGGCCACGGACCCGCCCATTCTCAGTCCATATTTGCAGGTAAAGACAGGGTTCTCCGTGGCGCGGCTGCTAGCCCCCACCGGGTGGAACATCGGTGCAGGGGCAGTGCCGACTTTTTGGTCCGAATACTAGACACATGCTCCGGACATGGCCTCAAAATCAGAGAATCAGGTGAGTGTCTCCGGAATGGAATTGTGTGATGCATTAGAATGAAGACGTTTTATTCAGAATGATGTCAGGCTGCCCCTAGTTAACAGTAATAAAATACTGAGAGAAGCAGAAACTGAGAAACAGAAACTAGAATTTACAGCGCAGAAGGAGGCCATTCAACCCATTAAGTCTACACCAGCCCTTGAAAGAGCACCCTACTTAAGCCCATGCCTCCACCCTATCAACGTAACCCAGTAACACCACCTAACAGTTTTTAAAAATAAATTTAGAGGATCCAATTATTTTATTTTCCAATTAAGGGGCAATTTAGCGTGGCCAATCCACCTAACCTGCACATCTTTGGTTTGTGGGGGTGAAACCCACGCAGACACGGGGAGAATGTGCAAACTCCACACGGACAGTAACCCAGGGCCGGGATCCTGTAGCCATCTGGGATGGCCACCTTCAGTATATAGAATGGACACTTGCAGAGCCTATAGGGAAATATGGACAATGCAAAGCAACAAGCAGGCACAGAGCCTGAATGTATATTCGGAAGGCAGTCAGCAGACGGAATCGAAACTCTGGGTCGATTTACATATTAATGGCCCATCTCCGGGAACAAGGGACTAATGCTCAGGTAGCCGATACTGTCTCAGACATTCCGGCGCCACTACCCCAACCAAAAGACACAAAAAAAGCAAGGCCAACGGCCACTTAGGACACGCCCAGCCATCAAGGCACGCGCCCCTTTATCGGTTTAGATTGATGACAATGACCAAGAAGCTGCCCAATTAATTGGGACCAAGTTTAAGGCCCGCCTAAAAGCAAGCGAAGCCCCTCCAAGTATAAAAAGGAACCCCCGCGAAAGGTTCAGCCTCTTGGAATCGGCTCTCAAGCGGAGAGACCCTTCCACCAACATCATCAGAAGCAAGTAAGTTCAAGGTCAATGCTCACTACCAGACAGATGATCTTAGCTGTACTCCTGTTACCTCTTCGAACCCAACAGCCTCAGATCCGAGCAACGGCCATTGTTCCTCTAACCTAAGTGGACACCCGAAGTTAAGTATAGGTGTTAGCGATAGAGATAGTTTAACTTGTAGTATTATTGTGCATGAGTAAATCATACTGTGTGTAAATAAATGCCGTTGACTTTGAACTAACTAACTGGTGTATTGGTTCTTTGATCGGTATTCGGGTTGAACCTTGTGGCGGTATCGAGAGATACCTGGCGACTCTGAAAGTATACTCACAATTAGGATTAAGAAAGGCGACCTTATTAACCACCATATTTATAGCAAGTAAACAAAGCAACAATTCGAACCTGGGTCCTCAGCGCCGTAGGCAGCAATGCTAACCACTGTGCCACATGCCGCCCCCCCACCTAACATTTTTGGACACTAAGGGGCAATTTAGCATGGCTAATCCACCTAAACTGCACATCTTTGGACTAAGGGCGGGAATTTCTGCTCACGGCTACATTGGGTGGGTTTGGTAACAGGAGCGGAAAATATTGAGAAAACAGTCAATTTGCGTTTTACGTCACCGTAAATGTGTGACGCGCTGCCCCTTCCCTCCACCCATCAATGACAGGAGTATTGGGAACATCATTTGCATTCATTAACATATCATAATCACCCCCCCATCAGAAAATCCATTCACGTTGGTGTGAGGGCAGAACTAGGGGCAGCACAGTAGCACAGTGGTTAGCACAATTGCTTCACAGCTCCAGGGTCCCAGGTTCGATTCCTGGCTTGGGTCACAGTCTGTGTGGAGTCTGCACATTCTCCCCATGTGTGCGTTGGTTTCCTCTGGGTGCTCCGGTTTCCTCCCACAGTCCAAAGATGTGCAGGTTAGGTGGATTGGCCATGATAAATTGCCCTTAGTGTCCAAATTGCCCTTAGTGTTGGGTGGGGATACTGGGTTATGGAGATAGGGTGGAGGTGTGGACCTTGGGTAGGGTGCTCTTTCCAAGGGCCGGTTCAGACTCGATGGGCCAAATGGCCTCCTTCTGCACTGTAAATTCTATGATTCTATGAACTGTGTGAAACCCAGCTGGTCTTCCAAAGCATGTACCTGGCGAACAGACTTCCCAGGGGAATTGTTCAGGTGAGCGCATCGCCCACGCATGGGGGTGGGGAGGGTGGCGCGTGGGGGGTGGGGGCGGGGGGAGAGGAGGCGAAGACCATGTCTGGGCACTCTCTGGCACTTCCAGGAGCACTGCTCCTGGTGCTGTCCCCGGCACTGCTCCTGGACACTGCTCCCTTGGGCAGTGCCAGGGACAACACAGAGGTGGGGGTGTTTCCAGGGTGAAATTGTTTTTGCTGGGCGGTCTTTAAAAGTGGCGCCTCAATTTTTGACTTACTAAGTTTCTGGTGGGGAAAATCTAACCCAAAGTTACATCATATGAGGGGAACTTCTTAAAATAGAATACATTTTCTCTACAAAGATGAATTTATGGCGCTTATGATAAAGGATGTAGAATTGTTTACTGTTTAATATTGTTAGTTGTTAAATTCTGCGGTTAAATTCTTTTTTTAGATAATGAAGGGGCAATTTAGCATGGCCAATCCACCTATCCTGAAAATCTTTAGGTTGTGGAGGGTGAGACTCATGCAGACATGGGGAAAATGTGTGAACTTCACACAGACAGTGACAAGGCACCAGGACCGAACCCGAGTCCTCGGTGGTCTGGGACAGCAGTGCTAACCACTGTGTCACCTTGCCATCCTGCGATGACATTCTATAAGCTAATGAGTTCAGAATAGTGAACCAGGCAAGGAAGTGTGAATACATCAGTGATTTCCATAAATTATAAAGACATAAAATGAATCATTAAACACACGCCAAAATTGTCTATGTGTGGCAATGGTCCAAACCACATTTGCGAAAAAAGAGGAGCGTTCTGTCAAAATGTTTAATCATGCTGCAATACACTGAGATGTTTATCAGATGCAGGTAAAAGCAGGTGGTGGAAAATGCTGCTTTCTCCTAAGCTCAAGTGGATCTGAGATCTTGCACATGGAGACATTTTCATCAATCACCAAATTACATTCATGTCACATCCTTGGAAATAAGCTATAAGTGTAAGAATGCAATCAGAGAAAGATAAATGTGGTTTAAAAAGAGTGGTATCTGTCTGGAGACGTGTGAGGTCAATGTGTTATAAACAGTTTTTCACCCAAACTTCAAAACACAGAGAGAAATAGCCAAAAAAAAGAGACACAATCTGAAATAAAAACAAAAAAATGCTGGTTGTGAATTGGCATCTGAAAGGGAGAAGAAAAGAAAGGCTTGCATTTATATAGTGACTTCCATGGCCGCAGGATGTCCCAAAGCGCTTTACTCTTCAACAGCACTTCATTTCCTGTAGTCACTGTTCTGTGGGGAACCTGGCAGCTAATGTGCATACAGCATAGAACATGGAACATTACAGCGCAGTACAGGCCCTTCGGCCCTCGATGTTGCGCTGACCTGTGAAACCACTCTAAAGCCCATCTACACTATTCCCTTATCGTCCATATGTCTATCCAATGACCATTTGAATCCCACAATGTGCGAATGACCAGATAATCTTTTATCGAGGGCTTAATATTGAGTCGGACATCGGGGATTATTCCATTGCTCTTTTTCCACAATACCACCCTGAGATCTTCTGCCTAAGAGGACAGGCAGGGCCTCAGTTTAATATCTCATACAGTAGACGAGTGGTTTCCAACCTTTTCACTAACGCAGCACACTTCAATGAGACAAACAATTCCACGGCACACACTTTTTATCGATTGCTCATAAACGGGCACAATGTTGCAGTGAACCAACAGTGGCCAGTTAGGTACAAGGGGCCCTGTGTCCCACCTCGATGGATATGAAATGCTGGCACCCGCTACATTTTTGGTGGGTTTCACAAGGGTGGAGGAGAGAGTGTGCAGGGAGAGAATGTAGAGGGAGAGAGTGTGCGGAGAAAATATGGAGGGAGAGTGTGAAGGTGGAGAGTGGAGGGAGAAAGAGAGTGGAGAGAGGGTGCCCTCCCCCCCACACACACACTCACTGCCCTCCCCCCCATACACACACTCATTGCCCTCCCCCCAATACACACACTCACTGCCCTCCCCCCACACACACTGCCCTCCCCCCCACACACACACTGACCTCCCCCCACACACTCACTGCCCTCCCCCCCATGCACTCACTGCCCTCCCCCCACACACACACTCACTGCCCTGAACCCCACACATTCACTGCCCTCCCCCCCACACACACTCACTGCCCCCCCCCCCACACACACTCACTGCCCTCCCCACACACACATTCACTGCCCCCCCACACACTCACTGCCCTCCACCCAACACACACTCACTGCCCTCCCCCCCACACAGACTCAGTGCCCCCCCCCACACACATACACTCACTGCCCCCCCCATACACACACTCACTGCTCTCCCCCCCACACACTCACTGCCCTCCCACACACACACTCACTGCCCTCCCCCACACACACTCACTGATCCCCACGCACACACTCATTGCCCCCCCACACACACTCACTGCCCTCCCCCCCCCCCCACACACACTCACTGCCCTCCCCCCCACACACACTCACTGCCCCCCCACACACACACTCACTGCCCTCCCCCCACACACACTCACTGACCCCCACACACACACTCACTGCCCTCCCCCCACACACACTCACTGCCCCCCCACACACACTCACTGCCCTCCCCCCCAAACTCACACTCACTGCCCTCCCCACACACACTCACTGCCCTCCCCCCCACACACACTCACTGCCCTCCACCCCACACACTCACTGCCCTCCCCCCACACACACTCACTGCCCCTCCCACACACACTTACTGCCCTCCCCCCACACTCACACTCACTGCCCTCCCCCCACACACACTCACTGGCCCCCACACACACACTCACTGCCTACCCCCCACACACACTCACTGCCCTCCCCCCACACACATTCACTGCCCCTCCACACACACACTCACTGCCCTCCCCCCCACACACACTCACTGCCCTCCCCCCACAGACACTCACTGCCCTCCCTCCCACACACACTCACTGCCCTCCCCACCACACACACTCACTGACCCCCACACTCACACTCACTGCCCTCCCCCCACACACACTCACTGACCCCCACACACACACTCACTGCCCTCCCCCCACACACACTCACTGCCCACCCACACACACTCACTGCCCTCCCCCCCACACTCACACTCACTGCCCTCCCCACACACACTCACTGCCCTCCCCCCACACACACTCACTGCCCTCCACCCCACACACTCACTGCCCTCCCCCCAACACACACTCACTGCCCCCCACACACACACTCACTGCACTCCCCCCACACTCACACTCACTGCCCTCCCCCCACACACACTCACTGACCCCCACACACACACTCACTGCCCTCCCCCCACACACACTCACTGCCCTCCCCACACACACACTCACTGCCCTCCCCAAACACACAGTCACTGCTCTCCCCCCCACACACTCACTGCCCTCCCCCCACAGACACTCACTGCCCCCTCCCACACACACACTCACTGCTCGCCCCCCACACACACACTCACGGCCCTCCCCCCCACACACACTCACTGCCCTCCCCCCACACTCACACTCACTGCCCTCCACCCACACACATTCACTGACCCCACACACATACTCACTGCCCTCCCCCCCACACACACTCACTGCCCCCCCCACACACACACTCACCTCCCCCCACACACACTCACTGCCCTCCCCCCCACACTCACACTCACTGCCCTCCCCCCCACAAACATTCACTGACCCCCACACTCACACTCACTGCTCTGCCCCCACACACACTCACTGCCCTCCCCCCACAGACACTCACTGCCCCCTCCCACACACACTCACTGCTCTCCCCCACACACACTCACTGCTCTCCCCCACACACACACTCACTGCCCTCCCCCCCACACACACTCACTGCCCTCCCCCCCACACTCACACTCACTGCCCTCCCCCCACACACACTCACTGCCCCCCCACACACACACTCACTGCCCTCCCCCCACACACACACTCACTGCCCTCCCCCCCACACTCACACTCACTGCCCTCCCCACACACACTCACTGACCCCCACCCACACACTCACTGCCCTCCCCCCACACACACACTCACTGCCCTCCCCCCCACACACACACTCACTGCCCCCCCCACACACACTCACTGCCCTCCCCCACACTCACACTCACTGCCCTCCCCCCACACACACTCACTACCCTTCCCCCCACACACACACTCAATGCCCTCCCCCCACACATAGTCACTGCCCCCCACCACACACACACTCACTGCCCTCCCCCCCACACACACTCACTGCCCTCCCACACACACTCACTGCCCTCCCCCCACACACACTCACTGCCCCCCCACACACACTCACTGCCCTCCCCAACACACACACTCACTGCCCTCCCCCCCACACTCACACTCACTGCCCTCCCCCCACACACACTCACTGCCCCCCCACACACACTCACTGCCCTCCCCAACACACACACTCACTGTCCTCCCCCCACACTCACACTCACTGCCCTCCCCCACACACAATCACTGACCCCCACACACACTCACTGCCCTCCCGCACACACACTCACTGCCCCCCCCCACACTCACACTCACTGCCCTCCCCCCACACACACTCACTGCCCTCCCCCCCACACACACACTCACTGCCCTCCCCCCACACACACTCACTGCCCTCCCCCCCACACACACACTCACTGCCCCCCACACACTCACTGCCCTCCCCCCACACACACACTCACTGCCCTCCCCCCACACACACTCACTGCCCTCCTCCCCACACACACTCACTGCCCTCCTCCCCACACACACTCACTGCCCTCCCACCACACACACACTCACTGCCCTCCCCCCACACACACTCACTGCCCTCCCCCCCCACACACACACTCACTGCCGCCCCGCACACACACACTCACTGCCCTCCCCCCCCACACACACTCACTGCCCCCCCACACACTCACTGCCCTCCCCTCACACACACTCACTGCCCTCCCCCCACACACACTCACTGCACCCCCACACACACTCACTGCCCTCCCCCCCACACACACTCACTGCCCTCCCCCACACACACACTCAATGCCCACGCCCCACACACACTCACTGCCCTCCCCCCCACACACACACTCACTGCCCTCCCCCCACACACTCACTGCCCTCTCCCCCCCACACACTCACTGCCCTCTCCCCCCCACACACACACACACTGCCCTCCCCCCACACACACTCACTGCCCTCCCCACAACACAAACTCACTGCTCTCCCCCCCACACACACACTCACTGCCCTCCCCCACACACACACTCACTGCCCTCCCCCCCACACACACTCATTGCCCTCCACCCACACACACTCACTGCACTCCCCCCCACACACACACACTGCCCTCCCCACCACACACACACTCACTGCCCTCCCCCCCCCACACACTCACTGCCCTCCCCCCACACACACTCACTGCCCTCCCCCCACACACACACACTGCCCTCCCCCACACACACTCACTGCCCTCCCCGCACACACACTCACTGCCCTCCCCCCACACACACTCACTGCCCTCCCCCACACACACACTCACTTCCCTCCCCCCACACACCCACTCACTGCCCTCCCCCACACACACACTCACTGCCCTCACACCCACACACACTCACTGTCCTCCCCCCACACACACTCACTGCCCTCCCCCCCAAACTCACACTCACTGCCCTCCCCCACACACACTCACTGCCCTCCCCCACACACACACTCACTTCCCTCCCCCCACACACCCACTCACTGCCCTCCCCCACACATACACTCACTGCCCTCCCCCCACACTCACACTCACTGCCCTCCCCCGACACACACACTCACTGCCCTCCCCCCCACACACACTCACTGCCCTCCCCCACACACACTCACTGCCCCCCCACACACACTCACTGCCCTCCCCCCCACACTCACACTCACTGCCCTCCCCACACACAGTCACTGCCCTCCCCCCCACACACACTCACTGCCCTCCACCCCACACACTCACTGCCCTCCCCCCATCACACACTCACTGCCCCCCCCACACACACTCACTGCCCTCCCCCCCACACTCACACTCACTGCCCTCCCCCACACACACTCACTGACCCCCACACACACACTCACTGCCCTCCCCCCACACACACTCACTGCCCCCCCACACACACACACACTGCCCTCGCCCCCACACTCACAGTCACTGCCCTCCCCACACACACTCACTGCCCTCCTACCCACACACTCACTGCCCTCCCCCAACACACACACACTGCCCCCCCACACACACTCAATGCCCTCCCCCCACACTCACACTCACTGCCCTCCCCCACACACACTCACTGACCCCCACACACACACTCACTGCCCTCCCCCCACACACACTCACTGCCCTCCCCTCCCACACACTCACTGCTCTCCCCCCACACACTCACTGCCCTCCCCCCACAGACACTTACTGCCCCCTCACACACACACTCACTGCTCTCCCCCACACACACTCACTGCTCTCCCCCCACACACACACTCACTGCCCTCCCCCCCACACACACTCACTGCCCCCCCCACACACACACTCACAGCCCTCCCCACACACACTCACTGCCCTCCCCCCACACTCTCACTCACTGCCCTCCCCCCACACACATTCACTGACCCCCACACACACACTCACTGCCCTCCCCCAGACACACACTCACTGCCCTCCCCCCCACACACACTCACTGCCCTCCCCCCCACACACTCACTGCCCTCCTCCCCACACACACTCACTGCCCTCCTCCCCACACACACTCACTGCCCTCCCCCCACACACACACTCCCAGCCTCCCCCCACACACACTCACTGCCCTCCCCTCACACACACTCACTGCCCTCCCACCACACACACTCACTGCACCCCCCCCCACACACACTCACTGCCCTCCTCCCCCACACACACTCACTGCCCTCCCCCCCCACACACACTCACTCCCCACCCCCCACAAACACTCACTGCCCTCCCCCCACAAACACACTCACTGCCCTCCCCCACACACTCACTGCCCTCTCCCCCCACACACTCACTGCCCTCTCCCCCCCCCACACACACACACTGCCCTCCCCCCACACACACTCACTGCCCTCCCCCCACACACACTCACTGCCCTCCCCGCCACACACACTCACTGCCACCCCACACACACTCACTGCCCCCACAACACAAACTCACTACTCTCCCCCCCACACACACACTCACTGCCCTCCCCACACACACACTCACTGCCCTCCCCCCCACACACACTCACTGCCCTCCCCCCACACACACTCACTGCACTCCCCCCCACACACACACACTGCCCTCCCCACCACACACACACTCACTGCCCTCCCCCCCACACACACTCACTACCCTCCCCCCACACACACTCACTGCCCTCCCCCCACACACACACTGCCCTCCCCCACACACACTCACTACCCTTCCCCCCCCCAGACTCATACTCACTGCCCTCCCCCCACACACACTCACTGCCCTCCCCCCACACACACTCACTGCCCTCCCGCACACACACACTCACTGGCCTCACCCCCACACACACTCACTGCCCTCCCCCACACACACACTCACTGCCCTCCCCCACACACACACTCACTGCCCTCCCCCCCACACACACTCACTGCCCTCCCTCCACACACAATCACTGCCCTCCCCCCACACTCACATTCACTGCCCTCCCCCGACACACACACTCACTGCCCTCCCCCCAACACACACTCACTGCCCCCCCACACACACTCACTGCCCTCCCCCCCACACTCACACTCACTGCCCTCCCCCCACACACACTCACTGCCCCCCCACACACACACTCACTGCCCTCCCCCCACACACACACTCACTGCCCTCCCCCCCACACTCACACTCACTGCCCTCCCCACACACACTCACTGACCCCCACCCACACACTCACTGCCCTCCCCCCACACACACACTCACTGCCCTCCCCCCCACACACACACTCACTGCCCCCCCCACACACACTCACTGCCCTCCCCCACACTCACACTCACTGCCCTCCCCCCACACACACTCACTACCCTTCCCCCCACACACACACTCAATGCCCTCCCCCCACACATACTCACTGCCCCCCACCACACACACACTCACTGCCCTCCCCCCCACACACACTCACTGCCCTCCCACACACACTCACTGCCCTCCCCCCACACACACTCACTGCCCCCCCACACACACTCACTGCCCTCCCCAACACACACACTCACTGCCCTCCCCCCCACACTCACACTCACTGCCCTCCCCCCACACACACTCACTGCCCCCCCACACACACTCACTGCCCTCCCCAACACACACACTCACTGTCCTCCCCCCCACACTCACACTCACTGCCCTCCCCCACACACAATCACTGCCCCCCACACACACTCACTGCCCTCCCGCACACACACTCACTGCCCCCCCCCCACACTCACACTCACTGCCCTCCCCCCACACACACTCACTGCCCTCCCCCCCACACACACACTCACTGCCCTCCCCCCCACACACACTCACTGCCCTCCCCCCACACACACACTCACTGCCCCCCCACACACTCACTGCCCTCCCCCACACACACACTCACTGCCCTCCCCCCACACACACTCACTGCCCTCCTCCCCACACACACTCACTGCCCTCCTCCCCACACACACTCACTGCCCTCCCACCACACACACACTCACTGCCCTCCCCCCACACACACTCACTGCCCTCCCCCCCCACACACACACTCACTGCCGCCCCGCACACACACACTCACTGCCCTCCCCCCCACACACACTCACTGCCCCCCCACACACTCACTGCCCTCCCCTCACACACACTCACTGCCCTCCCCCACACACACTCACTGCACCCCCACACACACTCACTGCCCTCCCCCCACACACACTCACTGCCCTCCCCCCACACACACACTCAATGCCCAACCCCCACACACACTCACTGCCCTCCCCCCCACACACACACTCACTGCCCTCCCCCCACACACTCACTGCCCTCTCCCCCCCACACACTCACTGCCCTCTCCCCCCCACACACACACACACTGCCCTCCCCCCACACACACTCACTGCCCTCCCCACAACACAAACACACTGCTCTCCCCCACACACACACACACTCACTGCCCTCCCCCACACACACACTCACTGCCCTCCCCCCCACACACACTCATTGCCCTCCCCCCACACACACTCACTGCACTCCCCCCCACACACACACACTGCCCTCCCCACCACACACACACTCACTGCCCTCCCCCCCCACACACACTCACTGCCCTCCCCCCACACACACTCACTGCCCTCCCCCCACACACACACACTGCCCTCCCCCACACACACTCACTGCCCTCCCCGCACACACACTCACTGCCCTCCCCCCCACACACTCACTGTCCTCCCCCCACACACACTCACTGCCCTCCCCCCCCAAACTCACACTCACTGCCCTCCCCCCACACACACTCACTGCCCTCCCCCACACACACACTCACTTCCCTCCCCCCACACACCCACTCACTGCCCTCCCCCACACACACACTCACTGCCCTCACCCCCACACACACTCACTGTCCTCCCCCCACACACACTCACTGCCCTCCCCCCCAAACTCACACTCACTGCCCTCCCCCACACACACTCACTGCCCTCCCCCACACACACACTCACTTCCCTCCCCCCACACACTCACTCACTGCCCTCCCCCACACACACACTCACTGCCCTCCCCCCACACTCACACTCACTGCCCTCCCCCGACACACACACTCACTGCCCTCCCCCCCACACACACTCACTGCCCTCCCCCACACACACTCACTGCCCCCCCACACACACTCACTGCCCTCCCCCCCACACTCACACTCACTGCCCTCCCCACACACACTCACTGCCCTCCCCCCCACACACACTCACTGCCCTCCACCCCACACACTCACTGCCCTCCCCCCAACACACACTCACTGCCCCCCCCACACACACTCACTGCCCTCCCCCCACACACACTCACTGCCCCCCCACACACACTCACTGCCCTCCCCAACACACACACTCACTGCCCTCCCCCCCACACTCACACTCACTGCCCTCCCCCCACACACACTCACTGCCCCCCCACACACACTCACTGCCCTCCCCAACACACACACTCACTGTCCTCCCCCCCACACTCACACTCACTGCCCTCCCCCACACACAATCACTGCCCCCCACACACACTCACTGCCCTCCCGCACACACACTCACTGCCCCCCCCCACACTCACACTCACTGCCCTCCCCCCACACACACTCACTGCCCTCCCCCCCACACACACACTCACTGCCCTCCCCCCACACACACTCACTGCCCTCCCCCCCACACACACACTCACTGCCCCCCACACACTCACTGCCCTCCCCCCACACACACACTCACTGCCCTCCCCCCACACACACTCACTGCCCTCCTCCCCACACACACTCACTGCCCTCCTCCCCACACACACTCACTGCCCTCCCACCACACACACACTCACTGCCCTCCCCCCACACACACTCACTGCCCTCCCCCCCCACACACACACTCACTGCCGCCCCGCACACACACACTCACTGCCCTCCCCCCCCACACACACTCACTGCCCCCCCACACACTCACTGCCCTCCCCTCACACACACTCACTGCCCTCCCCCCACACACACTCACTGCACCCCCACACACACTCACTGCCCTCCCCCCCACACACACTCACTGCCCTCCCCCACACACACACTCAATGCCCACGCCCCACACACACTCACTGCCCTCCCCCCCACACACACACTCACTGCCCTCCCCCCACACACTCACTGCCCTCTCCCCCCCACACACTCACTGCCCTCTCCCCCCCACACACACACACACTGCCCTCCCCCCACACACACTCACTGCCCTCCCCCACACACACTCACTGCCCCCCCACACACACTCACTGCCCTCCCCCCCACACTCACACTCACTGCCCTCCCCACACACACTCACTGCCCTCCCCCCCACACACACTCACTGCCCTCCACCCCACACACTCACTGCCCTCCCCCCAACACACACTCACTGCCCCCCCCACACACACTCACTGCCCTCCCCCCACACACACTCACTGCCCCCCCACACACACTCACTGCCCTCCCCAACACACACACTCACTGCCCTCCCCCCCACACTCACACTCACTGCCCTCCCCCCACACACACTCACTGCCCCCCCACACACACTCACTGCCCTCCCCAACACACACACTCACTGTCCTCCCCCCCACACTCACACTCACTGCCCTCCCCCACACACAATCACTGCCCCCCACACACACTCACTGCCCTCCCGCACACACACTCACTGCCCCCCCCCACACTCACACTCACTGCCCTCCCCCCACACACACTCACTGCCCTCCCCCCCACACACACACTCACTGCCCTCCCCCCACACACACTCACTGCCCTCCCCCCCACACACACACTCACTGCCCCCCACACACTCACTGCCCTCCCCCCACACACACACTCACTGCCCTCCCCCCACACACACTCACTGCCCTCCTCCCCACACACACTCACTGCCCTCCTCCCCACACACACTCACTGCCCTCCCACCACACACACACTCACTGCCCTCCCCCCACACACACTCACTGCCCTCCCCCCCCACACACACATTCACTGCCGCCCCGCACACACACACTCACTGCCCTCCCCCCCCACACACACTCACTGCCCCCCCACACACTCACTGCCCTCCCCTCACACACACTCACTGCCCTCCCCCCACACACACTCACTGCACCCCCACACACACTCACTGCCCTCCCCCCCACACACACTCACTGCCCTCCCCCACACACACACTCAATGCCCACGCCCCACACACACTCACTGCCCTCCCCCCCACACACACACTCACTGCCCTCCCCCCACACACTCACTGCCCTCTCCCCCCCACACACTCACTGCCCTCTCCCCCCCACACACACACACACTGCCCTCCCCCCACACACACTCACTGCCCTCCCCACAACACAAACTCACTGCTCTCCCCCCCACACACACACTCACTGCCCTCCCCCACACACACACTCACTGCCCTCCCCCCACACACACACTCAATGCCCAACCCCCACACACACTCACTGCCCTCCCCCCCACACACACACTCACTGCCCTCCCCCCACACACTCACTGCCCTCTCCCCCCCACACACTCACTGCCCTCTCCCCCCCACACACACACACACTGCCCTCCCCCCACACACACTCACTGCCCTCCCCACAACACAAACACACTGCTCTCCCCCCCACACACACACACTCACTGCCCTCCCCCACACACACACTCACTGCCCTCCCCCCCACACACACTCATTGCCCTCCCCCCACACACACTCACTGCACTCCCCCCCACACACACACACTGCCCTCCCCACCACACACACACTCACTGCCCTCCCCCCCCACACACACTCACTGCCCTCCCCCCACACACACTCACTGCCCTCCCCCCACACACACACACTGCCCTCCCCCACACACACTCACTGCCCTCCCCGCACACACACTCACTGCCCTCCCCCCCACACACTCACTGTCCTCCCCCCACACACACTCACTGCCCTCCCCCCCCAAACTCACACTCACTGCCCTCCCCCCACACACACTCACTGCCCTCCCCCACACACACACTCACTTCCCTCCCCCCACACACCCACTCACTGCCCTCCCCCACACACACACTCACTGCCCTCACCCCCACACACACTCACTGTCCTCCCCCCACACACACTCACTGCCCTCCCCCCCAAACTCACACTCACTGCCCTCCCCCACACACACTCACTGCCCTCCCCCACACACACACTCACTTCCCTCCCCCCACACACTCACTCACTGCCCTCCCCCACACACACACTCACTGCCCTCCCCCCACACTCACACTCACTGCCCTCCCCCGACACACACACTCACTGCCCTCCCCCCCACACACACTCACTGCCCTCCCCCACACACACTCACTGCCCCCCCACACACACTCACTGCCCTCCCCCCCACACTCACACTCACTGCCCTCCCCACACACACTCACTGCCCTCCCCCCCACACACACTCACTGCCCTCCACCCCACACACTCACTGCCCTCCCCCCAACACACACTCACTGCCCCCCCCACACACACTCACTGCCCTCCCCCCACACACACTCACTGCCCCCCCACACACACTCACTGCCCTCCCCAACACACACACTCACTGCCCTCCCCCCCACACTCACACTCACTGCCCTCCCCCCACACACACTCACTGCCCCCACACACACACTCACTGCCCCCCCCACACACACTCACTGCCCTCCCCCCACACTCACACTCACTGCCCTCCCCCCACACACACTCACTACCCTTCCCCCCACACACACACTCAATGCCCTCCCCCCACACATACTCACTGCCCCCCACCACACACACACTCACTGCCCTCCCCCCCACACACACTCACTGCCCTCCCACACACACTCACTGCCCTCCCCCCACACACACTCACTGCCCCCCCACACACACTCACTGCCCTCCCCAACACACACACTCACTGCCCTCCCCCCCACACTCACACTCACTGCCCTCGCCCCACACACACTCACTGCCCCCCCACACACACTCACTGCCCTCCCCAACACACACACTCACTGTCCTCCCCCCCACACTCACACTCACTGCCCTCCCCCACACACAATCACTGCCCCCCACACACACTCACTGCCCTCCCGCACACACACTCACTGCCCCCCCCCCACACTCACACTCACTGCCCTCCCCCCACACACACTCACTGCCCTCCCCCCCACACACACACTCACTGCCCTCCCCCCCACACACACTCACTGCCCTCCCCCCACACACACACTCACTGCCCCCCCACACACTCACTGCCCTCCCCCACACACACACTCACTGCCCTCCCCCCACACACACTCACTGCCCTCCTCCCCACACACACTCACTGCCCTCCTCCCCACACACACTCACTGCCCTCCCACCACACACACACTCACTGCCCTCCCCCCACACACACTCACTGCCCTCCCCCCCCACACACACACTCACTGCCGCCCCGCACACACACACTCACTGCCCTCCCCCCCCACACACACTCACTGCCCCCCCCACACACTCACTGCCCTCCCCTCACACACACTCACTGCCCTCCCCCCACACACACTCACTGCACCCCCACACACACTCACTGCCCTCCCCCCCACACACACTCACTGCCCTCCCCCCACACACACACTCAATGCCCAACCCCCACACACACTCACTGCCCTCCCCCCCACACACACACTCACTGCCCTCCCCCCACACACTCACTGCCCTCTCCCCCCCACACACTCACTGCCCTCTCCCCCCCACACACACACACACTTCCCTCCCCCCACACACACTCACTGCCCTCCCCACAACACAAACACACTGCTCTCCCCCACACACACACACACTCACTGCCCTCCCCCACACACACACTCACTGCCCTCCCCCCCACACACACTCATTGCCCTCCCCCCACACACACTCACTGCACTCCCCCCCACACACACACACTGCCCTCCCCACCACACACACACTCACTGCCCTCCCCCCCCACACACACTCACTGCCCTCCCCCCACACACACTCACTGCCCTCCCCCCACACACACACACTGCCCTCCCCCACACACACTCACTGCCCTCCCCGCACACACACTCACTGCCCTCCCCCCCACACACTCACTGTCCTCCCCCCACACACACTCACTGCCCTCCCCCCCCAAACTCACACTCACTGCCCTCCCCCCACACACACTCACTGCCCTCCCCCACACACACACTCACTTCCCTCCCCCCACACACCCACTCACTGCCCTCCCCCACACACACACTCACTGCCCTCACCCCCACACACACTCACTGTCCTCCCCCCACACACACTCACTGCCCTCCCCCCCAAACTCACACTCACTGCCCTCCCCCACACACACTCACTGCCCTCCCCCACACACACACTCACTTCCCTCCCCCCACACACTCACTCACTGCCCTCCCCCACACACACACTCACTGCCCTCCCCCCACACTCACACTCACTGCCCTCCCCCGACACACACACTCACTGCCCTCCCCCCCACACACACTCACTGCCCTCCCCCACACACACTCACTGCCCCCCCACACACACTCACTGCCCTCCCCCCCCACACTCACACTCACTGCCCTCCCCACACACACTCACTGCCCTCCCCCCCACACACACTCACTGCCCTCCACCCCACACACTCACTGCCCTCCCCCCAACACACACTCACTGCCCCCCCCACACACACTCACTGCCCTCCCCCCCACACTCACACTCACTGCCCTCCCCCACACACACTCACTGACCCCCACACACACACTCACTGCCCTCCCCCCACACACACTCACTGCCCCCCCACACACACTCACAGTCACTGCCCTCCCCACGCACACTCACTGCCCTCCTACCCACACTCTCACTGCCCTCTCCCAACACAAACTCACTGCCCCCCCACACACACTCAATGCCCTCCCCCCACACTCACACTCACTGCCCTCCCCCACACACACTCACTGACCCCCACACACACACTCACTGCCCTCCCCCCACACACACTCACTGCCCTCCCCTCCCACACACTCACTGCTCTCCCCCCCCACACACTCACTGCCCTCCCCCCACAGACACTCACTGCCCCCCTCACACACACACTCACTGCTCTCCCCCACACACACTCACTGCTCTCCCCCCCACACACACACTCACTGCCCTCCCCCCACACACACTCACTGCCCCCCCCACACACACACTCACAGCCCTCCCCCCCACACACACTCACTGCCCTCCCCCCACACTCTCACTCACTGCCCTCCCCCCCACACACATTCACTGACCCCCACACACACACTCACTGCTCTGCCCCCACACACACTCACTGCCCTCCCCCCACAGACACTCACTGCCCCCTCCCACACACACTCACTGCTCTCCCCCCACACACACTCACTGCTCTCCCCCACACACACACTCACTGCCCTCCCCCCCCACACACACTCACTGCCCTCCCCCCCACACTCACACTCACTGCCCTCCCCCCACACACACTCACTGCCCCCCCCACACACACACTCACTGCCCTCCCCCCACACACACTCACTGCCCTCCCCCCCACACTCACACTCACTGCCCTCCCCACACACACTCACTGACCCCCACCCACACACTCACTGCCCTCCCCCCACACACACACTCACTGCCCTCCCCCCCACACACACACTCACTGCCCTCCCCCCACACTCACACTCACTGCCCTCCCCCCACACACACTCACTACCCTTCCCCCCACACACACACTCAATGCCCTCCCCCCACACATAGTCACTGCCCCCCACCACACACACACTCACTGCCCTCCCCCCCACACACACTCACTGCCCTCCCACACACACTCACTGCCCTCCCCCCACACATACTCACTGCCCCCCCACACACACTCACTGCCCTCCCCAACACACACACTCACTGCCCTCCCCCCCACACTCACACTCACTGCCCTCCCCCCACACACACTCACTGCCCCCCACACACACTCACTGCCCTCCCCAACACACACACTCACTGTCCTCCCCCCCACACTCACACTCACTGCCCTCCCCCACACACAATCACTGCCCCCCACACACACTCACTGCCCTCCCGCACACAAACTCACTGCCCCCCCCCACACTCACACTCACTGCCCTCCCCCCACACACACTCACTGCCCTCCCCCCCACACACACACTCACTGCCCTCCCCCCCACACACACTCACTGCCCTCCCCCCCACACACACACTCACTGCCCCCCACACACTCACTGCCCTCCCCGCACACACACACTCACTGCCCTCCCCCCACACACACTCACTGCCCTCCTCCCCACACACACTCACTGCCCTCCTCCCCACACACACTCACTGCCCTCCCACCACACACACACTCACTGCCCTCCCCCCACACACACTCACTGCCCTCCCCCCCCACACACACACTCACTGCCGCCCCGCACACACACACTCACTGCCCTCCCCCCCCGCACACACTCACTGCCCCCCCACACACTCACTGCCCTCCCCTCACACACACTCACTGCCCTCCCCCCACACACACTCACTGCACCCCCACACACACTCACTGCCCTCCCCCCCATACACACTCACTGCCCTCCCCCCACACACACACTCAATGCCCACCCCCCACACACACTCACTGCCCTCCCCCCCACACACACACTCACTGCCCTCCCCCCACACACTCACTGCCCTCTCCCCCCCACACACTCACTGCCCTCTCCCCCCCCCCCACACACACACACTGCCCTCCCCCCACACACACTCACTGCCCTCCCCACAACACAAACTCACTGCTCTCCCCCCCACACACACACTCACTGCCCTCCCCCACACACACACTCACTGCCCTCCCCCCCACACACACTCATTGCCCTCCCCCCACACACACTCACTGCACTCCCCCCACACACACACACTGCCCTCCCCACCACACACACACTCACTGCCCTCCCCCCCCCACACACACTCACTGCCCTCCCCCCACACACACTCACTGCCCTCCCCCCACACACACACACTGCCCTCCCCCACACACACTCACTGCCCTCCCCGCACACACACTCACTGCCCTCCCCCCACACACACTCACTGCCCTCCCCCCCCAAACTCACACTCACTGCCCTCCCCCCACACACACTCACTGCCCTCCCCCACACACACACTCACTTCCCTCCCCCCACACACCCACTCACTGCCCTCCCCCACACACACACTCACTGCCCTCACCCCCACACACACTCACTGTCCTCCCCCCACACACACTCACTGCCCTCCCCCCCAAACTCACACTCACTGCCCTCCCCCACACACACTCACTGCCCTCCCCCACACACACACTCACTTCCCTCCCCCCACACACCCACTCACTGCCCTCCCCCACACATACACTCACTGCCCTCCCCCCACACTCACACTCACTGCCCTCCCCCGACACACACACTCACTGCCCTCCCCCCCACACACACTCACTGCCCTCCCCCACACACACTCACTGCCCCCCCACACACACTCACTGCCCTCCCCCCCACACTCACACTCACTGCCCTCCCCACACACAGTCACTGCCCTCCCCCCCACACACACTCACTGCCCTCCACCCCACACACTCACTGCCCTCCCCCCATCACACACTCACTGCCCCCCCCACACACACTCACTGCCCTCCCCCCCACACTCACACTCACTGCCCTCCCCCACACACACTCACTGACCCCCACACACACACTCACTGCCCTCCCCCCACACACACTCACTGCCCCCCCACACACACACACTGCCCTCGCCCCCACACTCACAGTCACTGCCCTCCCCACACACACTCACTGCCCTCCTACCCACACACTCACTGCCCTCCCCCAACACACACACACTGCCCCCCCACACACACTCAATGCCCTCCCCCCACACTCACACTCACTGCCCTCCCCCACACACACTCACTGACCCCCACACACACACTCACTGCCCTCCCCCCACACACACTCACTGCCCTCCCCTCCCACACACTCACTGCTCTCCCCCCACACACTCACTGCCCTCCCCCCACAGACACTCACTGCCCCCTCACACACACACTCACTGCTCTCCCCCACACACACTCACTGCTCTCCCCCCACACACACACTCACTGCCCTCCCCCCCACACACACTCACTGCCCCCCCCACACACACACTCACAGCCCTCCCCACACACACTCACTTCCCTCCCCCCACACTCTCACTCACTGCCCTCCCCCCACACACATTCACTGACCCCCACACACACACTCACTGCCCTCCCCCAGACACACACTCACTGCCCTCCCCCCCACACACACTCACTGCCCTCCCCCCCACACACTCACTGCCCTCCACCCCACACACACTCACTGCCCTCCTCCCCACACACACTCACTGCCCTCCCCCCACACACACACTCACTGCCCTCCCCCCACACACACTCACTGCCCTCCCCTCACACACACTCACTGCCCTCCCACCACACACACTCACTGCACCCCCCCCACACACACTCACTGCCCTCCCCCCCCACACACACTCACTGCCCTCCCCCCCCACACACACTCACTCCCCACCCCCCACACACACTCACTGCCCTCCCCCCCACAAACACACTCACTGCCCTCCCCCACACACTCACTGCCCTCTCCCCCCACACACTCACTGCCCTCTCCCCCCCCCACACACACACACTGCCCTCCCCCCACACACACTCACTGCCCTCCCCCCACACACACTCACTGCCCTCCCCGCCACACACACTCACTGCCACCCCACACACACTCACTGCCCCCACAACACAAACTCACTACTCTCCCCCCCACACACACACTCACTGCCCTCCCCACACACACACTCACTGCCCTCCCCCCACACACACTCACTGCCCTCCCCCCACACACACTCACTGCACTCCCCCCCACACAAACACACTGCCCTCCCCACCACACACACACTCACTGCCCTCCCCCCCACACACACTCACTACCCTCCCCCCACACACACTCACTGCCCTCCCCCCACACACACACTGCCCTCCCCCACACACACTCACTACCCTTCCCCCCCCCAGACTCATACTCACTGCCCTCCCCCCACACACACTCACTGCCCTCCCCCCACACACACTCACTGCCCTCCCGCACACACACACTCACTGGCCTCACCCCCACACACACTCACTGCCCTCCCCCACACACACACTCACTGCCCTCCCCCACACACACACTCACTGCCCTCCCCCCCACACACACTCACTGCCCTCCCTCCACACACAATCACTGCCCTCCCCCCACACTCACATTCACTGCCCTCCCCCGACACACACACTCACTGCCCTCCCCCCAACACACACTCACTGCCCCCCCACACACACTCACTGCCCTCCCCCCCACACTCACACTCACTGCCCTCCCCCCACACACACTCACTGCCCCCCCACACACACACTCACTGCCCTCCCCCCACACACACACTCACTGCCCTCCCCCCCACACTCACACTCACTGCCCTCCCCACACACACTCACTGACCCCCACCCACACACTCACTGCCCTCCCCCCACACACACACTCACTGCCCTCCCCCCCACACACACACTCACTGCCCCCCCCACACACACTCACTGCCCTCCCCCCACACTCACACTCACTGCCCTCCCCCCACACACACTCACTACCCTTCCCCCCACACACACACTCAATGCCCTCCCCCCACACATACTCACTGCCCCCCACCACACACAAACTCACTGCCCTCCCCCCCACACACACTCACTGCCCTCCCACACACACTCACTGCCCTCCCCCCACACACACTCACTGCCCCCCCACACACACTCACTGCCCTCCCCAACACACACACTCACTGCCCTCCCCCCCACACTCACACTCACTGCCCTCCCCCCACACACACTCACTGCCCCCCCCACACACACTCACTGCCCTCCCCAACACACACACTCACTGTCCTCCCCCACACACTCACACTCACTGCCCTCCCCCACACACAATCACTGCCCCCCACACACACTCACTGCCCTCCCGCACACACACTCACTGCCCCCCCCCCACACTCACACTCACTGCCCTCCCCCCACACACACTCACTGCCCTCCCCCCCACACACACACTCACTGCCCTCCCCCCCACACACACTCACTGCCCTCCCCCCACACACACACTCACTGCCCCCCCACACACTCACTGCCCTCCCCCACACACACACTCACTGCCCTCCCCCCACACACACTCACTGCCCTCCTCCCCACACACACTCACTGCCCTCCTCCCCACACACACTCACTGCCCTCCCACCACACACACACTCACCGCCCTCCCCCCACACACACTCACTGCCCTCCCCCCCCACACACACACTCACTGCCGCCCCGCACACACACACTCACTGCCCTCCCCCCCACACACACTCACTGCCCCCCCACACACTCACTGCCCTCCCCTCACACACACTCACTGCCCTCCCCCCACACACACTCACTGCACCCCCACACACACTCACTGCCCTCCCCCCACACACACTCACTGCCCTCCCCCCACACACACACTCAATGCCCAACCCCCACACACACTCACTGCCCTCCCCCCCACACACACACTCACTGCCCTCCGCCCACACACTCACTGCCCTCTCCCCCCCACACACTCACTGCCCTCTCCCCCCCACACACACACACACTGCCCTCCCCCCACACACACTCACTGCCCTCCCCACAACACAAACACACTGCTCTCCCCCCCACACACACACACTCACTGCCCTCCCCCACACACACACTCACTGCCCTCCCCCCCACACACACTCATTGCCCTCCCCCCACACACACTCACTGCACTCCCCCCCACACACACACACTGCCCTCCCCACCACACACACACTCACTGCCCTCCCCCCCCACACACACTCACTGCCCTCCCCCCACACACACTCACTGCCCTCCCCCCACACACACACACTGCCCTCCCCCACACACACTCACTGCCCTCCCCGCACACACACTCACTGCCCTCCCCCCCACACACTCACTGTCCTCCCCCCACACACACTCACTGCCCTCCCCCCCCAAACTCACACTCACTGCCCTCCCCCCACACACACTCACTGCCCTCCCCCACACACACACTCACTTCCCTCCCCCCACACACCCACTCACTGCCCTCCCCCACACACACACTCACTGCCCTCACCCCCACACACATTCACTGTCCTCCCCCCACACACACTCACTGCCCTCCCCCCCAAACTCACACTCACTGCCCTCCCCACACACACTCACTGCCCTCCCCCACACACACACTCACTTCCCTCCCCCCACACACTCACTCACTGCCCTCCCCCACACACACACTCACTGCCCTCCCCCCACACTCACACTCACTGCCCTCCCCCGACACACACACTCACTGCCCTCCCCCCCACACACACTCACTGCCCTCCCCCACACACACTCACTGCCCCCCCACACACACTCACTGCCCTCCCCCCCACACTCACACTCACTGCCCTCCCCACACACACTCACTGCCCTCCCCCCCACACACACTCACTGCCCTCCACCCCACACACTCACTGCCCTCCCCCCAACACACACTCACTGCCCCCCCCACACACACTCACTGCCCTTCCCCCCACACTCACACTCACTGCCCTCCCCCACACACACTCACTGACCCCCACACACACACTCACTGCCCTCCCCCCACACACACTCACTGCCCCCCCACACACACTCACAGTCACTGCCCTCCCCACGCACACTCACTGCCCTCCTACCCACACACTCACTGCCCTCCCCCAACACACACTCACTGCCCCCCCACACACACTCAATGCCCTCCCCCCACACTCACACTCACTGCCCTCCCCCACACACACTCACTGACCCCCACACACACACTCACTGCCCTCCCCCCACACACACTCACTGCCCTCCCCTCCCACACACTCACTGCTCTCCCCCCCCACACACTCACTGCCCTCCCCCCACAGACACTCACTGCCCCCTCACACACACACTCACTGCTCTCCCCCACACACACTCACTGCTCTCCCCCCACACACACACTCACTGCCCTCCCCCCACACACACTCACTGCCCCCCCCACACACACACTCACAGCCCTCCCCCACACACACTCACTGCCCTCCCCCCACACTCTCACTCACTGCCCTCCCCCCCACACACATTCACTGACCCCCACACACACACTCACTGCCCTCCCCCAGACACACACTCACTGCCCTCCCCCCCACACACACTCACTGCCCTCCCCCCCACACACTCACGGCCCTCATCCCCACACACACTCACTGCCCTCCTCCCCACACACACTCACTGCCCTCCCCCCACACACACACTCACTGCCCTCCCCCCACACACACTCACTGCCCTCCCCTCACACACACTCACTGCCCTCCCACCACACACACTCACTGCACCCCCCCACACACACTCACTGCCCTCCCCCCCCACACACACTCACTGCCCTCCCCCCCCACACACACTCACTCCCCACCCCCCACACACACTCACTGCCCTCCCCCCCACAAACACACTCACTGCCCTCCCCCACACACTCACTGCCCTCTCCCCCCACACACTCACTGCCCTCTCCCCCCCCCACACACACACACTGCCCTCCCCCCACACACACTCACTGCCCTCCCCCCACACACACTCACTGCCCTCCCCGCCACACACACTCACTGCCAACCCACACACACTCACTGCCCCCACAACACAAACTCACTGCTCTCCCCCCCACACGCACACTCACTGCCCTCCCCCACACACACACTCACTGCCCTCCCCCACACACACTCACTGCCCTCCCCCACACACACTCACTGCACTCCCCCCCACACACACACACTGCCCTCCCCACCACACACACACTCACTGCCCTCCCCCCCCACACACACTCACTACCCTCCCCCCACACACACTCACTGCCCTCCCCCACACACACACTGCCCTCCCCCACACACACTCACTGCCCTTCCCCCCCCCAGACTCATACTCACTGCCCTCCCCCCACACACACTCACTGCCCTCCCCCCACACACACTCACTGCCCTCCCGCACACACACACTCACTGCCCTCACCCCCACACACACTCACTGCCCTCCCCCCACACACTCACTGCCCTCCCCCACACACACACTCACTGCCCTCCCCCCCACACACACTCACTGCCCTCCCCACACACACAATCACTGCCCTCCCCCCCCACACTCACATTCACTGCCCTCCCCCGACACACACACTCACTGCCCTCCCCCCAACACACTCACTGCCCCCCCACACACACTCACTGCCCTCCCCCCACACACACTCACTGCCCTCCCCTCCCACACACTCACTGCTCTCCCCCCCCCACACACTCACTGCCCTCCCCCCACAGACACTCACTGCCCCCTCACACACACACTCACTGCTCTCCCCCACACACACTCACTGCTCTCCCCCCACACACACACTCACTGCCCTCCCCCCACACACACTCACTGCCCCCCCCACACACACACTCACTGCCCTCCCCTCCACACACACTCACTGCCCTCCCCCCACACTCTCACTCACTGCCCTCCCCCCCACACACATTCACTGACCCCCACACACACACTCACTGCCCTCACCCAGACACACACTCACTGCCCTCCCCCCCACACACACTCACTGCCCTCCCCCCCCACACACACTCACTGCCCTCCTCCCCACACACACTCACTGCCCTCCTCCCCACACACACTCACTGCGCTCCCCCACACACACACTCACTGCCCTCCCCCCACACACACTCACTGCCCTCCCCCACACACACACTCACTGCCGCCCCGCACACACACACTCACTGCCCTCCCCCCCACACACACTCACTGCCCCCCCACACACTCACTGCCCTCCCCTCACACACACTCACTGCCCTCCCACCACACACACTCACTGCACCCCCCCCACACACACTCACTGCCCTCCCCCCCACACACACTCACTGCCCTCCCCCCCCCACACACACTCACTGCCCTCCCTCCCCCACACACACTCACTCCCCACCCCCACACACACTCACTGCCCTCCCCCCCACAAACACACTCACTGCCCTCCCCCACACAGTCACTGCCCTCTCCCCCCACACACTCACTGCCCTCTCCCCCCCACACACACACACACTGCCCTCCCCACACACACACTCACTGCCCTCCCCCCACACACACTCACTGCCCTCCCCCCCACACACACTCACTGCCACCCCACACACACTCACTGCCCCCAAAACACAAACTCACTGCTCTCCCCCCCACACACACACTCACTGCCCTCCCCCACACACACACTCACTGCCCTCCCCCCCACACACACTCACTGCCCTCCCCCCACACACACTCACTGCACTCCCCCCCACACACACACACTGCCCTCCCCACCACACACACACTCACTGCCCTCCCCCCCCACACACACACTACCCTCCCCCCACACACACACTGCCCTCCCCCACACACACTCACTGCCCTCCCCCCACACACACTCACTGCCCTCCCCCCACACACACTCACTGCCCACCCCACACACACACTCACTGCCCTCACCCCCACACACACTCACTGCCCTCCCCCCACACACACACTCACTGCCCTCCCCCACACACACACTCACTGCCCTCACCCCCACACACACACACTGCCCTCCCCCCACACTCACACTCACTGCCCTCCCCGACACACACACTCACTGCCCTCCCCCCCACACACACTCACTGCTCTCCCCCCACACACACTCACTGCCCTCCCCCACACTCACATTCACTGCCCTCCCCCGACACACACACTCACTGTCCTCCCCCCAACACACACTCATTGCCCCCCCACACACACTCACTGCCCTCCCCCCACACACACTCACTGCCCCCCCACACACACTCACTGCCCTCCCCCCCACACTCACAGTCACTGCCCTCCCCACACACACTCACTGCCCTCCTACCCACACACTCACTGCCCTCCCCCAACACACACTCACTGCCCCCCCACACACACTCAATGCCCTCCCCCCACACTCACACTCACTGCCCTCCCCCACACACACTCACTGACCCCCACACACACACTCACTGCCCTCCCCCCACACACACTCACTGCCCTCCCCTCCCACACACTCACTGCTCTCCCCCCCCACACACTCACTGCCCTCCCCCCACAGACACTCACTGCCCCCTCACACACACACTCACTGCTCTCCCCCACACACACTCACTGCTCTCCCCCCACACACACACTCACTGCCCTCCCCCACACACACTCGCTGCCCCCCCCACACACACACTCACAGCCCTCCCCCCACACACACTCACTGCCCTCCCCCCACACTCTCACTCACTGCCCTCCCCCCCACACACATTCACTGACCCCCACACACACACTCACTGCCCTCCCCCAGACACACACTCACTGCCCTCCCCCCCACACTCACTCACTGCCCTCCCCCCCCACACACTCACTGCCCTCCTCCCACACACACTCACTGCCCTCCTCCCCCCACACACTCACTGCCCTCCCCCCACACACACACTCACTGCCCTCCCCCCACACACACTCACTGCCCTCCCCTCACACACACTCACTGCCCTCCCACCACACACACTCACTGCACCCCCCCACACACACTCACTGCCCTCCCCCCCACACACACTCACTCCCCACCCCCCACACACACTCACTGCCCTCCCCCCACAAACACACTCACTGCCCTCCCCCACACACTCACTGCCCTCTCCCCCCACACACTCACTGCCCCTCCCCCCCACACACACACACACTGCCCTCCCCCCACACACACTCACTGCCCTCCCCCCACACACACTCACTGCCCTCCCCGCCACACACACTCACTGCCACCCCACACACACTCACTGCCCCCACAACACAAACTCACTGCTCTCCCCCCCACACACACACTCACTGCCCTCCCCCACACACACACTCACTGCCCTCCCCCCCACACACACTCACTGCCCTCCCCCCACACACACTCACTGCACTCCCCCCCCCACACACACACTGCCCTCCCCACCACACACACACTCACTGCCCTCCCCCCCACACACTCACTACCCTCCCCCCACACACACTCACTGCCCTCCCCCACACACACACTGCCCTCCCCCACACACACTCACTGCCCTTCCCCCCCCAGACTCATACTCACTGCCCTCCCCCCACACACACTCACTGCCCTCCCCCCACACACACTCACTGCCCTCCCCCTCACACACACTCACTGCCCTCACCCCCACACACAC
The DNA here is from genome assembly GCF_047496885.1 of Scyliorhinus torazame. Classification (NCBI taxonomy): domain Eukaryota; kingdom Metazoa; phylum Chordata; class Chondrichthyes; order Carcharhiniformes; family Scyliorhinidae; genus Scyliorhinus; species Scyliorhinus torazame. The sequence goes on from NC_092719.1 coordinate 144,509,651, forward strand.
TCACTGCCCTCCCCCCACACACACACTCACTGCCCTCCCCCACACACACACTCACTGCCCTCCCCCCCACACACACTCACTGCCCTCCCCCCACACACAATCACTCCCCTCCCCCCACACTCACATTCACTGCCCTCCCCCGACACACACACTCACTGCCCTCCCCCCAACACACACTCACTGCCCCCCCACACACACTCACTGCCCTCCCCCCACACACACTCACTGCCCTCCCCTCCCACACACTCACTGTTCTCCCCCCCACACACTCACTGCCCTCCCCCCACAGACACTCACTGCCCCCTCACACACACACTCACTGCTCTCCCCCACACACACTCACTGCTCTCCCCCCACACACACACTCACTGCCCTCCCCCCACACACACTCACTGCCCCCCCCACACACACACTCACTGCCCTCCCCTCCACACACACTCACTGCCCTCCCCCCACACTCTCACTCACTGCCCTCCCCCCACACACATTCACTGACCCCCACACACACACTCACTGCCCTCCCCCAGACACACACTCACTGCCCTCCCCCCCACACACACTCACTGCCCTCCCCCCCACACACACTCACTGCCCTCCTCCCCACACACACTCACTGCCCTCCTCCCCACACACACTCACTGCCCTCCCCCCACACACACACTCACTGCCCTCCCCCCACACACACTCACTGCCCTCCCCCCACACACACACTCACTGCCGCCCCGCACACACACACTCACTGCCCTCCCCCCCAAACACACTCACTGCCCCCCCACACACTCACTGCACTCCCCTCACACACACTCACTGCCCTCCCACCACACACACTCACTGCACACCTCCACACACACTCACTGCCCTCCCCCCCCACACACACTCACTGCCCTCCCCCCCCCACACACACTCACTGCCCTCCCCCCCCACACACACTCACTCCCCACCCCCCACACACACTCACTGCCCTCCCCCCCACAAACACACTCACTGCCTTCCCCCACACACTCACTGCCCTCTCCCCCCACACACTCACTGCCCTCTCCCCCCACACACACACACACTGCCCTCCCCCCACACACACTCACTGCCCTCCCCCCACACACACTCACTGCCCTCCCCCCCACACACACTCACTGCCACCCCACACACACTCACTGCCCCCACAACACAAACTCACTGCTCTCCCCCCACACACACACTCACTGCCCTCCCCCACACACACACTCACTGCCCTCCCCCCCACACACACTCACTGCCCTTCCCCCACACACATTCACTGCACTACCCCCCACACACACACACTGCCCTCCCCACCACACACACACTCACTGCCCTCCCCTCCACACACTCACTACCCTCCCCCCACACACACTCACTGCCCTCCCCCCACACACACACTGCCCTCCCCCACACACACTCACTGCCCTCCCCGCACACACACTCACTGCCCTCCCCCCCCACACACACTCACTGTCCTCCCCCCACACACACTCACTGCCCTTCCCCCCCCAGACTCATACTCACTGCCCTCCCCCCACACACACTCACTGCCCTCCCCCCACACACACTCACTGCCCACCCCACACACACACTCACTGCCCTCACCCCCACACACACTCACTGCCCTCCCCCCACATACACACTCACTGCCCTCCCCCACACACACACTCACTGCCCTCCCCCCACACACACTCACTGCCCTCCCCACACACACACTCACTGCCCTCCCCAAACACACACTCACTGCTCTCCCCCCCACACACTCACTGCCCTCCCCCCACAGACACTCACTGCCCCCTCCCACACACACACTCACTGCTCTCCCCCCACACACACACTCACGGCCCTCCCCCCCACACACACTCACTGCCCTCCCCCCACACACATTCACTGACCCCACACACATACTCTCTGCCCTCCCCCCCACACACACTCACTGCCCCCCCCACACACACACTCACCTCCCCCCACACACACTCACTGCCCTCCCCCCCACACTCACACTCACTGCCCTCCCCCCCACAAACATTCACTGACCCCCACACTCACACTCACTGCTCTGCCCCCACACACACTCACTGCCCTCCCCCCACAGACACTCACTGCCCCCTCCCACACACACTCACTGCTCTCCCCCCACACACACTCACTGCTCTCCCCCACACACACACTCACTGCCCTCCCCCCCACACACACTCACTGCCCTCCCCCCCACACTCACACTCACTGCCCTCCCCCCACACACACTCACTGCCCCCCCACACACACACTCACTGCCCTCCCCCCCCACACACACTCACTGCCCTCCCCCCCACACTCACACTCACTGCCCTCCCCCCACACACACTCACTGACCCCCACCCACACACTCACTGCCCTCCCCCACACACACACTCACTGCCCTCCCCCCCACACACACACTCACTGCCCCCCCCACACACACTCACTGCCCTCCCCCCACACTCACACTCACTGCCCTCCCCCCACACACACTCACTGCCCTTCCCCCCACACACACACTCAATGCCCTCCCCCCACACATACTCACTGCCCCCCACCACACACACACTCACTGCCCTCCCCCCACACACACTCACTGCCCTCCCACACACACTCACTGCCCTCCCCCCACACACACTCACTGCCCCCCCACACACACTCACTGCCCCCCCACACTCACACTCACTGCCCTCCCCCACACACATTCACTGCCCTCCCCCCCACACACACACTAACTGCCCTCCCCACACACACACTCACTGCCCTCCCACCACACACACTCACTGCCCTCCTCCCCACACACACTCACTGCCCTCCTCCCCACACACACTCACTGCCCTCCCCCACACACACACTCACTGCCCTCCCCCCACACACAGTCACTGCCCTCCCCCCCACACACACACTCACTGCCCTCCCCCACACACTCACACTCACTGCCCTCCCCCCACACACACTCACTGCCCCCCTGCACACACACACTCACTGCCCTCCCCCCCCACACACACTCACTGCCCTCCCCTCACACACACTCACTGCCCTCCCCCCACACACTCTCACTGCACCCCCCTCACACACACTCACCGCCCTCCCCCCACACACACTCACTGCCCTCCCCCCCACACACACTCACTGCCCTCCCCCCCCACACACACACTCACTGCCCTCCCCCAACACACACTCACTGCCCTCCCCCCCCACACACACAAACTGCCCTCCCCCCACAGAAACTCACTGCCCTCCCCCCACACACACTCACTGCCCTCCCCCCCACACAAACTCACTGCCACCCCACACACTCACTGCCCTCCCCTCACACACACTCACTGCCCTCCCACCACACACACTCACTGCACACCCCACACACACTCACTGCCCTCCCCCCCCACACACACTCACTGCCCTCCCCCCCCCACACACACTCACTGCCCTCCCCCCCCACACACACTCACTGCCCTCCCCCCCCACACATACTCACTGCCCTCCCCCCCACAAACACACTCACTGCCCTCCCCCACACACTCACTGCCCTCTCCCCCCACGCACTCACTGCCCTCTCCCCCCCACACACACACACTGCCCTCCCCCCACACACACTCACTGCCCTCCCCCACACACACTCACTGCCCTCCCCCCCACACACACTCACTGCCACCCCACACACACTCACTGCCCCCACAACACAAACTCACTGCTCTCCCCCCCACACACACACTCACTGCCCTCCCCCACACACACACTCACTGCCCTCCCCCCCACACACACTCACTGCCCTCCCCCCACACACACTCACTGCACTTCCCCACACACACACACTGCCCTCCCCACCACACACACACTCACTGCCCTCCCCCCCACACACTCACTACCCTCCCCCACACATACTCACTGCCCTCCCCCCACACACACACTGCCCTCCCCCACACACACTCACTGCCCTCCCCGCACACACACTCACTGCCCTCCCCCCCCACACACACTCACTGTCCTCCCCCCACACACACTCACTGCCCTTCCCCCCCCAGACTCATACTCACTGCCCTCCCCCCACACACACTCACTGCCCTCCCCCCACACACACTCACTGCCCACCCCACAAACACACTCACTGCCCTCACCCCCACACACACTCACTGCCCTCCCCCCACACACACACTCACTGGCCTCCCCCACACACACACTCACTGCCCTCACCCCCACACACACTCACTGCCCTCCCCCCACACTCACACTCACTGCCTTCCCCCGACACACACACTCACTGCCCTCCCCCCACACACACTCATTGCTCTCCCCCCACACACACTCACTGCCCTCCCCCCACACTCACATTCACTGCCCTCCCCCGACACACACACTCACTGCCCTCCCCCAACACACACTCACTGCCCCCCCACACACACTCACTGCCCTCCCCCCACACACACACTCACTGCCCTCACCCCCACACACACTCACTGCCCTCCCCCCACACTCACACTCACTGCCCTCCCCCCACACTCACACTCACTGCCCTCCCCACACACACTCACTGCCCTCCCCCCCACACACACTCACTGCCCTCCATCCCACACACTCACTGCCCTCCCCCCAACACACACTCACTGCCCTCCCACACACACTCACTGCCCTCACCTCCACACTCACACTCACTGCCCTCCCCCCACACACACTCACTGACCCCCACACACACACGCACTGCCCTCCCCCCACACACAATCACTGCCCCCCCACACAGACTCACTGCCCTCCCCCCCCACACTCACAGTCACTGCCCTCACCCCCACACACACTCACTGCCCTCCCCCCACACTCACACTCACTGCCTTCCCCCGACACACACACTCACTGCCCTCCCCCCCACACACACTCATTGCTCTCCCCCCACACACACTCACTGCCCTCCCCCCACACTCACATTCACTGCCCTCCCCCGACACACACACTCACTGCCCTCCCCCAACACACACTCACTGCCCCCCCACACACACTCACTGCCCTCCCCCCACACACACACTCACTGCCCTCACCCCCACACACACTCACTGCCCTCCCCCCACACTCACACTCACTGCCCTCCCCCCACACTCACACTCACTGCCCTCCCCACACACACTCACTGCCCTCCCCCCCACACACACTCACTGCCCTCCATCCCACACACTCACTGCCCTCCCCCCAACACACACTCACTGCCCTCCCACATACACTCACTGCCCTCACCTCCACACTCACACTCACTGCCCTCCCCCCACACACACTCACTGACCCCCACACACACACGCACTGCCCTCCCCCCACACACAATCACTGCCCCCCCACACAGACTCACTGCCCTCCCCCCCCACACTCACAGTCACTGCCCTCCCCACACACACTCACTGCCCTCCCCCCACACACACTCACTGCCCTCCTACCCACACACTCACTGCCCTCCCCAAACACACACTCACTGCCCCCCCACACACACTCACTGCCCTCCCCCCACACTCACACTCACTGCCCTCCCCCCACACACACTCACTGACCCCCACACACACACTCACTGCCCTCCCCCCACACACACTCACTGCCCTCGCCCCCCACACACTCACTGCTCTCCCCCCCCACACACTCACTGCCCTCCCCCACACTCACACTCACTGCCCTCTCCCCCACACACACTCACTGCCCTCCCCCCCACACTCACACTCACTGCCCTCCCCCCCACACATTCACTGACCCCCCACACATACTCACTGCCCTCCCCCGCACACACACTCACTGCCCCCCCCACATACACACTCACTGCCCTCCCCCCCACACACACTCACTGCCATCCCCCCACACTCACACTCACTGCCCTCCCCCCCACACACATTCACTGACCCCCACACACACACTCACTGCTCTCCCCCCCACACACACTCACTGCCCTCCCCCCACAGACACTCACTGCCCCCTCCCACACACACACACACTGCTCTCCCCCCACACTCACACTCACTGCTCTCCCCCCACACACACTCACTGACCCCCACACACACATTCACTGCCCTCCCCCACACACACACTCACTGCCCTCCCCCCACACACACACTCACTGCCCCCCCCACACACACTCACTGCCCTCCCCCCCACACTCACACTCACTGCCCTCCCCCCACACACACTCACTGCCCTTCCCCCCACACACACTCACTGCCGTCCTCCCCACACACACACTCACTGCCCTCCCCCACACACTCTCACTGCCCCCCCCCCACACACACTCACTGCCCTCCCCCCCCACACACTCACTGCCCCCCACACACACTCACTGCCCTCCCCCCACACACACTCACTGCCCCCCACACACACTCACTGCCCTCCCCAACACACACACTCACTGCCCTCCCCCCACACACACTCACTGCCCTCCTACCCACACACTCACTGCCCTCCCCAAACACACACTCACTGCCCCCCCACACACACTCACTGCCCTCCCCCCACACTCACACTCACTGCCCTCCCCCCACACACACTCACTGACCCCCACACACACACTCACTGCCCTCCCCCCACACACACTCACTGCCCTCGCCCCCCACACACTCACTGCTCTCCCCCCCCACACACTCACTGCCCTCCCCCACACTCACACTCACTGCCCTCTCCCCCACACACACTCACTGCCCTCCCCCCCACACTCACACTCACTGCCCTCCCCCCCACACATTCACTGACCCCCCACACATACTCACTGCCCTCCCCCGCACACACACTCACTGCCCCCCCCACATACACACTCACTGCCCTCCCCCCCACACACACTCACTGCCATCCCCCCACACTCACACTCACTGCCCTCCCCCCCACACACATTCACTGACCCCCACACACACACTCACTGCTCTCCCCCCCACACACACTCACTGCCCTCCCCCCACAGACACTCACTGCCCCCTCCCACACACACACACACTGCTCTCCCCCCACACTCACACTCACTGCTCTCCCCCCACACACACTCACTGACCCCCACACACACATTCACTGCCCTCCCCCACACACACACTCACTGCCCTCCCCCCACACACACACTCACTGCCCCCCCCCACACACACTCACTGCCCTCCCCCCCACACTCACACTCACTGCCCTCCCCCCACACACACTCACTGCCCTTCCCCCCACACACACTCACTGCCGTCCTCCCCACACACACACTCACTGCCCTCCCCCACACACTCTCACTGCCCCCCCCCCCACACACACTCACTGCCCTCCCCCCCCACACACTCACTGCCCCCCACACACACTCACTGCCCTCCCCCCACACACACTCACTGCCCCCCACACACACTCACTGCCCTCCCCAACACACACACTCACTGCCCTCCCCCCCACACTCACACTCACTGCCCTCCCCCCACACACACTCACTGCCCCCCCACACACACACTCACTGCCCTCCCGCACACACACTCACTGCCCTCCCCCCACACTCACACTCACTGCCCTCCCCACACACACTCACTGCCCTCCCCCCCACACACACTCACTGCCCTCCACCCCACACACTCACTGCCCTCCCCCCAACACACACTCACTGCCCCCCCACACACACTCACTGCCCTCCCCCCCACACTCACACTCACTGCCCTCCCCCAACACACACTCACTGAACCCCACACACACACTGACTGCCCTCCCCCCACACACACTCACTGCCCCCCCACACACACTCACTGCCCTCCCCCCCACACTCACAGTCACTGCCCTCCCCACACACACTCACTGCCCTCCCCCCCACACACACTCACTGCCCTCCTACCCACACACTTACTGCCCTCCCCAAACACACACTCACTGCCCCCCCACACACACTCACTGCCCTCCCCCCACACTCACACTCACTGCCCTCCCCCCACACACACTCACTGACCCCCACACACACACTCACTGCCCTCCCCCCACACACACTCACTGCCCTCGCCCCCCACACACTCACTGCTCTCCGCCCCACACACTCACTGCCCTCCCCCCACAGACACTCACTGCCCCCTCACACACACACTCACTGCTCTCCCCCACACACACTCACTGCTCTCCCCCCACACTCACACTCACTGCCCTCTCCCCCACACACACTCACTGCCCTCCCCCCCACACTCACACTCACTGCCCTCCCCCCCACACATTCACTGACCCCCCACACATACTCACTGCCCTCCCCCCCACACACACTCACTGCCCTCCCCCCACACTCACACTCACTGCCCTCCCCCCCACACACATTCACTGACCCCCACACACACACTCACTGCTCTCCCTCCACACACACTCACTGCCCTCCCCCCACAGACACTCACTGCCCCCTCCCACACACACACTCACTGCTCTCCCCCACACACACTCACTGCTCTCCCCCCACACTCACACTCACTGCCCTCTCCCCCACACACACTCACTGCCCTCCCCCCCACACTCACACTCACTGCCCTCCCCCCCACACATTCACTGACCCCCCACACATACTCACTGCCCTCCCCCCCACACACACTCACTGCCCTCCCCCCACACTCACACTCACTGCCCTCCCCCCCACACACATTCACTGACCCCCACACACACACTCACTGCTCTCCCTCCACACACACTCACTGCCCTCCTCCCCACACACACTCACTGCCCTCCTCCCCACACACACTCACTGCCCTCCCCCACACACACACTCACTGCCCTCCCCCCACACACAGTCACTGCCCTCCCCCCCACACACACACTCACTGCCCTCCCCCCCACACTCACACTCACTGCCCTCCCCCCACACACACTCACTGCCCCCCTGCACACACACACTCACTGCCCTCCCCCCCACACACACTCACTGCCCTCCCCTCACACACACTCACTGCCCTCCCCCCACACACTCTCACTGCACCCCCCTCACACACACTCACCGCCCTCCCCCCACACACACTCACTGCCCCCCCCCCACACACACTCACTGCCCTCCCCCCCACACACACACTCACTGCCCTCCCCCAACACACACTCACTGCCCTCCCCCCACACACACAAACTGCCCTCCCCCCACAGAAACTCACTGCCCTCCCCCCACACACACTCACTGCCCTCCCCCCCACACAAACTCACTGCCACCCCACACACACTCACTGCCCCCACAACACACACTCACTGCTCTCCCCCCCACACACACACTCACTGCCCTCCCCCACACACACACTCACTGCCCTCCCCCCACACACACTCACTGCCCTCCCCCCACACACACACACTGCCCTCCCCCCCACACACACACACTGCCCTCCCCACCACACACACACTCACTGCCCCCCCCACACACACACTCTCTGCCCTCCCCCCACACACACTCACTGCCCTCCCCCCACACACACTCACTGCCCTCCCCCCACACACACTCACTGCTCTCCCCCACACACACTCACTGCCCTCCCCCACACACACTCACTGCCCTCCTCCCCACACAAACTTACTGCCCTCCCCCCACACACACACTCACTGCCCTCCCCCCAGACACACTCACTGCCCTCCCCCCACACTCACACTCACTGCCCTCCCCCCACACACACTCACTGACCCCCACACACACACTCACTGCCCTCCCCCCACACACACTCACTGCCCTCGCCCCCCACACACTCACTGCTCTCCCACCCCACACACTCACTGCCCTCCCCCCACAGACACTCACTGCCCCCTCACACACACACTCACTGCTCTCCCCCACACACACTCACTGCTCTCCCCCCACACTCACACTCACTGCCCTCTCCCCCACACACACTCACTGCCCTCCCCCCCACACTCACACTCACTGCCCTCCCCCTCACACATTCACTGACCCCCCACACATACTCACTGCCCTCCCCCCCACACACACTCACTGCCCCCCCCCCACACACACACTCACTGCCCTCCCCCCCACACACACTCACTGCCCTCCCCCCACACTCACACTCACTGCCCTCCCCCCCACACACATTCACTGACCCCCACACACACACTCACTGCTCTCCCCCACACACACTCACTGCCCTCCCCCCACAGACACTCACTGCCCCCTCCCACACACACACACACTGCTCTCCCCCCACACTCACACTCACTGCCCTCCCCCCACACACACTCACTGACCCCCACACACACATTCACTGCCCTCCCCCCACACACACACACACTACCCTCCCCCCACACACACACTCACTGCCCCCCCCACACACACTCACTGCCCTCCCCCGCACACTCACACTCACTGCCCTCCCCCCACACACACTCACTGCCCTTCCCCCCACACACACTCACTGCCGTCCTCCCCACACACACACTCACTGCCCTCCCCCCACACACACTCACTGCCTCCCCCACACACATACTCACTGCCCTCCCCCCACACACACTCACTGCCCCCCACACACACTCACTGCCCTCCCCCACACACACTCACTGCCCCCCCACACACACTCACTGCCCTCCCCAACACACACACTCACTGCCCTCCCCCCCACACTCACACTCACTGCCCTCCCCCCACACACACTCACTGACCCCCACACACACATTCACTGCCCTCCCCCCACACACACACACACTACCCTCCCCCCACACACACACTCACTGGCCCCCCCACACACACTCACTGCCCTCCCCCGCACACTCACACTCACTGCCCTCCCCCCACACACACTCACTGCCCTTCCCCCCACACACACTCACTGCCGTCCTCCCCACACACACACTCACTGCCCTCCCCCCACACACACTCACTGCCTCCCCCACACACATACTCACTGCCCTCCCCCCACACACACTCACTGCCCCCCACACACACTCACTGCCCTCCCCCACACACACTCACTGCCCCCCCACACACACTCACTGCCCTCCCCAACACACACACTCACTGCCCTCCCCCCCACACTCACACTCACTGCCCTCCCCCCACACACACTCACTGCCCCCCCCCACACACACTCACTGCCCTCCCGCACACACACTCACTGCCCCCCCACACTCACACTCACTGCCCTCCCCCACACACATTCACTGCCCTCCCCCCCACACACACACTAACTGCCCTCCCCACACACACACTCACTGTCCTCCCCACACACACACTCACTGCCCTCCCCCCACACACACTCACTGCCCTCCCCCCCACACACACACTCACTGCCCTCCCCCACACACACTCACTGCCCTCCCCCCACACACACACTCACTGCCCTCCCCCCACACACACTCACTGCCCTCCTCCCCACACACACTCACTGCCCTCCTCCCCACACACACTCACTGCCCCCCCCACACACACACTCACTGCCCTCCCCCCACACACAGTCACTGCCCTCCCCCCCACACACACACTCACTGCCCTCCCCCCCACACTCACACTCACTGCCCTCCCCCCACACACACTCACTGCCCCCCTGCACACACACTCATTGCCCTCCCCCCCACACACACTCACTGCCCTCCCCTCACACACACTCACTGCCCTCCCCCCACACACTCTCACTGCACCCGCCTCACACACACTCACTGCCCTCCCCCCACACACACTCACTGCCCTCCCCCCCACACACACACTCACTGCCCTCCCCCAACACACACTCACTGCCCTCCCCCCCCACACACACACACTGCCCTCCCCCCACAGAAACTGACTGCCCTCCCCCCACACACACTCACTGCCCTCCCCCCCACACAAACTCACTGCCACCCCACACACACTCACTGCCCCCACAACACACACTCACTGCTCTCCCCCCACACACACACTCACTGCCCTCCCCCACACACACACTCACTGCCCTCCCCCCACACACACTCACTGCCCTCCCCCCACACACACACACTGCCCTCCCCCACACACACACACTGCCCTCCCCACCACACACACACTCACTGCCCCCCACCCCACACACACACTCTCTGCCCTCCCCCCACACACACTCACTGCCCTCCCCCCACACACACTCACTGCCCTCCCCCCACACACACTCACTGCCCTCCCCCACACACACTCACTGCCCTCCCCCCACACACACTCACTGCCCTCCTCCCCACACACACTTACTGCCCTCCCCCCACACACACACTCACTGCCCTCCCCCCAGACACACTCAGTGCCCTCCCCCCCACACACACTCACTGCCGTCCTCCCCACACACACTCACTGCCCTCCCCCCACACACACACTCACTGCCCTCCCCCCACACACACTCACTGCCCTCCCCCCCACACACACTCACTGCCACCCCACACACACTCACTGCCCCCACAACACACACTCACTGCTCTCCCCCCCACACACACTCACTGCCCTCCCCCACACACACACTCACTGCCCTCCCCCCCACACACACTCACTGCCCTCCCCCCACACAAACTCACTACCCTCCCCCCACACACACACTCACTGCCCTCCCCCCCACACACACACTGCCCTCCCCACCACACACACACTCACTGCCCCCCCCACACACACAATCTCTGCCCTCCCCCCACACACACTCACTGCCCTCCCCCCACACACACTCACTGCCCTCCCCCACACACACTCACTGCCCTCCCCCCACACACACTCACTGCCCTCCTCCCCACACACACTCACTGCCCTCCCCCCACACACACTCACTGCCCTCCCACCCGCACACCAACACTGCCCTCCCCACCACACACACACTCACTGCCCTCCCCCCACACACACTCACTGCCCTCCCCCCACACACACACTCACTGCCCTCCCCCACACACACTCACTGCCCTCCCCCCCACACACACTCACTGCCACTCCACACACACTCACTGCCCCCACAACACACACTCACTGCTCTCCCCCCCACACACACATTCACTGCCCTCCCCCACACACACACTCACTGCCCTCCCCCCAACACACACTCACTGCCCTCCCCCCACACACACTCACTGCCCTCCCCCACACACACACTCACTGCCCTCCCCCCCACACACACACACTGCCCTCCCCACCACACACACACTCACTGCCCCCCCACACACACACTCTCTGCCCTCCCCCCACACACACTCACTGCCCTCCCCCACACACACTCACTGCCCTCCCCCACACACACTCACTGCCCTCCCCCCACACACACTCACTGCCCTCCTCCCCACACGCACTCACTGCCCTCCCCCCCACACACACTCACTGCCCTCCCCCCCACACACACACACTGCCCTCCCCACCACACACACACTCACTGCCCTCCCCCCACACACACTCACTGCCCTCCCCCCACACACACACTCACTGCCCTACCCCCCACACACACACACTGCCCTCCCCACCACACACATACTCACTGCCCCCTCCACACACACACTCTCTGCCCTCCCCCCACACACACTCACTGCCCTCCCCCCCACACACACTCACTGCCCTCCCCCCACACACACTCACTGCCCTCCTCCCCACACACACTCACTGCCCTCCCCCCACACACACACTCACTGCCCTCCCCCCACACTCACACTCACTGCCCTCCCCCCACACACACTCACTGACCCCCACACACACACTCAATGCCCTCCCCCCACACACACTCACTGCCCTCGCCCCCCACACACTCACTGCTCTCCCACCCCACACACTCACTGCCCTCCCCCCACAGACACTCACTGCCCCCTCACACACACACTCACTGCTCTCCCCCACACACACTCACTGCTCTCCCCCCACACTCACACTCACTGCCCTCTCCCCCACACACACTCACTGCCCTCCCCCCACACACACTCACTGCCCTCCCCCACACACACACGAACTGCCCCCCCCACACACTCACTGCCCTCTCCCCCCCACACACACACTCACAGCCTTCTCCCCCCCATACACACACACACTGCCCTCCCCCACACACACTCACTGCCCTCCCCCCACACATACGCAATGCCCTCCCCCCCACACACACTCACTGCCACCCCAAACACACTCACTGCCCCCAAACACACACTCACTGCTCTCTCCCCCCCACACACACTCACTGCCCTCCCCCACACACACACTCACTGCCCCTCCCCCCCTCACACACTCACTGCCCTCCCCCACACACACACTCACTACCCTCCCCCCACACACACACACTGCCCTCCCCACCACACACTCTCACAGCCCCCCCCACACACACGCTCTCTGCTCTCCCCCCACACACACTCACTGCCCTCCCCCCCACACACACTCACTGCCCTCCCCCCACACACACTCACTGCCCTCCCCCCCACACACACTCACTGCCCACCTCCCCACACACACTCACTGCCCTTCTCCCACACACACACTCACTGTCCTCCCCCCACACACACACTCCGTGCCCCCCCCCACACACACACTGCCCTCCCCCCCCCACACACACACTCACTGCCCTCCCTCCCACACACACTCACTGCCCTCCCCCCCACACACACTCACTGCCCTCCCCTCCACGCACACTCACTACCCCCCCCACACACATACTCACTCCCCTCTCCCCACACACACTCACTGTCCTCCCTCCCACACACTCACTGCCCTCCCCCACACACACACACTCACTGCCCTCCCCCCACACACACACACTCACTGCCCTCCCCCACACACACTCACTGCCCTCCCTCCCACACACTCACTGCCCTCCCCCCACACACACACTCACTGCCCTCCCCCCACACACACACTCACTGCCCTCCCCCCCACACACTCACTGCCCTCCACCCACACACATACACTGCCCTCCCCCCCCGCACACACACACTCACTGCCCTCCCCCACACACACACTCACTGCCGTCCCCCCCCACACACACTCAGTGCCCTCCCCCCCACACACACTCACTGCCCTCCCCCCCACACACACACACTGTCCTCCCCCCACACACACTCACTGCCCCCCCACACACATACTCACTGCCCCCCCACACACACTCACTGCCCTCCCCCCCACACACACTCACTGCCCTCCCCCCCACATACACTCACTGCCGCCCCACACACACAAACTGCCCACCCCCCCACACACATTCACTGCCCTCCCCCCTCCCCACACACACACACTCACTGCCCCCCCCACACACACTCACTGCCCCCCCCCCCACACACACACACTGCCCTCCCCCCACACACACACTCACTGCCCCCCCCACATACACACATTCACTGCTCCCCCACACACATACTCACTCCCCTCTCCCCACACACACTCACTGTCCTCCCTCCCACACACTCACTGCCCTCCCCCACACACACACTCACTGCCCTCCCCCCACACACACACACTCACTGCCCTCCCCCACACACACACACACTCACAGCCCTCCCCCACACACACTCACTGCCCTCCCTCCCACACACTCACTGCCCTCCCCCCACACACACACTGCCCCCACAACACACACTCACTGCTCTCCCCCCACACACACACTCACTGCCTTCCCCCACACACACACTCACTGCCCTCCCCCCACACACACTCACTGCCCTCCCCCCACACACACACACTGCCCTCCCCCCCCCACACACACACTGCCCTCCCCACCACACACACACTCACTGCCCCCCACCCCACACACACACTCTCTGCCCTCCCCCCACACACACTCACTGCCCTCCCCCCACACACACTCACTGCCCTCCCCCACACACACTCACTGCCCTCCTCCCCACACACACTTACTGCCCTCCCCCCACACACACACTCATTGCCCTCCCCCCAGACACACTCACTGCCCTCCCCCCCACACACACTCACTGCCGTCCTCCCCACACACACTCACTGCCCTCCCCCCACACACACACTCACTGCCCTCCCCCCACACACACTCACTGCCCTCCCCCCCACACACACTCACTGCCACCCCACACACACTCACTGCCCCCACAACACACACTCACTGCTCTCCCCCCCACACACACACTCACTGACCTCCCCCACACACACACTCACTGCCCTCCCCCCCACACACACTCACTGCCCTCCCCCCACACACACTCACTGCCCTCCCCCCCCACACACACACACTGCCCTCCCCCACACACACAATCTCTGCCTCCCCCCACACACTCACTGCCCTCCCCCACACACACTCACTGCCCTCCCCCACACACACTCACTGCCCTCCCCCCACACACACTCACTGCCCTCCTCCCCACACACACTCACTGCCCTCCCCCCCACACACACTCACTGCCCTCCCCCCCACACACAAACACTGCCCTCCCCACCACACACACACTCACTGCCCTCCCCCCACACACACTCACTGCCCTCCTCCCCACACACACTCACTGCCCTCCCCCCCACACACACTCACTGCCCTCCCCCCCACACACAAACACTGCCCTCCCCACCACACACACACTCACTGCCCTCCCCCCACACACAATCACTGCCCTCCCCCCACACACACACTCACTGCCCTCCCCCCACACACACTCACTGCCCTCCCCCCCACACACACTCACTGCCACCCCACACACACTCACTGCCCCCACAACACACACTCACTGCTCTCCCCCCCACACACACACTCACTGCCCTCCCCCACACACACACTCACTGCCCTCCCCCCCACACACACTCACTGCCCTCCCCCCACACACACTCACTGCCCTCCCCCCACACACACACTCACTGCCCTCCCCCCCACACACACACTGCCCTCCCCACCACACACACACTCACTGCCCCCCCCACACACACACTCTCTGCCCTCCCCCCACACACACTCACTGCCCTCCCCCCACACACACTCACTGCCCTCCCCCACACACACTCACTGCCCTCCCCCCACACACACTCACTGCCCTCCTCCCCACACACACTCACTGCCCTCGCCCCCACACACACTCCCTGCCCTCCCCCCCACACACACACACTGCCCTCCCCACCACACCCACACTCACTGCCCTCCCCCCACACACACTCACTGCCCTCCCCCCACACACACACTCACTGCCCTACCCCCCCCACACACCCACTGCCCTCCCCACCACACACACACTCACTGCCCCCTCCACACACACACTCTCTGCCCTCCCCCCACACACACTCTCTGCCCTCCCCCACACACACTCACTGCCCTCCCCCCACACACACTCACTGCCCTCCTCCCCACACACACTCACTGCCCTCCCCCCACACACACACTCACTGCCCTCCCCCCAGACACACTCACTGTCCTCCCCCCACACACACACTTACTGCCCTCCCCCCCACACTCACACTCACTGCCCTCCCCCCCACACACACTCTCTGCCCCCCCGCACACACACACTCACTGCCCTCCGCCCCCCCCACACACTCACTGCCCCCCCACACACTCACTGCCCTCCCCTCACACACACTCACTGCCCTCCCCCACACACTCTCACTGCACCCCCCCCACACACACTCACTGCCCTCCCCCCCACACACACTCACTGCCCTCCCCCCCACACTCACACTCACTGCCCTCCCCCCACACACACTCACTGCCCTCCCCCCCACACACACGAACTGCCCCCCCCACACACTCACTGCCCTCTCCCCCCCACACACACACTCACAGCCCTCTCCCCCCCACACACACACACACTGCCCTCCCCCACACACACTCACTGCCCTCCCCCCACACATACGCACTGCCCTCCCCCCCACACACACTCACTGCCACCCCAAACACACTCACTGCCCCCACAACACACACTCACTGCTCTCTCCCCCCCACACACACTCACTGCCCTCCCCCACACACACACTCACTGCCCCTCCCCCACACACACTCACTGCCCTCCCCCACACACACACTCACTACCCTCCCCCCCACACACACACACCGCCCTCCCCACCACACACACACTCACTGCCCTCCCCCCACACACACTCACTGCCCTCCCCCCCACACACACGAACTGCCCCCCCCACACACTCACTGCCCTCTTCCCCCCCACACACACACTCACAGCCCTCTCCCCCCCACACACACACACACTGCCCTCCCCCACACACACTCACTGCCCTCCCCCCACACATACGCACTGCCCTCCCCCCCACACACACTCACTGCCACCCCAAAAACACTCACTGCCCCACAACACACACTCACTGCTCTCTCCCCCCCACACACACTCACTGCCCTCCCCCACACACACACTCACTGCCCCTCCCCCACACACACTCACTGCCCTCCCCCACACACACACTCACTACCCTCCCCCCCACACACACACACCGCCCTCCCCACCACACACTCTCACTGCCCCCCCCACACACACGCTCTCTGCCCCCCCCCACACACACGCTCTCTGCCCTCCCCCCACACACACTCACTGCCCTCCCCCCCACACACACTCACTGCCCTCCCCCCACACACACTCACTGCCCTTCCCCCCACACACACTCACTGCCCACCTCCCCACACACACTCACTGCCCTCCTCCCACACACACACTCACTGCCCTCCCCCCACACACACACTCTGTGCCCCCCCCCCACACACACACTGCCCTCCATCCCCACACACACACTCACTGCCCTCCCTCCCACACACACTCACTGCCCTCCCCCCCACACACACTCACTGCCCTCCCCTCCACGCACACTCACTGCCCCCCCCACACACATACTCACTCCCCTCTCCCCACACACACTCACGGTCCTCCCTCCCACACACTCACTGCCCTCCCCCACACACACACACTCACTGCCCTCCCCCCACACACACACACTCACTGCCCTCCCCCACACACACTCACTGCCCTCCCTCCCACACACTCACTTCCCTCCCCCCACACACACACTCACTGCCCTCCCCCACACACACACTCACTGCCCTCCCCCCCACACACTCACTGCCCTCCACCCACACACATACACTGCCCTCCCCCCCCGCACACACACACTCACTGCCCTCCCCCACACACACACTCACTGCCCCCCCACACACACACTCACTGCCCCCCCACACACATTCACTGCCCTCCCCCCTCCCCACACACACACACTCACTGCCCTCCCCACATACACATTCACTGTCCCCCCCACACACACTCACTGCCCCCCCCCACACACACACACTGCCCTCCCCCCACACACACACTCACTGCCCCCCCCCACATACACACATTCACTGCTCCCCCACACAGATACTCACTCCCCTCTCCCCACACACACTCACTGTCCTCCCTCCCACACACTCACTGCCCTCCCCCACACACACACTCACTGCCCTCCCCCACACACACTCACTGCCCTCCCTCCCACACACTCACTGCCCTCCCCCACACACACACTGCCCCCACAACACACACTCACTGCTCTCCCCCCCACACACACACACTCACTGCCCTCCCCCACACACACACTCACTGCCCTCCACCCACACACACTCACTGCCCTCCCCCCACACACACACACTGCCCTCCCCCCCACACACACACACTGCCCTCCCCACCACACACACACTCACTGCCCCCCACCCCACACACACACTCTCTGCCCTCCCCCCACACACACTCACTGCCCTCCCCCCACACACACTCACTGCCCTCCCCCCACACACACTCACTGCCCTCCTCCCCACACACACTTACTGCCCTCCCCCCACACACACACTCACTGCCCTCCCCCCAGACACACTCACTGCCCTCCCCCCCACACACACTCACTGCCGTCCTCCCCACACACACTCACTGCCCTCCCCCCACACACACACTCACTGCCCTCCCCCCACACACACTCACTGCCCTCCCCCCCACACACACTCACTGCCACCCCACACACACTCACTGCCCCCACAACACACACTCACTGCTCTCCCCCCCACACACACACTCACTGCCCTCCCCCACACACACACTCACTGCCCTCCCCCCACACACACTCACTGCCCTCCCCCCACACACACTCACTGCCCTCCCCCCCCACACACACACTGCCCTCCCCCACACACACAATCTCTGCCCTCCCCCACACACACAATCTCTGCCCTCCCCCCACACACTCACTGCCCTCCCCCCACACACACTCACTGCCCTCCCCCACACACACTCACTGCCCTCCCCCCACACACACTCACTGCCCTCCTCCCCACACACACTCACTGCCCTCCCCCCCACACACACTCACTGCCCTCCCCCCCACACACAAACACTGCCCTCCCCACCACACACACACTCACTGCCCTCCCCCATACACACTCACTGCCCTCCCCCCACACACACACTCACTGCCCTCCCCCCACACACACTCACTGCCCTCCCCCCCACACACACTCACTGCCACCCCACACACACTCACTGCCCCCACAACACACACTCACTGCTCTCCCCCCCACACACACACTCACTGCCCTCCCCCACACACACACTCACTGCCCTCCCCCCCACACACACTCACTGCCCTCCCCCCACACACACTCACTGCCCTCCCCCCACACACACACTCACTGCCCTCCCCCCCACACACACTGCCCTCCCCACCACACACACACTCACTGCCCCCCCCACACACACACTCTCAGCCCTCCCCCCACACACACTCACTGCCCTCCCCCCACACACACTCACTGCCCTCCCCCACACACACTCACTGCCCTCCCCCCACACACACTCACTGCCCTCCTCCCCACACACACTCACTGCCCTCGCCCCCACACACACTCCCTGCCCTCCCCCCCACACACACACACTGCCCTCCCCACCACACACACACTCACTGCCCTCCCCCCACACAAACTCACTGCCCTCCCCCCACACACACACTCACTGCCCTACCCCCCACACACACACACTGCCCTCCCCACCACACACACACTCACTGCCCCCTCCACACACACACTCTCTGCCCTCCCCCCACACACACTCACTGCCCTCCCCCACACACACTCACTGCCCTCCCCCCACACACACTCACTGCCCTCCTCCCCACACACACTCACTGCCCTCCCCCACACACACACTCACTGCCCTCCCCCCAGACACACTCACTGTCCTCCCCCCCACACACACACTTACTGCCCTCCCCCCCACACTCACACTCACTGCCCTCCCCCCCACACACACTCTCTGCCCCCCCGCACACACACACTCACTGCCCTCCGCCCCCCCCACACACTCACTGCCCCCCCACACACTCACTGCCCTCCCCTCACACACACTCACTGCCCTCCCCCACACACTCTCACTGCACCCCCCCCACACACACTCACTGCCCTCCCCCCCACACACACTCACTGCCCTCCCCCCCACACACACACTCACTGCCCTTCCCCCACACACACTCACTGCCCTCCCCCCCACACACACAAACTGCCCCCCCCACACACTCACTGCCCTCTCCCCCCCACATACACACTCACAGCCCTCTCCCCCCCACACACACACACACTGCCCTCCCCCACACACACTCACTGCCCTCCCCCCACACATACGCACTGCCCTCCCCCCCACACACACTCACTGCCACCCCAAACACACTCACTGCCCCCACAACACACACTCACTGCTCTCTCCCCCCCACACACACTCACTGCCCTCCCCCACACACACACTCACTGCCCCTCCCCCCCACACACACTCACTGCCCCTCCCCCCCACACACACTCACTGCCCTCCCCCACACACACACTCACTACCCTCCCCCCCACACACACACACTGCCCTCCCCACCACACACTCTCACTGCCCCCCCCACACACACGCTCTCTGCCCTCCCCCCACACACACTCACTGCCCTCCCCCCCACACACACTCACTGCCCTCCCCCACACACACTCACTGCCCTCCCCCCCACACACACTCACTGCCCACCTCCCCACACACACTCACTGCCCTCCTCCCACACACACACTCACTGCCCTCCCCCCACACACACACTCCGTGCCCCCCCCACACACACACTGCCCTCCCCCCCCACACACACACTCACTGCCCTCCCTCCCACACACACTCACTGCCCTCCCCCCCACACACACTCACTGCCCTCCCCTCCACGCACACTCACTGCCCCCCCACACACATACTCACTCCCCTCTCCCCACACACACTCACTGTCCTCCCTCCCACACACTCACTGCCCTCCCCCACACACACACACTCACTGCCCTCCCCCCACACACACACACTCACTGCCCTCCCCCACACACACTCACTGCCCTCCCTCCCACACACTCACTGCCCTCCCCCCACACACACACTCACTGCCCTCCCCCCACACACACACTCACTGCCCTCCCCCCCACACACTCACTGCCCTCCACCCACACACATACACTGCCCTCCCCCCCCGCACACACACACTCACTGCCCTCCCCCACACACACACTCACTGCCCCCCCCCACACACACACTCACTGCCCCCCCACACACACTCGCTGCCCTCCCCCCCACACACACTCACTGCCCTCCCCCCCACATACACTCACTGCCCCCCCACACACACAAACTGCCCACCCCCCCACACACATTCACTGCCCTCCCCCCTCCCCACACACACACACTCACTGCCCTCCCCACACACACATTCACTGCCCCCCCCACACACACTCACTGCCCCCCCCCACACACACACACTGCCCTCCCCCCACACACACCCTCACTGCCCCCCCCCACATACACACATTCACTGCTCCCCCCACACAGATACTCACTCCCCTCTCCCCACACACACTCACTGTCCTCCCTCCCACACACTCACAGCCCTCCCCCACACACACACTCACTGCCCTCCCCCCACACACACACACTCACTGCCCTCCCCCACACACACACTCACTGACCTCCCCCCACACACACACTCACTGCCCTCCCCCCCACACACTCACTGCCCTCCCCCCACACACATACAGTGCCCTCCCCCCCCGCACACACACACTCACTGCCCTCCCCCACACACACACTCACTGCCGTCCCCCCCACACACACTCAGTGCCCTCCCCCCCACACACACTCACTGCCCTCCCCCCCACACACACACACTGTCCTCCCCCCACACACACTCACTGCCCCCCCACACACACACTCACTGCCCCCCCACACACACTCACAGCCCTCCCCCCCACACACACTCAGTGCCCTCCCCCCCACATACACACACTGCCCCCCCACACACACACACTGCCCACCCCCCCACACACATTCACTGCCCTCCCCCTCCCCACACACACACACTCACTGCCCTCCCCCACACACACACTCACTGCCCTCCCCCCCACACACACACTCACTGCTCCCCCCCCCACACACACACACACTGCCCTCCCCCCACACACACACTAACTGCCCCCCCCACATACACACATTCACTGCTCCCCCCACACACTGATTGCCCCCCCACACACACACTCATTGCACTCCCCCCACACAGACACTCACTGCCCACCCCCCCACACACACTCACTGCCCTCCCCCCACACACACTCACTGCCCTCCCCCCCCACACACTCACTGCCCACCCCCCCACACACACTCACTGCCCTCCCCCCACACACACTCACTGCCCTTCCCCCCACACACACTCACTGCCCACCCCCCACACACACTCACTGCCCTCCCCCCACACACACTCACTGCCCACCCCCCCACACACACTCACTGCCCTCCCCCCACACACACTCACTGCCCTCCCCCCACACACATACTCACTGCCCTCCCCCCCACACACACTCACTGCCCTCCACCCCACACGCACTCACTGCCCCACCACACACACTCTCACTGCCCTCCCCCCCACACAGACACTCACTGCCCCCCCACACACACTCACTGCCCTCCCCCCACACACACACTCACTGCCCTCCCCCCCACACAGATACTCACTGCCCCCCCCACACACACTCACTGCCCTCCCCCCACACACACTCACTGCCCTCCCCCCACACACACTCACAGCCCACCCCCCCACACACACTCACTGCCCTCCCCCCACACACACTCACTGCCCTCCCCCCACACACATACTCACTGCCCTCCCCCCCACACACACTCACTGCCCTCCACCCCACACGCACTCACTGCCCCACCACACACACTCTCACTGCCCTCCCCCCCACACAGACACTCACTGCCCCCCCACACACACTCACTGCCCTCCCCCCACACACACACTCACTGCCCTCCCCCCCACACAGACACTCACTGCCCCCCCCACACACATTCACTGCTCCCCCCACACACTGATTGCCCCCCCACACACACACTCATTGCCCTCCCCCCACACAGACACTCACTGCCCACCCCCCCACACACACTCACTGCCCTCCCCCCCACACACACTCACTGCCCTCCCCCCCCACACACTCACTGCCCACCCCCCACACACACTCACTGCCCTCCCCCCCACACACACTCACTGCCCTCTCCCCCCACACACACTCACTGCCCACCCCCCACACACACTCACTGCCCTCCCCCCACACACACTCACTGCCCACCCCCCCACACACACTCACTGCCCTCCCCCCACACACACTCACTGCCCTCCCCCCACACACATACTCACTGCCCTCCCCCCCACACACACTCACTGCCCTCCACCCCACACGCACTCACTGCCCCACCACACACACTCTCACTGCCCTCCCCCCCACACAGACACTCACTGCCCCCCCACACACACTCACTGCCCTCCCCCCACACACACACTCACTGCCCTCCCCCCCACACAGACACTCACTGCCCCCCCACACACACTCACTGCCCTCCCCCCACACACACTCACTGCCCACCCCCCACACACACTCACTGCCCTCCCCCCCACACACACTCACTACCCTCCCCCCCACACACACACACTCACTGCCCTCCCCCCACACACACTCACTGCCCCCCCACACACACACACTCACTGCCCCCCCACACACACACACTCTCTGCCCTCACCCACACTCACTCACTGCCCCCCCACACACACACTCACTGCCCTCCCCCACACATACTCACTGCCCCCCCCCCACACACACACTCACTGCCCTCCCCCCACACACACTCACTGCCCCAACACACACACACACTCACTGCCCTCCCCCCACAGACACTCACTGCCCCCCCCACAGACACTCACTGCCCTCCCCCCCAAGACACACACTCACTGCCCTTCCCCCACACACACTCACTGCCCTCCCCCCCCACACACTCACTGCCCTCCCCCCCACACACTCACTGCCCTCCCCCCCAACACACATACTCACTGCCCCCCCAACACACACACTCACTGCCCCCCAACACACACACTCACTGCTCTCCCCCCACACACACTCACTGCCCTCCCCCCACACACACACTCACTGCCCTCCCCCACACACACTCACTGCCCCCCCACACACACACTCACTGCCCCCCACACACACCCACTGCCCCCCCCACACACACACTCACTGCCCTCCCCCCACACACACACTCAATGCCCCCCCCCACACACACTCACTGCCCCCCCCACACACACACTCACTGCCACTCCCCACACACACTCACTGCCCCCCCACACACACACTCACTGCCCTCCCCCCACACACACTCACTGCCCCCACACACACACTCACTGCCCTCACCCTCCACACACACTCACTGCCCTCCCCCCACACACACTCACTGCCCTCCCCCCCACACACTCACTGCCCTCCCCCCCAACACACACACTCACTGCCCCCCCCAACTCACACACTCACTGCCCCCACAACAAACACACTCACTGCTCTCCCCCACACACACTCACTGCCCTCACCCCCCACACACACTCACTGCCCTCCCCCCAACACACACTCACTGCCCTTCCCCCACACACACTCACTGCCCTCCCCCCCACACACTCACTGCCCTCCCCCCAACATACACACTCACTGCCCCCCCAAAACACACACTCACTGCCCCCCCAACACACACACTCACTGCCCTCCACCCACACACACTCACTGCCCCCCCCCACACACACACATTCACTGCCCTCCCCCCCACACACACTCACTGCCCTCCCCCACACACACTCACTGCCCCCCCCACAAACACACTCACTGCCCTCCCCCCACACACACACTCACTGCCCCCCCACACACGCACTCACTGCCGTCCCCCACACACACACTCACTGCCCCCCCCACACACACTCACTGCCCCCCCCCACACACACACTTTCTGCCCTCCCCACACACACACACTGCCCTCCCCCTGACACACACTCACTGCCCTCCCCCACACACACTCACTGCCCTCCCCCACACACACTCACTGCCCTCCCTCCCACACACTCACTGCCCTCCCCCCACACACATACACTCACTACCCTCCCCCCCCACAGACACTCACTGCCCCCCCCACACACATACTCACTGCCCTCTCCCCACACACACTCACTGTCCTCCCTCCCACACACTCACTGCCCTCCCCCACACACACACACTCACTGCCCTCCCCCCACACACACACACACTCACTGCCCTTCCCCACACACACACTCACTGCCCTCCCCCACACACACTCACTGCCCTCCCTCCCACACACTCACTGCCCTCCCCCCACACACACACTCACTGCCCTCCCCCCACACACACACTCACTGCCCTCCCCCCCACACACTCACTGCCCTCCCCCCACACACATACACTGCCCTCCCCCCCCGCACACACACACTCACTGCCCTCCCCCCCACACACACTCACTGCCCCCCCACACACACACTCACTGCCCCCCCACACACACTCACTGCCCTCCCCCCCACACACATTCACTGCCCTCCCCCCCCCACACACACACACTCACTGCCCTCCCCCCACACACACTCACTGCCCTCCCCCCACACACACTCACTGCCCCCCCACACACACACTCACTGCCCCCCCCACACACACTCACTGCCCTCCCCCCCACACACACTCAGTGCCCTCCCCCCCACATACACTCACTGCCCCCCCACACACACACACTGCCCACCCCCCACACACATTCACTGCCCTCCCCCCTCCCCACACACACACACTCACTGCCCTCCCCCCACACACACACTCACTGCCCCCCCACACACACTCACTGCCCTCACCCCCCACACACACTCACTGCCCTCTCCCCCACACACACAATCACTCCCCTCCCCCCCAACACACACACTCACTGCCCTCCACCCACACACACTCACTGCCCTCCCCCCACACACTCACTGCTCTCCCCCCCAACATACACACTCACTGCCCCCCCGAACACACACACTCACTGCCCCCCAACACACACACTCACTGCTCTCCCCCTACACACACTCACTGCCCCCCCACACACACACACTCACTGCCCTCACCCCCCACACACACTCACTGACCTCCCCCCCAACACACACACTCACTGCCCTTCCCCCACACACACTCACTTCCCTCCCCCCCACACACTCACTGCCCTCCCCCCCAACACACACACTCACTGCCCCCCCCAACACACACACTCACTGCCCCCCCCAACACACACACTCACTGCCCCCCCAACACACACACTCACTGCTCTCCCCCCACACTCACTCACTGCCCTCCCCCCACACACACACTCACTGCCCTCCCCCACACACACTCACTGCCCCCCCACACACACACTCACTGCCCTCCCACACACACTCACAGCCCCCCCACACACACACTCAGTGCCCTCCCCCCACACACACACTCAATGCCCCCCCCACACACACTCACTGCCCCCCCCACACACACACTCACTACAACCCCCCACACACACTCACTGCCCCCCCCCACACACTCACTGCCCTCCCCCACACACACTCACTGCCCCCACACACACACTCACTGCCCTCACCCCCCACACACACTTACTGCCCTCTCCCCCACACACACACTCACTCCCCTCCCCCCAACACACACACTCACTGCCCTCCCCCCACACACACTCACTGCCCTCCTCCCCACACACTCACTGCCCTCCCCCCTAACACACACACTCACTGCCCCCCCAACTCACACACTCACTGCCCCCCCCAACACACACACTCACTGCTCTCCCCCCACACACACTCACTGCCCCCCCCACACACACACACACTCACTGCCCTCACCCCCCACACACACTCACTGCCCTCCCCCCCAACACACACTCACTGCCCTTCCCCCACACACACTCACTGCCCTCCCCCCACACACTCACTGCCCTCCCCCAACATACACACTCACTGCCCCCCAAAAAACACACACTCACTGCCCCCCAACACACACACTCACTGCCCTCCCCCCACACACACTCACTGCACCCCCCACACACACACATTCACTGCCCTCCCCCCCACACACACTCACTGCCCTCCCCCACACACACTCACTGCCCCCCCCACACACACACTCACTGCCCTCCCCCCACACACACACTCACTGCCCCCCCACACACACACTCACTGCTCTCCCCCCACACACACCCACTGCCCTCCCCCCACACACACACTCACTGCCCCCCCACACACACTCACTGCCCCCCCACACACCCATTCACTGCCCTCCACCCCCACACACACTCACTGCCCCCCCCCCCCCACACACACACACACTCACTGCCCTCCCCCCCCAGTCACAAAAAAATCCCAGGCAGCGTTTCAGGGCCTTGGAGCAGTGGGGGAGGGGAAACTCCATGAGGGGGCGCATGCGTTCGGTATCTGGGCCTATGACTCCATCATGCACTACGTAGCCGAGGATGGCTAGACGGTCGGTGCTGAACACGCATTTGTCCTTGTAGTAGGTCAAGTTAAGGGTATTTGCGGTATGGAGGAATTTGCGGAGGTTGATGTCGTGGTCCAGCTGGTCGTGGCTGCAGATGGTGACGTTGTCGAGGTACGGAAACGTGGCCCGCAAACCGTACCGGTAACCATTCGGTCCATCTCCCATTGGAAGACCGAGACTCCATTTGTGACACCGAAGGGAACCCTTAGGAAGTGGTAGAGCCGCCCATCTGCTTCGAATGCAGTGTATTTGCGGTCGCCTGGGTGGATGGAGAGCTGGTGGTAGGCGGATTTCAGGTCCTCCGTGGAAAAGACCTTGTATTGTGCAATCTGATTGACCAAATCAGATATGCGGGGGAGAGGGTACGTGTCGAGCTGCGTATACCTGTTGATGGTCTGATTATAATCGATGACCATCCTGTGCTTCTCCCCGGTCTTTACAACCACTACCTGAGCTCTCTAGGGGCTGTTGCTCGCCTCGATAACACCTTCTTTCAGTAGCCGCTGGACTTCCGACCTAATGAAGGTCCGGCCCTGGTCACTGTGCCGTCTGCTCCTAGTGCCGACGGGTTTGCAATCCGGGGTGAGGTTCGCAAAAAGGGAAGGCGGGTCGACCTAGAGGGCCGCGAGGCTGCAGACAGTGAGGGGGGGTATAGGGCCGCCAAATTTAAACACCCCCCCTACCCCACGCACACATACTTGCTCACTGCCCTCCCTCCTACACACACACTCACACAAAAAAACATTGGCATGCTTGAAGGTGTGTTTAGGTGCCTTGATAGATCTTGAGGTGTCCTTCAACACACATAAGCCAGAGTCTTGCACACCCTCACACTGCTGTAAGGATTGGACCTTCAGGAAGAACGAGATGCAGAGTGCAGTAGAGGAGGGGGAGTATAATGCGGCCATTCCACCAGCAATGGTGGATTCACTGTATGGGATGCTAGGGTAGGAAATCCTCATGGAATGATCGGGAATCTACAGGAATTGGCATCAATCACCCAGTGGTCAAAGAAAGCATTCTGGGAGATTTAAAACCGCAACAGGGAGCAGGCACGCAGACGGGAATTGGCCAAGGCAGAGTTTTCTCTCTCTCCCTTCTGTGTTTATTTGCTCTGCGTCATCTTTAATGCAGGTAGCTGGCTCTTCATCCGTACATGTGCGCCGGGTGTCTCTGGCTGTGCCCTCAGTCTTTGCAGTGGCAACATGCCGCCCAATGGAATGTTCAGACATTCCAGTTCAGTGCTGATGGGACAGGGCTGCTTTGCTTCGGAGTGGAAAGTGCGACATTGCAGTCCTAGGCTCTCACTGGTTACAGGAGCTCTGGCCCGGGACTTTTAAATGATCCAAGGACAATGGATGGCACGGTGGCACAGTGGTTAGCACTGCTGCCTCACAGCTCCAGGGACCCGGGCTCAATTCCGGCCTTGGGCTACTGCACGTATGGAGTTTGCACTTCCTCCCGTGCCTCCGTGGGTTTCCTCCGGGTGCTCCGGTTTCCTCCCACAGTCCAAAGTTGTGCAGGTTAGATGGATTGGCCACGTTAAATTGCCCCTTCGTGTCCAAAGGTTAGGTGGGGTTACTGGGTTATGGGGATAGGGTGTTCTTTCATGGGCCGGTATAGACTTGATCAGCCGAATGGCCTCCTTCTGCACTGTAAATTCTATGACAGCCAGAGCTAGAGTTGGGAGTTTACAGATAGGATTCTCCTTCATCCATGACAGCTTCTGCACAGAATAATGTGCACTTCTCCTGTTACTGGCCTTAGGCACATATTTTAGGTACGGTTGGGGGCAATTGTGAAGATTCAAAGTAGCTAGGTAAGTTTAAGCTTCTCAATTGACTGGCATTCTGATTTCGACTTCAAGTCCCTAAAACCAATGCTGGAATTGAAAAGCAGCCGGTTTTATTGGAATGAAAACAGGGTTGAGTTGGAGCCTCCTTTGCTAAATGTGTGTGTTTTCTCTCAGTTTTCTATCTGCGGTTACGGGAATGAGTGTCAGGGGACATCGCTGCCTACTCACCCTGGCTGTCCTGAGAAGGTCATGCAGTTTCTTGCAACACTGCTGGCCGGTTCTGCGGTGTTTGCCACGGCGCTCAAGGCCTCTCCCACCTGCTCCCAGGCCTGGTGCACGGCGGCGGGTGGCAACCTACTGCTCATCCCGGGGTACTGCTTCCAGTAGGGTCTCCAGATCCGCGACTGTGAACTGCAGTGCCACTCTCCTTGCTGCCATCTTGTTGGCTGGGATGTGTGCGTGTGTGGGGAATGGGGTGCTTATATGCGGCTGCAACTTGTCAGCTTCTGGTATCGGCCGTATTCAATGGGGGTGGCACGGTAGCATAGTGGTTAGCACTATAGCTTCACAGCGCCAGGGTCCCAGGTCCAGCTTGGGTCACTGTCTGTGTGAAGTCTGTATGTTCTCCACGTGTCTGCGTGGGTTTCCTCCGGGTGCTCCGGTTTCCTCCCACAAGTCCTAAAAGTCGTGCTGTTAGGTGAATTGGCCATTCTCAATTCTCCATCTGTGTACCCAAACAGGCGCCGGAATGTGGCGACTAGGGGCTTTTCACAGTAACTTCATTGCAGTGTTACTGTAAGCCTACTTATGACAATAAAGGTCACTATTAACGGTTGATGAATTGCTCTGGGAACGGCACCCATTTTGCCAGCGTAGAACACCACAAATTCAGTCCCGGCGTCAACACTGAAACATAGAGCCCCCCTGCCGATCTTGAGTGCTGAGACTTGGTTTAACTTCAATACATCCTTGAGATGAGATTGTGTTTCAGTGGTGGATGGGTAGGTTGGATCTGAGGAAATGTATAGACGGAGAGGGATCAATGTAGCTGCAAAGTTAGTTGTTGCAATGAGTGAAATGCTGAAGTAGGCTTCAGAAGTCAGAGTAACGTACACATCAGGATGTAGTTGAACATGTCATTGTACTCACCTTTCCTGTCCTGATTAGATAATTGAACGGCTTCTGGCCCTGCATCCAGGAGAGTGGCACCGCATTCCTGCTAGTCATTGAATGACAAAGTAAGTGAGATGAGTGAGGAACAAGCAGGCTCACCTGTCGCAGTAACGGTAAGCGAACGTCGCATGAGATGCGAAGCTCAGCTGGCCTGGGTCGCAAAAGTTGGCCAGCATGGATCGTGAGGGTTGTCCTGCTAGTAAAAGTGGATCCTGGGAAAATAGTTTGAAAAACATTGCCCTTGACTGCAACAAGACAGAGAGAATGAGCAGAGGCAACACAAAAGGAGGAGGGCGGGGGAGGTGGATGCCTCTCAGCAGGATTCTATATCCAACCAGGGTCTACAGGGAACAATTCTCCAACCTGAATTTCGACAAGGAACAGTGTGTAAGGTGTATGCACTTTATTAAGGATGTTCTCACTGAAATCCGCCACCTACTAAACCTGATTGTAACAGAACAGGGCAAGGACTGCATTGCCAGTGGATGTAAATGGGAATGTAGTCATGAATGCTAGAGCAGGCAGCATTTACAACATCTCCCGGTTTGCCAGCTACTGTTACTTAAGGGGGATCACTGATGCTCAAGGGTCCAAGTGAGCTGAATACATTCTATTCTCTGTAGCCAGCGAGAAACAGGAAAAGCAAACAGACAGCCTAACACGGACTGCAAACTTCCCCATGGTGTAGGATGCCATTGATTGTACAAATGTTGCTTTGGGGCCACAGCATGCTAACTCTGAGATGTACCACAGTTAAAATTGTAATCCCTCAATATCCAACTGAATTGCGACAAGATGCGGCAGATTATACAGGTCGTGAGTCTCTGGAACTCTCTTCCTCAAAAGGCAGTGGAAGGGGAGTCTTTCAATATTTTTAATAGATAAATTCTTGATTAACGGAGGTGAAGGTTTATTGGGTGGAGGCGGGAATGTGGGGTTGATGTTGCAATCAAATCGGCCGTGATCTTGTTGAATGGTGAAGTAGGCTCGAGGGGGCGCGTGGCTTGATCTCGCTCCTAATTTGTATGTTTAGAATGTCAGCTCAATATCCTGACAGTAATCTTGATGACTTCATTCTGCAGACGTCTGTTGTGCCATTGGCAATTGAAACCACATGATAAACCAAAGGGTGGCTTCTGGGTGACAAGAGCTATGCTTTGAAGACATGGATTATGACTCTGGTTTGTAACCCACACACACATGGACAGCATTCACACAGTGAAAGCTGTGCAGCCACCACAAGGAAATGAAAGATCAGTGCCAGACTGAATCAATGCTTTTACTCCCTGGACCATTCTAGAGGAACCCTGCAGTACTTGCCAGAACATATCTCAATGTCCATTGTGGTCCATGTTGGACAGCCTTGCCATCGTGAGCCCTTACCACTAGTTACATGATGAGCAGGTGAAGAGGCAGAGGGAGGAAGCAAAGTGAGTAGGCAACCTCACTCTGGCTGTGTGTGAGTGATTGTGATACCTAATTTCTCATTTACCAACAATCCCTCAAGTCCCAAATCACTCACCGCCCTGACTTGGAAATATATTCCTTCACAGTTCCTTCACTGTCACTAGGGCAACATCCTGGAACTCCCTCCCTAACAGCACAGTCGGTGTACCTACACGTCAAGGACTGCAGCGGGCTCAAGAAGGCAACTTACTACCACGTTCTGAAGAGCAACCTGGGATGGGTAATAAATGCTGGCCTAACCAGTGACGCCCACATCCCGTAAATTAATAAAAAAGATAAAATAAGGGACGGCACGGTGGCGCAGTGGGTTAGCCCTGCTGCCTCACGGCACCGAGGTCCCAGGTTCGATCCCGGCTCTGGGTCACTGTCCATGTGGAGTTTGCACATTCTCCCCGTGTTTGCGTGTGTTTCGCACCCACAACCCAAAGATGTGCAGGCTAGGTGGATAGGCCACGCTAAATTGCCACTTAATTGGAAAAAATGAATTGGGTACTCTAAATTTAAAAACAAAAAAGATAAAATAAATTTAAAATCCCACTGCGCGCCTTCCATCTGTTACCGAGCACCACAATGTTCCCTTTGCCACCAAGGAAAAGTAAAAACCAACACAATCAAACATTCCGAACCAGGGCAACAAGGTGGCCCAGTGGTTAGCACTGCTGCCTTATGGCGCTGAGGTCCCAGGTTCGATCCCGGCTCTGGGTCACTGTCCGTGTGGAGTTTGCACATTCTCCCTGTGTTTGTGTGGGTTTCACCCCCACAACCCAAAGATGTGCAAGGTAGGTGGATTGGCCATGCTAAATTGGCCCTTAATTGGAAAAATATATAATTGGGCACACTAAATTAAAAAAAAAACATTCCAAACCAAACTTATAAACCAAACAATGCCATATTACATTCAAATGTCAACTACACACTTGCATGCATTTCCTTACTGCCTGTCTTATGTGTGTCTTTGCCTGTCCTAGTTCTCAGATGCAGTCTCCAGTCATAGCAGCATCTATGGTGGAAGGCAATTGATTTTCAGTGGCTGTGACTGCCGTTGGCCTTGGAGGGCAACAGCATGGCTGGCTGACAGGCACCAGCCAGTGCAATGGCTGACTGGAAATTGTGGAAGGAATGAGTGCTGCCATCCTGAGGTAGAAGGCAGCTTTGTGCTATGTGGGGCCACAGCCACTCACTCAACAATCTGAGTGATTAGTTGGAGGACAGGTTGCTGGTCTGCTTGGGGACCATGAAAGCCACTTTGAAGACCGGTATCCATAACTATGATGGCAGCTGCCTAAACCAAGGTGCCCACTGCATTGCTGGAGAATCTTGCAGCCTATTTTCTCCCCTATTGCATCATAACTCACTCTTTTTCCTGTTCAAACTCTCGTCAACAAACAGTTCCAAACCTACTGCAACACAAACGCACCTCTTCTTTAAGAGATGCCGGTGGATTTTAGTAACCTAGCCTTGCATGACCTCGGGCTCCTGCTAAGCGTTGCAGTCACTCAACAACACACTTTGCATAGCAATCATGCAAATTAACAGGCAGCACTAAATTGGCATGCTGCCTATAGTGGAGACAGCTGGTAAGGGTTAATACTTTATCATGATCTCTATGTCTATTTTCAACGGCTATTGCATTTAACTCGCTCTCATCAGTTCACACTATTTGTGAACTGTATAGTGAACTGTATACTGTGAACAGTATAGTGTTCAATTCTGGTCGCCACACTACCAGAAGGATGTGGAGGCTTTAGAGAGGGTGCAGAAGAGATTTACCAGAATGTTGCCTGGTATGGAGGGCATAAGCTATGAGGAGCGATTGAATAAACTCGGTTTGTTCTCACTGGAACGAAGGAGGTTGAGGGGCGACCTGATAGAGGTATACAAAATTATGAGGGGCATAGACAGAGTGGATAGTCAGAGGCTTTTCCCCAGGGTAGAGGGGTCAATTACTAGGGGGCATAGGTTTAAGGTGAGAGGGGCAAAGTTTAGAGTAGATGTACGAGGCAAGTTTTTTACGCAGAGGGTAGTGGGTGCCTGGAACTCACTACCGGAGGAGGTAGTGGAGGCAGGGACGATAGGGACATTTAAGGGGCATCTTGACAAATATATGAATAGGATGGGAATAGAAGGATACGGACCCAGGAAGTGTAGAAGATTGTAGTTTAGTCGGGCAGTATGGTCGGCACGGGCTTGGAGGGCCGAAGGGCCTGTTCCTGTGCTGTACATTTCTTTGTTCTTTGTTTTGTTATTCCATTTGAAGCTGCATTTTTTTAACCATCCATTTAGCGGATCTTTGCCTATTTACCTGCTTGTCCTATTCCTTCTTTGGCATGTTGCTGCCGATAGAGCAATTGATTGGCAGAAGTTAACATGGCAGTGAATGCACCAAAACTGCCACGATCTTCCAGTTCTTTCTCTCAGTATGTAGTTGACTCCAGTGCTATGGGGCGCGATTCTCCACTCCCATGCCGGTTGGGAGAATCTCCTGGGCCGCCAAAATTTCCGGGGACGCCGGTCCGACGCCCTCCCGCGATTCTCCCAAGCAGCGGGAACGGCCCGGTCGAGTTTCGCGGGCCGCAGGCCGGAGAATCGCCGGAGACACCCAAAATGGCGATTCTCCGGCACCCCCGCTATTCTGAGGCCCAGATGGGCCGAGCGGCCAGGCCAAAACAGCGGGTTCCCCCCGGCGCAGTCCACACCTGGTTGCTGCAGTCGTGGGCGGTGCGTGAACGCTGGGGGGGGGGGCGGCCTGTGGGGGGTGAGGGGGATTCCTGCACCGGGCTTCACCTGGAACGTGGGGTGGCCCGCGATCGGTGCCCACCGATCGTCGGGCCATCCTCTCTGAAGGAGGACCTCCTTCCTTCCGCAAGACCCGTCCCCCATCTTCTTGCGGGGCGGATTTAGACAGGAAGACAACCATGCATGCGCGGGTTGGCGCCGGCCAACCAGCGCATGCACGGATGACGCCCGTTATGCGGCGCCGGCCGCGTCATCTATGCGGTGCCGCTTTTACGTGGGCGACAAGGCCTGGCGCGTGTAGATGACGCGGCCCCGATCCTGGCCCATTGTCAGGGCCTGAATCGGTCGGGACCGGGGCCGTTCCGCGCCGTCGTGAACCTCGACGACGTTCACGACGCCGCGGCCACTTCGGCGTGGGAGTGGAGAATTCCGCCCATGATCTTTCAGAAGGTGCCGATTGTAAAATTGATCTTCCCACTGCCATTTTTAATACTTCAGTGACCAGCCAGCCGACTGTGCCAGCAGGAGCTGTTGCTGTAATACACGTTTTTTAGGCAAGGCCACTCGCGAGAATTAAATGTTTTGGAAGGAAAAAAAATGACCTTTTAATTCCATTTGATAAGGGTTTAATTTTCATTCAATTAGCTGAAATATAGCTGCTATAAATGCTTGAGCTCCTTACAGTGGATGAGATTCCAGTGCAATTATGTGATCTCATTGCATGTCAGCCTCCAGCTTGTTTTTTTAGTTTAAAAAATGGCAGATGTAATGGAGCAGACAGAAAACGGAGCCGGTATGGCAGGATCATGAATTTTTCTACAAACTATGAAGACCATATCAGATGAGAACTTAAGTTCACTTCAACTCAATATTGCATTACGACAGGTCTCAAATTAAAAGTATTGCAAATGTTTATATATTCCTCCAAGTAATGTCAAAAGCAAAAACTGCTGCTGATTTCAAGAACATTGTCACCTTTGCATATCTTAAAGAAGCAGAGCCTGATTTAGATTGGAGCCTGTTAATCGACTAACACCATTGCCACTGACAGCTCTAAAGGCAACACGATAATAGAATTCAGATAGATTTGATCTCAGTAATCAAAGGAAATCTGTTTTTCAAACAATTCTTTGAATTTGTTGAAGAGAAGTCTGTTGCTTTTCAACTTGGGGAATGTTACTGCTGAGGTAAAGAATCCTGCCTTGTTTCAGCATCAGCATCAAGAGCTCCCTTTACTCTTGTAGAAGCTGCAGGCTTGTGGTGGCACTGCCCAACATGTGGGCCCTTGCATCTGTCAGGAACACCCACTGGCAAATGTGCCTGGTTCACTGAGGCCACGGGCGGGATTCTCCCCTACCCGGCCGGGGGTCCCGGCGCCGAGGAGTGGCGTGAATCACTCCGGTGTCGAGCCGCCCCAAATGTGCGGAATCCTCCGCACCTTCAGGGGCTAGGCCCGCCCCAGAGTGGTTTGCGCCCCGCCGGCCGGCGGGGAAGGGGCTTGGCACCACGCCAACCGGCGGCGAAGGGCCTCTGCCAGCAGGCGTGAGTTGGCGCATGCACGGGAGCGCCCGCGTGTGCTGACGTCATCCCGCGCATGCGCGGGAGGGTTCATCTCCACATCGGCCAGCGCGGAGGACCACAGCGGCCGATGTGGAGGAATAGAGTACTCCCAGAGCACAGGCCCGCCCGTGGATCGGTGGGCCCCGATCGCGGGCCAGGCCACCGTGGGGGGCACCTCCCAGGGCCAGATCCCTCCGCGTCCTCCCGAGAACCCCGGATGCCGCCCGCGCCGCCTGGTCCCGCCAGTAAGGACCTACTCCAATTTACGCCGGTGGGACTGTCAAAAAATGGGCGGGACTTCGGCCCATCGCGGACTGGAGAATTCGGGCGGCCCCGGGGCCCATTGAGTCGTACCAGTCCCCGCCATTCTCTGAGGCGGGCGGCGCGATTCACGCCGGGGCGATTTTTGGGGGGCTGGAGAATTCGGAGGACGGCGAGGCCGGGATTCACGCCGACCCCCGGCAATTTTCCGACCTGGCGGGGGTCGGAGAATCCAGCCCCACGTGTCCGACAAAACCTGCTTTAAGTGGACGGCATGGTAGCACAGTGGATAGCACTTTTGCTTCACAGCGCCAGGGACCTGGGTTCGATTCCCGTCTCGGATCACTGTCAGTGCGGAGTCTGCATGTTCTCCCTGTGTCTGCATGGGTTTCCTCCGGGTGCCCCGGTTTCCTCCCACAAGTCCTGAAAGACGTGCTGTTAGGTGAATAGGACATTCTGAATTCTCCCTCAGTGTACCCGAACAAGCGGCGGAGTGTGGCGACTAGGGGATTTTCACAGTAACTTCATTGCAGTGTTAATGTAAGCCTACTTGTGACACAAATAAAGTTTATTATTATTATAAGTCAAAACAAATTCTGCGCTTTACAAATCAAACTCTTTTACTTTGGGGCTGCCACCTGCAGCCACATTATTGTTGTGATGTGTCAGGGAGTCCATTCAGGCTCGTTATGCACCACCTGATGTGCAGTGACATCAGCAGAGTGTTGAAGCGGGCTTTGAACAGATCACCATCTTTGATTGTATAATAAACCTCCCATTGTGTTTTACAAGAAGCTAGAGTGTGGGCACTTTCATACCTTTTCTCTTTGTGGCAGCAAAGGAACGTAAAGAAGAGTAAACTGGCGACGAGGACAGAGGCAGAAAAATAATTTAGTTGATTAAATAGTGGAGACAGCATCAGGAGCAAGGACGATTCTCAGGACTGGACTGGCACACACAGATGGTTAAAGAAGCAGTGCCACTGATGCTGAAGGTTTAAAAAAAAATTTCAGCTGCAGATGTGAGCAAGACAGTTTTTTTTTAAATTTAGAGTAGCCAATTACTTTTCTTTTCCAATCAAGGGGCAATTTAGCATGGCCAATCCACTTAACCAGCACATCTTTGGGTTGGGAAACCCATGCAGACATGGGGAGAATGTGCCAACCCCACACGGACAGTGACCCAGAGCCGGGATACGAACCCGGGTCCTCAGCGCCGTAGTCTCAGTGCTAACTGTAAGACTGACAGTTGGGGAAGACTTGCTTGCGTTGAAGTGAGTGTGGTCTGGGTTGCGGGACATCCGTACATGACAAAGCTTAACGGGCTGCGGGTTTCGGGGATTTCAAAGTCTGCGACTCTGCACGGGCCACTATTAGGGTAAAAGTTGAACTACAGTCAGGAAAACAGAAAAAAATTCTAGTTGTTTGTCCATAAAGGGGATCGTTTGTGCCATACTTTCCATAAAAATTGGAAGGGAGGAAGTTGGTTAAAGTACAGATCTTAGGACGGCATGTCGTACAGTGGTTAGCACTGGGACTGCGGCGCTGAGGACCCGGGTTCGAATTCTGGCCCTGGGTCACTGTCCATGTGGAGTTTGCACATTCTCCCCATGTTTGCATGGGTTTCACCCCCACATTCCAAAGATGTGCAGGTTAGGTGAATTGGCCACGCTAAATTGCGCCTTAATTGGAAAAAAAATATGTGGGTACTCTAAAATTATTTTTAAAATGTAGAGATCCTAGGAGCTCGGATGCGAAAATGACAGGAAAAACAGGCACCATGGATACATTTGATGAAGTTTGTGAGATCTGTAAATCATATGAGGAAAGATTCAATTATCTCTCACAGCAAATCAAATACAGAGAACCCAAGAGTCACAACATATCTCAATAGGGTGTAAAACATTTATACTGATACAGAACTAAAATCAGGAGATAACTCCCATGTTAAATGAATGAAAATCTTACAGGGCCATTTCCCACCTCGATCATTATTGATTGCAGAAATGTTTCAGCTCCACCACGGTAGTCAGGAAGAAGGTGAAAGCATTTTACAATTTGTAGCAACTTTAAGAAGATTAGCAAAATATTGGGAATTTGGTACAGCACTTGATGATACTCTTCCTGACAGGTTGGTTTGTGGACTCCGCAGTGAAGCTATTCAGAGGAAAGTGCTTATTGTAAGTGATTTAACTCTCAAAGCTGCTGCAGACGTTTCCACATCTATGGAGCTCATAACAAGAGAAGCTTCATAGGTAGGGTTTGGAGCGCAGATCCACAAAATGGATACCTCAAGGAACAAGGCTGCAAGGGTGCAACTATGTCACTGATGTACACAGGTTGGACACTCAGCAGGGGAATGCTGGGGTAAAACAAATACATGCAAGAACTGTGACAAGAAAGGCCACATTGGCAAGGCATGTTGGGCTCAGAAAATCTCTTCTGCACCAAGAAGATGCAAGAAAAAAAACACAGTTAAATAGACTAGTCGTGCTTACCAATTAGTGGTTAAATCTCACAATCACTCAAAAGACAATATAACTGAGCTACTGCAGCGGCTAAAACTAGGTATTTTGTCAATGCAGGTGCTTCCTACATCTGATGTCCTTGTTGAGGTAGTAGAAGTCATGGATTGGAAGGTATTGTCAAAGAAGTTTTGGCGAATTGCTACAGTGCATCTTGTAGATGGTACACACTGCAGCTTGGGATGACTGTGGTGGTTGGGGTGAATGTTTAGATGGAGGATGGAGAGTCGATCAAATAGTTGCTTTGTCCTGGATGGTGTTGAGTGTTGTTGGGACTATATTCATCCAGGCAAGTGGAGATTGTTTCATCATACTCCCAACTTATGCCTTGCAGATGGGTTGGCAGGCTTTGCGGAGTCAGGGGTCAGTTTAACCCTTGCAGAGTATCTAGTCTCTGATTTGCTCTTGCAGTCACAGTAGACATAGAATTTACAGTGCAGAAGGAGGCCACTTGGCCCACCGAGTCTGCACTACCCAAGCCCACACCGCCGCCCCATACCCGTAATCCAGCAACCCCATCCAACCACTTTGGGCACTAAGGGCAGTTTAGCATGGCCAATCCACCTAACCTACACGTCTTTGGATTGTGGGAGGAAATCGGAGCCCCCGGAGGAAACCCACGCAGATACGAGGAGAACGTGCAGACTCCGCACATAGATTTCATAGAATTTACAGTGCAAAAGGAGGCCATTCGGCCCATCAAGTCTGCACCGGCTCTTGGAAAGAGCACCCTACCCAAGCCCACACCTCCACCTTATTCCCATAACCTAGTAACCCCACCCAACACTAAGGGCAATTTTGGACACTATGGGCAATTTAACATGGCCAATCCACCTAACCTGCCCATCTTTGGACTGTGGGAGGAAACCGGAGCACCCGGAGGAAACCCACGCACACACGGGGAGAACATGCAGACTCCGCACAGACAGTGAACCAAGCCGGGAATCGAACCTGGGACCCTGGAGCTGTGGAGCAATTGTGCTAACCACCATGCTACCGTGCTGCCCACTTATGAGGCTGTTACAGTTAGTTTCTGGTTAATGGTGAGCTCAGTGTGTTGATACTGGGAGATTCAGCAATGGTAACGCCATTGAATGTCAAAGGTAAGTGGTTATACCCTTTCTTATTGGAGATAGTCATTGCCTCGCACTTTCATGGTATGAAGGTTACTTGCCACTTATCAACCATGGCCTGTGCAGGATTTGCTGCATGTAGAAATGGACTGTTTCATATTTTTGAGGAATTATGATTGGAATGGAACATTGCGCAGTCAGTGAACATTCCCACTTATGATCTTAAGATGGAGGGAAGGTCTTTAATGCAGCAGCTGGAGATGGTTTGCCTTCGACACTTCCCTGAAGAACTCCTGCAGTAATATACTGGAGTTGAGATGCTTGGCCTCCAACCTTTTCCTTTTTACTAGGTATTACTCCAGCCAGTGGAAAGTTTCTTCTGCCAATTCCCATTGACTCGGTCAAATACTACCTTGATGTGAAGGACAATAACTTTCATCTCATCTTTGGAATTTTGCTTCTTTGTACATGTTTGAATCAAGGCTGTAATGAGTTCTGGAGCCAAGTCAGCCTGACAGAACCCAAAGTGAACATTCACTGAATATCCGACTGCTCCAGGCATGCTCTACACTGCTCATTGAACTAGGGTTGGTCCCTTGGCTTGATTATCATAGTGGAATGAGGAATATGCCAGGCCATAGGTGGCTGTGTACAATTCTGCTGCTGATAGCCTGCAGTGTCTTCTTATTGATGCCCTGTTTTAATCTTTTCTGAACCTACTTGTTTAGATGGACAGTAATGTCCCCAGTGACCTCAGTCTGAAAGTAGGATGTCATCTCACAAGCACTGTGTGATTGTCACTCCTACCAATACATTTATTAGATTAATGCATCTGCGACATGTGCGCTAGTGAGGATGAGGTAAATCTATAGTATCCTTACAGTGCAGAAGGAGGCTATTCAGCCCATCAAATTTGCACCCACCCTCTAAAAGAGCACCCTACCGAGGCCCACTTCCCTGCCCTATCCCCATAACCCCACTTCATCTGCACATCATTGGACACTGAGGGTCAATTTAGCATGGCAAATCCACCTCACCTGCACATCTTTGGGATAGTAGATTTCTCCTTTGTGTTGGTTTCCTCACCTACAGGCCCATCTGACAGATATGTCCTTCAGGCCACAGGCAGCTCAATCATTAATGGTACAAGTGAACCACTTTTGTTGATGGAATTTGGAATCACCCACCCAGAGTACATTCTGTGTCCTTACCCTCAAGTGCTTCCTTGTTGAAGTGATGTTGAACATAGAGGAATACTGATCCACCAGCTGAGGGAGGGTGGTAGGTGGCATTCACTAGGACATTTCTTTGCCCATGTTTGACCTGATGCCATGAGCCTTCGTGAGGTGTGGAGTCAATGCTGCAGACTCTCATAGCCTCTACCTCCTGACTGTAATCACTGTGCCACCATTTCCTGTGGGGCTTTACAATGCCAGTACGACAGGGCAGAGATCGTGCTGGTGGAATCTGGAGCATTGACTGTCAGGTATGATTCCGTGAGTATGACCATGTTGCTTGACTAGGCTGTGGGACATCTCTTCCACTTTTGGCATAAGCCCTCAAATGTTAGTCAGGGTGACTTCCCGGGGTCGACTAGACTGGGTTTACCTTTGTCGTGTCCGGTGCCTCAATCAATGCTAGATGTTTCGTCTGGTTTTTTCCCTATTGTTTTTAGGAGACATTTGATACAACGGAGAAGCTTCCATCTCAGAGGCCAGTTAAATGTCAACCACATTCTTGTTGGTTTGGTTCAAGTATAGTGTAGGCAAATTTCCTTTCCGAAAAAATATTAATGAATCAAATGGAGTTTTTACGATAATCTGCCAGTCACCATTACTGAGACTAGCTTTTTATTTCCTATTGTATTTAATTGATACAATTTAACTTCCCCAGCCATTGTGGTGGGACTTGAAATTATGTCTCCATATCATTAATCTAGATTTCTGGATTACTAATCCAGTAACATAACCCTTATGTTACCAATATAAAAACCATGCTTCGCTTCAACATATTCTTGAACTACAATCTAGACCCCACATTCACTTTAACATGACCTAAATCTCTGTGGGATTTTACACACTAGTTTGCTGCTGTTAATGCTGGCAGAGATTAATTCGGAATCATTATCAAAGGTCAAGGGGCTCATTTCTGTTCAGCTATTTAACTTGCTTGATTACATCCAGTGCCATAATTTTATTGCGGAACCCTCCTGCTTAAAGCTGTCTATAATTGGCAGGGCATTAGCAGAGGGACGAGAACTGGTTGTCCACCTGCCCTCAGCCACAAGAGATAGACGGCGAATTGAAACCTGTCCTGGGGGTGCGGGAAAGCAGAAAATTTAGCTTTTGAATATCAAAACCTTTCTCAATTCACCATTATGCA
Organism: Scyliorhinus torazame; assembly: GCF_047496885.1. NCBI lineage: Eukaryota > Metazoa > Chordata > Chondrichthyes > Carcharhiniformes > Scyliorhinidae > Scyliorhinus > Scyliorhinus torazame. Next base: position 144,553,298 of record NC_092719.1, read on the forward strand.
GTCTTGTTTCTTTCATAAATAAAATAACTGATGCTTTTCATATTAAAATGAAAATTTCATATTTAATTATCTTGATACACCTATTTACTTGTAATTATATAAATTGTACCCAGGATAGACATATTGAGTAAAATTGTCCCTCGGCACAGATACATTTATTCCATTTTGAAAACCATTGCTGCCTTCCAGAGTATGTTTATGTCATTAACCTGGGTGTGATGATGAATGTATGGACATTGACATGTACCAGAAAGCCAGTGAATAATGATACAAAGTGGAATGGACAATAGTAACAGTTCAAAATAAAAACACAAGACCGTTTGGAGAGTGACATTTCTCCTGTAACGAGCTTCGCTGACGTGACTGTTTGTGTCATGGGGCAGAATTTAGTTGCAGTGAGGAAGGTGCCGCCCACAGTTTGGAGAACTGGTGGGAGCCCCATGCCACCTTTCCACAGGATGCCCAATGTTACTGGCACTTAACTGGACAGCATCAAATTCAATCAGGACCCCAGAAGTGCAGAAATCCTTCCCCGCCTCCCACCAACCAATGAAAGCTGCTGGCCAATCAGAGACTGGCAGTTCTCCGGTACCTGCAGCACCACTGGAAGTGGTGGCTGCCACCAGTAATACACTGAAGCCTTTACCAAGGATCATCACTGGACCCCTGCAGAGAGGTAGGCATGGTGAAATGAAAAAAAAAGAAAATCGCTTATTGTCACAAGTAGGCTTCAAATGAAGTTACTGTGAAAAGCCCCTAGTCGACACATTCCGGCGCCTGTTAGCACTGTTGCCTCACAGCTCTAGGGACCCGGTTTCAATTCTGATCTTGGGTGACTGTGTGGTGTTTGCACATCCTCCCCGTGTCCGCGTGGGTTTCCTCCGGGTGCTCCAGTTTCCTCCCACAGTCCAAAGATGTGCAGGTCAGATGGATTGGCCATGATCAATTGGCCCTTAGTGTCCAAAGGTTAGGTGGGGTAAAGGGGTTACAGGGATAGGGCAGGGGATTGGGTCTGGGTAGGGTGCTCAATCAGAGGGTCGGTGCAGTCTCGATGGGCTGAATGGCTTCTTTCTGCACTGTAGGGATTGGATAATTCTATGATTTGCAGGGAGAGGTCACCGGCGAGAGGGGTGTCAGATGCAAGGCAGGGAGATGACTTTCAGTGGGCACCCGCACTACCCCCGTTCCTGATGCCAGGTCACTTGATTGGACATTGGTTACCTGTGAACGAAGGACCCCCCCCCCCCCCCCCCCTCACCCTGGCCCAGTAGCAAACCCTACAAAGTTTGTCTCTCTAGAGACCCGTGTAAATCCTGTGGAACCCCTGAGCCGCCAGTAAATCGCAGTGTGCTCAGGGATAATTGGTTTCAAGTGCTTGCAGCAGAGAGTGGAGCTTGAGAGATGCCGTAGGTATGGGAGTTTAAGAGAATAAATCTCAAACTCTTGCTTCTTCAAATCAAATGCAAATTGCTGGTAGTTCCTTGGTAAGATCAACTTTTGGACCAGCGTATTTTAAACTTTTTTTCCAGGGACCCACTTTTGCCAACTGGCCGACACTTGGGACCCACTTGACGGCCAGCACAGACAGATGGGCCGAAGGGTCTCTTTCTGTGCTGTAAAACTCTATGACTCTATGAACCTAGGGAAATATTCAAAGTGGAGCCACGAGGTTGATATTAATGTTTGAATTATGGAAAAAAACAAGGTTTGCGATTTGCTGGCACCTTCACAACTACATGAGCACAAAGTAGGTTGCAGCCAATGAAGTACAGTCCCTGATGTAATGCCAATAAATGCACAGCAAGCTCCCACAAACAACAATGTGATAAATACCAGATAATCTGTTTTTTGTGATGTTGAAACAGTCCGACGACTGTTATTGAATGTGTCCCATGGAATCTTTTACATCCACATGAGTGGCAGAGCCTCCATTTAACATGGTATCTAGAAAATAGCATTTCTAAAAAGGTAGCACTTCTGCAGTATGACACTGGGGTGTTAGCCGCGATGTGGAGGTGAATCCACAACCGTCTGTCTGATTTAGATACAAGCTCGTTACCCACTGAGCCATGACTAACACTGAGGAAAGGCTGCAGAAATTTAGGCTTAACAACCCTTAATCTGAAAGATAATCTTGCAGGGGAAGATGAAGTATGTTAATAAATGATTGGGAAAGTTGAATCCAGAACACTGCTGCAAATTAGGCAAGTAAGGCAAAGGGAAACAGGTTTAACCTCAAGAAGGTGGCTCTTAGGATTGACATCAAGAATTTTTTCACTTATTTGGGGGTGGCAGGACGCAGACAAAGGCAGCGTATTTCCAGAAATTCCGAGGACTTTCCTCAGGTTGCTGTTGTGAAAGAGCCGGGTGTGACAGTTCTGTGTCAGGTTTGTCACAATATGTGGATATTGTAAAGCACATGAAGGGTTAATGTAATGTTACTAGTCTAGTCACTAGATGGTGCTATAGAGCAACCATATAAATATCACATGCCTCCTTGACTTCTGGGAGATAGGTGGAGATAGATGGAGAGAGTGGAAGAGAGCAAGACAGAGTAGTTGTGAGATAGTTGAACTAATAGAAGAGTTAATAGTGTAGCTGTGTAGTGTAATCTTTACTTAACTAATTCGTAGATTCTTTCATCACAAGTATCCGTTTAAGAGCGCAGACTTGCAACTTTTCTATGCTGACACATTCCCTCCTCCGTGACCAAATCGTGTTTGGTATTAAAAATGAAAAACTCCGTGAGCATTTGCTTAGGCAGCACAATTTATCGTTAGAAGCTGCAATAGTTTATGTTGAGCGAGTGGGCTTGGAGTATGCAGAAATGCGATCCCGGGAAAAAGGCGTGAAAAAAGACGACGTGGCTGTCGCCATTAGTGCTGTGGCGCAGTTGAACAAACAGTGCGCTGTAGCTGGCAGCCATTTTGCTGATGACATCAGCAGCATGGTGATGTGACCACATTGTGACCACGCCCATCAGAGAAAAAAATGCCCAGCCATCGGGAAACTATGCCCGAACTGTGGCAAACTTAATCATTACGTTTCACGGAGCCGTTCAAGTTAAAACGTCGGGCACGCATGCGCAGTGCGGCTGCATTTTTTTTCATGTTTGCGGCCATTTTGAAGGCCGCTTGCAGTTGGCGTTTTCAACAGCCGGCTGCTGTGGCTGTTGCGCGCAGATTTGCGTGATCGGGAGTGCTGCGACGTACGGCTCCGCGTCCCTCCTGACACCCGCCCGCGACCCACCCGCGGGTCCCACCCCCGGGTTTGACTGCCTGGTTAAAGCCTTTCACAATTTGACTATCCCAGTTAATTTTGGGGAAGTTGAAACCCCCGACTATTATTATCTGATTTTTCATATAATTCTCAGCCCCTCAGCCTCTCTGACAGCAACACAGTGTTCACTGTCGCTGAGCCAAAGTCCTGGAACTCCCTGCCTGACAGCACTTTGGGGGCACCTACACCACATGGATTGCAACGGTTCAAGAAGGCAGCTCACTACCGCCTTCTCAAGGGCAATTATGGATGGACAATAAATGCTGACCGAGCCAGTGACACCCAAATCCCATGAATGAATAAGAAGAAGCTGCTATTCCTCTGCCTGGAGCTGGCCCTCCTGTGGACCAGCTAATGTGGCTCACAATCAAGCTCTTCCCCTGTGGGCAACCCAACCTTAGAGGAATTGGCAGACATGCCACTGTGGAGCCCCAAAGAGACACGTGCCTTTATCTATGTTGAGTTTGAAGCATATTCTGAAGGGGGCTTCAGTTATCTCTCGAACAACTTTAGTAGTAGCAGCCTCACTGAGCTGCTGTTTTAATAGCAAATTGACCTCAGGCTTTAGCGCACTGAGTACCTGCTAGTTTCAGGCCTTTAATATCTTCCCACTGTGCTTTTGCCTCCTCATACTGCTGAGGTGTATCATAGAATCATAAATTCCCTACACTGCAGAAGGAGGCTATTCGCCAATTAAATCTGCACCGACCCGCTGAAAGAGCACCCTCCCTCGGCCCACTCCACCGCCCTATCCCCGCAACCCATAATCCCATCTAATTTGCACATCTCTGGACACTAAGGGACATTTAGCATGACCACTCCAGCTAACATGCACTTCTTTGGACTGTGGAAGGAAACCGGTGTACCAGGAGGAAATCCACGCAGACACTGGGAGAAAGAGCGAACTCCACACAGTCAGGAATTGAATCCGGGTCCCTGGCGCTATGAGGCAGCAGTGCTAACCACTTGCAGCCACTGGTAAAACGACATTGTTACAGGAAAATTGATGGTAGTTGCTTCCTGCCACTGCTGTGTGGGTTGCTGACCTCACACTCGGTCTGCACCTGGGAGAAAACGGATTGGAGAACTAGCCCAAAGCATTTTTTCCAAATTTCCCACTCTCCCCGCTACCTCCCATGGCCGGCTAAAATCCCCGCCTCCAATATATCAGCTATTGCATCAATACGCAGCTTCACATCAATACAAAACTGGCAGCATAAAAACAATATTACCCATGCTTCAAATCGTGGCATGTTCTCTCCAATGTGGTGTTTCTGGTTGCAATTTCATAGGATCTTTAATCCTCCAGTAAGGTAATTTAGGACACAGCTACGAAAGTCAGTATTCGAGAGAGAGTAAACTAGCGACGGCGTGGGCTGCAATGTGACTTACCATTGTTCAGCTTCACCATTCACTCTTTCATTGTTACTTTAATTGTGCTATTACGTTAGCAAACCATAGATGTGAGGGGGTGGAAGAGAGTGGAAATACATTTCACTCAGCTCACACTAATCAGTCTATGTCTGAGGCACCGGTCCAAACTGCTGCACAATCTCCTTTTGTCTGCTAAAAATGAAAGGGAAGCATGAAAAGAGAGACTGAGACAGGGAGGCTGGGTTAGCTAATAGCTCAATATGGTTCTTGTTAAGGGAAGTGCAGCCTGTTCTATTTCAGCTGTGTTCAACAAGTAATGCACTTTCACTTTAGAAAAGGAGTCTGGTTTAAATTATTGTTCACGTTGTGTTTCATGATATCTCCATAATCAGTCAAATAGAGCAATGTAGTGATGCCGGGTTCGGTGATTAATACTCCTGGATTAGGTACGGTGCAGGTTTGATTAGAGTGCTTGACTTCCCTTGGATTGCATTCACCAACAGTAAACTCTGAGCAAATAATTCACCAATCTGTCTTTGTTATTTCCCCACTGCATTTAACGTTAATTGTCTTCCCTTCTCTGCTCCTTGTCCTTGGGGTACATTGTATGGGGGTGTTGCCCAAGCGATTATTCTTCATACCTAGCTATTGGGCAGAATTCTCGGTTGGCTGACGCCGGAATTGGAAAAGCTATTGGGCGGAGAATCGGCCTTGATGCTGAAATTTTGGATGGGCGCCAGTTTCACCCCAAATCGCAACTCTCCGGTGCCTTGACAGCGGCATAAATGTGTTCCACTCCGCACGTACAGTAAATAACGTTGGCATATCATTAGCAGGCCTGACCCGGTATTCTCCGGGGCCTCCGCGATTCTCCTCATCCATTGTGGGGACCTCCCGATGGCGAGGTTCACTTGTGCTTTTAAAAATTGTGAAACAAGTTGATGAGGGAGAGAGAGTAGGTGGGACACGGAGAGTCGCGACGATGGGCTGCTGGTCCTGACATTGGCGGGGCTGCCTGGGGTGTGGGGGTGGGGGTGTGACAGGAGGATGGGTGTGGGGCCGGGGTCTAGGGCGGTGTCCAGGAACGGACCATCATTGTTGCAGCCCGCAATGCAGCCTTCCTACTGCGCACCCCACTGACCATCCAGCCCGGCCATATGGGTGCCCCCACCCCACCATCCCTGTTGCCTACCCTCCGCCATACCAGACTGCAACCTGCCACCCTTGGCTGGGCTGCGTGATGCCTTGCCACCACCTGCTGATAGGGCATCACGCGACCCGCCCAAGGGCAATGCCCCTACAGCAGGGTGCCAGCCGGGAGTCACGGAGCATACCACAGGCATGGGCAGCACTAGCCGAAGGTATGGACGGGGCCAGGGGGGGGGCGGGATGTGGGGGAAGAGTCCGCAATGCCAACCAGGGCTACTTTGTAGCCCATTGGACCCGGCTAGGCACGGGGGTACGCACCATGCTAGCATGTCACCATTTCACCCCCTGCAGACACTGGATATTGGAATTCAACCAGCAATGGTGGCTTTGCTCCTCCTCACCACAGCCCTGGGAGATGTACTGCAGCTGTCCGAGCTGGAGCTGCTCAAGGAGGAGGAATCTGCTGCAGTGAAGCCTGCCCCAGAGGAACAGGAGGCAGCCAGTGAGGATGGAGAGCTGGCCACCCAACAGGCTAAGGCCGAGGACGATGAGGAGGGGGTGCAAAGGTGACGCCTGTCATTCGAGGACCTGCCGGTCCGGGCATGCAGTCGAAGGCTTTGGCTGAGTAGGGGGACAGTGCGACACATTTGCCAGATCATAGCGCATATGGCACCATGGAGGAATGGATGAGGACAACCGCACCCGGTGATCGTCAAGGTGACAGAAAACACACTGTGTTAGACAGTCCAACGAATGCAGCCCAGTAGCTGGGTAGCTGGTGACTTCAGTGGCCAGGGCAACCAGCCATGCTGGCCTGTATTGGTGCCGTCATGTGGTGCAGGGTGGGGGTTTGGCTGCCCTCCTGGTCATGGGGTGGGGGTCGGGTTACGGATGTGTCGGACGGGGTTGGTGCCAGGGGCATAGTGCTGCCTACTCACAGTGGCCACCCTGAGGAGGTTGTGCAATTTTTTCCTGCATTGCTGGCCAGTCCGGATGGTGTTGCTGATGGCGCTGACCACCTCTGCCCAGTGTGCCCAGGCACGATGAACTGCGGAAGCTGGCAGACTCCTTCCTGGGCTGGGGTACAGGGCAGCCCACCTCTCCTTTTTAAAAAAAATATATTTTTATTAAGAATTTTTCAATAACAATATTTTCCACCTTACAAACAAAAACTACCCCCCCCCCCCCGTAACAAAGAAAAGAAAAAGAACTCGCATGGCAAGACATGAACATGGCAAGTCAATAAAATACAGAACTTCCCCCCCCCCCCCACGAACGATGTCCCCCCCACCCCCCCGCCCCCACCCCTCTGGGTTGCTGTTGCTGCTGTCCAACCTTCATCTAACGCTCCGCGGGATGATCTAGGAACGGTTGCCACCTCCTGTAGAACCCCTGTGCAGACCCTCTCAAGGCAAACTTTATCCTTTCTAACTTGATAAACCCTGCCATATCATTTATCCAGGCCTCCACGCTGGGGGGCTTCGCCTCCTTCCACATTAGCAAGATCCTTCGCCGGGCTACTAGGGACGCAAAGGCCAGAATGCCGGTCTCTTTCGCCTCCTACACTCCCGGCTCGTCCACTACTCCAAATAGTGCTAGCCCCCAGCTTGGCTTGACCCAGACTTTCACCACCTTAGATATTGTTCCCGCCACTCCCCTCCAGAACCCCTCCAGTGCCGGGCATAACCAAAACATATGGACATGGTTCGCCGGATTTCCTGAGCACCTCCCACATCTATCCTCCACCCCAAAGAACCTACTCAGCCTCACCCCCATCATATGCGCTCTATGAACCAGCTTATGAACCAGCTTAAATTGTATCAGGCTAAGCCTGGCACACGAGGACGAGGAATTAACCCTACTTAGGGCATCAGCCCATAGCCCCTCCTCAATCTCCTCCCCCAACTCCTCCTCCCATTTACCCTTCAGCTCCTCTACCAAAGCCTCCCCCTCTTCTTTCATCTCCTGGTATATCGCCGACACCTTGCCCTCCCCGACCCATACGCCCGAGATCACCCTATCTTGAATCCCCTGTGCCGGGAGTAGCGGAAATTCCCTCACCTGCCGCCTCACAAACGCACTCACCTGCGTGTACCTGAAAGCGTTTCCCGGGGGTAGCCCAAACTTCTCCTCCAGCGCCCCTAAGCTCGCAAACGTTCCGTCAATGAACAGGTCCCCCATTCTTCTAATCCCTACCCGATGCCAGTTCTGAAATCCCCCGTCCATCCTTCCTGGGACAAACCGATGGTTGTCTCTGATCGGGGACCACACCGAGGCTCCCGTCGCACCCCTGTGCCGTCTCCACTGCCCCCAGATCTTTAGCGTTGCCGCCACCACCGGGCTCGTGGTATACCTTGTCGGTGAGAGCAGCAGTGGAGCCGTCACCAGCGCCCCCAGGCTCGTTCCTTTGCAGGACGCCATCTCCAACCTCTTCCACGCCGCCCCCTCTCCCTCCATCACCCACTTACGGATCATTGCCACGTTGGCTGCCCAATAATAACCACCCAGATTCGGCAATGCCAACCCTCCTCTATCTCTGCTACGCTCCAAGAACCCCCTCCTTACCCGCGGGGTCTTGCTCGCCCACACAAATCCTGTAATGCTCCTGCTTACCCTCTTAAAAAAGGCCTTAGTAATCACAATTGGGAGGCATTGGAATAGAAAAAGAAATCTCGGGAGGACCACCATTTTAACCGACTGTACCCTACCCGCCAGTGAGAGTGGCAACATGTCCCACCTTTTAAAATCCTCCTCCATCTGTTTCACCAATCGCGTCAAATTGAGTTTATGCAGTGCCCCCCAACTCCTAGCTACCTGAAACCCCAAATATCGAAAGCTCCTTTCCGCCCTCCTCAATGGTAGGTCGTCTATCCCTCTTCCCTGGTCCCCCGGATGGATCACAAAGAGCTCACTCTTTCCCACATTGAGCTTATAGCCCGAAAAGTCTCCAAACTCCCGTAGGATCTGTATTACCTCAACCATCCCATCCACTGGATCCGTCACATACAGCAACAGGTCGTCTGCATACAGCGACACTCGATGTTCCTCTCCCCCTCGAACCACCCCCTTCCATTTCCCCGACTCCCATAACGCCATGGCCAAAGGTTCGATTGTTAATGCGAACAGCAGAGGGGACAGGGAGCACCCCTGCCTCGTCCCTCGATACAGCCGGAAATACTCCAACCTCCGCTGGTTCGTGACCACACTCGCTATCGGGGCTTTATACAGGAGCTTAACCCAACTAATAAACCCTCCCCCGAACCCAAACCTCCTCAACACTTACCAGAGATACTCCCACTCTACCCGATCAAAGGCTTTCTCCACGTCCATGGCTGTCACTATCTCCGCTTCTCCCTCCACCGATGGCATCATTATCACATTTAAGAGCCTTCGCACATTAGTGTTTAACTGCCTATCCTTTACGAATCCCGTCTGCTCCTCGTGAATCACTCCCGGAACACAGTCCTCAATCCAATCTCAAAAAATGGCCAACATTTTTGCCAGCAACTTAGCATCTACATTAAGGAGCGAGATCGGTCTATATGACCCACATTGCAGTGGGTCCTTATCCCGCTTTAAGATCAAAGAGATCGTCACCTCCGACATTATCGGGGGCAGGGTCCCTCCCTCCCTTGATTCATTGAAGGTCCTTACCAGCAACTGGGCTAACAGGTCTACATACTTCCTGTAGAACTCCACCGGGAACCCATCCGGCCCCGGGGCCATCCCTGCCTGCATGCTCCCCAGTCCTTTAACCAGCTCCTCCACCCCAATTGGCGCCCGCAGACCAGCCACCTCCTGCACCTCCACCCTTGGGAACCTCAACTGATCCAAGAATCGCCGCATCCCCTCTTTTCCCCCTAGGGGCTGGGACCTATACAGTTCCTTGTAAAAGGCCTTAAAAGCCTCATTCACTTTCCCAGCACTCCGCACTGTAGTTCCCCTGCCATCTTTGACTCCACCTATTTCCCTCGCTGCCATCCTCTTACGGAGCTGGTGTGCCAGCATCCGGCTTGCCTTCTCCCCATATTCGTATATCGCCCCCTGTGCCTTCCTCCACTGTGCCTCTGCCTTCCCTGTGGTCAACAGGTCGAACTCCGTCTGGAGACTTCGTCTCTCCCTGAGTAGTCCCTCATCCGGAGCCTCTGCATAGCTCCTGTCCACCCTTGAAATCTCCCCCACTAAACTCTCCCTTTCCCTGCCCTCGCTCTTCACCCTGTGAGCCGTGATGGAGATTAACTCTCCCATGACCACCGCCTTCAGCGCCTCCCATACTACTCCCACCTGCACCTCCCTGTTGCCGTTAGCCTCCAGATATCTTTCAATACACCCCCGCACCCTCCCGCACACTTCCTCGTCTGCCAGCAGTCCCACATCCAACCTCCACAACGGGCGTTGGTTCCTCTCCTCCCCCAGCTCCAGCTCCACCCAGTGCGGGGCATGGTCTGAAATGGCTATGGCCGAATACTCCATTCCCTCCACTTTCGGGATCAGTGCCCTGCCCAAAACAAAAAAATCTATCTGGGAGTAGGCCTTGTGTACATGGGAGAAAAAAGCAAATTATTTGGCCAAAGGTCTGGCAAATCTCCACGGATCTACTCCCCCCACCTGATCCATAAACCCCCTAAGCACCTTGGCCGCAGCCGGCCTCCTCCACGTCCTAGATCTGGAACGATCTAATGCTGGGTCCAGCACCGTGTTAAAATCCCCACCCATTATCAAGCTCCCTACCTCGAGGTCCGGAATACGCCCCAACATTCGTTTCATGAATCCAGCATCGTCCCAGCTTGGGGCATATACATTCACCAGTACCACCTCCATCCCCTGTTCTTGGGCTCAAATGACACCCGCTTTCCCACCAGTGTTGCCACCCCCTCTATTCTTCGCATCCAGCCCTGAATGGAATACCTGTCCTACCCATCCCTTCCTTAACCTGACCTGATCTGCCACCTTCAGATGTGTCTCCTGAAGCATGGCCACGTCAGCCTTCAGTCCCTTTAGGTGCGCGAACACTCGGGCCCTTTTAACCGGCCCATTTAGGCCTCTCACATTTCACGTGATCAGCCGGATTGGGGGGTTACCCCCCCCCCCCCGCACCCCCCCCCCCCCCCCCCCCCCCCCCTGCCGACTAGCCATCTCCTATCTTAGGCCAGTCCCGTGCTCCGTGCTCGCGCCTCCCACTCCCTCCAGTCCCCCAGGTGGGGAACCCCCGCCCCGTCCACCTCTTCCATTTTCGGTTCCCCCTCGGACAGTGCAGCAGCAACCCTAGAATCCCTCCCCCCCCCCCGCTAGATCCGCATCTAGCACTTTTGCTCCCCCATATTACTTCCGTGAGTCAGCTGACCTCTGCTGACCCCGGCTTCCCCCGCCTTCCCGTTGATCTCCCCCGTGTGGGAGTCTCTCCTCCTCCTTACCTTCCTCCATCCCCCCCCCCTTTTGGCGCGGGAAAAGAGCCTGCGCTTTCCTGAACCAGCCCCGCCCCCTGTGGCGCAGCTCCTGTTGCGGCCATCACCCCAGTTCCCTCATCCCCGAGTCTCACCTCCCTCCAGGACCGACCCCCACATTCCCCATCATCATCATTTTGTCTACAGACAGGAAAAAAGGAAATTTTAGGAATTTTAACCAGAACTCTACCCACATCCCCATCCATCATCCCACCCACAAAATATTCTTTACCCATATTTACAACCCCATATACAACCACGTCCCCTCAATTCGAATCCAGTTTTTCCGTCTGTATAAAGGTCCAAGCCTCTTCTGGCGTTTCAAAATAATGGTGTCTGCCCTGATAAGTGACCCACAGTCGCGCAGGCTGCAGCATGCCGAACCGGACTCTTTTTTTATGCAGCACCGCCTTGGCCCGGTTGAAGCCAGCTCTCCTCTTTGCCACCTCCGCGCTCCAATCCTAGTATACTCGGATCACCGCGTTCTCCCATCTGCTGCTCCACACCTTCTTGGCCCATCTCAGCACACTTTCTTTCTCCACAAAGCGATGGAACCTTGCCACTATTGCCCTTGGCGGCTCATCTGCCTTGGGTCTCCTCGCCAGGACCCGGTGAGCCCCTTCAAGCTCCAGGGGGGTCGGAGAGGCCTCCGCACCCATCAGCGAATGGAGCATCGTGCTCACGTACGCCCCAGCATCAGCTCCCTCCACTCCTTCGGAAAGACCAAGAATCCGGAGGTTCTTCCTCCTCGACCTGTTCTCCAGGACCTCAATTCTCTCGGCCCACCTCCTGTGCACCGCCTCGTGCGCCTCCATTTTTACCGCCAGGCCCTGGATATCGTCCTCGTTGGTGTTCACCTTATCGTTCACCTCACAAAGCTCCACCGCCTGGGTCGTCTGGGTCTCCTTCAGCCCCTCGATCGCCAACAGCATCGGCGCCAGCACCTCCTTTTTCAGCACCTCCACGCATCTCATGAAGAACTCCTGCTGGTCTGGCCCCCACACTGCTTGCACTCCGCCCTCCGCCATCTTGCCTTCTTCTCCCCGTTTTGTTCTCTGCTCCATGGCCTCTTTCCTCGTTGCTCCACCGCTGCTCCCTGCCAAATTTTGTTGGGGGGGACCTCACTGCTCCTTCCCACACGGGATCAGTCAAAGAAAAACTCCGTTGGGGCTCCTCTGGTGAGCCCGAAAGTCAGTTTTCGCGGGAGCTGCCGAAACGCGCGGCTTAGCTCCGCATCGCCGCAACCGGAAGTCGCAGCCCGCCTCTCCTACATGACGTCCAGCAGGGTCTCAAGCTCGGCATCAGGGAAACGAGGTGCTCTCCTCGCTGCCATCTTGTTGGCTGGGGTGGTGTGTGTGGCGAGTGCAGTGTGCAGATGCGACTGCAACTTGGGCGCGTCTGTGAGAAACCCACACCGTTTCTCATTGAAATTGATTGTGTTCCACGTGGCACCAGTGCTAGCCCCTCAATGGTCGCTGAATCGGTCCAGGTGTGGCTACAGTTTTGATGTCGTAGAAATCCACAAATCCTGCCCCGGCGTCAACACAATGGGCAGGAGTCTCCGTTGTCCGAGGCTAAAATCGTATTTGGCAATCGGGCGGAGAATCCCTTTTGATGCTGAAATCGGGGGCGGGGCGGTTTTCAGATGCTCCGCCCCCTCCAGAATGGCATAATCGGTGAGTACGCCGCACGCCATTGGGATGGCCACAGGACGTCACCTGAAGACCCTCCCTCGATGCTCCGCCCCCGAAGGATCGACTTCCCGACCTTTTGGGACACGTGTGCTCTGAGTGTTCGTCAACCTCGTGTGGGACTGTGTCCAGCGCCGCCACAGTCGAGGGGGGTGGAGCTGTTCCGCTGGCCGGGGGGGCTTCGCTGGGGGCTGGGGGGACTGATGGGGGGGTGGACCTGGGTGGTCAGGGGGTGATACATGGGGTACTATAAGGCAGGCCAGGTCCACGTGCGGCCTGCGGCATGTTGTACGGCGCGACCGCTGCATGTTGTCGCCATGCGCATGTGCAGCCACGGACCTGGCAATTCTCCACCCATTTATGTCGGGAACGCCGGGGGTTTAACGTTACGCGGCTGCTAACCCCTACCGGGTGGAGCATTAGTGCGGGGGCGATCCCAACTTTTACAACGTAAAACTAGACACATGCTCCAGACATAGCCTCAAAATCGGAAAATCCAGCCCAAACTCTCAGAAATGGAGAATTCTGCTGTCTGACTATTTCTTTAAATATATTCATGGGATGTGGACATCACTGGCTAGACCAGCATTTATTGCCCATCCCCCATTGGCCTTGGTGGTGGTGAGCTGCCTTCCTGAACTGCTGTGGTCCTTGTGTAGTGTAGGTACACCCACTGTGCTGTTAGGGAGGGAGTTCCAGGATTGGGACCCAGTGACAGTGAAGGAATGATGATATATTTCCAAGTCAGTGAGTGACATGGAGGGGACCTTTCAGGTGGTGGTGTACCCATGTATCTGCTGTACTTCTTTTAGACGGTAGCAGTCATGGGTTAGGAAGATGCTTTCTAAGGAACCTTGGTGTGTTCCTGCAGTGCATCTCGTAGATGATACACACTGCTACTCGATGGTGGAGTGAGTAAAAGTTTGAGAAGGGGTGGCAAACAAACAAGATGCTTTGTCCTGGATGATATCAACCTTCTTGAGTGTTGTTGGAGCTGCACTCATCCAGGCAAGTGGGGAATATTCCATCACACTCCTGACTCATGCCTTGTAGATTGTGGACAGGCTTTGGGGAGCCAGAAGGTGAGTTGCTCGCCACATAAATCCTAGCCCCTGACCAGCTCTTGTATTTATATGGCTCGTCAAGTTCAGTTTCTGATCAGTGGTAAGCTGCCCGGATGTTGCTAGTGGGGGATTCGGCGATGGTAATGTCATTGAATGTCAAGGGGTGATGGTTCGATTCTCTTTTAGTAGAGATGATCATTGCTTGGCACTTGTGTGTCAAGAATGCTATTTGTCATCTCAAGCCTGGATATTGTTCAGGTCTTGCTGCATTTGGACGTGGATTGCTTCATTATCTGAGGTGTCACAAATGGTGCTGAACATTGAGCAGTCATGAAATGAAATGAACATCAGTGAACATCCCCACTTCTGATCTTATGATGGAACTCATGAAGATGGTTGGGCCTGGGACACTTCCCTGAGGAACTTCTGCAGTGATGTCCTGGAACTGAGAAGCCTGTCCTCCAATAACCACAACCACCTTCCTTTGTGTCAGGTATGACTCCAACCAGTGGGGAGTTTCCCCCCTGAATCTTATTGACTCCAATTTTGCTCAGGTTCCTTGATGATACCTTTGGTCAAATGCTGCCTTGATGTCCAGGGCAGTTACTCTCATCTCAACTCCTTTGTCCATGTTTGAACCAAGGCTCTAATGAGGTCAGGAGCTGGATGGCCTTGAGCAGCTTATTGCTTAACAAGTGCCACTTGATAGCACTGTTGTTGATCCCTTCTATCACTTTACTGATGGTTGAGAGCAGACTGATGAGGCAGTGATTTTTCAGCTTGGATTTGTTTTGCATTTTGTGTATAGGACATACCTGGGCAATTTTCCACATTGTCAGTGTTGTAGCTGCACTGGAACAGCTTGACCAGGGGTGCAAGTCTTCAGTACTATTGCAGGAATACTGTGAGGCCCCATAGCCTTTGCAGTATCCAGAAACTTCAGCCATTTCTTGATATCACATGGAGTGAATTGAATTGTCTGAAGACTGACATCTGTGATGCTGGGGACATCCGGATGAGGTCAAGATGGGCCATCCACTTGGCACTTTTAACTGAAGATTGTTAAGAATGTTTTAGCCTTATCTTTTTCACTGATGTGTAGGGCTCCTCTATTATTGAGGATGGGGATGTTTGAGGAGCCTTGTCCTTTGGTGAGTTGTTGAACTTTTCCACCACTATTTACAGTTGGATCCGGCAGGACTGCAGAGTTTGTTGACTGATTTGTTGGCTTTGGAATCACTTAGCTCTGTCTATCACTTGCTGCTTATGCCGTTCAGTAGTCCTGTGTTGTAGCTTCACTAAGCTTACAGCTCATTTCTCGGTATGCCTGGTGTTGCTCCCGGCATGCTCTCCTGAATTCTTTGTTGAACCAGGGTTGATCCCCTTGCTTGGTGGCAATGGTAGCATGGGGGATATGCTGGGTCATGAAGTTACAGCATTTGGTTGAGTACAATTCTGCTGCTGCTGATGGCCCACAGCGCCTCACGATTGCCCAGGCTTGAGATGTTGATCTGTTCGAAATCTATCCCATTGAACATGGTGGGAGCGCCACACAACACAATGGAGGGTATCCGCAATGTAAGACGGAACTTTGTCTCCACAAGGACTGTGTGGTGATCACTCCGAGCAGGTGATCACTCCCAGATGCATCTGTGGCAGGCAGGTCGGTGAGGCTGAGAGGTCAGGTTTGCTTTTCCATCACCACCTGCTGCAGACCCAGTCTAATAGCTATGGCTTTTCAGACCCGGCCAGCTCAGTTAGTATGTCCTTGCCACCCTCAGTGCTTCCTCCAAGTGGTGCTCAACATGAGGAAGTACTGACTCATCAGTTGACAGAGGATGATGTGTGATAATCAGCAGGAGGTTTCCTTGCCCATGTTTGACCTGAAGCCATGAGGCTTCATGAGGTCTAGAGTCAATATTGAGGACTCCCAGGGCACCTGACTCCCGACTGTACACCATCGAGCCACCACCTCTGCTAGGTCTGTCCTGCCGGTGGGGATCCAAGGAGGAGCCACACTCCCTTTCCATCCCTTCATCTATTTCAAACCAAAGTCTGAGAAAGAAATCATTCCATTCCTTGTTGCGATATTTTTTGGGGGAAAAATGTCCACCGCAAAACTGTAAGGATGAAAAATAAAACGCAAATCGGAAATGCAAGCAGATGTTGGAATTGCATAGGGCAGGTTAACCTGGAACTCTGAGGTGCAGCAGCTGGATTTAAACAGAAATCCTGCCACATTTTCAACATTGCCCTCACCTTAAAGCAGCACAGGGCAATGGGAACTTCTCATTTGAGCTAATAGAGTCAGTGTTCATCCCTGGAAATTATAAAGTGGGGATAACAACTTCTGTAAGGATGTGTCCACAATCAGAGAAAACAAATTGTTTTCATTGAAACACACAGGGACAGCAGGAGGTGAAGGTGCCTCTCACTTTTAAACTTACTCCCCCAGAGGCAGGAGAAAGAACAATGTGCAGAACTTTTATCTGTGTCTAAAAAGGTCTGGTCCCTCCTAGCCAACTGAAACAGAGGCAAATCTTCTAAAATTAGGTCAGTCATGTTTTGCACCCGGATTTTGGAGACATGGGCTGGGATTTCCCAGCCCAGTGTTGACGCCGGAGTGGTGTATGCCGGCGCCAACAGGCCTCCTGGCCCAGCAGTTCACCGGTGTTCAGGGGGCTAGCACGGCGCTAGAGTGCTGCATGCTACTCTGGCGCCGAAAGGAGGCCCTGCACGGCCAGCACGGGTCCGGCATGTGCGCGCTGGCCGTCCCCGTGCCGATGCATGCGCATGGTTGCCGTCTCCGCGCCGGCGCGGAGCAACATGTCGGGGACTTTGCAGCGGGCCGCGCGGAAGGAGGTAGACCCCTTAGCGGGCCTGGACCGCATGGAGGCCCCCTGGAGTCAGATCCTCCCCCCCCCCCCCCCCCCCCCCTCACTGGATGTCCCCGTGGCCGCGGGTCCGAGCTCCCACCGGGTGGTACCAGGTTGGAACCACGCCGGCTGGACATGGCGGAACTCGACGGGAGTTCGGGTGGGAGTTGCCCACGGAGAATCGCCGGGGCGGGGGCCTATTTCAGCGGGCGCGACTGCTGCCAATTCTCCGGTCGCTGGAGAATCGCGGCCCGGCGTTGGAGCGGCGTGGTGGGAATTTCCCTCGCCCCTGGCGATTCTCTGACCCGTCACGGGCTCGGAGAATCCCGCCCATGTTTTCTGCATTGGTTTACCCCTCACCCTGCCGTGACTGGACTTGAATTTTCTTCAGTATCATCATTAACATTACAGTTTCAGGGATTTCAGCAAGGTGAGAGTAAAGGTTCACTACCGATGCATGACCACATAAATGCTGTTCATTAAAAAAAAAACCCTGAAATACATGAGATTGGAGTGTATGGTGGCTGCAATCCTTCCAGTTCCCGCTTGCCCGCCTTCCCCTGCCAGTCTTATATTCAGCGAAACATTCCGGCAGCAGGCTAGGGAACATTTCCAAGCTTCCTGTGGTTGGGAACCACTGCAAGAGGACTTAATTCATGTTTAAGGTAGGATTTTCCCTGCAGCCTTCTGAATGCTGCCATTGGGAAACTCTGCGTTCGAGGTCGGTGTGGGCAGGACACCACCACTCTTAGCTCTGTGACCGTCCTGACAACAACTGGCCACGACCTGCATTTTGAAAACCCCTGGACAGGATTCTCCATTGCCCGACGCTGATATCGCAATCAATGATTGGGCGGAGAATCCCTTCCAAAGCTCAAATTGGGAGGTCCGCCATTTTGACGCTAGTTTCTGAGTCTCTGCCCTCTCTGAAATGGCGTCATCGTGTTGCGCACCGCACGCCATTGGAACGGCATTGGTGCATCATCAGAAGGCCCTCCCCGATCCCTGATGCCCGACCGCTGCCATGTCTTCACGCAAATTCTTCATGAAATTCATTCTTCTGATTCTTCTTGTCCCCCACATGCAATTATCACATGTTCAGGGGGCATGAATGAAAGAGCCTATGTGTCGTTCTTTCCCCCTCACCCTCAGCGGAGCTGTTGATCAGGGATGCTAATGTCGCGGGCATGAAATTGAGCTACATCCGCCAGCGATTGCCAGAAGGGGGTACACTTGGCCTCCCAGAGACAGTACAGCTCTCAAACCCGCTGGAGGTGGCCTACCAGAACATGGAGGCTACACCTCCGACCGCGCGACACCCTCGTGGACCTCATGGGCGCTGCCAACATTCGACCCGGGTGCGGCGCAAGCCTGTGCCGTGCAGCAGCCCGCCAATGCTGAAAGCCCCAAGTGCTACTTTTGCAGCCAGGAAACCAGCCCCGACAATGCTGCCCTGCACGGAACGCGACTTGCAACGGGTGTAGGAGGAAGGGCCACTTTGCGAAAGCCTGCCAGGCCCGATCTCTCCCAAAAGCTTCTAGGCCCAGCAGCGCTGCCTGCTGCCTGTTGGGGCTGCCCCCAGCTGCCGCGCCACCCACCATGTGTGACCCGTGGGCGCCGCCATCTTCGCTGCCCTCTTCGATTTCGGCCGCCACGTGTGACCCATGGGGGCCGCCATCTTTAACGCCATTTTGTATTTCCCCCGCCACGCACGACCCACAGGGGCCACCATCTTTGACGCCATCTTGGGACCACTCCGCAGCCTCCCGGGAGCCCTGCTCATCCGATCGTACGCTGGCCGCCACTACCTCTGACCGGCCTACCCATCACCTTCCAAGCTCGCCTCCATCACGCTCGATCAGTCCTGGCCTCATCACCTCACAAAATCGACGATGATCGTCCAGATCAACGGGCACGAGACGGCCTGCCTTTTCGACTCCGGGATCACAGACAGCTTCATACACCCAGATACGGTAAGGTGCTGCTCCCTCCCAATCTTACCCACGACCCAGAAATAGAAATCCGGGGGTACTGTGTCGCGACACTTACTGTTCAAGGCGTAGAGTACACTAACTTCAAACTCTACGTCCTTCCCCATCTCTGCGTTGCTCTATTACTGGGGCTCGACTTCCAGTGCCACCTCCAAAGCCTTACTTTAAAGTTCGGCGGACCTCTGCCCCCCTCACCGTCTGTAGCCTCGCGACCCTTAAGGTCGCTCCACCCTCGCTCTTCGCTAAGCTCACCCCGGACTGTAAGCCCGTCGCTACTAGGAGCAGGCGATACAGTGCCCGGGACAGGGCCTTTATCAGGTCGAAGGTCCAGCGACTCCTGCGAGAGGGGATCATTGAGGCTAGCAACAGCCCCTGGAGAGCCTAAGTGGTGGTCGTCAAGACTGGGGAGAAGCACTGGATGGGCATCGACTGCAGTCAGATCATCAACCGGTACACGCAGCACGATGCGTACCCCCTCCTCCGCATATCTGACACGGTCAATCAGATTGCGCGTATCGAGTCTTCTCCACAGTTGATTTGAAGTCTGCGTACCACCAGCTCCCTATCCGCCCGGAGGACCGCCAAGACACTGCTTTCAAGGGCCGCCTCTATCACTTCCTCAGGGTTCCCTTCGGCGTCGGGCCACATTCCCGTACTTAGAAAATGTCACCATCTGCGGCCATGACCAGCAGGACCATGACAAAAACCTCCGGCACTTCCTCCACACCGCCAAACTCCAGAACCTTACTTACAATAAGGAAAAATGCGTTTTCCGCACAACCCGCCTAGCCATCCTTGGAGTTGTGGAAAATGGAGTCCTAGGGCCTGACCCCGACCGCATGCACCCTCTCCTGGAACTCCCCCTCCCCCATTGCCCCAAGGCCCTGAAGAGATGCCTGGGGTTCTTCTCCTATTATGCCCTGTGGGTCCCCAATTATGCGGACAAGGCCCGTCCGCTTATTAAATCCACCGTTTTTCCCCTGACGGCTGAGGCCGCCTGGCCTTCAACCGCATCAAGGCAGATATTGCCAAAGCCGCGATGAACGCTGTGGACGAGTCCATTCCATTCCAGGTGGAGAGCGATGCGTCTGACTTTGCTCTGGCTGCTACCCTCAACCAGGCGGGCAGGCCCGTGGCTCTCTTTCCCGTACGCTCCATGCCTCCGAAATTCGACACTCCTCCGTCGAAAAGGAAGCCCAAGCCATTGTAGAAGCTGTGCGACATTGGAGGCATTACCTGGCCGGCAGGCGATTCACTCTCCTCACTGACCAATGGTCGGTTGCTTTCATGTTCAATAACACACAGCGGGGCAAGATGAAGAATGACAAGATTCTGAGGTGGAGGATCGAGCTCTCCACCTACTACGATATCTTGTATCAGCCTGGGAAGCGCAATGAGCCCCCAGGTGCCCTATCCCACGGTACATGTGCCAGCGCACAAGTTGACCGACTCCGGGCCCTCCACAATGACCTCTGTCACCCGGAGGTCACCCGTTTTTTTCACTTTATCAAGGCAAGCAACCTACCTTACTCCATCAGGAGGTCAGGACCGTGACCATGTACTGCCAGGTCTGCGCGGAGTGCAAGCTGCAGTTCTATCGGCCAGACAGAGTGCACCTGGTAAAGGCCTCTCGTCCCTTTGAGTGCCACAGCGTCGATTTCAAAGGGCCCCTCCCCTCCACTGATCGTAACGTGTACTTCCTCAATATTGTTGACGAGTACTCAAGATTCCCCTTTGCCATCCCATGCCCTGACATGACCTCTGCCACCGTCATCAAGGCCCTGCACAGTCTTTTCACCTTGTTCGGGTTCCCCACCTACATCCATAGCGATCGGGGTTCCACCTTCATGAGTGACGAGTTGCGTCAGTTCCTGCTCAGCAAGGGCATTGCCTCCAGCAGGACGACCAGCTACATCTGATGAGGACTCGTCTACTGAGGTAGTATGGGCTGAGGTTAGAAACAGGAAAGGAGAGGTCACCCTGTTAGGGGTTTTCTATAGGCCTCCAAAAAGTTCCAGAGATGTAGAGGAGAGGATTGCAAAGATGATTCTGGATAGGAGCGAAAGCAACAGGGTAGTTGTAATGGGGGACTTTAACTTTCCAAATATTGACTGGAAACGCTATAGTTCGAGTACATTAGATGGGTCGGTTTTTGTCCAATGTGTGCAGGAGGGTTTCCTGACACAGTATGTAAATAGGCCAACGAGAGGCGAGGCCATATTGGATTTGGTACTGGGTAATGAACCAGGACAGGTGTTAGATTTGGAGGTAGGTGAGCACTTTGGTGATAGTGACCACAACTCGATTGCGTTTACTTTAGTGATGGAAAGGGATAGGTATATACCGCAGGGCAAGAGTTATATCTGGGGGAAAGGCAATTATGATGCGATGAGGCAAGACTTAGAATACATCGGATGGAGAGGAAAACTGCAGGGGATGGGCACAATGGAAATGTGGAGCTTGTTCAAGGAACAGCTACTGCATGTCTTTGATAAGTATGTACCTGTCAGGCAGGGAGGAAGTGGTCGAGTGAGGGAACCGTGGTTTACTAAAGCAGTCGAAACACTTGTCAAGAGGAAAAAGGAGACTTATGTAAAGATGAGACATGAAGGTTCAGTTAGGGTGCTCGAGAGTTACAAGTTAGCTAGGAAGGACCTAAAGAGAGAGCTAAGAAGAGCCAGGAGGAGACATGAGAAGTCTTTGGCAGGTAGGGTCAAGGATAATCCTAAAGCTTTCAAAAGATGTGTCAGGAATAAAAGAATGACTAGGGTAAGAGTAGGGCCAGTCAAGGACAGTAGTGGGATGTTGTGTTTGGAGTCCAAGGAGATAGGAGAGGTGCTAAATGAATATTGAATCAGGCTAAGCCTGGCATATGAGGAGGAGGAATTTACCCTGCTTAGGGCATCTGCCCACAGCCCCTCCTCAATCTCTTCCCCCAGCTCCTCTTCCCATTTTCCCTTCAGCTCCTCTACCATCGTCTCCCCCTCGTCTCTCATCTCCCTGTATATTTCCGACACTTTACCTTCTCCAACCCATGCCCCCGAAATCACTCTATCCTGGATCCCTTGCGTCGGGAGTTGCGGAAATTCCCTCACCTGTTGCCTCGTAAATGCCCTCACTTGCATGTATCGGAAAGCATTCCCTGGTGGCAACTTATATTTTTCTTCCAATGCTCCCAAACTCGCAAACATCCCGTCCACAAACAGGTCCTTCAGCTTCCTAATTCCTGGTCACTGCCAACATTGAAATCCCCCATCTATCCTCCCCGGGTTGGAAAGGTTTATAAGAGATAGGATGTATAATCATCTGGAAAGCAATAATTTGATTAGAGATAGTCAACACGGTTTTGTGAAGGGTCGGTCGTGCCTCACAAACCTTACAGGGTTCTTTGAGAAGGTGACCAAACAGGTGGATGAGGATAAAGCAGTTGATGTGGTGTATATGAATTTCAGTAAAGCGTTTGATAAGGTTCCCCATGGCAGGCTACTGCAGAAAATACAGAGGCAGGGGATTCAGGGTGATTTAGCAGTTTGGATCAGAAATTGGCTAGCTGGAAGAAGACAAAGGGTGGTGGTTGATGGGAAATGCTCTGACTGGAGTCCAGTTACTAGGGGTGTACCACAAGGATCTGTTTTGGGGCCATTGTTGTTTGTCATTTTTATAAATGACCTGGAGGAGGGCGTAGAAGGATGGGTGAGTAAATTTGCAGATGACATTAAAGTCGGTGGAGTTGTGGACAGTGCGGAAGAATGTTACAAGTTACAGAGGAACATAGATAAGCTGCAGCGCTGGGCTGGGAGGTGGCAAATGGAGTTTAATGCAGAAAAGTGTGAGGTGATTCATTTTGGAAGGAATAACAGGAAGACAGAGTACTGGGCTAATGGTAAGATTCTTGGCAGTGTGGATGAGCAGAGAGATCTCGGTGTCCATGTACATAGATCCCTGAAAGTTGCCACCCAGGTTGAGAGGGTTGTTCAGAAGGCATACGGTGTGTTAGCTTTTATTGGTAGAGGGATTGAGTTTAGGAGCCATGAGGTCATGTTGCAGCTATACAACACTCTGGTGCGGCCGCATTTGGAGTATTGCGTGCAATTCTGGTCGCCGCATTATAGGAAGGATGTGGAAGCATTGGAAAGTGTGCAGAGGAGATTTACCAGAATGTTGCCTGGTATGGAGGGAAGATCTTATGAGGAAAGACTGAGGGACTTGAGGCTGTTTTCGTTAGAGAGAAGAAGGTTAAGAGGTGACTTAATTGAGGCATACAAGATGATCAGATGATTGGATAGGGTGGACAGTGAGAGCCTTTTTCCTCGGATGATGATGTCTAGCACGAGGGGACATAGCTTTAAATTGAGGGGAGATAGATATAAGACAGAAGTCAGAGGTAGGTTCATTACTCAGAGAGTAGTAAGGGCGTGGAATGCCCTGCCTGCAACAGTAGTGGACTCGCCAACACTAAGGAGATTCAAATGGTCATTGGATAGACATATGGACAATAAAGGAATAGTGTAGATGGACTTTAGAGTGGTTTCACAGGTCGGCGCAACATCGAGGGCAGAAGGGCCTGTACTGCGCTGTAATGTTCTATGTTCTATGTTCTATTCACTGGGGCAACGGACAGGTGAAGAGGGAGAACGCGATGGTCTGGAAGGCCGTCCTCCTGGCCCTATGGTCTAGAAATCTCCCAGTCTCCCGCTGGCAGGGGTCCTCTCCGATGCCCTCCTCTCCATCTGGCCGCTCCTGTGTACTGCCACCAACGAGACCCCTCACAAACGTATGTTTGCCTTCCCCAGGATGTCTACCCCCAGGATCTTGCTCCCGTCCTGGCTGACAGTCCCAGGGCCCGTCCTCCTCCGGAAGCATGCGAGGAGCCATGAATCAGATCCCCTCGTCAAGAGGGTCCTGCTCCTCCATGCCAATCCACAATATGCCTACGTGGCACATCAGGATGGGCGACAGGACACAGTCTCCCTCCGGGATTTGGCATCTGCAGGTTCCCCAGTGACCATCACCACCACCCCCGACCCTACACTGTCTTCCCCCACCTCTACCCACCTACCTCAAGAATTGGCACCTGCAGGCCCACCGGCGGCCATCACCACCACCCCTGCTCATACACCGCCACCCCCTCCACCGACTCAACAACTGGGTGAAGAAGAGGACAACATGCTCCCGGATGCGTAGGTATCGACCGGTGCTCACATCACAGCCGGGACTGAGGCGATCATGGTGAAAGGTCAAGGCCCCCGACAGACTTGATCTTTAAGCCCACTTCACCCCTGCTGGACTCCTTATTTTAACAGGGGATGAATGTGGTAAACCACTGTATTGTATTGTATTGCTGCATGCCTGGGCTTGGCCCTGCTGGCTCCGCCTATGGCTCCTCCCCTCGTGCTCATGTATAAAGGCGGCTGGTCTCCGCCTCTGATCCAGTTCGGGATCAGAGGCCAGGAGGCTTTCTGTTTAGTGTATTAAAGCCTCAGTTACGTTCACCACTCGTCGTGTGTTCATTGATGGCATATTAGCCCTCCACTCCCTTCTCCCTCTACCTTCTCCCCTTCTTCCCTCTTCTCCCCTTCCCCCCTCTCCTTGCCTCTCTCCTACCCTCTCATTCCTGTCTGTTTTACTCTTCCCTCCTCTTCCATCCCCTGCCCTAATATCGCTTTATATGGATTCTATTTTGGTTGAATTTCGGAGAATATCTAAGGCGGTACATTTTACAGTTGGGTGTCAAGTTTAAAATAACTGTCAGTTGCTATAGTACGTAGATATCCAAATAATGTATAGTGTGTGTTTGTATGTGTCTGGGGGAGGGGCAGTTTTTTGTGTGTTTGTGTTTGTGTGGGGTTTGTGTGTGGGGATTTGTGTGTGTATGTGTGTGGGGGTTAGTATGTATCTGTGTAGATGGGTGTGTGTGTGTAAAGAAATAGCAAGCTTTTGGAACACCGACTAAGGAGAAATCCAAATCTATTGACTCAAGTAGTGTTGTTTTTGCAGCAGAATGTGTGAAGCAATCTTTTAGTTTTTCAAGGAAGGATGAATTTCCTATTTATTATAATACATTGTGTATCATCAGCAACACCACTTACTGAAGCAGAATACACTCCTATTATTGTTCTTGTAGTCACGGTCCCTCCATTGCCTAATTGCTCCCTATCTCTGCCGACTCCTCCAACCCTCACAAGCCTCCTGAGACCTCTGTGCTTCGCCAATTATGTCCTCTTGTGTATCTCTGAATTTCATCACACCATCATTGACAGCCATTCCTTTAGTTACCCAGGCGCTAAGATTTGGAATATTTAAACCTCTCCAACTTGTCATGATATCCATATTAACATATCATGGTGCAATCACACACACACACTGATGGACAGGTAGACGGACCAACCAACACGCACACAACATCACAGCCAATCACCAGTGAGAGCACACGCACTATAAAACAGGAAACACCACAGTTCCCGCTCATTCTACCAGGAGATAGCTCAGAGCACAGACATACATTATGTGCTGACTGCCTCTCTAAGATAGTGCTAGGGCTGGGTCCACAGGTTAACTGGTGAAGTACGAACCACAGCCAGAAGTTAACAGTTGTTATTGTACAGAATAATAAAACAGAGTTGTACCATCTACAACCGTGTTGGTTCGTTTGTATATCGGAACACCCAACACGACATGATACCAGGATTGGAAACTCGCCAGCAACTGTGATACCTACCTGCACCTCTTCAGAGATCCGCCATCGTGCGCCATGGACACCATCAGCCCGCCGCAGCTACTCCAAATCGCTGGAAATCTCGGAGTCAACTGGAAGCTGTTTAAACAGCGCTTCCAGCTCTTCCTAGAAGCCACAGACAGGGAGAATGCATCGGACACCAGGAAGATCGCCTTCCTCCGCTCCACGGCGGGGCAACACGCCATCCACATCTACAACTCCCTGGCATTCGTGGAAGGCGAGGACAAGACGAAGTACAAGACGGTCCTTCTAAAACTTGAGCAACACTTCAGCGTCGAGGTGAACGAGAGCTTCGAGAGGTACCTCTTCCAGCAGCGCCTGCAGGGTAAGGATGAGCCTTTTCAATCTTTCCTAACACAGCTCTGTATCCTCGCGCAGTCCTGCGGCTATGAGGCCACATCTGATTCCATGATTCGGGACCAGATAATTTTTGGGGTCACCTCGGACACCTTACGCCAGCAGCTCCTCAAAATAAAGAGCCTCACCCTAGCCACCGCCATCGAAACCTGCTTCCTCCACGAAAACGCGAGCAGCCGGTACTCCCAATTCCAGGCGGCCGAATCGGCACGGCAGGGGTCCTATGAGGCCGAGCGGGTCCAGTTGATCGAGTTCCTCCCGGCCCGCGGCCCGGGCGAGAGCGGCCATTTTGCGCGCTTTCCGAGGCCTCCCGCGCTTGTATGCGCCAAAAGAGGGGACGTCGACGCAGAGGGACATGACCACAGGCGCCCTTTACGCAGGACCGAACTGCACATACGCGGTGCAGCAACGAACGCCATAATGTCACGACGTGCGGCAACTGTGGATCCGCACACTTACAGCGGCAATGTCCAGCCAAAGCGCGACAATGCATCCACTGCGGCAAGATGGGCCACTACGCTGCCTGCTGTCGAGCAGCTCAACCTGCCAACTCTCCGCAATTCCGCCAGCCTCGCAGGGACGTGCAGGCCATTCAGCCTCCATACACCGAGTCATACCCTGACGACATACAGACCGGTGATACCGACGACCGGAAAGCCTTCCGCGTTGCGGTAATTGACAGAAATCGGATGTCCCCAAGTAGGACCCACCAGCCGATGCCAGTGCAGAGCGTTAATCCGGGCGATGAATGGTGTGCCATCCTAACGGTCAACCGATCACCAATCACATTCTGCTTAGACACTGGTGCCTCCGCCAGTCTCATTGCATGATCAGCCTTCCACACCTTGAAGGTCAGACCACCGATCCGGCCATCCCACTGTCAGTTGGTTGATTACAACGGTAATGTTATCCCGGCCATGGGGTCCTGCCAGCACGAGGTTGCACACAATTCATACACAGCCACACTGTCCTTTGAGATAGTTGGATCCTCGAAGGACTCTCTGTTAGGCGCACAGACGTGCAAGATCCTCCACCTCGTTCAGCGGGTACACACTCTGTCTCCAGAAGGCACGTCCGATTTCCCGGATGCAGACTTTAGGGCACAGCTCCACTCTCTCCTCCCACAACCAGGAGGTTTTCGAGGGCATGGGCACACTGCCCTATACCTACAGAATACGGCTCAAACCGGACGCCACCCCGGTCATTCACGCACCTCGTAGAGTCCCAGCACCACTCAAGGACCGCCTCAAGCAGCGGCTGCAGGACCTGCAGGACCAAGGAGTGCTTTCCCGGGTCACGGAGCCTACGCCATGGGTCAGCTCCATGGTGTGTGTAAATAAGCCCTCTGGCGAACTCCGGATCTTCATCGACCCGAAAGACCTGAACAATAACATCATGAGGGAACACTACCCCATACCCAAATGGGAAGAAATCACGAGCGAAATGGCCCGGGCTAACATTTTTACCAAGCTTGATGCCTGAAAGGGTTTTTGGCAGATTCAGCTGGATCAGTCCAGCAGGAAGCTGTGCACCTTCAACACTCCCTTTGGCAGGTACTGCTACAACAGCATGCCGTTTGGCAACATCTCGGCATCCGAGGTGTTTCATCGCATCATGGAACAGATGATGGAGGGCATCGAAGGGGTGCGCGTCTATGTTGACGACGTCATCATCTGGTCCACCACACCACAGGAGCACATCAGTCGTCTCCAGCGTGTCTTTGCTCGGATACGAGAGCACGGCCTGCACCTCAACCGAGCCAAGTGTTCTTTTGGCCAAACTGAGCTAAAGTTTCTGGGGGACCACATATCCCGGTCAGTGGTGCGGCCGGAAGCCGACAAAGTGATAGCTATTGCAGCCATGCAGCAGCCGGCAGACAAGAAGGCAGTGCTACACTTTCTCGGGTTGGTCAACATCCTGGGGAAGTTTATTCCCAACCTTGCCTCGCACACAACGGCTCCTCGCCACCTGGTGAAGAAGACTACGGAGTTCTAGTGGCAGCTCAAGATCAAGCTCACCACCGCCCCGGTACTGGCATTCTTCGACACTACTCGAGACACAAAGATCTCGACTGATGCCAGCCAGTCTGGCATTGGGGCGGTACTCCTGCAACGGGACGACACTGCATCATGGGCCCCGGTCGCCTATGCCTCGCGGGCCATGACCCCCACAGAACAGCGCTATGTGCAGATTGAGAAGGAATGCCTGGGTTTGTTAACCAGCATAGATAAATTCCACGACTATGTGTATGGTCTTCCGCAGTTCACCGTGGAGACCGACCATCGCCCCCTGGTCGGCATCATACAAAAGGACCTCAATGAGATGACCCCTCGCCTCCAGCGCATTCTGCTCAAGCTCCGGAGGTACGACTTCCAACTTGTCTACACCCCGGGAAAGGACCTCATCATCGCGGATGCCCTGTCCAGAGCAGTGAGCACACCACCTGAATCGGGGGGGTTCGTCTGTCAGGTCGACGCACATATAGCCTTCACATTGGTCAATCTGCCAGCTACTGATGCAAGTCTGGCCCACATTCGCCGTGAGACTGCGGCTGACCCCCTTCTACAACGTGTGATGCGCCACATGACGGAAGAGTGGCTCAAGGGGCAGTGCCCACAATTCTACAATGTCCGGGATGACTTGGCCGTCATTGATGGTGTTCTCCTAAAGTTGGACCGGATTGTGATCCCACACAGCATGCACAGGATTGTCCTCGAACAATTGCACGAAGGCCATCTCGGGTGAAGTGTTGGGTACTCTGATACACAGACGAACCAACACGGTTGCGAATGGTACAACGCAGTTTTATTTCAATGAACTATTAACATATTAAATTCTGGTATTCAGCACATGGTGAACCTCTGAGTGGTTGGCAATGAGGTCTGTGCCCTGAGCCCTCTCCTGCTCGAGTGCCCAGGAAGTGTCGTGTTCCCTGCTTTGTACTGTGTATGCTCTTGTCCGTGATTGGCTGTCGTGTTTCGTGTGTTGATTGGTCCGTTGATCTGTCCATCATTATGTGTGTGTGTATGTGCTGTGATGTTCACCTGAATATCATGACTTCCCCCCTTTTTTACAGGATTATGAGCCTATGTGTTTATAAACAGAGATGTGTATTGAGTATAGCTAAATGTGTGTGTGTGCAATATTTACAGCATGTACATGGGGCTTAACTATATACAAGGGGCGATGTCGGGTGTGACATAACAACGAGGTTGTACCATAAACTAAGAACAGGAAAATGTTGAACGATAAAACGAATTCCTGTAACGCTAAGAACATAAACATATTAACAAAATGGTTGCATGAGTTCAATGTATAAACAGTCTCATAAGTCCAGTCTAGTAGGTGGGCGACGAATTCGGGTTGACCGCCTCAAGGGTAGGTCTGGAACCACCGGCTGAGGAACGGGCCTGGCCACGGGCAACGGCGGAAGGGGCATGGTAGCAGGCAGCTCCACGAAGTCGAAATCAGGAACAACAGGAAGGCACGGTGTCGGTGTAAGGTCTCAAAGCGAGCGTGGAAGCAGGCGAAGAGCTCGGCGATTGTGCCTCCGAACGGATCCATCAGGCATGTGAACCAGGAACGAGCGGGGAGCCACGCGTCGGAGAACTTCGGCAGGTGCTGACCAGCCACCTTCTGGTAGGTGGATGCGGACTTTGTCTCCAGGGGCCAGGGCGGGAAGATCAGTTGCCCGTGTGTCATATGACCTCTTCTGGCGACCGCGCTGCAGTTGCATCCTGTGCAGTACCGGAGCATGGTCGATTGTGGGCGCCAGAATGGAAGGCACAGTAGTCCTGAGGGCGCGACCCATCAACAGCTGGGCTGGTGAGAGACCAGTGGCTAGTGGGGCCGAGCGATAGGCCAGCAGGGCGATGCAGAAATCCGATCCAGCAGCAGCAGCCTTACAGAGGAGCCGCTTGACAATGTGAACGCCCTTCTCCGCCTTTCCATTGGACTGGGGGTGCAGAGGGCTAGATGTCATGTGTGTGAAGCCACACGAGGCAGCAAACGATGACCATTCCTGGCTGGCGAAACAGGACCCATTGTCCGACATGACCGTCATCGGAATGCCGTGGCGAGCGAGGGTGTCTTTGCAGGCCCTTATGACAGCGGACAACGTCAAATCGTGCAGGCGTATGACCTCTGGGTAGTTGGAGAAGTAGTCAACGACGATGACATAGTCCCTGCCGAGGGCGTGAAAGAAGTCCACACCCACCTTCTCTCATGGGGACATCACCAGCTCATGGGGCAGAAGCGTTTCAGGAGGTTGCGCCGGCTGAAACCTTTGGCAGGTTGGGCAGTTGAGCACCATATTGGCAATATCATCACTGATGCCCGGCCAGTATACCGCCTCTCGGGCCCTCCTTCTGCACTTCTCGACCCCCAGGTGGCCTTCGTGTAGTTGGTCGAGAACCAGCTTGTGCATGCTGTGCGGAATCACAATCCGCTCCAGCTTCAGAAGGACACCATCAATGACGGCCAAGTCGTCTCGGACATTGTAGAACTGCGGGCACTGCCCTTTGAGCCACCCTCCCGTCATGTGGCGCAACACACGTTGTAGAAGGGGGTCGGCCGCAGTCTCTCGGTGAATACGGGCCAGACTGGAGTCGTCAGCTGGCAGATTTGTCGATGTGAAGGCCACCTGCGCCTCAACCTGACATACGAACCCCTCCGAATCTGGCGGCCTGCTCACTGCTCTCGATAGGGCATCCGCAATTATAAGGTCCTTCCCTGGGGTGTAGACCAGTTGGAAGTCATGCCTCCTGAGTTTAAGTAGGATACGCTGGAGGCGAGGGGTCATCTCGTTCAGGCCCTTGTTAATGATGCTGAACAGGAGGCGGTGGTCAGTTTCAACAGTGAACCGGGGAAGACCATACACATAATCATGGAACTTGTCTAAACCGGTTAGCAAGCCCAGGCACTCCTTTTCGATCTGCGTGTAGCGCTGCTCTGTGGGGGTCATAGCCTGCGAGGCATAGGCGACCGGGGCCCATGACGCAGTGTCATCCCGCTGCAGGGGCACTGCCCCAATGCCGGACTGGCTGGCATCAGTCGAGATTTTAGTGGCACGAGACGTGTCGAAAAACACCAGTACCGATGCAGTGGTGAGCTTGAGTTTGAGCTCCTCCCATTCCTGCTGGTGTGTGTGGTGCCACTGGAACTCCGTGGACTTTTTGACGAGGTGGCGCAGAGCTGTCGTGTGGGAGGCAAGGTTGGAAATGAACTTCCCCAGGATGTTGACCATGCCTAGGAAGCGTAGTACTGCTTTCTTGTCTGCCGGCTGCGGCATGGCTGTGATGGCGCTCATCTTGTCTGCATCCGAACAGACCCCTGACCGGGAAATGTGGTCCCCCAGGAACCTCAGCTCGGTTTGGCCGAAAGAACACTTGGCTTGGTTGAGGCGCAGGCCGTTTTCACGTATGCGTGCAAAGACGCGTTGGAGACGATAGATGTGCTCCTGTGGTGTGGTGGACCAGATGATGACATCATCCACGTAGACGCGCACCCCTTCGATGCCCTCCATCATCTGCTCCATGATCCTATGAAAGACCTCGGATGCCGAGATGATGCCAAATGGCATTCAGTTGTAGCAGAACCTGCCGAAAGGGGTGTTGAAAGTGCACAGCTTTCGACTGGATGGACCCAGTTGGATCTGCCAAAAGCCTTTAGAGGCATCCAGTTTGGTAAATATTTTCGCCTGGGCCATTTCACTCGTGATCTCTTCCCGTCTGGGTACGGGTAATGTTCCCTCATAATATTGTTATTGAGGTCTTTTGGATCAATACAGATCCGGAGCTCGCCGGAGGGCTTCTTGACACACACCATGGAGCTGACCCACGGCGTGGGCTCCGTGACCCTGGATAGGACCCCTTGGTCCTGGAGATCCTGCAGCTGCTGCTTGAGGCGGTCTTTGAGTGGCGCAGGGACCCTGCGAAGTGCGTGAATGACCGGGGTGGCGTCTGGTTTGAGCCGAATTCTATAGGTGTATGGCAGTAGTGTTCCCATGCCCTCGAATGCCTCCTGGTTGTGGGCGAGGAGCGATTGGAGCTGTGCTTAAACTCTGCATCCAGGAAGTCAGACGTTCCGTCTGGAGAGAGCGAGTGGACTCGTTGAACGAGGTGGAGAGCCTTGCATGCCTGTGCGCCTAGCAGGGAGTCCTTCGATGATATCTCGAATGAGAGTGTGGCCGTGTGTGTGTTGTGTGTCACCTGTAGCTGGCAGGATCCCATAGCCGGGATAACGTTCCCATTGTAGTTGACGATCCTGCACCGGGACGGCCGAATTGGTGGTCTGACCTTCATGGCGTAGAAGGCTGACCATGCTATGAGGTTGGCGGAGGCGCCAGTGTCCAGGCGGAAAGTTATCGGCGATCGGTTGACCGTTAGGGTGGCACATCATTCATCACATTGATTGACCGTGTTAACTCGGTTCCCATCAATGACCGCAACACGGAACGCATCTCGGTCATCTGTGTCACCGGTCTGGATGTTGTGTGGGCAAGATTCGTAATGGGGAGGCTGAATGATCCGCACGTCCCTGCGAGGTTGTCGGAGTTGTGGAAGATTGACACGTTGAGCTGCTCGACAGTAAGCAGCGTAGTGGCCCACCTTGTCACAGCATAGGCATTGTCGGGTTCTTGCGGGACATTGCCGCTTTAAATGTGCAGCTCCACAGTTGCCGCACGTCGTGACGTCATGATGTTCCTTGCGCCACTGCGCATGCGCAGTTCGGTCTTGCGTCGGGCGTGCCTGCGCATCACGTCCCTCCGTGTTGCCGTAGATTTTGGTGCACACAAGCGCGGGAGGCCCCGAAAAGCGCGCGAAATGGCCGACGTCGTCCGGGTCACGGGCCGGGAGGAATTCGATCGCCTGGACCCGTTCGGCCTCGTGGGGCACCTGGCTCACCGATCCGGCCGTGTAGGACCCCCGCCACGCCGATTCGGTCACCTGAAATTGTGCATAGCGGCTAGTCGCGTTTTCGTGCAAGACACAGGCTTCGATTGCGGAGGCTAAGGTGAGGCCTTTTATTTTTAAAAGCTGCTGGCGTAGGGTGCCCGAGGCGACCCCAAAAACGATCTGGTCCCGAATCATGGAGTCTGAGGTGGTGTCATAACCGCAGGACTGCGCGAGGATGCGGAGATGGGTAAGGGATGACTGAAAGAGCTCACCCTTACCTTGCAGGCACTGCTGGAAGAGATACCTCTCGAAGTTTTTGTTGACCTCGACGTTGAAGTGTTGGTCGAGCTTGAGAAGGACCGTCTTGTATTTGGATTTGTCCTCGCCTTCCGCGAACACCAGGGAATTGTAGACATGGATGGCATGCTGCTCTGCGGTGGTGAGGAGGATGGCGATCTTTCTGGTTTCCGCGGCGCTCTCTCTTTCGTTGGCTTCCAGAAAGAGCTGGAAGCGCTGCTTGAACAGCTTCCAATTTACGCCGAGGTTCCCAGCGACTTGCAGCGGTTGCGGTGTGTTGACGGTGTCCATGGCGCAGGATGGCAGATTTGTGGGTAGGTGTCAAATCACTCCTGGTATCATGAAGTGTGTTGATTGGTCCGTTGATCTGTCCATCATTATGTGTGTATGTTTGTGCTGTGATGTTCACCTGAATATCATGACATCGGGGTTGAAACCCCGAGAAGCTGTGTACTGGCCGGGCATCAGCGACGACATCGCCAACATGGTGCTCAACTGCCCCACCTGCCAAAGGTTTCAGCCGGCGCAACCCCCTGAGACACTTCACCCCCATGAGTTGGTAACGTCCCCCTGGGCAAAGGTGGGTGTGGACCTTTTTCATGCGCTTAGCAGGGACTACGTCATCATAATTGACTATTTTTATAATTATCCGGAGGTCATACGCCTGCACGACTTGACATCATCAGCTGTAATCAGAGCATGTAAAGAAACCTTCGCTCGCCATGGCATTCTGCTTACCGTCATGTCGGACAATGGGCCCTGTTTTGCGAGCCAAGAATGGTCTTCTTTTGCCGCTTCATATGGCTTCACACACGTGGCGTCCAGCCCTTTGCATCCCCAGTCGAATGGCAAGGCGGAAAAGGGCGTCCATATCGTGAAGCGGCTTCTCTGCAAGGCTGCTGATGCCGGATCTGACTTCTGTTTAGCCCTGCTGGCCTATCGCTCGGCCCCACTGTCCACAGGCCTCTCACCAGCCTAGCATTTGCTGGGTCGCGCCCTCAGGACCACTGTGCCATCCATTCATGTTCCTAAATCCGACCATGCTCCAGTACTGCAAAGGATGCGACAGCAGCGTGCTCAGCAGAAGGTGGCACATGACGCTCGGGCAACTGATCTTCCTGCCTTGCGCCTGGAGACAACGTCCGCATACACCTACCAGAGGGTGGCTGGTCGGCAACTGCCGAGGTTCTCCGCCGCGTGGCTCCCCGCTCGTTCCTGGTTCCTGATGGCTCCATTCGCCGGCGCAATCGGCGGGCCCTTCGGCTGCTTCCGCGCTCGCTACATGATCATGCACCAGTGCCACGCCCTCCTGTTGTCCCTTATGTCGACTTTGTGGAGCTTCCTGCCACTCTGCCTATTCCTGTATCGCGCGTGGCCAGGCCCATTCCTCAGCCGGTGGATCCTGACCCACCCTTGAGGCGGTCAACCCGAATTTGTCGCCCACCTACTAGACAGGACTTATGAACCTGTTAGCACATTGGACTCACTGAATTGTTGTGCAACGATGTTAACGTGTTTCTCTTTTTGTCGTTCCAGGAGTTCTCTTTCGATGTTTGATGATTGCACTTGTTTTGTTAGTGGTACAACCTCGTTGCTCTATTGCACCTGGCACCTTCCTCTATATATAGTTTAGCCTCATGTCCATGTTGTAAATATTGTACACACATACTCAGATGCACTCAGTACACACCAATATTTATTACCATGTAGGCACATATTCTTGTGAAAAGGGGGGATGTCATGATATCCATATTAACATATCATAGCGTAATCACACACACACACTGATGGACAGGTAGATGGACCAATCAACACACACGCAACATCACAGCCAACCACCAGTGAGAGCACGCGCACTATAAAACAGGGAACACCACAGTTCCCACTCATTCCACCAGGAGATAGCTCAGAGCACAGAGCTCACAGCGTGCCACTCAGACATACACCATGTGCTGAGTGCCTCTCTAAGATAGTGCTAGGGCTGGGTCCACAGGTTAGCTGGAGAAGTACGAACCACAGCCAGAAGTTAACAGTTGTTGTTGTACAGAATAATAAAACAGAGTTGTACCATCTCGTGTTGGTGTGCTTGTATATCGGAACACCCAACACGACACAACTCTGTCATGTTGGCTGTAAAGTCCGAGTAACTCTTTCAACATGGACACATTAACACCAAAGCTGATCCATCAAGTGCCCTGCCTGCATTTAATCTGAATTTTCTGTGTGCTGAAAGTTTAAAAATTCTCTCCTCATTTTTTATATAAAAGCAAGATTTAAAAAGTGAATTTTGAAGCGGGCCCTTGTTTTAAAAAGTAGGAACTGTTATAAACATTGAAACACAGAACATACATTGCAGAAGGAGGACATTCAGCCCATCGAGTCTGCACCGACCCACTTAAGCCCTCACTTCCACCCTATCCCCGTAACCCAATAACCTCTCCTCACCTTTTTGGTCACTAAGGGCAATTTAGTCTGCACCGACCCACTTAAGCCCTCACTTCCACCCTATCCCCACAACCCAATAACCTCTCCTCACCTTTTTGGTCACTAAGGGCAATTTAACATGGCTAATCCACCTAACCTGCATGTCTTTGGACTGTGGGAGGAAACCGGAGCACCCGGAGGAAACCCACGCAGACACGGGGAGAACGTGCAGACTCTGCACAAACGGTGACCCAGCGGGGAATCAAACCTGGGATCCTGGCGCTGTGAAGAGCCAGTGCTATCCACTTGTGCTACCGTGCTGCCCTTGGTGGTAATATATTGTGCTCTTTTTGTCTTTTGTTCCAGAATGGTTTGTTGTGTTAATGACAAAGAATCCACCAATCATTAGATTGAAACAAAACTAATTTATTGTATAACGACTAATTAAATGAAGTTCGCACACGCTGCTGAGCTATAGTTAATAATAAAGTAATATTGAATCTGACCAGCAGTAATCAATAATCTAAATAGTCACTAATAATACTATGATCTAACCTCGTGTTAACTCTATCTAACCTCATCTTCTCCTCGTGCTGTTCTCATGCTTTCTCCTTTACTAATCCTACCCAGCATTCCCTGAAGTCTGATTTATATACAGAGAAGTGGTGGTGCCCTCTAGTGTTTGAATTACACAGATGTAATAACTAACCCTTCACTAACCTGCCTATATACATATCATTACAGGAACCAGCAGCTGTGACATCTGAGCTAACTGTAACATGGGTGGGACACAGGAAATGTTCGATCCATTTTTCATCTTGTTCTGTATACTTGGGAGGTTCGACATTATATTTTTCTCGAAAATTTTAATGCTAGTTTGACCGTGACTTGAAGTAAAACCGCAGGGACTGTAATTTTGTGGAGCATTAGCATTCCAGCTGTGGCTGTCACAAGTGACCTCAGTGTTTGAAAAGGCAGTGACACGTTATCTGTGTTCGGCAAATCCTGTGGAAGTTTTCACTTGTTCAAGATACCTTCTCAGGTCCGCATCTGCGACCTCATCACCTTTTTAATTCTGTGGCGCTTTCTCGCACCTGCTGTGGCAACGTCACTGTTTTGTGTAGCTCTTTGTTTCAATGACCCAGAATGGAAAGACATGCACTCGGTGCTATAAGTTTCTATTTACTGCCTGACCATACCAAACAATTTGGAGGGATCTCAGAAATAGTCAGCTGTACATTATGTGTCAACCGAGAAACATCCATTCTTTTGTTTCTCCAATGGTCTTGTACACCATTCCCACCCGATGATTGTCTTGCGTTCAACATTTTGCTTGAACAGTAGGGGGTGGGTTGAGTACGTCACTCCTGGAAACTGTTCAGAGGCAACATAGGGGCTGCTGGGTGTGGAGGTGGGCTGGGCAAAAATGTCCGCCACGGTGCTCCTGGTACTGTGGGGGAAAAAAGAATAAAACCAAAAACAGCTCTCACACCTTCTCCGTCACACACACATTCCCCAAGCTCCATTTATGCCAACCATGGCACCTCATCCCCTCACCCAACCAATGCCCCTCATAACCTTCATGCCAACCTATGCCCTGGTACCACTCACCCATGGCTTTATACAGCCCCTATGCCAACTATTCCAACTCATACCAATCCACCCACCACCCTTTGCCTTTACACCCTTCCCGCCGATTCACCGAATACTCCACTGAGTATTCACTGACTAAAGCGAGGGTAGGTCCGATCAAGGACAGTAGCGGGAGATTGTGTATTGAGTCTGAAGAGATAGGAGAGGTCTTGAAAGAGTACTTTTCTTCAGTATTTACGAAAGAGAGGGGCTATATTGTTGGAGAGGACAGTGTGAAACAGACTGGTGAGATCGAGGAGATACTTGTTAGGAAGGAAGATGTGTTGGGCATTTTGAAAAACTTGAGGATAGACAAGTCCCCCGGGCCTGACGGGATATATCCAAGGATTCTATGGGAAGCAAGAGATGAAATTGCAGAGCCGTTGGCAATGATCTTTTCGTCCTCACTGTCAACAGGGGTGGTACCAGGGGATTGGAGAGTGGCGAATGTCGTGCCCCTGTTCAAAACAGGGAATAGGGATAACCCTGGGAATTACAGGCCAGTTAGTCTTACTTCGGTGGTAGGCAAAGTAATAGAAAGGGTACTGAGAGATAGGATTTCTGAGCATCTGGAAATACACTGCTTGATTAGGGATAGTCAGCACGGATCTGTGAGGGGTAGGTCTTGCCTCACAAGTCTTATTGAATTCTTTGAGGAGGTGACTAAGCACGTGGATGAAGGTAAAGCAGTGGATATAGTATACATGGATTTTAGTAAGGCATTTGATAAGGTTCCCCATGGTAGGCTTATGCAGAAAGTAAGGAGGCATGGGATAGTGGGAAATTTGGCCAGTTGGATAACGAACTGGCTAACCGATAGAAGTCAGAGAGTGGTGGTGGATGGCAAATATTCAGCCTGGAGCCCAGTTACCACTGGCGTACCGCAGGGATCAGTTCTGGGTCCTCTGCTGTTTGTGATTTTCATTAATGACTTAGATGAGGGAGTTGAAGGGTGGGTCAGTAAATTTGCAGATGATACGAAGATTGGTGGAGTTGTTGATAGTGAGGAGGGCTGTTGTTGGCTGCAAAGAGACATAGATAGGATGCAGAGCTGGGTTGGGAAGTGACAGATGGAGTTTAACCCTGAAAAGTGCGAGGTTGTCCATTTTGGAAGGACAAATATGAATGCGGAATACAGGGTTAACAGTAAGGTTCTTGGCAATGTGGAGGAGCAGCGAGATCTTGGGGTCTATGTTCATAGATCTTTGAAAGTTGCCACTCAAGTGGATAGAGCTGTGAAGAAGGCCTATGGTGTTCTAGCAGAGAGATTGAGCTTAAGAGCCGTGAGGTGATGATGCAGCTGTACAAAACCTTGGTAAGGCCACATTTGGAGTACTGTGTGCAGTTTTGGTCGCCTCATTTTAGGAAGGATGTGGAAGCTTTGGAAAAGGTGCAAAGGCGATTTACCAGGATGTTGCCTGGAATGGAGAGTAGGTCTTACGAGGAAAGGTTGAGGGTGCTAGGCTTTTTCTCATTAGAACGGAGAAGGATGAGGGGCGACTTGATAGAGGTTTATAAGATGATCAGGGGAATAGGTAGAGTAGACAGTCAGAGACTTTTTCCCTGGGTGGAACAAACCTTTACAAGGGGACTTAGATTTAAGCTGAATAGTGGAAGATATAGGGGGGGATGTCAGAGGTAGGTTCTTTACCCAGAGAGTAGTGGGGGCATGGAATGCACTGCCTGTGGAAGTAGTTGAGTCAGAAACATTAGGGACCTTCAAGCGGCTATTGGATAGGTACATGGATTACGGTAGAATGATGGGGCGTAGATTAATTTGTTCTCAATCTAGGACAAAAGTTCGGCAGAACATCGTGGGCCGAAGGACCTGTTCTGTGCTGTATTTTTCTATGTTCTATCCACCAAGGACAGGTTTCACAACCCATGTTAGGATTAAATAATTTATTTAAGGGTATATTTATAGAATCATAGAACCTCTACAGTACAGAAGGATGCCATTCAGCCCATCGAGTCTGCACCAACCCTCTGAAAGAACACCCTACCTAGGCCCACTCCCCTCCCTATTTCTGTAACCCCACCTAACTTGTGCATCCATGGACGCTAAGGGGCATTTTTTTTAAATCATAGCCAATCCACCTAACCTGCACATCTTTGGCCTGTGGGACGATACCAGAGCACCTGGAGGAAACCCACGTAGACACGCGGAGAATGTGTAAACTCCACACAGACAGTTACCCTAGGGCGGAATTGAACCCAGCTCCCTGGCGCTGTGAGGCAGCAGTGATAGCCACTGTGCCACCCATATTGATGAAATTACTTTATGAAAAAACACACTGATAAAAACACATTCACTACATTTAACTTCCTTTAATTGCTTGTACAAATAAACATTTATATTCATAGTCCCACTTCAAAGCCTTTATAAACACTTGGAGCTATCAATCAAACTGTGTACTGACAGGAACCCACTGTCGTGATGCTAGCTTGTGAATGCAGTCATGTAGCACTAATGGTGCAATGGTACCCCTCAGCCTTATGCCAACAGATGGAGTGAAATAACAAGCACTAATTATTTGCAACACTGCAAATTGTTCTTGTTTTTCAAATATCTAAAGGGCAGAAGACTTAAATGTTTTGACAGCTCCCTTTGGGGCAGCATGGCAGGGCAGTGATTAACACTGCTGCCTCACAGCGCCAGGGACCAGGGTACAATTCTGGCCTTGGGTGACCGTCAATGTGGAGTTTGCACATTCTCTCCACGTATGCATGGGTTCCCTTCGGCTACTTCAGTTTCCTCCCACAGTCCAAAGATGTGCAGATTAGGTCATGCTAAAATTACCTCTTGGTGTCCAAAGATATGCAGATTAGGTGAGGTTGTGGGGATGGAGTGGATTAGTCGGCCTGAGTAGTGTGCTCTTTCAGAGGGTCGGTCGAGACTCGATGAGCCAAATGGCCTCCTTCTGCACTTTAGGGATTCTATGGAAGCCTCCATTTGACAGTTCCAATGAGCATTGAATTTATCTATTTTTTACACCCATTCATGTCCACTTTTAACAAACCCAAATGGTAGTGTCTAATAGGTTCTGTCGATGATGGATGTTAAGTAATTTTTTTAAAATTCCAATTAAGGGGCAATTTGGCGTAGCCAATTCACCTACCCTGCACACCTTTGGGTGGTGGAGGTGAGACCCACGCAGACATAAGGAGAATGTGCAAACTCCACAAGAACAGTGACCTGGGGTCAGGATCGAACCTGGGTCCTCAGCACTGTGAGTCGGCATTGCTAACCATTACGCCACCGTGTTGCCCTTTGATGGATGTTGATAATAATAACCTTTATTAGTGTCACAATCAGGCTTACATTAACACTGCAATGAAGTTACTGTGAAAATCTCCTAGTCACCACAATACGGCGCCTGTTCAGGTACACTGAGGGAGAATAAATGGGCGGGATACTCTGATCCTGAGGCTAAGTGTCCCGGGCAGAGAATTGGCAATGGCGCCGATTCTCCGGAGAATCGGTGGACCGGCGCCGGGGCAGCGTCGCGCGATTCATGCCTGACCCGGCGATTCGCCTGGGCTGAGAGAATCTCGCCCAGTATGTATAAATCGCCTAACAGCACGGGCGGGATTCTCCGATTGCCGACACCGAAATCGTGTTCGGCGATTGGCCTGAGAATCTGGTTTTACGACAAAATCGGGGCGGCACCGTGTTTCCGATGCTCCGCCCCCTCAAAAATGGCTGGGTACGCCGCACGCCTTTGGACGGAATCAGGACGTCACCTGAGGCCCTCCCCCGATGCTCCGCCCCCGATGTGCGTACTTCCGATGGCGTCGGTTGCCTGTCCTCTCAATTATCGGGGACCTCGCGTGCCGGCTGCAGACTGCGTCCAGCGCCGCCACAGTCGGGGGGGGGGGGGGGGGACACACCATTCCGCTGGCAGGGTGCGCTTCAGCGGAGGCTGGGGGCTGGGGGGTCTGATTGGGGGTGGTCCAGGGGTGGCAAGAAGGGTTACAAGGGGACACTATCTGGGAGGCCGGGTCCGCGCGCGGCCGGCGCCATGTTGTATGCCCAGCCATTCTCCGTCTGTATCTGCAGGTAAAGCTGGGCAATTTACGTGGCACGGCTGCTAGCCCCCCACCGGGCGGAGCATCGGTGTGGGGGTGGCGCCAACTTACTGGTAATAAGACCAGGCACTTCCTCCGACATAGCCACAATATCGGAGAATCCAGCCCCATGTCTTTCGGGACTTGTGGGAGGAAACCGGAGCATCTGGAGGAAACGCACGCAGACACAGGGAGAACGTGCAGACTCCTCACAGACAGCGACCCAAGCCTGGAATCGAACACGGGTCGCTAGCGCTATGAAGCAGCAGTGCTAACCACTGTGCTACCGTGCCGCCCCATAATGCCTAGTGGTTGAAAGTAATAAGGTAATGCGTATTGGGTATTGATTAGTTAATTGTACTCAGATGTGTATATAAAGGAATCCCAGCCAGCACTGAGGGGGCTTGGTATAGGAATGGAGAAGTAAGTGCTGTGACAAACAATAAAAAATCTCCACCAATTGATGTTTAGTGTCTTCATCACAACCAGGCTTGGGAATTTCTCTGACGTTTGGTAGCAGATGATGGTTGCCTGAAGATAAAGATTGTAAATGGGAACATGTTGAAATCACTAAAAAGTGATTCACACTGAAATAAAATAACAGGAATAAATCACTATAAGTACTGATGTGTTTTTGAGTGAAATACTATTTCTATAAAGTAAATCTTCAAAGATAAAGACCCAAATGAAGTTAGACATGGAGCATGATAAAGGGATTGTTTTTGGGAGATCTGTAGATTTGCAATTTACACTGTTGGGATATTATTGCATTACTTTTTAAAAATAAATTTAGAGTACTCAATTAATTTTTTCCAAATAAGGGACAATTTAGCGTGGCCAATCCACCTACCCTGCACATCTTTGGGTTGTGGGGACGAAACCCACACAAACATGGGGAGAATGTGCAAACTCCATACGGACAGTGACCCAGAGCCGGGATCGAACCTGGGACCTCGGTGCCGTGAGACATCAGGGCTAACCCACTGCGCCACCGTGCTGCCCTCTTATTGTATTACTTTAATGCCTATCATCTCCAGCCAGAATGCGAAAGAGGTATTAATGGCAGCTGGGGATAGGGATTTAAAGGAGAAGAAGCAAATTATTATCAAATTACCTACATCAACAATTTGCAATCCCTCTGGCCGTAGGTTGCAGATTCTGTTCAGTGATAGTGGGTACTAGATTTGTCAACGATATTAGTAAAAAACGTAGTATTTGTAAAATGTACTGGAAAACGGATTGCGACCAATTGTAAGCCTTCAATTTGTTATGGGCCAGTGTTCAGAAACTCTAAAGTATGTTATGAAGTCCACCTGACCTACAATCTTTATGTTGAATTTGGCTTCCCTTCAAGTGTGATTCAACAGTCTTCCTAGACACTTTATTCAAAATAAGCTTTATTCTAAGAACGGAGTTAGCACATATATATATCTATATATAAAAACAAACAGCAAGAATTCCCACAATTACAAACATGAAGACACGACACAGCTACAGTAATGAATTCCCCCTTAACTGTTCCAATTCAAAAACAAAATCCCATAAACCAAAAGCCCCTTTTCAAGGGTGTGGTCCAGCACTCTGCATTCTCACTTGAATGAAACTGGCTTTTCCTGAGATCCTGACCCTGGCTCACCAGCAGGTTTAAACCCTTCCGGAAAGCAATCTATATCTTTTAAGGTTCCAAAGCAGGTAGCTATAATCAATGTTTTTTTTTCTGGACCAACTCTTTAAAATGAAAATAGAGAGAGACAGGCCAAAACACTTATTTTGTCTGTCTGTAGTCCACAGCAGTCAAAACTGAAAGCGAAAGTAAAAACAGCTCACTGCCCAGCTCCACCCACACAATGACATCACTGAAGCCATGTGGTAAGATTCAAACCTTTCTTAAAGGGACATTCACATGACACATTGGTGAGGCACTTAAAAAACCTATACTTTTATTGAATGTTTTTTGAATAGATAAATACAATTCAAATCAACAACCCCCAAAATCCAATCCCACCCCCTCCAGCTTTTGACAGTGACCAGTTCCTTGAAATACATGACAAATGGCTGCCATCTTGTGTAAAGCCTCCCAATCGAACCTCTTGATGTGTATTTAATTTTCTTAAGGTACAAAAACTCCATGAGATTCCCCAGCCATGCCGAGGACTGGGTGGAGAAGCTGACCTCCACTCCAACAAAATCTGCCTGTGAGCAATCAGCAAGGTGAAGGCTAAGGCATTTTCCTCCGCACCTTTCTGCAGCTCGGGCAGGACCGACACCCCAAAAATGGCTTCTAGAGGATCAGGCTTCAATTGTCTTTGTAAAATCGTTGACATGGTGCTGAATAAGTAACCCCAAAAGTTCCATTGCTTAGGACGTGCCGGAACATATGTACAAGATTCGCTGGGCCCATCTCACACCGCTCACACCCATCTTCTACTCCCCCAAACACTAGACTCATCCTAGCCCTTGTGAAATGTGCCTGATGCACCACCTTTAGTTGTATGAGCCAGAGCATTGCACATGGTGAGGTGGCATTCATCGTCCGCAGGACTTCACACCACACCCTTCCTCAATCCCCAGAAAGTTCTTCCTCCCACTTGGTCTTAATCCCCTCCCGCATTGCTGTTGCTCCGCTAGAATCCTCCCATAAATTCCGGAAAGACGTCCCTCTTCCGCCCCCACCAACAATGATACCCTCTCCACCAATGATGACGGTGGCAACACCGGAAAGGTTGGAAAAATCTTCCGAGCAAAATTCTGAACCTGCAAGTATCTGAACCCCTCCGACTGCGCTAACCTGTACTTCTCCGCTATTTCCTCCAGGAATAAATCCCCCATTAATGCCATCCCCTTCCAATGACGAGAGGCTTCAATGAATCCTGAGAAATTGAGCTAGATCCACAGAAAAGGAAGATTCTGTAACCAAGGAAAAAGCAGATCAGTTACGAAGCTTAATTCGGTAATTAAACTGATTATGTACACAAACTAGACTGCATGCATGCTATGTATTAGAATTAAGTACCATGCTGAAATATGCTCCTGTTGGGGAAGTGCTAAAAGCAACTAAGTTGAAGAATGTACCCTCAGATTTACACACCTGGATGGCGCAGAAGGGATGAAATTAGTCATTTTTATTGACACCTCACATCC
The DNA here is from genome assembly GCF_047496885.1 of Scyliorhinus torazame. Lineage (NCBI taxonomy): Eukaryota > Metazoa > Chordata > Chondrichthyes > Carcharhiniformes > Scyliorhinidae > Scyliorhinus > Scyliorhinus torazame. Next base: position 144,597,717 of record NC_092719.1, read on the forward strand.
TAACCTGGTTTGGTTTGGTTATTTGAGTATAGAAGGATTTATTGGGCACGATTCTCCGGAAGGATTTCTAAGTGTGGTAGCGAGCGGGAACTGCCGTGAACTTCCTGATACACCGCTCAATGACAGCCCGGGTGGCCTCACGGACCTCCTTTATCAGGTCTCAGCTTCGTCTCCGGCCTCTGTACAGGTGTCTTTAGCCAGGTCCTCAGCGGGTACTCCTTATCCCCCAAGTGCCAGCTGCCATCGAAGAGGCGGGGTATGTCTGATTGCCACAGGATGTAGCTATTGCGCACACTCCCGTCGGAAGCGTGCACACACTACATGATCATCATGTGCTGGTCACACACAAGCTGAATGTTCAGGGAGTGGAACACATTTCTGTTGACGTAGGGCATGACGAGCGCAAGGCGACAGACGTGCAGTCTATCAGCCCCTGGATCTGGGTCACCCCGGTGATGGCGGAAAATCCTGCTGCCCGCGCGTCGTGTTGGGCTTGGTCCATGTCGAAGTTGATATATGCAAACAGGGTGTCCGTGACCTGTCGGATGCACCTGTGGACTGTGACCTGTGCGATGCCACACAGGCCCCCACTTGAGCCCTGGAATGATCCTGAAGTGTACAAGTTCAGGGCAGCGGTGTCCTCCTCCTCCATGTGGTTGCAAGTCCGTGAGGACATGACACAGGTGTTTCACCATCTCCTTGTTGAGGCGGAGCCTCCTGCGGCAATGGGAGGCCGTTGAATATGGGGTGGCTCCCGTTAATTGTATGGAAATAGGGCTTAAGTGTTGAAAATTGGTTTCTCACCACGCTACGGAGAGATCTTTATTTCGCCTCAGGGAGTGGGCCAGTTGCATTGCAAACTGTCTGGCGTCAGGCACGGTTCTCACTTTTGGCCTCTCCCGCTATTAACTGACCTCGTTTCGCACTAGCGAGAGCTCAACGAGGCCTAAAAATCGAGTATCATGTTTTTGGTGGGAATTAGCTTGGGACAGATAAGGCTATGTATTTATCAAATATTTTAAAGGAACTCGTATACAAGGGGCAACCTGGGAATATGGTGCCTTTAGAATGCTATATAGATAACTGTTCCCTCTGGAGCAATGTCCATTCGACAGAGAGGTTGAGGATTGACCTCGCGAGTGTAAAGAAGATGTTGGAAAGAAAGGAGAGTTCCAGAATAAAATGGGTTTATGGAGGTCATTCGTTGTCAGATTGTTTCACAAAATGAACTGCTTGTCCAAAGAGATTGTTGCATGTTCTTGTGTTATAACGGATTATGAGAACACGGAAATATTCATGTCGTAATCTCATTAATTTTTTTTTGTTTTCAAGATGGGGGTAATATAGAGGGTGTTAAAAATTTATCGTGAGATAGAATATAGAAAAATGTATTATCATTTTGTATATTTTCTCATCAATAATTTTTGTTTATGTATCCATATAATTTAAAGGAAAGAGGGGAATCTGTTGGTACCTAATAGAATCTGATGATGGATATTAAATATCTTGTAGTTGAAGGTAACAAGGTGGACAGGTGTAGGATATTGATTAATTGATTATACTCAGATGTGTATATAAAGGAGAGCCAGGCAGCACTGAGGGAGATGGGGTTGGAATGGAGAAGTAAGCTCTGTGGCAGGCAATAAACCGGAAAATCCGATCCGACTGAATGCACTTTAACATGGACAACGGATGTGCAAAGTTCAACCTGTAATTCAGGCACCCACAGCCATTTTCACATAAATGGAAAGCCCCTTCGCCTGTGTGGAAATTCAGGCCTAAGTGTCTAAATACTGAAAAAGAGGGCAGCATGGTGGTGCAGTGGTTAGCACAGCTGCCTCACGGCACTGAGGTCCCAGGTTCGATCCCGGCTCTGGGTCACTGTCCGTGTGGAGTTTGCACATTCTCCCCGTGTTTGCGTGGGTTTCGCCCCCACAACCCAAAGATGTGCAGGCTAGGTGGATTGGCCACTCTAAATTGCCCCTTAATTGGAAAAAATTAATTGGGTACTCTAAATTTATAATAAATAAACAAATAAATAAATAAATACTGAAAAAAGCACCTTTTAAAAAAAAAGTGTAATATAACTAGAGGCAGATTGTGACAATATAGGTTTTGTTGTGAGTTAAATTCTTAACTTCTACTATATTTTACATTTCTAGAAACAGCTGTAAGAGGTTAACACACACGTTTGCTTTGTTAAAATAAATTTAGAGTACCCAATTAATTTTTTCCAATTAAGGGGCAATTTAGCGTGGCCAATCCACCTACACTGCACATCTTTGGACTGTGGGGGTGAAACCAACGCAAACATGGGGAGTATGTGCCAACTCCACACGGACAGTGACCCGGGGCCGGGATTGAATCTGAGACCTCAGCGCCGTGAGGGAGCAGTGCTAACACTGCGCCACCGTGCTGCCCCACACGTTTGCTTTTTAACAAGTAAGTATTTACTTCGAACAAGACAATTTGGCTGGAATTGAATCCCTGAAATTTGAGGTTTTATCATCATGTGAGATGTAGGCACGCTGAAGAGAAGGGCCTTTTCTGTGCTGCATTATTCGACTATTTTTTCTAAATGGATGGTCTGTCACCTGCATGCAGCACATCTGAATGTCTTTCATCTTGTGTAGGGGCATTGCTGGAGGTGTGGCAAGAGATGAGGGAGGAGGCTGTCCAATCCTCTGGGCAGGAGAAGCACTCTGAGGAACTAGTGTCACGCACTCAGGTGCACATTTCACCAACGCAGATACGTTCAACTTAGTGGATTTTGCTTCACAAATAGAAAGGGTGGCACAAGGCGAGTAGCATATTACATAATTTCTATCTGCCAGGTCACCTCTCAGTCTTCTCTATTCTAGAAAAAGGAGCTCCAATCTATTAGATTATCTCTGATAGGTTTAACCTCTTTTTATGATGTAATTCCTTATATTTTCCCCAACTACTACAGTGCCTCCATATCCTTTTACAATCTGTTTTCTATATATGTGCACAGCTGTATGGTGTAACCAAGATTATATATGATTAACATAAATACCTTTGCTTTTTAATTCTATCCCTCTGAAGTGAACACTGATGCATTTTTTAATGGTCTTTTTAACTCCATCTCACTACTTTTAGTGATTTGCATGTTGATAATTCTAAACCCCTTTGCCCTTCTCCCTGATTTAGACTTGAGTTTCAAGATTGGAAGATCAATCTCCAGGACACTGCTGTGTGCCACCCTGGAGAACGATTATTGGGACATTACAAAAGACTTTTTTTTTGTCATTTTCTTTGAACAATTCTCATTACTACGAAATATAAAATATTGAAAATGGGGGAGAACAAATGGCTGTTTGGTTGCCAGTCAAACATCATCCAACTGGGCGATGAAGCCTTTTGCTCTTCATTTGGTGTGGGAAGGCAGTGTATCACAAGGATGGATGTGTTGGCCAACTAATGGCTGGTGGGTGGGGGCACATCATGTGATGAAATCTTCAGGAACACATTAAATCACAGTTGACAACCCTAATTTAGACTCTTGTTTTTCACAGAGTGAACAGACTCTTTAATCTTATTAAAATGTACACTCTCACACTTAATTATATTGAAATTCTCTTCCGGTTGCACTCATTCTGAAAGTTTATTAAAATCTTCTTGCAAATTATTGCCGATTTGCTCAGTAATCTCCAAACCTAAGGTGGACTATAATTCCATTGCAGTTCGAACGTACAGGCACTTTTGAGGCCAGATATTATCTTATTATCACTGAAGAATTGCCACGTGTTGTGTTCTCAGGTACATCTCTGGTGCTTTGGAAAGGAGATGATCATTAAGATGTGAACGAATGGCCAACTAGCACAAACATAATTAGGTAATTTTCTTAATTCAAGAGAATGGGCAGGATGCTCTGTGTGTTCTCCCGTTGGGAGCGCAAATCACGGAGAAATTCAGTATCATTTGCATGGTGAGGAATACAAGGGATTCCCGCTGTTGATCCACCATGTTGAGCGAGTGGCTGATAGCAGAGTCCCATTGCTGGCCAACTCTTCCTTCTCCCCCACAGCCCTCCCAAACACCGCAAAGTAACCCCCCACGCGCGGATTTTCCGGGTGCACCCCTTTCCCCAAGTAGGGGGGGGGGATACCTGACCCACTCCCCCTCCCCATGGACCTCCTAAATAGGAAGAACCCCTAAAGGGACCCAATAAATAGGGAGAGCCCCCTCCCCTCCCGCCCCAGGGAGCCCCTAACTAAAGGGATCCCCCCAGACACCCACTGTTTAAAAGGACCCTCCCCCATAGATACCTCCTGGAATTACTACAGTGCAGAAGGAGGCCATTCGGCCCGTAGAGTCTGCACCGACCCTCTGAAAGAGCCCCCTACCTAGGCCCAGACCCCCCACCCTATCCCCGTAACCCAGTAACCCCATCTAACCTTTTGGGCACTAAGGGGCAATTTATCATGGCCAATGTACCTAACCTGCACATTTTGGGACTGTGGCAGGGAACTGGACTACCCAGAGCAAACCCACGCAGACATGGGAATAACGTTCAAATTCCGCACAGACAGTGACCCAAGGCTGGAATTGAAACTGGGTCCCTGGTGTTGTAAGGCAGTAGCGCTAACCACTGTGTCACCGTGTTGCCTACCCTAACTGAAGCGGCTCCCCACAGGAACCCCCTAACTAAAGGGACTCCTCCACAGACCCCGCCCCCCCCAGTGCTTTAAGACCAATAACCTGCTGACCAATAATTTAAATTGCTAATCATCCAGGTTTCTCATGGATTGGAAATGGTGTAGTACAGAAGGAGGCCATGCAGTCCCGCTCCCCTATCCTTTCCTGATAACCTTGCAAATTCTGCCGTTTCAGTATTTATCCAATTCCCTTGTGAAATTTATGATTAAATCTGCTTCCGTCACCCTTTCCGCAGTGCATTCCAGACCGACCAACCTGCTGCACAAGGGAAAGGCCTCGCATTCAGGTCATTAGCCTGTCTTGGGCTTTCAGGAAACATCCCGCATCTTTGTGTTTGGGAGGCGTTAGGTTAATCCTGGCTGTCAGAAAAAGGAGATAAACTTCAAAGCAAAGCCACAGGCAGCCGGTCAGGGGCAGCGCGTATTGCAACATCATCAGAATTTACACAGAAAAAGTTGAAGTTGAGCTTTGTGCTGTCCCCAGTTGTTTAGTGTGGAGAGTAATTGTGAAGTTTCACCGCTTACTGATTTGTATCTCTTGCTGATATATTTTCTCAGCTCTGTTTCACTTGGATAGGCCCACTTCCAGAAATTCCTGTGGAATCAAACATCCCACGCTGTACTAAGATCGCTGGATAATGTTCATCCCCTTGATTTTCAAAGCTGTATCACTGAACTGACTCTAGTTTTTGATCAGCTTGTCCTTCTCACATCCGTTTATTTTTTTTGGGTGGGTAAGGAGGGTTAGTTTGGGAACCCCTGTGCTGTTGTAATGTTTACACTAGAACAAAATAAAACTCCGACCCTTTCAGCATCCGTGGAACAATATTGTGGTAGGATTCACTCGTGCAAATTTACCTCTAATTTTACTGCAGTTATCTGCTCATTTTCAATCCTTGTTGCCTGTTACCTGCTTAAGAATTTGAAAGGATGTAAGCTACTTCTGATCCTAGCTCTTGAACAGATCTCTGCCCTATGACTGTTATAAATCTGAAAATGGCAGCAGACATGATTACATTCCTCTGCTTCGTTTCACTGGGAAGTCTAAACAATCCAATGACTTGCTTCTGAATTTTTCTTGGTGCATAACCACTACTGATTCTGTGCTACAGCAAACATCCATTAACACTTTAGAATCCTTGTAGGAAGACCATGACATATTGGTGGATAATACACTGAGATATGAAGTGATCAGGTACAAGTGTATGTGACCGCCCAGGTTGTTTCCTCAGCAAGTGAGAAACAGATCAATGCTTGCCCTTCGGGAGGAAAAGAGGGAACATCAGCAATCATTTACTGTGGACACCATTACCAGACAAAGAAAGGATGTTTTGTATTCATACAGAACCTCTCATGGCTTTAAAATGTCCCAAAGTGCTTTACTGCCAATTAAGCATATTTGAAATTAAGTCCGTTATAATGTAGGAAAAATGGCAGCCAATTTGCACACAGTGAGGTCTCACAAATGGCAAAATGATAAGGACAAGATAATCTGTGTTTGTCGTGTTGGCTAGAACACCGAGGAGAACCTACCGAATCTTTGAATAATGTCTTTGTATCTTTTCACATCTAGCTGGTTTAGCATCTCGCCCTGTTGCTTTCCTGGCTGCCATTTTCTGTTGTTTCTTAATATGAACATTTCCCCAGTATCTCATCAAAGTAACAATTCTTCAACTGCGAGCATAGAAAGTAATTGGAGAAGATTGGCTGGAGGGCATCAATTTGGTTCCCAATTACGTGCTCATCTAAAATCCACATATATATTTTCCATGTGAAGCCACTTCATAGAATGAAAGCCCTGCCTGGCTTTGCCCTCAATAGCCTGCGTTAATGAATCCGGTTGTTGTGTGTTAACAACTGCCCTGACTAAGATCAGCTAAGCCAACATAGATTTAAGGATCAAAGCTGGGGCCTTCTGGCTTCCACTGTTCAGTCCCACATCATATGGTAAGTTTTAATCCATCATGTTACTGGGAAGCTGTTTTGATTTATTTGTAAGTTAGATGGCAGATATTACAATGAAGGACAGTGTCATACATTTCAAAGGTTTTCCGCTTCTCCAAAGTACCAGAAAGCTTGGCTTGTTGCAAATATCTCAACAGCACCACATGTGGAACAAATCTCCCATGAAATGGATTAAATAGTAAAGGCACAAAAAGTATTTTGTTGAAAACTGTTGTTAGCTGTCAACAAAAGTTATAAAGGTAAGGCTAGTAACCTCTGGACTAGGAGATTCAAGTTGAAATCATAGTCTCAACCGGTATTTTACAGACAGGCTTCCTGTAAAGCAGGAGTATGGAGTAGGGTTAGCACCCTAGATTGGATTGTCTAGGAGAAGTTATAATGGGTTCGCGTGGGAGATGGAAAGCAGAAGATTAGGGGATCCTCTGATGTGGTCAGGAATTCGGCAACCGGCGGGGGCGGGATTCTTGGGCATTCAGTTAAATGTGTTAAAACTTGTATTTTTCTCATTCCCACCACAAAAGGCAGCCTGGACAATGGGAGCCTACTCTGTTCATATTATTGACCACAGCGCCAGGGTCCCAGGTTCGATTACTGCTTGGGTCACTGTCTGTGAGGAGTGTGCACGTTCTCCCCGTGTCTGCGTGGGTTTCCTCCGGGTTCTCCAGTTTCCTCCCACAGCCCAAAGATGTGCAGGGTAGGTGGATTGGCCATGATAAATTGCCCTTAGTGACCAAAAATGTTAGGAGAGGTTACTGGGTTACGGGGATAGGGTGGAAGTGAGGGCTTAAGTGGGTCGGTGCAGACTCGATGGGCTGAATGGCCTCCTTCTGCACTGTATGTTCTGTGTTCTTAAATTGCCCTTAGGTTAGATGGGGTTGCTGGGTTATGGGGATAGGGTGGAGGTGTGGGCTTATGTAGGGTGCTCTTTCCAAGAGCCGGTGCAGACTCGATGGGCCAAATGGTCTCCTTCTGCACTGTAAATTCTATGATCTCAGGCATTTAGCAAGGGGATACAAGTGTCACGAGTCAAACCATCCCCCCCTCCTATTGCTGGCTCTTTACTGACTAATAGATAGGACTTCACTGTCTCACTTCTCAGTTCAGGGGCGAAATTCTCCGGTATGAGCGCGATGTCCGCCAACTGGCGCCCAAAACGGCGCAAATCAGTTGGGCATCGCACCGCCCCAAAGGTGCGGAATGCTCTGCATCTTGGGGGGGGTGAGCCCCAACCTTAAGGGGCTAGGCCCGCTCCGGACGAATTTCCGCCGTGCCAGCTGGCGGAAAAGGCCTTTGATGCCCCGCCAGCTGGCGCAGAAATGACATCTCCGGGCGGCGCATGCGCGGGAGCGTTAGCGGCCGCTGACGGAATTCCCGCGCATGCGCAGTGGAGGGAGTCTCTTCCGCCTCCGCCATGGTGGAGACCGTGGCAAAGGCGGAAGGGAAACAGTGCCCCCACGGCACAGGCCCGCCCGCGGATCGGTGGGCCCCGATCGTGGGCCAGGCCACCATGGGGGCAGCCACCGGGGCCAGATCGCCCCACGTCCCCCCCAGGACCCTGGAGCCCGCCCGCGCCGCCTTGTCCCGCAGGTAAGGTAGGTGGTTTAATCTACGCCGGCGGGACAGGCATTTTAGCGGCGGGACTTCGGCCCATCCGGGCCGGAGAATCCCGGGGGGGGGGGGGCCCTCCACCGGCGCGGCGTGATTCCCGCCCCCGCCGAATATCCGGTGGTGGAGAATTCGGCAACCGGCGGGGGCGGGATTCACACCAGCCCCCGGCGATTCTCCGACCCGGAGGGGGGGGGTCGGAGAATCTCGCCCCTGAAACTGAAAAACATCAGCCATGTGTGACATTTTTCTTTTTTTTAAGAAAATATTTAATTAAGGCATTTATAATTTTAACTATCAGGTATCAAAAGGAACAAAACAAGCTAAACAACAGATCCACCCAGTAACATACCCCAGCCAATATGGCTTACAGAAACAAGACCCCCTTCCTCAGCCCACCTTTTCACTGGTCTTTCTAATCTTACTCAACCCCCCATGCCCACCTTCCCCCGCTGACAGCTTAATTTTTCTCGAAGAAGTCAATGAATGGCTGCAGACACCTCCAGACAAATCCCTGTAGCGATCCCCACAACTTGATTTTCTCGAGTCTGAGAAACCCCGCCATGTCGCTAATCCATACCTCCCACTTCAGGGGCTCGGAGTCCCTCCATCCTAGTAGAATCTGTCTCTGGGCCACCATGGAGGCCACACAAAGGTTGAACACCTAGCTCCATCTACACTGCAACTGTTGGACGTTTTTTACCATCGTCTACTGATTAATCTTTGCATGTCTATCTCATCGAGTAAAGTCAATCCCACTGATAGAGTGAAATTATGCAGCATTGGATTTCAACCCACCGACCTCCGTGAAGACATACCTGATTGAATTGACTCTGTACTCTGGAACTTGAGTGATCCAATATATTTTTTCTCTGTGGTCTCTGTAAAATGTTCTTTTCTCTTTTACTCTCTTTACTGTTTGATTAAGGAGGGAACATTGCGGATCCTCCCTCATGCATTTTGAGTGTGTCCAAATAAACTAACCCTTTGATTTCATCCTACCTCGAGTTTGCTGTAGGGTTATTAATAGAAAATTGGATCCCACAAAAAACTGAAGGGGTTGGGAAATAAGCCACCGCTTATAAAGAGGGAAACAAATCAAAAACATCTTCAAATATCTTTCTGTTTATGGATGAGCATTTAGAGGAGGAATTTGTGCTGTTTAAATGAACCCCTCTCCTGTCCATTAAACTATAAAGATGTTTGATGGGTTGCATGTAGAGTAGATGTTTCCATTAGGGAGGAAATCCAAAATTAATATAGGATGGTCATCAATAAATACAAGGAGGTGCTCAAGAGAATCTTCTTTCCTTGGAGTGGTAAGAATGTTGAACTTGCTACCACAGGAGTCATTGGGGTGAATAATACAAAGAAAGGACAGAAAGATACTCTCACAGGCTTAGATAGAACATAGAACATAGAAAAAATACAGCACAGAACAGGCCCTTCGGCCCACGATGTTGTGCCGAACCTTTGTCCTAGATTAATCATAGATTATCATTGAATTTACAGTGCAGAAGGAGGCCATTCGGCCCATTGAGTCTACACCGGCTCTTGGAAAGAGCACCCTACCCAAAGTCAACACCTCCACCCAACGCTAAGGGCAATTTTGGACACTAGGGGCAATTTATCATGGCCAATCCACCTAACCTGCACCTCTTTGGACTGTGGGAGGAAACCGGAGCACCCGGAGGAAACCCACGCAGACACGGGGAGGATGTGCAGACTCCGCACAGACAGTGACCCAAGCCGGAATCGAACCTGGGACCCTGGAGCTGTGAAGCAATTGTGCTATCCACAATGCTACCGTGCTGCCCTTAAGAACAAATAAATCTACACTATATCATTTTACCGTAATCCATGTACCTATCCAATAGCTGCTTGAAGGTCCCTAATGTTTCCGACTCAACTACTTCCACAGGCAGTGCATTCCATGCCCCCACTACTCTCTGGGTAAAGAACTTACCTCTGACATCCCCCCTATTTCTTCCACCATTCACCTTAAATTTATGTCCCCTTGTAATGGTTTGTTCCACCCGGGGAAAAAGTCTCTGTCTACTCTACCTATTCCCCTGATCATCTTGTAAACCTCTATCAAGTCGCCCCTCATCCTTCTCCGTTCTAATGAGAAAAGGCCTAGCACCCTCAACCTTTCCTCGTAAGACCTACTCTCCATTCCAGGCAACATCCTGGTAAATCTCCTTTGCACCTTTTCCAAAGCTTCCACATCCTTCCTAAAATGAGGCTGCCAGAACTGTACACAGTACTCCAAATGTGGCCGTACCAAAGTTTTGTACAGCTGCATCATCACCTCACGGCTCTTAAATTCAATCACTCTGTTAATGAACGCTAGCACACAATAGGCCTTCTTCACAGCTCTATCCACTTGAGTGGCAACTTTCAAAGATGTAGATCAAGTAGGGTAGCAGGAGGCTTGTGTGGAGCATAGATTGATGGGCCAAATGGTATTTCTCTGCACTGTAAATCCTGCATAATCCTGTATAATACAATACCATACTAGACCTGGAAATAATTTCTAAAGGATTAATTCAAATCAATCAATTGAAGCAAATCCCTTTGAACTTTAATTGTAGTATTTGATTAAAGCATTTTTTCTTAATTTTCTGTGGAAAAAGACATTGCCACTGGCTGAGGAATTTGGGGAACTGGTGGCAGGTCAGATTACAAAATAGGCACACGTTCATCTTCAGTAAAGCCCCTCAGTGAATTTTACCATTTACCCTTTACCATTGGAATTGTGTTCACTATCACGGTGTTAAAATACCTTGAGATGGGCCACAGGGGCAGCTGTGAAAAGAACATTTCACCATCGTACGATAAAAGATATTGGGCGTCATTCTCCGCCGGCGGGAGTCTCCGTTTTGCCGGCGCCCGGGGGTTTCCCGACGGCGTGGGGCTGCCCCACAATGGGAAACCCCATTGACCGACCGGTGTAACGGAGCATCCCGCCGGCGGGTCGGGGCAGAAATGTGGCGGGGCGGGATGGAGAATTTCGCTCATTGTTTTTAGTCAGGTTTGTCCAACCTTTTTGCATGGGGAAACCGCATTTCAATTTTCTCACACTCTGGGGCTGATGAACAAATTTCATAAAGTTACAGTGTAACACAACATTAAACACGAGTTTAAAAAAAAACCTGGGGCGAAATTCTCCGGTATCGGTGCGATGTCCGCCGACCGGTGCCCAAAAAGGCGCAAATCAGTCGGGCATCGCGCCGCCCCAAAGGTGCGGAATCCTCTGCATCTTGGGGGGCCGAGACCCAACCATAAGGGGCTAGGCCCGCGCCGGACTAATTTCCGTCCCGCCAGCTGGCGGAAAAGGCCTTTGGTGCCCCGCCAGCTGGCGCGGAAATGACATCTCCGGGCGGCGCATGCGCGGAAGCGTTAGCGGCCGCTCATGGCATCCCCGCGCACGCGCTGTGGAGGGAGTTTCTTCGCCTCCGCCAAGGTGGAGACCGTGGCGAAGGCGGAAGGAAAAGAGTGCCCCCACGGCACAGGCCCGCCCGCAGATCGGAGGGCCCCAATCGTGGGCCAGGCCACCGTGGGGGCACCCCCGGGCCAAATCGCCCCGCGCCCCCCCCCCCCAGGACCCCGGAGCCCGCCCGCGCCGCCTTGTCCCGCCGGTAAGGTAGGTGGTTTAATCTACGCCGGCGGGACAGGCATTCTAGCAGCGGGACTTCGGCCCATCCGGGCCGGAGAATCGCTGGAGGGGGGGGCCCGCCAACCAGCGCGCCATGATTCCCGCCCCCGCCGAATATCCGGTGCCGGAGAATTTGGCAACCGGCGGGGGCGAGATTCACGCCAGCCCCCGCCGATTCTCCGACCCGGCGGGGTATCGGAGAATCTCGCCCCTGATGTAGGAAAAGAGGCAACTTGCTGATCAAAAAAAAAGTCACACCAATAAATGCAGCATGGTGGCACAGTGGTTAGCACTGCTGCCTCACAGCTCCAGGGACTCGGGTTTAATTCCGGCCTCGGCTGACTGTGTGCAGTTTGCACTTCCTCTCCGTGTCTGTGTAGGTTTCCACCGGGTGCTCTGATTTCCTCCCACAGACTAAAGATGTGCAGGGTAGGTGGATTGGCCATGATAAATTGCCCCTTAGTGTCCAAAAGGTTAGGTCGTGTTACAGGGATAGGGTGGAGACATGGGCCTAAGTAGGGTGCTCTTTCCAAGAGTGGGTGCAGACTCGATGGGCCGAATGGCCTCCTGCACTGTAAATTCTATTAAATGAAAAAATGAGAAATAAAGGCAACCAATTAGAGTGTGAGAGGATGGGTGTGGGTGTGTATAACTCACTCTCAGGATCCTCATTCACCCTCACCCACATTCCTCCTCTCACAGCCACATACAAACATATTCCTCAACTCAGACACACAAACACATTCCTCCCCTCAGATACACAAACACAATCCTCCCCTCAAACACATACATACAAACACATTCCTCCCCTCACATACACAAGCACATTACTCCCCTCACACACACACATACAAACACATTCCCCCCTCACACACACATTCCACCCCTCAAACACACACACACATGCAAACACATTCCTCCCCTCAAATACACACACACATAAAAACATATTCCTGAACTCAGACACACAAACACATTCCCCCCCTCACACACAAGCATATTCCCCCCCTCACACACAAGCACATTCCCCCCTCACACACAAGCACATTCCCCCCCTCACACACAAGCACATTCCTCCCCTCACACACAAGCACATTCCCCCCCTCACACACAAGCACAGGCACATTTCTCCCCTCACACATTGAAAAACATTCCCCCCCTCACACACACACATACATGCAAACACATTCCTCCCCTCACACACGGACAAACACACAGACACATTCTTCCTCGCACAAACACACACACAATGGGGAGGAAGTGGTGTAGCAGTGTTGTCACTGGTCGCGTAATCAAGAGACACAGGGTAATGCTAGTGTGTTTGAAATCTGCCATGGCAGATGGTGAAATTTGAATTCAATAAAAATCTAAAATTAAATGTATAATAATTTTTGGAAAAACATCCGATTCACTAATGTCCTTCAGTGAAGGAAATCTGCTGTCATGTGACTCCAGACCCACACAGTAATGCAGTTGACTCTTAACTGCCGCCCTCTGAAATGTCTTTGCAAGCCACTCACTTCAAGGGCAATTAGGGATGGGCAACAAATGCTGGCCCAGCCAGCAACGCCCACGTCCCAAAAATGAATTAAAAAAACACATTCCTCTCCTCAAACACACCGATACCTCCACACCCACCTGCCCATACACCCAGCCACCCTCACATTCATCTATCTGTGCACTCACCCACTGTGCACCCTTCCACTCACTTGCCTACACTTGCTTATCTGTCCTTACAGACCACAGTGAGCCATTACAGGGGGCTTCAGAAGCCCTTATATTGTCCTTATTGTGACCTTAAGCTTTCCCTTGATGGCTGAAGTTTAAAACAAACGGCAGTTGAGCTTTGGAAGTTCTAAACAGTGTCTGTGGACCCACTTCTTCTCTGTAGACACAGTGCTCACTATTGACTGGAACCATCATTGATCAAGAGGTGTAAGTAACTGTTGTATAGTGAAAGGATAATTACGGGCAGTCTCCTGTAAGAGTTCCTTTTGAGAGACCTTTTGAATGTCAGAATTATGATTTCCTCTTGTTCATTTATTATAGTGATCCGGACAGGTGCAATAGCATTGATTTGGCCAGTTACAAATTCCATGGTTTCTCTTTGAAACAAATATTTGCTGATTTAGCAAGTTATTTACTGCCTCCATTCGCTATTCAAACACTTCAGTCATTATGTACACTGTACATAACAAGGTAGAGGAATGAATTTTGAAATATTGCATTGAAAGGAATTCTGTCTTATTTTGGGTGGGAAAGAATTGGAAGAATTCATATGATGCCATGTTGGTAAAATGAGAAGTAGTAAGTAATATGTTAACATTTAAGCTGTTTATTTCTATGGTCTGTGCTGAATATCCCTCTTTCCTTTTAAATTGATTCCAACACGTTTTACTAATATCAAATATGACCAATTGATCAGCAAATAATGTTGTCCTTCCATGGGAAAGGAAAAGGCAGTTAAGGAAGATTGTGCTGCTTAATTGATCTGGGATGGCCCAGTGGGAGAGTGGTTAGCACTGCTGCCCATCGCGCCAGGGACCCAAGTTTGATTCCAGCCTTGTGTGACTGAGAGGAGTTTGTATGTTCTCCCCGTGTCGGCGTGGGTTTCCTCCGGGTGCTCCGGTTTCCTCCCACAGTCCAAAGATGTGCAAGTTAAGTGGATTGGCCATGCTAAATTGCCGCCTAGTGTGCAGGTTAGATCGGGTTACGGGATAGGGCAGGAGAGTGAGCAGTCGCCATGTCGTTGGTGCCTCATCGGCCGGCCCACTTGCGATGCTCCACCCCCGATGGGCCGAGTTCCCTATGGCGCGGGAAATGTGTAGTCTGAGCCGGCATGCCTGCTGCGTACTGTGTCCAGTGCCATTACACTCGGCCGGGATCCATGCCGCTGGCCGGGGTGGGGGGCCGCCTGGGGGGGGGGGGGGGGCGCCTGTCAGGGCTGGGGGAACTGGTGGGGGGTGGCCGGGGATGGCCAGGGGTGGGCTGTGAGGTGAAGGTCGGTGGGTAGGTTACACGCATGGCAGGCACCATGTTGTATGGCGCGACCAGTGCTGGTCGTCAGCCGTGCACATGCACGGCCCAGGACCCGGCCATTCTCCGGCCGTTCTCGATACAGTCAAAGTAGGTTATCAGAGGTTGGCAGAATGTGGAGCAGAGGCCATAATCAGATCTGCCATGACATTTTTGAATGGTGAGCAGGCTCAAGGGGCTGAATGGATAGCTCTTGCTCCTAATCCGTATGTTCATAAATATTGAAAACCAGGGGCGTCATTCTCCGCCGGTGGGAGTCTCCGTTCTGCCGGCGCTCGGGGGTTTCCCGACGGCGTGGGGGTGCCCCACAATGGGAAACCCCATTGACCGGCCGGTGTTACGGAGACTCCCGCCGGCCGGTCGGGGCAGAAATGTGGCGGGGCGGGTAGGAGAATTTCGCCCCATGTATGAGAAATGTTGGCCCTGATATTAACTGTAAGGTTATAAGAGAGCAAGGGGAAGAGTTTGCGGTTGGAAGCAAGCTTCCTTGGCACCTATAATTAACTTCCTTCCGGCTGGATGATCATTCAATGGCCACCCAAAACTTGATTGGACTTGCAGAGTCAGAGGTTATGGAGCGAGCGGACGTCTCAATTTTCATTCCATCGAGAAACATAAAATCCAGCCAATGGTGTAAACACCAGAATGTACCATTTCTCTGGATATGCGAACAATAACATGGCAAAGCCCCACAGATATTCTACCCCATAATATCTAGACTCTTTCAGGAAGAATGATAACTGAGAAAAATATTGGAAAGGTTGCTTATATCTTTGGAACCAAATACCTTGAAAAGAGAAAGGCAAGGAGAGAAAATGCAGGGAAAATCTCAGAAAAAAATAATTGGATAATATATTTTACAAAGCATACTATGACATGAACAGAGTTCACCCTGCCAAAGAGAGACTATGGATTGTGAAACAACATAAACGGCATAATAAGTGAGAAAATGTGAAAAAGGGGGCGAATAAAAATATTTTTTAAAAACAGCATAATAAGCCATAAAATCACTGACCTGGGTTTTGCTTATTAAAGAGAAGAAAAAAATTCAGATTGCTCTTCATTCTTAACGATGACAAAATACCATTTTCAGAATAAGTAGAGCCATAATAAACCCAAGCCTCACAATAAACATGACTTCAACAGTATAGTTGTCACAAAGGTTTAAGTAATTATATATTCCAACATAACAATATTTCTTTGTAAAATTATATTTCTTCCCGGTGGCCATAGAGGTTCCAAACATCCCCAGACTCCGATAATTTACAACCATATGGAAAAGGGTAGCTGAAGCATATAATATTCAGATTAATGAGACCAATTTTGAGCTGAAATGCAGTTGGATGAAGGCTGGTCTGTATGATGATATTGTACTGCAATCCAATTATACCTGAAATGTTCAGTTTCCATGTGTGGATTCTCAATCCATTGATGCATTTGGGCACAAGTACAAAAACTTGAAGGAAAAAAAGTAGAAAGGAGTGTAACTGGAGGATCTGTGCGTCACAATTCATTATAACTCTATCTTTTCATTCCGTATCAAACATTCAAATCTAGCTCAGGCAGATGGAATAAAAGTTTCCACTCTGTCAGCTACAAAGCTCCTAATTGGCTTAGAAATCCATAACACATGTACAAGTCACTTACACATATGTTGTGAAGAAACTAGAAACAGTAAATGTCCATGGGGTACCAGCGCCAGGTGGGATACATTTTATAATCCTCAAGAAAATGCATGCAGAATTTGAAGTGCTGTTAGTTCATGTGCTCGGTACTCTGTATATACAGGCATTGTACCTGAGGGCTGGAATGTAGATTCTATAATCCTGATATTCAAAACCAGATAAAACATAAGTTAGAAAACCATAAACCAGTTAGCTTAGTGTTGCCAGTAGGCAAAATGTTTGATAGTATTTTGTGGAACGGTTTGAATTTCATCGAAGAATGGGCATGTTAGAAAGTTAAAGTTAGATTACAATAGCACCAAACTGCCTCATCAATTCATTGCAATTCTTTGCAGAGGCAACCAAGGCATTTGACAAAGTTCTGCATATTAGGCTTTGTAAGAAGCTGAGAGATTTGTAATTTTGGGGCTAATTGCTAAATAAATTCGATGGTTGCTTGAAATCAGAGGAAATAATAAATGGGAAAGAATTGAAGAGACCTGTCTAATTGGGCTCTTGGGTCTGTTTGAATTTTCTAATCTTTTGCACTATTTTTTAAATGTTACGGAAGAGACCATTACCAGAAAGTAAAAGTGTGTTTCACTTTGAGATATAGACTGTGAAATGAGGGTTTGATCTGTTGCTGCTAACTTTAGCCTTAGTTTAATTGCTCTGTTCTATCACCTTTGCTCTTGAGTTGCCAGGTATCTTTCTGATACCGCCACGTGGTACAAGTCCGAGTAATGATCAATAATCCAACACACCGCTTAGTAAGAGTTAAATCAATGCACATTTATTATATACAGTAATCAATACTTATACATTAATTCTACTTCTAAGCTACTCCCTACAACTGAAAGGCCAATACTTAACTTTGGAAATGGCCCACCAGGTCAGGGAAATGAATGGCCTTTTGTATGGGTTCTGAGCCTGCGGGATTCAAAGCGGGTACAGGTCGACAGTCAGGAGTGCCTATCTTGTAGCGAGCGTTGGAGTAAGACTTACGGTTCTCGCGGCTGTTGTAGAAGGTCAGCAGAAGGGTGCGGAGAACTTGGACTCTATTATTATAGTCCCCAGGGGCTTCCTGCCTTTCAGGACGGACCCCGTACCTGGGGCGAGATTCTCCTACCCCCCGCTGGGTCGGAGAATCGCCGGGGGCTGGCGTGAATCCCGCCCCTGCCGGTTGCCAAATTCTCCACCACCGGATATTCGGCGGGGGCGGGAATCGCGCCGCGCCGGTTGCACCCCCCCCCCCGCGATTCTCCGGCCCGAATGGGCCGAAGTCCCGCCGCTAAAATGCCTGTCCCGCCAGCTTAGATTAAACCACCTACCTTACCGGCGGGACAAGGTGGCGCAGGCGAGCTCCGGGGTCCTAGGGGGGGGCGCGGGGCGATCTGGCCCCGGGGGGTGCCCCCACGGTGGCCTGGCCTGCGATCGGGGCCCACCGATCCGCGGGCGGGCCTGTGCCGTGGGGACACTCTTTCCCTTCCGCCTTCGCCACGGTCTCCACCATGGCGAAGGCGGAAGAGACTCCCTCCACTGCGCATGCGCGGGAATGCCGTCAGCGGCCGCTGACCCTCCCGCGCATGCGCCGCCCGGAGATGTCATTTCCGCGCCAGCTGGCGGGGCACCAAAGGCCTTTTCCGCCAGCTGGCGGGGCGGAAATTCGTCCGGCCCCTTAAGGTTGGGGCTCGGCCCCCAAAGATGCGGAGCATTCCGCACCTTTGGGGCGGCGCGATGCCCGACTGATTTGCGTAGTTTTGGGCGCCAGTCGGCGGACATCGTGCTGTTTCCGGAGAATTTCGCCCCACTGGTTCCAAGTGATTGGACTTTGTCCCAATCACTTGGTTCGATATTCTCCAATGCTGGAGCGATTCCTTGATCGATGGGCGGTTTTGGGGTGGTTGTTCACCTCTCATTGTGTAGGCTCCTGCTGGCGCCTAAAAGTCTGGGTTGGCTTTGTGTGTCTAATTTGTTGCACATTGTTCCTGGGGATTGCTAATTTATATTCAGATGGCTGGTGTGTTGTTATGTTGATGGCTGCAGGTATCGATTCTGTCTGGCCTCCCCAGAGGCGAATACACAGTTTTGCCTGCAGCTGCCTGTTTGAGTCCTGCTGGCTGATTTTCCCATCAGCCTCTTCCGTTTGCCATTTTAAATCGGGGTTTGTCCATTCTAATCAGTAGTTAGCCATTTTAACTGGCTACAGATCGAGCTCCATAGTCCTGTAAAACATCTATTTTCTCTTTAGTAGTTGTATCGGGCCTGCTCTCGTCTGCCAAAGCTCAGTATTCCAGGATCATCTTGGAAAGCAGAGATCACACATGGCTTCACATTTGAAAAAAAAATAAAAAATTTATTATGGTATTTGCAAGTTTTTATATTAATAACAATAACAGTGACATAAACATGGTACAATAAACATGTCCACCCCATCACAATCTTCGCACACCCCAACGACAAAACAACAGTCCGGCCCTCTCTCCACACCCGCTTTGGAATTCTGCTTCTGCTGACAGTTTAATTTTCTCCAAGAAAGTCAACGAACGGCTGCCACCTCTGGGTGAACCCAACCATTGACCCTCTTAAGGCGGACTTTATTTTCTCGAGACTGAGAAACCCAGCCATGTCACTAACCCAGGTCTCTACACTCGGGGGCTTTGAGTCCCTCCACATTAATAAGATCTATCTCCAGGCTACCAGGGAGGCAAAGGCCAAGACGTCGGCCTCTTTCGCTCCCTGAACTCCCGGCTCTTCCGACACTCCAAAGATCACCACCTCCGGACTCGGCACCACCTGTGTTTTGAGTACTGTGGAATTGCCTTAGTTAAACCTTGCCAAAACCCTCTGAGCTTCGGGCATGCCCAAAACATGTGGACATGATTGCTGGGCTTCCCGCGCACCTCGCACACCTGTCCTCTACCCCAAAAAACTTGCTCATCCGGGCCACCATCATGTGTGCCCGGTTGACTACCTTGAATTGTATCAGGCTAAGCCTGGCACATGATGAGGATGTATTAACCCTGCTTAGGGCATTGTAGCCATCTGGGATGGCCACTTACAACCAGGGACAGAGAAACTCGCAAAGCCTAGCGGGTACAATAGACAAAGCAAGACTCAGGCAGGCTCAGAGCCTGAAATGTATATTTGCAAGCAAGGAGTCCAGACGGTATCGAAACTCCGACCAATTAGCATTTTGATGTGCCGATTAGCATTTGATGGCCCATTTTCACCAACACAAAGGACTGGTACTTGAGCGACTGGTACAGTCCCAGACATTTCAGCGCCACTCCCTGTTCAGGGGAAACGTAAACAACGGGGTCAGTGACCGCTTGAGACACGCCCAGTCATCCAGACCCCCGCCCATTTATTGGTTAGGAATTGAACATAGTGATCAGGGATCACCCAATTAGTGGGGTCCAAACTGAAGGACCGCCAGAAAGAGCGCAAAAACCCCCAAGTATAAGAAGAGAGTCCGCCATGTTCGCCCTTTTTTGGACCTGGCGCCCCGGTAACGTCCATCTCCAATCGCAGCACCACCAGAAGCAAGTCCAAGTTCAACACTCGCTACCAGATGGATGAGCCTAGCTGAGCAACAGTTACTTCTCCAGACTCGATAGATCCAGAATCGAACAACGGCCACTGTTCCTCTGACCTAAGCCGGGTGCCTGAAGTTAAGTTCAGGTTGTCTTAGTCGATAGGTGTAGTTAACTAGTAGTGTTTATGTTGCATGACTAATTGTGTGTAAATAAAGTACCCTTGACCTTGAACTAACTAACTGGTGTTTGGCTCTTTGATCGATAGCCGGTTGAACCTTGTGGTGGTATCATTTGATACCTGGCGACTCTGAGCATTAGAATATAGATACCAAAAGAAAGGAGGGCAACCTCACTGATTGCCATAGTTAGAGCAGAGCCACACATGAAAAGAAAGGCAACAGCATCCTCCCACAGACTCGCCTCTATTTCTCCTCCTAGCTCGTCCTCCCACTTGCCCTTAAGCTCCTCCACCAGAGTTTCCTCCGCATCCAAAAGTTCCTGGTAAATATCTGATACCTTCCCCTCTCCCACCCAGGTACTGGAGACTACTCTGTCCTGTTTCCCCGTGGCGGCAGCAGCGAGAAGGCCGGAACCTGCCTTCTCAAGAAGTCTCGCACCTGCAAATACCTAAGCCCTGCTGGCAATTCAAATTTATCCTCCCAGGCTTTCAAGCTGGGGAAGCTCCCAACTGTGAATAGATCCCCCATTCTCCTAATTCCTGCCATCTCCGGAACCCCACCATCTAGCCTACCCGGTACAAAGAGATGATTATTATAAATCGGGGTCCAAACTGATGCTCCCTCCACTCTCATATATCTCCTCCACTGCCCCCAGATTTTCAGAGCCGCCACCACCACCGGACTTGTGGAGTATTGGGCCGGTGAGAACGGAATAGGTGCCGTTATCAGTGCTCCCAAACTTGTGCCTTTGCATGATGCCGCCTCCATCCGCTCCCACACCGACCCGTCCCCCACTACCCACTGTCTAATCATGGCTATATTAGCCGCCCAGTAGTAATTGCAAACGTTCGGCAGCGCCAACCCACCCTCCCCCCGATTGCGCTCCAGCAACACTTTCTTCACTTGCGGCATTTTACACGCCCACACAAAGCCCAAAATAAATGTATTCACCGCTTGAAAAAGGACCTCGGGATGAAGATGGGGAGGCACTGAAAGGCAAACAGAAATCTGGAGAGGACCGTCATTTTCACTGTACCCTCCCCGGCAGTGATAGCAGGAGCATGTCCCATCTCTTCAAGTCCTCTTTCATTTGTTCTACGAGCCGGGATAGGTTTAACTTGTGCAGTGCCTCCCATTCCCAGGCCACCTGGATTTCCAGATATTGAAAGCTCCTTCCTACCATTCTAAACGGCAGCTCTCCCAGTCTCTTCTCCTGCCCTCTTGCCTGGATCGCGAACATGTCGCTTTTCCCCATGTTCAATTTATACCCCGAAAAATTACCAAATTCCCCGAGGATCCACATAACTTCCCCCATCCCCTCCAACGTGTCTGAAATGTACAAGAGCAGGTCATCTGCGTAAAGCGAGATCTGGTGCTCCATGACCCCCCCCCCCCCTCCACCCCCGAACCAGCCCTTTCCAGTTCCTAGAGGCTCTTAACGCCATGGCCAATGTCTCTATGGCCAGAGCAAACAGTAGCAGGGCGAGGGGGCACCCTTGCCTCGTCCCTTGATGTAGTTTAAAATACCCCAACCTCAGCCGGTTCGTACGCATACTTGCTACTGGTGCCTGATAGAGCAACCGCACCCAGTCAATGAAGCCCTCACAAAACACAAACCTTCCCAGCACCTCCCACAGGGAATCCCACTCTGCCCGATCAAAAGCCTTCTCCGCATCCATCGCTACCACCACCTCCATCTCCCCTCCTTCTGAGGGCATCATAATAACATTTAAAAGCCTTCAAACATTGGCCTTGAGTTGCCTGTCCTTTACAAATCCCATCTGGTCTTCCCCTATCACCCCCGGGACACAATCCTCTATCCTTGTGGCCAGTATTTTAGCCAGAAGTTTGGCATCCACATTCAGTAGAGAAATTGGCCTGTATGACCCGCATTGCTCCGGATCCTTCTCCTGTTTCAGGATCAATGAAATAAAGGCCTGCGACAGTGTTGGGGGTAGACTCCCTTCTCTCTTGCTTCATTAAATGTCCTCACCAGCAGTGGGCTCAATATCTCTGAAAACGCCTTATAGAATTCCACCGGGTAGCCGTCTGGCCCGAGGCCTTGCCCGACTGCATGCCCTCCAGCCCCTTAACTATTTCCTCAATTTCAATTGGGGCTCCCAGTCCGTCCACCAGATCCTGATCCAACCTCGGGAACCTCAACTGACCCAAAAACTGCTTCATTCCCTCCACCCCAGCCGGGGGTTCCGCCTCATATAATTTGCTATAAAAGTCCTTAAACACCTCATTCACCCCCACTGGGTCCAGGACCATATTCCCACCTCTCGGAATATGGCTGTTCCCCCACTTTCCCTGTAGTGAACAGCCCAAACTCCGCCCGTAACCTCCGCCGCTCCCTCAGTAGCCCCGCGTCCAGGGCCTCCGAGTATCTCCTGTCCACCTGGAGTATCTCCTCAACTAACCTATCCCTTTCAGCCCATTCTGCCTTTTCTCTGTGGGCCCGTATCGAGATTAATTTCCCTCTGACCACTGCCTTCAAAGCTTCCCACACCTTTGCTGCGAGACCTCCCCCGTATCATTTGTTTCCAGGTAGTTTTGGATAGACTTATTCACCCGACCACTGATCGCTTCGTCTGCTAACAACCCCACATCCAAACTCCATAGCAGGCATTGTCCTCTCTCCAAACTAACCCGTAGATCCACGCAATGTGGGGCATGATCCGACACTGCGATTGCCGAGTACTCAGTATCCACCATCCCCGGTATTAGAGCCCTGCTCAGAACAAAAAAGTTGATGCGAGAGTATATCTTGTGGACATAGGAGAGAAAGGAAAACTCCTTCGCCCTTGGCCGTGTAAACTACTCTCCCCCCATCTGTTCCATAAACCCCTTCAATTCCTTTGGCGCGACTGGTACCCTCCCTGTCCTGGATTTTCATCGGTCCAATTCTGGATCAATGACCGTATTAAAATCTCCCCCCATGATCAAGTTATGTGACTCTAAATCTGGGATCTTACCTAACACCCGCCTCATAAATTCCACATCGTCCCAATTCAGAGCATATATGTTCACGAGTACCACCCGCACCCCCTCCAGCTTCCCACTCACCATTATGTACCTACCCCCCATGTCTGACACGATTCTCTCTGCCTCGAATGCCACTCGTTTATTGATCAAGATCGCTACCCCCCTGGCCTTTGAGTCCAGCCCTGAGTGGAATACTTGACCAACCCACCCCTTTCTCAATCTCGTCTGGTCTGTAACCTTTAGGTGTGTCTCTTGTAGCATTGCCACGTCCGCCTTCAGCCCCCTCAAATGTGCAAACACGCGAGCCCTCTTGACCAGCCCATTCAACCCTCTAACATTCCATGTAATCAGCCTGGTCGGGAGGCTTCCCGCCACCCCACCTGCTGACTAGCCATCACCCTTTTTAGGCCAGCCTCCAGCTCGCGCCCCTGGCCTCCTCGAGCCCCCACTCGGGCATTCGCCGTCGCCAACCTCCCATTTGTCCCCTAGTAACAGTTCCTCCCCTGTCAGCAAAGCAGCCCCCCCGCTCCTCCCCCTTCCCTGGTAACAGCTCGAGAAACCCAACCCCCCATATCAAGCTCCAGCTTAACACCTGCTCGCCCCCACTGTGCTTCCATGAATCATCTGACCCAAGCTGACCCATGGCATCAAACAGTCTGTCTCCCCATTGTTCTCTCTCCCTACTTGGACAAGCATATTCAAAGCACCACATTCCCCAGTAAACAAACATCAGAAAAAACAATGGAAAAACAGCCACAGAAAAAAGCAACCACAGAAACCATCCCCCCTCCAACCAGCTCCCAGTAAGACAAAGTTAACTTTAGCCATCAAAACAGCCCCTTATTGCACATAACACTACTTATTCAAACCAGCGCAAAAGTGATTTTCAACAAATCGTCACTGCAATACTCTCCAAGGATTCAGTGTCTTTAACTCACCTACAGTCTTTTTTCCTTGATGAAAGTCCATACATCGTCTGGTGTTTCAAAATAAAAATCCTGTTCCTCATATGTGACCCACAGATAGGCTGGGCACAACATCCCGAACTTCACCCCCTTCTTAAAGAGGGCCGATTTTGCCCGATTAAGCCCAGCTCACTTCTTGGCCAAATTCGAGCCGAGGTTTTGATAAATGCGCAGCTCACAATTCTCCCACTTGCTGCTCCCTTCTTTCTTGGCCCACCGAAGAACGTGTTCCTTGACCAGGAATTGGTGCAAACGTCCCACCATCGCCCTCGGCGCGTCGTTTGCTCGGGACTTCTTCGCGAGGGCTCTGTGCGCTCTATCGACTTCCAGGGGACGAGAGAACGCCTCAGCCCCCATCAACTTCTCCAGCATGTTTGTCACATAGGCCCTCGTATCTGATCCCTCACTGCCTTTAGGGAGGCCGACGATTCTCAGATTCTGCCTCCTGGACCTGTTCTCCAGGTCCTCCAGCTTCTCCTGCATTCATTTCTGGCGGTCATTCATCATCTCTACCTTGGTCTCCAGCACGGTTAGGTATTCCTCATGCTCGGACACCTTTTTCTCCACCTCCTGGATCGCACATCTGCTTGTTTCTTGATTCTGCACCACCTGATCAATCGAAGCCTCGATCGGGTCCAGCGTGTCCTTCTTAAGCTTGGCGAAGCAATCTTCAAAAACGTCACCAGTTGTTCCGTCGACCACTGAGCCAGGGGAAAAACCAGGGGAAAAACGTCCAAAAGTCCATCACAGGCGGGCGCTATCAAATGTGCGACCGACTCTTCCATGGTCGCCACCGGAAGTCGTCAGGCTTCACATTTAAGCTGCAAACTGTCTTCTTGGTTCCCTTTGACCTGCTTCATTCACAATCACCTCCAATGACAAATGTAAGTGAGCCTATGAACTCCTTTGTCACTAAAGTTCAGACCATCTGATCAACTGTATCTGCTACTTTCCCCCTTTCCCTAAGCCCATCAGGTCATCCTCTCGGAGGCCCCCTATCTTACCCTTGAACTTGTATCTTTCTCTACTTTCTCTCTTAAGTCTCCTCATGTCCTCTCCGAGCTCATCTTATCAATGAGATTCCACCTTCTGCTTCCTGACCCTATACCCATTAAAGTATTGACCATTTAACACAATAGCTGATATTGTAAACAGTTCTCACTCCCTCAGGTACTTCCTCCCCCTTTTCTTCAGAACTGCCATCATCATCCCTCTCCATAAAAACAACCATGCTTGCAAACTACCATCCTGTCTTCAAACTTCCTTTCCTCTCCAAAGCCCTTGAACACACTGTCCCTTTCCAAATCCATGCCTATCTTTCCCAAAACTCCAAATTTGAATGCTTCTAATCAGGCTGCCACCCTGCCACAGTATTGAAGAGACTTTACCAAACTTACAAATTACATTCTCTGCAGCTTGAGCTGTTTGTTGCCCACACCAACTGCCTCTAACGCCTCTCTGCTGTCAACCAGCTGGTTGGAATTATACTCATCTGGTTCCATTCTTATCTATCTAATTGTTGGCAGAGTATCAATTGCAATGGCTTTTCTTCCCACTCCTGCACGGATACTAATGGCAACCCCAAGGAGCTATCCTTGGCACCATCGCTTTCCCCAATAACTGCTGGAGGCTTCACCAGACTGTCCCCAACTTTAGTGCCATACTTGAATCCAAGATGAGCTTCGAACCACATACCTGCACCATTACTAGGACTGCCAATTTCTATCTCTGTAACATGGTCCAAATCTATCCCTGCATAAGACCGTGTGTCACTGAAACCCTCATTGTTACTTTGAGACTTGACCATTCTCGTGCATTCCTGACCAGGCCCCCACATTTTACCCTCTCTAATCTTAATGTAATTCAAAGCCTTGCGACCCATGTCCTTACTCAAAACAGCTCCCAATCTCCCATCACCCCTCTGCCATCTGACCTACATCGGCTCCTGGTTAAGCGACACCTTGGTAATAAAATTTGCATCCTTGTTTTCAAATGTTAACAGTTGCAATTACCAGTTCAAACACTGGCATTGTGCTTGCCTTAGAGGGTGGTATGGAGGAAGGATTGGCACATGGTGAGTCACTCAGCATGTGTGGGCTGCTCGAAGGACTGGATGAAAGTATAATGTATGTGCTCGATCCTTGGAATATGAGGCCGCAAAACAAGTTCTGCCTCAGAGAAACAGCAGGCCAGGCAGTGGCACCTGTAATACTAAATGAATTGAACAAGGGTGTTACGGAAGAGTTGTTGCATGACACTGCTAAGGAATGGCTCTTCTGTGATGCCTTTCACTTCAGCATTTCTGCCAAGTTAATGTTGTGATGGTCTGGAACACAGTGTTGATAAGGTAGAGGACTGTGGAAAAACGGTGAACTGGGAAATGTTTTCAAGGGAACCAGAAACTGATGAAATGCTCACAGACAACAAACCAGAGCAATAGTTATCTGGTTTCCATGGCTTCTTCCTCCTCCTTCTTCTCCTGAGGTCACCAGGGAGCTTTGGAAAAGGTGCAAAGGAGATTTACCAGGATGTTGCCTGGAATGGAGAGTAGGTCTTACGAGGAAAGGTTGAGGGTGCTAGGCCTTTTCTCATTAGAACGGAGAAGGATGAGGGGCGACTTGATAGAGGTTTATAAGATGATCAGGGGAATAGATAGAGTAGACAGTCAGAGACTTTTTCCCCGGGTGGAACAAACCATTACAAGGGGACATAAATTTAAGGTGAATGGTGGAAGATATAGGGGGGATGTCAGAGGTAGTTTCTTTACCCAGAGAGTAGTGGGGGCATGGAATGCACTGCCTGTGGAAGTAGTTGAGTCGGAAATATTAGGGACCTTCAAGCAGCTATTGGATAGGTACATGGATTACGGTAGAATTATATAGTGTAGATTAATTTGTTCTTAAGGGCAGCATGGTAGCATTGTGGATAGCACAATTGCTTCACAGCTCCAGGGTCCCAGGTTCGATTCCGGCTTGGGTTATTGCCCTTCAAAGCGTGGCTTGTGACAGAAGTAGTTTACGAGGGGACCCATTGTATTCCAGAACTGGCTGCCATAGCATGGCAACCACCAGTTCTACTGAATCCAATATTTATGCCATGAACTTCTAAATATTTCAGCTACTGTATGTTCACATTGTTAAAGTTAATACCCTTTTCAGAATTAGGACAAAATACCAGACACAATGGTGCTCATCCTGTTGTGATGTTGCTTTATAGTGAATGCTTTATAGTTTAACATACTGATTAAATGATTAACATTTTGCCGAATATGTAAATAGTTTGGCCGCATCATCACAGGAAGTGAGGCAAGTTAACATGTGATGTAGTGGTTGGGGCAGTATTGATCAGAAGATAACACGTGGATGTAGAACTTTCCTGAAACACTGTTATACTTGATTAAAAAACCCTTTGTTTAGATTACTAATCATTGTTATAGTGTGGGACAGTTGTGTTAAGAGCCAATAACAGAACACACCTGAGCTGACATACTAAGCACCCGCACCATATTGAGACAATCAGAATTAACTGGTCTGGCCTTGGAGCCACAATGCCTGGCACACACTTACCAAAGTGAATTCTCTATGGAGTGCTGGGGTCTGGGGTATGCTTCATGTCAGTCAAAGGAAGGGATACAAGGACACTCTGCAGACTTCAAATTAAATAAACAGCCACTTTTGTGTCCATTTACAATGTGAAGAAATGCGAGGTGATCCACTTTGGTAGGATAAACAGAAATACGGAGCATTTCTTAAAGGTGAGAAGCTGGGAAGTGTTGAACTTCAAAAGGACTTGGGTGTCCTTGTTCGTTGAATGCTAGCATGCAGGTACAGCAATCAATTAAGAAGGGAAATGATATGTTGGCCTTTATTACAAGAGGATTTGCGTATAGGAGTAAAGATGTCTTACCGCAATTATATAGAGCCTTGGTGAGACTGCACCTGGAGTAGCCTGTGCAGTTTTGGTCCTGTACCTACTGTCATAATATACACCAGTATATCATGGTGCAGACACACACTGATGGACACACAGTGGGACCAATCAACATACAAAACACCGCAGCCAATCACCAGTGAGAGCACACGCACTATAAAGACAGGGAGCATCAGAGTTCCCGCTCATTCGAGTTGCAGCTAGCTAGGAGGACAGAGCTCACAAAGTGCAACACAGACATTCACCATGTGCTGAGTGCATCGACTGGTTAGGACAAGGCAGAGGTCTTTAGTTAAAGCTAGTATTGTATAAACCCACAGTCTAAGTATGTTTACACAGTTAATGATTCAATAAAATAATGTTGCACTATTTCAAGTGTTGGTGACCTGTATGTGATCCAGAACACCCAACACATCACCTAAGGAAAAATATACTTGCCTTAAAGGGTGCAATGAAGGTTCACCAAACTAATTCCTAGGATGGAGGGATTGTCCTATGTGGACAGATTAAATAGACTGGCCCTTTAGTCTCTAGAGTTTAGGAGAATGGGAGGTGAACTCATTCAAAAATGCAAAATTCTTACGGGTAGAAGCAGGAAGGATGTTTTCCCCTGTTGGGGAGTCTTGAATCCGGAGACGCAGTCTCACAATAAGGGGCAAACCACTTAAGATGAAGATTAGGAGGCATTTCTTCCTTCAGAAGGTGGAAAATCTTTGGAATTCTCTGACTCAGAGGATTGTGAAGTCTTAGTCGTTGCGTATCTTCAAAACTACGATTCATAAATTTCTACATATTAAAAACAAAGGGCGCAATCTACTGGCCACGTCCCACCGGAATCGGAGTGGGGAGTGGTCGGAAGATCCCAGGAGAGGTTTCACCCAGGATTCCATACGATTGGTACGCCTCGTGAAATCTAACCAGATCTCGCGAGACATCGCGATTGGAATCCCGCCCACAATGGGCAGAACCCAGTCTCGCAATGCTAAGTGAGTTTAAGAACCCACTTAGCCGTGCTGCCATCAGATCTAACGGGCACCCGGCATTTACTGGCCTCTCTGAGGAAACCCCTACCGTGGATTCAGCATTGGTCCCCACAAAGCGGAACACTATGAAATAAAATGAAAATTAAATGAAAATCACTTATTGTCACAAGTAGGCTTCAAATGAAGTTACTGTGAAAAGCCCCTAGTCGCCACATTCCGGCGCCTGTTTGGGGAGTCTGGTACGGGAGTACCTGGGGGTACCTCCCAGGTCGACCTCCGGGCAGGGTGGCATCCTGGAACTGCTGGTGCCACCTGGGACCCTTGACACTGCCAGGTTGGCACCCTGACAGTCTCACCCTGACACTGACACCTGGGTGCCAGCCTGGCACTGCCAAGGTGCCAGGCTGGCATTTTGCACGTGCCGGGATCGGGCCCAGGGGTGCCTTGCCTGTATGAGGGGGGGCCTCGATTACTCCCTTATGGATGAGTTGGGGGGAATTGGGGGTCGCGTAGGGTGGCCAAGCGATCGCAACGCCATTTTTAAGTGGCTTCCCAATCTCTTCATGCACGGAGCTCCTCAGTGCAGGAAATGACACTGAGTAAAGCCTCGGGGTACGTTCCTCGCCGGGGTACTATAAATAGATAGAGTGGCATTAGATAGCGTTGGGAGGGACCTCGCTAATCCAGCCTAGAACGGACTCATTATTTTTGGTTACATGGGCTCAATTTAACGGAAAATTTTCGAAGTTTAATTTTGGGTGCGATTGGCAGAGTGTTTCTCGATGCCCACGTTTGTAAAATTGCGGCCCCTATTCAACGGCACATACTGCCAAAAATGAGCTTCCGTGAGCATCTTGTCATGCAGGCTGTCTCATTGAGTGATTCATCAGAGACACGCCTCAGCGTCTCGCTGCTAACAAGGAAGAGCTCCTTTTAAACGCTGCCTCACCACTCACTCCCAGGCAACACACAAGCATGGCAGCGTGCAGACCTGCTCCTTGCTTTGGGGATGCCGACTTGGACAGGCGCCTGGATGGCGTTGATGCGAGGTGGCACATCCTGTTCCCCCGAGGGGGTCGAAGGACCAGCAGCAAGGCCACGAGTACTGCCTGGGAGGCAGTGGCAGTGCCTGTGCGTGCCAGCAGCATGACCAGGAGGTCGAATGTCAGATGAAGGCCAATGACCTTGACCGAGCTGCAAGAGTAATTTATCACTGCTCTCCTAGCATCAGTTCCGCCTCCCACCCCCCAAAATTCCCAACGCTCCACAGATCACTGGCTGACACCTCGTACCCTCCCCACATCCGATCTTTGTGCGTGTTCCTCAGAACCCCCTGGCACCCATCAGCACAACCCCTTCATGTCCACTTGCGATGCCCACACATGCCACCTGCTATCCCACCTGGATTGGTGGGCCGATCCATCAAGCATCCATCATTTTGTGGCTCACAATACCCTCTCTTTGTCCTGCAGGAGAAGACAGCTCATAATAAGTGAGAAAGGGCCAAGATGTGGGGCTGGAGATCGGAGATCCGAATCCTCACCCTCTATGAGGAACAGGCCCTGGAAATCGCGGGGTTGTCCAAGGAGAGAGCAGTCACTGATAGCGAGGTTGTCCTGTGCCATAGGGGTGAGGATCCACTGCACCTTCACCCAGATGCCCTGTCTCAAGTGAATTGTTCATGTCAGATAAAATGATCCTCCCCTCTCACTGACCATATGTCCATTCTCTTGCAGGATCTCCATCTGATGGGGAATTTAACATTGC
The DNA here is from genome assembly GCF_047496885.1 of Scyliorhinus torazame. Taxonomy (NCBI): domain Eukaryota; kingdom Metazoa; phylum Chordata; class Chondrichthyes; order Carcharhiniformes; family Scyliorhinidae; genus Scyliorhinus; species Scyliorhinus torazame. The sequence continues at coordinate 144,628,675 of NC_092719.1, forward strand.
ATTCTCCAAATTCTATACTGCTGCTATTGCATCCTCTTTTGAAGGTAACTTACAGTATTTGGAATCTTCATTTCAGGATAATGAAATTCCCTCTCACCAAGGTTGGACTTTGTTTTCCATTATAACGCTTACAACTCCTAGTTGTACATCCTGCCATTGTCTTCTCAATTATTTCTTATTCATTTACCTACCATTTCATTGTAGTGAACATAGAACATCAGTGCAGAAGGAGGCCATTCGGCCCATCGTGTCAGTCTGCACCGACCCACTTAAGCCCTCACTTCAACCCTATCCCTGGAACCCAATAACTCTCCTAACCTTTTTGGACACTAAGGGACAATTTAGCATGGCCAATCCACCTAACCTGCACGTCTTTGGACTGTGGGAGGAAACCCACGCAGACATGGGGAGAACGTGCAGACTCCACACAGACAGTGACCCAGCGGAGAATCGAACCTGGGACCCTGGCGCTGTGAAGCCACAGTGCTATCCACTTGTGCTACCGTACTGCCCAATGCCTATCCCCGCAATGGTGCTAGTCAGCTCAAGAATGCAGGGTACAGACCAGTGACCTTGTCATGGACAAGGTGATAGAATCAACCATTAAAGAGGTTGTAGTTGGGCAATTAGACACGCTCAAGGTAATTAGGAATAATCACCATGGTTTTATGAATGGGAAATCATGTTTAACCAATTTTCTAGAATTCTTTGAAGGTGAAACATGTCTTTCATCCTTTTATGTGGCAAAACAACATGGGGAGGTGATTTCCTCTGATTGATGACTCAGTAACCCTCTAAAAATGATAGCTGGAATCTTTAATACAGGATTCCCAACCTCATTCCTCGAGTTTCTAGTATTTGTGAGTTCCTTATAGGGGTGCGGACTGGGTTTGGGTCACGGGTCTGTACCCTGCACTCTTGAGCTGACTGGCACCATTGCGGGGATAGGCATGTCCTAGCCCTCCACAATTTCCATGCAGCAATTAATCATGGTTCACAGCACCTCAGTGGCAATGTGAACCATAGTCTGCATGAGATGACCTTTTAACAAGTAAGTGCAAAAGTATTCCTTATGCACCCATACCAAGGTATCCCCCCCCCCCCCGCCCCAAATACCTCCTGTGGCCCTCATGCCCTCCATGCCAGGTTATGACCTCATAGTGAAGGCATCCCGAGGTAGCAGTATGATTGAATTTTACACCCAGTTTGAAAGGGGGAAGAGTGGGTCTAAGACTAATATTTTAAACAGAAGGGCAACTAAGTGGGCGTAAAAGCTGAGCTAGCTGAAGTGTATTGGCATACTAGGCTAAGGGGTAGACCAATAGAGGAGCAAAGGCAGACATTTAAGGGGATATTTCAGAATACTTTTAATAAATATATTCCTGGTAAAAGAAAAATTTAAAGCGAGGAGCAACTAACCATGAGTAACTAAAGAAGTTAAGGAAAGCGTCATACTTAAAGAAAAAGCATATGGCTGTGCAAAGATGTGTGACAGGTCAGATTATTGGTTTGAATACAAAGAATAGTAGAGAATAACTAAAATAATAATCATCTTTTATTGTCACAAGTATGAAGTTACTGTTAAAAGCCAGGTTAATCAGGAGGAAGAAATTAGAGTATAAGAGGAAATCAGCTGGAAATGTAAAAACAGATAGTAAGAGTTTCTGCAGGCATTTGAAAAGGAAAGAATGAGTAAAGTGATTGCTGATCCTCTAAAGAGTGAGGAAATTACAGATGAAATTAACAAATATTTTACTTCTGTCTTCACTATAAAAGATACAAGTAACATTCCAGCTTTCGCTAATTGGTAGCTGGAGAGGAGAGCAGAACTTGGTCAAATTACAATCACTAGGGAAGCAGTACTAAGCAAACTGATGGAACTGTGGCCTGACAAGTCTCCGGTTCCAGATTGACTTCATCCCAGGGTCTTAATTGAGGTGGCTAATGAGGTCATTGATGTGTTGGTATTAATTTTCCAAAATTCATTAGATTCTGGAAAGGTTCCATCAGACTGGAAAGTATTCAAGGAGAGAGACAAAGCACGGGAAACTATGGGCCTGTCAGCTTGATGTCTGTCATGGACAAGGTGATAGAATCGACCATTAAAGAGGTTGTAGCTGGGCAATTAGACAGTGCTCAAGGTAATTAGGAATAATCAGCATGGTTTTATGAATGGGAAATCATGTTTAACCTATTTGCTAGAATTCTTTGAAGGTGAAACATGTGCTGTGTACTTGAATCTGCAGGAAGCATTTGATAAGTTGCCACATCAAAGGTTCTTGCAAAAAATAAAATCTCATGGTGTAAATGGTAACATGTCAGCCTGGATTTAAGATTGGCTGGCTGGCAGAAAACAAAGAGTATGCATAAATGGGTATTTTTCTAATTTAGCAGAATGTGACAAGTAGAGTCCCCCAAAGGTCGGTGCTGGAGCCTCAGCTTTTTACAATTTCCATCAATGATTTAGATGAGGGGAATCAAGGCATGGTAGCTAACTTTGCAGATGACATAGGGAGAGGGTGGAAATTATCTTGTGAAGAACACAGATGAGTTTGCATTTGGATAGGTTGAGCGAGTCGGCAACAATCTGGCAGGTGGAGTATAATTTGGTAAAGTGTGAAGTTGTTCACTATGGCAGGAAGAATAAAAAAACAGAGTATTACTCAAATGGAGAACAACAGCAGAATGCCGAGGTACAGAGGGATCTGTGTTCTTGTGCATGAGTCACAAAAGTTAGTATGCAGGTATAGCATGAATCAAGAAGTCAAATGGAATGCTATCCTTAATTATGAGAGGAATTGAACATAAAAGTAAGGATGTTATGCTTCAGTTTTACCTGAGGAAGGAGCAGTGCTCCAAAAGCTAGTGTTGGACTTTAACCTGGTTTTGTAAAACTTCTTACTTTGTTCAGTTTTACAGGGCATTGGTGAGACAACATCTCAAATATTGTATGCAGTTTTTGGTCTCCTTATTTAAGGAATTATGTAAATGTGTTGGATGCAGTTCAGAGTAGGTTAACTGGATTGCTACCTGGAATGAGTGGATTGTAGCCATGATGTGGAGATGCCAGCATTGAACTGGGGTGGGCAGAGTAAGAAGTCTTACAACACCAGGTTAAAGTCCAACAGGTTTGTTTGGAATCACTAGCTTTCGGAGCGCAGCTCCTTCATCAGGTGAGTGGATTGTATTATGAGGATTGGTTGGAAAGACCGGGCTTGTTTCCACGAGAGTTTTGAAGAGTGAGGGGTGACTTGATTGAAATATATCAGACCCTGAATGGTAATGACAAGGTAGTTACAGAAATTATGTTCTCTCTTGTGAGTGAGCCAAGAAATAGGAGGCACTGTATGAAAATTAGGGGTCACCCTTGTAGGGAAGAAACAAGGAGAATTTTTTTCTGAGGTTTGTGGGACTTTGGAATTCTCTGCCTTTGAGGGCAGTGGAAGAGGGTCACTGAATATGCTTAAAGCAGATAGATAGATTCTTGTTTCACTGGGGAATCTAAGCTTATCAGGGGTAGATGGGAATGTGGAACAGATCAGCCATGACCTTATTGAAAGGCAGAGCAAGCTTGACGGGCCGAATGGCTTACTTCTGCTCCTATTTTGTATGTTTGTGTGATCGTATATTAGGCCAGCCCAAACAATTCCTATGGTCCCTCATGCCAAGCTGTGCCCCTCCACCCAAATCTCCATGACCCCTCATGCTGCCTCATGTCAAACTGTCCAATGACCCACGACACACTTTATAGAACCAATCAACTCTATAGCGATAATAGGAAGTGTAATAAGACAGCCATTCATAAGTTTCCACTATGTTAAAAAAGTAATTTTACTTGAACACAAATACTTCAAATAAATGTCTGGGTTCTAGTCAAGAATACATAAAGAAGCTTGGCTGAGAAACTGGAAAACTGTTGAACCAACTGAGCCCCAGGGAAAACATTGCTTGATTGACAGTTCTGGCAATTTCACAATGTTTACTTACACAAGATTAAGAAGTTTCAAATGCTTGCCTAGAATTAGAATTCCTACAGTGCAGAAGGAGGCCAATTGGCCCATCGGGTTTGCACTGACCCTACGAAAGAGCACTCTACCTAGGCCCACTCCCCTGCTCTATCCCTGCAACTCCACCTCACCTTTGGACACAAAGGGACAATTTAGCATGGACAATCCACCTAATCTGCACAATTTTAGACTGTGGGAGGAAACCAGAGCACCTGGAGGAAACCCACACAGGCACGGGGAGAACGCAGTTTCAGCTGTTGAAACTTTAAAGAATCTGGGTGATTGAGACTAAGAAGAATTTGTTTTACATCATCACAAGTTAAGAATGAACAAATAATTACACATCCTGTTGTCATCCTATGGGGTAATAGGTTCAATACAGTGTGGACATGGAAGTGCCTTAACGTGGCATAGGGGACATGAAGAGTCATGGGGGTTATTTGGGAACCATACCTTGGCACTGAGTGCATGAATATGCCTAGGAGATGGCTGGGGGACATTAGGTGGCATAAATCAACCATGAGTACTGTCATGATATTCAGGTAAACATCATTGCACATACATACTGATGGACAGATCAACGGACCAATCAACACACACACAACACCACAGCCAATCACAGGCAAAAGCATACACAGTACAAAACAGGGAACACGACACTTCCTGAGGATTCCAGCTCAGGGCACAGAGCTCATAGCAAGCCACTCAGACATCCACCATGTGCTGAGTGCCACTACAAGGTAGTATTAGGAATAGGTCCACAGATTCTAGGGTTATGATCGAACCTCAGTAACCAGTTTACCACTGTAAATAAATGTTAGCAATAAAACTGAGTTGTACCATTCGCAACCGTGTTGGTTCGTTTGTGTAGCAGAGTACCCAACACATCATAGTACCAGGAGTAACTGTGGGACCTACCTACGGATCCTCCGGAATCTGCCATCCTGCGTCATGGACACTGTCAGCACACCGCAGCCGCTACAAGTCGCTGGAAACCACGGCGTTAATTGGAAGCTGTTCAAACAGCGCTTCGGACACCAGAAAGATCGCCATTCTCCTCTCCACGGCAGGTCAACACGCCATCCATGTCTACAGCTCCCTGGTGTTCGCGAAAGGTGAGGACAAGACCAAGTACAAGACGGTCCTTCTCAAACTCGATAAACACTTCAACATCAAGGTCAACGAGAGTTTCGAGAGATATCTCTTCCAGCAGCGCCTGGAGGGTAAGGATGAGCCCTTTCACTACTTCCTTACGCATCTCCGTATCCTCGCGCAGTCGTGCGGTTACGACACCACCTCCGATTCCATGATTCCGCAATTGCGGAGCCGCACATTTAAAGCGGCAATGTCCCGCAAGAAACCGACAATGCCTCCGCTGTGGCAAGATGGGCCACTACGCTGCCTGCTGTCGAGCAGCTCAACCTGCCAATGTTCTCCAATCCCAACAACCTCGCAGGGACGTGCGGACCATTCAGCCTCCTTACTACGAGTCGTGCCCAGACGATATCCAGACCAGTGACACAGACGACCGGGACGCCTTCCGTGTTGCGGTTATTGATGGGAACCGGATGTCTCCAGCCAGGACCCACCAGCCGTTGCAAGTGAACACTGTTAATCCGGGTGATGAATGGTGTGCCACCCTAACGGTCAACCGACCACCGATAACATTCCGTCTGGACACTGGCGCCTCCGCCAACCTCATAGCATGGTCAGCCTTCTACGCCATGAAGGTCAGACCACCAATTCGGCCATCCCGTTGCAAGATGGTCGACTACAATGGGAACGTTATCCCGGCCATGGGATCCTGCCAGCTCCAGGTAACACACAACACACACACGGCCACACTCTCATTCAATATAGTCGGGTCATCAAAGGACTCCCTACTAGGCGCACAGGCATGCAAGGTTCTCCACCTCGTGCAACGAGGCCACGCTCTGTCTCCAGAAGGCACATCTGACTTCCCGGATGCAGAATTCAGGGCACAGCTCCAATCGCTCCTCGCCCACAAGCAGGAGGCATTCGAGGGCATGGGAACACTGCCCTACACCTATAGAATTTGGCTCAAACCGGACGCCACCCCGGTCATTCACGCACCTCGCAGGGTCCCTGCACCACTCAAAGACCGCCTCAAGCCGCAGCTGCAGGATCTCCAGGACCAAGGGGTGCTATCCCGATCACGGAGCCCACGCCATGGGTCAGCTCCATGGTGTGTGTTAATAAGCCCTCCGGCGAGCTCCGGATCTGCATTGATCCAAAAGACCGCAACAACGACATAATGAGGGAACACTACCCCATACCCAAACGGGAAAAGATCACGAGCGAAATGGCCCGGGCTAAAATCTTCATAAAACTGCATACCTCAAAGGGTTTTTGGTAGGTCCAACTGGATCAGTCCAGCCGAAAGCTGCGCACCTTCAACACCCCTTTCGGCAGGTTCTGCTATAACAGAATGCCATTTGGCATAATCTCGGCATCTGAGGTCTTTCACAGGATCATGGAGCAGATGATGGAGGGCATCGAAAGGGTGCGCATCTACGTGGACGACGTCATCATCTGGTCCACCACACCACAGGAGCACATCAATCGTCTCCAGCGCGTCTTTGCGCGCCTACGTGAAAACGGCCTGCGCCTCAACCGAGCCAAGTGTTCTTTCGGCCAAACCGAGCTGAAGTTCCTGGGGGACCACATTTCCCGGTCAGGGGTCCGTCCGGATGCAGACAAGGTCAGCGCCATTACAGCCATGCCGCAGCCAGCAGACAAGAAAGCTGTCCTACGCTTCCTAGGCATGGTCAACTTCCTGGGGAAGTTCATTCCCAACCTTGCCTCCCACACGACGGCTCTGCGCCATCTTGTCAAGAAGTCCACGGAGTTCCAGTGGCAGCACACACACCAGAAGGAATGGGAGGAGCTCAAAATGAAACTCACCACAGCCCCGGCATTGGCGTTTTTCGACACATCTCGTGGCACTAAAATTTCGACTGATGCCAGCCAGTCCGGCATTGGGGCGGTATTCCTACAGCGGGATGACACTGCGTCATGGGCCCCGGTCGCCTATGCCTCGTGGGCCATGACCCCCACAGAACAACGCTACACGCAGATCGAAAATGAGTGCCTGGGTTTGCTGACCGGAATAGACACGTTCCATGACTACGTGTATGGTCTCCCCCATTTTACCGTTGTGACTGACTATCGCCCCCTGGTCAGCATCATAAATAAGGACCTGAACGAGATGACCCCTCGCCTCCAACGCATCCTACTTAAACTCAGGAGGTATAACTTCCAACTGGTCTACACCCCGGGAAGGACCTTATCATTGCGGATGCCCTATCCAGAGCAGTGAGCACACCGCCCGATTCGGAGGGGTTCGTCTGTCAGGTCGAAGCACAGGCGGCCTACACATCAGCCAATCTGCCAGCTGACGACTCCAGTCTGGCCCGTATTCGCCAGGAAACTGCGGCTTACCCCCTTCTACAATGGGTGATGCGCCACATGACAGGTGGGTGGCTCAAAGGACAGTGCCCGCAGATCTACAATGTCCGAGACAACTTGAGCGTCATTGATGGTGTCCTTCTAAAGCTGGACCGGATTGTGATTCCGCACAGCATGCACAAGCTGGTCCTCGACCAACTACACAAAGGCCATCTGGAGGTCGAGAAGTGCAGACGGAGGGCCCGCGAGGCGGTATACTGGCCGGGCATCAGTGATGACATTGCCAATATGGTGCTCAACTGCCCCACCTGCCAAAGGTTTCAACTGGCGCAGCCTCCTGAGACGCTTCAGCCCCATGAGTTGGTGACGTCCTCCTGGGCGAAGGTGGGTGTGGACCGTTTTCACGCCCTTGGCAGGGACTATGTAATCGTCATTGATTACTTTTCCAACTATCTAGAGGTCATACGCCTGCACGATTTAACATCGTCCGCTGTCATAAGGGCCTGCAAAGACACCTTCGCTCGCCACGGCATTCTGATGACTGTCATGTCGGACAATGGGCCCTGTTTTGCCAGCCAGGAATGGTCGTCCTTTGCGGCCTCGTATGGCTTCACACACGTGACGTCCAGCCCTCTGCATCCCCAGTCCAATGGAAAGGCGGAAAAAAGCGTTCACATCGTCAAGCGGCTCCTCTGCAAGGCTGCTGCTGCCGGATCGGATTTCTGCCTAGACCTGCTGGCCTATCGCTCGGCCCCACTAGCCACTGGCCTCTCACCAGCCCAGCTGTTGATGGGTCGCGCTCTCAGGACCACTGTGCCATCCATTCTGGTACCCACAACCAACCATGCTCCGGTACTACACAGAATGCAACAGCAGCGCGTTCGCCAGCAGATGGCAGATGACACACGGGCAACTGATCTTCCCGCTCTGGCGCCTGGGGATGACGCCCACATCCATCTACCAGAAGGTGGCTGGTCAGCACCTGCCGAAGTTCTCCGACGCGTGGCTCCCCGCTCGTTCCTGGTTCACATGCCTGATGGCTCCGTTCGTAGGCGCAATCGCCGGGCTCTTTGCCTACTTCCATGCTCGCTACGCGAACTTACACCGACACCGCGCCCTCCTGTTGTTCCTGATATCGACTTCGTGGAGCTTCCTGCCACCATGCCCCTTCTGTTGTCACCCGTGGCCAGGCCCATTCCTCAGCCGGTGGATCCAGACCCCTCCTTGAGGCGGTCAACCCGAATTCGTCGCCCACCTACTATACTGGACATATGAGCCTGTTTGTGCATTGAACTCATAATACCACTTTGTTAGTATGTTTCTGTTCTTCCTTGTCGTTACAGGTGTTCGTTTTTGTCATTCAACATTTCCCCGTTCTTTGTTTATGGTGCAACCGCGTTGTTATGTCGCACCCGACATCGCCCCTTGTATATAGTTTAGCCCCATGTACATGCTGTAGATATTGCACACACACATTCAGCTGCACTCAGTACACATCTCTATTTATAACCACATAGGCACATGTTCTTGTACAACAGGGGGATGTCATGATATTCAGGTAAACATCATAGCACATACATACTGATGGACAGATCAACGGACCAATCAACACACACACAACACCACAGCCAATCACAGACAAGAGCATACGCAGTACAAAACAGGGAACACAACACGTCCTGGGCATTCCAGCAGGAGACAGCTCAGGGCACAGAGCTCATAGCAAGCCACTCAGACATCCACCATGTGCTGAGTGCCACTACAAGATAGTATTAGGAATAGGTCCACAGATTCTAGGGTTATGATCGAACCTCAGTCACCAGTTTACCACTGTAAATATATGTTAGTAATAAAACTGAGTTGTACCATTCGCAACCGTGTTGGTTCGTCTGTGTAGCAGAGTACCCAACACATCAAGTACGGTGTGGGATGAGAGAATGTGAGGAGTGAAGGCGAGAGGGCCTTTCTGTTTTATTTGTTATTGGGATGAAGTTCCACAAGACTGAGGCAGGTTTTTTAAACAAGTTGCCGCTGCACCTGGCAGCCCCGTGGCTATCTCTGCCCTTGACTCACCCCCAGCCTGAAACTGCCCCCACCATGTCCCCAGCTGAAAACACGGTGACCAATTGTAGAGTGATGAGAATTGGGAGTGCACCAAAAGGAAGAATTGAAGATTTTTCTTCAAATGTAATCTTATTGATGCTTTCAAGTTTTTACAAATATCAAAACAAAATAAAAATAGAAAAAAAAACAAAGGTATCAATGCAAAACAGGTGCAGCACATAACAGAACAAATATAGGAATAAATAAGACCAGGTGAGTCGGGAACAATATCCCCAAGATCCGTCTGCACCAAAGCAGAATACAGGAACAACATAGAGTTCCATCATATCCATAGCTTCAAGGAAAAATAGCAAAGGAATAAAAACCTGAGACCCCCAGAGCTAAGGGGGAATTACTGATACCCCAAAGCAATCCTACTCCCTTCCAGGCCCAGTTCGGAGCAGACAGCCATCCTATAACATGCAGTCTGCCTAGGCCTAAAAAGAAAAAAGTCTGGATGCTCTGATTCCAAGTTAAAAGAAAGAGGAAGGAACCCCCCCACCGCCGCCCCCAAAACTGGTTAGCTCTAACTTCCTCAATCACAGCAAGTATAAACTAACTCAACCAAGTCCAACCTTCCACTCCTCACCTCGCTCCGGCTCCACTCATCTTCCTTCTAAGTGAGACAGGAGGGAGACAACAAAAAGCAACCCCCTCCCTCCACCACAAGGAATGTCAGCCAATGTAAGGGCCAAATACATTTAGGATAAAGACTAAAAGACTGTGCACGAATCCCGCATTCAACATTCAGCTTAACATGATCTAAACTTGTTACATCAGGATAATCAACGATACAGGCCACCATGCCCACATTATTCACTTTCCTGTAAATTGAATAAATTGACAAAATCAAGCCAACAACAGGGAGCAAAGTCCAGAATAATAAACGAGATGCAGAAATGCAAGGCAGCCCTCAGGATAAAGACATCTTCCCTGGTACACGAAGAAAGCCAAAATCAAGGATGAGGCAGGATCAGTGAATATTGTTCAGGATCTTTCAAGGATTCCAGCGATCAAAGCGCGAGGCACTATTACTTCCACCATGCCATCTCACCAGAATCCAGGCGGTGAACAACCTAGGCTCTGGTCAGGGATGACGACTCAACCGGTTCGACCAACCCAACCCCTCACGACCGACATCCGGAACGGCACATCACAGAACCAGCGGTCAGAAGGCCATTCCAACCCCAGGTCTCAAAGACAGGATTAGACATGCTCCATTAATTTAACTTAGCCAGCTTTCAGATCAAGGTTCCCAGAACATGGCATTCAATTCTCGAACTGCCTCATCTCAGGGGCCGTGCGCAACAGCACTCCTCTTCTGTTCCCCGCCCCCTCTCTCTCCCAACTCCATCAGGTTGGACGACAAGTCAGGCAGCAGGAATTCAACTGTGTGGAGGCAGGCTCCCACCTGGGGCAGTGCTCTTTCTATTGCAAGAAACTCCTTGTGCGTCTCCATAAAAACACCCGCAACTCTTGAGACCTGTGTTATATCTTGGTAATATGTTGTATTCTTTGTCCTTTCTTCCAGAATGATCCAATGCGTTGTTGACAAAGAATTTACCAATCAAAAGATTGAAGCAAAACTAATTTAATATAATGCTATTAATTAAATGAAGTCCGCACATTCTACTGAGCTACAGATAATAATTAAGTAATATTGAATCTGTCTTACAGTACTCAATAATCTAAATAGTCACTAACTACACTATGATCTAACCTCATGTTAACTCTGTCTACTCTAATCATCTAACGCTGTCACCGTGCTTTCTCCTTATGCTACTCCGAGAATTCCCTCATTGTCTGACTTAAATACAGAGAAGTGGTAGCGCACTCTAGTGTTTTATTTACACAGAGATGTAATTATTAATCCTTCACTAACCTGACTATATACATATCATTACAACCTGTACCTTAAGAGTTGCGATTTTCAACCAGAACACCATAATCCGTCGATGCACACCACACCACTGCGTCATGAAAGGTAGCGCCCCACCCAAACTCCTTCCAGCTGCCAAGAAAGAGCGAGGATTTAAGCATTCTAACTCTGCTCTATCGTGCAGAAACACCGACCAACAATTCTCAGGATCTAGTGTAAATTATGTAAATCAAGAAAAGACAAAAAAGGAATGTGTACAAGGATGAAAAGATGGAGTAAAAGATGAGCAGTATGAGAGCTCGCGAAGACACAGCTGCTCCCACACTCACATCATGTAACCCCCAGAATCAAAGATTTTGGTGAAGACTTGGTTACACAAGTATTGTCTCTATAAGAGAGATATCTGACGTATGCTGGGGTTGTGTGCTAAAGGGGATTTCTTGGTTTTCCTGGGACCAGGCAAAGGGGAAGGACACCCGGGCGGGGGCCTCCACGCTGGCCGGTTTAAGCCGCCCAGTGAACGGGCGTGGGGTGGAGGGAGGGGCTGTGGCCATCGGAGCCTGGTAGAACAGGTTTTGGTGAGTCTATCCGGGGTGAAAAGTTGGGGGAAGGAACCGAGGTTGGGGGGAGGAGTTTACAAGAGGAAGTGGAGGGGAGGTGTCTGGGAGGGCGTGTGGGGGGTGTCTACAATTCATGGGTGCCATTCATGGTACTCTTTCGGGGATTGGATGGCATTGAGTATCAGGGGGGGTTGGGGGGTGGACTATATATGTCAACGGTGACCAGGGGCGATTTCTGATTCCTTTTTCATTTTTCCTTTTTTCCTCCTTGGGATGTTTAGTTTTATTTGATGCTTTATTCATGCAGGCTGTTGTTTGGAGGTTGGTGGGAGGATGGGATCGTTGTTGTTGATAAGGGGATTGACATTGTATTTGTATTTGTTACCATTTACTCTTTGTTGGTGGGGTGTAAATTCTGAAGAAAATGTGACAATGGATAATAAAAATATTTTTTAAAAAAGAGGTGTCTGACACAACATTCACCATTGAACACAATTTTGATTAAATGCACACATGGACAAATGGTCCCTTAATGTAGTGTTCACGTTACGGTAAAGAATTCTTGACCTTGGACATGTACTGGAATCATTAATGAAATCAGCTGTCTAATGTTCATCTATTGTATCTTAATATTTAATAAGCGCTGAATCGGACTATCTGTCTGCCCGTGGATCTTAATGAGTTTCTGTTATAAATAAGCAAATGTCATAATCTGATCTTTTATTAAAAGCTTTTAATGTATTAGATAAAAATAGCAATACGACAGTGCTGATATGAATGACTTCAAATTATGCATTAGCAAATGAAGAACCTGCTATTTGTTAGAGCCCCAGCAAGCCTTTGACTCATTAACAGTGCACCTACAATTAAAACAAAAATTCCCCTATTTTCTGGTACAAATAACAACTGTCAATTTTGTAATTATTTTCCTTGCACTGAGATAACACATTAAAATCTTTAATATCCTAAAATCCTTGAAATTGTCATAATTGTGCCACTGCTCAGAAATCACTGGATATCATTGGAAGAACAAAGTATTCCTCTGCTGTTTTTACCTGCCCTGGAAGTTGCACTGTTATCTCTGAAAATCAGCATTGCAAGAAGCATTGTTGCTTTTGGTTGTTCTAGCAGTTGATTCTGATTAATGGAGTTCAGCTTTAACAGGTTGATACCTTCCGTTATCTTGGGTCACTCTTCACAGAAGATGCAGAGCCTACCAAATAAATTTGGGCTAGATTGAACAAGAGTCATGGTGTTGTGAAGTCATTTAAAAGCTTCTGATGCAGCCACAGCATCTTGCTTAAAATGAAAATTTACCTTATGAAAATCGTCGTGTGGCCTATCGTGCTGGAGTGTCAAGAAGAGGGACAAGGCTCGCATAAGAGCATTTGAAATAAAAGGATTGAGACGGATATTGATCAGAATTGTCCAGCCGTCGGGATTCATCTTTCTCACTGGCAGTCCCATCAGCGTGTTACGCGACGGCGTGGGATGCTTTCAATGGGAAATCCCATTGACAAGCGGCAGGAAGATAGAATCCTGCCACCAGTGAACGGCGTCCCACTGAGAACACGTGACTGGGGAACCAGAGAATCCAGCACATTAAGTGTGTCATGGACGAACAAGTGGACCAACGAGCTGGTACTCGAGAAAGCTGGCATTAAGAGGAGCCTGTTTCAGCCAATGATATCAAGAAAGCTAACGGGATGTGAACAAGAGGGCATGTTTGGAAAAAGAGATAATGCAAGGAGACATAGTCTGATCTCCCACCATCCTTTGGGTAAAAAGGTTTTTCCTCATATCCCCTCTAAACCTCCTGCCCCTCACCTTAAGACCTCTCCGCTTCGGGAAATGTTTGTTCCTGCCTACTCTATCTATGCCCCTCATAATTTTATACATCTCAATCATGTCCCCCCTCAGTCTCCTCTGCTCCAAGGAAAACAATCCAAGTCTATCCAATCTCTCTTCATAACTAACACTCTCCAGCCCAGGCAACATCCTGGTAAATCTCCTCTGCACCCTTTCCAGTGCTATCACATCCGTCCTCTAATGTGGATTCCAGAACTGCACACAAGACTCTAGCTGTGGCCTAACCAACATTTTATATATTTGTAGCATATCCTCACTGCTCTTAAACTCTATGCCTTGGCTAATAAAGGCAAGTACACCATTTGTTTTCTAAACCACTGTATCCACCTTTTTTGCTACCTTGACGAACTGCCCACTGTCATGACAGCAACAAAACGAATTGCCCATTGTCATTATAACAAAACTAATAGCCCGCTGTCATTACAACAAAACACACTTCCCACTGTCATTATAACAACACTTACTGCCCATTCTCATTACAACAAAACTAATTGCCCACTGTTGTTACAGCAAAATGCACTGCCCACTGTCATTATAACAAAACGCACTACCCAGTGTGATTACAACAAAACACACTGCCCACTGCCATTACAACAAAATGCACTGCCCATTGTCTTTACAACAAAACTAATTGCCCACTGTCATTCCAGCAAAACTAATTGCCCATTGTCATTACAACAAAACACACTGCCCATTGTCACTACAACAAAACTAATTGCCCACTGTCATGACAACAAAATGCATTGCCCATTGTCATTAAAATAAAACTAATAGCCCATTGTCATTACAATGAAACACACTGCCCATTGTCATTACAACAAAACTAATTACCCACTGTCATTACAACAACAAAACTCACTGCCCACTGTTAACACAACAAAACTCACTCTCCATTGTCATTACAACAACACTAATTGCCCACTGTCATTACAACAATAAAGCTCACTGCCCACAACAGAACTCATTGTCCATTGTCATTAGAACAAAACACACTACCCACTGTCATTATAACAAAACTAATTGCCCACTGTCATTACAACAAAACGCACTGCCCACTGTCATTACAACAACAAAACTCACGGTCCACTGTCATTACAACAAAACGCACTGCCCACTGTCATTACAACAACAAAACTCACGGTCCACTGTCATTACAACAAAACGCACTGCCCACTGATATTACAACAACAAAACTCACTGCTTCCTGTCATTACATCTTTGGGTTGTGGGGGCAAAACCCACGCAAACACAGAGAGAATGTGCAAACGCCACATGGACAGTGACCCAGAGCTGGGTTCGAACCTGGGACCTCGGCGCCGTGAGGCAGCAGGAGGCAGCAGGAGGCAGCAGTAGCACCACTACGCCACCGTGCTGCCCAAAAAGATGGCTTTCATACTGCATTGTCTACTGGTGGGCACACTAGTCAATCTATCAACAGCCAATGCACTGCTAAGCCAGCTTCTGACTGGACAAGCTGGAAATAGAAACAAAAAGGCGCGATTTTCTGGAAAACTTTCTGAGTGTGGTCGCAAATGGGAATTGCCGTGAGCTTCCCGGCGCACCGCCCAGCGAGGCCGACAATGCAATTCCACGTTAATTGGTCCACTTAACGAGCCCTTACGGGCTTCCTGTCGCAAATGGAAGCTCGTCAGCTGATTTGCCAGCCCCCCACTAACAAAGTCGAGCAGCACATAAGCTGCACTTGCTCTGCCAATAATGGCAATGAGGAGACCAGTCCCAAGATTTGGGGATGCTGACCTGGAGAGGCTGCTAGGCATGGTGGAGGCCCAGAGGGATGTCCTGTTACCCCGTGGGTCCCGGAGGGTCAGCAACAGGGGTGCCTAGGATGAAGTGGTGACAGCTGTTAGCTCGAGGAGTGTGACCAGGAGGATAGGCCTCCATGGCGGAAAAGTTCAATGACCTACACTAGACAGCACAAGTGAGAAGACACTAACTCTCCTCACCCCCTCCGAAGGGAGCATCCATCCCCCAGATCCCCATGCGACCCCCAGTCCTTCCTGCACCCCCCCTTCACCACCCTCACCATGAACCCCTCCTTCGCATCCCCTTTCCCACCACTGTGAACCACCCGTGTGGCTAACGATTCCCTCTGTCTCTCCTCAGGAAAAGCTCTCCCATAACCATCGGGAGAGGGCCCAGACCAGTGGTGGGGTACCCAACTTCTTCGAGGAGTGGGCCCTGGAGGTGACTGGGGTTGCTGAGGATAGATCAGTCACCCACGTGGAGGCTGGCGAACGCCACAGAGGTGAGGAACCACTGGGCTCCACCCAGAGGACCTGTCAGATGTGAGTTGTTATTCCTTACTGACGGACCCAGCCCTCCCACTGACCACATGTCCATTCTCCTGCAGGTCCTCCAGCCGACGATGAAGGCCTATCCCAGGCGGCACCCTCTCCTGATTCCGAGGAGAACATCTCGGAGGAGAGCTTCGAGGATGCAACTGTTATAGTCGCGGCACAGCTGTCATCCCCACCCTCCACCAGCTCAGATACACACACCTCGGTGGGACATGTTAGTGGGCAGGCTTCGGGGCACAATATGGTGAGCACCTTACTGGTGCTGATGATGCACATCAGGTGGAGGCAGGAACCCCCAGGCGAAACAGCAGTTGGAGGGCTGCTGGATCCCAGGACACAGCTGGGCCCCAGCCTGATGCTGAGCCTGTGGAACTGGGTTGCCCGGAGCTGATGGAGATGATAGAGAGTGGCCAGGACATTCAAAGGGAGATGTCAATGTCACCCCAGCAGATCCATAGCCAATTGGAGGCGTGCCAGAGGCTAGGGGCACAGGAGATGGCACCGCTAAGAATGGCATGGAGGCCAACACTGCTCGGTGGCGACCGCAGTGGAGAGCCTGGTGCATGACGTCAGCAGCATTAGTGAAGTTGTCCAAGGTGTCGTGCAGTCGCAGGCGTGCATGGGTGAGGTGCTGTAGAGCATGCCTCAGTCACTGAGGAGCATCACTGAGGGTGTCAAGACTACGGTGTGGACCATGGGGAACCGCCAGGGCTGGCAGAGCCAGATGATAAAGGGGAAGACGGGGCTGGAACCAGCTACCTCTCCGTTCCAAGGTGAACCCCAGGACCCTACGGGCACTGACCGGGAGGAGGGGGCACTAAGTGCCAAGCCAGACACGTCCCATGGAGTGGCGGCGGTGGCCACCACCTCCCCCGATTTCCACCCCTCCGATGAGGCTGCGTCTTGAGGTCAGCATATGGGACGTGGCTGTGCATGTGCTGCCGACAAGTGAGCTGGGCCCTCCGGATCCCGAGCCCCCAGAGGTCACCCGCCAGCCACATCAAAGGCTATGGGGCGAGGTAGGCAGCTGGCAGCCTCCACCTCAGATGTGCATCCTAGGGAAACACCAAGACGTAGTGGTTGAGCTAGGAGGGCAAAGCACTGAGGGGGGGGGGGAGTTGGGGGGGGGTGTTGTGGTGTGGGGGGGTGGCACCATCAGAGTGGGGTTTGTACAACACATTAAACACCTTTTTGCACAACCATCATGATGCCTCTGTCTCTTCCTTCCACAATGTGGGCTGACAACCGGACCCTTTGCCGATCTCTCCAGGCATTCCTCCCCCCCCCCCTTCCCATGGCACTGGCCCACCCTCCAGTCATGGGCAAGTCCCCAGAGCCTTGCCTCCCACATTGTTCAGGCACAGTGTCCTGGCATCAAGGTGTGATTGAGATGCCTGGCAATGACTCCCACATGCTACATGGCCCACCCACGGGAATACATTTGGCATCTGTGAAGTGCTCTCTTAAACACGATTGCCAATTCCTTATTGGCAATAGCCTTCAACTGCACGGCCAGTTGCCTCAGCAGTCGGTGGGGCTTATGGGTGGTCGTAGAGGCAGACCGGCAGGGACAAGGATTGCCCCTGGAACAGGTACATGGGATCCAGGGGTTGGCATGGTGGTGCCGCGGCAGTTGCCCCCCCCCCCCCCCAGTGCACCTCCCACTGTCCCATGGCAGCCCAATCCTGCAGGGGGTCCCCCACCACCAGTTGAACACTGGTGTGGCAAACCCAGCACCCCCGGGCTCTTCGCCTGTGAGCAAAGATGGCTACTCCCCTCTTCGCCTCCTCAGGAAGACCTTCCACCAGGTTCACTTATTTCAAAAGGAGTACTAATTGGTGCCAGTGTGACCACTTGCTGGGGAGGCTGTTGAGTGAAAAGAGGCCCTTGGATATGGGGTGTCTCTGGTTAATTGTATGGAAATGGGGCTTAAGTGGTGATAATCGGTTTCTCGGCACACTGAGGTGAGATCCCGATTTCGCCGATGGGAGCGGGCCAGTTGCATCGCAAACTGTTTCGTGCCTGGCGCGGATCTCGTTTTTGGCCTCTCCCGCTTTTCACTGGCCTCGTTACGCTTGAGCGAGAGTGTAAAGAGGCCGGAGAATCGTGCCCAAAGTCATTCAGCGGCAAAGCCAGGGCGAGAGTAAAGGCAAGCGGACAGGGGAGTGGGTGGCGGACGGAGGTAAGCCGCAGGCATGGGGAAGACCGGAGGTTGACATAGAGGCTGGGGCAAGGATTGGGGAGCGGAATCCACGGAGCCCTTACTGAGCGAGAACCTGATTATGTCGCCAACTGCAGGGGGGTGGGGTTGGCTGCATGGAAGGTCTGAAACTGAGATCTCGCTGGCACAAGTTTTATTTCAGGCCACTTGCGCGATTTAGCAGCCATTACAGGATTTGCGCTCATGATCAATGGAGCCTTCAGATCGAGGCCAAAGTTAATTTACGCGAGTGAATAAAAGGAAACACTGACAAATGATATTTACTTATGCCAATTAGCATTCATTTACTTTAATGTCTCTCAGCAATAAGCAATTGGCTATTCATACCCATTGGCTTGCGAACCGGTCCTGGGCACTGAGCAGGGTTCCAGTCAAATCTTGCTATCTGTTAAGAATGAAAAGTACAAAGACAGGCAGGCAATCAGGCTCCATTCCTTAAATTGTTCTATTATATGAAGAGATGTTGTACAGGTTGAATGAAGTGGTCCTGGTTATGACTTCTGTACATTCATTTTAGCGTGACAAATAGAGACGTATTAATTCATATCTGGCCTTGGCTTATCATTGTGGTCCATCGTTTGGAGGGATTGAAGAAGTGAAGGAACAATAAACGTGAATATTTGAATCAAGATACAAGAACATCAGTCAGCCTTGGCTTGGTCCTGGCACACTTGCCTCAGAGTCAGATGGTGTGGATTCACGTCCCACTAAATCTAGGCTCTATTGTTGAGATGCACTTTTTTAGATGAGATGACAAACCAAGCTCTCTCAGCTCTCTCAGGTGTGTAATGATATTGTTTAAACAACAGTGCCGCTATCCGAGTCAAATATTCATCCCTCACCAACATCAGTAAATAGCAGATTATCTGTTCATGAACATATTGCAATTTCTGGGATCTTGCTGGGTGCAAATTGGCACCTATCTTTCCTGCAATGGTCACTGTACTTCAATAGAACCTCATTGACTATAAAGCATTCTGATGCATTCTGAGGTTGTGAAAGACGTTATACAAATACATGTTTTCATGTTTCTTTCCTTGTTGCTGCACTGCCATGTTATGCAATTGTACAAGTTTATGAAAGGCAGTGTGAATTAAGTAAAAATAGGACTATAGACTGCTTGTGGGAGCTACTGATGTCACTGAATCAAAAAGGTGTTAATGGAGGCTGTAAATTTGTAGCACATGGCTAAGTGTACCACTTGCATAGCTGTTAAATGAGGAAGACTAGCAAGATAGGGAAATCCACAAAATAAGGTACCACAGTCATTGGGTTCATGATTCCCAGGACAACTGCCTGAAGTGAATAAGAAATAATGCCATAGGAGACTGAGGCTAAGTCAGGAAGGAGGTTGAGGCAGAACTGTATTATCTCCTCAGTGCAGAGCTACAGGCATGATTAAACAATCAAATGACACTGCCATTGACCCTACAATTTACTGCAGCTCTGAATTTCTATGTGTTATTTTGCTTCCGTCAAGCCCTGGCGATGCGTGCAGTGTCAGTCAGTTTGCTATATGGAGCCTTAACATGTCCTCAGGGTGTTTCAAAGCACATCACATCCAACGAATTACATTTGGATTTGTTATAGGCAAACTGAGAAGACAAGATCCTGCAAACAGTAAATGAGATCATGAACAGTTAATCTGATTTTGATTGAGGGAAGAATGTTGGCTGGGATAGAAAAGGAATTCCCTAAAGATTTTCAAATAGTGCGAGGGATTTTATTTATTCATATGAACTGGCAGGCAGGTCATCCTCAATTTAATGTCTGACCTGAGGCAGCTCTTCTGATGGTGCAGAAGTATCCTCTTCCACATTAATGATTTATTACCTTGGCTATCTCAAGGAAATAACATACCAGTTCACAGCCGGTCTTTTGGAGAATCAGTAAAACAATAATAATTTTGCCACAACTCATGTTTGTGCACATTTTGTGGAGAGATGGTGGGGTAGTACTAATATCATTGGACTTGTAATCCAGAGGCCCAGGTTAATAGATTGATAGATATTATATTGTCACATGTACTGAAGTACAGTACTTTTCTGAGGCCAAGGGAACGTACACAGTACGTACATAGTAGACAAAAAGAATAATCGACAGAGTACATCGACAAATAGTACATCGACAAATAGTGGTTGGTTACAGTGCGGAACAAGGGCCAAACAAAGCAAATATTGAGCAAGAGCAGCACAGGACGTCGTGAATAGTGCTCTTATAGGAATCAGATCAGTCTGAGGGAGAGTCTAGTAGTTGTGGTGAAGAAGCTGTTCCTGTGTCTGGATGTGTGGGTCTTCAGACTTCTGTACCTTCTGCCTAATGGAAGGGTCTGGAAGAGGGCAAAGCCTGAGTGGGCGGGTTCTCTGACAATGATGTCTGCCTTCCTGAGACAGCGGGAAGTGTAGACAGAATCAATGGGAGGATGGCAAGCTTGTGTGAAGCGTTGGGCTGAGTTCACCACCCTCCGCAGTTCCTTGCGATCTTGGGCCGAGCAGTTGCCATACCAAGCTGTAATGCAGCTGGATAGGATGCTCTCTATGGCACATCTGTAGAAGTGTGTGAGAGTCGATGCAGACATGCTGAATTTCTTTAGCTTCCGTTGGAAGTAGAGACGTTGTGGGCTGAATATGGGCTCAAGGTTTCAAATGCCACCGTGGCAGATGGTGGAATCTAAATGTAATTAAAAGTCTGGAATTGAAAAGCTAGTCTCAGTAATGGTGACTATGAAACTATTGTCAATTGTTATAAAATCCTATTCGGTTCACTAATGTCCTTTGGGGAAGGAAATCTTCCATTCTTACCTGGTCTGGCCTACATATGACCCCAGATCCACAGAAATGTGGTTGACTCTTAACTTCCCTCTGAAATGGCCAAGCAAACCACTCAGTTCAAGGGCAATTAGGGATGGGCAATAAATGCTGGCATTGCCAGCAACACCCACATCCCATGAAAGGGTAATATTTACTGGTGGCAGGTGAAGACACATGCTCTGGTTTTATTGACCTACTCAAGATCTTGAGATCTGCTATCTTCCATACATTATGCCAGATTCTTTGCATTCTGAAGAAAACATTCAATGGTTAGGAATTGTCCCCCATGTCCGATGAACCGGGCTCTTCTGCAACATTGAGGTGGCCTTCCTTGACATTTTCAAACAATTTTGCTTTTACTTAACAAATGCCTGTCACATGTCTGTCATCAAAATACAGCTTAAGTGCCCTGGGTAAGCTGCATTTTTCAGAGATATATGCTCTGCAAGACAGCTGTCCTGGACCATTTCAATGCTTTAAAGTGGCTACTTAATGTTATTGGTTATAATTGCTTCTTTTTTCTCTGGACATCCCATTGTGGTTGCTATCGTGCATATGAAAATCAGTAAAGGCTTAGGTGTGTTCTTTGTTCTTTTAACGTTTTTTGAATTTATATATTAACTTTTATCAGCTCCAGAGCAGTCATTTCCACATTTATAACCCCTGTGAAAGAGTTAAGACACAGTTCCATAGGGGCAGGCCACCTGCCAGTCACTCAACCAGGTTTGTGAGCCTGGGTGGTGACGAAGGGTAAATAAAGGCCAATCCTATCCCTATCTGATTTTCAGACACTTGCTTTGACAGTGACCTGACAGTAATTATTTATTTTAATAAAAATAGATGCTGAAAGGAATGCAACTTTAAATTACGTCATGTCGTACTTATTATTAAGCTCTGATGGTCACAAACTGAAAGACTTGAGAAACTCCAAAACTGATGTTTGCCATTCCAACTGAGCTAATCAGTTATTTCACTGGACTGCACACAATTGTCCATCAGATAAGCACTTTAAGATCAGAGGAAGCAGTTAGGGAACTTATTGTACTTGACATTGGATAAGGAGTTACAACAATATTGCTGCATTTTTTTTTTAGCAGTGGGATGTGCTGCTTGTACCTAGCATTTTGGGACATGCTAGTTATAAATATTTGATTGACCAGCTAGTCTGAATGCTAACCAGTATATGCGATGAACTAAATGAATTCCTGCACTGTGTATTATGAATATGTATATTCACTTGGCTGCAACAACATTTTGGTGACCATCTTTTTAAAAGAGGATATTTGGACTAATTTAGAAAATGAAACTTATTTCATATGAACATTACATTCTTAATATTTCCAAAAAGTTAATTTATAAATCCCTGCGGACTCACCTCTACTCAGGCATAAATCATGTTACTCCTTTACAGACTGCTGTTTGACGGTTGTAGGCAAATCCTTGTTCAGACAAAACTGTTTATTGCAGGAAGACTGGCTTCAATAAGATTCTCAAATTAATGACTTGGGAAGTTTTTTTTTATGGCCTTCACTTGTGCAGTTTTCCGAATGTTTTGGTCACAATTATTTTTCCAAAAATAAGGGCGGGATTCTCTAATCCCGTGGCAGAGTGTCCACGCCGTCGCAAACGCCGTCCCGTTTTACGACGGTGTGAACGGGCCGCTGCCGAGACTAATTCTGGCCCCTAGAGGGGGCCAGCATGGCGCTGGAATGGTTCGCGCTGCTCCAGCTGCCGATCCCGGCACGAACTGTGCGCTGCGGGAGCCGCGCATGCGAAGTGGCACCGGCGCCAACACGCGCATGCGCAGTGGCCTCCTTCAACTCGCCGGCCCCAATGCAACATGGCGTAGGGCTACAGGGGCCAGCGCGTAGGAAAGGATGCCCCCAGCTAGAGAGGCCGGCCCGCCAATTGGTGGGCCCCGATCGCGGGCCAGGCCACATCGGAGGCCCCCTCCCCGGGTCGGACCCCACTTCCCCCCCCACAGGCCACCACCCGACCCTTCAACGCCGAGGTCCCGCCGGCTAAGAGCAGGTTAGAACGGTGCTGGCAGGACTCGGATTTTTTTTTCACGGCCGCTCGGCCCGTCCGGGCCGGAGAATCGCGTGCTGGCGTCGAGGCGGCAAGGCCCGGTCGCGGGGATTCTCCGGCCCAGTCCAGGGCTGGAAGAATCAATTCTGTTTAAATTAACATTTGTGAAGTCGCATGAAAGTAAATTTCAAAAATGGCGGTTCAGACAGTATATTACAGATCCATTTGGTTGAATGCAGTGCATGGCACTTGAAGAGGT
Source organism: Scyliorhinus torazame (assembly GCF_047496885.1). Lineage (NCBI taxonomy): Eukaryota > Metazoa > Chordata > Chondrichthyes > Carcharhiniformes > Scyliorhinidae > Scyliorhinus > Scyliorhinus torazame. Next base: position 144,652,158 of record NC_092719.1, read on the forward strand.
GTGGGAAGAGAATTGAAATTAGAATGGCACATGAAGAATCCTGCTTCGGATACCATGAAGTAGGCTTTGTAGTCTTGAGTATATTAACAGCAAGTCTTTATTAACAGCTCGTAGCTCTGTACACAGTAGACGATACAGGTATGGAGCTGACTCCATCCTAGGTCTTTACACATCTCTGTCCGTCTCTAGACTAACTCTGGATTATGTGTCTTCTTACATCATTGTGTGGGCGATACTGTACTCAGATCCACATTACCCTGTATATACCAGACCCTATTATTACAGCACTCTAGGTGCCTCACTCCACTCACAACGCATCTACATTTACACAACCATAAACATTCCCTGATGCATTCAGCCCGAGAGGTATTACACTAATTCAGCCCGTTGGCACGCTCTGGTGGGAGAGGCTGAAATGGTGACTTTCCCCCATTGAATCTTTCTTTTTTGACAAAAATGTATTTTATTCACAAAAGTTGTAAATTTGAAAAGATCCATTACATTACAATTCCAACGTGACAGTACATGAAGTGCAAGCCAATTTGGTTGTACACTTTAGGGTGCCTGATGCACCATGCATTTACATTGCTTTTAAACAGTTTCTGAAGCATCTATTTCCCCACTGAGCCTCTACCACCAGGGCTGACTGTTTTATGATCAGTATGGTAATGATTTCCAACTGGATTTCGCTCATACATATCGAACACAAAATGGCAATAGTTTGTATCCTCTGGTGCAGCAACCCTGTGTCCGGAGACTTCCAGCATCCCAGCAATACATAGCAAACCAGTAAATCTTTTGCCAAATAAATCTCAGCACATAGTCATTTTGAGGCAGCACAGGAAATCCCTTTAATCAGTAACAGACTTTCAATAGGGAAACAATTACTGGATTGCACAATTTGGCGAGGTGTTCACTAAACTGCATTGCATTGATAAATCATAGAATCCCTACAGTGCAGACGGAGGCCTTTCAGCACATTGAGTTTGCACCAACCCTCTGAAAGAACACCCTGGGGCGGGATTCTCCGCAGCCCCACGTCGAAATAGTGTTTGGCGCGAGGCGGAGAATTGATGTTCACGTGGCAATTGTGCCCGGTGCCGCTCCCGCGATTCTCCGGGGAGTTTGCGCACGAATTACGCGGCGCGGCTGGGATCCTTTGACAGAAGCCCCCCCCCCAGCAATTCTCCGGACAAAATTGGCCGGGTTCCCGACGGCGTGGGGGGCTGGGGGATCAAGTACCATGGGGGGGCCTCATGGACAGGCGGGGCGGCGATCGGGCACGTTATGTGTAGCGGCACGGGGCCGATCATTGGCACCTTCTTTCCTCATCCAGGTCCGCCGGCTGAGTCCGCCATTGCGTTCAGCACAGCCGCTCGAGGCCGCCGCCGTGCGCATGTGCGGACTCGGAAACGGAAATGCAGGGTCCCGTATCAGCAGCTAAAGCTGCAAGAAGCACTCCATGGCCCTGCCAGCCTCCTACAGGAAGGTGAATAGCTGCTAATATTTTTAAGGAATCTCCAGAGTAAAGCTCCAGCGTCTTTATGCTGGCATGGAGACAAGCCACATTTTTGGAGAATCCAGCTCCTTACCTAGGCCCAATTCCCCCACCCTATCCCCATACCCCCACCTAACGTTTTGGACACTAACAGGCAATTTACTATGGCCAATCCACCTAACCTGCACATCATTGGACTGTGTGAGAAAACCGGAGGAAACCCACACACACACGGGGAGAATGTGCAGACTCCGCACAGTGACCCAAGGCTGGAATTGAACCCGGAGGTTTGGTGCTGTGAGGCAGCAGAGCTAACCACTGTGTCACCGTGCCGCTTGTAGCGCCAGAAACGAGCCTGCTAGCTAATGGCACTCTGTTTATTTTTAGTGCCCCGGTAGGGAACGTCCCCCGATACTGCACTCAGCAACATTTCCTGCACTGAGGTGCTCCAGCGAGTGGGTCTCCTCAGTGCAGGAAGAAATCAGACTCCATTTTTAAATGGCATCCCGATCTCTCAACCCCCTGATGCAATCCCTGGACCCACCCCCCGCTGCCAACATCTCAACTTACCTACAAGGGGGTAATGTGCCCCCCCCCACCCTCCCTGCATCCAGCCCTGACCCTGCATAAGCAAAATGCCAGCCTGCAGCTTGGCACTGCCAGCCTGGCACCCTAGCAGTGTCCCTGCATGCCTGGCTGTGCCACCTGGCCACTCTGGTCATGCCAGGCTGGTGCCCAGTTTGGCACTGCCAGGATGCCAGGTGGCACGGCCAATTGTGGACGTGACCCAAACCACAATGTGAGGGGTGAGGGGTGTGGGTGTTGGGGGGTTGAGGGGGGTATGCGGGATGGGGGGTGAGGTGGGTATGGGTGGTGGGGGTTGAGAGTGAGGGGGATGGGGTAGTGAGGGGGTAAGGTAGGTGAGGCGGGTGTGTGCGGTGGTGGGTGGGGGTGTGTGGGCGGTGGGGGATGGGGGGGTGAGAGTGAAGGAGGTGTGGGGGTAAGGTGGGTGTGGGGGCTGGGTGGGTGAGGCTGAGGGGGGTGAGGGGGGCCCACACATGTGTCATGAGGATGTGTCATGAGGATCCGCAACTAGGCAGGGGGTCTCACTTCCTCGCCCGCCGCCAACCTCTGCGTCGGTGACCTCCCTCTGCTCTGGACCGCAACCATATGCAGCGCCCTCTGCGCGGGCACGGTGAGGGGACACAAGTCTGATGCTCCCCCTCTGGTCTTCTCTTGCTCCCGGCGGTTGTGCGTGGCCTTGTCCTGTCCGGTGGGGGGGGCAAACACAAACAATGACACTGTTAGACAGTCCACCGCATGCAGCCCAGGGGTTGGGTAGATGATGGCATCAGTGGCCAGGGCACCCAGCCATCGCGGCAGGCATGTGGGGTAGGGTGGGGCTCCGGCTATCCCCTGGGGGAAGGGGGAGGCGGTCCGTGTAATGTGTGTGTGTGTGTGTGGGGGGGGGGGGGGGGGGGGGGGGGGGGTTGGTGCCAGGGGCACAGCGCTGCCTATGCACTCTGGCTGTCCTGAGGAGGTTGTGCAGTTTCTTTCTGCACTAGATGATAGTCTGGGCGACTTCGCCAACAGCGTCTGCCACCTACGCCCAGGCACGGTGAACGACGGCGCCTGACGACCTTCCTCCCAGGCCGGCGTACAGGACCATCCGCCTCTCCTCCACGCCATCCAGGAGGGTCTCCAGCTCTGCGGTGCTGCTCTCCCTCCAGCCATGTTGGCTTCGACGGTGTGTGTGTGCGGGGATGAATCGCTTAAGTGTGGCTGCAGCTGTGCGGCAATCACGGAACTGGCGCCGTTTCCCTTGCAAATGGTGGCGTTTCACGTGATGACCGTGCTAGCCTCTTTAGAGTATGTGAACCATTGCACCTGTTGCGTTGTTTTTGCCGTCGTAAAAGTCCACACTTTTCACAACGGCGTCAGCACTCAGTCTCAGGAACGGAGAATCCAGCCCGTGCAGTTAAATGCAGAAATCCAGATGTTGCTATCAGAGATTCTGCACTCCTCCACAGGGTGTGCTGTAACACTCATTCAAAATGGACAAAGTAAAACAAATCAAAACAATGGCATGGTCCTGGGATGTTTATTCCATAGTAGGTAGTGGCATAGTGGTATTGTCACTGGACTAATAATTCAGAGACCTGGGGCAATACTCTGGGGACCTAGGTTTGAATTCCACCATGGAAGATGGTAAAATCTGAATTCAATAAAAGACTGGAACTAAAAGTCTAATGAGACCATGAAAGCATTGTCGATTATTGTCGAACCCAGGTTCGATCATGCCTCTGGGTCACTGTCCGTGTGGAGTTTGCACATTCTCCCCGTGTTTGCGTGGGTTTCGCCCCCACAACCCAAAGATGTACAGTTTAGGTGGATTGGCCATGCTAAATTACTACTTAATTGGAAAAAATGAATTAGGCACTCGAAATTTTTTTTAAAAAGTAAAAACCTAATGTCCTTTAGGGAAGGAAATCTGCTATCCAGTGGTTGACTCTTACATGCCTTCTGAAATGGCCTCGCAAGCGGCTCAGTTCAAGGGCAATTAGGGATGGGCAATCGATGCTGGCCTAGCCAGCGATGTCTACAAGCCATGAAGGAATAGAAAAAAAGACTAACATTGCCAGAAAATGTTCAGGCTGTTCTGCAATAATTTAAATTAAATTAAATTAATTACTGACAAAACCTTCGTTGCCCTGAACATTCAATTTTATAAATGTGGATTCTCATTCCTCTAGACATTATTTAATGTTGGGAGTTTTGTGTTTGTTTTTTCTCTGTCTCATTCTTGTAATACCACATGTCTTTCTCATTACTTATTTTGCTTTCTCTGTATGATTCAAATATAATTTATACTTGCTTTACACTTACTGGTGTGGTATTATCAGGTATTGCAGTACCCGAGAGGCTGTAGACCATTGGCTAAACCTAGGAGTTTACCATTGGCTGTTTGGTATGTAGCTCCGCCCTGACAGGCGGGATATAAGAACCGGTGCCATCCCAGCAGGCCTCATTCTGTACCGAAGCTGCTGGGGAACAGTTCTAGTCTATTAAAGCCTTCAGTTATGTTACTACCTCGTCTTTAATAGTAATTGATCGTGCATCAATTTAATAGACTACACTTAAGCTGAAAGGATGGATCTCTGAATCAAGCTGGAGTGTCTACAACTCAGCCCCCATGCGGAGAACTCGGCGGCGATCTTTAAGCACTGGCTGGCGTGCTTTAAAGGCTACCTCGAGAAGGCCGGAGGCACACCCTCAGGAGAACAGAAACTGCATCTCCTGCACTCAAGGGTAAGCCCTGGGATCTACACCCTCATCGAGAAGGCGGAGGAGTTCGATGCTGTGATCGAACTGTTAAAAGGACATTATATCCACCCTGTAAAGCACGTCACCTGCTTGCAGCTAGATGGCAAAGCCCGGGGGAATCGTTGGAGGAGTTCTATCGTGCGCTACTGGTGCGGGTCAGAAACTGTGGCTGCCCGCAAGTTTCGGGGAGCGAGCACACGGAACTCCCAATCCGGGATGCCTTCGTAGCAGGTACGAGCTCCTCAGAGATCCGCCAAAGACTCTTAGAAAAGGACACCTGGGACATAGAGAAGCACGGGCCCTGGCAGGGTCCATGGACGTTGCCTCCAGAAACGCGCAATCCTATGCGCCCGACCGCACGGCGGCCCCCTGGGCTGCGTGGCATCCCGCAGCGGCAGCCCCACAGAACTTCCCCGTGTCCCTGCAGGCCTGCGCTGTAAGACAGCCCGCTAACTCCGTCAGGCCCCGCTGTTTCTTCTGCGGGCAGGCGATGCACCCCCGCCATCGCTGCCTGGCCCGCACCTCCACCTGCAAAGGGTGCGGCAAGAAGGGCCATTTTGTGGGGGTCTGCCAGGCACGAGCCGTGGCCGCGGTCTCCAGTGACTCCGGACCGCTGCGGCAACCTTCTCTTCGGGCCCCAGGCGGCCAGCACTCACTGCCACCCCCCTATCCTAGGGCCATCTTGCCCCTCGGACACCACGCTGGACGGATGGGCGCCGCCATTTTGTCCATCCCCGCCGCCATTTTGTCCATCCCCGACCATCATGTGCGACCAACGGGAGACGCCATTTTGGATGGGGCCCCAGGACCCCAGCACGGCCGACTACACGCTGCCCGATCAAAATCCGCAACTACTCCACCTGGCCTCGGTGACTCTGGACCAAAATCGACCTCGGACACTCGCAACAGCAACGACGACGGTCTTCATCAACGGCCACAAGACGTCCTGCCTGATCGACTCTGGGAGCACGGAAAATTTTCTAAACCCCAACACGGTAAGGCGCTGTTCACTTGTTACCCACCCTGTAAATCAAAGAATCTCCCTGGCCTCCAGGTCACACTCGGTGGAGATAAAGGGGTTCTGCCTAGCAAACCTCACTGTCCAAGGCAGGAAATTCAACAAGTTCCTCCTTTATGTCCTGCCGCACCTCTGCGCGGCTACACTCCTGGGGTTGGACTTCCAATTTAACTTGCAAAGCCTGACCATCAAATTCGGTGGCCCAATACCCCCCCTTACTGTCTGCGGCCTTGCGACCCTTAAGGTCGACCCGCCTTCCCTGTTTGCGAACCTTACCCCGGACTGCAAACCCGTCGCCACCAGGAGCAGATGGTACAGTGCCCAGGACCGGACCTTCATCAGGTCAGAGGTCCAAAGGCTACTGAGGGAAGGGGTCATTGAAGCTAGCAACAGTCACTGGAGAGCTCAAGTAGTGGTGGTAAAGACCGGGGTGAAACATAGGATGGTCATTGACTACAGTCAGACCATCAACAGGTTTATGCAGCTGGATGCGTACCCTCTCCCCCGCATATCCGACCTGGTAAACAGGATTGCGCAATATAAGGTCTTCTCCACAGTGGATCTAAAGTCCGCCTACCATCAGCTACCCCTCCGTACTAGTGACCGCAAATACACTGCCTTCGAAGCAGATGGGCGGCTCTATCATTTTTTAAGGTTCCCTTTGGTGTCACTAACGGGGTCTCGGTCTTCCAACGCGTGGTGGACCGAATGGTTGACCGGTACGGCTTACGCGCAACATTCCCGTATCTTGATAACGTCACCATCTGCGGCCATGACCAGCAGGACCATGACACCAACCCCCGAAAGTTTCTCGGGACCGCCAAAATCCTTAACTTAACGTATAATAAGGATAAATGCGTATTTAGCACCGACCATCTAGCCATTCTAGGCTACGTAGTGCGAAATGGAGTTATAGGCCCCGACCCTGAACGCATGCGTACCCTTATGGAATTCCCCCTCCCTCACTGCCCCAAGGCCCTGAAGCGCTGCCTCGGGTTTTTCAGTTATTACGCCCAGTGGGTCCCTAACTACGCAGCCAAAGCCCGACCCCTAATCCAGTCCACAACCTTCCCTCTGTCGACGGAGGCATGCCAGGCCTTCAGCCGCATCAAAGCAGACATTGCAAAGGCCACGATGCGTGCCATCGACGATTCCCTGCCCTTCCAGGTCGAGGGCGATGCGTCCGACGTAGATCTGGCCGCCACCCTCAACCAAGCGGGCAGACCCATGGCCTTCTTCTCCCGTACCCTCCAGACTTCCGGAATTCGCCATTCCTCGGTCGAAAAAGAGGCACAAGCTATAGTAGAAGCTGTGCGACATTGGAGGCATTACCTGGCCAGCAGGAGATTCACTCTCCTCACTGACCAACGGTCGGTGGCGTTCATGTTCGATAATGCACAGCGGGGCAAGATAAGAAACGACAAGATCTTGCGGTGGAGGATAGAACTCTCCACCTACAACTACGAGATCTTGTATCGTCCCGGGAAGCCTTCTGATGCCCTGTCCCATGGCACATGTGCCACCGCACAAGTGGACCTTCTCCGAGCCCTCCACGAGGACCTCTGCCACCCGGGGGTCACTCGTTTCTGCCACTTCATTAAGACCCGCAACCTGCCCTACTCCATCGAGGAGGTCAGGACAGCCACCAGGGATTGCCAAATCTGCGCGAAGTGCAAACTGCACTTCTGCCGGCCAGAGAGGGCGCACCTGATAAAGGCTTCCCGTCCCTTTGAACGCGTCAGCATGGACTTCAAAGGCCCCCTCACCTCCACCGACTGCAACACGTACTTCCTGAACGTGATTGACGAGTGCTCCCGGTTCCCATTCGCCATCCCCTTCCCAGACATGACCTCAACCGCCGTCATCAAGGCCCTCCAGGGTATCTTTACACTGTTCGGTTTCCCCGTGTACGTACACAGTGATAGGGGGTCCTCCTTTATGAGCAACGAACTGCGTCATTTCCTGCTCAACAGGGGCATTGCCTCGAGCAGGACGACCAGTTACAACCCCCGGGGAAATGGGCAGGTAGAGAGGGAGAACGGAACGGTCTAGAAGACCGTCCTACTGGCCCTATGGTCCAGGAATCTCCCAGTGTCCCGCTGGCAAGAAGTCCTCCCGGAGGCCCTCCACGCCATCCGGTCACTGCTCTGTACAACAACCAACCAGACACCTCATGAACGTCTCCTGGTCTTCCCCAGGAAGTCCTCATCCGGGACCTCGCTCCCAATCTGGCTAGCAACACCCGGACCCATCCTACTCCAGAAGCACGTGTGGGCGCACAAGTCGGACCCGTTGGTCAAGAGGGTCCACCTGCTGCACGCTAACCCCCAGTATGCCTCCGTGGCGTTCCCTGACGGCCGGCAAGATACAGTTTCCCTTCGGGATCTGGCGCCCGCCGGAACCCCACGTGCACCCGAATCATTACCCCCACCTCCCCACCCCGCCACAGCACGTCACAGAAGGGTCAGTTCTCCCGCCGCTCCTGCCTAGGCCCTCCCACCCACTGACGCCTCCTACAGGCCTCATGTCAACCGTTTGCCCCACCAGCACCGTCTAGGGGTGTCGAAGCTGCCATGGAGGCAGAAGCCACGCTCCCAGAGTCGCAGACGCCCGGACCCCCACCAGAATCACCACCGAAGCTCAGACGATCCAGGAGGACGACCAGGCCACCCGACCGACTGATTGCTTCACTGTAACTGTAACTGTAAATGAACACTGACTGCATATATCTTCCACGCTTGTAAATATTCTCGACAACCCTGTAAGGAGGTATCACGGTACCTCCATATCTGATCATACCATGTTAAATGCAATTGTAACCACTGGCCACCACCCCCGCCGGACTCTTTGTTAACAGGGGGTGAATGTGGTATTATCAGTATTGCAGTACCCGAGAGGCTGTAGACCATTGGGTAAACCTAGGAGTTTACCATTGGCTGTTTGGTATGTAGCTCCGCCCTGACAGGGGGGGTATAAGAACCGGTGCCGTCCCAGCAGCCCTCATTCTGTACCAAAGCTGCTGGGGAACAGTTCTAGTCTATTAAAGCCTTCAGTTATGTTACTACCTCGTCTTTAATAGTAATTGATCGTGCATCAACTGGTTTTGACTCCACTTGGTTCAGTGATGATTCTTCAAGATGTTTTGTTAAAGAGCCTTGCTTTTCTTGCCCTACTCACAGTTGCAATCCTGCAGCTCGAGCTATGGTGGATCAGATGCCAGATCACATTAAATCTGTTCTCTGAAGCCGGCAAAACTTTTTGTGGGCAATTGTCAACGAGGTAAAGGGAAGCGTAGCTCCTCCACTGCAAAATAGACCATTATAATTTTGGCATCAAAACCTAACCCATTATAATCAAAGTGCCTTTCATTGACTGTAAAAGGAGGATTGAAAAGGAAGATTGAATTGAAGACTTAAGATTAGGTTGTCAATAAATACTGGAGGTTAAGGACTACAACCCAGGAAGTGGAGTGGACTTCATGGGTAAATCAATGTTATGTTCTGTGTTGTGGCTGGAGTACAGATGCACACAGGGCATCTAGTTCTTTTAAAAACAAATTTTCAACAACCCCCCCCCCCAACAAAAAGAAAGAAACAAGAACACAAGTAGAAATTATACATTGGATTTCCCCATATACAGTAACCCCCCTTATAACAGTAAACAGCACAAATAGGGGGAAAAAACACCTTGACCCCAACACCCCCCCAAGAGAACCCCCCCTGACCCCAACACCCCCCCAAGAGAACCCCCCCCCCTCCCGCCCCTGGACTGCTGCTGACCTCTTAACGCTCCGTGAGATAGTCTAGGAACGGTTGCCACCGCCTGAGGAACCCCTGCACAGACCCTCGCAAGGCAAATTTAATCCTCTCCAGCTTGATGAACCCTGCCATGTCATTGATCCAAATTTCCACACTAGGGGGCTTTGCATCCTTCCATAGTAGCAAAATCCTCCGCCGGGCTACCAGGGACGCAAAGGCCAGAATACCGGCCTCTTTTGCCTCCTGCACTCCCGGCTCGTCCGATACCCCAAATAATGCTAACCCCCAGCTCGGCTTGACCCGGGCATTCACCACCTTGGACATAGTCCTCGCAAAACCCCTCCAAAACCCATCCAGTGTCGGGCACGACCAGAACTTATGGACGTGATTTGCCGGGCTCCCCGAGCACCTCCCACATCTGTCCTCCACTCCAAAGAACCTACTCAACCTCGCCCCTGTCATATGCGCTCTGTGAGTAACTTTGAACTGTATGAGGCTGAGCCTGGCGCATGAGGAGGAAGAGTTAAGCCTACTCAGGGCATCAGCCCACAGACCCTCATCTATCTCCTCCCCAAGCTCCTCCTCCCACTTGCCCTTTAACTCCTCCACCGAGGCCTTCTCCTCTTCCTGCAGCTCCTGATAAATCGCCGAAACCTTGCCTTCTCCAACCCATACACCCAAAATCACCCTGTCCTGAATCCCATGTGCCGGAAGCAGCGGGAATTCCGTCACCTGCTGCCTCACAAACGCCCTCACTTGCATGTATCTGAAAGCGTTTCCCATGGGTAGCCCAAACTTCTCCTCCAACGCCCCCAGACTCGCAAACGTCCCATCGATGAACAGGTCCCCCATTCTTCTAATCCCCCCATCCATCCTTCCTGGGATGAACCGATGGTTCTCCCGAATCGGGGACCCAACCGAGGCCCCCACCTCACCCCTGTGTCGCCTCCACTGCCCCCAGATCTTCAGCGTCGCCACCACCACCGGACTCGTGGTGTACCTTGTCGGCGAGTGCGACAGCGGTGCCGTCACCAGCGCACTCAGGCTCGTGCCCACACAGGACGCCATCTCTAACCTCTTCCACGCCGCCCCCTCTCCTTCCACTACCCACTTACAGATCATCGCCACATTGGCTGCCCAATAATAGCCACACATATTCGGCAGCGCCAGCCCCCCCCTGTCCCTGCTACACTCCAGAAACACCCTCTTCACCCTCATGGTCTGATTCGCCCACACAAATCCCATGATGCTCTTGCTTATTCGTTTGAAAAAGGCCTTGGGGCTCAAAATGGGAAGGCACTGGAACACAAAGAGAAATCTCGGAAGGACCGTCATTTTTACTGACTGCACCCTACCTGCCAATGAGAGTGGCAGCATATCCCATCTTTTAAAATCCTCTTCCATCTGCTCCACCAATCGTGTCAAGTTGAGCTTGTGCAGGACTCCTAGCTACTTGGATCCCCAGGTACCGAAAGCTCCTTTCCGCCCTCTTCAGCGGTAACTCGTCTATCCCCCTTCCCTGGTCCACTGAGTGCACCACATAGAGCTCACTCTTCCCTACATTGAATTTATACCCCGTAAAGTCCCCAAACTCCCTAAGGATCCGCATGACCTCCGCCATCCCCTCCACTGGATCCGCAACATACAACAACAGGTCATCGACATACAACGACACCCGGTGTTCCTCTCCCCCCCGAACCCATCCCCTCCATTTCCTGGACTCCCTCAGTGCCATGGCCAGCGGCTCAATTGCCAATGCAAACAACAAGGGGGACAAGGGGCACACCTGTCTCGTCCCCCGGTACAGCCGAAAGTACTCCGACCTCCGCCGATTCGTAGCCACACACGCCATCGGGGGTCTATATAGCAGCCTGACCCAACTGATGAACCCCTCCCCGAACCCAAACCTCCGCAACACTTCCCAAAGATACACCCACTCCACCCGATCAAAGGCCTTCTCCACGTGCATAGCTGCCACTACCTCCGCTTCTCCCTCCACCGAGGGCATCATAATCACATTGAGGAGCCATCGCACATTTGTATTTAGCTGCCTACCCTTCACAAATCCCGTCTGGTCCTCATGAATCACCCCCAGGACACAGTCCTCAATTCTCGTAGCCAGCACCTTTGCCAGCAACTTAGCGTCAACATTGAGGAGCAAGATCGGTCTATACGACCCACATTGCAATGGATCCTTGTCCCGCTTCAAGATCAAAGAAATCAGCGCCCTGGACATTGTCGGGGGCAAGGTCCCCCCCTCCCTCGCTTTATTAAAAGTCCTCACCAGCAACGGGCCCAGCTGGTCCACGTATTTCCTGTAGAATTCAACCGGGAACCCATCCGGCCCCGGGGCCTTCCCCGCCTGCATGCTCCCCAATCCTTTAACCAGCTCCCCCAGCCCAATTGGCACCCCAAACCAGCCACCTCCCCCTCCTCGACCCTCGGGAACCTCAGCTGATCCAGGACTCGTCGCATCCCCTCCTCCCCCGCTGGGGGCTCAGACCTGTACAGATCCCCAGAGAAGTCCCTAAATACCTCGTTTATTCTCACCGCACTCCGCACCGTATTCCCCCCTCTATCCTTAACTCCACCAATCTCCCTCGCTGCCTCCCTTTTACGAAGCTGATGTGCCAGCATCTGACTCGCCTTCTCCCCATACTCATACGTCGCCCCCTGCGCTTTCCTCCACTGTGCCTCTGCTTTCCCCGTGGTCAACAGGTCGAATTCCGTCTGGAGGTTCCGTCGCTCCCTAAGTAACCCCTCCTCGGGGGCCTCTGCATACTTCCTGTCCAACCTTAAAATTTCCCCCATCAACCTCTCCCTCTCCCTCCCCTCTCTCTTCTCCCTGCAGGCCCTAATAGAGATTAGCTCTCCCTTGACCACCACCTTCAACGCCTCCCAGACTACCCCCACCTGCACCTCCCCGTTGTCGTTGGCCTCAAAATATCTTTCAATATACCCCCGCACCCGCCCGCACACCCCATCATCCGCCAACAGTCCCACATCCAGGCGCCACAGCGGGCGCTGGTCCCTCTCCTCCCCCAACTCCAGCTCCACCCAATGCGGGGCGTGGCCCGAGGTGGCTATGGCCGAATATTCCGTTCCCTCCACTTTCGGGATTAGCGCCCTACTCAAAATGAAAAAATCTATCCGCGAGTAGGCCCTATGGATGTGGGAAAAGAAGGAAAATTCCCTGGCCAGCGGCCTGGCAAACCTCCATGGATCCGCTCCCCCCATCTGGTCCATAAACCTCCTACGCACCTTGGCCGCAGCCGGCCCCTTACCCGTTCTGGACCTAGAATGGTCCAGTGCTGGGTCCAGCACCGTGTTGAAGTCCCCCCCCATTATCAAGCTTCCTACCTCCAGATCCGGAATCCGACCCAGCATGCGTTTCATAAATCCGGCATCATCCCAATTCGGGGCATATACGTTCACCAGTACCACCCGCACCCCCTGCAACCTACCACTCACCATCACATATCGACCTCCATTATCCACTACAATATTCAGTGCCTCGAACGACACCCGCTTCCCCACCAGTATTGCAACCCCTCTGTTCTTCGCATCCAGCCCTGAATGAAAGGCCTGCCCTACCCATCCCGTTCTCAGCCTAACCTGATCTGCCACATTCAGATGTGTCTCCTGGAGCATAACCATGTCTGCCTTTAGTCCCTTTAAGTGCGTGAACACCCGGCCCCTCTTGACCGGCCCATTCAGGCCCCTCACATTCCAAGTCATCAGCCGGATCGGGGGGCTACTGCCGCCCCCCCCCCCCCCCACTGCCGACGAGCCATCTTCTTTTCTGGGCCAGCCACGTGCCCGCGCCTCCCGCACCTTCCAGTTCCCCTGGTGGCAGACTCCCACCCCGACTACCTCACCTACTTCCAGCTCCCCTTTGGCCAATGCAGCAGCAACCCTGTTCCCCACCTCCCTCCGCTAGATCCACATCTAGCCATTTTTCTCCCCCCATGACACTCCCGTAAATCAGCTGACTCCTGCAGACCCCGGCCTCTCGCGCCCTTCCATCGACCCCCCAGTGTGAGAATCCCCCCACCCTTGGCAGTCAGTGTGCGCCCCCCTCCAGCACCGTCCTTCCCCCCGGCCCCGCCCCCATCCTTCCCTAACGCGGGAAAAAACCCGCGCTTTCCTGAACCCCCCCCCCCCGGCGCGGCTCCTTTTTGCGGCCTTACCCCAACTCCCCATCCCTGGGCCTCCACCCCTCCCTCTTCCTCCGTGGGGCCCTGTCCCACCAACACCGACGCCCACACTCTCCCACAGCCCCCACATCAAATCCATTCACCTATACCCACCCAGCACTCAAACAAAAAGAACATTCCCCAAACACAGTAAACACAGCAAGCATCCCCCCCGCGACAAACCCTCAATTTGAGTCCAACTTTTCAGTCTGTATAAAGTTCCATGCCTCATCAGGCGTTTCAAAATAGTGGTGCTGATCTTGGAACATGACCCACAATCGCGCTGGCTGAAGCATCTCGAACTTCACCCCCTTCTGATGGAGAACCGCCTTAGCCCGGTTGAAATCAGCTCTCTTCTTAGCCACCTCCGCACTCCAGTCCTGGTAAATTTGGATCTCCGTATACTCCCACCTGCTGCTCCGCTCTTTCTTGGCCCATCTCAGGACACACTCTCTGTCCATAAAGCGGTGGAACCTCACCACTACAGCCCTTGGCGGCCCGTTGGCTTTGGGTCTCCTTGCCAGGACCCGATGAGCCACATCCAGCTCCAGGGGCCTCGAGAAAGCTCCAGCGCCCATCAGCGAATTGAGCATCGTGCTCACGTATGCCCCGGTATCGGACTCCTCAACTCCTTCAGGGAGACCCAGAATCCGAAGATTCTTCCTCCTCGACCTATTCTCCAGGTCCTCGAATTTTTCCACCCACCTCTTGTGCAGCGCCTCGTGCGCCTCCACCTTCACTGCCAGGCCCAAGATCTCGTACTCGTTCTCCGAGGCTTCTCAGATCACTGCCCCTTGGGCCTTCTGGGTCTCCACAAGCATCTCAATCGCCGCATTCATTGGCGCCAGAATTTCTGTCCTCAGCTCCTCAAAGCAGCGTTTAAGAAACTCCTGCTGCTCCTGCCCCCACTGCGCCCACGCTGCTTGGTCTCCACCCGCCGCCATCTTGCTTTTCCTCCCTCGCACTTTTCGCTGCACCAGGATCACTTTTTTAACCGCTCCACTCCTGGTCCAATCCATATAATGTCGGGGGGACCTCGCTGTCACCTTCCCACACTGGAAGCCGTCAAACAATTGCCATTGGGGCCCCTCTGAAGAGCCCAAAAGTCCGTTCCCGGCGGGATCTGCCGAACGTGCGACCTACCTAGGCATAGCCGCAACCGAAGTCCACAGAGCATCTAGTTCTTTAACAAGTAGAATGATTTGTTAACAAATATGTGGAAAGATAACTAACAAACTATAATACATACAACAACAAATAAATTAATTCAGTGAATTCTCCTCGCGCTGCTTCTCGTGCAACTATCCTCTTGTATGACTTACTATCAACTGGCGGGTGTCTTGCGTCACATGGTAGATATCTATCGCCACCAACTGGTTGGAAGTTGCACCGCTAATTATGTACCCTGATAGGCAACCATAATCAAAACTGTGCACAGGCATATCACCACAGTCAACAATAACTGATATGTTGGGAGAGTCAGTAAGAGAAGCAAAACAGTAGCAGTGAATAAGGGAAGTATAAATTAATAAAAGCCATTGGTGTTTATTGTGCCAATTGGGTATTTTTTATTGCCTATATATAAACAATCTATATTGATTTACAGTGGTGTACTTAAAATGCTTGTAGTTCAGTTGCATTTTAAACAATTGCACTTTATCCTGTTGAAAAATTGTTGTAAAACTGTTTCAGAGGTCCTCAGGATTTGAAGAATCAAATTTTTTAAAAAGTAAGTCTTCTGACAGCTTTTAAGATCGAGTTGGGTAGGGCTTATTGACAATGGTGGAGATGTGGTGGAAGGAAAATGGCAGGAAACAACAACAAATCATATGCAGTATGATGATGTAGCTGAAGAGATGCAAAAATAAATACTTTCATTTATATAGTGCCTTTCATATCCTCTAGTTGTTCCCGAACACTTCCTATAAATAAAAGACAGAAAATGCTGGAAATACTCAGCAGTTCAGACAGCACCAGTGGAGAACAGAAGCTTTCAGGTCAGTATTCTTCCATCGAACTGGAAAAAGCTAAAGATACAGCCGGTTTTATCCAAGTGCAGAGGCAGGGAAAGGACAAAAGCGAAAGTCTGTGATCGGGTGGGATTAAACGAGAACAGTGGTGATGGTGCAAGGCGAAAAGAGATGGCAGAGGGAGAAGAAGTAAGATGGTTCTGGAAAGGTGTTGTCTAATATACCTGTCACTCACCACCCATGGCGAATCAGCCACAGACATGGTGAATTGATGCCTTCATTTTTAGAGCCACACAGTACTGAGTTACATTCAAGTCATAGCAATGGGTATGGGTGTCACTCACTAGACTGTGATTTGTCATCCATTCCGAATTGAGCAAGGAAGAATCAACCATGCTGCTGTTCAATAAGAGTCAAAAATTAGTCAGACCATGATTATAGTGACCTGAAGGCTGAAGGGCCACTCGCCCAATGAAACAAGAAAAGTAGTCTCTGCCGTTTGCTGCCTTGTCTGTCCCTGTTCTTTCTCATTGCTTCTAAATGATGATAGATCTGCAGTACCACTGTGTGAAGTGATGTGAAAGCAAAGCCAGCCTTCAGAAGGACAGTAGTCCAAATTGCTCTCAGAATTTTCTTGGGGAGCTAGTGCAGAGTGGGAACTAACTCAAGGGGCGGAATTCTCCGTTTCTGAGACTAAGGGCGGGGTTCTCCTTTTGCCGATGCTGAAATCACGAAACGCGATTGGGCGCAGAACAGTTTACGACGCCAAAATTGCGGTAAGCGCCGGTTTGACTCAGATTTGGGATGCTCTGGCACCCCGAAAATGGAGTAAATGCATCGCTCACCACGCGGGGTAAAGGTACAGTAGGCATATCATTAGCGGGCCTGACACCCTATTTTCCGGGGCCTCCGGATTCACTGCCGCCGATGGGCCGAGTTCCTGATGGCGTGGTTCACTTGTGCTCTCAAAGGACATGAATCTGGTGTTATGGCTGCTGAGCGAGAGAGAGAGGAGGTAGGAAATGGCATGGAGTGACTGCGGGCTGCGTTGGGAGCCCCCCCGCCAGGGCCGGGGAGGGGGGGAACAGACCGAGCAGTCGGGGTGCTCCCCCCCCACAGGACTGGGCGGTGCCCAGGCACCGACTGCCATTACGGCAGCCATCTTGCTGCGCACCCACTGACAACCAACCTCGGCCCCTAGTTCTACATAGTGACACCGGCCATATGGGTGCGCCCAGCCCTCCACCTTTCCACAGTGCCCCCCCCCAAACACCCCGCCCACCCGGCCACCACGCATGGCAGCTCCCAGTGAGGGCACTGCCAGCCAACGGTACCCCTGGTAACAGGATCAGGCGCCAGGACCGGGGGCTGCGACGGTGCCGGATACCGACGGGGCAAGGTGCAGGTGTTGGGGAGGGACATACATTATCGGGGCCCACAGTGCCAACCGGGGCCACCGTGTAGCCCATGGAACCTGGCTGGGCACGGGAGCGTGCGCCATGCTAACATGTTGGCCTTCCCCACCCTGCAGACAATGGCGTTTGCCGTTCAACGAGCAATGCTGGCCACCATGGCGATGGTCGCAGCATTGCGAGATGCCCTTTGGACGCCTGAGCGGGGGACACTCGGAAAGGAGGGGGAAGCTGCAGCAGCGGAATGGACAGCAGCAGAGCGGCCAGCAGTGGAATGGCCAGCAGAGGACCGTGCTGCAGAGGAATGGCTGCAGACGGACAGGCTGCAGAGGGGCAGGTGGCGGCCGCACAGGCCGGAGAGCTGGCCGCCCAACAGGCCGAGGCGGAGGAGGTGCCAAGGAGGCACCGCATGAGGCCTCGTGTGTACTATGACCGCCTGTAATTTGAGGACCTGCCGGACCGGGCATGCTGTCGGAGACTCCGGTTGAGCAGAGATACATATCTGCCAGATGATGGCACACCTGCCACCCTGGAGGTATGGGGGAGGACACCTGCTCCCGGTGACCGTCAAAGTGACAGTCGCACTGAACTTCTTTGCAACGGGGTCCTTCCATCTGGAATCTCACAGACCGTGGCGCACAGGTGCATCCACGCTGCCACGGAGGTCCTATATGCCCAGCCTCAATATGTCCAGTTCCATGTGGACCGAGCCCACCAGGATGCCCAGGCAGGGGGGTTCGCTGCCATCGCCGGGATGCTCAATGTCCAGAGGGCGATAGACGGGATGCGTGTCGCCCTACGGGCACCTGCGGATAACAGGCCGTTCTACACTAACCGAAGGGGGCACCACTCAATGAACCTCCAACTGGTCTATGACCATCAGGTGCGCATCGTGCACCTCTGCGTCCAATATCTGGGTAGTGTGCATGATTCGTTCATCCTGGCACACTAGGTGATTCCTGTCATGTTTGATGGACCCCCCCCTCACCCCTAGCATCATACTGGAGGGCTCTTCCAGAGCGCTCCAGGCTCCTGAACCACATCTTCAGGAGGCCGAAGCACTGCTCGGTTGCCATATGGGCGTCGTTGTAAGAGGTCTCGGGTCGGTCTGTGGCCTCTGGATAGTTGTCATCAGCCATGACCGCAGTGGGTAACCCCTGTTGCCGAGGAGCCAACCCCCCAGGGTCCTTTCAAACATGTCAGGGATCGTCGAGTGTGCCAGGACAAAGGCGTTGTGCACATTGCCCGTGTATTGGGCACAAGAGGTGAATAATGCACGCCTGATGGTCACATAGCAGCTGCAAGTTCATCGAGTGGAACCCCGTGGTTTGTGTAGAGAAGCTTGTCATCTGCATGTGCTCGTAGGGAGACATGCATCCCGTCAATCACCCCCTGGACCAGGGCATGTCGATGATGGCGGCAAACCCTGCCGCCCGGGCAGCCTGGTGGGCTCGGTCCACATTGAAGTGGCTGTATTGTGCCAACTTTGCATATAGGGCCTCCATATTGGTCACCGGCCTCCGTATTGGTGTCATCAGCCGGGACCTTTATCCCCCAAGAGCCAACCTGGTCACTCTGGGGTGTCCCTCAAAGACACTGGGGATCTCCAACATCCCCAGGATGTAACTGTCATGCACACTCCCTGGGAAGTATGCACACACGTGCATTATCTTGACATGGTGGTCGCACATGAGTTGGACGTTTAGGGAGTGGAATCCCTTCCTGTTAATGAAGGGTGCTCCCGGACCGCCCGTGCGTGAAAGGCGACATGCATGTCATCTATTACACCCTGGACCAGGGGCACACCGGCGACGGAAGAGAATCCTGCTGCCTGGTTACCTTGTTGGGCTTGATCGAGGTCAAAGTTTATGTAGCCGGCTGCCCCGATAAACTGGGCATTCACGACTGATGCACCCTGTGGGCTACAGGTTGGGAGATATCACACAGGTCCCTGCTCGAGCCCTGGAATGATCATGAGGCGTAAATGTTCAGGGCTGCAGTGACCTTGATTGCCACCGGGAGGGGCTATCCTCCTCCTCCATGTGGTGCCAGGTCCGCAAGAACATGTGGACAGGTGACATGCCGACTCCTTGTTGAAGCAGAGTCTCCTGAGGCACATGCTGTCCATCGTCTGTTCGAAAGACCAGTGCTGCCTGTACACCTTGGGCCATCGCCGACCACCCCCTCTGGGTCTCTCCCTGGCCTGATGGGTGGCCGGGTCCTCAGGGTGTGGGGCAGAGCCCTGCACATGAGCCAACATCCTGAGCCCCTGTCAACACTGCTGCTGCCGCCTTCTCTGATGTCTGGCTGCCTGGACTGCCAGCAGCACCGCAATGGCAGCTTCCGAGGGGTTCACAGTATCATCCATAATGTGATATCTGTAAGCAATTGGAGAATGTGTGAGACCGACGAACATCTATGGCTCCACCCTGGGTCCCTCAGAACCCTCAGGCATCCTCCAACCTCACATCCCTTGCCAACCCTCGGGCTGCCATTCAAACCACCCTGCACACGCACCCCCAACCGCAGCAGAGTCCTCTGGGCACCGGACCCCAAACCACAGACCTTTGCTGGGATTGTTACCTGTACCAGGCACTGCTTCCCTTCCTGGTTGACAGACCCACCCTCTGGTTGCAGGAGTGCCCCCAGTGCTGTGGCCCAGCTCCTGGCTGTTGGAATGTTGGCTCTGTGATGCTGATGCTTCCGGAGTTCAGGCAAAGTTTGATTGGGCTGCTAGGCAGTAACAACCATCTGCGACATGGCACGTGTACTCACGGGCATCCACTTGGGAGCTATGAAGTTCTCGCATTATGAGAATTGTCAATTCCCCATTAACAATGGCCTTCAGCTGTGCAGCAGAGGCCGCCAGGGTCAATGGGAGTTAAAGTGACCATCACCATATTATCACGGACAAGGCTCTGTCCCGGGTGTGCTCCGTGGTAGTTGGACGTGCTCCCGTTATGGGTCCACCCGATCCAGGGGGGTGAGGTGGCATGATGGGCCCACAGGAGCTGGACACTCATCCCCCCCCCCCGCCCCCGCTCAGGGGCAACTCCCCCACCGATGGCGGCCGCCATGTCAACCAAACCCTCCCCCCCCCCCAGAGGCTCAACCAACACCCCTCTCATCGCACACCGCCTCCAGTGCCCCAGGTTGACTGCCCGATTACAAACATTGCTGCTCACCTCCTAGGATGCCCACAGCAGTTACTCCACCAGCTTCATGTTTTTAAAAGTGCCTGGGTGACTGCTCGATGGGGAGGTGGTTAGATTACGGGGTTCCATGCAATAGGAGCTCCTTCCCGTTAATGGGATGGAGATTGGTCTGAATTGGTGATTATTGGTTTCTCACCATGTCGCGGGGCGACCCTGATCTTGCCAACGGGAGAGGGCTGGTTAGATCAGAAATTGACGCGCCCTGT
Organism: Scyliorhinus torazame; assembly: GCF_047496885.1. NCBI lineage: Eukaryota > Metazoa > Chordata > Chondrichthyes > Carcharhiniformes > Scyliorhinidae > Scyliorhinus > Scyliorhinus torazame. The sequence goes on from NC_092719.1 coordinate 144,672,755, forward strand.
GCTTGAGTTAACAGTTTCCACCACCCTTTGAGATTGTATACTGCAGGCTTGCTTTGTGATACAATTGGATTGTAAAACCCTTTTGAAGGTCTTCTCCTGGTTTTGGCCGTGAGTGTATCGGGCTTGATGACCTATTTTCAAAAGATTGCACATTTGTTTTATTAATATTGCATATATTTTGTATCATGTGGCAAAACACAGTGACCCGATCCACACAAGCTTGGTTAGCATTAAAATCCTCTGGTCTAGAGGTGGTGTTAGTGGGAATAGCAGAATAAATACCAATAGCTGCTTTCTGATAAAAAAATGTGGCTGAGTTTATAAACTAAAGTTGCTGGGTTCATTGTTGAGTCCAGAGGACTGCAGGTGCCTACTCGAAATATGAGATTCTGGGCTGGGTTCTCCGGTCGCGTTCGCCCGGCGACCGGAGAATCCCGCTCGAGGTCAATGGATTTTTCCATTGCCGGCGTCTCGCCCGTGGCGTTCTTGCGGCGGGAGAATCCAGCCCTTCTCAGGCTTGTGTCGAGTTTTATTTGAACAGTTTGGGAAGCTGAGGATAGAGGGGTCAGAATGGGAGACTTCAAATGACAGGCAACGGGAGCTTGCAGTCACATTTATTGACTGATTGATGATGTTCCAATTTGCAGTCAGTCTTCCCAATGTCGAGGATCCCGCATCATGAGCAGCAATTACAGTCTCTAAAATTGAATGGAGTACAAGTAAATAGCTGTCGCACCCTGGAAGGCGAGTTTGGGATCTGGCCCAGTGGAAAGGAAGAAAGGAAAAGAGTAGCCATTGTATCTCTTGCTTTTTTGCAGGACGATGCCATGGGAAAGGGAAGGGGTGATTGAGGAGTAGACCTGGATGTTTCTTCACTTGGATTAATTTTCAGCAATTGGTACTTTTGTAGGGAAATTCCATTCCATGCGTCCTCTGCCTGAAGGCCAGTCCTCATCTCATTGTGTGCTGATGCTTCATCCTGAGCCACTGTTCTTGGCGGTTTTTGTCAGTGCTGGTTTGCCATTGCCTTGCCCTCTCAGAGGTTGGTTGAGGAGGCAGCTGCCAAGCCTAGCCCAGCCGGAGCTGAAATTGAAACCCACGCTGTTGGTATTGTTCTGAATCACCCTCGAGCCATGCAGTCAACTGAGTTAACTGAGAACTGATTGCTCTCTTCTATCCCCCTTGTAGGGAAATATGGCGGCCAACTAATGCACAGCACAGTCTGACAAATTGATGAATGAATTACAAATTTGTTTTCGTGGTGTGCCTGGAAGGTTGGTCATTGGGCAGACTACAAGGAAAACTCTGCTCATTTTGGAAATAATACCGCACATCTCTTGCACCTGAGAAAACACAGATGACCCGGTTTGACATCTCTGATCTCAAAGATGGCACCAAATAATGTAGTAATCACATAGCACTGCCCTGAGGTCTCAGCCTAGCTTTTGTGCTGCATTCATGGAGTAGAGGTAGAAACTACAACTTTCTGATTCTGAAGAGAGCTACCACTGAACCAAACTGACACTGCAAAAAGGTATATATCTTCCTTTGTTGCAGCTGATCTTCTGTATATAGTCACATAGTGCTTCATATTATTCGACTATTTGTACATTCTGGAATGAGTTTAAATATCTCTTCCAGCATCTTGATTTGAACCAACTCTGATCCTAAAGGACTCTGGGATAGGAAGACATAAACAAAATTGTAAATTTTGTATTGTGGTGATTTGGAATAGGCCATGTATGTTTACAGCCCGTACCTCCCAATAAAGAAAGCAAGCTTAATGTTTGTTATTTTTGTGGATTGCTCGCTTCTATCCTTTTATGTACAGTACGTCTGAGCAGTTGCCTTCTTACTATGATGTATTAGGCTAGAATCTGCCAGAAAGGGAAAATAAAAGACCTGGTGCAAGATTGAAGACTAAATATACATGATTCCTCGGGTCATGATGGATTGGAGGACTTCAAATGCAGTTCAGTGAAGTCTATAAGTAAATTGCAGAGAGGCAGACAGCCTTGACAGAGCCCTTGATGGCTGGCAGCCTTGACTTTATCACCAGTTTTATTACCTCAGACAAAGTGAAAATACTACTTACTTTACCATCTTCCAGAGTCTGACATCATTTGATTTAACAGAGACAACAACCTTCCATCAAAGTGCAAAGAAAATGGAATCTAAAAATGTTTACTTTGGGTTGTCCTTTGTTTGAAAAACAAGGATAAACACCTGCATTTTATTTTTCACTGTCCCTTCACTGTCAAATGCCATTTACCCTCCATATCATCTTTCTCAAAGCAGGAAATGGACCATTTATTTTTGTGTTCATTATAGTCCAGCTCCAAGGTTTGCCCAGTCAGAGAGACATGCTTTAATGCTTGAGATGAGAAGATCATATGTCTTTCCCTATGCAGCTAATCTCACCGCACTTATAATTAATAGCTACGGTTAACACTCTGCGCCAAAATTTGAAGCACTGTTGGCAGAGATAGTATTAATTACATATTTTTAAAATGTGAGAATTGACCGGAATTTATCATTCCAAGAGTGGCCTTATGAATTATTTTAGATGATTTCAGATTGTTTTGTTCTGGAAGGTTGAATGAGCCACTGGGAATCCTGTGAGTGTAGCTGGCTATTATAACAACAAATTGGAATTATATAGTATCTAATGCAATAAAACATTTCAATCTGCTTCAGAGAGGCATTATAAAGTAAAATACGACACCGAGCCATACAAAAGAGATATTAGGGCAGATGATCAAGAGCTTGGCCTTGTAGGTTTTACAGAATGTTCTGAAGGAGACACATGAGGTGGAGTGGCAGAGAGGTTCAAGGAGGGAATTTTAAAGCTCAGAGTCTTGGGAGCTGAAGGCATGACCACCAATAGTGGAGTGCAGCATGGTAGCATGGTGGTTAGCACAATTGCTTCACAGCTCCAGGGTCCCAGGTTCGATTCCCAGCTTGGGTCACTGTCTGTGTGGAGTCTGCACGTTCTCCCCGTGTGTGTGGGTTTCCTCTGGGTGCTCCGGTTTCCTCCCACAGTCCAAAGATGTGCAGGTTAGGTGGATTGGCCATGCTAAATTGCCCTTAGTGTCCAAAATTGCCCTTAGTGTTGGGTGGGGTTACTGGGTTATGGGGATAGGGTGGGGGTGTGGGCTTGGGTAGGGTGCTCTTTCCAAGAGCCGGCGCAGACTCGATGGGCCGAATGGCCTCCTTCTGCACTGTAAGTTCTATGAGTGCTTAAAATCAGGGATGATCAATGGGTTGGAATTCAAGGACTGTAGATAAATTGGAGTGTTTTGGGGCTTTGGATGGTACAGATGTGGGTATGTTTAAGGCCGTGGATTGATTTGAAAACAAGGATGACAATATTTTGATTCAAAATATTGGTTACCGAGGAGCCAGTGTAAGTCAGCAAGCATAGGAGTGAGGATTGAATGGCATTTGGTATGAGTTAGCAGATTTCTGGGTGATCTCAAGTTTAAGGAGGATAAAATCTGGGGAAATTGGTGATAGATGGACTTTTGGCAGGATCTTTCATTGACAGCATAAAGCTGAACCTCCCCTAACTGAAAATTGGGCATCCTGGAGATAAGAATTTTTTAACTAATGGTGTACATAGCGTCTAAGTAGAAAGTCAGAAAAAGTCTTGATTAATACATTTGTATACTGCTTTGGTAAACTTGCTGAAGAAGTAATCCTAATGCAGTGCATTGCTGAATCCTCAACCAGCATTGATTAAATATTAAAAGCCTTTGACGGATATTTTAATCTTCACGTTATAGAGCTTACAAAGAAGCACAGAGTCCTTGCCATAAAACACCAAAAGGAAACAGATAATACTCAAGTAAACCACACAAGAGCACCAGAGAGATAGGAAACTTTACAGAAGACTCAAAAATATTTTTTTCAGATGTCACGACACATTACCTGAATTGTAACAGCAAGTGACAATGCGGAGCAAACAGCTGGCTGTAAATGGAGGAAAGCTATCTGACAAAACCGAAAATAAACAAACCCTGTAAAAGGAAAATTAAATAATATTGGAAAATGTTTGTATCACAATTGAATTGGAAGATGTGGAACTCAAGTTTCAAGCTGAGTGTATACTCTTGAAATTGCATGAGTTACCAAAGCCGCCAAAGAAACAAACTGTTCAAAATCTGCAATAGTAAAAATGTTGAGATGTCCAAGAGGTACAAGAAAGAGACTGTAGAGCTGAATGGTTGGACATTTGGAAGAAAATGTGATAAATCAACAACTACCTATCACCACAACTGTTGAATCAACAAAGAGCAGTTCAATATGAAAGAATGGGAAAAGAGGATAAGAAGATACCCAGATATCAGAACAACTTCCAAACCAGAAGTTTACAATGGCAGACCCTGCCACTCCTCTAACAGTGATGTGAACAAGATATGGGAGGGCGAGAAGGCCTCCAAGCCACCAGAACCTATGACTTCAGAGACTTGAAGGGGGGAAGATGGGGTAGGAATAATGTTGTAAATACACGGGGTAAACTAGAATAGCAAAATACATTGGATAAAGACTTGGGGGAGGTGTAGTATAAGAGTCTGGCACATATAGGGTTAAAGTGGGACTCAGTACATTACTGCCCACACAGTAATGTAAGTGAATACATGACTTGCTCCTAGGGTCAGTCTAGTGTCGGACAGAGCTGTGTGCAAAAGCAAGCATGGAGACAGATCCTAGCTTAAACCCATTACTACATATATGCACATAGTTCTTGTAGTTAATAAATACATACAGTTAACCTACTTAAGACTACAAAAACTTCATGAAGACCTACTGAACGGGATCCAACACCCTACAATAAGTTCATTCATCAAAATTAGCATTGATGGTGGTGGGTGTTCCCAATTCCTGTAACTTTTGCACTCCTATCTATCAAGGATAATTTAGAATTAAATAAAAGAGATGTACCTGCTGTGTGTGTGTTGCTACCAGAGGGAATTGATTTACTTTGAATCTTACAGTCAGAAGGAACTTTGGAGAGAGGTTGGTGGAGTTAATGAAGAGCCTTTGAGATATGGATTTCTTTTGCCTAACTTCTGGATTGATCTGAACATGTCTCTGGCAGACCGAGGACCTGTGGGATTTTCAAGAAGTATTTGCCAAGATGGATTTTGAAAAAGAAGTGAGGGAACTCTTGGAAATCTGTGAGGGCAACGTTGAAATTCCTTTTTTAAGGAACCTTTTGATGGCAGGGAGAGTGATAATCCAATGCGATGATTCTGGTAGAGAATACTAGGGAGCAGAGTAATTGCGTGCAAAGTGTGCGCTGGGCCTTTTGAGTGCAAATGATATATCAGATATGGTAAATTGAGAGTATGGGATAAGGATCTTGAAGTTGACGTATTGGGACACAGTGAACCATTGGAGCTTGGGAAGAATAGATATCAAACATTTTTTATCAATTCACCCCATAATCTGTAAATTGAAACTGTTTACAATATTAATAAATAAATGGTATCCAAAAGGTTTAATTACTGCATCATGATTTGAAAACAACAGTTAATGCATTGTCTCAGACAACTTACTATAATTGTAAAGAAATAAATTAATCTAAAATCATTGAGCACCTCGTCTTTCTTTAACTGGTTTTCCATTTGATTACAGCAGCAGGAACAAACAGCTTGCTTGATTTAATCACAATTACCACCTGCTAGATCATTACACACTGAGGGTTATGTCAAAGGAAACCTAAGTCACATATTCATGATTTAGATTAAAATAAAAAATTGTTAAAATGTACATGTTACTTTGCCAAAATGGACATTTTTAACCTGGGAGCTATATTTCATAGGCTGGGAGTCCCTGCCTCCACCACCAGTGAGCAGTGGATCCATCCTTGCAGGCATTTAATGCTTGGAGGGGTTCTAATTGGTTTAAGGCGGGACTTCCACGAACCCATATGGGGACAAAGCCCCACCTCTAAGAGCTACTGGCCAATTAAATGGCTGGCAGCTCTTTGATCCCAATAGTGCCACCAGGAGCTGGTGAGGGGACCAGGATGGGATGAAGGGGGGGGGGGGGGAACTAGAATAGGGCCTGCAAATGGGCCTAGAGGCCTGTGAAGGAAGCATCTCCCTGCCCCTTTCATTTCTTGAGCAGTGAAAGCTGCCAGGCTGGGTGCTTGGTGTGGGTCTCTCCTGCTTCCAGTTAAATCCCAGCGGGGGTGGAATGAGGCCCTTAAATGGCATTTAATTATGTGGTGGACATCTCCCAGCCGCTGCCCATAGGGAAAAAAGAGTTCGGATCGGCACTCTTATTGCTCCGTTTTACTGGTGTTCCATTTTAAAGTATGCAAGACCACTTCAGACTTGTATTCGTATTTCCCCATTTTAATTTTTTTTCCTACTGGGTGGTAAAATTCTCGCAGGGGCAGGAGTGGAGGGGTAGGTGGTGGACGCGGAATGCATGGCATTTTACACATCCCCTCACCCACAATCCCACTGTCCATAAAATCTGACCCTTTGTCCTGTTGAGCTGTTTATCTTTGGACTACGTTACAGGCATATCTTATACTTTCCTCATGTGATGTAGACTTTTTTTCATCATTGGTACTTTGAAAACGTTTGGCTACTTTTTGTTTTGTCCAGGAGACACAAGACCAACAGTAGCATCCTCTTGTTCACCTGACTATGACGTTCTATCTCATTGTAAATTTAAGAATTGGCCCAGGGATGGTCCTGTGTGTCTCACATTGAGAAGTGTATCTACCTAGGGAGCTAGGGCTTGATTATGCTAATATACAGTTAAATACAAGCAGAGCAATATTATTGAAGTGATTATGTTGTCATGATATTCAAACACACACATCATGATAGACACACCAACAGACAAATCAGAACACACAACACCACAACCAATCACAGAAAGATATAAAAGCACAAACACGACACCGTGTGGTCAGTATTGGCTGGAGACAAGGACAAGGACAGACCTGCTACACGACACACTCAGGGAGACAGCACGTGCAGAGTATCCAGAACGAACTGTATACAAGAGTTAAAATAAAATAGAGTTGTACCACATACAACTGTGTTGGCTCATCTGTGCACCAGAGCACCCAACACCACATGGTACAGGAGTGGATCGATACCTGCCGGCATACCTCAGTGTACAGAGACAACCAGCAGTGCCCAGGCAAAATGATAGAGCTCCCGGTTCCGCAGCCGCTCCAGTGCCACGGCGATCTCCGCGAAAACTGGCGGCGATTCCGGCAAGTATTCGAATTGTTCCTGGTGGCAGCTGAACTCCAAGACCTGGATGATAGCGAAAAAATTGAATTTCTCCTCACCATCGCCAGTGCAAGGGCAAGAGAAATATTCACAAGGTTCAGGTTCTTCAGGAGGCAGCAAAGGTATGATTACCAGGCAGTCCTGGACAAATTCTCCAAGTACTGTGAAGAAAACGCAATCCAATCGGCAAGTAAAGGTAAGAAAAGCGGCAGTACTCACCTCGTGGCCGGGATCCCGAATTCCCAGATGCCGAAATCCCGGGCCTGAGAGAGGGCTGGGTCGAGGTCGGCGGCCATCTTGCTAAAGGTATCACGCTAGCACAGTTGCGCGAGCAGTGTGCAGAACCGGAAGTTTCGTTTGCGCATGCGCGAGATGCTGCGCATGCGCAGTCAAGAAAACGGCCATCGGTAAAGGAACAGCGATCTGCGCATGCGCAGTCGCTTCCTACGTGCTACATACCGAGCGTCAGGATGTCAGAGGCCCCAGACCGCACCAATTTAAAGGGGAAACGTCCCAAATCCAATTAAAAAGGGAAACGTCCCAAATCAAAAAAACAAAAATCGGTTAAAGCTGTAAAACAACCTTTCCTCACCTGGAATGACAGCACATTGCCGCAAATTGACCCAGGAGATGAATTTGACCTCCGAAGAACCCTCCGACAAGCAGTTACCTATGCACAAGCCGATGATTCCGACCTCGAATACTTCGATGACGATCTTTACAGTGTTTCCGGACCTCGCGAGCCCAATGATAGCTCCGTAGTCCTATACGACTATGACTCGGACGAACCTTTCGTGTTGCACATTGGCGGCCCCCACATTGAATCCGACGCAGATGCGGATTCATTTTTCGGATTTGAAGATCTTCAACCCAGCAGATATGACGTCCCAACTTATCAGTGCCGGATGATGCTGCAGCCTGACATTAACAGACAGGGAGCGGTGCAAGCCCACAGAGAGCGGCCTGCTGCCACACAGAGCATGGTCCACGTCCCGCTCAGCGTTCCCGACTCTATGAAAGAAGACATGCAAGACTCCAGAGCACAGTCCTTGCATGAACAAGAAGTGACTCCAGAGTCACAAGCCTCCACAGCAAGCTCGTGGAAAGACTCCACAATTGCAGAAACGCAAGACTCCAGCGCGCAGTCCTTGCATGAACAAGAAGTGACTCCACAGTCACAAGCCTCCACAGCAAGCTCGTGGACAGAATCCACAATTGCAGAAACGCAAGACTCCAGAGCGCAGTCCTTGCACGAACAAGAAGTGACTCCAGTGTCACAAGCCTCCACAGAGAGCTCGTGGACAGCCTCCACGATAGAAGAAACGCTTGACTCCGATGCGCAGTCCTTGCAGGAACAAGACCATGAGGGTCTAGCAACCTCTCCTGACCAACCAACGGCAGATGATGCAAGTCTGCCATGCTCACGTGAACAGCGCGAAGGCTATGACAGCCTACCATGCTCCACTGCACAGCAGCATGACCATGACGGTCTCTCATGCTACAATGAAGGGCACACCGATGACTGTTCAAGCCCAACTGAAGACAAGCCAAAGGAATCTCCTCTTCCAAGCCCGAAGGAAAAAGGTTCATGCGCTGACCTTCAGAATCATTGTAGCCGAACAGAGATTAATAATGCTGCACGGTCACAGAAGCATACTGAGGATTTGCTAAAGAAATTACCTGTATGTTTAACCACACTAACCCCAGTGATTAAGCAGTTATGTGTGGGGAGTATAATGTGGGCAATTGAGAACAGTAAAAGAGAGACTGTGACCATGCCAGTCCCAGCAAAATCAGACCCAGAGACCATGAAGGCATGTACATTAGACAAAGATACATATGAGGTACCTGAGAAGAAAAGTGAAACGGAATGTTCTTTGGAAAATAGTACAATGTCGACAGAAACATTGGATCCTATATTCGAGACCATACATATGGGAGAATTTGGGGGTAATAAACAAGGTTCTGCAATGTCTGGGGGAAGATTTAAAATTCCAAAGAAGAAAAGCCCAAATGAAGGACAACGGCAAGACAATGACAGTCCACCGACATGGTATGCACCACCAGATGAAAACTCTGACAATTTACCCATCCCTAGTGAACAGCAAGCTGCTAATGAGGATCTATCCACGGGATGTGAGACGAGTGACGACAGCATCCCACTTCCCATGCGAAAGGTGCAAGGTGACAGACCTCACCTAGTGCGTACCGAGGCACTCGACGATCACGGTGGGACCACTGACGACTGCGGTGGCGGCGCACCGCTTCCACCCTCGATGGCTCGAGCCTCTCCACTGGTCGGTGCATTCCTGCATGTTCCGACTCCAGAAGTGCAGCTTCAGGGAATCTCGGCTGCCTCCAGTGAACCTGTTGGGACTCCGGACAGGGAGCATCAACGGAAGACAGACCGGACTCCAGATGGGGAGCAGCCAAGCGCCGACTCTGATTCGCCCACGCCAGACCTTGCTCCGGACGGGCGGTGTCGCGGCCTCGGTGATGGCACGCTCAGGGTGACGGCGGATGCCACGGAGACAGGGAATGGATCGCGTGGCAGTCCCACTGGGTCGGCAGTGGCGACCAGCACCGGCGGTCCAAGACGGACACACCAATGCGCACCATCGCCAGACGTTGATGCGAGCAACAATTCTCTCTCCAAGGCGACATGCTACGACGTTTCTCTGCGGAGTCGCCCTTCCGGCACAGCAGGTGGCCGGAACCAGCGTGCACGGTCTCGGCCAACTTCCACATCTGGCACAGTCATCGCCTTGCATGATATTAGTGATGGTGCTTCTTCGATGGCAACGACCCATCAGCTACAAGATGCCGTCCACCACAAACATAAAAAGAAAAAAGACTCCACCTTGTTCCTGGCATGCAGGGCGGATGGATTGGGGCGTAGGCGCAATCAGCGAGCTTTGCGCCACCTTCCACGCTCGCAACTGAACCGTACGCACACGCCGGATCCTCCACTGGTTCCCAAGGATGACTTCGTGGAGATGCCACGGATCATGCCCCTTCCATCGCCACCCGTGACCAGGCCACAGCAGCTAAAATCCTCCCCATGCAGAAGCTAAGGCTGTTTCTGGGACCTTGCCGCCTGTCAAATCCAGGGCAAACTTTATTGAAGCAGACAAGTATTTTCTCCCTTTTGAGTTGGCATGCCAGTCGAAATGTCCCCGCATAGTCAGCACATCATCTGACTGTTTACAGAAATTAATTGATAGAATTATAGAGACAATATGTGGTTGTTCTCAAGGACCACAAACCGACGAAGGTGTTCAGTTGCAGACAATTAAGGCCTTACTAACTACAGTAACATCTCAGCACATAGAAATACACGAAGGAACTGTGTTACAGGCTGTTAGAACACGCCACAATATACACCTGGCCAGCAAAAAAACTTAGTTAACCAAACCACAGCCAAGGCAACACTAACAAAGATGTTGAATGTTATATTTGCACGAATGAAAAACCAAGCACTGCACGAAGTACAACAAATGAAAAAGTAGAGACTTCAGCAACAGCATCACCTCCAACAGTCCAAGGTGAACCAGTGTGAACCCAGATCTCCACAGCTGAACCGGCTTGAGGACCAGCCTATTCTTGAGGCGGTCACCCATTAGACTGGACTTATAACGCTGTTCATACGTTCAAAAAGTCAAACACTTCTGTATTACAACCTGCTGTTGTTTATCGTTCCAGATATCGTCTGACCGGACCACTGTTCAAGTTGTTTTTTTTTCTCGCATTCATGTTTTGTTATGGTACAACCTTGTTAGTGTGACGCACCCGACATCGCCCCATGTAAATAGTTACGTCATATACACAAGCTGTACACAACACACACACACACACTCTTAGATGCACTCACGACACGATCATATTTATAACCACGTAGGCACATATCTTTGTAAAAAGGGGGGATGTCATGATATTCAAACACACACATCATGATAGACACACCAACAGACAAATCAGAACACACAACACCACAACCAATCACAGAAAGATATAAAAGCACAAACACAACACCGTGTGGTCAGTATTGGCTGGAGACAAGGACAAGGACAGACCTGCTACACGACACACTCAGGGAGACAGCACGTGCAGAGTATCCAGAACGAACTGTATACAAGAGTTAAAATAAAATAGAGTTGTACCACATACAACTGTGTTAGCTCATCTGTGCACCAGAGCACCCAACACCACATATGTAACAACAGTTTTTAACCTGGCACTTTTTGATTTAGCGGAGTCAATAATGCAAACTGTGAGTAGTGCATCAGTGAATCCCAATGCATATTATTTGTAATGTGGTCAAGCCTGCAATATTTCTCCCTGTGTGTGCGTGGGTTTCCTCCGGGTGCTCTAGTTTGCTCCCACAGTCCAAAGGTGTGCAGGTTAGGTGGATTGGCTATACTAAATTGCCCCTTAGTGCCCAGGGATGAGCTGGTTAGGTCATGGGGTTACGGGGATAGGGCAGGGTGAGCATAAATGGGTAGCTCATATCAGAGGGTCGGTGCAGATGCGATGGGCCAAATGGCCTCCATCTGCACTATAGGGATTCTATGGATTCTATGATTTCTGATCTGTATACTTCAGGGAATCCATTCTGGGCAGTATATTTGTGAATGAATGCACCAGGAGCTTTGAGTTATCTACTCAAAGAATTTCAGTAGAACTAATAAGTAAAGAATATTTAATTTTGCACTCTCTTGTGGCATCTTTGTTTGAAACTTATTGACATTGTTCAATGCTTTGGTCTCAATTCATAGTTAGTCTTAATGTTTTTTTAAATTTCTTTTATTTTTTTTAATTTTAAATTTTTTTAAGAGTACCCAATTTTTTTTTCCAGTTAAGGGGCAATTTAGTGTGGCCAATCCACCTACCCTGCACATCTTTGGGTTGTGGGGGTGAAACCCATGCAAACACGGGGAGAATGTGCAAACTCCACACGGACAGTGACCTGGAGCCGGGATCGAACCTGGGACCTCGGTGGCTGTGAGGCAGCAATGATAACCACTGTGCCACCGTGCTGCCCTGTTAGCCTTAATGTTGTTGGGAACATGAATTTTCTTATCTTCAATTGCGGCCCTGTGATGCACTGGAATGTTATTCAGGTGTGTGGTAGTCTGCGTAAAGGTATTACGGTACCTGGTAATGCTGGAACACCATTGGTAGATATTGTATGCTTCCTATTGGTCAAGCTGTATGGTAGCTCTGTGCTGCTAGGCGGGGTATAAGAGCCCGTGCCGCCCCAGCAGCCTTCATTCTGTACCTGAGCTGCTGGGGGAAACATCTAGCTTATTAAAGAGTTCAGTTGGACTACAACCTCGCTTTAATGGTCATTGATCGTGCATCAATTTAATAAGCTAGATTTAAAAGGATGGAGCTCCGAATCAAGCCGGAGTGTCTGCAACTCAGCCCCCACGTGGCGAACTCAGCAGCAATCTTCAAGCACTGGCTGGCGTGTTTTAAAGGATATCTCGGAACGGCCGAAAACACACCCACGGGAGAACAGAAAATGCAAGTCCTGCACTCGAGGATGAGCCCGGAAATTAACACCCTCATTGAGGACCCGGAAGACTTCGATGCAGCAATAGAGCTGCTAAAAGGACATTATATTCGCCTGGTAAACCAGGTCAATGCCCGACATCTGCTAGCAACAGGGCGACAAATCCCTGCGGAATCGCTGGAAGAATTCTACTGTGCACTCCTGGTGTTGGGGAGAAACTGCAGCTGCCCGCAGGTTTCGGCGAGCGACCACACAGAACGCTTGATCCGGGACGCTTTTGTGGCAGGTATGCTGTCCTCCCAAATCCGCCAGCGATTGCTGAAAAAAGACACTCTAAGTCTCAAGGAGGCACGGGCCCTTGCAGGCTTCCTGGATGTGGCCTCCAGAAATGCCCGCGCTTACGTTCCTGACCGTGTGGCAGCCCCCTGTGCAGCGTGGAACCTCTCTGCAGCCGACCCCGAGACATCCCCCATCCCCCCACAAGCTTGTGCTGCAAGGCGGCCTGGCAACCCCGGGCGGCCCTGCTGCTACTTTTGCGGGCCAAGCACCCCGCCAGCGCTGCCCGGCCTGCGCATCCACCTGCAAGGGATGCGGTAAAAAGGGTCATTTCGTGGTGGCATGCCTGGCCCGTGCGGTTGCCGCGGTCTCTGGCGGCGAATGCGCACTGCCACCACAAACCTTCAACGGTCCCCGTGCGGCCAGCGGGCGCCGCCATCATCTTACTCCAGGGCCACGTGCGGACCCCGGGCGCTGCCATCTGGTCCCGCGGACGCCATGTTAGATGGATGGGCGCCGCCATTTTGTGCACCCCCAGCCATATGCGACCAATGGGAGCCGCCAACTTGGATTGGACCCCCAGGATCCCAGCTCGGCTGACCACACACTGCCAGAAGAGAACACTCAACTGCTGTGATTAGCCTCGGTGACTCTGGATCAGTCCCGGCCTCGAACACTCTCAACTGCTACAACGACTGTATTTATCAACGGGCACGCGACGTCCTGCCTAATCGTCTCTGGGAGCACGGAGAGATTCATACACCCCGACACGGTCAGGTGCTGTTCTCTCCTCGTCCACCCCGTTAATCAAAAAATCTCCCTGGCCTCCGATTGCCACTCCGTAGACATAAAGGGGTTTTGTGTCGCAAACCTCACAGACCAGGGAAGGGAGTTTAAAAATTATCGGCTCTACGTCCTTCCCCACCTCTGCGCGGCCACACTCCTAGGTTTAAACTTCCAGTGTAATCTCCGAAATATAACTTTCAAATTCGGCGGCCCTATACCCCCCTCACTGTCTGCGGCCTCGCGACCCTTAAGGTCGACCCGCCTTCCCTGTTTGCGAACCTCACCCCAGATTGCAAACCCGTCGCCACCAGGAGCAGACGGTACAGTGCCCAGGATTGGATCTTTATTAGGTCAGAGGTCCAAAGGCTACTGAGGGAAGGATGCATTGAAGCTAGCAAAAGTCCCTGGAGAGCTCAAGTAATGGGGGTAAAGACCGGGGAGAAGAATAGGATGGTCATTGACTACAGTCAGACCATCAACAGGTTTACGCAGCTGGACGCATACCCTCTCCCCCGCATATCCGACCTGGTAAACAGGATCGCGCATTACAAGGTCTTCTCCACGGTGGATCTTAAGTCCGCCTACCACCAGCTCCCCATCCGCACTAGTGACCGCAAATACACTGCTTACGAGGCAGATGGGTGGCTCTATCACTTTTTAAAGGTTCCCTTTGGTGTCACCAACGGGGTCTCGGTCTTCCAGTGCGAGATGGACCGAATGGTTGACCGGTACGGTTTACGGGCAACATTCCCGTATCTCGATAATGTCACCATCTGCGGCCATGACCAGCAGGACCACGACACCAACCTCCGAAAATTCCTCCAGACCGCAAAGATCCTTAACCTTACGTACAACAAGGATAAATGCGTGTTTTACACCGACCGCCTTGCCATCCTCGGCTACGTAGTGCGAAATGGAGTTATAGGCCCCGACCCTGAGCGCATGCACCCCATTATGGAGTTCCCCCTCCCTCACTTCTCCAAGGCCCTGAAGCGCTGCCTAGGGTTTTTCAGTTACTACGCCCAGTGGGTCCCCAACTATGCGGACAAGGCCCGTCCCCTAATCCAATCCACAGCTTTACCCTATCGATAGAGGCCCGCCAGGCCTTCAGCCGCATCAAAACGGACATTGCAAAGGCCACGATGCACGGCATTGACGAGTCCCTCCCCTTCCAGTTCGAGAGCAACGCGTCTGATGTAGCTCTGGCGGCCACCCTCAACCAAGCGGGCAGGCCCGTGGCCTTCTTCTCACGTGCCCTCCATGCCTCCGAAATCCGCCACTCCTGAGTCGAAAAGGAGGCCCAGGCCATAGTAGAAGCTGTGCGACATTGGAGGCATTACCTGGCCGGCAGGAGATTCACTCTCCTCACTGACCAACGGTCGGTTGCTTTCATGTTCGACAATGCACAGCGGGGCAAGATAAAAAACGATAAGATCTTGCGTTGGAGGATCGAACTCTCCACCTACAACTACAAGATCTTGTATTGTCCCGGGAAGCTAAATGAGCCTCCTGATGCCCTGTCCCGCGGTACATGTGCCACCGCACAAGTGGACCGCCTCCGAGCCCTCCACGAGGACCTCTGCCACCCGGGGATCACACGCTTTTTCCACTTTATCGAGAACCGCAACCTGCCCTACTCCATCGAGGAGGCCAGGACAGCCACCAGGGATTGCCAAATCTGCACGGAGTGCAAACCGCACTTCTACCGGCCAGAGAAAGCGCACCTGATAAAGGCTTCCCGTCCCTTTGAACGCCTCAGCATGAACTTCAAAGGCCCCCTCCCTCTACCAACCGCAACACGTACTTCCTGAACGTGATTGACGAGTACTCCCGGTTCCCATTCGCCATCCCCTGCCCCGACATGACCGCAACCACCGTCATCAAGGCCCTCCATAGCATCTTTGCACTGTTCGAGTTCCCCACCTACATACATAGTGATAGGGGTCCTCCTTTATGAGCGACAAACTGCGTCAATTCCTGCTCAGCAAGGGCATCGCCTCGAGCAGGTCTACCAGTTACAACCCCCGGGGTAACGGACAGGTAGAGAGGGAGAACGGAACGGTCTGGAAGACCGTCCCACTGGCCCTACGGTCCAGGAATCTCCCAGTCTCCCGCTGGCAGGAAGTCCTCCCGGATGCCCTCCACTCCATCCGATCACTGCCTTGTACCACAACCAACCAGACACCTCACGAACGTCTCCTTGTCTTCCCCAGGAAGTCCTCCTCTGGGACCTTGCTCCCGACCTGGCTGGCAGCTCCCGGCCCCATTCTGCTTCGAAAACACGTGCGGGCGCACAAGTCGGACCCGTTGGTCGAGAGGGTCCATCTTCTCCACGCTAACCCCCAGTATGCCTATGTGGCGTACCCCGATGGCCGACAAGATACGGTCTTCCTACGAGACCTGGCGCCCACCGGAGCCCCACGCACCCCCCAGCCACCAGTTCCCCCCTCCCCCCCACCAGGGCACCTTACAGGAGGATCGGTCCTTCCACCAGCCCCGTCTAGGCCCCCCCACCCACCGACGCACCCCACAGGCACTCCTTTCCCAGGTCAACCGTTTTCCCCACCAGCGCTGTCGAGGGGTGTCGAAGCTGCCAGAGACCGAGGCCACGCTCCTGGAGTCACATACGCCCGAACCTCCACCGGAGTCACCACCGAAGCTTCGACGATCACAGAGGATGACCAGGGCCCCCGATCGACTGATTGCTTCATTTTAAATTGTAAACTTAAATCATAAATTGTAAATAGTTAATAGAATTGTAAATAGTTACAAAACGCTGTACGGAGGTATTACGGTACCTCCATAACTAGTTCTACCACATTGCCATGTTTGTAGTATCAGGCCACCACCCCCGCCGGACTCTTTTTTAAAAGGGGGTGAATGTGGTAGTCTGTGTAGAGGTATTGTGGTACCTGGTAATGCCGGAACACCATTGGTAGATATTGTATGCTTCTTATTGGTCAAGCTGTATGGTAGCTCCGCCCTGCTAGGCAGGGTATAAGAGCCGGTGCCACCCTAGCAGCCTTCATTCTGTACCTGAGCTGCTAGGGGAAATATCTAGCTTATTAAAGCCTTCAGTTGGACTACAACCTCGCTTTAGTGGTCATTGATCGTGCATCAAGGTGCAACATGCTGTGTTGATTTGGCTGATTTTTCCAACATTGTACTTTGTGGTTATGCTTTCTGAAACACTTGGCAAGGTGCCAAATACTTGTTGCTTGCTGTTTATCATTGTGACTGTTTTCTTCTGGAGTCTGGGGATTTAAGTATAACCTTTAGACGCCCTGTCCCCAGCACAATGGGAAATAGGAAAATTATGTACAAATGTGGCTGGATTTCACTGAGGGATGGGGGAGTGTTGGAAGTGTGTTTATTGCTCTACCTCCAGTTGCAAGAATCATCCAGCACTTGACGCACCTGAAAGAAACTCAGTCCACATCCATAATGCACTTCTCGTCGGCCAAACAAGCAAAGAGTGCGACAACTGCCCTTCACTGGGAGGAAGCCCTGCCCTTGAGAGCTGCTGACCAATCCGATTGGCCAGCAGCATTAGCAGCACCAGAACTCAGCAGGTCCACGCATAAAGAGGACATGAATCCTGGAGAGAGAGAAGTCGGGGTACTGGACAGGAAGGGATTGGGGAACCCAGGAAGGGAGGGGGCAAAGGGGTGGGTTGCAGGTTATGGTGGTTGGGTGGGGAGGAAAATAAAGGTACCATTATCATGGGAGCAGTGTTCCCGATGTGCACAAGACATTGCATGAAGAACGTACCCCACTTCCTTCCCACCTTTTAAGCTGTTTCCCTCGAGGATGGCCTGCCCACTCCCATCTGCCTGCCTAAACTAACTGTTTTATAGTGTGCCACCATATCTTGACTGTTAATTATTCTTATAAAAATGGATGAGTTGCTGATATTGGCAACCTATTGTATTATAGGACACAGCTTGGGGGTGGGCAGGAAGGTGGTGAACTTGCTATTCCTCACATTTTATCTGTGCCCTCGCCTTGCCATAAGATACTCAGAAGGAGCCTATAAAACTCAACCCATTGTGCATTATGGGAAGTAGCGAGACAGATGAGGATTTCGAGGGAACTCAGGCAGACTTATGAAACTAGTGGAAACATGTCCCTTTATTCAGTCAAACAATATGATAAAATATTAATATATTCGCACAATACTGTAGTAAAATGGTGTTTGGCATGGCGAGGGTTAATGTGGGTCTGGAGAAAAGTACCGTCTACAGTATAATGTAGAGAAATACATGAGAGTATACAAGAAGGTGGTGAACTTGCTATTCACAGGACTATATAAGTCTCCAAAAACTGCTGCAAAGTGGATCCACAGGCGTCCAGCAAACGCTGTGGGGTGCTCGGTTTTCTTTTGCCTGCATTTATTGAGGCCATCTACGGGGTCACCCCGGTTATACCCGATTGCACCTAGGACCCGGTATGCATTTCTGCAAGGGTGCCTCCTCCTACATTCTGTGCGTCGGGAAGGGCTGCTACGACTGAAGGGTCTACACTCAAAACTGTGAGCTTTACATGCTCTCGCTCATCCAGGCCGTACATGGCCGCCTGCTGCTTTACTCTGGCAAAGAAGTGGTGGGGGTCTGAGGTGGGGAGGAACGGTGTGATTTTCTCGCACGCGCCCCGTAATTGGGTCACTGTTAAGGGGGTGGTGTACAGAAATTCCGTATGGTCTGATGTGGCTGTGCGGTGGGTGGTGACTGGGTTCATTGGAGCCTGAACTATCTGCTCTGTGGGGGGTTGGGGCACTTTTCTCTTTTGGGGCTTTCCCTGAGCACATGTTCCCTGAACATATCTCTGCGCTGCCTCATTTAAATCTTCCCAATCAGGGCCGTCTTCCTCATCTAATTTTACTCCAAAGGTTTCCTGGAATCCTTTTTGAACTGAAAGCAGAGATTGCAGCTCTGCAATCTGCTTCCGGCACTTTGCGTGGTCTAGTGAGCTTTGTCTTTGCTCCGTGGTGGCAGCATGGAGTGCTCTTAACGCTGCCTTCAGGTCACTACACTGCCTCTGCAATGCTTCTACCTGCTTCTCGGTTTCTTCTCGTACCAGGACTGCACGTTGCGTGTCCTGATAGGCCTTTTCATACTGGGACTGGAAGCTGCTTAGGTGCGCCAGACAAGACTGGTGTGCCCACTTGGCATCATCCACCTCTCCGTCTTTTGCTGCCAACTTCCTCCTTAACTCTACGTTCTCTCTTTCTACCTCACTTACATCGACCGTACTCATTCGATGTATGCCTTCTATCTCTTTCCGGAGCGTCCTAACGACCTCCTCTGTGCCTCGCAATTGTGCCAAGCAGGTCACAATTGCCATCGGCTTGCAAGCTTTTCCTAAGTTCTTCTTGTGAATCTCGCTCAGGTTCTCCCACCAAGTATGTCCTATACTCCCGGGACCTGTTTCCTCATTGCTACAGAATTCGCTGAAAAGGGGCCATCCTTTCCCTTTGAGGTACTTCCTGATTTCTTCTTCCCATACGGGACACTGTCCTACTCTACTGCTGCTGGTCACTGCGATCGCAAATTCTTCTGGGTTCATGAGGCGTTGCATTGCCTGCATTGCTATCTTTCTTATCTGATTGCTTTCTTAAATTTGGAACGAGGGAGCTAAGGCGGTGCTGTAAATACGGGTACGGCTTTCGCTAATTTCTGAAATACAAACTCCCGACAGTTTTGTCGCAACAAAAAAATCTATCAGTTTACCTTATAGCCCTGTTAGTTACGCATGCATTTAACACACTTCCGAATTATGAGGATTGATCAGAACTGCTTGAACACTTGTGGTTTTCTGTTCCCAATTGGATCCTTAATTCAAATTTTTGGGTTCTCCCCGAGTGGTTAAGCCACTTCTAGTTCGGGTCCCGTCAGATGTCGCCAGTAATATGTTGCTAACTTTTGGTTGGTTCAATTGGCTCTGTTTTATAACCTTTGCTCCTAGTCGCCAGGTATCTTTATGATACCGCCACAAGGTTCAAGTTCAAGTAATGATCAATAACTCAATACACCGATTAGTAAGATTCAAATCAAAGCACATTCATTATACACAGTAATCGCTACTCATGCACAAATTCTACGTCTAAGCTACTTCTACGACTAACAGGCCTATACTTAGCTTTGGACTGGCCCACCAGGTCAGGGGAACAAATGGCCTTTCATTCGGGTTCTGAGTCTGCGGGATTCAAAGTTGGTACGTATTGGTAGCTAGGAGCGCCTATCTCATAGCGAGCGTTGACTTAAGACTTACTGGATATCGGCGGCAGCTGCACCGGTCACGGTCAAGGTTGGTTCGCGTTGCTGAGTGACCCGGTCAAGAAGAACGATTTGAACTCGGGGCTTAACTTTATAGTCCCCAGGGGCTTCCCGCCTTTTGGGGCGGACCCTGTACCTGGTTCCAAGTGACTGGACTTCGTTCCAATCGCTTGGTTCGATTTCTCCAATACTGGAGCGGTTCCCTGATCGATGGACGGTCTTGAGGTGTCCGTTGACCTCTTTTGTGTTGGCTCCTGCTGGCGTCGGGGAGTCTGGCTTAGCTTTGTTTGTCCCAAATGTTGCGATTGTTCCCAGGGATCGCTCATCAGTATGTAGATGGCTGCTACATTATTATTGAGATGGATGCTTGTATCGATGCTGTCTGGGTTTTTGCAGAGTTTAATACACAGTAACTTGCACCTGCTAGTTTCTGCCTGTGTTGGCTGAATTTCCCTTCAGCCTTTGCTGTTCTCCATTTTAAATCGGGACTTGGCCAACCCAGGTGGCTACAGCTGTCCTTCCTTTTTACCGGCACGTGCCTGTCCTACACTCCCATCAACTGCTCCCACGTGACAAATATGGATTTACCCTCAAACAGCCTCTCCCAATCAACAGCTTCCAAACCCTGCCTAATCCGGTTGTCGTTAGCCTTCCCCCAATTTAGCTCCTTAACCCTAGGACAACACATGTCCTTTTCTATGAGTAACTGAAAGCTTACGGGATTGTGGTCATTGTTCGCCACATGGTCCCCCACTGCAACTTTGATGACCTGGCTGGGCTCGTTCCCTCATAGTAGGTCCAGTATAATCCCCTCTCTAGTCGGACTATCCAAATATTGTTCCAAAAAAACCTTCTTGGACACACTTCACAAATTCCTCTCCATCCAGGCTCCTTGCCCTGAGGGATTTCCAGTCAACATGAGGAAAAGTAAAGGCTCCCACTACAACAACCCTATTATTTCTACATCTATCCAGAATCTGCTTACATATCTGTTCTTCAACTTCCCGGTTAAGAATTTCTCAAGATTGCCCCCTCTTCAGCACCCACAGTGAAAGTTCAGCGGCTTAAAGTAGTAGCAACTGGGGAAGTACCTCAAGGGTCCCTGAAAGGATTGATTAACCACTTGGTGGAATATCAGTTCTGATTCTCTGTTAATATTACCAGACCTGCTGAGTATTTTCAGCATTCTGTTTCTGTTTCAGATTTCGAGCATCCGTGATGTTTTACTTTTCTTTTGATATATCAAATGTGGAATTAGCTTGCATTACAAGCTGTGAATTTACACCTTGACTCAGATGAATGTGGCCATGTCGAAAGAGGTTAGAAACCAATCTTAATGTCAGGCTCCACAAGTAACGAGAGCAGCAGACAGAATTGTCTGGCATCTTTGAATTTGTCCATATACATGTTTCTGGAACCTACCTCTTCATTCGCCTGAGGAAGGAGCAATGCTCCGGAAGCTAGTGATTCGAAACAAACCTGTTGGACTTCAACCTGGTGTTGTAAGACTTCTTACTGTGCTCACCCCAGTCCAACGCCGGCATCTCCACATCATGGCAGACAGAATCAGCATTTATTTCTAAGCACTGCTGGATTTTACATCCTGAGGGGATTCTGAAAAAAAAAAATTCAGTGAAACCATATTGATAGAACCCTTACTTTCAGCTTCTTTCCCTTTACGCAGCATCGAGTAATGTTTTTCAAGCAATGCGTAGTCTTCTCAATTCGATTATCAGCACTATCTTTGTGTGCTAATCTTAGGTTATTTATTCTCAGTTTTATGATTAACTTTGCAACATTGTCCAGCAATATTTGTTTGCAATATTCACCAAGCCAGGTATTAATGCTTTGTTTCCTGTGCTACATATCTGTGCATTTTGTTGTTTTCCATGCATCCCATTACCTCAAGGTAAGTAGCCTTTAGGCGTGGTAGTATAAAATATTTTTGTACGATACACATGAATTGTAAGCAAACCTAGCAAATTTAATGCATACAAAATATATGTCGGATCACCCTTTTAATCATGAAAATATACGCACAATGGTTCAATTATACAAAATGTTAAACTCCAGTTATTTGCATTGTGATTTCTCATCCATGTGAGAACTAATTTCATGTATAACTTTGTTTTGAAGGATGAAAGATGTGAAGCTTTGGACTTGGCATGTTGTCTTCGCAACAATGACACATCAGTGCAATTATAAGATTAACGTCATTATCTTTCCCCTGTTATAATCAAGAATGTCTTTTAAGATCTCATCAGTTGTGATTATTCCTGAGGGAGATATAATGGTCACCTTTTCTTTTGACTAAAATGTATAATTCCCAAGACAGCATAATTTAATTGCATCCTTATCAGTTCTGATGAAATGTTGTGACAGTTTTGCATAATGGTCACGTTTATGGTAGTAAATTGCACGCGCAGTGTTTCGAGAAACCAAGTCTGTTTTGCATATTCAGTTTGGTAGATTATCTCCCCAAGTTTTGTTTGCTTTGTCTCCTGAAGACACTGAGGTATTTGGATCAGGGATGCTAGTTATTGTTTTTCGCAAATATGCCAAGACATAGAATATTAACAGGTTATTTGGGACAATGGAGCCTGACAGTTTGATCATCCAGTGTGCCTATGAATGCCTATGAGTAGTCTCTTTGAAGGACAAAAATTGTCCAACCATCAGGAAGAATTGTACAGGTTGGGGCTCTTTTCTCCAGGTGGGTGCCCAAATAGAGGTCTCTATAAATAAAAAGGGGTTCAATAGGGTAGAAGTAGGGATCCAGGCAATGTTCCCACCTGTGGGGATTCGAGAACTGGTGGGCATAAATATAAGATAGTCTTTTATAAACCCAGTGAGGAATCCCAGGAATGACTTTTCACCTCGGAGAATGGTGAGAACTTGCGATCACATCCTACTTGATGTGAATAGAAAAGATACATTTACGGCAGAAGTTTATAAATACATGAGTGAGAAAGGAGTAGAAGGAGTGAGAGTAAGTTCACGTGGGTGACAAACACTGGTGCAGTAGGCCTGTTGGGCTGAGTGGTCTGTCAGTATTGTCATGATAATGTGACTTGTGCATGAGAGAAGTCAATCTGTACTTTCAATGGCTGATCAAAAGGACAGTTTGAAAGAAAGAAAAGACGCTGGGCGGGATTCTTCCCTTGCCGATTCCGAAATCGCAAAACGCGATTGGGCGGAGAATAGCTTCCGATGGCAAAATCGGGGTAGGCGCCTGTTTGACGCCAAATCGGGGGCACCAACGGGGCTGGATACCAACGGGGCATGGGTGCAGGGGTGGGGGGGGGGGGATGCATAGGCAGGGCACGCAGTGCCAACCAGGGCCACAGAGTAGCCGTGGGAACCTGGCTGGGCACAGGAGTGTAGGCCATGCTAACCTGTTGCCTTTCCACCCCCTGCAGACAATGGCATTCGGACATCAACCAGCAATGCTGGCCGCTGTGGTGATGGCCGCAGCCCTGCGAGATATCGTGCGGACGCATGAGATGGGGCCGCCCAGCGAGGAGGGGGAAGCCATAGCAGCAGATCGGGCAGCAGAGGGGCAGGTGCGTCTGCACAGGCTGGAGGGCCAGCCGCCCAACAGGCCAAGGAGGAGGAGTTGGCATGGAGGCGCCGCATGAGGCCCCGCGTGTACCGGCGCCGCATGTCATTCGAGGACCTGCCAGACCGGGCATGCAGACGGAGACTGCAGATGAGCAGAGAGACAGTGCAACACATCTGCCAGATGATGGCGCACCTGGCACCGCAGGGGTATGGGGGAGGACACCTGCTCCCGGTGACTGTCAAGGTGACGGTCGCCCTCAACTTTTATGCGATGGGGTCCTTCCAGGTGTCGAGTGGGGACCTGCCCGGGATGTCACAGACATTGGTGCACAGGTGCATCCACGCCATCACGGACGCCTTATAGGCCCAGGCGGATCAGTACATCCAGTTCCATGTGGACTGAGCCCACCAGAATTCCCGGGCAGCGGGGTTCGCTGCCATCGCTGGGATGCCCCTGGTCCAGGGGGTGATCGCAGAATGCATGTTGCCCTATGAACACCTGCAGTTAACAGGCTGCTCTCCATCAACCGAAAGAGTTTCACCAGCTGTGCATCATGCACGTCTGCGCCCGAAACCTGGGCAGTGTACATGACTCTTTCATCCTGGCACACTCGATGATCCCTGACATGTTCGAGGGGCAACCCCCTCCCCGGCTGCGGGATTGGCTCCTGGGCAACAAGAGTTACCCGCCGCAGTCATGGCTGATGACGCCACAGAGCGACGCAAAGACCCGCTACAATGACACCCTTACAGGTACCAGGAGTGTGGTCGAGTGGTGCTTCGGCATCCTCAAGATGTGCTTCAGGTGTATGCGCAGTTCTGGAGGGCCCCTCCAGTACGAGGCTAGGAGGGTCGCCCGCATTGTTGTGGCCTGCTGTGTCCGCCAAAACATTGCAAAGCAGAGGGTGATGTGCTGGAGGAGGAGGATAAGGAGGAAGGGCAGACCTCGTCCGACGCAGAGGATGTGGGGGAGGGGGATGACGAGCAGGACATGGGGCCCAGGCAGGCACGGGAGGCTGCACAGCTCCATCACCAGGGCCAGCGCGCACGGGATGCTCTGATCGCGACATGGTTCACTGACTAGGAAGGGAGGGTTGCTGGCCAGGGGCACGGACACCACATCCCGGACCCATATCCACTCACCTCCAACACCACCAAACCGCCCCCATGCACACCCCCCCCCCATTACACATACCTGCAGAGCTATGAGCTGAGGGCCCTGGGTTTGCAGTAACATTGGGTCCGGTCCACGGGATGGAGGATGATGACAACCCGCTCTGTGATGAGCTCTGGTGCTCCACATCGTATGACAATGTCTGACTCATGCACACAGTAGCACCTTCCACCTGCATGCGAGCTGGCCAGTCAATCACACGATCCAGTCGAATCCCTGGGTGGGGGTGCTGGGAATGGTCGGGGCGCGGGGGGGAAGGGGAAGGTGGGGGGAGGAGGGGGAGGAGGGGGGGGGGACAGTCCACCCATGGGCACTGCACTCACCCCTCCATATCCCTCTGGCCATCACTGACCGCCCCACCCCCACACACAGCAGACAGAGTACCGAGGCAGGTTCTAACGGTGGTTACAGGTGTTTATTGTGAAGAAATATTGTGAGAAAACAGTCTGTGCCGTGCACCTGCGCCAACTTAACTGGTGTCTGACCTTACGGGCCCTAGCACTATGCTTAGGTGGTTCCCCAGACTGTACAGCAGGAGTGGAGGCGGCCTACTGTGACTCCTGCACTGCGACAAGGGTCACCGATGGAGCATGTCTCCTGGGGCAACCCGGCCTGGATGAGCCCAGCTGCTACTCGGGTGTTCTGGGTGGCGTGATGCCGTCCCATTCTTCCCGCTGCTTACCAGATGCACCAGGGACAAGAGGGGGAGGGGTGTCCAAGGTGCTGTGCTGTTCCGGCACCTCCCCTGGGGGAGTCACCGGCACGGACCCCATCACCTCCTCCTCCCTCGGGGTGCCCGATGGCCCCCGGACTACTCCATTGGGGGGGGGTGCGAGTGGAGCCATTCTCCGAGGCCCCCCAGCCACCTGGCGCTGCCAGTCCTGGAGGCGTGCTCTGGTCTCAACCAGGGTCTGCATGTTCGCAGCCACGGAGCACAGGAAGTGGACCATCTCTGTCTGGGACTGCCCCACATCACGCTGCGACTGGGCCACCATCCTGAGGGTCTATGTCACATCAGTCAGTGACTGGGCCATCTCCCTCTGTGTCTGCGCAACGCTGGACAGCGCCTGGGCAATGCCGCCGACATTCTCAGCCATGGCCTGCAGTGACTAGGCCAAGCTGAGAAGCGCCGTTGCAATTTCCAAGTGGCCCTAGGACACGGCTGTCTTTGAGAGGGCAGCCGTGTCCTGGGCCTCGATCCCCGCCTGCACAGAATGCCCCAGGCCTTTGCCACTGACCCATACTCGACACCATCACCCTCATTGCCTCCACCGTGTGGTGTCGGCCTGGGTGGCACGCATGACCGGCACCATTCCTTGCTCCTGCACAGGAATGGACTCCTCCAACCGTGCCTGCAGGTGCTGGATGCCTGCCTTCATCCCCTCCTGTGGTCCCCGGGTCTCTGACTGCACCTGCACTGTGGCTAGCACTGGATGTTCCAGGAGCCCGGGACCGTCTGGGCGGCAGCTGGTTCCTGGGGTTGGCCTGCCCCCCAACCGCCCGGCCCCTCGGCTGCTCCTACCTCCAACTGCTGTACCGGATGCGATGTGCGGTGCGCATCAGTAAGTGTCCAAGGAGCTTCACTAATGTGCCCAACCAAGGTGATGGTCTCTGGGATGCTGGTGGGCGGTGGAGACAGCTGTGACGGAAAGTCAGTGGCATCCTCCGACCCGAGATCCGGGTGCCCTGAGCCTTGTGTGGTGGGCTGGGGTTGGACTGCTCTACCCGTCAGTGCGCAGATGTCTGGGGGGCGCTGGCTGGTGGCGGGGAGCTCAGGATGGACCGGCCCCATTTCCAACAGGTCCTGTAAGACATAAGCCAGCATGTATGATTAGACAGCTGGCCCGGGGGGGCGGTGGGGGGGGGGGGGGGGGGGGGCGGCGGAGGGGTTCGGGAGGGGGGTGAAGGGGGTGTGGGCCAAGGGTGGAGCGGGTTGGGGGTTGAGGGGGATGAGGGGTGAGTGAGGTGTGGGGTGAGGGAGTGGGTGAGAGGTGTGGGATGAGGTGTCCACATGTGTCATGGGGATCCGAAACTAAGCAGAGTCTCACTTGCTTGCCCGCCACCGATCTCCACGTCGGTGATCTCCCTTTTCTCCAGGCCGCCGACCGCGTCCAGTGCCTTCTACTCGGGCATGGTGAAGGGCCACATGTCTGGTGGTCCCCCTCCGATCTTCTCCCGCTCCCGGCGGTTGTGTACAGCCTTCTTCTGGCGGGGAGGGGGCAAACACAAACAACGACACTGCTGGCATGTGGGGCAGGGTGTGGATTTGGCCGTCTCCCGGGAGGGAGGGGCCGGGTTATGGGTGTGTGGGGGCGGGGTTAGTGCCAGGGGCACAGCGCTGCCTACTCAACCTGGCTGCCCTGAGAAGGTTGTGGAGTTTCGACCGGCACTGCTCGCCAGTCCGGGCGACGTTGCCCACGCCGCTGACTGCCTCTGCGCCCAGGCACAGAAAACGGCGTCGCCTGGCGACCTTCGTCCTGGGCCGGGGTACAGGTTCATCTGCCTCTGCTCCACGGTGTCCAGGAGAGTCTCCAGCTCAGCGTCCCTGAACCATGGCGCTGCTCTCCTTCCAGCCTGTTGGTTGGGACGGGATGTGTGTGGGGGAATGGACCGTTCAAGTGCGACCGCGGCATGTGCGCCAATCACGGACCCAACGAATCCGGGGCCGTCTTGCATGGAATCGATTGCGTTCCATGTGGCGAAGGTGCTAGCCCATTTATAGTTGCTGAATCGCTGCAGCTGTTGCATGGTTTTTCCTGTCATAAAACACCACTGTTCCCACGCCGGATCAGCACTTAGTCTCAAAATCGGAGAATCCAGCACACTGTCTTAAGATGGCTGCCACATGTCACCTGACACATGGGGCTGGATTCTCCGATTCTGGGGCTATGTCCCCACGCCGGCGTGGGAACGGTGGCGTTTTGCGCCAGAAAAAATGGCGTAAAATGGCCACCGATTCCACGTATCCCCCACCGTTGGGAATTCGTCTGGTCGGGGGTGGAGCATTGGAGGGCGGGTCTCAGGCAATTTCCTGAGGCTGTCGATACGTGGCATGGCGTACGCTTAAGAGCACGCCGCAAGGCAGCACGGTGGCGCCGTGGGTTAGCCCTGCAGTCTTGCAGCGCCGAGGTCCCAGATTCGATCCTGGCTCTGGGTCTCTGTCCGTGTGGAGTTTGCACATTCTCCCCGTGTTTGCGTGGGTTTCGCCCCCACAATCCAAAATGTGCAGGATAGGTGAATTGGCCACGCTAAACTATCCCTTAATTAGAGAAAATGAATTGGTCACTCTAAATTTATTTAAAAAAAGAGTACGCCGCTTTGGAGGGGGTGGAGCATCTCGAAAGCACGCTGCTCCCGATTTAGTCGGGAACTTTGATTCTCCGACCAATCGCCGAACGCGATTTCGGCATCGGCATCAGACATGCCATGACATTTTGTTCTGGAATTTCATACATGTTCATGTCAATAAATCTTCAAAGGGATTTACTGAGAACTATACTGGGCACATTTGTAAAGCTACCTCTCAATGGAGAGGGAAAGTCTCCTACGGTGTCCATGGAAAGATTTTTTGCCTATCTCATCAAGACGGATCATGGATATTCAAGGATTAATGGCTGGGACATTACAGAATCTAATCACCCCAGCCATGAAACAAAAGCCATGGTTGTTTCAGACCTCAACAGAGCAAATACCTTCTGAAATTATTATGGCGAGCGACGGTCATGTGACTGGAGTAACCATTTTGAAACCTCTTTTGAATACAGCATACAGATTATTAAAACAGTAGTCTGGAAAAGCTGTCAATGAACCAGTAACAAGCTCCTGTCTCTCCTCTCTCAAATCAAGGCCCTTGCTGTGTTAGTTTATAAATCCAGCACAGATATAGTGAACGTCCATTGAAAGCAACCTTTGGTGCTAGAAAACCTTGTTCCCAGCAATTGCAGTTATTTATGAGTTTCCACTCATGATTATTGAGGAGAAAAAATCTACCGCAATCAAGGACTCAAATAGTGAATTTTCTTTTTTTTTAGCTTTCAGAACTGAATTTTAATTTTGTAATTAGACAATAAAAAAGTAATCGCCTACTGCATAGCTTATAATTCTGCGTGCTTGCTAAAGTGCTTGCTAAATGTTACAAAGGTCGATATCTGTACCTGGGAGAACTTATAGCTCAATGAAAACTAGCCTTTTTTTGTTTTAAACTCACGGAAGCCTGCCAGACTAGTTTCTTTGCAATCTGCATGTACATCATTAAGCACAGACAGTGAAACCTTCATCCTTCTAAATTTACAAAAATCCTTATTACGATCAGTCTCGGAGCGGTATGACAGAGGAATAATTTTTGCCTCTTGTGTGGCTCTAACACTATGGTGAAAAGATTTATGTAAGGCAAGCATTCTCCTCAAATCATTGAAATTCAGCAGCCTTTTACACAATCCTATATCAATGATGTGTTCCATTGCTACTGCCATTTCTGTCCCATTCCTGCTATTACCTTGGTCTTTCATTTCTCCAAGCATAACAGTCTTGCCCGGGTGCTTTCCTTCTCCCCTGACCACATGTATTGGCATTCACTTTTTAATCTTGACTGAGCATCATTGTCATAGGGGGCGATTTTGCACCTGTGTTTGCCATCAGCGAGAATGGCGATACGGGTTCCAAATCCTGCCGTCGAGATCGTGTTTCCTGATTTTTGACGTCCCTCGCCTATGACGTAACAAGGTTCCTGCCCACAAAGGGCAAGAACCGCATTGTAATATATTTGAATAATTTTAATTAACGAGACTTCCCACCTCATGCCCTCCCTCCTCACTTCCTACCTCACCAGTGGAACAGGTAGAAACAGGTGTGAATCAGTCGAGAGGATCCTCTGGGTCGTGCAGAGGTAAGTATAGCACCCAATGGGAGAACAACATGCACCCCTGGCACAGGTTAGCACTACCCCCTGGCACAACATGGCAATTTCCAATGTCACAGTGACAACCTGGGGCAGTGCCAACCTGCCAATACCAACATGGCAGTGCCAGCCTCTGTCAAGGGGCACTGCCAGGGAAGACCTTCTGGGGAGCCCCATGGGGCAAGGGGAAGGGGGCAGGGAAGGGGGGTGGTGGTGAAGGGAGGCCTCTCCTCTGTGTCCATGGTCAGGGTCTGTGGGGAGTTTTTCTCTAGTTCAGATCGGGGCTCCCTTTAAAATGCCGTCAGGTTCCATGCCCATCGCACTGTGCTTGAACACTGCGGGAGGCAACACCCAGGGGGTAGACACAGCTCCAGGGACATGTCCATGTTCGGAGGGTGGGTGAGTGGGGGGGTGGGGGGCGTTGGGGAGGCACCACCGGGAGTGGGGTAGTGTACAGCACATCAAACTCTTTTTTTCATCACCATTATGATGCCTCTGTCACTTCCTTCCGCAATGTGAGCTGACCCCCGGGCCCTGGGTGGGGGAGGAGGTGTTGCTTCCTGCTGTATTCTGACTCCTCAAAGACTGATGACATATTTGTGTCCGTGCTTTGTATGTGTACAGCTTCCAAGTTTTACAGGTTTATTGTAAAGTCTACATAATTGATTACATTTTACACCTCCTTGCTCTCAACTTAAATGCATTGCAAATGCAGTTTCCAAAAAGATCAACAATGTGATATCATGATGTAGATATTACCCAGATTTCTTTACTGGTGATATTTAGAAGTACTTTAATCCATAGCATTGTCCTTTTAGTATTTCTGGATCAGTCAATGGTAATTGCAGGTATATGGTTCATTTGGAACTGAGCGTTGCAGCTACTGTAAACTCTGAACTGCCTCACAATCTTCATTGAGAAAGGTTATAGTTGGTTAAGTCAGCTTCAGCACCAGGTTTCACAGTTAGTACAGGTGATGAAATATTGCTCTTGTTGTAGCAGCAGTTGTATTTTCAGTTAGATACCTACCCGCAAAGCCAATTGGTTCCGTTTCTAGCAGCTCTGTCTCTGCCCCAGATTCAGCAGCTCTCTTCAATTTTGCAATCTTGATTCTGGCAATTTGCCACATGTTCCCTTCTTCTATAAATTCAATTCACTCATCCTGATCACACTTGTGACAGCCTTCACCTCGCATTCTTGACTCCCTCGACTCTCTCCTCCCCCCTATGATTCTGACAGCTCTATCTCTTCTTATTGCTGATTCTGACAGCTCCGCTCCCATTCCTGACTCCGACAGTTCTTGTTCCTTCCATGCCTGATTCTGAGAGTTTTCTCTCCTCCCATTCCTGATTCCGAGAGTTCTATCTCCTCCCATTCCTAATTCCGAGAGTTCTGTCTCCACCCATTCCTGATTCCGACAGCTGTCTCCCAATTCCTGATTCTGATAGCACCCTCTCCTCCTATTCCTGATTCTGAGGGTTCTATCTCATCCCGTTCCTAATTCTGACAGCTCTCCCTTCCCATTCCTGATTCCAAAGGTTCGCTCTCGTCCAATTCCTGATTCTCAGAGTTCTCTCTCCTCCCTTTCCTGATTTTGACAGCTCTCGCCTCCCATTCCTGATTCCGACAGCTCTCTCCTCCCATTCTTAATTCTGAGAGTTCTCGCTCCTCCCATTCCTGATTCCGACAACTCTCTCTCCTCCCATTCCTGATTCCGACAACTCTTCCTCTCCTTCCATTCCTGATTCCCACACCTCTCTCCTCCACTCCTGACGCCGTCAGCCCCGTCTCCTTCTCAACCGCGGCCTTTCTTTTTTCCATTCTTTTCCTTTGTTCAACTTATAAATTCCTCCGCTTCCTTCCT
This sequence comes from Scyliorhinus torazame, assembly GCF_047496885.1. Taxonomy (NCBI): domain Eukaryota; kingdom Metazoa; phylum Chordata; class Chondrichthyes; order Carcharhiniformes; family Scyliorhinidae; genus Scyliorhinus; species Scyliorhinus torazame. Next base: position 144,704,368 of record NC_092719.1, read on the forward strand.
ACAGGTGTCATCAGCTACAGCTACCTTTGATGGGAGTAATTCATCCTCGATTACATCATCCACCTTTTCAACCTTGGTGTGTGTCTCTTGGGACTATTTTAAGTTGTAGAAAATCACAATTTTGAATAATTCAATCATTAACCAATGCACATTCAATATCTGACAATTATTGATGCACAGACAATTTAAATCTCTTTAAATGGAAGTTATGCCTTCTTGTTAGTCCTTATATCTCCCAGCCAGAATGTCAGGAGCTCAAGCACCACTCTAGAGACTGGTGCACATAATCTGTTGTGACACGTAAGCCTTCCAGATGAAATTTTAATATGAGACCCCAGTCACCTCGGGAGTGACAGTATCTGAAAAAGTCTGGGCAGTGTCACCCAATGACCTGCACTAAATTTATCTTTCAGCCAAAGATGGATTGTCAGGTATTTATTCAACTGCTTTTCTGGTATCTTGCTTTGCACTAATTGGCATTATTATATAGAACAGGGCATGGAAGACACAACATAAAAATACTCCTCCCTTTGCTTTCCTTTCTTGCTTTCCTCACACCATTTGACTCATCAGTCACTGAGGATTGAGCCTGAGTTTTTCCAAGGCTATAATTCTCACATGTGATATTTGCAGAAACGACACCTGGGCCCAGATTTTATGGGGCCTCAGGGAGAATGCTGAGAGGTAGGGGAGCAAAAGATTGGGTGGGATTCTGCAGGGTGGTGCGCCTGCTGCCTTCCTGCTTCTGCTGGCATTTTACCAGCAACGGGGAGAATGACTGGTGGTCTTTCTGCCGATTAAGGGCACTTAAGGGTAACATTGAGCTGCCACTGGTAGAATACCATCAGAGAGGTGGGGCGGGGGGGGGTGGGGGGATGTGGTGGCATATGCCATGCAAGGAGTAAAACCTGGTGGGGTCTTGCGGGCTCAAGGTGGGGGAATCACTCCTGATTGGGCTCCAGCTTCTTCACCCTTCAGGAAAGGGCTGCACTACATTGCCCCCCCCCCACCCCCCAACATGCTGGGGTCTGGCAAACTGGTCCTGACGAGCCAAACACACTTACCTATGTTACAGGACCTCCACCCTCCGGATGGAGATTGGGTCTGAAGAGCTGTCATTCCTCTGATTCGTGGCTACTCTCTGAGTTAGGGCCTTTGCCCTTATAGGGAAGGAAGACGCGGCACCAGGTAGTTAATTGCTTGATTGACATGCAATTGCATCGGGGATCCGGAAGTAGATGCCCCTGGCTTTACGCTGGTGGATGGGTCACCATTGGAGACATTAGATTCAGCCCACGGACACTTCTAGAATGGAAAATGTGATGTATTTACTGGACTGAACAAAGGAATAGAGTCACAAAACGCTGGGGTGGGATTTTCCAGTCCCGCCGGAGGTGGCCCCCACGGAGAGACAAGCGAGCCCCTAACATTTTGTCTTATGTATTAAAGTCTTAAGCTGACACCCAACAACCACATGTGGGTGTCATAATATCCACTCTTGTATATAATGAGATGCAGACAGGCAGTGATTGACACACAGGATAACCAATGAACACACACGACACAGAACAACCAATCGCCAGACAGGACACCTCCACTGTAAAACAGGGCATTAAGACTCTTTCTTTCTCTACAGGACACAGCTACTGAGGGAGGTTGGTCAGCCCCAGCTATTGTCATCAGGCAGGCTGCCCCCAGGTCCTTCGCTGTCAAAATGGCTGATGGCTTCATTCTACGGAGCAACAGGAGGGCGCTACGAAAAGTTTCCTGCCCATCGCCTGGCCGCACTTCTCCTCATGTCATCATGCCTCCTCCGGACATCTCGCTCCACGAGGCCACCGATCTGGCAGCGATCCCGCCTGTCCAAGTGCCGGCATCCCCCCCTCCACCTCTGAGGCAATCGACAAGAATTTGTCGCCCGTCACAAAAACTGAATCTATAGACTTAAATCTTGTAAATTTTGTTCAGTTTGCTCTGTATCTGCACGATAGACACCTTCCCATGTACATATGTTCATTCACTCACCACTTGTATATAATCATGCATATATATATATATCGCAACGTTCCAAAATTTACTTCAAAAAGGGGAGATGTCATAATATCCACTCATGTATATAATGAGTTGCAGACAGGCAGTGATTGACACACAGGATAACCAATGAACACACACGACACATAACAACCAATCACCAGACAGGACACCACCACTATAAAGCACACAGGGCATTAAGACTCTCCGTCTCTCACAGGAGACAGCTACTGAGATAGTAAAAGGGCACACGCCAGTGAGCACTATCACCATGAGGTAAAGAGTTAGTCTGGTCAAGCCAGTAGGAGGTTATCAGTTAGATTGATAGAGTGTCAACTCACAGCAGACTATGTACAGCAATCAGGAAGTTCAATAAAACAGTGTTGGACCATCTCCTGTGTCGGAAGCCTGTTTCTAGTTTCACTGCCTCCAGTTGCAGTCAATGTTGAACCAACTTACTTCACACATCAGTGTGTACAATTGCCACCTTTTAAAATTCATTTTGTTGCTGGTTCGGCCAGCATTTATTGCCCATCCCTGGTAGGCTTCAGAAGGTGGTGGTGACCTGCATTCTTCAACTGCTGCATTCACTGAGGTGCTGTTTGGGAGGGAATTCCGGGATTTTGACCCAGCAACAGTGAAGGCGATGTATTTCCAAATCAGGGTGGTGAGTGACTGGGAGGGGAACTTCCAGGTGGTGGTGTTCCCAGGCATCTGCTGCCCTTCTCCTTCTAGATGGTAATGGTATGGGTTTGGAAGATGCTGCCTAAAGAACCTTGTGAATTCCTGCAGTGCATCTTGCAGATGGTACACACAGCTGTTCATTGGTGGTGAAGGATTTGAATGTTTGTGGCAGGAGGAGCAATCAAATGGGCATCTTGATGGTGTCAAGCTTCTTATTGTTGGAGCTGCACTCATCCAGACAAATGGAAAGTATTTCATTACACTCCTGACTTGTGCCTTGTAGATGGTGGACAGGCTTTGGGGAGTCAGGAGGTGAGTACTCACTGTAGGATTCCTAGCCTTTGACCTGCTCTGATAGCCATAGTATTAATATGGCCAGTCCAGTTCAGTATCTGGTCAATGGTAATCACCAAGATGTTGATATTGGGGGATTCAGTGATAGTAATGCCATTAAATGTCAATGGGTGATGGTTTAGATCCTCTTTGTTGGAGGTGGTCATTGCCTGGCACTTGTGTGGCACAAATGTAACTTGCCACTTGTCAGCCCAAGCCTGGATATTGTCCAGGCCTTGCTGCATTTGGACAAGGACTACTTCAGTATCTGAGGAGTTGTGAATGGTGCTAAACATTGTGCAGACATCTGTGAACATCCCCACTTCTGACCATATGATGGAAAGAAGATCATTGATGGAGCAGCTGAAGATGATTGGGCCTAGGACACTATCCTGAGGAACTTCTGCAGTGGTAGCCTGGGACTGCGATGACTGACCTCCAACCACCACAACCATCTTCCTTTGTGTTGGGTATGACTCCAACCAGCGGTGAATTTTCCTCCTGATGCCCATTGACTCCAGTTTTGTTAGGGCTCCTTGATGCCATACTTGGTCGAATGCTGCCTTGATGTCAAGGGCAGTCACTCTCACCTCACCTCTGGAATTCAGCTTGTTTATCCATGTTTAAACCAAAGTTGTAATGAGGCTAGGAGGTAAGTGACCCTGGCAGAACCTAAACTGAGCATCCGTGAGCTATTTCTGGATAAATGCTGCTTGATAGCATTGTTGATGATCCCTTCCATCGCTTCACTGATAATTTGAGAGTAGACGGCTAGGGTGCTAATTGGCCGGGTTGGATTTATGCTGCTTTTTGGGTACAGGACACACCTGGGCAATTTTCCACATTGCTGGGTAGATGCCAGTGTTGTAGCTGTACTGGAAAAGTTTGGCTGGGGGCACGTTAAGTTCTGGAGCAAAACCCTTCAGGACTACTGCTGGAATATTGTCAGGGCCCATATCCATTGCAGTATCCAGTGCCTTCAACTGTTTCTTGATATCACATGAAGTGAATTTAATTGGCTGAAGACTGACATCTGTGATGCTGGGAACCTCTGGAGGCAGCCGAAATGTATCCTCCACTCAGCACTTCTGGTTGAAGATTGTTGTGAATGCTTTAGCCTTATCTTTTGCACAGATGTGCTGAACTCCTCCATCATTGAGGATGAGGATATTTGCGGAGATCCCTCTTCTAGTGAATTGCCTAATTGTCCACCACCATTCACGGCTGGATGTGATAGGACTGCAGAACTTAGATCTAATGCGTTAATTGTGGAATCGCTTAGCTCTGTCTAATACTTGCAGCTTATGCTGTTTGGATGCAAGTAGTCCTGAGTTGTAGCTTCCCAGGTTGACACCTCATGTTTTGGTATACCTGGTGCTGCTCTTTTTAAAAAATGTTAAAAATATTTTTATTAAAGGTTTTTAACAACACAATTTTTCCCCCTTACAAACAATAACTCCCCCCGCCCCCGTAACAAAATAACGCAAAATCACCCTGAGCAAGATATATACATGGCAAGATGGTATATTTACATAGCTTTATACATTGGCTCTTGGCCGCACGTGCCATTTCTCCCCACCCTCCATGCCATCTCCCGCTCGTCCATCCCCTCAAACAATCTCTCGTTCCCCCCTCCCTCCTCCGCCCGCCCCCCCCCCCCCCCCCCCCCCAGGGTTGCTGCTGCTGCTGACCGACCTTCCTCTAACGCTCCGCGAGATAGTCTAGGAATGGTTGCCACCGCCTGTAGAACCCCTGCGCAGACCCTCTCAAAGCGAACTTAATCCTCTCCAGCTTTATGAACCCAGCCATGTCGTTTATCCAGGCCTCCAGGCTAGGGGGCTTCGCCTCCTTCCACAATAGCAAGACCCTTCGCCGGGTACTAGGGACGCAAAGACCAGAATTCCGGCCTCTTTCGCCTCCTGTACTCCCGGCTCATCCACTACTCCAAATATTGCTAGCCCCCAGCTTGGCTTGACCCGGACTTTCACCACCTGGGATATTACTCCCGCCACTCCTCTCCAGTACCCCTCCAATGCCGGGCATGACCAAAACATATGGACATGGTTCGCCGGGTTCCCTGAACATCTTTCACATCTATCCTCTACCCCAAAGAACCTACTCCGCCTCGCCGTCGTCAAATGCGCTCTGTGGACCACCTTAAATTGCATCAGACTGAGCCTGGCACACGAGGAGGAGGTATTAACCCTACCCAGGGCATCAGCCCATAGCTCTTCCTCAATCTCCTCCCCCAGCTTCTCCTCCCATTTACCTTTCAACTCTTCTACTAGCGCATCCCCCTCTTCTTTCATCTCTTGGTGTATTTCCGACACCTTGCCCTCCCGACCCATACCCCCGAGATCACCCTATCTTGAACTTCTTGTGCCGGGAGCAACGGAAATTCCCTCACCTGTCGCCTCACAAAAGCCCTCACCTGCATATATCTAAAGGCATTTCCCAGGGGTAACTCAAACTTCTCCTCCAGTGCCCCTAGGCTCACAAATGTCCCGTCAATGAACAGGTCCCCCATTCTTCTAATCCCCGCCCGATGCCAGCCTTGGAACCCCCCGTCCATCTTCCCCGGGACAAACCGGTGGTTATCCCTGATCGGGGACCACACCGATGCTCCCGTTGCACCCCTGTGCCTTCTCCACTGGCCCCAGATCCTTAGTGTTGCCGCCACCACCGGGCTTGTGGTGTATTTTGTCGGCGAGAGCGGCAGCGGCGCCGTTACCAACGTCCCCAGGCTCGTTCCTTTACAGGACGCCTTCTCCATCCTCTTCCATGCCGCCCCTTCTCCCTCCATGACCCACTTGCGGATCATCGCCATGTTTGCTGCCCAGTAGTAGCTCCCTAGGTTTGGCAAAGCCAATCCTCCTCGGTCCCTATTGCGTTCCAGGAACCCTCTCCTAACCCTCGGGGTCTTATTTGCCCACACAAACCCCATAATACTCCTACCTACTCTCTTGAAAAAGCCCTTAGTGATCACGATGGGGAGGCACTGAAACACAAACAAAAACCTCGGAAGGACCACCATTTTGACCGACTGCACCCAACCCGCCAGCAAGAGCCTGAGCATGTCCCATCTTTTAAAATCCTCCTCCATTTGCTCCACCAACCTCGTCAAACTCAGTTTATGTAGGGCCCCCCAACTCCTGGCTATCTGGATCCCCAGATACCGAAAACTCCTCTCCTCCCTCCTCAGCGGTAGGTCCCCTATCTCTCTTTCTTGGTCCGCTGCCTATAATACAAAAAGTTCACTCTTCCCTACATTAAGCTTGTAGCCCGAGAACTCCCCAAACTCCTTCAGAGTCTGCATGACCTCCACCATCCCCTCCATTGGGTCCGCCACGTATAGCAGCAGGTCATCCGCGTAGAGCGATACCCGATGCTCTTCTCCCCCGCGGACTATCCCCCTCCATTTATTAGACTCCCTAAGTGATATGGCCAAGGGTTCGATCGCCAATGCAAACAACAGGGGGGACAGGGGGCACCCCTGCCTCGTCCCTCGGTACAGCCGAAAGTACTCCGACCTCCGCCGGTTCGCCACTACGCTCGCCACCGGGGCGCTGTAAAGGAGTCTAATACATCTGATAAACCCTCCCCCAAACCCAAACCTGCGCAATACCTCCCAGAGGTACTTCCACGCCACTCGGTCAAAGGCTTTTTCCGCGTCCATAGCTGCCACTATCTCCGCCTCTCCCACCTCCGATGTCATCATTATCACGTTCAAGAACCGCCGCACATTGGTATTTAACTGCCTGCCCTTTACGAATCCCGTTTGGTCCTCATGAATCACCCCCGGGACACAGTCCTCAATCCTGGTGGCCAATACTTTTACCAATAGCTTAGCATCCACATTGAGGAGCGAAATCGGCCTGTACGATCCACATTGCAGTGGATCCTTGTCTCGCTTTAGAATCAAGGAGATTGCCGCCTCCGACATTGTCTGGGGCAGGGTTCCCTCCTCTCTTGCCTCGTTAAAGGTCCTCACTAGTAGCGGGGCCAGCAGGTCCACATATTTTCTATAGAACTCCACCGGGAACCCGTCCGGCCCCGGGGCCTTCCCTGCCTGCATGCTCCCCAAACCTTTACTCAACTCCTCCAACCCAATTGGTGCCCCCAAACCAACCGCCTCTTGCTCCTCCACCCTCGGGAACCTCAGTTGGTCCAGGAATCGTCTCATCCCCCCTTCCCCCCCTGGGGGCTGGGATCTATACAGCTCTTCATAGAAGGCCTTGAATACTTTATTTATTTTCGTTGCACTTAGAACCGTGGCTCCCCTTCCATCTTTGATTCTCCCTATTTCCCTCGCTGCCGCCCTCTTACGGAGCTGGTGCGCCAGCATCCAAACTAGCCTTTTCCCCGTACTCGTAGGTCGCCCCCTGCGCCTTCCTCCACTGTGCCTCCGCCTTGCCCGTGGTCAGCAGGTCAAACTCCGTCTGGAGCCGTCGCCTTTCCCCAAGTAATATTTCCTCCGGGGCCTCTGCGTATCTCCTGTCCACTCGCAAGATCTCCCCCACTAACCTCTCCCTTTCCATGCTCTCTGTTTTCTCCCTATGAGCCCTGATGGAGATCAGCTCTCCCCTAATCACCACCTTCAACGCCTCCCATACCACCCCCACTCGCACCTCCCCGTTGTCGTTGGCCTCCAAGTACCTTTCAATACACCCCCTCATCTTCCCACACACCACCTCATCAGCCAGCAGTCCCACATCCAGCCGCCACAGCGGGCGTTGGTCCCTCTCCTCTACCAGCTCCAGTTCCACCCAGTGCGGGGCATGGTCCGAAATGGCTATAGCCGAATATTCCGTCTCCTCCACCCTCGGGATGAGCGCCCTGCCCAGAACAAAGAAACCTATCCGGGAGTAGGCTTTGTGTACATGGGAGAAGAAAGAAAATTCCCTGGCCTTCGGCCTTGCAAACCTCCATGGGTCCACTCCCCCCATCTGGTCCATAAAACCCCTGAGCACCTTGGCCGCCGCCGGCCTCTTTCCCGTCCTTGATCTGGAGCGTCCAGTGCTGGGTCCATCACTGTATTGAAGTCCCCTCCCATTATCAGTCCTCCTACCTCCAGGTCCGGAATGCGCCCCAACATGCGCTTCATAAATCCAGCATCATCCCAGTTCGGGGCGTATACATTTACCAACACCACCCACGTCCCTTGCAACCTACCACTCACCATCACATATCTCCCTCCATTATCCGCTACGATAGTCTTGGCCTCAAATGACACGTGCTTTCCCACCAGAATTGCCACCCCTCTATTTTTCGCGTCCAATCCCGAGTGAAATACCTGTCCTACCCATCCCTTTCTTAACCTGACCTGGTCCGCCACCTTCAGGTGTGTCTCTTGGAGCATTGCCATGTCTGCCTTCAGTCCCTTCAAGTGCGCGAACACTCGAGCCCTCTTTACCGGCCCATTCAGGCCCCTCACGTTCCACGTTATCAGCCGGATTGGAGGGAAACCCCCCCCCCCCCCCCCCCCCCCCCCCGCCGACTAGCCATCTCCTTTTCTGGGCCAGTCCCTTGTCCGCGTCTCCCTCACTCTTCAGTCCCCCAAACGGAGGACCCTCGTCCCAACCCCCTCTTCTGTGTCCCATTCTCTTTCGGCCAGTGCAGCAGCAACCCTTTCCCCCCCCCCTTCCCCCCCTCCCTCCTCTCCCTCCCCTTCCCCCCCCCCCTCCCCCCCGCTAGATCCCCGTCTAGCTTTTTTGCTCCCCCCATATCCCTCCCGTAAGTCAGCTGACACCTGCTGACCCCGGCTTCCCCCGCCATCCCTTTGACCCCCCCCCCCCCCCCCGTGTGGGAGTCTCCCAATCAATGTACATTCCTTCGTTCCCCTTCCCGCCTTTCTTGCCGCGCGCGGGGAAAAAACCCGCGCTTTCCAGAGCCTGCCCCGCCCCCTCTGGCGCAGCTCCTGTCGTGGCCTTGTCTCTCTCCCCCAGCCCATATAGCATTTCCTGCGCATGGTTGACCCCCTATATACAACAACCATCATACTTCAACCCTCAAACACCCCCCTCCCACACAAACCCTCAATTAGAGTCCAACTTTTCAGTTTGTATAAAGGTCCACGCCTCTTCGGGCGTTTCGAAGTAGTGGTGTTGGCCATTATGTGTAACCCACAGTCGCGCTGGCTGCAACATTCCAAATTTCACTCCTTTCCGATGCAGCACCGCTTTGGCCCGGTTGAAACCCGCTCTCCGCTTAGCGACCTCCGTGCTCCAGTCCGGGTATATTCTGATCTCTGCATTGTCCCACTTGCTGCTCCGTTCCTTCTTGGCCCATTTCAGGACCCTCTCTCTGTCCGTAAACCGGTGAAATCTCACCACCATCGCCCTTGGCGGCTCATTTGCCTTGGATTTCCTCGCCAGCACTCGGTGCGCCCCTTCCAGCTCCAGCAATCCTGGGGGGGGGCCTCCGCACCCATCAGCGTCCCGATCATTGTGCCCGCATATGCCGCAGCATCAGCCCCCTCCACTCCTTCTGGGAGACCCAGGATCCTCAAATTGTTTCTCCTCGACCTGTTCTCCAGGTCTTCGAGTCTTCCCGCCCACATCCTGTGTAGCGCCTCGTGCCGCTCCACTCTCTCCGCCAGGCCCACAAGCTCGTCGTCGTTCTCACTCACTTTTTCCTGGATCTTCACCTCTTGGGCTTTCTGGGTTGCTCCAAGTCCTTCAATTATTGCCAGCATAGGCGCCACCATCTCCTTGCGCAGCTCCTCGAAGCAGCGCTTGATGAACTCCTGCATTTACTCTTTGTCCGTGGGCGCCGCCATTTTGCTTTTTTTCTCTTTCTTCTCCCGCTGCTCCGGGCCACTTTCTTTGCCGTTTCGCTGCAGGTCCGGTCCATGCAGGTTAGTAGGGGACCTCTCTCCTTCCTTCCCCACGGGTTGTCTGTATCAAAGGTTCCGTTGGGGCTCCGTTAGCGAGCCCAAAAGTCCGTCTTCGCGGGAGCTGCCGAATCGTGCGGCTTAGCTCCGCATCGCCGCAACCGGAAGTCACCTGGTGTTGCTCTTGACATGCTCTCCTGCACCTCTCATTGAACCAGGGTTGATCCCCTGGTTTGGTGGTAATGGCAGAATGAGGTTACAGATTGTGGTTGAATACAATTATTCTGCTGCTGATGGCAGCCTTGAGTTGTTAGGTCTGTTCGAAGTTCAGGGCAGCACGGTGGCCTAGTGGATAGCACAGCTGCCTCACAGCGCTGAGGTCCCAGGTTCAATCCTGGCTCTGAGCCACTATCCGTGTGGGGTTTGCACATTCTCCCCGTGTCTGCGTAGGTTTCGCCCCCACAACCCAAAAATGTGCAGATTAGGTGGATTGGCCACACTAAATTGCCCCTTCATTGGAAAAAATAATTGGGTAATCTAAATTTATTTAAAAAAAGGTCTGTTCGAAGTTGATCCCATTTAACATGGTGGTAATGTCACATAACACAAAGTAGGCTATCCTTAATGTGAAGATGGGCCTTCGCCTCCACAAGGATTGTGTGGTACTGTCATGGTCAGATGCATCTGCGGCAGACAGATTGGTGAGGATGAGGTCAAGTATGTTTTCCCTCTTGTTTGTTCCCTCATCACTTGCTGCAGTCCCAGTCTAGCAGCTATTATTCTTAGGATTCGGTCAGCTCTATGCTACTGAGCCACAGGACATTGAAGTCTCCCACATTCTGCGCCCTTGCCACCCTCAGTGCTTCCTCCAAGTGGTGTTCAAGATGGAGGAGTACTGATTCATCAGCTGAGGGGGAACAGTACGTGGTAATCAGCAGGAGATTTCCTGTTTGACCTGGTGCCATGAGACTTTGTGGAGTCCAGAGACAATGTTGAGGACTCCCAGGGCAATTCCCTACTGACTGTGTATCACTCTGCTGCCACCTCTGCTGGGTAATAGTGGCATCTGGAATATTATCTGAGTATGACAAGCTGTTGCTTGACTAGTCTGTGAGACAGCACTCCCAATCTTGGCACAAGCCGGCAGAAGTTAGCAAGGAGAACTTTGCAGGGTTGACAAGGTTGGGTTTGCCATTGTCGTTTCCAATGCCTAGGTTGATGTTGGGTGATCCATCCGGTCTCATTCATTTGTATTTTCTTTGTTTTCAACTGATTTGTTCGGCCATTTCAGAGGGCATTTAATAATTAACTACACTGCTGTGGGTCTGGAGTCACATGTAGTCCAGAGCAGGTAAGGATGGCAGATTTCCTTCCCGGAAGAGTATTAGTGAACCAGATGGGCTTAGCAATGGTTTCATGGTCATCATTTAATGACTTCTAATTCCAGAGCTTAAATTCCACTATATGCCCTGGTGGGATATGAACCCAGGTCTCTGGATTACTAATCCAGCAACAATACTACTGTGCCTCCACCTCCCCATTACTTCTAATATATAAGGTGATCAGCTTCATTGGCTTGAAGTTTGTAGGATGCTTTCATGACAATTTACTGGAGCAATATGCTGTGGAACTAATTAGGGATAAAGCTATTTTAGATCAAGCATTTTACAATGAGGTAAAGTTAATTAGTAATGCCATAGTAAAAGATCCACTGGGAAGCAGTGATTATAATAAAACTGAATTCCACGTTAAGTTTGAAAACAATATACTCCAATCATAAACATGGGCCGGAATTTTCTGACCTATCACTCCGGCGGGATCTTGCCGTCCTGCCAGCATTGCACACCTGCCGCGGGTTCCCTGGCAGCAAGGGGTGTATTCAATGGGAAACCCACTGTTTGCCAATAGTGGGCTGTCTCCCCACAGCGAAACATGCAGTGGATTGCGCGGGAAATCCCACCTGTGAATCTTAAAACCTAAGTGTGGTAGTATCAGGTATTGCAGTACCCGAGAGGCTGTAGACCATTGGGTAAGCCTAGCAGCTTACCATTGGCTGGTTGGTATGTGGCTCCGCCCTGACAGGGGGGGTATAAGAACAGGTGCCAATCCAGCAGCCCTCATTCTGTACCGAAGCTGCTGGGGAACAGATCTAGTCTATTAAAGCCTTCAGTTATGATACAACCTCGTCTTTGAGTTTAATTGATCGTGCATCACTAAGCAAAGCCAATTACAGAGGTATGAGGCAAGAGCTAGCTACGGTTGATTGGGGAAAATAGACTGTAAGATATGGGGGTAAATAAACAGCAGGAAAGATTTAAATAAGCTATTCAAAAGGTTCAGCAAAAATACATTCATTGAGAAACAAACTCAATGAGAATGTTTTATCTATAGCTTATTATGGAGGTTAATGTACTCTTAGATTAAAAGAAGCTTATAACGTTTTTAATAAATAGTAGCAAGTCTGAGGGTTGGGAGTGTTGTAGACTCCCCTATAATGATAACTAAAAATAGTCATAATTGCAATAGAGAAGTAAAAAGACTTTTTTTGATAGTGACTGGCATGTTTTATGGTGAGTGTGCCCGTTTAGAAGCTCAAAAGTGTCTTTAGCCTATATCTGAAAGAGATACCTTAAGTTTTAAAAGCTCATGAAATGATTTAAAAATCAGTCTTTCAAAAGCAGTCAATTTCACCGGTTTCTGATTGACATGATTTAGTTTCCTGTTTGATGCTGCTGTGACCTCATCAGTTTCCCTGCCTTCCTTAGATCTTACGAGTGCTGAATACTCTGCATTTTGGAATATTTACTTCAACAACCAGAATATGGCCTTGTGTCGAACAAGAAAATGACTCCATTGCAGCTGCATAAAATGTTTTTTCTGGGTCCCTCTCAATTTTGCTGAACGAAAAGGTAGATTTTTAATGGGAGATGAATATCTCTCCCTTGCAATGCTATTGTTATGAACTTCTTTCATCTGTTGTGTTTGGTCTTCTGTACCTTGCAAAGGAATCTATCAAACATCTTGACTTGTCCAAACCAGGATCTTTATTGAGTATCGTGTGGTAAGATATCAATTTGTTACAGAGCACGTTATCATGGAGTCTCCTTAATACTCCTCTGGAACTACGTCTAGCACCGACCATTCACCTGTATGTCTTACTACTATCTGCAACCCTCCCTAGATGGCCGGACGTGTCTCCACTGAAAAGGGAGTCCCTGGTCACCTGACCACAGTCTTAAGGCCGCATGGTGTGTCTGCACCGCCAACTGCTGGTTGGAGGTTGCACACCTTCCATCTGTGATATTACTTACAGGCATATCACCACATCATCCAAATGCAAAAAACTGTCCATTGTTTTCAAACCTTTAATTTTGTAACATTTGCCCTTGTGAAACAACTGGATTTTTGAAAGCAATCCAGATAATCTGTATTACTCTGAATGTAATTGTTTTGAATCCTTTATTGACTGATTGCATTGCGTGCAATGTTCATGTGCCCAACATGCTGATTCTAAAAGAATTTTTAATTAATAAATAAGCGGTTGACAATCAGTGGGCTGGTTTGATCACACGGTCTCTTTGGTTCGTTTACTCTATTTAGAAGTGAAGGTTTCTAGAAGTAACTAACCAGTAAGCCATAAAATATAGCAGTGAATTATGCTTGCGCTTTTGTGATGAAGTCAAATTATAATTTTATAATTTGGGATGCGCTCGGGTTGGAAAGATAGAACTCAGGTAATTCGGTCAGTGACTTTTTTAAAACTCTAACTAATATCGTCTGAAGCAAATATATAATCTACATACGTATTGCATGCCATGATTGTGAATTAGTTGGAGTAATTTTCCCCTTAGACAATAGACATGCTACCTGATTCCTGATTGAAATGTTTTGTTGAGGGACGTCAGGTAATAGATTCTTCGCCTACCTCCTCAACAGTAAGAGAGAAGCGGCAGCGTGCTGCATCCAGGGTAAACCAATGTGGTAAAGGCAGCTTCAGACGGGTGCTCCATATTTGCTTATCCAGAGGACCTAATGTTTGTTGGATGTTTTGGCTGCAGAGTCCTCTGGATGGATACACCAACTTGTATTTCTGGTGTAGGATGCATATAGGCATATCCCCTGCCAACCTGGATGCTTTCGTTGAAGAAAATCAATCATCAATTTCTTGTAGCCTTTGTGCATTGGTGCAGTTTGTACATGAGTATAATTTTTTTTCCCATGGAAAAAATGCTTTGACACGAACTTCATGTTTAAACTAAGGTCAGTTTTCTCATCTATCCTCATGCACTGCAAACCATTGTGTACAGTGGGTATACAGCAGAATCAAGCCAGTCCAGGGGCATACAAATAGAAACCTCAAAAGTTTTGTTGCCAGATGTTAACAGCAACCAGCTGTGGCCTGTCATTTATACATGACATGTATAGTGTATGCTAGTATTTTATGTGGCATATGGCAGTTTACACAAGTTAATGAACAACCTTAGAGCCAACATCAAACATTTTGTTTAGCCATCATTTACAGAGTGTGTGTAAATCACAGATATAATTCATAATGGTTTTCTGGGGAAAGCCGCACCTGAAACTAACTGAACATTAGTGTTACTTCTTTGTTAAGAGGAAAAATAATGTTTTCTTCAGCAGAGAATGGATATGCCTTGCAATCATTTGTACTTAATTTGCATAAAGAGAAACTTAGTTAAGCACAGTTAATTATATACATGTAGCACAAGGGATTTTGTTTGGCTAATTGTGATAATGATTCACTTGAAAGAAGTGCCTTATGTTGGCAATTTATTCAAATCCGTAAAGTAATTGGTGTAGTGGGTATGTTTAGATGACACTGAGGTCATTTGTGAGAATGGTCTCTTGAGTATGTTCGGCAAGTGTTGCTAATCAGACGAGATGAATAAAATATAAACTCAATAATGGTGATGTTCAACTGGGAATGGAGATGGAGCAGGTAGAACATGTAAAACTGGTGTAAGCTCTTCAAGCAGGTATAGTTTTGTGATTTGCAGTAAATGCACACATCTATTCTTTAGTATCATAAATCCTCTACTGATTGTTAGATTATTGCTGTTTCCCTGACCCAAAGGTAATCTTAATGCACATCGGCACATGTTGTGCTGTGCAGAGCTCAGTCGTTAATGGAACCTTCATGATATGGACATTTGCTGAGATAATAATAAATCTCCTGTACATCCTTCAACTTTGTTCGGAACTCCCCAACAAAACCTGGCCCAGTTCTTATTTAGTAGCTTTAATTTGATGGGTTGAATCGACGGCAGGCACTATAATTTTGACTGCTAAACGCAAAATTAAAGACTGGGTGAAGTGGGTGAGTGGATCCCTATTCATCTTTTTCTGTGCCGATCATATTTTAACTAATTTTCCTAAAAGCAGTTGTCACATAATAACAATAACTTGCATTTATCTAATACCATCCATGTAAATAAACATTGTAAAATACTTCACTTTGGAAATAGAGCAAGGGGCCAAGCAATGAAAGGAATGATCAGGAATGGTGACTAGAAACATGGAGTTTAAGTATGAAGTTTTGAGAAGGCTTTTTAAGGAAAAATGAGAAGTGGACAGGTGCAGGGATTGAGGCGGGAGTTTAAAATAGAGGAGAAATGGTGGAACTGGCCTCTATCTCTAATGGTCGGCCTAAGGAAGCAAGGCTTGCAGCTGATGTGGGAAAGGTCACTTAGAGGACCAAAGGGTGTGGATGGTGTGGGAGTATAAGATTGGATGAGATTGCAGAGAGAAGCGAGGCATGGCTGCAAAGGGATTTGAAGGGAGCCAAATTGTTCTGTAGTAATGTGAGTGATGGGTGAGTGGGACAAGTTGAAGTTTGAGAATGAAAGCACCAGAATGGAGGACGTTGGAATCAGTGAGTCAAATGGTAACATCAGTATGAAGGAAAGGCATTTGCCTACTGTATAGAACCTTAGTTCGGCCACACTTGGAATGTAGCTTTCAATTCTGGTCCCAACTCTAGCAGAAGAATGTGGAGGCTTTGGAGAGGTTTACCAGGATGTTGCCTAGTATGGAGGGCATTAGCTATGAGGAGAGGTTGGATAAACTCAGTTTGTTCTCACTGGAAAAATGGAGGTTGAGGGGCGACCTGACAGAAGTCTACAAAATTATGAGGAGCATATACAGAGCAGATAGTCAGAAGCTTTTTCCCAGGGTGAACATAGGTTTAAGGTGTGAGGGGCAAAGTTTAGAGGAGATATATGAGGGAAGTTTTTTTACAAAGAGGGTATTGGGTGCCTCAATCTCGCTGCCGGATGGAATCAGATACGATAGTATTGTTTAAGGAGGGTCTTGACAAATACATGAATAGGATGGGAATCAAGGGATACGGGACCTGGAAGTGTAAAATGTTTTAGGTGAGACCGGGAACATAGTCGGCGCAGGCTTGGAGGAACAAAGCACCTGAGCCTATGCTGTATTTTTCTTTGTTCTTTGTTCACTGTAGTGTATTATGTTGGATTGTTTTAGCTTCTTTTTGAAAAGACTCACATGATAGAAAGGATTCTGGTTGTACGAAGCAAATCTCAGCGAGTCACTCAGCCATCAGGAATGAGCTCAGGGTGTCTGGGGACAAAGGAGATTATGCTAGTGGTAACCGCAATGTCTTTGTACCCTCATTGGTGATGAACAAGGTTACAGGTTGTTTGTCAGCCTAAAATGCATGTGGTTAGTACTGTTGCTTCACAGTGCCAGGGTTCCGGGTTCAATTCCCGGCTTGGGTCACTGTCTGTGTGGAGTCTGCACGTTCTCTTCGTGTCTGCGTGGGTTTCCTCCGGGTGCTCCGGTTTCCTCCCACATGTCCCGAAAGATGTGCTGTTAGGTAATTTGGACATTTTTTATTCTCCCTCTGTGTACACAAACAGGCGCCGGAGTGTAGCGACTGGTAGGTTTTCACAGTGACTCAATTGCAGTGTTAATGTAAACCTACTTGTGACAATAATTAAGATTATTATTATTACAACCAAAAATCAGATTTGTGGCCAAAATAGATTCAAAGAAAAGATCTGGTTGGGGCAGGGAACAGAACAACAAGTATGCCGAGCAGAAAAAATGGAAAGAATGGATGGGGGTGTTAGACAAAGTGAAAGTGAGGCAAATTCCTGAATCAGAGATTTGACGAAAATGGTAAACAATTGACAGCAAATGGAATGGGACAAGCCAGAAGCCAGGTCAGTATAGGAATAGGCAATTCTGTGAAAGGTGGAACAAGAATTGAGGAAAAGTTTTAATTTCCACTGAATGGAAACAGTTGACTTCCAGTTTCATGAAGGTGAGAAAAAAGACTAAGGAATAGAATTGAGGAGAGTGGAGAAAAATGAAAAGCACAGAACCACTGTAGTGCAACTCTTGGTGTGATCTGTTGGCATAAGATGCATGGGATCAGGATAATGGCGTAACTCTCTGTAAATTTATCACAGGTGGAATTTTATGGCAGTGTCACGGCAGGGGTGGGACAGTAAAGTGCAGCTAGCCTTTCAAAATTCCTTTGTCTTCGCCGGGACCATAAAATCTCACTGGCGTGAAATTTTGCCCCACTAAAAAAAATCACAAAATATTTACTCTGCATGATCATGTGTTACCACATAATTTGCGAAACATTCCAAAGCTCGTCATTATGAATTACTTAATGTTGCAAACAGGATCCCATTAAATTATTTAACAAAGGGGAGAAATGTAACACAACACATCAAGAAACATCCATCCTCGCCTCCAGCCAACAATATTAAATTACCTCTCTTGTGACTTTTCACTATTTTTGACCTTGTGTTCCCTCAGGTTATGCTCCATTCTCAACCTGAGATGCAGCTAGACGTCATGTTCTATTACCTCTCTCAGTACTCCTCTGTGATTTGCCAGGAGGCACATGACTGGTCCATGTGACTGATATTGTAATGTACCCGCTGAGAGCTTTTGTTCAGCTTTTGAATGTAGCTGCTCTGAACGCATCTCCCTCACAAAGTTCTGTCAAATCTTGACCCTGTTTGGACCCCGCCAGAAACTTTGTGGTTTCAGTAACAAAAGAAAACAAGCAGATAAATTTGGGGCCTGTGATGCGTTTTCTAAAAATAGCCCATTTGTTAATTTGCTTGTTTTTTTTAATGGAGTAGTAGGTTATTCATATTATATATTATATTGATGTTGCCTCATTTAATGTTTAGATCTTACCTAAAATTTGGTTTTGTTTTAGTATAAGAGAATATTGTTTTCAGATCTCAGTTAATTTGAACTTGGTTAGCACAGCTTTAAAAACATAAGAGTAAATAACTCTCCGTTCTCTAATGTACAATGATTTGCATAATTATAAAGGTGGTTTTGGGGATGACACCACATGTTGGAAAAGAAAATTCTGTGTAAGTAAAATTTAAAGAGTTAGTGGCAATGAATGAGGAGTGTCACTTGTGAGAGATGCTTCAGGAGAACAAGGGAGCCTTAATAAGCTCCACCAATCAGCAGCTAAATCAAAGAGGGATTATAAATGCAGGGCAAGGTGAAGTAAAGCTGACCCCTAGGTGCAAGCATGAGACTGTGCAGACCAGCTCAAAATCAAAATTTTGCTGCACCAATGTCACTGATCAGCACCACAACACATCTGCAAGAAAATGCAACCAAGTTTCAGGCCAAAGCTCAATGATACTGACCCATACATGAGGAATCACTATGCTGCAAATTTATTACAGGGGCCTTCAGAACTTGGCATTTGCCCATTGTCTGACCCATACTCATGATACCAGGATACCATAGCCATTACCAGATATGTTTGCCAAGACCTACAGGAATGATGGATGTCATTTTTGCAGGCATGGCCAAAATGCAGTGCTGCCTCCTGATAACCCTGGCATGCTTTCTTTCAAAATCTATCAATGCATATGTGCCGCATGCGGCAATTGGAGTGGGGTGCAAGAGGCTGCCAGCAGAATAGTTAGTCTGGACTTCTTGGGCGAGATTCTCCGACCCCCTGCCGGGTCGGAGAATCGCCGGGGAAGCGGCATGAATCCCGCCCCCGCCGGCCGCCAAATTCTCCGGCACCGAAAATTCGGCGGGGTCGGGAATCGCCTCCCGCCGGTCGGCGGCCCCCCCCCTGGCAATTTTCCGGCCCGCGATGGGCCGAAGTCCCGCTGCTGTCATGTCAATCTCGCCGGTGTGAATCAAACCACCTACCTTCCCGGCGGGACTGGCGGCGTGGGCGGGCTCCGGGGTCCTGGGGGGGCGCGGGGCGATCTGGCCCTGGGGGCTGCCCCCACGGTGCCTGGCACGCGATCGGGGCCCACCGGGCCTATGCCGTGGGGGCACTCTTTTCCTTCTGCCTCGGCCGCAGCCTCTGCGATGGCCGATGCGAAAGTGACCCCCCCCCGCGCATGCGCGTGGATGACATCAGCAGCCACTGACGCTCCCACGCATGTGCGGACGTCCGCCGCCCGGCGCAGTCCCTTCGGCCTCGGCTGACGTGGCGCCAAAGGCCTTTCCCGCAGGCAGGCGTCGCGCCAACCACTCCAGCGCGGGCCTAGCCCCTCAAGGTGAAGGCTTGGCCCCTAAAGGTGCGGAGAAATCTGCACCTTTAGGGCGGCCCGACGCTGGAGTGGTTCCCGCCACTCCATCCCGCCGGGTCCCCCGCCCCACCGGGTAGGGGCGAATCCCTGCCCAAATCGCAAAATGTTCCCAACAGGGTCAACTGCCTTGGAATGAGGGGCATCCCTGATGCGATATGCAACCTCTCCTTGCAGATGCAGGTTTAAATATTCATTGAAACATAGAACCTACAACAATAGCGGACTGTTTCAGTAGTACCTTGAACAGTTAAGTTAGATTATGTATTTAGTTGGAGTGGGCATTGAAGGTAAAGACAGTTCTGTGAACCGAGAAATAGTCAGCAGTTGTTGCCTTTAGGAGGAGAATTTTGACAAACCTGTTAGCATCACAGAAATCTGGACCTCCACAATTATGTTGAGCCAATGGATGCTGCTTATAACTTACAATTTTTAAAAAAATGATGAATCACTTGCAATGCTTATGGCTCAAAATGCTTATGACAAAACTATTTGCTCTTTGCAGAGTAGTCTTCCTGTTAAAGGAGAACATGCTAAAGCTACTCAGTGACGTATGTGGAGAGAGAAACAGCGTTAATGAGTGGAATTCTCCCATGCCCCCTGCCGGCGGGTTCGATGGGGGCCGGGGCAATAACATTTGGCAGGCAGTCCAAAAATGAGCTTTATGCTGGCAAGAATTCCCCGTGGGATCTTCCACTGGTACCCTATATGGTGAATCAGGAAACCCCCTGGTGGCTGGCATGAAACTAATTTGCATCCTGCTAATGAGATGCAAATGAAGGCCTGGCTGGTCCCAGACCCCATACCCAATTTTACTGCTGTCTTTGGAACTCTGATGACATGAGCAAATTAGGATACTGAGTTCAAACTAACCCGTAGTGGGACAGGCTCAGCAATATTATTAATGGTGAACTTTGGGCTGACTGTATAATGAAGGATGGTGGCTGGGAGGTGGATGCTGCTGAATCATCGGGCAGGCAGCTTCAGAGCCTCAGCAGCTTCACTTGGAGAGATGGGCACTGCTGAAGCAGCGAAGTAAACATGGGTGCCTTCAACTGGAGGTGCCCTCAGAAGGGTGACATTAATTAAATCTCCTTTTTTGGCTAAGCAGACAGGCCCCCGTGAATAGAAGGGGAATCCCTCCAGATGGCCCATTAGAGCCACAGCGGTGGCCTTTCCTGCCCTTGGCTCCCTCTTGGGACATGGGGCCTCCAGTTTCAATGCCCCTTACAGCTGCAGGAAGGCCATCTCCATGAAGCTGGTGGCCTCCCCATGTGACGGGGGCCTGCTCCGCTACTGCAAAATTCCAATGGGCTGGGAAAATCCCCTTCAATTGGGCCTTTAATTATTGAACTTGGCTGTCCGCTTTGGTGTGGTGGGCAGTTGATCTGGCTCCCAGTCCACCATTGCAAAGCTACCCCATCAGAGGGAATGTGTCAGGCAGCCATCCGGCCCCACACCCCTGCCCCACCCGCTCCCAGCCTGGCACCTTGAGACCTGTTGAATTAGGCCTACCAACTCTGTTGGAAGGCCTAATTCTGTTGGTAGGCCTAACTACCTGATCTGTCAAGTGTTTCCAACAATTTCAGTTTTTATTTCAGATTTACAGCATCCCCAATATTTTCCATTTATATAACATATTTTAAACTTGGTTAGAAATGCAGAATCTTATAAACAATAAAGTAGGAAATTAACTTAGAGTTGCAAAGGATCGATCCATTATTCTGAGTCTCCAACTGGAAAATAAGCTTTCTAATTTCCTGCTAGAACCTCAAACAAAGGAAGTTGAAATGCCAAGTGAAATTTAGGGCACGATTTAATGGAAAAGCTTCGAAGTGTGATAGCAAGCAGAAGCTGCCACAAGCTTCCCAACGCTTGGCCCAGCGAAGCCACCATAACTATAAAACGTTAATTAGACCACTTAACGAGCCCCCATGGGCTTCACGCCGCAAATGACTTTCCCAATGTCTGATTTGTTGGGACCGCGCTTGCCACCCCTGTTAACAAGGGATAACAGTACTTAAACAGCTCCTGCACAACTAACTGCACACAGCTCGCAGTCATGCCACCGGGGAGACCAGCCCCATGATTTGGGGATGCCCACTTGGCCAGACTGTTGGGCCCGGGCCTATTCCCGAGGGTCTCGGAGGATCAGCTGCAAGGTCGCCAGGGTTGCCTAGAAGGAAGTGGCAGTGGCCGTCAGCTTGTGGGGACTTGAACCCTGTGCCCCCAGAGGATGCTCGCCAAGGGCATTGAAGGCCACGGAACGCAGCAGGTTTCCTCCACCTCCGCTGTGCATCCTTGGGACACACCTAGGTGCAGCGGTAGAACATGGAAAGCTCAGCAGGTCGAGGATCGCTGAGAGTGTCCCACCCCATAGCCTGAGGATCCGGCTGACCATCAGGCCAGGGAGAGACCAAGAGGGGGGGCCGGTGATGGCCCAAGGCATACAGGCGTCGCTAGTCTTTCGAACAGATGACGGAAAGTGTGTGCCGCAGGAGGCTCCGCCTCAACAAGGGGATGATACGGCAGTTGTGCCATGTCCTTACGGACTTGGCACCAAGAGGAGGAGGATACCGGCTACCGGTGGCTGTCAAAGTCACCACAGCCCTGAACGTTTATACCTCAGGATCATTCCAGGGCTTGAGTGGCAACTTATGTGTCACTTCACAAGCTGCAGCCCACAAGTGCATCCGTGTAGTAATGGATGCCCTGTTTGTCAAGGCAGCTAACTGTGTAAACATTGACCAGGGCCAGGTCCAACAAGATGCCCGGGCAGCAGGATTTTCCGCCATCTCGGGATGCCAAAGGTCCAGGGGGTAATAGATGTCATGCATGCTGCCTTGCATGCATCGGTGTGTCAGGGAGTGCCCTTCATCAACAGGAAGGGGTTCCACTCCCTGAAAGTTCAACTCATGTGCGGCCACCACCTCTGGATCATGAACTTGTGTGCACACTTCCCAGGCAGTATACACGGCAGCTACATCCTGGACACTTGGAGATCCTTGGCTTCTTCGAGGACCACCCCAGGATGGCCGGTTGGCTCTTGAAGGATAAGGGGGACCCGCTGAGGACCTGGTTAATGACTCCAATACTGAGGCCGGTGACCGATGCGGAGACCTGATACATCAAGGCCCTTGTGACCACCCGGGCTGTCATTGACCAGTGCATGGACTGCTCAAAATGTGGTTCCAATGACTCGTCCAGTCTGGTGGTTTACCACAGTTCACCTCCAAGAGGGTCACCCGCTTTGTGGTGATCTGCTGTGCCCTCCACAACCTGGTACAGCAGCAGGGCAATGTGCTAGAGATGGAGAGGGAGGAACATGTGGCCACCTCTGAGGAGGAGGACGAGGAGGTGCTGGACCAGGAGTGGCTGGAGGATGAGCCAGGTGAACATCCGCAGGACCAGCCGGAGAATGGAGGATAGGTGGCAGTGACCAGAGTCGGGGATGCCCGCAGGACCAGGGAAGCCTTCATTGTCGCCCACTTCGCTTGGATGTGGCTTTGTCCGACATCTTACCCTCCCCTTCCCACCCACTGTCCCACCATGGCAATTACCCCATCCCTAACCAGGTCCACGTCAATGCCCCCCCATCTTACCCATTCCCCCTCTCCATTCCCCGGCACCCAATCTGCCCTCCCCCTCCCCGCCACCACCCTCCCCAACCACCCTGTTCCACTCTCCCAGGTTCTGTGTTACATCACTCCAGGGTGATGGGCCTGTATTGGCACTGACTGCATGCCATTGTCAAAGGCGAGGGGAGGGGGCTTGAGCTGAGCACTGGTGCTCCTCAATCTATGCCATGGTCTGACTCCTGCCTGTCTGCTGAGTGTGCGTTCACACACATCGCCTGTATGTGGTATACCTATGGGCGGGAGGGTGGAGGCGCGGAATCCAGGACCACCATGCCAGGGGTTCCGGGGGCTGAGGTAGGGACTTGGAAGTCGGTCTGCATTGTCGAATAACGTGCCAGAGGCTTCACATATCTTGGGCACAACATGTTTCAAAGATGTACATTTGTGATCCCAGCTGCCCCTAGTCCCCGATGGTACTGCCCCCCCCTTCCCCACCCCCCCACTTTCCCTCCACTTCACCCCAGTGCCCTCTCAGTGATCCTCGCCCTGCTCAGCCTTCCATGCTTTACCTCTGTCTCGAGGTGTATCCCTATGGATGCAAATTAGAGGTGGAGGCAGCCAGCTGCTAACCTAATCCCGTAGCCTTTGATGCGTCTGGCGGGCATCCTCGGGGGGCCCTGGGGCTAGAGGGCGTTGGCCCACGTGCCAGCGGCACATGCCTCGCCATGTTACGCTGTTCCAGAGGCTGATTCCGAGATGTGCCATTGTCAGGGAGGAGGAACGCCCTGAGCCACACGCACACAAAGACAAACACTCACACACAGAAGCACTCAAACTCAAACACAGCCACACGCACACAATAACACCCACCCGGGGGGAGCTTGCGGCTATCGTCACCACCCCTTAGGGAGGCTCCGGAGGGCGGCATGTGGCTGTGATTTGCACTGGGACTACAGCGCTGAGGTACTGGGTTCGCATCCCGGCCCTGCATCACTGTCCATGTGGAGTTTGCACATTCTCCCCATATCTGCGTGCGTTTCACCCCTTGATGCACTATCAACTACGACGAGATGAGAGTAGAATGTAATCGAGGCTTTATTACACAGAGATGTGTGGCCTCCTACAGCAGCTTACGAAATGGCTGTAGGGGTCCTGAGGTGGGTAAGATGGTGGCGCCCACAGGCCGCACGTGTCCTGGGGCAGGCAAGATGGCGGCGGCCACGGGCCGCACGTGTTGTGAGTGGAGCAAGATGCAGGTGCCCACGGGCTGCACGTGGTCTGAGGAGAGGAAGATGGCGGCGCCCACTGGCCGCACGTGGGGGGTTCCAGGACAATAGTGGCGATTGAGCGGGCCTGGCACACTGCAGCAAAATCTACCTTCTTGCCACAGGCCTTGCAGAGGGCGCTCCGCGCCGGGCAGCACTGCCGGGGTTTTTAAATCTCCCCACAGAAGTAGCACTTGGGTCCCCCGGGGTTGGTTGGTGGCCGCGCGGCACAGGCGTGGGGTTGGCTGAGGGCGGTCGCTGATGGGGCCCACGATGGGGTGGCTGCTGGCGGGGTCCACGATGCCCAGGGGGGGTGGGCCGTGCGGTCGGGAGCATAAGCCTGTACATTGTGTGAGGTGACCGTGAGCGAGTGCGCTCGTTTTTTGGTCGCCGTGAGGTGAAGCGTGGCCCCTTCTACGAAGTGCTGGCGGATGTAGTCAGACCCTATGCCCGTAACGAACACGTCTCATTAGCAGGTTTGAATGTTCAGTGGCCGAAATGGCCTGGCAGTCATAGTCCCTCACCAGGGCGAGCAGGGCATGCCAGAAATCTTCCACAGACTCACCGGGTAGTTGGTGTTGCGTGGATCAGAGGTGACTGGCATAGATTATGTTGGTCTGCTGAGCATAATTCTCCTTCAGTAGCGCCATGGCCTCTGCGTAGGTAGGCGCGTACTGGATGAGGGGAAAAACGTTGGAGCTCAGCCGCGTGTACAGAAACTGGAGCTTCTGTGCTTCTGAGATTGGGTCTGGCACAGACCCGATGTATGCTTCAAAGCAAGCCAACCAATGTTGGAAGTCCTTTTTGGCGTTGTCTGCTTGAGAATGCAACTGCAGGCGATCCGGCTTGATGCGGAGTTCCATCTCTGAAAAATCTCTGTGTAATAAATTGATGCACCATCAATTACGACGAGATGAGAGTAGAATGTAATCGAGGCTTTATTACACAGAGATGTGTGGCCTCCTACAGCAGCTTACAAAATGGCTGCTGTTTGGAGAGCACACACATTTATACTCTGCCTCCTGGGCGGAGCCAGCAGGCAGGGATCTACCCCCGTACCTGTAGTACAGGGGCCTTACCATGATACCCATATATACAATATAATACAACAGTGGTGTCTACCACTCCCCTACAACCCAATGATGTGCAGGTTAGGTGGATTGGCCACGCTAAATTGCCCCTTAATTGGAAAATAAATAATTGGGTACTTGATATACCCTCAATTATGACACGAGAGAGTGTACTCGTAAAATGAAGGCTTTAATAAATAGAGAACTTCACCAGCCGGGGAGATGAGTGCTCACTGAGCGCCACCCACAGGACGTCACCTTATATCCAAACCCTGGGAGGTGGCCAGAAGGCGGAGTCCCCCAGGGTTCCAAACCCGGTCTTAAAGGGACATTACATGCATAATCTTAAAGGCACATTACCCATTCATCACAGTACTCTAAGTTTAGAAAAAAAAAGGGAGGCTCCGGGTTGTCACCCAGCGTCCCCTCCTCCCAGTCAGTGCCCGTAGAGCCTTGAGGGTCACCTCGGGATGGATGGGCAGCTGGATTGAACTCCAGATGCCCCTGCATCATCTGCCACTGCTAGACCTGGTGGCTCCCCGATGTCTGCACCATGGTGTTGACATCCTCAGCAATGCTCCTCAGTGGCTGGGACATGCTCTGCAGTGCCTCGGCAATGACCACCTGGGAATGGGATATGTCCCCCAGTGACTCAGACATGATGCAGTGGCCCTCAACCATGGCCATCACTGAGGCGGCACGGTGGCGCAGTGGTTAGCACTGATGCCTGAGGATCCGGGTTCAATCCCAACCCCGGGTCATTGTCTGTGTGGAGTTTGCACATTCTCCTGTGTCTGCGTGGGTCTCACCCCCACAACCCAAAGATGTGCAGGTTAGGTGGATTGGCCACGCTAAATTGCCCCTTAATTGGAAAAAAAATAATTGGGTACTCTAAATTAAAAAAAAAGCCATGGCCATCAGTGACTGAGCTACGCCTTGTACACCAGGTGGGGTCGTTGCCAACTCAACCGCGTGGCCCGGCGGAGGTCGTTGATCTTCTTACGGCAATGTGTGCCGATCCTGCTTGTGACGCTCCATGAGCTGACAGCTGCTGCCTCTTCCTCCCAAGCGACACTGGCTGCCCTGTGGCTGACCCTCTGAGTTCCTCGGGGAACAGGGCAACCTGTCTTGACTCGACTGCGTCCAATATTCTGGCCAGGTCGGCCTGCTCAAATCATGCTGGTCTCCTCGGTCGCACAGCTGGGAGCTGTCTGAGATTTGCTCTGCGGGATTGGTTTAAGTGCTGCTCCCCCCCCGGTTAGCAGGGAGCTAGCGGACGCAGTCCCAGCGAATCCACTGGCAGGACAAACATTTGCGGCGTGAAGCCCGTGGGGCCTTGTTAAGTGACCCAATTAACATTTGTTACTGGTGACGGCCTCGCGGGTCAACTGTTGGGAAGCTCGCAGCAGTCCCCACTCGCTATCACACTTTGAAACGTATGCGTTAAATCGTGCCTATTGTGTGACAGTCAAAGGCTTAGCTGTGTTTCAAACTCTGTGAAAATGCTGAACAACACAAATTTTTATTTCAACTGAATGAAATAGAGTGAACCTAGATCCGTAAGGATATGAGCATTTTGAAAGCCCCAGTGACCCATGTCTTTGGTCTAATCTTTGAAACCCTGTAGGCTTTACATCTTGTAATGATAATTGCACAAGTTTCAAGGAACGGTGTCAAAACCAGGCAGATAATCTTACCCTTCAGGCTTTCCAAGCCAATATTTTAGCAAAGACCTAAGATATTTCACATAAGACTAAAATTAATGGGCCAAGCAAAGCAATCAGGTAGGAAGCTAATATTCCACTGAAGCAGAGGAAAGAACCAAATGATTTGGTTGGTTCGGTGTATTTTTAAATCTGACAAAGAAACTCATGGAAGACAGGAATGTACTTAATGCTTTGTGAGGGCCAAAAGTGTCACAGGTTCAGTTCCTAGCAAAAAATAGGGGTGTTTAATGATGTGTTGGGTGCTCTGCTACACAGCCGAACCAACAGGGTTGCGAATGGTACAATTCAGTTTTATTACTAACATTTATTTACAGTGGTAAACTGGTTACTGAGGTTCGATCATAACCCTTGAATCTGTGGACCTATTCCTAACACTATCTTGGAGTGGCACTCAGCACATGGTGGATGTCTGAGTGGCTTGCTGTGAGCTCTGTGCCCTGAGCTGTCTCCTGCTGGAATCTTCGGGAAGTGTTGTGTTCCCTGTTTTATAGTGTGTATGCTCTTGCCTGTGATTGGCTGTGGTGTTGTGTGTGTATTGATTGGTCCGTTGATCTGTCCATCAGTATGTATGTATGTTTGCACCATGATGTTTACCTGAATATCATGACATTTAATATGCTATATCTACTGAAAGCTGAATTTTTGTGTAAATCTGTCAAGTAACATTCTTGATAATTGGCAGGTCAAAATGTTAATTTGCAGGAGACACAAAATAGATTGAGATAATCAACCTATGTGATGAAAACATGACTGATTGTTATGCTATTATAATTGTGATAGAATTACCTAATAGTCTAATGCTATTTGTTTTAATATATATTCAGAATATGTTGAATGATCTATCTGTATCTGCATTTATATTGGCCAATCTGACTCGAAAATTAGCAGTGAGACTACACTAGATTTGACTCCATTTTATCATAAGAAGTGAGTGAGTTTCAAGCATCAATGTTATATTGAGTGGTATTGTGGAAGAAGTATATTTATTGCTTAAATATTTTGAGGTGAATAGTAAAGTTGTAAAGAATTGTTTGCTCTTGGTGGTCTTCATTTATCCATTCATTAATTCTTTCAATGTTCAAGTCTGTTGCTTGAAACTTTCTGTGAAATACTATGTACATTAATGTGGATCTCAATGCATTATATGGTATGCACATATTTTCCAGTAAGCTAACAAGTAATAACGAGGATCCTCTTTCTGTCTGATCTTTGGGTCTCATTGCATTTACCTAGGCTTTGGGCAGACTGGAACGCGCTCTGGCACACTAGATGTAATGTAGGCTTATTGGAGGAGGTATTGATGTTGAACTGAAGTATCTGCATTTTAGAAAAACAAACAAAATGTAGAAGTGATTGGTTATGCTTGGTATGGAAGCCTCTCAGAGCTAAGCAGCTTATACTTGAGAAAAGACTATGGACAGAATCAAGTCCAGGACTGAGGCACTGTGGGTAGAAATTCAAGAAAGTGAATTATTCCTTTAGTATGAGCATTGTTTTTGGAATGACAGTGGCTGTGGAGAGGATTAAGTTGAATCAGGCCTGATCCCTAGGGCTGCTAAAACTGAGAGGACTTGTCTCCGGTGAGGCAGTTGTGTAGTGGTATTGTCACTGAACCAGTAATCCAGAGATCCAGGGTAATGCTCTGGGGGCCTAGGTTTGAATCTCTCCACAGCAGATGGTGAAATTTGAATTCAAAACGTAATCTGGAACTAAAAGTCTAATAAGACCATTGTTGATTATAATTAAAAACCCATCTGATTCCCTTTAGGGAGGGAAATCTACCATCCTTACCTGGTCTGGCCTACATGTTACTCCAGTCCACAGCAGTGTGGTTGATTCTTAAATGCTGTCAGAAATGGCCACACAAGTCACTCAGTTCAAGGTCAATAAATGCTGGCCTAGCCAGCGACCCCCACATCCCATGGATAAATGATTTTAAAAAAATGAATACAGCCAATAATAAATAAAGTACACAAATAAATATCCTTTCTTCTGCACCTGAATTATGATATGCTGGTCTGCATATTCCTATGTATACCTTTTTTTTTCTTCTTTTTTTTTCTGGAGGGGACGGGGGGCTGGAGGGTACGGGGGCTGGAGGGGACGGGGGGGGGGCTAGAGGGGACGGGGGGCTGGAGGGGACGAGGGGCTGGAGGAGACGGGGGGGCTGGAGGGTACGGGGGGCTGGAGGGGACGGGGAGCTGGAGGGGACAGGGGGGCTGGAGGGGATGGGGTCTGGAGGGGATGGGGGGCTGGAGGGAACGGGGGCTGGAGTGGACGGGGGGCTGGAGGGGATGGGGGGAGGGGAGGGGGAGAGGAGGGGGAGGGGTGAGGAGGGGGAGGAGGAGAGGAGGGGGAGATGAAGGGGAGAAGAGGGTGGAGAGGAGGGGGAGAAGGGAGGGGTGAGGGGAGAGGGAGAAGGGAGGGGAGAGAGGGGAAGGGGCGTGGAGGGGGAGGGGGGTGGTGGGGAGGGGGAGTGGAGGGGGGAGAGGAGGGAGGGGGTGGAGGGGGTGGAGGGAGGAGGGGGAGAGAAGGGGGTGGAGGGGGGAGGGAGAGGGAGTGGAGGGGGAGAGGAGGGAGGGGGTGGAGGGAGGAGGGGCAGAGAAGGGGGTGGAGGGGGGAGGGAGAGGGAGTGGAGGGGGTGGAGGGGTGGGGAGGGGGGAGAGGAAGTGGGAGGGGGGGAGGTGAGGGGAGAGGGCTGGAGACGATGGGGGGGGGCTGGAGGCGACGGGGAGGGGGGGGGCTGGAGGCAACGGGGTGGGGGGGCCATGTATACATTTAAAAAAATAAATTTAGAATACCCATTTCATTTTTTCCAATTAAGGGGCAATTTAGCATGGCCAATCCACCTCACGTGCACATCTTTGTGTTGTGGGGGCGAAACACACACAAATACGGGGAGAATGTGTAAACTCCACACGGACAGTGACCCAGTGCTGGGATCGAACCTGGGACCTTGGCGCCGCGAGGCAGCTGTGCTAACTACTGCACCACGATTCTGTGCAATTCCTATGTATACCTGACCTTATTGTTACAATAGATGTCAAAAAAAATCAATGACGCATTTCATTCCACAGCCCTGACATTCTTCATGTGTAAAATCGGGGGCCATGCCAGGGTCATTCCTGTGTCTCGCCCACCTGCCTGCTTCACTCCTGCTGCAATTTTACCAGTGGTGTGAGGGTATCAGGAGGCTACTAGATGCTCACCTTAAGGGCCTTAAGTGCTCTTCAGAGGAATCCCTCCAAGCTAGCCCCCTTCCCATTTGTCCTCCCTTGTCAGCCTGATCCTAGTGAGACCCCAGACTTAATGTCCAGCTCCATTGTGACATGCCTCATGCTTCCCTCAGGGACAGCTGCAGTCCCATTGGTGGCCACTGATGGGACTTCCTTCCCATGGGAGTGGAAGGCCCACCGAAAGCAAATAAATGGCCCCATGGCCATTAAATGGTTGTGGAGTGAGAATGTGCAGAGAAAATGTATCAACGATTATTAAAAGTGAACATCGACAGACAAGCCTTGAGGCTAAGGCTAGACCCTGATGTTTATGCCAAAGTTTTGGGGTGGGGGGGAGGCTGGCTAATGTTGCTATTTATAATTTAAGAAGCATCTTGACGGTCTAGGGGAAAAAGCATTTTTCCAGCAAATTAGCACTTTTGCCCAAATTATTCTCCTTCTCCTGCCAGCTGCAGATATTTAAATACAGAAGTGAAGACCTCTTTGTAGTAATCTGCTCATACATTTTGGAATAACCTATCCATCACAATGTTTTCACTTTAATATGATTTAATACTGCATATAGGGCAGTAAACTCTGAGCATCATGTTTAGCTTTGACAAATGCAACTTATTATCAGGCCTTAGCCTAAGTAATATTCTCACTGAACCTCTTTTCAAATTGATGAGTAAAGACAGAACACCGATTTAAATTAGAATAATTTTTAATATTTAAACTAGAGAAGTGCTGCATGAAAATAATTTTTTTACTGAAGCCTTTAATAAAACTGGTATGGACTTCCGGTTGCGGCTAAGTCGCACATTCGGCGGCTCCTGCAAAAACTGACTTTTGGGCTCTTTTCAGGGCCCCCAACGGCACTTTTTCGACGTTTCCCGGTGTGGGAAGGAGTCTATAACAATTCCCCGTCAGTATATGGCTTCAACTAGGAGCGGGGCGACAAAAAAGGTGGTGGTGGACCCGAAGAAGGTGCGAGGGAAGAAGGACAAAATGGCGGCGGGCGGAGACCAGGCAGCGTGGATGCAGTGGGCGGAGGAGCAGCAGGAGGGTATCCAGCGCTGTTTCAGAGAGATTAAAACGGACCTGCTAGAGCCGATGAAGGCTTCTATTGATAAGCTGCTGGAGACACAGACGGCCCAGGGGGTGGCGATCCGCGAGGCTCGACAAAAGATCTCTGACAATGAGGACGAGATCTTAGGCCTGGTGGTAAAGGTGGAGGCGCACGAGGCGCTCCACAAGAAATGGCAGGAGCGGTTCGAGGAGATGGAGAATCGGTCGAGGCGAAAGTATCTGTGGATTCTGGGCCTCCCGGAGGGGCTGGAGGGGCCGGACGTGGGCGCCTATGTGGTCACCATGTTGAACTCGCTGGTGGGAGCGGGGTCCTTCCAGGGGCCCCTGGAGCTGGAAGGGGCCCATAGAGTGTTGGCGAGGAGGCCCAAGGCTAACGAGCCTCCGCGGGCGGTGCTGGTGTGGTTCCATCGGTTCGTCGATCGGGAGTGTGTGCTCAGCTGGGCCAAGAAGGAGAGGAGCAGCAGGTGGGAGAACGCGGAGGTTCGGATATACCAGGACTGGAGTGCGGAGATGGCGAAGAGGAGGGCCATGTACAATCGAGCAAAGGCGGTGCTGCACAGGAAGGGGGTGAAGTTTGGCATGTTGCAGCCGGCGCGACTGTGGGTTACCGACAAGGACCGGCACCATTATTTTGAGTCTCCGGAGGAGGCGTGGGCCTTTGTTCAGGCCCAGAAGTTGGACACATATTGAGAGTCGGGGTGGGCGATTCGGGACTGCGGTTGATATGTTATGTTTATTTTTGTTACTGGGGAGGAGCCTTTGTATTACTCCGGGTTTCTTTTTCTCTGTGTTTTTCTCTTTCGGGTCGGTGAGGGTGGCTGGGGCGGGTTGGCCACTGTTTTGGTTGGGTTGGTCGGGGGGGCTCTTGGAGGGGGGTAGGTAAACGGAACAGGGGGGGGTGGACGGCGGTGAGATGGGGCCCCGCGGGGGAGGGGGAGGCCCGAGTCAGGGGTGAGGGGACCGGGCCTGTAAAAGGAGCTGCGTCAGAGGTGGCGGGGCCTGGTAGGTGGAAAGTGCGGGTGTTTTCCTGCGCTGAAGACTGGAGAGGGTGGGGCCAGGGCGGGGTAGCGAGGGTTGTTTCCCGCGCTTAGAAAGGAAGGGGGAGGGGGCGACCCTATTGATGGGGATGGGAGAGGCGGGTGTGCCACACAATGGGAGGAGTCGAAGGAGAGGTGGGAGTGGCCGGTGCCAGCAGGAGTCAGCTGACTTGCGGAAGTGCAATGGGGGGAGTAAATCAGCTAGGATGGGTCCTAGCCTGGGGGGGGGGGGGGGGGGGGGTGGTGGTGGATGGGGGGTTGGGTCGGGGGGAATCGAGTTGCTGCTGCTATGGTCAAGGAGGAGCTGGAGCGAGTGGGAAGGGGGGTCGAGACGGGGGGGTGCCGCTGTGGGGAACGGGCCGGGTGTGGGGTGCGGGCGCGTGGCTGGCCAAGGAGGGATCATGGCTAGTCGGCGGGGGAGGGGAGCGGGTAGCCCCCTGATCCGGCTGATAACCTGGAATGTAAGGGGACTGAATGGGCCGGTTAAGCGGGCCCGTGTGTTCGCGCACCTGAAGGGGCTCAAGGCGGATGTGGTTATGCTCCAGGAGACACACCTGAAGGTGGCAGACCAGGTAAGATTGAGGAAAGGGTGGGTAGGTCAGGTGTTTCACTCGGGGCTGGATGCCAAAAATCGAGGGGTGGCGATCTTGGTGGGAAAGAAGGTGTCATTCGAGGCGTCGAGCATTGTGGCAGATAATGGCGGTAGGTACATAATGGTAAGTGGTAAGTTGCAGGGAGAGAGGGTGGTACTGGTCAATGTGTATGCTCCGAACTGGGACGATGCGGGTTTTATGCGGCGCATGTTGGGTCGGATCCCAGACTTGGAAGTCGGGGGGCCTGATAATGGGGGGAGACTTTAACACGGCACTGGATCGCTCCAGGTCTAGGACGGGTAGGAAGCAGGCGGCGGCTAGAGTGCTGAGGGGGTTTATGGACCAGATGAGAGGGGTGGACCCTTGGAGATTTGCAAGGCCGGGGGCTAGGAAATTTTCATTCTTCTCACATGTCCGTAAGGCTTATTCCCGAATCGACTTTTTCATTTTGAGTAGGGCACTAATAGCGAGAGTAGAGGATACTGAGTATTCGGCAATAACCATTTCGGACCATGCCCCGCATTGGGTGGACTTGGAGATGGGGGAGGAGAGGGACCAGCGCCCGCTGTGGCACTTGGAGGTGGGGCTGCTGGCGGACGAGGAGGTGAGCGAGCGGGTCCGAGGAAGTATAGAGAGGTACTTGGAGACCAACGACAACGGGGAGGTCCGAGTGGGGATGGTATGGGAGGCACTGAAGGCGGTGGTGAGGGGAGAGCTGATCTCCATTAGGGCCCACAAGGAGCGGAGGGAGCGGGGGGAGAGGGAGAGGCTGGTGGGGGAGATGGTGAGGGTAGACAGGAGGTATGCGGAGGAGCCCGAGGAAGGATTGTTGAGGAAGAGGTCTAGCCTCCAGGCCGAATTCGACCTGGTGACCACCAGGAGGGCAGAGGTGCAGTGGAGGAAGGCCCAGGGGGCGATTTACGAGTATTGGGAAAAGGCAAGCCGGGGTTTAGGACTGGCATTTAAACATCCAGGGATTCACAACCTATCGAAAAGACAGAGAGGTGGGCAAAGGGGGCGGGGTTGCCTTGTTAATTAGGAATGAAATTAAATCAATAGCACTAAACGACATGGGATCAGATGATGTGGAGTCTGTGTGGGTAGAGTTGAGGAACCACAAAGGCAAAAAAAACATAATGGGAGTTATGTACAGGCCTCCTAACAGTGGTCAGGACCAGGGGCACAAAATGCACCACAAAATAGAAAGTGCATGTCAGAAAGGCAAGGTCACAGTGATCATGGGGGACTTCAATATGCAGGTGGACTGGGTAAATAATGCTGCCAGTGGACCCAAGGAAAGGGAATTCATTGAATGTTTACAGGAGGGCTTTTTGGAACAGCTTGTGATGGAACACACGAGGGAACAGGCCATTCTGGACTTAGTGTTATGTAATGAGCCAGACTTGATTAAAGATCTTAAAGTAAGGGAACATAGAACATAGAACATAGAACGATACAGCGCAGTACAGGCCCTTCGGCCCACGATGTTGCACCGAAACAAAAGCCATCTAACCTACACTATGCCATTATCATCCATATGTTTATCCAATAAACTTTTAAATGCCCTCAATGTTGGCGAGTTCACTACTGTAGCAGGTAGGGCATTCCACGGCCTCACTACTCTTTGCGTAAAGAACCTACATCTGACCTCTGTCCTATATCTATTACCCCTCAGTTTAAAGCTATGTCCCCCTCGTGCCAGCCATTTCCATCCGCGGGAGAAGGCTCTCACTGTCCACCCTATCCAACCCCCTGATCATTTTGTATGCCTCTATTAAGTCTCCTCTTAACCTTCTTCTCTCCAACGAAAACAACCTCAAGTCCATCAGCCTTTCCTCATAAGATTTTCCCTCCATACCAGGCAACATCCTGGTAAATCTCCTCTGCACCCGCTCCAAAGCCTCCACGTCCTTCCTATAATGCGGTGACCAGAACTGTACGCAATACTCCAAATGCGGCCGTACCAGAGTTCTGTACAGCTGCAACATGACCTCCTGACTCCGGAACTCAATCCCTCTACCAATAAAGGCCAACACTCCATAGGCCTTCTTCACAACCCTATCAACCTGGGTGGCAACTTTCAGGGATCTATGTACATGGACACCTAGATCCCTCTGCTCATCCACACTTCCAAGAACTTTACCATTAGCCAAATATTCCGCATTCCTGTTATTCCTTCCAAAGTGAATCACCTCACACTTCTCTACATTAAACTCCATTTGCCACCTCTCAGCCCAGCTCTGCAGCTTATCTATATCCCTCTGTAACCTGCTACATCCTTCCACACTATCGACAACACCACCAAATTTAGTATCGTCTGCAAATTTACTCACCCACCCTTCTGCGCCTTCCTCTAGGTCATTGATAAAAATGACAAACAGCAACGGCCCCAGAACAGATCCTTGTGGTACTCCACTTGTAACTGAACTCCATTCTGAACATTTCCCATCAACCACCACCCTCTGTCTTCTTTCAGCTAGCCAATTTCTGATCCACATCTTTAAATCACCCTCAATCCCCAGCCTCCGTATTTTCTGCAATAGCCTACCGTGGGGAACCTTATCAAACGCTTTGCTGAAATCCATATACACCACATCAACTACTCTACCCTCGTCTACCTGTTCAGTCACCTTCTCAAAGAACTCAATAAGGTTTGTGAGGCATGATCTACCCTTCACAAAGCCATGCTGACTATCCCTGATCATATTATTCCTATCTAGATGATTATAAATCTTGTCTCTTATAATCCCCTCCAAGACTTTACCCACTACAGACGTGAGGCTCACCGGTCTACAGTTGCCGGGGTTGTCTCTGCTCCCCTTTTTGAACAAAGGGACCACATTTGCTATCCTCCAGTCCTCTGGCACTATTCCTGTAGCCAATGATGACCTAAAGATCAAAGCCAAAGGTCCAGCAATCTCTTCCCTGGCCTCCCAGAGAATCCTAGGATAAATCCCATCAGGACCTTCTGGGAGGTGAGTAGTGTATTTAAAAACCTTACCTTTACAGGAGCAGCCCTTTGGATTTCGGCGGCAGCGGTGCGCAGGGGCCTTCTGGGAGGTGAGTAGTGTATTTAAAAACCTTACCTTTACAGGAGCAGCCCTTTGGATTTCGGCGGCAGCGGTGCGCAGGGGCCTTCTGGGAGGTGAGTAGTGTATTTAAAAACCTTACCTTTACAGGAGCAGCCCTTTGGATTTCGGCGGCAGCGGTGCGCAGGGGCCTTCTTGGAGGTGAGTAGTGTATTTAAAAACCTTACCTTTACAGGAGCAGCCCTTTGGATTTCGGCGGCAGCGGTGCGCAGGGGCCTTCTGGGAGGTGAGTAGTGTATTTAAAAACCTTACCTTTACAGGAGCAGCCCTTTGGATTTCGGCGGCAGCGGTGCGCAGGGGCCTTCTTGGAGGTGAGTAGTGTATTTAAAAACCTTACCTTTACAGGAGCAGCCCTTTGGATTTCGGCGGCAGCGGTGCGCAGGGGCCTTCTGGGAGGTGAGTAGTGTATTTAAAAACCCTTGCCTGGTCCCGTGTCTGTTCTTCTTTTCTGTTTTATTTGTTTTTATATAAGGCGGGAACTCCCGGAAGTTCGACCTCTGGCAAGTCCCCCCCCCCCCCCCCCCCCCCAACCAATAAATTCTGGTGGAGAGGAAACCCGAGACACTACACGTGTAGTGTCTCCCACCCGCCCTCCTCCTCTAACCTAATAATAAGACCCATTGGTGTAAGGTAAGTGCCATATTATATTATTATATTATTAGCATTGTGCAGGTCAAGGATCGGAGGTGGAGGAGCAGTCTCTGTCAGCGAGAGAACCTGAGAACATCTCAGACACTCAGAAGGTAAGTAAGTGATTTTTACTTTTATACCTTTTTTCAAATTGTGTGTCGGGGGGAAACTGAAGTGACATCACAGAAAAGCTGTGACCTGAGTGGCTGGTTGGGATTCTAACCTAAATTTAAAAAAAAAATAAAAAAATTTGAGTATTTGGGAACTAATTAAACATAATAACTTAATTATAATTTAGAGGATATCTAAGCCAGAGATCGGAGAGTATTATAGTTAGCTATCGCATTTCTATTAGAAATCTAGTGCTAGGAAACAGATAGTTGACAGTAACTTTGCAATTTAAAAAAAAAGTATTTAAAAAAAAAAAGACAAATTTTAATTAATTGACGCAATGTCAGTTAGAGGGGTGCTGTGCTCTGACTGTGAGATGTGGCAGGTCCGGGAGGCTTCCAGCGTCCCGGATGGCTTCATCTGCAGAAAGTGTACCCAACTGCAGCTCCTCACAGACCGCATGGTTCGGTTGGAGCAGCAATTGGATGCACTTAGGAGCATGCAGGTGGCGGAAAGCGTCATAGATCGCAGTTATGTAAATGTGGTCACACCCAAGGTGCAGGCAGAGAAATGGGTGACCACCAGAAAGGGCAGGCAGTCAGTGCAGGAATCCCCTGTGGTTGTCCCCCTCTCGAACAGATATTCCCCTTTGGATACTGTCGGGGGGGATAGCCTATCAGGGGAAAACAGCAGCAGCCAGAGCAGTGGCACCACGGCTGGCTCTGATGTTCAGAAGGGAGGGTCAAAGCGCAGAAGAGTAATAGTAATAGGGGACTCTATAGTCAGGGGCACAGATAGGCGCTTCTGTGGACGTGAAAGAGACTCCAGGATGGTATGTTGCCTCCCTGGTGCCAGGGTCCAGGATGTCTCCGAACGGGTAGAGGGAATCCTGAAGGGGGAGGGCAAACAGGCAGAGGTCGTTGTACATATTGGTATTAACGACATAGGCAGGAAGGGGCATGAGGTCCTGCAGCAGGAGTTCAGGGAGCTAGGCAGAAAGTTAAAAGACAGGACCTCGAGGGTTGTAATCTCGGGATTACTCCCTGTGCCACGTGCCAGTGAGGCTAGAAATAGGAAGATAGAGCAGACAAACACGTGGCTAAACAGCTGGTGTAGGAGGGAGGGTTTCCGTTATCTGGACCACTGGGAGCTCTTCCGGGGCAGGTGTGACCTGTATAAGATGGACGGGTTGCATCTAAACCGGAGAGGCATAAATATCCTGGCCGCGAGGTTTGCTAGTGTCACATGGGAGGGTTTAAACTAGTATGGCAGGGGGGTGGGCACGGGAGCAATAGGTCAGAAGGTGAGAGCATTGAGGGAGAACTAGGGAATAGGGACAGTGTGGCTCTGAGGCAGAGCAGACGGGGAGAAGTTGCTGAACACAGCGGGTCTGGTGGCCTGAAGTGCATATGTTTTAATGCAAGGAGCATTACAGGTAAGGCAGATGAACTTAGAGCTTGGATTACTACTTGGAACTATGATGTTGTTGCCATTACAGAGACCTGGTTGAGGGAAGGGCAGGATTGGCAGCTAAACGTTCCAGGATTTAGATGTTTCAGGCGGGATAGAGGGGGATGTAAAAGGGGAGGCGGAGTTGCGCTACTTGTTCGGGAGAATATCACAGCTATGCTGCGAGAGGACACCTCAGAGGGCAGTGAGGCTACATGGGTAGAGATCAGGAATAAGAAGGGTGCAGTCACAATGTTGGGGGTATACTACAGGCCTCCCAACAGCCAGCGGGAGATAGAGGAGCAGATAGGTAGACAGATTTTGGAAAAGAGTAAAAACAACAGGGTTGTGGTGATGGGAGACTTCAACTTCCCCAATACTGACTGGGACTCACTTAGTGCCAGGGGCTTAGAC
Organism: Scyliorhinus torazame; assembly: GCF_047496885.1. Lineage (NCBI taxonomy): Eukaryota > Metazoa > Chordata > Chondrichthyes > Carcharhiniformes > Scyliorhinidae > Scyliorhinus > Scyliorhinus torazame. The sequence continues at coordinate 144,743,099 of NC_092719.1, forward strand.
GGGGCGGAGTTTGTAAGGAGCATCCAGGAGGGCTTCTTAAAACAATATGTAAACAGTCCAACTAGGGAAGGGGCGGTACTGGACCTGGAATTGGGGAATGAGCCCGGCCAGGTGGTAGATGTTTCAGTAGGGGAGCATTTTGGTAACAGTGACCACAATTCAGTAAGTTTTAAAGTACTGGTGGACAAGGATAAGAGTGGTCCGAGGATGAATGTGCTAAATTGGGGGAAGGCTAATTATAACAATATTAGGCGAGAACTGAAGAACATAGATTGGGGGCGGATGTTTGAGGGCAAATCAACATCTGACATGTGGGAGGCTTTCAAGTGTCAGTTGAAAGGAATACAGGACAGGCATGTTCCTGTGAGGAAGAAAGATAAATACGGCAATTTTCGGGAACCTTGGATGACGAGTGATATTGTAGGCCTCGTCAAAAAGAAAAAGGAGGCATTTGTCAGGGCTAAAAGGCTGGGAACAGACGAAGCCTGTGTGGCATATAAGGAAAGTAGGAAGGAACTTAAGCAAGGAGTCAGGAGGGCTAGAAGGGGTCATGAAAAGTAATTGGCAAATAGGGTTAAGGAAAATCCCAAGGCTTTTTACACGTACATAAAAAGCAAGAGGGTAGCCAGGGAAAGGGTTGGCCCACTGAAGGATAGGCAAGGGAATCTATGTGCGGAGCCAGAGGAAATGGGCGAGGTACTAAATGAATACTTTGCATCAGTATTCACCAAAGAGAAGGAATTGGTAGATGTTGAGTCTGGAGAAGGGGGTGTAGATAGCCTGGGTCACATTGTGATCCAAAAAGACGAGGTGTTGGGTGTCTTAAAAAATATTAAGGTAGATAAGTCCCCAGGGCCTGATGGGATCTACCCCAGAATACTGAAGGAGGCTGGAGAGGAAATTGCTGTGGCCTTGACAGAAATCTTTGGATCCTCGCTGTCTTCAGGGGATGTCCCGGAGGACTGGAGAATAGCCAATGTTGTTCCTCTGTTTAAGAAGGGTAGCAAGGATAATCCCGGGAACTACAGGCCGGTGAGCCTTACTTCAGTGGTAGGGAAATTACTGGAGAGAATTCTTCGAGACAGGATCTACTCCCATTTGGAAGCAAATGGACGTATTAGTGAGAGGCAGCACGGCTTTGTGAAGGGGAGGTCGTGTCTCACTAACTTGATAGAGTTTTTCGAGGAGGTCACTAAGATGATTGATGCAGGTAGGGCAGTAGATGTTGTCTATATGGACTTCAGTAAGGCCTTTGACAAGGTCCCTCATGGTAGACTAGTACAAAAGGTGAAGTCACACGGGATCAGGGGTGAACTGGCAAGGTGGATACAGAACTGGCTAGGCCATAGAAGGCAGAGGGTAGCAATGGAGGGATGCTTTTCTAATTGGAGGGCTGTGACCAGTGGTGTTCCACAGGGATCAGTGTTGGGACCTTTGCTGTTTGTAGTATATATAAATGATTTGGAGGAAAATGTAACTGGTCTGATTAGTAAGTTTGCAGACGACACAAAGGTTGGTGGAATTGCGGATAGCGATGAGGACTGTCTGAGGATACAGCAGGATTTAGATTGTCTGGAGACTTGGGCGGAGAGATGGCAGATGGAGTTTAATCCGGACAAATGTGAGGTAATGCATTTTGGAAGGTCTAATGCAGTTAGGGAATATACAGTGAATGGTAGAACCCTCAAGAGTATTGAAAGTCAAAGAGATCTAGGAGTACAGGTCCACAGGTCATTGAAAGGGGCAACACAGGTGGAGAAGGTAGTCAAGAAGGCATACGGCATGCTTGCCTTCATTGGCCGGGGCATTGAGTATAAGAATTGGCAAGTCATGTTGCAGCTGTATAGAACGTTAGTTAGGCCACACTTGGAGTATAGTGTTCAATTCTGGTCGCCACACTACCAGAAGGATGTGGAGGCTTTAGAGAGGGTGCAGAAGAGATTTACCAGAATGTTGCCTGGTATGGAGGGCATAAGCTATGAGGAGCGATTGAATAAACTCGGTTTGTTCTCACTGGAACGAAGGAGGTTGAGGGGCGACCTGATAGAGGTATACAAAATTATGAGGGGCATAGACAGAGTGGATAGTCAGAGGCTTTTCCCCAGGGTAGAGGGGTCAATTACTAGGGGGCATAGGTTTAAGGTGAGAGGGGCAAGGTTTAGAGTAGATGTACGAGGCAAGTTTTTTACGCAGAGGGTAGTGGGTGCCTGGAACTCGCTACCGGAGGAGGTAGTGGAAGCAGGGACGATAGGGACATTTAAGGGGCATCTTGACAAATATATGAATAGGATGGGAATAGAAGGATACGGACCCAGGAAGTGTAGAAGATTGTAGTTTAGTCGGGCAGTATGGTCGGCACGGGCTTGGAGGGCCGAAGGGCCTGTTCCTGTGCTGTACATTTCTTTGTTCTTTGTTCTTTGACCCGGGGACTTATCTATTTTCAGCCTGTCCAGAATTGCCAACACCTCTTCCCTACGTACCTCAATGCCATCTATTCTATTAGCCTGGGGCTCAGCATTCTCCTCCACAACATTATCTTTTTCTTGAGTGAATACTGACGAAAAATATTCATTTAGTATCTCGCCTATCTCTTCAGACTCCACACACAACTTCCCATCCCTGTCCTTGACTGGTCCTACTCTTTCCCTAGTCATTCGCTTATTCCTGATATACCTATAGAAAGCTTTTGGGTTTTCCTTGATCCTACCTGCCAAATACTTCTCATGTCCCCTCCTTGCTCGTCTTAGCTCTCTCTTTAGATCCTTCCTCGCTACCTTGTAACTATCCATCGCCCCAACTGAAACTTCACACCTCATCTTCACATAGGCCTCCTTCTTCCTCTTAACAAGAGATTCCACTTCTTTGGTAAACCACGGTTCCCTCGCTCGACGCCTTCCTCCCTGCCTGACCGGTACATACTTATCAAGAACACGCAGTAGCTGATCCTTGAACAAGCTCCACTTATCCAGTGTGAACACTGAGGAGGCAGTGATCATAATATGGTAGAATTCAATCTCCAATTTGAAAGAAAGAAGGTAGAATCAGATGTAAAGGTGTTACAGTTAAATAAAGGTAGCTACAGGGGCATGAGGAAGGAACTGACGAAAATCGACTGGGAGCAGAGCCTAGTGGGGAAGACAGTAGAACAGCAATGGCAGGAGTTTCTGGGAGTAATTGAGGACACAGTACAGAGGTTCATCCCAAAGAAAAGAAAGGTTATCAGAGGGGGGATTAGGCAGCCATGGCTGGCAAAGGAAGTTAGGGAATGCATCAAAGCAAAAGAGAAAGCCTATAATGTGGCAAAGAGTAGTGGGAAGTCAGAAGATTGGGAAGGCTACAAAATAACAAAGAGAGAAATAAGAAAAGAGAGGATCAATTATGAAGGTAGGCTAGCCAGTAACATTAGGAATGATAGGAAAAGTTTCTTTAAATACATTAAAAACAAACGGGAGGCAAAAGAAGACATTGGGCCGCTCCAAAATGACGCTGGTAATCTAGTGATGGGAGACAAGGAAATAGCTGAGGAACTAAATAAGTACTTTGTGTCAGTCTTCACAGTAGAAGACATGAGTAATATCCCAACAATTCCGGAGAGTCAGGGGGCAGAGTTGAATATGGTAGCCATCACAAAGGAGAAAGTGCTAGAGAAACTAAGAGGTCTAAAAATTGATAAATCTCCGGGCCCAGATGGGCTACATCCTAGCGTTCTAAAGGAGATAGCTGAAGGAATAGTGGAGGCGTTAGTTATGATCTTTCAAAAGTCACTGGAGTCAGGGAAAGTCCCAGAGGATTGGAAAATCGCTGTTGTAACCCCCCTGTTCAAGAAGGGAACAAGGAAAAAGATGGAAAATTATAGGCCAATTAGCCTAACCTCGGTTGTTGGCAAGATTCTAGAATCCATTGTTAAGGATGAGATTTCTAAATTCTTGGAAGTGCAGGGTCGGATTAGGACAAGTCAGCATGGATTTAGTAAGGGGAGGTCGTTCCTGACAAACCTGTTAGAGTTCTTTGAAGAGATAACAAATAGGTTAGACCAAGGAGAGCCAATGGATGTTATCTATCTTGACTTCCAAAAGGCCTTTGATAAGGTGCCTCACGGGAGACTGCTGAGTAAAATAAGGGCCCATGGTATTCGAGGCAAGGTACTAACATGGATTGACGATTGGCTGTCAGGCAGAAGGCAGAGAGTTGGGATAAAGGTTCTTTTTCGGAATGGCAACCGGTGACGAGTGGTGTCCCGCAGGGTACAGTGTTGGGGCCACAGCTGTTCTCTTTATATATTAACGATCTAGATGACAGGACTGGGGGCATTCTGGCTAAGTTTGCCGATGATACAAAGATAGGTGGAGGGGCAGGTAGTATGGAGGAGGTGGGGAGGCTGCAGAAATATTTAGACAGTTTAGGAGAGTGGTCCAAGAAATGGCTGATGAAATTCAACGTGGGCAAGTGCGAGGTCTTGCACTTAGCAAAAAAGAATAGAGGCATGGACTATTTTCTAAACGGTGACAAAATTCATAATGCTGAAGTGATAAGGGACTTAGGAGTCCTAGTCCAGGATTCTCCAAAGGTAAACTTGCAGGTTGAGTCCGTAATTAAGAAAGCAAATGCAATGTTGTCATTTATCTCAAGAGGCTTGGAATATAAAAGCAAGGATGTACTTCTGAAGCTTTATAAAGCATTAGTTAGGCCCCATTTAGAATACTGTGTGCAATTTTGGGCCCCACACCTCAGGAAGGACATACTGGCACTGGAGCGGGTCCAGCGGAGATTCACACGGATGATCCCAGGAATGGTAGGCCTAACATACGATGAACGTCTGAGGATCCTGGGATTATATTCATTGGAGTTTAGGAGGTTGAGGGGAGATCTAATAGAAACTTACAAGATAATGAATGGCTTAGATAGGGTGGACGTAGGGAAGTTGTTTCCATTAGCAGGGGAGACTAGGACCCGGGGGCACAGCCTTAGAATAAAAGGGAGTCACTTTAGAACAGAGATGAGGAGAAATTTCTTCAGCCAGTGAGTGGTGGGTCTGTGGAATTCATTGCCACAGAGGGCGGTGGAGGCCGGGACGTTGAGTGTCTTTAAGACCGAAGTTGATAAATTCTTGATTTTTCGAGGAATTAAGGGCTATGGAGAGAGAGCGGGTAAATGGAGTTGAAATCAGCCATGATTGAATGGTGGAGTGGACTCGATGGGCCGAATGGCCTTACTTCCGCTCCTATGTCTTATGGTCTTATGCTGGTGCATCAGCTTCGGAAGTGGGACGCAGCTAGGGAGATCGGGGGAGTTAAGGATAGGGGAGGGAGTGAGGTGCTGGGTGGGGTTGGCATCAATGGGGTCTTCAGGGACTTTTACGAGAAATTGTACCGATCCGAGCCCCCACGGGAGGAGGGAGGGATGGGCCGCTTCCTGGACCAATTGACCAAAGGTGGAAGAGGGACTGGTGGCGGGATTGTGGGCCCCGATTGGGCTGGCGAAGCTGATCAAAGGGATAGGAAGCATGCAGGCGGGGAAGGCACCGGGGCCGAACGGTTTCCCGGTCGAATTCTATAAAAAATATATGGACCTGTTGGGCCCGCTGTTAGTCAGGACCTTTAATGAGGCAAGGGAGTGGGGGGCTTTGCCCCCAACGATGTCCCGGGCACTGATCCCCTTGATCCTGAAGCGGGACAGGGATCCCCTGCAATGTGGGTCTTACAGATCGATTTCCTTGCTAAATGTAGATGCCAAGGTGCTGGCGAAGGTCTTAGCCACGAGGATTGAGGATTGTGTGCCGCAGATCATCCATGAAGACCAGACGGGGTTTGTGAAGGGGAGACAGTTGAACGCGAATGTGCGGAGGCTTTTGAACGTTATGATGCCGGCGAGGGAGGGGGAAGCGGAGATAGTGGTGGCGATGGACGCTGAGAAAGCCTTCGATAGGGTAGAGTGGGGGTACCTGTGGGAGCTGCTGAAGAGGTTCGGGTTTGGGGATGGGTTTGTCAGGTGGGTTAGGCTGTTGTATGAGGTCCCGATGGCGAGTGTGGCCACAAACAGGAGGAGGTCCGAGTACTTTCGGTTGCACCGAGGGACGAGACAGGGGTGTCCCTTGTCCCCCCTGCTCTTCGCACTGGCGATTGAACCCCTGGCTATGGCACTGAGGGAGTCAAGGAACTGGATGGGGTTGGTGCGGGGTGGGGAGGAGCATAGGGTGTCGCTTTATGCGGACGACCTGCTGCTGTATGTGGCGGACCCGGTGGGAGGAATGCCGGAGGTAATGAGGATTCTTAGGGAATTCGGGGACTTTTCGGGGTACAAGCTCAACATGGGGAAGAGCGAGCTGTTCGTAGTTCATTCAGGGGACCAGGAGAGGGAGATTGGCGAGCTCCCTCTAAAAAAGGCGGGGAGGAGCTTCAGGTATTTGGGGGTCCAGGTGGCCAGGAGCTGGGGGGCCCTGCACAGGCTTAATTTTACAAGGCTGGTGGAGCAAATGGAGGAGGAGTTCAAGAGGTGGGACGCGTTGCCGCTGTCCTTGACGGGTAGGGTGCAGTCAATCAAAATGACGGTGCTCCCAAGGTTTTTGTTCCTGTTCCAGTGCCTCCCCGTGTTTATCCCGAAGGTGTTTTTCAGGCGGGTTAGCAGGAGTATAATGGGGTTTGTGTGGGAGTGAGGGACTCCGAGGGTGAGAAGGGTGTTCCTGGAGCGGAGTAGAGATAGGGGGGGACTGGCGCTGCCCAACCTCTGTGGGTACTACTGGGCCGCCAATGCGACGATGGTGCGCAAGTGGGTGATGGAGGGGAAGGGGGCTGCATGGAAGAGGCTGGAGACGGCGTCTTGTGTGGATACGAGTCTGGGGCGCTGGCAACGGCGCCGCTGCCGCTCCCTCCAAGGAGGTATACCACGAGCCCGGTGGTGGTGGCTGCCCTCAAAATTTGGGGGCAATGGAGGTGGCAGAGGGGGGAAGTTGGGGCCTCGGTGTGGACCCCATAACGGGGGAACCACCGGTTTGCCCCAGGAAGAACAGGTGGAGGGTTTTCGGGGTGGCACAGGGCAGGGATACGAAAGTTGGTGGACCTGTTTGTGGACGGGAAGTTCGCGAGCCTGGGTGAGCTGGAGGAGATGTACGGGCTCCCCCCGGGGAACACCTTCAGGTTCTTACAGGTAAGGGCGTTTGCCAGGCGGCAGGTGGTGGAATTCCCACGGCTACTGCCACACACAGTACAGGACAGGGTGCTCCCGAGGGGGTGGGTGGGAGTGGGGAAGATCTTGGAAACTTACCAGGTGATGCAGGAGGAGGAGGAGGCCTCGGTGGTGGAGGTAAAAGGCAAGTGGGAGGAGGAGTTGGGAGAGGAAATTGAGGAAGGGACGTGGGCAGATGCCCTGGGGAGGGTGAACTCTTCCTCATCGTGCGTAAGACTCAGCCTCATACAGTTTAAGGTTCTGCACAGGGCACACATGACCGGGACAAGGATGAGCCGGTTTTTTGGGGATGAGGACAGGTGTGTTAGGTGCTCAGGGAGCCTGACAAATCACACCCATCTGTTCAGGGCATGCCCAGCGCTGGGGGAATTTTGGAAGGGTGTAGCGAGGACGGTGTCGAGGGTGGTAGGATCCAGGGTCAAACCGGGCTGCTGGCTCACAATATTTGGAGTGGCAGAGGAGCCGGGAGTGCAGGAGGCGAAAGAGGCCGGAATTCTGGCCTTTGCGTCCCTGGTAGCCCGGCGAAGGATTCTTCTTCAGTGGAAGGATGCGAGGCCCCCAAGCATGGAATCCCCCAGCGGGATGGCAGGGTTCATTAAATTGGAGAGGGTGACATTCGCCTTGAGAGGGTCGGTACAAGGGTTCTTTAGGCGGTGGCAACCGTTCTTAGACATCCTGGCAAAACGATAGACATTGGTCAATGGCAGCTGGTCGCCCTGCTGGAGGCGATGCCCTTGCTGAGCAGGAACTGACGCAATTTGTCACTCATGAAGGAGGAATCCCGATCGCTATGGATGTAGGTGGGGAACCCGAACAGGGTGAAGAGGCTATGCAGGGCCTTGATGAAAGTGGCAGAGGCCATGTCAGGGCATGGGATGGCAAAGGGGAATCTTGAGTATTCGTCAACAATGTTGAGGAAGTACACGTTACGGTCAGTGGAGAGGTGGGGTCCTTTGAAATCGATGCTGAGGCGCTCAAAGGGGCGAGAGGCCTTTACCAGGTACGCTCTGTCTGGCCGATAGAAGTGCGGTTTGCACTCCGCGCCGACCTGGCAGTCCCTGGTCACGGTCCTGACCTCCTCGATGGAGTAAGGCAGGTTGTGAGCCTTGATAAAGTGAAAAAAACGTGTGACCCCCGGGTGACAGAGGTCATTGTGGAGGGCCCGGAGTCGGTCTACTTGTACGCTGGCACATGGACTGCGGGATAGGGCATCTGGGGACTCATTGAGCTTCCCGGGTCGATACAAGATATCGTAGTTGTAGGTGGCGAGTTCGATCCTCCACCTCAGAATCTTGCCGTTCTTGATTTTGCCCCGCTGTGTATTGTTAAAGATGAAGGCAACCAACCATTGGTCAGTGGGGAGAGTGAATCGCCTGACGGCCAGGTAATGCCTCCAATGTTGCACAGCTTCTATAATGGCTTCCTTTTCAATGGAGGAGTGTCGAATTTCGGAGGCATGGAGGGTACGGGAGAAGAAAGCCACCGGCCTGCCCGCTTGGTTGATGGTAGTGGCCTGAGCACAGTCCGAAGCATCGCCCTCCACCTGGAATGGAATGGACTTGTCCACAGCATGCATCGCGGCTTTGGCAATATCTGCCTTGATGTGGTTGAAGGCCAGGTGGGCCTCTGCCATCAGGGGAAAAATGGTGGATTTAAGTGGATGGGCCTTGTCCACATATTTGGGGGCCCACTGGGCATAGTAAGAGAAGAACCCCAGGCTTCTCTTCAGGGCCTAGGGGCAGTGGGAGAGGGGGAGTACCAGGAGGGGGAGCATGCGGTCGGGGTCGGGCCCTAGTACTCCGTTTTCCACAACGTAGCCAAGGATGGCTACACGGTTTGTGCGGAAAATGCATTTTTCCTTATTATAGTTGAGATTCAGGAGTTTAGCGGTGTGGAGGAAGTGCCGGAGGGTTTTGTCATGGTCCTGCGTCATGGCCGCAGATGGTGACATTATCTAAGTACGGGAACAATGGCGTCAAAAATGGTCAACCATTCGGTCCATTTCTCGTTGGAAAACCGAGACCCCCATTGGTGACGCCGAAGGGAACCCTGAGGCAGTGGTAGTGGAAGCCATCTGCCTCGAAGGCAATGTATTGGCGATCCTCCGGGCGGATAGGGAGCTGGTGGTATGCGGACTTCAAGTCAACTGTGGAGTAGACTCGATACTGTGCAATCTGGTTGACCATGTCAGATATGCGGGGAAGGGGGTACGCATCGAACTGCGTGTACGGGTTAATGGTCTGACTGTGGTCGATGACCATCCGGTGCTTCTCCCCAGTCTTGACAACCACCACTTGGGCTCTCCAGGGGTTGGTACTTGCCTCAATGATCCCCTCTCGTAGGAGTCGCTGGACCTCCGACCTGATAAAGGCCCTGTCCCGGGCACTGTATTGTCTGCTCCTAGTAGCGACGGGCTTACAGTCCGGGGTGAGGTTAGCGAAGAGCGAGGGTGGGATGACCTTAAGGGTCGCGAGGCTACAGATGGTGAAGGGGGGCAGCGGGCCACCGAACTTTAAAGTAATTCTTTGGAGGTGGCATTGGACGTTGAGCCCCAGTAATAGGGCAGCACAGAGATGGGGAAGGACGTCGAGTTTAAAGGTAGTGTACTCTACGCCTTGTCCAGTAAGGATTATGACACAGTACCCTCGGATTTCTACTGCATGTGATCCGGAAGCCAGGGAGATTTTCTGGGTGACGGGTAAGATTGGGAGGGAGCAGCACCTTACCGTATCTGGGTGTATGAAGCTGTCTGTGCTCACGGAGCCGAAAAGGCAGGCCGTCCCGTGCCCGTTGATCCGGACGGTCATCGTAGATTTTGTGAGGTGATGAGGCCGGAACTGGTCGAGCGTGATGGAGGCAAGCTTCGGAAGGTGATGGGTATGCCGTCGGAGGTAGTGGCGGCCAGCGTACGATCGGGTGAGCAGGGCTCCCGGCAGGCTGCGGAGTGGTTCCTAGATGACGGCCCCCATGGGTCGCACGTGGCAGGTGGCATCGGAGATGGCGTCAAATAATGTGGCCCCCATGGGTCGCGCATGGTGGGTGGAGTACAAGATGGCGTCAAAGATGGCGGCCCCCATGGGTCGCACGTGGCAGGCAAAATCGAAGATGGCGGCGCCCACGGGTCGCACATGGCGGGTGGCGCGGCAGCTGGGGGCGGCCCCGACAGGCAGCAGGCAGCGCTGCTGGGCTTGGAAGTTTTAGAGAGAGATCGGGCCTGGCAGGCTTTCGCAAAGTGGCTCTTTCTCCCACACCCGTTGCAAGTCACGTTCTGTGCAGGGCAGCGTTGTCTGGGATGATTCCCCTGGCCGCAAAAGTAGCACTTCGGGCTTCCGGCGTTGGCGGGCTGCTGCGCGACACAGGCTTGCGCCGCACTCGGGTTGGATGACGGCGGCGCCCACGAGGTCCACGAGGATGCCGCGCGGTCGGAGGTGTAGGCCTCCATGTTCTGGAAGGCCACCTCCAGCGGGTTTGAAAGCTGCACTGTCTCTGGGAGGCCGAGTGTACCCCCTTCTAGCAATCGCTGGTGGACGTAGCTCGATTTCATGCCCGCGACGTAAGCGTCCCTGATCAACAGCTCCGCGTGTTGGGTAACCGATACCGCCTGGCAATCACAGTTCCGGCTGAGTACACACAAGGCATGCAGGAATTCTGCTAGCGATTCCCCAGGGCGTTGTCATCTCGTGGTAAGAAGCTGCCTAGCATACACCTCGTTTACAGACTTTACATATTGTTCCTTCAGTAGCATTATTGCCTCCGTATACGAGGGGGCTTCCCTGATGAGAAGAAAGACTTGTGGGCTCACCCGTGCGTGGAGGATCTGCTTCTTTTAGAGGTCGGTGAAGTCTTCGGTGGAGGTCCCGAGGTACGCTTCGAAGCAGCTTAGCCAGTGCTCGAATGTTGCCGAGTCCAATAATATTAGCAATGATAACAACCTTATTGAAAATATCAATACAGATAGGTTTTTGTGACTGATACTGGTGTATTACACAGAAAAGATTCAGATGGTAAGCATAAAAATACCAGTTAAGAAGTATAGTGGCGTCGGCTGCCTGTGGGTCCAGCTCCAGGCGATCAGGCGTGAGCGATAAATTCATCTTAGTAGTTTAGTTTATTAAATTGATATGCCATCAATGAACACATGATGAGTGGTGAACATAACTGAGGCTTTAATAAACTAAACAGAAAGCCTCCTGGCCTCGGATCCCGAACTGAGGCAGCGGCAGAGACCAGCCACCTTTATACCAAGCCCGGGGGAGGCGGAGCCAGCAGGCAGTGGTTTACCACATTACATGTAATACAGTGGCAGTTTACCACAATACACATATTACATACTACAGTGGTTCGGAGGCAGCAGGGACAAGCCCAGGCATGTAACAATACAACAGTACAATACAGTGGTTTACCACATGAGTATAACTTGTTTTGTACCTTTTCCTGAGTGTATCATGTATTACTTCATCTTTTTAAAATTTGGAAACTAACTGGCACTATCTTCCTAGGCTGGAGTCAGTGGGAAGCGAAATAGTGTGACTAATCCATTTAGCACCATACGATAAGTGCCTGGAATGCGCTCTCAAACTGCTTGTTGGCGGAATATACAATGGCAGCATACTTAGCCCACCCAGGTTGAAAGCAGTACAAATCCCACAACAGAACATGTAAAATATTTAACTTTGTTGCCAGGATAGGCAAATTGAAGAATAATTGATGGAGGAAAAACTGCTTAAAAATAAAGTCGTAGACAAGAATAACAACTATACTTCTTAACTAGTATTTTTATGCTTTACATCTGAATCTTTTCTGCATACTATACACCAGTATCAATCACAAAAACCGATCTGTATTGATATTTTCAATAAGGTTGTTATCATTGCTGATATTATTGGACTTGGCAGAGACCAGTCAATACTTTAGCATTCATATTACCGATATGGTGAGGTTAAAATGTTATTTTAGCATACTATAGCTTGCAAAATAATATTGTGATTGGAACTACTTATAATCCCTTTGCGGTACTTGAAATCCTGAAAGCAAAGATTTAAGGGCAACAATTTGGTCATCAAGGGCCCTACATCAATATTGCGTTTACTAAAGTTGCCAAAGGTTATTACAAACCTTCCATTTCAAGCACTGTTAACATCTAAAGGACTTGTTAAAAATCATTTCACTCATTTAGCAAAATACCTGGGAGCAAAAGAAGTAGAGAGCCTAGCACACGTGATTAGCTCTTGGTATTTCAATCGTGCCTTATCATCTGCCATGACATCTTTTGCCAGATTAATTGTGCAAGACAGGTCCTTCAAAGCCCTAGCAGTGGTTTCAATCTTTTAGGAATGTGGTGGAAACAGTGCAAATGTATCTGCATGTACGTTTCAGGGAATAAAGGTCTCACATCTGTAAAGGTGTGTAGATGAGAAATAATGCAAAGAGAGGAGCAACAATGCATTTCCTTCAAGACAAAGGCAAACAAAGTGACTCTTTGACTATGAGGAGCAAAATGAGTCTGCCAAAATATCCAAAGAAAGATTCTGAAGGGAGTTCTTTTCTTAGAATTGATGCCGCATCATCCAACCTCCATGAATGATTTAGTTGGGTTCAGTGTTTCTAAATATTTGGTTTTCATCATATCATTGTAGAAATGAAGATTGTCATTAAATAAGGTACCCTCACATAACAGGGCTGTAACCTGGCTATCCCAATGGCTTATTCTCTGCAATTTGTTGCATCTGAATTGAAATATCGTAAACAGTAATATGTTTTGCACCCTAAGTGTAACGTTATAGATGTTTTAAAAAAAACAAATTTAGAGTACCCAATAATTTTTTTTCCAATTAAGGAGCAATTTAGCGTGGTCAATCCACCTAACCTGCACATCTTTGGGTTGTGGGGTTGAAACCCACGCAGACATGGGGAGAATGTTCAAACTCCAGACAGACAGTGACCCAGGGCCAGGTTCGAACTCGGGTCCTCAGCGCTGTGAGGCAGCAGTGCCACCACAACATTTTAGATGTTGATAACAGCATTGATGTTCTCACCTAGGTGAAGGAACTACGATGTGTGATAAAGGGAAGGAAACATCACAAGGGGTATATTCTTGGTTTGGTCAAATGTGTCTGATCATTAACCTTTTTACAGCAATACAACTGTGACCTGAATGTGAGGCTCACTGTGTTGCCATGCTCAGAGACCTCCTCGCCCCAGTGTGGGGTATGTCCAAATGTAGCATTTGTATCTTAACTCCATTTACCTGTCCTTGTTATAGATAGATAGACAGTCAGCTAATTAGTTTATTGAAAAAATCAGCATGACGGCAGGTGTTGAATTGTGATCATAATACAAATAAAAGAAGTATCTTAATTCATGACAATTATAGACAATCATTAAAGTAAAAATAAAAATAAAGTATAAAATAATAAAAGGTTTGCGTGACTATGATCATTTCAGCATACAAATAATTACAATGCACTGCAAAATGGAAGAATGCTCAATTTACAGAATAGAAATGAAAGATCTCCTGCACTCTGCATTTTGTATTAAAGTCCATAGGTCACTGTTGTCATGATGTGTTCATTAAATTCTTAATCATTTACATGCTATTTATTTCTTGCCAGATTTCCCCATAGCTACTCAAGAAAATATGTTCTTGGAAAGTGTATGTTTCAAAACAGCAAATTCCTATCATTTTGTTCGTGGATAACTGGAACAAAAATTGGTATTTCCTCCATTTTTCAATAAGAGCAAAATGTTGGCTGTATATTTACAGTCGACTACTGCAGTTGACAGCTGAACAGTACTACCTATTCAAGATTTTCTCTTTGTGCTGTTGACTTCACTATATGGGAGCTATAAAAACATATCTTCATGGGCAATTAATAACACAGTTGAAAATTTTAGACAGACCCACAGCTGTGATACAACCCAATAAAAGACAACATCTTGCCACTATCATGGTAAGATAAATAAAATAGATACTCCTTCTCTAGCAGCTTCTTGCGCCACACTGCACAACCTGATAAAGATGTCTTATCTGTCTCGTCTGCTGTTCTCTTGCAAGTACACAGGACAGTGGAACTGGCACTGAGCCAAATCCTTCTCCAGGTTGCATTTGTGTAGCATTGAGATTTCCAAAATCAAACTGCTCACATATTTAATAAGCTACCGTTGGGACAATTACTCTGCATTTGGAACCACTACTCAGGTTCACGTTGGAAACTTCAGATGCTTCTGACTCTTAGCAGAATAGTTACTCAGGAACAGTTAGAAGGATTAAAACCGCTTTTAATTCATGGGTAACTATACTCTACTGACACCCCTGACCTTCCACTGGACCCCTTCCTCAACCCGGCGACAACACACCAACCACCGGACTCCTCCCTCTTGACTAGATGACCACACCCAGCCCTTGATTAACCCCTACCTCCTCACCCTGACTGCCCCCAACCACTCCCCAAACCCACTGACCGCCCAACTGTGACATACCCCTAACTATTCCGAATCACCCGGCCCCACCCTCTGACCACCCCCCCTGACCATCCGACCACCCCCACTCCTTGACTACTTCCCACTCCCCCACCACTCACTTCTCGACTACCCTCCACCTCTTCACCCTGGCTACACTCCCAACACTTACCTTCTCTCCTGTAAAAGTGGGCGGGACATTTAAACCTATCGATTTAGGGCAGCTTGTGCTGTTAAAAAGGGGCATGGTGTCACTTCTCCTGACCCGACTGCACAGAAGAGCCTTCAGGAGCAGTTACGCTGCATATTTCTCAACACCCGTGCTAGAAGTGTGGGTGAGAAAAGTGTGACTCCACAACCCAAAGATGTGCAGGGCAGGTGGATTGGCCACGCTAAATTGCCCCTTAATTGGAAAATATGAATTGGGTACTCCAAATTTTAAAAAAAAATTAAATTAAATTTGATGTAATGTTTTGAAAGCTTTTATGGGGGAATGAATTTTCAGGTCCCACTAGGAGGCAACCAGGGGACAAAAGTACCGGTGGTGCCGTTTTTTCTGACGCTGGTGCCAGAGCCAGCAAGTTTCACGAGGGCGGGGGGAGGGAGTTGGGGGGGAGAGGGGATGGGGGGGGAGGGGCGGTGACATCGCACTTTCACCCAACCCAGCAACTAAAATGATTAAAATCTCTATAAAGGGTTAAAGTGTTGAGAGATATACTCAGATTTTCACAGGGGTGCAAGGCAGATCAGGTGTATGGCAGTGGACACATAGCAGAGTACTAGTCCAGGCAACTCCATGGAATTTGGTGGCTCCACCAAAGGGTGAATGGCACAGGGACTCAACCATTGGTACAGAGCTGATATTGGGTTAGTGCAAGTTGGATGGAGATTGGTCAGTAGATACTCAGGCAGTGCAGGGGGTCATCGCCTGTGGGGGGAGGGGGGTGGGGAGAGGGTACTGAAAAAAGAGAGGGGGAAAGTTGCCGAGCACCATTGGGAGAACCGCCTGAGCACAAGGAAGGCAGCCAGGTCTCTGCCTCTCCTGTGACATCCTTCCAACAGCAGCTGATGCAATGAAATGAATGGCAAACACTGTAATGGGCTGAGGTTTGCTCACATTGTCTCTGCACTTAGACAGTATTGTCTCCATTCCCACAACTACCAAACCATTTTTCAAACCAATTAAAGGGACTGCTTCTACTCCAGATAGCTATTTCTACCAGGGGATATGCTGTCATGGTTTGTCATGTTAGTATGTTTTGCGCCACTGTACATCCACTGTAGCTCATCTGCAAGCACTCTGTGACATCTGTTATCCAACTACTAATTGGGGAGAAATTCCTGTGAAATTTGGGACAGGTGGCTGCTTCCCTTCCCCACCATGCTGGGGCCAGGTTCGGCCGGTACCGAACATTTGTTTCCCGCCCATGAAAGGGAACCCTCTGCCCAGAATCTTTCAGCTTCTATTTTCATCCCATGTGCATATGTTGATCTTTAATTTGCTCTATTTGGAAATCTTCAGTGATTTCATTTTGGTGCTTTTCCTTTCCTGGGCCTGTGAAAATCCTTTAATGTGATTGGCTGTTTAGACAGCTTGATGACATCTTGCTGCAACCTGTAGTGGTACCACTGTCGGCTGGAGGAATGAAATGGAGTGCTCCATCACTCAGCAAAGTTAACTTTTGAGGTCGGTAGTAAGTGCTCTTCCCAGCAAATCCCAGGCCATTATATGGTTATTAACTCACTGCTGTGATCAAACTGGTTTCCTCCATTACAACATGTGCCCGTCATTTGCTATAAAGCACTTTGAGGCGTCCTCAGGTTGTGAAAGATTCTCTGTAATTGGAAGATTTTTCTTTCTTTTCCCAATGTTGAAAAGGTAGCTGGATGATTTCCTGACTGACAGGAATCACAATGTATAAAACACAGGCGGCAACTGGAGGATATTTTTCTCCAGGGTCGAGTGGAATTTTAAACTGATAGTCCCAGGCCAGATGATAGGGCCTGTAACAGTTTGGGAACCTGATCGTTCCCGCAACGACTTTGCCCATGCTCTTTAACACAGCCACAGCATTAACATGGGGGCAGGCGGTGGCATAGTAGTCATGTCATTGGATGAGTAGCCCAGATGCCCAGGTTAATCCTTTGGGGGACAGTGGTTCAAATCTCACCATGGCAGCTGGTGGAATTTAATTTTTTTTAAATCTGAACTTGAAAGCTAGTTTCAGTCATGGGAAACATGACACTATCATTGATTGTCATAAAAACCCATTTGGGTCACTAATATCCTTTAAGGAAATCTGCTGTCCTTATCTGGTCTGGCCTACATCGGACTCCAAATCCACAACAATGTGGTTGACCCTGAACAGCCTTCAATTCAGGATAGGCAGGAAATGCTGATCTATGCCACATCCCATAAAAGAATAAAGAAAAACATTCCACTTCCAGGTTTCCTGCCCAATCAGAGAGGGAGAGCTGAATGATGTGCCAAATCTGTTAAAGGTTGGATGAAGTGAAAGCTTGCTGTTTCAGAAAGGCTAACATGGACATGGATTTCTGAGGCTGCAGCAGCCAGAAGAATGGAGAGCTTGTCTCTGCTGTACTGCCTCCACCATTGGCCCTGCAGGAGAGGCCAGAGCACAATTAACAACAGTCCTATGCTTCTCCTGCTTGCATATGCTCCTGAGCTTAATATCATCATCATGACCAGACGGTGAGAAAACGTAAAGAGTTGCATTCGCAATCAACACCGCTCTCACTTTCTCTGATCTCTAAACCCACTTCAACCTCAAAGACAGTCTGGCCTGCTGCTGGCCTTGCCAACTTCCATAGCCTCCTCCTCCATTTGTGTTATCACTGTGAGAAAGGGCACCCCAAGGTGACATCTGTTTCCTTGAACCATGAGCTTTTTTCTCCAGCAATAATGCAAAGAAAGAGTATTGCATAACACTTTTGCCCCTGAGATGCTCTAAGGCTGCGCCATTTTTAATGACCATCATTGCAGTACTAATGGGAATTACTCAGTAACAGTGGCAGACAGCTCCTTTTAGAAGCTGAAGACTTTTCAACTTTTTCAAACTGTGAGACACTTTTGGATCCACCTCTGCCACTGTATCAAAGTGACATGCGGATGCTCTGACATTTTGGGCATGTGAGGGGACGGCTACCTCCCCCCCCCCCCCCCCCCACCCTTCACTATGGAGCCTGACAGACACGATGAAAGCATCCAGATCATGCTAATGACTCTATCCCTGCAATTTGAACAATGTCCGTGTCTGTAATCACTGGGAGTTCCATTCTGCTGTGCCCTTTGTGTGATAGGGCAAGGATGCTGGAATTTGGGTTCAGTTGAAAATTCATATCAGTGCACATTCTGGTTCATCAAAATTAGAAGAAAGATGCAAATACAGGTACTGGATAATTTATGTCAGAACCTATGCATTATTCCCAGGAACAGTGGTTGGGGGAAGCCTGTAGTAGTGGTGCAGTGAATATTTTTGAAGAACATCAATTACTATTTAAAGTTAAGTAAAAAATATTTTATGTACTGTTCAGTGCACACTCTGTGCCTATTCTGAGTGACTTGGCACAAAAGCAAGGAGAATATCACATAATCTGGCCGAACGTTTAGCAAAAATTAGCAAGATTTCCCAATGAGGACCATTCAGAACTTCAGACACAGATGGGATGATGTGTAAGGATTCATGAGGTGATCAGAGGTGGAGGGAGCAGTGGGGGGATTGTGGTGTGGGGTGGTTGGGAAGTCTGTGCCAATTCCGTGCATGTTATTGGAGGAGTATCACATCAAGGAGAATGTTAATGGTTAACAAGCCTTTCAAACTGAGACATTTGCAACTAAGATTTGGCACCAGGGCCAAATCTGAAGAATTGTAAATGGTATTGTTTTTCAAAAGGTGCATTCCATATTGATTGATGGGTTGAGAGTTTAACATTGATTCTGTATGCTGGATACAATGTAATCTTACCTTTGATATTAAATAACTATATTGATGTAGACATCCAATGCACAATATAGCGTTTAATAAAATAAAAACTTTAAAAAAAAAACTATTTTCAAACAGTGGGCACATTGAGGTTGATCCAAGTAGGCTGGGGTTCCACTATCAAACTTGTTTGCCTGTAATTTTCCATCCTGTTTATTTGAATGGACATTAAAATCGCTGCGGCAAGCACACCAATAAATACCCTGGCATCTTTGTGTCAGTTCTGGTATCTTGAAGCCAGCTCAAGCACAGTTTGACTAAAATGGTGCTGTTTTAAATAATCTGGGAAAGCTGTAATTGTATTTGAAGGTTAAACTTTCCACTGGACTCAGCCGACTTATACAAAACAGCATTGGACTTTTAACTAGAAACTTCGTAATATTACCTATTTTGGGTTTCTTGAACTAGCCTGTGGGAACTTTAGAAATATTTCCTCATGTTCAATTAATCAGATTTCTGGAAAAGTTGAAATTTGATAGAATGGGTGAACTCTTGATACTATTACAATATAAATTACCTCTATACTGTGCAGTGCATGTTGCTTATTAGAATGCATTATAATCAAGATGTGTTCAGATGAAAAATACAGTATGCAACAGGTGAATGGATAGTGTTAACTCAGACTTGTACTGATCTAAAATGAATCCAACTCAATGCAAGTTAATCCTGGTGGAATCTTTTGCAGGAACAAGCAAAATATAGCTTTCACCGAAGCTGGAATCATGATTTCCCGTGAGTTTGTGAAAGAGTTCTACACTGTGTGTGCCAATGGGCAGAATTGTATGAACTTAGTCCCTGACTGAACAGGTTGCCTGACCAATTAGTGAGGGTGGGCAGGTTGGCATGTTCATTCTGTGAAAGGAAGGATTTCTCATTAAAGGGTCCATGACATGGGTTACCAGGATTTATGAGGCTGCAGGAACCACAATAATGGAGAGGAGACATTGGAAGGCTGCCCCCGGTCTCTCGTTCTTACCTGGTGGTCTTGTTGTGGATTCTGAGGGAGTGGCGTGAGTTGATCATTCCCAAGGATGGGATGAAGAGGACAACATCTCCAACCAAGCAGGTGTGGATAGAAGTGGCTGAAAACTAAGCGTAAATGGGGAGAAACCATTCCCACTCGTGAAAGAACCAAGAGTGAGGGGGCACAGATTTAAAATAATTTGCAAAAGAAGCGAAAGCAACATGAGAAAGGACGTTTTCATGTAGTGAGAGATTAAGGTCTGGAGTGCACTGCCTGAGAGTGTGGTGGAGGTAGATTCAATGGAAGCATTTAAAGCATTTAAAAGGGAATTAGATTGTTATTAAACAAGGAACAGCATTCAGGGTTATGGCTAGCGGACGAGAGAATGACACAAAGCAAATTGCTCTTTTGGAGAACTAGTGCAGATACAATGGGCCGAATAGCCTCATAATAATTCTATAGTTCTGTAAATGTAGTGAAAATTTCAGCTGCTATAATGTGCTCCCCCCAACTTGGAGGCAGTGCACTGAGGATCCATACCCTTAGGAGGAAGGGAGAGGTGAGTGACATAACACTTTCAGGTGTCAACCCCCATACTCTGGCATTCCCAGCATTTCTTTGCACAGCCCTCTTTAAAATTATCCCACAAATTCCTCTTTCTGCAGGAATCTCACAGCCCGCATGAGTATCCATCATTCACATTCACCCTCGTCCCATTTCCTCTCATACCCATACCTCATAGTCACCCTCCACAAATGTTCCTGTTCTCTCCTTTCCCCACAAGCTATTATGAACACTTACATCTCTCTGGGTGGCCCTCCAGTAACAGGCACCTTGATGGCCACTGTCAATGCATTTGGGAAGGAGCTTTCAATAAGGAAAAGGGGAGCACACACCAAGTAAAATAAAGAACTTTGTATTATTTACAATACGGTATATACACTTCCCGGTAGATCTCGACTGGGTCTGCTTCTGGTCAGTGCCTTATTGGCTGACCATTTATACGATGCTAAATTAAGTTCCCCCACCCTTTAGTGGGGAGCTTGTACTCCATGAGAACATCAGGGAAGATAATCATTCCCAACCTGTAAGTCCCGTGCGGGTTATTACATTCCACCCACTGAAGTCCGAATACCCACTAGATGACCTATGACAAGGAAAAGGAGGAGTAGTGTCGGATTCCCTTCGATTCCAGTAAATCGTTGTGTACCTGATGCACCGGATCAGTCAGTGTATACCTTGCAGGAAAACGTTGTCTGCGGCAGGAACGCCACGTTGAGGGTCGGCAAGGGGGCGACTGAACTGTTGAATCATCATCCGAGACCTCCGAGTTCTGCATCTCCACTTCTGAATCTAAAGCTATAACGTTGGGCATGTCGGCATTGCAGAGTAGAGACGTCCCAGCAGGCTGGTTCGGCAATGGAGTTGGAGGATCCAAGACACGATTGTTCCGAGGAATCTCACAAGAGACCAATCTCCGTGAGCGAATATGATCCAAATTCCGTCTCATTAGTTGCCTCCAGACCCGAACTTGGTAAGTGACCAGTCCTGTGTGATGGACAACAGCCCTAGAGAGCCAGCGAGCATCGTCATTGAAGTTACAAACGAACACCGTGTCAACAGGTGTGAAGTATGGAGAGGTCGATGTCGAACCGGGCAACACGCTTGCAGCTCCTGTTTATGGCATACCTTTGTGCCAATGTCCTGGAGAATCAAACCGAGTCGGGTACAAAACCTACGACCCATGAGCGTCTCAGCGGGGGCCACCCCAGTTATTGCGTGTGGCGTGGTCTTGTATGAGAATAAAAACGTGGCATCCTGGTGTCCATCGAGCCTGAAGTCTGCTTCTTTAGCCATCGCTTAACTGTCTGCACAGCCCTCTCTGCTAAGCTATTTGATACCGGATGGTATGGCACAGTGCGGACATGTCAAATCCCATTGCCTTTCATGAAAGCTGCAAACTGTTAACTCGTGAAATAGGCTCCGTTATCTGTTAGGAGCACCTCTGGTATTCCATGGGTGGAAAGGGAAGGCCATTTTATGGACTTACAAACACTTGGAGTGAGCGTCCACTAGGATGAGAAACATCGAACAGGCCTGCGAAATCAGCGTGTACGTGAGCCCAAGGGCGCCACGGCCACTCCCAAGGGTATAGCAGTGCCGCCGAGGGAAGTTTCTGGTGCTCGTGATAGATGGAGCACTGTTGAGCCAAATCCTCGATTTGCTCGTCCAACCCAGCCACCATACATAACTCCGTGGAAGCATTTTCATTTTGGACACTCCGGGGTGCCCATTGTGAATTCTTTCAACAACCTTCATGCCCCACAGGAGGACATCTTCTGCAGTCAGCTCCGTGAACTTCAACTCCCCTGGTAGCTGTCGATGCTGGCCACCGTTTGGTACCAGATGCTGCACCTTGACAAGAACAGGGTTGGTTTGCATCCAGTCATGAATACTTGACACATTGACATGCATGGAGTCCATGAAATTCAAGACAGCGATCACTTTGTCCGCCATAGGAGGCTTTACAGTTTTGGTCTGCAACGGAAGATGGCTCAACGCATCACTATGTGCAATCTGGGTCCCTGGGCGGTGCTCAAAAGAGTATTTGTAAGCAGCCAATAGCAAGGCCCACTGCTGGATCCTTGCAGAAACAATTGGTGGAATTGTTTTGCCCTCGGAGAAGAGGGCCAGTAGTGGCTTGTGATCCATGACGAAAAAGAAGTGGTGACTATAGACGTACTGATGAAATATCTTCACTCCAAATATGACCACCAGACCTTCCTTTTCTATTTGAGTGTACTTCCGCTCACTCGCAGCCAGCGTCAGTAAGGCAAAGTCAATTGGATGTTTACGACCATCGCTCATCCGGTGATGCATCACATGTGAGGAATAATGGCTTCAAAGGATCGAAATGTGTTAACACCCCAAAAGAGGACAACCACCGTTTCACTTTTTGAACGCCTCATCCTTGCTCCACACCCAAGCCGCATGTCACACACGGGCTGGAATTTCCTTCAGATGAGTCCGGGGATGTCCCATGTCCTGACAGCCAGCCCAGCACCCAGAGGCCAGAGTCGCTGCGGCGATCAGTTTGGGCCATGGGAAAACGATGTGAGGGGTAATGCCCCAAAACATTCACTCCATCCCCTGCATTTCTTGATGCCACATTCTACGCTCTCTCAGAACCATGAGATCTGTCGCGCCTGTTGAAAGGTCAAGGAAATTTAGCCAAAAGGTTTTTCTGTGTTTCCATTTTATTTATACCGCAGACCAAACGTTCCCAGCGCATATCCGATAAAGCAGTTCCATACTCACAAAATGTGACTACTTTCCATAGCCGTGATATGAATTCGCTGAGGACTCACTGGAGGACCTCTTTGCCATATTAAAATTATACCCTTGAATGATCACTGACGGGGTTGGGTTAAAGTGTTGTGCCATTAGTGCCACATGTTGTTCGAATAAGTGTGCATCTGGTGCCGCAGGGTATGTAAGACTCCTGATCAGCCTGAACATGTGCAGGCTGTCAACAGTATGACCATCTGGCGCTTGTTCTCCATGATGTTGTTGGCCCGGAAGAAGTAATGCATCCTTTCTGCGTACTGGTTCCAGCCTTCAACACCGGTGTCAAATGCATCTAACTGCCCAAACAGCAGCATGGAAAAATAATTGATTCCAACCTGGGTTCAGAAAGTCGGGAAGGTGGCTCAACCAAGAAGGTTACAGCATCAACAATTAACCAGTTTACTCCTCGTCGTCACTTTAATAAGGACACGCAGAGTCCACACCGCAAAAAATAAAGAACATTGAGTTATTTACTATTACTCTTCCCGGTAGATCCTTACCGGGTCTCTTTCTGGTCGGTGCCTTATTGACCGACCATTTATACAAGGCTCAGGGGAGCTTGTACTCCGCGAGAACTATGGGGAAGATAATCATACCAATCCCGTAAGTCCCGCGTGGGATATTAGAGCTCTTGTTCCAGGCGGCTGCAGATGCCAGCAGTGACCTGCCGTGGGAACCTGAATCTCCTGCCACTGGTGCTCAGAGATGTTGGGAGAGTTCATCGGTTGTCTTTGGGGTTTTCCTCCTTCCAGCTGGATCTTGGTGTCCATCCCCTCTGTCTTGTAGAAGATGCGGTTGAGGAGAAGGCAGCTGGTGAACGCCGAGGTCCCACCGGGTAGGACCATACGCAAACGACGCTGGCGGAACTCGGTGGGCACTCGGCCTGTCTAGCGCGGAGAATCACTGGGGGGGGGGGGGGGGCTTTCAACGGCCCACAACACAGCGCCATGGCAACCGCGGGATTGCCGGGATTCGCGCGCCGCCCGACGATTCTTCTGCAACAACAAGGGTTTATCTTCCTTCAACCCCACCAGATATTCCTGCAACGAGAAAGCACTTTGGGACCAAATCACATTTTCATTTTGAGGAACAATATTCAGATATACTGTCTAAATATGACTTCATCTGGGATATTTAGGCGCAGCTGGTCACCATGATGGAGAGCCTCTCTGTCATAGAGAAAATGGCGGATGAGCTTGGGTATTGAAGTCCAGTCCCCGAACATGGCATTTCTTATTTTCACAGGATGGGGCTGGAGAAAGGCTGGGGTTTACGCATACACAGTTTATAGAGGAAGCTGGTCATTTAAATCAGCATCTGCCTCCACTGAAGTGGGGTTTTGGTGGGGCCAGGAGTGTTGAAATATGGAGTGTGCAGATCAGACCAGACCAGGTAAGAGATGGTCTGAACTTGATGGATTTGTTTGGATAGCCAGGATACCCTTTTGGATATAGTCCTCCAACACAATTTGGAGAGGTATGGAAGCCTTTGCGAGAGGTATGGCACCCGTTGGAAGAGATAAGGCACCCTTTAGTTTGTTAAAAGTGAACATGATTGTCTATAAAAAGTGGGTAAACACATTGAAATTCTCTAACTGTAAACAAACTGTAAAGGTGTCAAAGAATGCCAGAGCTGTCAAGAAGCTGTCAAAAATCTATCTAATAACAAATACGCTCTAAAAGAACCTGTCAAATGATACGAGATGACATGGCATGGAGGAGGCAAAGGCAAAAGGTGGTGGGTAGAGGGCATTGGTCGGCAAGAGTTGGTGATAAATTGATATAGGGACTCTAAAGGGACATGGGGATTTATAGGGTTGTGAAGCATCAGGGGGTTTGGTGGGGGTATGACATGGTATCTGTTGGCATAGATGAGGCATGGGGGCCAAGAGCTGGAGGACTGTTATTTTGTTTCAATCTTTTAAAAATTGGATTCTGCCCTCCACCCTGCCGACCTCCACATCCAACAGCCTCTGCACTCTTTCCGGTGACAGGTGGCTCAACTTTTAATCCGACCTACCTTCCCAGGAATGGAAATCAGAGCTGTGGGCAGGCATTGTAAAGATGGGGTTCACAGAGCTGGGAATACTCCCATCTCTGTGCACCTAACCCAGGAGCAAAAATCCGGGCCTCACACCATTTGAAAATGTTTAATTGGTGCACAATACAAACTTAAGTTGAATGAACAATTTTCAAACCCATTGAGCGCTGAATACCCTTTATAGTTCACTATTACAAATTGAGACATTTGGCACGATTTAACAAAACTAAAACTGAGTCCCATTGTGGGCCGGTTTAGCAGGGTGTTTCCCGATGCTTGCAGCACCAGGAGCGGCTCCGCTATCGAACTGCACTTAAAATGGTGCCCTGATTTCTCTATCTCCCAACGTGCTCCCCAGACCTTCCCATGTCTCAACCTACCAGTTGGGGGTCCTCAAGCTGCCCGCACCCATCTCGTAATGGTAGGACACCCCCGGGCTTGATCTCCAGCATGGGCAAAATGCCACCTTGGCACTGCCAGCCTGGGAGTGCCAGGGTGACCAATTGGCATCAACAGCACCAGGGAGCCACCCTGCCCAAAGGTCGACCCAGGGCGTCCAATCGCCTGGGTGAACCCCGCCCCAATGTGATTTTGCCTGGTCCCAATTTGTAGAGACTGTCATGTTATTCACCCTGAAGTAACATGGACTGCAACTGGATGCAGTTGTACTTGAAAGTAGACTCCAAACTGTGATGTTGGTTCAATACGCGTTATTGAACTTGTTTAGTAGTGCACATAGTTCGCTGTGGGTTTGACCCTCTACTAATCTAAGCGTGCTTGTTATAACTAACTGGACCAGACTAGCTCTGAGCCACGTGTAGAAGGTGCTAACTGTTAAATACACCCTGACTGTCAGTACAGTTGCCACCAGTGGAAAGAGGCAGAGTGCTGATGCCTCGTGTGTTTTATAGTGGGAGACCACTCTCTAGTGTTCTGCCTGGTGATTGGTTGTGTTCTGTCCTGTGTGTTGATTGGCTGTACTGGGTGTCTGCCACTGCCTGGCTGTATCTTATTATGTGCTCGAGTGCATATCATGACATCCACCCCTTGAAAAAAAAATGTAGATTTTTTTGGAGCATATGCAACTGTATTTACATGTATGACTATTTATATTAAATGGCGAGTGGATGGATATATACATAAGAGGTGTCTAGCGTGCCGATACAGAACAAAATTTACAAGACAAATGTCTGTAAGTCCAATCTTTGGGGCTTGCGCTGATCCTTGTCGACTGCCTGAGAGGTGGAGGTGGGGACGACGGCGCCTTGACAGGCGGATTGCTGCCAGATTGGTGGCCTCATGGTGCGAGGTGTCCGGAGGAGGCATAACAACATCTGGAAAAGTAAGATCTGGTGGTGGGCAGGCAAGTTTGCGCAGTGCCCTACTGGTGCGCCTGACAATGGAGCCATCAGCCATACGAACTACAAACAATCTGGGAGCAGCCTGTTGAACAACAACAGCTGGAGCTGACCAGCCTCCATCAGGTAGCTTGATCCAAACAGCATCTTCCGGAGATAGCACAGGCAAATCTGTAGCATGAGCATCGTACGTCAGCTTTTGCCATTTCTTGAGTTGCTGCACCTTTTGCGGCACTGGGAGGTGATCCAGGTCTGGTAAGTGTATGGCCAGAACAGTCGTTCGCATGTCTCTATTCATGAGGAGTTGAGCTGGAGACATACCGGTGGACAGAGGGGTTGCCCTGTACGCCAACAGCACAAGGTTGAAGTCAGAAGCAGAGTCCGCAGCCTTGCAGAGCAGTTGCTTCACTATATGGACCCCTTTCTCGACCTTCCCGTTGGACTGCGGGTAGTGTGGGCTGGAGGTAATGTGGTTGAATTGATACGACTTGGCAACATTGGACCACTCTTGGCTGTGGAAGCAGGGACCATTGTCACTCATGACAGTGAGTGGAATACCAGGCCTGGCAAATGTCTCCTTGCAGGCTGTGATGACTGTCCTTGATGTGAGGTCTGACAGCTTCACAACTTCCGGGTAATTTGAGAAGTAATCTATGATGAGCACATAGTCACGCCCATTGGCGTGAAAAAGGTCGATTCCCACCTTGGACCACGGAGAGGTCACAATCTCATGTTGCTGGAGTGTTTCTTTCGCCTGAGCAGGCTGGAAGCGCTGGCAGTTCGCACAATTGAGGACCATGTTGGATATGTCCTGGCTGATTCCAGGCCAATAGACAGCCTGCCGGGCCCTGCGCCTACACTTTTCAACACCTAGGTGTCCCTCGTGGATTTGTTTGAGCACTAAGTTCTGCAGACTGTGAGGAATAACGATACGATCCAACTTGAGGAGGATCCTCTCGACGACTGTCAGGTTGTCCTTCACATTAAAGAACTGAGGGCATTGCCCTTTTTGCCAGCCATTTGCAAGGTGGTGCATTACACGCTGCAGAAGAGGGTCCTCGGCAGTCTCTTCACGAATGCTGATTACTCTTTCATCTGAGGCCGGGAGATTGCTGGCACACAGCTGCACCTGTGCCTCAATCTGGCGGATGAAGTCAACCTTTCACAGGGCGAGGTGATGGAGTGGGACAGGGCATCCGCAATTAGCAGCTCCTTGCCTGGTGTGTATACTAACTCAAAATCGTACCTTCGGAGTCGAAGGAGAATGCACTCAAGCCTGGGCGTCATGTCATTTAAGTCCTTATGAATGATATGGACCAAGGGTCTGTGGTCCGTCTCCACTGTGAAGGTTGGTAGACCGTAGACGTAATCATGGAACTTGACAATGGCGGTTAGGAGGCCCAGGCACTCTTTTTCTATCTGGGCATATCTCTGTTCAATAGGAGCCAGACTACCTTTGAGCCACGTGTAGAAGGTGCTAACTGTTATCTACACCCTGACTGTCACTACAGTTATCACCAGTGGAACGTGGCAGAGTGCTGATGCCTCGTGTGTTTTATAGTGGGAGACCACCCTCTAGTGTTCTGCCTGGTGATTGGTTGTGTTCTGTCCTGTGTGTTGATTGGATATACTGGGTGTCTGTCACTGGCTGTCTGTATCTTATGATGTGCATGAGTGCATATCATGACAGAGACCAGTGCTAAATGGTGCACCTGGGCTTGAAGACCCCGGGTTGGGGCCTTCTTGATGAGGGAATTCGATCCCAGGCGCTGGTTAGATCTGGCGGAGACATATCTAAGAGTGCTGAACGGCATGGTTAAATATGCAAATATAGGACCCACCCATCGTGGGCGGGATCCAGATCGGGACTTGTCACAAGATCCTGTTAAATCTTGCGAAGCATGGCGAGCTGGGTAAATCTCATGAGAGACCTCCGTGCGATTTACCAGCCGCATTGCGCCCCGAGTTGCGTGCAACGCGGCTGTTTGTTCTCGCCCATTATCAATGAAAGGAAACATGACATGAATTTTCAATTAAGATTTTGATCAGTAGCACTACAGAAAAATGCAGTCCCTTTCTGGTTAAAAGCATACTCTTTACAGAGATTAATGGGTTTTTCACAAACAATATCCATCTAATGGGAAATGGGAATTGTTTTTTTTGTTTTTATATATTTAGAGTACCCAATTCTTTTTTTTCCAATTAAGGGGCCATTTAGCGTGGCCAATCCATCTAACCTGCACATCTTTGGGTTGTGTGTGTGAGACCCATGCAGACACGGGGAGAATGTGCAAACTCCACATGACTTTGACCTGGGGCCGGGATCGCACCTGGGTCCTCAGCGCCATGAAGCAGCAGTGCTAAACACTGTTCCACCGTGCCGCCCTTTGTGAAGTGT
Organism: Scyliorhinus torazame; assembly: GCF_047496885.1. NCBI lineage: Eukaryota > Metazoa > Chordata > Chondrichthyes > Carcharhiniformes > Scyliorhinidae > Scyliorhinus > Scyliorhinus torazame. The sequence continues at coordinate 144,771,851 of NC_092719.1, forward strand.
TATCAAATGGATTGTGTCTTAGATTTTCCTGGGGTCTTGCAATGTTGTAATGATAGGTCTACTTCATTGGGACCCTTAAATACCACAAAGAGAAGAGGAAATTATCGAGAGAGTAACTTGTGCCATAAATTACGGCACTCCGAATCTTCCTGGGATATATATGCTGTTTTTGCATTACTTTCACCCAAAACAGTTAAAAGGTAATTATCAAAACTCAGCCCCTAATAAAACGAATGGTGACCACAATTTTCTTGCATTCAAGACAATTTTTATGCAGCTGCCACTTAGTTCTGGTGACCTGGTAGTGGTCTGATTTATTGCTCCAAGGTCAGTTTTAAACTCCCAGTTGTTAAAAAACCTATTACTGTGGCAAAGATTAAACAACTCAATCTTTGAGTCTCCACTTCCTGCATCTGGAACTTTCAGTTTTGAAAAAACCACATTGTATGTGCAGTTTTAATTTATGACATTCTTTTCAGAATTTAAACAGTCCCTTCTTTGTATTCCCACAGTGCTCAACCTCACAAAAGCCACTAACACAACAAACATATCCTTTCTAATAATTCTACTTTGGTTTTTATTCACTTATTGTTCCAATCAATTATGAGGAAATTTACGTATATAAACCTCCAGAAAGTTGATGAATGTCAGCACGCCATTGTGCAAAGTTTAATTGACAATAAATATTTGCAATCTTCAGGCGCATTCAAGCCACAATAGTTAGCAGAACCTTTCAGTTAGTTAACAGTTCAAGGTTGGCTTGCACAGCTCATTTTATGTTCTTGGGCTCCACCAAAATAAAAGCCCATGCCCCAAGTTTTGGGGTCAACTGCGAAGAAATAGTGCTAGCCGCTCATTATGTTTCAACAGCCCACAGACCTTTTACAGGATTTTGAGTAGCAACTCAGGGTTCCCAGAGGTCGCTTCTCGACCTTTTGGCTAAGATCAAGTGCACGATCAAGTGTGAGATCAGGTGGAATACCCGTTCGTGTCAGCTTGGATCTAGATGGTTTCTTTTGTGGGGACCACAAATTGAATTCAATTTCAATTTGAATTGGTTTTCGTGGCAAACAAGGAGGTGGATTAGGGGCTTTCTCTGTCTACTCTGCGTATTGGCTTTATAACTCTGAGAAAGGACACAATGCTTTCAACAGGGGAAATGAGCCATGGCCTGATTTTTTCAGATGGCCAGAGAATTGGTGGGGAAAACATCCCTGCTACTTTTGACTGGCCTGCTGCCATTTCACGCTCAAATGATTGGCAGCAGGCGGGGCACCTGTCCATATCTGGACGGAAGTCCGACCGGTCAATCAGATTTGTGAACAGCTCTCCAGCCCATCCAAGTAACCACTGCAGAGGCTGGAAGAGACAATGCAGTGCCATGCCCCTGGGTCTAAGTGCAGGGAGCGGTGTGAGGTAAGTAGCATGGATGCCGGGGAGGGGAGGGTAGGAGTTACACTGGGGGAATAATGAAGGGGAAGCAAGTGGACAATTGGAGGAGTGGGAGGGGTTGCAGGGTGGCCCGGAAGTGTCTGGTCCATGAGGGGAGGGCACCCCCAGTAAGAAGGAGGATTTCAATTGCAGCCTTCCTGCCTGAGATCAAGGCCAGTGATTTTTTTTCTATTTCCCACCCTCAGCTATCCGGCAAGGATGGGCTTCCCGCCTGAGGGCTTGTTCGCCCCACCATAAAATTGCATCCAGAATGGGCTACCAGCAGGATCCTGGAGGGAACCCCGACCCTGCTCCCCCCGCCACAAAATCCACCGGGCGGGGGCACAGGGGAGCATAAAATTCAGGCCCATGTTTGAGCATAACAAGCAGCAGCTTGGCTCTTTCATCAATCATTTGAAGAATCCTCATTTTCAAGACCAGAGAGATTGCATCTCAGTAATTAAGTCTTATGATGCCATCAAAAATTCACATACATCTAAATGCACTAGTTCAAATAGTTCTGGTGTGTTTAGTGGATGAGAACAGCAACTTCATGTCCAAACATGGAATTTAATGTCAAGTTCTTAAGGTTCAGGTGCAGCAAAGCTTGAGGGGGTGTAAGGCAAATTGGACAGCAATGTCTGGATTTCTGCATTGAAAGCACATGTGCAGACTTCAAAGGTTGCTGTCTGATGTACCGCATAATAGCGAGAAGCACTGATGGTCTCTATGGGGATGATAGCAATACACTTCCACTTGCTTAAACCTTGTTCTGCATGGTATATGTGGTGTTAAGTTAGCTCTTATATCAGTGTTGAGAGCCAGATTTACTGCTATCCTAGAAAATCTGGAGTCAGTTAGCAACATTGAGATTGATTTTGCTAGATGTGAGATTTATGGTATATGTCGCCAGCCTTACCATTGCAGGAGTATTTATCAACACCTGATACTAAAGTGTGGCGTAAAATAACCGTTCCAAATTGCTGAATAAACTTTGGGAATGTTGGTTAATTTTCATTGATATATAGAAAATATGTTCCTCACTTTTTAAACTGGTGTTGTCCAATAACATTTCAAAAACATTTTAATCATAATGATCATAACCTTTCTATTGGAGAAATATAAGTTTTTTATTAGAGCATTGTTATAATAATAATCTTTATTATTGTCACTTGTAGGCTTACATGAGCACTGCAATGAAGTTACTGTGAAAAGCCTCTAGTTGCCACATTCCGGCGCCTGTTCGGGTACACAGAGGGAGAATTCAGAATGTCCAATTCACCTAACAAGCACGTCTTTCAGGACTTGTGGGAGGAAACTGGAGTGCCCGGAGGAAACCCACGCAGACACAGGGAGAACGTGCAGACTCCGCACAGACAGTGATCCGAGACGGGAATCGAACCCAGGTCCCTGGCACTGTGACCCAAGTGGGAACAGAGCAAGAGTAGGAAGGCAGTACAGGTGTCCCCTGCGGTCATCTCCCTGCAAAACAGGTGTACCGTTTTGGATACTGTTGAGGGAGTTGGCTCACCAGGGGAAGGCAGCAGCAGCCAGGTTCTTGGCACCGTTGTTGGCTCTGCTGCGCAGGAGGGCAGGAAGAAGAATGGCAGGGCTATAGTGAAAGAGGACTCAATTGTAAGGGGAATAGACAGGCGGTTTTGCGGACACAATCGAGACCCCTGTATGGTATGTTGTCTCCCTGGTGCAAGGGTCAAGGATGTCTCGGGGCGGCTGCAGAACATTCTGGGGGAGGGGGGTGGGGGGGGGGGGGGGGGGGCGGAGGGTGAACAGCCAGCTGTCATGGAGCACATAGACACCAACGATATCGGTAAAAAACGGGGTGAGGTCCTACAAGCTGAATTCAGGGAGTTAGGAATAAAACTAAAAAGTAAGACCTCGAAGGTAGTAATCTCAGGATTGCTACCAGTGCCACGAGCTAGTCAGAGTAGGAATGTCAGAATAGATAGTATGAATACGTGGCTTGCGAGATGGTGCAAGAGGGAGGGATTCAAATTCCTGGGGCATTGTAACAGGTTCTGGGGGAGGTGGGACAAGTACAAACCAGGCGGTCTGCACCTGGGCAGGACTGGAACCGATGTCCTAGGGGGGGTGTCTGCTAGTACTGTTGGGGAGGGTTCAAACTAATGTGGCAGGGTGATGGGAACCGATGCAGGAAGACGGAGGGAAGTAAAACGGGGCCAGAAACAAAAAGCAGTAAGGGGGAAAGTGTAAGGCAGAGAAGCCATTGTCAAAAATCAAAAAGGGCCACCGTACAGGGTACAGTGACTGAGGAGAGTGTGAAAAGGGAGATGATCAATGCAGGATTGAGGGTGCTGTACCTAAATGCGCGCAGAATACGGAACAAGGTAAATGGGCTTGTTGCGCACATTGAAATTGGCCGGTATGATGTTGTGGGCATCACAGAGACGTGGCTGCAAGGGGATCAGGGCTGGAATCTAACTAACCAAGGATATAGGTCCTATCGAAAGGGCAGGCAGATGGGCAAATGGGGCGGGGTTGCGTTATTAGTAAGGAATGAAGTTAAATCGATAGCAATGAGTGATATAGGATCAGAAAGCATAGAATCTCTGTGGGTAGAGTTGAGGAATTGCAAAGGTAAAAAGACTCTGATGAGAGTTATGTACAGGCCCCCTAGCAGTAGTCAGGATGTGGGCCAGAAAATAAATCAGGAGATAGAAAAGGCATGTAAAAAAGGCAATATTATAATAATCATGGGGACTTCAATATGCAGGGGGACTGGGAAAATCAGGTTGGTAGTGGATCCCAAGAAAAGGAATTTGTGGAATGTCTAAGAGATGTTTTTTTCGAGCAGCTTGTGAGAGAGCCTACAAGGGAACAGGCAATTCTGGATTTGGTGATGTGTAATGAGGCAGACTTGATTAGGGAACTTAAGGTGAAGGAAACCTTAGGGAGCAGTGACCACAATATGACAGAAGTTACCCTGCAGTTTGAGAGGGAGAAGCTGCAATCAGATGTAAAGGTATTACAATTAAATAAGGGTAACTACAAAGACATGAGGGAGGAGCTGGCAAGAGTTGATTGGAAAAGGAGCCGAGCAGGGAAGACAATGGAACAGCAATGGCAGGAGTTTTTGGGGGTTATTAGGGAGGCACAACAGAAATTCATCCCAAGGAGGAGGAATCATGCTAAGGGGAGGACAAGGCATCCATGGCTGACGAGGGAAGTCAAGGACAGCATAAAGGCTAAAGAAAAAGCATACAAAGTGGTGAGGATTAGTGGGAAGCCAGAGGATTGGGAAGCCTTTAAAAGCGAGCAGAGGACAACTAAAAAGCAACAAGGGGGGAGAAGATGAAGTATGAGGGCAAGCTAGCTAGTAATATAAAGAAAGATAGGAAGAGTTTTTTTCAATGTAGAAAAGGTAAAAGAGGCAAAAATAGACATTGGACCACTGGAAAATGTGGCTGGAGAAGTAATAATAGGAAACAAAGAAATGGCAGATGAAATGAATAGTTATTTTGCATCAGTCTTCACGGTGGAAGACACCAGTGGGATGCCAGAGCTCCAGGAGAACCAGGGGGAAGAGGTGAGTGCAGTGACCATTACTAAGGAGAAGGTTCTGGGAAAACTGAAAGGTCTGAAGGTGGATAAGTCACCTGGACCGGATGGACTCCACCCCAGGGTCCTAAGAGAGATAGCTGAGGAAATTGTGGAGGCGTTGATGATGATCTTTCAGGAATCACTGGAGGCAGGAAGGGTCCCAGAGGACTGGAAAGTGGCTAATGTAACACCACTGTTTAAGAAGGGAGGGAGGCAGAAGACGGGAAATTCTAGGCCGGCTAGCCTGACTTCGGTCATTGGTGAGATTTTAGAGTCTGTTATTAAAGATGAGATCGCAAAGTACTTGGAAGTGCAAGGTAAAATAGGACTGAGTCAGCACGGCTTTGTTAAAGGGAGGTTGTGTCTAACAAATCTGTTAGAGTTCTTTGAGGAGGTAACAAGTTAGACACAGGAGAACCAGTGGATGTAATTTATTTAGATTTCCAGAAGGCCTTTTACAAGGTGCCGCATAGAAGACTGTTAAATAAGTTAAAAGCCCATGGTGCTAAGGGTAAGATCCTGCCATGGATAGAGGATTGGCTGACTGACAGAAGGCAGAGAGTGGGATAAAAGGGTCTTTTTCAGGACGGCAGCCGGTGACTAGTGGTGTGCCTCAGGGGTCTGTGCTTAGACCACAACTTTTCACAATATACATTAATGATCTGGAAGAAGGAACTGAAGGCACTGTTGCAAAGTTTGCAGATGATACAAAAATCTGTAGAGGGACAGATAGTATTGAGGAAGCAAGGGGGCTGCAGAAGGATTTGGACAAGCTAGGAGAGTGGGCAAAGAAGTGGCAAATGAAATACAATGCGGAAAAGTGTGAGGTTATGCACTTTGGAAGGAGGAATTTAGGCATAGACTATTTTCTAAATGGGGAAATGCTTAGGAAATCAAAAGCACAAAGGGACTTGGGAGTCCTTGTTCACGATTCTCTTAAGGTTAATGTGCAGGTTCAGTCGGCTGTTAAGAAGGCAAATGCAATGTTAGCATTCGTGTCAAGAGGGCTAGAATACAAGACCAGGGATGTACTTCTGAGGCTGTATAAGGCTCTGGTCAGACCCCATTTGTAGTATTGTGAGCAGTTTTGATCCCTGTACCTAAGGAAGGATGTGCTGGAAAGGGTCCAGAGGACGCTCACAAGAATGATCCCTGGAATGAAGAACTTGTCATATGAGGAACATTTGAGAATTCTGGGTCTGTACTTGTTGGAGTTTAGAAGGATGAGTGGGGATCTTATTGAAACATGCTAGATACTGCGAGGCCTGGATAGAGTGAATGTGGAGAGGATGTTTCCACTTGTAGGAAAAACTAGAACCCGAGAGCACAATCTCAGACTAAAGGGATGATCCTTTAAAACAGAGATGAGGAAGAATTTCTTCAGCCAGAGGGTGGTGAATCTGTGGAACTCTTTACCGCAGAAGGCTGTGGAGGCCAAATCACTGAGTGTCTTTAAGACAGAGATGGATAGGTTCTTGATCAATAAGGGGATCAGGGGTTATGGGGAGAAGGCGGGAGAATGGGAATGAGAAAATATTAGACATGATTGAATGGTGGAGCAGACTCGATGGGCCAAGTGACCTAATTCTGCTCCTATGTCTTATGGTCTTATGAACCCGGGACACTGTCACTGTGAAGCAACAGTGCTAACCACTGTGCTACCGTGCCAGTATACATTACTGAATTCAAGAAGGATTTCTCAAAAGTTTGTGTAATTAATTCTAATTTGTAAAGGTGATTTGCTGCTTTGGATTTCAAGTTATATGATCAACAAAAATCTCAGTCTTGAACATTTTTATTTTGCAGCCCAAGTCACAGTTTTGCTTTTTTGTCTTCCAGTATTGGACGTCACAGTGCATCAATGCCTAAGAATGGCTCACAACAGAAAATGACACAATACACATGGCACTTTCTCTCGTTCAGCTTTTAATTCATACTGCTTTAGGCAAGTGACCTTGGAGTGGAAAGACTGAAGTAATGCAGGGTTAATGCTGAACAACAAGTCTTGCAAGTATTAGATAAACATTAAAGGATTTATTACAAGACTAAATTGTTTCCTGTAATCTGCTGGAGGATGTACAGGAATTAAATTAAATCGATGCTTGCACACTGAATTCTTAAATAATAAAATTCAAACTTTTCCTCACTGAAATCTCCCTCAGGATACTTCAGAATTCATACAGCCTTGCAAACTATCTTTTTTTTTAAAAAGTGAGCAATTCAATGGTGGCTTGTTTGTTCTCATGTGTGATCAAGTTTCTATATCCATATATAGTCTAAGAAATTATGGAAAAAATAAATCTTTGATTGAATTATGGTGCATTTACATGGATGATAAGAACTGTTTAATGCAAAGAAACATCTATTTGTTCATTCATGCAAGTGTTGGCTCCATTCAGGTAGCCTTCTCATTTTGAGTCAGCAGGTTTTGGTTTAAACCCTATTGCAGCGGGCTAGTTGAAAGTGGCTGATACTCAGGGGCACTGAATGTATGTTTCATTCTTGGAGGTTCATGCTGTCATAATATCCACTCATAAATGTAATGAGATGCAGACAGGCAGTGATTGACACACAGGATAACCAATGAACACACACGACACAGAACAACCAATCACCAGACAGGACACCACCACTATAAAGCCCACAGGGATTAAGACTCTCCCTCTCTCACAGGACACAGCTACTGAGATAGTTAGAGTGCACAAGCCAATGAGCACCATCTCCATGTGACAGAGAGTTAGTCTGGTCAAGCCAGTAGGAGGTTATCAGTTCGATTAATAGAGTGTCAACCCACAGCAGATTATGTACAGCAATCAGCAAGTTCAATAAAACAGTGTTGGACCATCTCCTGTGTCGGAAGCCTGTTTCTAGTTTCACTGCATCCAGTTGCAGTCAACGTTGAACCAACTCACATAACACATCACATGCCTTTTGAATGAAATGTTAAACTGAGACATTTCTACCTCTTCACATGGACATACAGAAGTCCCTTTGCACTATCTGAAGAGCATGCAACTCCCCTCCTGCCCTGGCCAACATTTATCTCTAAATCAACCTCTAAGACCTCATTCATCACGATGACCTTTGCTGGGAACTCTTGATTTTATGAAGTAACATCAATAAGTACACTTCCAAAATAATTGAATGTCTCTGAAGCTCTTTGAAATACCTTTAGGATGTGAAAGGTGTTGTGAAAATACAAGTTCTTACCTTCTCACTCTTTTTGTTTCTTTGCTGCTCCCTCCCCTTAAAGTTCCCACTCATATTATAGATCAATGCTCCTCCACCCCGAAGGGTTCAGCGGGAGCCAGTGCAGTTAAACTCTTCACCATAATTGGCTGGGAGGGGGAGAGATTAAAAGTTGAACCCAATCCTGACATTCACTGAAGCAATCTAATAATAATAATCTTTATTGTCACAAGTAGGCTTACATTATCATTTCCATGAGGTTACTGTGAAAAGCCCCTAGTCGCCACATTCCGGCACCTGTTCGGGTAGACAGAGGGAGAATTTTGAATGTCCAAATTGTCTAACAGCACGTCTTTTGGGACTTGTGGGAGGAAACCGGAGGACCCGGAGGAAACCCAGGCAGACACGAGGAGAACGTGCAGACTCCGCACAGACAGTGACCCAGCGGGGAATCGAACCTGGGACCCTGGCACTGTGAAGCCACAATGCTAACCACTGTGGACAGGTCACTAAATGGCCAGCTTAGGCTGACTTCATTCCGCCCCCACCTACTCCCAGTCCTGGGGCATTCAGATTGGTTTCAACAACTACCCGGGCGGAATATCGAGCCCAGTCTTCTGACATTTTTTCAGTTTTGTGCTTTGTGTAGAAAATTTTATGTGGACCAGAACGCAAATGAACTGGTTCTCCCTGGAGGTGGAGGATGAATGTGAACGGTGCCAGGGAGGCCCAGCCAACCACGACCACATGTTCTGGGCTTGCGCCAGACTTTTTTTTTTTGAATATAAATTTCCCAATTCATTTTTTCCAATTAAGGGGCAATTTTGTGTGACCAATCCACCACCCTGCACATATTTGGGTTGTGGGGGCGAAACCCACGCTAACACAGGGAGAATGTGCAAACTCCACACGGACAGTGACCCAGAGCCGGGATCGAACTTGGGACCTCGGTGCCGTGAGGCAGCAGGGCTAACCCTCTGCGCCACCGTGCTGCCCCGGCTTGCCCCAGACTTGTCGAGTTCTGTTCAGCCTTCTTCGAGGCGATGTCCAAGATTGTGGGGGTGAGGGTTGAACCGTGCCCGAGAGTGGCAGTCTTCAGGGTCGATGCACGATCAATAACTACTAAAACGAGGTTGTAGTACAACTGAAGGCTTTAATAAGCTAGAACTGTTCCCCAGCAGCTCAGGTACAGAATGAGGGCTGCTGGGACGGCACGGGTTCTTATACCCCGCCTATCAGGGCGGAGCTACTATATTATACAGCCAATGGTAAACCCCTAGGTTTAACCACTGGTACTTCAGCCTCTCAGGTACCGTAATACTTGATAATACCACATTCACCCCCTGGTAAAAAGAGTCCGGCGGGGGTGGTGGCCAGTAACAACAAAATGTAACAACATGGTATGATCAGATATGGAGGTATCGTGATACCTCCTTACAGCGAATATTTACAAGCATGGCGGGTATATACATTCATTAAAATGAAGCAATCAGTCGGTCGGGTGCCCTGGTCGTCTGGGATCATCTGAGCCTCGGTGGTGATTCCGGAGGGGACCCGGGCGTCTGCGATTCAGGGCGCGTGGTTTCGGCCTCCATGGCAGCTTTGTCACCCCTAGGCGGTGCTGGTGGGAAAAACAGATGACCTGGGAAGAGGGTGCCTGTAGGGGGCGTCATGGGTGGGGGGGTCTAGGCAGGGGCGGCGGGAGGACTGATCCTCCTGTAAGGTGCTGCGGTGAAGGGGAGGGTGGACAGGTGGCTTGGATGTACGTGGGATTCCGGCGGGCGCCAGGTCCCGTAGGGAGACCGTATCTTGTCGGCCGTCAGGGAACACCATGTCGGCGTACTGGGGGTTAACGTGCAGCAGATGGACTCTCTCGACCAGCGGGTCCAACTTGAACGCCCGCACATGTTTTCGGAGCATGATGGGTGCTGCCAGCCACGTCGGGAGCGAGGTCACGGATGAGGACTTCCTGGGGAAGACAAGGAGACGTCTGTGAGGTCTCTGATTGGTGGTCGTACAAAGCAGTGACCGGATGGCGTGGAGGGCCTGCCAGCGGGAGACTGGGAGGTTCCTGGACCGTAGGGCCAGTAGAACGGTCTTCCAGACTGTTCCGTTCTCCCTCTCTACCTGTCCGTTTCCCCGGGGGTTGTAACTGGTCGTCCTGATTGAGGCGATGCCCTTGCTGAGCAGGAATTGACGCAGTTTGTCGCTCATAAAGGAGGACCCCCTATCGCTATGTATGTAAGCGGGGAAACCGAACAGTGCAAAAATGCTACGTAGGGCCTTGATGACGGTGGTTGCGGTCATGTCGGGACAGGGGATGGCGAATGGGAACCGGGAGTGCTCGTCAATCACGTTCAGGAAGTACGTGTTGAGGTCGGTGGAGGGGAGGGGGCCTTTGAAGTCCGTGCTGAGGCGTTCAAAGGGACGGGAAGCCTTAATCAGGTGCGCCCTCTCTGGTCGGTAGAAGTGCAGTTTGCACTCCACGCAGGTTTGGCAATCCCTGGTGGCTGTCCTGACCTCCTCGATGGAGTAGAGCAGGTTGCGGGTTTTAACAAAATGGAAAAAGTGAGTGACCCCCGGGTGGCAGAGGTCCTCATGGAGGGCTCGGAGGCGGTCCACTTGTGCGGTAGCACATGTGCCGCGGGACAGGGCGTCAGGAGGCTCGTTTAGCTTCACGGGATAATACAAGATCTCGTAGTTGTAGGTGGAGAGTTCGATCCTCCACCGCAAGATCTTGTCGTTTTTTATCTTGCCCCGCTGTGCATTATCGGACATGAGAGCAACCGACCGTTGGTCAGTGAGGAGAGTGAATCTCCTGCCTGCCAGGTAATGCCTCCAATGTCACCCAGCTTCTACTATGGCCTGGGCTTCCTTTTCGACTGAGGAGTGGCGGATTTCGGAAGCATGGAGGGTACGGGATAAGAAGGCCACGGGTCTGCCCGCTTGGTTGAGGGTGGCGGCCAGAGCTACGTCGGACACATCGCTCTCGACCTGGAAGGGGAGGGACTCGGCGATGGCATGCATTGTGGCCTTTGCAATGTCTGCTTTGATGCGGCTGAAGGCCTGGCGGGCCTCTATCGACAGGGGAAAGTTGTGGATTGGATCAGGGGACGGGCTTTGTCTGCATAGTTGGGGACCCACTGGGCGTAGTAACTGAAAAACCCTAGACAGCGCTTCAGGGCCTTGGGGCGGTGGGGGAGGGGGAACTCCATAAGTGGGCGCATGTGTTCAGGGTCGGGGCCTATAACTCCATTTCGCACTACGTAGCCGAGAATGGCTAGACGGTCGGTGCGAAACATGCATTTATCCTTATTGTATGTTAGGTTAAGGATTTTACCGGTCTGGAGAAATTTTCGGAGGTTGGTGTTGTGGTCCTGCTGGTCGTGGCCGCAGATGGTGACATTATCGAGGTACGGGAATGTTGCCCGTAAACCGTACCGGTCAACCATTCGGTCCATCTCGCACTGGAAGACCGAGACCCCGTTAGTGACACCGAAGGGAACCCTTAAGAAGTGATAGAGCCGCCTGTCTGCCTCGAAGGCAGTGTATTTGCGGTCACTGGTACGGAGGAGTAGCTGGTGGTAGGCGGACTTGAGGTCCACCGTGGAGAAGACCTTATAATGCGCAATCCTGTTTACGAGGTCGGGTATGCCGGGGAGAGGGTACGCGTCCAGCTGCGTAAACCTGTTGATGGCCTGACTGTAGTCGATGACCATCCTATGCTTCTCCCTGGTCTTTACCACCACTACATGAGCTCTCCAGGGACTGTTGCTGGCTTCAAGGACCCCTTCCCTCAGTAACCTTTGGACCTCTGACCTAATAAAGATCCGATCCTGGACACTGTACCGTCTGCTCCTGGTGGCGACGGGTTTGCAATCCGGGGTGAGGTTCGCAAACAGGGAAGGCGGGTCGACCTTAATGGTCGAGAGGCCGCAGACAGTAAGGGGGGTATAGGGCTGCCGAATTGAAAGGTCAGACTTTGCAGGTTACACTGGAAGTCTAAACCCAGGAGTGTAGCCGCGCAGAGGTGGGGAAGAACATAAAGGCGGAAATTTTTGAATTCCCTTCCCTGGACTGTGAGGTTTGCTAAACAAAACCCCTTTATCTCTACAGAGTGCGAACCGGAGGTTAGGGAGATCCTTTGATTAACAGGGTGGATAAAGAGGGAACAGCGCCTAACCGTGTCGGGGTGTATAAAGCTCTCCGTGCTCCAAGAGTCAATCAGGCAAGACGTCTTGTGGTCGTTGATGAAGACGGTCCACGTTGCTGTTGAGAGTGTTCGAGGTCGAGTTTGGTCCAGGGTCACCAAGGCCAGACGCAGTAGTTGTGGATTTCGTTCAGGCAGTGCGTGGTCGGCCGAGCTGGGGTCCTGGGGCATCCAAGATGGCGTCTCCCTATGGTCGCACATGGTGGTCGGGGGTGGACAAAATGGCGGTGCCCATCCGTCCAGCGTGGTGTCCGAGGGACAAGATGGCGGCGCCGGGGCTCCGCACGTGGGCCTGGGATACGGAGGTGGCGGTGACCGCTGGCCGCACGGGGCCCATGTAGAAGTTCACTGTGGCGGTCCGGAGTTGCCGCTGGAGACGGCGGCCACCGCCCGTGCCTGGCAGACCCCCATGAAATGGCCCTTTTGTGCCACACCCCCTGCAGATGGATGTGCGGGTCGGACAGCGTTGGCGTGGGTGTTTTTCCTGCCCGCAAAAGAAGCAGCAGGGTCCATCGTGGTTGGCGGCCCGCCTTACAGCGCTGGCCTGCGGGGAAGTGGGGAAGGTCTCTGGGGCGGCCGCTACGGGACTCCACGCTGCCCAGCGGGCTGCCGCACGGTCGGGCACGTAGGATCGGGCAGTCTTGGAGGCAACGTCCATGGACCCTGCAAGGGCCCGTGCCTCCCTAAGTCCCAGGGTGCCATTCTCTAAAAGACGCTGGCGGATTTCTGAAGAGCTCATACCTGCTACAAAGACGTCCCGAACTAGGAGTTCCGTGTGCTCGCTCGACGAAACTTGCGGGCAGCCACAGCTTCTGCCCAGCACCAATAGCGCGCGGTACAATTCCTCCAACAAATCCCCGGGGTTTTGTCACCTTGTTGCAAGCAGGTGACGAGCGTAGACCTGATTTACTTTGCGAACATAGTGTCCTTTTAAAAGTTCAATTGCTGCATCAAAGTCTTCCGCCTCCTCGATGAGGGTGTAGATCTCTGGGCTTACACTTGAGTGCAGGATGTGCAGTTTCTGCTCCCCCGAGGGTGTGCCTCCAGCCATCTCAAGGGAGCCTTTAAAACACGCCAGCCAGTGCTTAAAAATCGCCGCTGTGTTTGTCGCATTGGGACTGAGTTGCAGACACTGCGGCTTGATTCGGAGGTCCATTCTTTCTACTTAGTTCTAGCTTATTAAATTGATGCACGATCAATAACTATTAAAACGAGGTTGTAGTACAACCGAAGGCTTTAATAAGCTAGAACCGTTCCCCAGCAGCTCAGGTACAGAATGAGGGCTGCTGGGACGGCACGGGTTCTTATACCCCGCCTAGCAGGGCAGAGCTACTATACTATACAGCCAATGGTAAACCCCTAGGTTTAACCAATGGTACTTCAGCCTCTCAGGTACCGTAACACCTGATAATACCACAAGGGTATTGGATCAGCCAGAACTACATATGGGGAGCAGGGAGGGCGCCCTAGCTTTTGCTTCTCTAATCGCATGCCGGAGAATCCTGCTCGGCTGGCGATCAGCAGCACCACTCACAGCTGCAGACTGGCTGGCAGACATCTTGGAATTCCTCCACCTGGGGTTGATCAAGTACACCATCCGAGGGATGGATGAGGGTTTCCACAAAGCGTGGGGGCCATTCATCAGCCTTTTCCAAGACCTGTTCAAGGTCTGCAGCGACTAGGGAAAGATGGGGGGAGTGGACAAAGGGAAACACACACAAGAGAAAGAGGCGGAGGAGGGGAAGAGGAGAAGGGAACTCAAGGGAGCCACAGAGTGGAACACAGCAGGTAAAAGGAGAAGAGGGGAGGAGCCCGCAGCCCCCTCCCTACTCTACTGATGACAAAAACTAAAGACCCCAGCAGAAAGAAATGGAACACAATGTGTAGCGCCAAAGGTAGAAGGCATCACTAAGAGGGATAGTAAGCCACCAATACAGGAAGGGGAGGCGGGGGCAGATGGGGAAACCACATGTAAAAAGTTTTGTTAATACGCAACGAATATATCTGACACACTTGAGCTGTTAATCTGTAAAAACTGGAAAATACCAATAAAAACACTTTTTAAAAAAGCAAATTTTATGCGCACAAGCGAAGTATTCCTGGGGCAACATCAATAGCCAATGAAGGTATGATTGGAAATTGCAGGAGAGCCTATATAAAGTCTAAGCTGTGTTGGAGATGAGGGAAACTTGTGGGGATTTAATAACACGAACAGTAAGCTCGACACCCATGCCGGGTAGAAATGTGGTTATGCTGCTAAACTAGCAAACCTGAAGCTAGAGTTCAAAATCCCACTGTGGCAAGTTTTAAAATTGAATTCAACAGACGACCATGACAGCTACTGGGTTGACATTTAAAAAAAACCAATTACTTACTGATATCCTTTAGGGAAAGGGACATTGCCTGTATACGACTCCAGTTCGATAACATGTGGATGACTCTTTATCTTCTCTTCATCCTCCAGCCACTCATTGTAAAGCAGCTGTTGGAAAAGAAAGTGTCTTCTACTGAGTAACATTTCCTCCAGGACTACTGTGCTTTAAGTCCCGATATATGTCACTTTCCCAGTTCTGATAACATCTTGAGAACAGATGTGTCACAGAATGTTGGAGGCGCATGCATCAGATAATCCTTATGTTTATTAACTTTACTATGTTTTATTCTCAGCTGTGGTTGCTTTAATGTTTTGTGTCATGCCACTTGCGCTATGATTTGGCATTGTTTGATGTGTAACATCAGATTTGAGCAAAGAAACAGGTACATTTTAATTTCATAGGGCAGCACGGTAGCATAAGTGGATAGCACTGTGGCTTCACAGATCCAGTGTCCCAGGTTCGATTCCCTGCTGGGTCACTGTCTGTGTGGAGTCTGTGCGTTCTCCCTGTGTCTGCGTGGGTTTCCGCCAGGTGCTCCGGTTTCCTCTCACAGTCCAAAGACGTGCAGGTTAGATGGATTGGCCATGACAAATTGTCCTTAGTGACCAAAAAGGTTAGGAAGGATTATTGGATTACGGGGATAGGGTGGATGTGAGGGCTTAAGTGGGTCGGTGTAAACTTGATGGGCCGAATAGCCTCCTTCTGCACTGTATGTTCTATGGTTAAGTCCTCATGGTCTAAAAATAGACTAAAACATTATTTTTGGTGACGTTGTATTGTTTACAAGTAATTGAGAGTATCCAGCTTGATCTGTACCCACTTTTGTTTTGTGCATGGCTTTACTAGTTTTAATTGTGGTAAGTATAATCTGAAACAGTTACATGGTGCAGATGTTAACAGTGTTCCCACGTATTATGTAGCATGCCCCATTTTATGCAGTGTTTTAACCACAGTGATTTGTTATGTTCTATGTGTAATATAAGCGGCTTCCTTGTGGTGCACTTGACAAAGGAAGGTTCAGACGTGGAGATAACTTCAACATGTTTATTAAGCTATTTACACTTCTTTTACTCGTGTTCGACACTACTGCTAATCCTACTATAGCTACCCAGACTGACTAACCAGTTGCTGCAATCCACGTGGTGGGTGTAATATTGAATCAACCCTGTGTCTCTACTCACTGACTGTCTCCACTGGAAAGAGGCAGATCATGTGTGTGGTGTCCTTTATATATGGATTGGTGTAATGCCCTCCTGTGGTGGTGTCACCTCTGTGTGTATCGTGAATGTCCATTGGTCGTGTCCTATCTAACTGATCTATTGGTTGAGTGTGTGTGGGATGTCTCTTGTGCTTCCTCTAGTGCCTAGCTAGCCTACATGTATTTATATTGATGCACATCACCACATCCTCCCTTTTTTATATGTTACATATTTTCTGCACACTTTGAGAAAATTGAACAAAGAACAGGTAGATAAGGTAAGGTATATACAAGTCATGGGAACAGTGATTAAACAGTAAGTCCAAATCTTTCGTGTGAGTACAAAAACCATCAATCATCATGGTCAAATGTCTCTCTTGGTTATGAACGCCATCAACGTCCCTGTGCCACAGGAACCAAGAAGTGGTCAAATCACTTCACTGTCTGATTTGGAGTCCCTTTCTTTTTCGATGTTTGTGATGGTGCTGTTGGCTGGCATCTTGTAGCTGATAAGGTGTTGACGTTGAAGAGGTACCATCAACAGTATCATTCGAGGTCATGGATGTGCCATATGGTGAAGTTGGATAAGACTGTACATACTGGTTCTGGCCACGTGCTGTGCTGGAAGGGTGATCCTGCTGAGAACCGTTGAAGCTTGTCGAATTGGAAACAGAATTGCTGCTCGCATAAATACTTGGTGATGGTGTGAAACTAGAACCTTGCATCTGATAGGAATATGCCGTCTGGCCAGGCTGGGGTGCAGCAAATCCTGGGCTGTAACTAAGGCATCCAGTCTGTAGTGCAGATTGCGCTTGCGGTAGTCCTCCTTCGGTCTTGATTCCATTAGTGGGCAATCCGTAGTGCTGGCCTGTTTGAGAATATGCTGCATAGACTGCTGGCTGCTGCATGCCTGAATACTGGGTTTGTCCAGCATGAGCTGTCATTGGCTGCACTGCTAGTGTGGAAAAAAAGTGTGGATATAGCTGTGGTGAATATTGGTGTATTCCTCTTGGACTGTAGCCACTGCTTGTTATTACTGACCCAGTGTAATTGTTAAGTGATCCATCACCTGTCGTTGTGGCATCTGCTGTCACCCTAAGCGTGCCATCACTGAGGTTGCGGCACTCCCTGTCTGGAGTAAAGTCCGGCTTGCATGAATCAGAGTCGGCGTTTGGTTGCTCCCCATCTGGAGTCTAGTCTGTTTTAACTGAGTCAGTGTTGGTTTGTTGATGCTCCCCATCCGGAGTCTTAGCAGGTTCACTGGAGTCAGCTGAGATTTCTTGAAGCTGCACGTCGGGAGTCGGAATATGCAGGAATGCATTGACTTGTGGAGAGATTCGAGCGAATGAGGGTGGAAGTATCATGGTGTCACCGGAGTCACCAGTGGTCTCACAGTGATCATCGAGTGCCTCTGTACACACTAGTTGAGGTCTGTCATTTTGCACATCTTGCATGGGAAGTGGGATGCTGTCGTCACTCGTCTCACATACCGTGGGTAGATCCTCAGTAGCTGCTTGTTCTTCACTTGGGTTGGGTAAATTGTCAGAGTCTTCCTCTGGTGGTGCAAATAATGTGAGTGGACTGTCATTGTCTTGCTGTTGTCCTTCATTTGTCCTTGGACTGTCATCGTCGCTTTGTTCTTCACTGTAGCATGATAGGCCGCCATGGTCGTCCTGCTGTGCACTGGAGCGTGGTAGACTCTCATAGTCTTCTTGCTGTTTACTTGAGCATGGCAGACTTGCATCGTCTGCCCCGAGTTGGTCAGAGGTAGTTGCTAAACCCTCATGGTCTTTACCCTGCAAGGACTGCGCGTCGGAGTCTTGCATTGCTTCTATCGTGGAGGCTGTGCACGAGCTCGCTGCGGAGGCTTGTGACATTGGAATCACTACTTGTTCATGCAAGGACTGTGGTGTGGAGTCTTGCGTGTCTTCTTTCGTAGAGTCGGGAACCCTGAGCGGTGCGTGGACCACGCTCTGTGTGGCAGCAGGCCGCTCTCTGTGGGCTTGTACCGCTCTCTGTCTCTTGGTTTCAGGCTGCAGCATCATCCTGCACTCAAGAGTTGGGATATCATATCTGCTGGGCTGAAGATCCTCAAATCCGAAGAATTCGTCGTCGGGGTCATCAATGTGCAACACGTCTCGTTGCGGTTCGGATTTGGTACTGGGGTAGCCTCCCAAGGTGAAAGGTTTGTCTGAGTCGTTGTCTTCTAGGACCATGTCATCACAGTTTGCGTCGGAGCTGGCATTGGGCCCGCGAGGTCCAGAAAAAATGTAAAGGTCGGCTTCGAAGTATTCAAGGTCGGAATCATCGGTTTGGGCGTAGGTAACTGCTTGTTGTAGGGTTCTTCGGAGGTTAATTTAATTTCCTGTTCAATTTGAGGCATTGTGCTGTCATTCCAGGTGAAGGAAAGTTGTTTTACGGCTTTAAAGGATGTTTTCTTTGATTTGGGACATTTCCCCTTTAATTGGGTGTGGTCAGGGTCCTCTGATGTCATGACGCGCATGACGTAGTGCGTAGGAAGCGATTGCGCATGCGCAGATCACTGTTCCTTTACTGTGGGCCTTGTTCTCATTTGCGCATGCGCGCTTCTCGCGCAACTGCGCAAGTGTAGTCCCTTTAGAAAGATGGCCGCCGATCAAAATCGTTCTCTGCTCCGGGACCTCGGCCTCGAGGTGAGTACTGGCGCTTCTCTTACCTTTTCTTGCTGGTTGAAGTGTGTTTTCCTCACAGTATTTGCCGAATTTGTCCAGGACTGCCTGGAAGTCGCTCCTGTTTTTCCCCTTGTAGAACTTGAATTTTTAAAAGATTTCTTCTGCTCTGGCACTGGCGATGGTGAGCAAAAGCTCTGTCTTTTCAGCATCGGCCACGTCTTCTAGTTCGGCTGCTGCCAGGAAGATTTCAAACATTTGCTGGAATACCTGCCAGTTTTCGCGAAGATCGCCGTGGCACTGGAGCTGCTGTGGAACCCGAATCTCGAACATGTTGCCTGGGTATCGTTGCTGGTTGTCACTGTAAACTGAGGTATGGCTATATGGATTGAAACACTTCAGTCCTGGTACCATGATTTGTTATGGTCTACGTGTAACATAAGCGGCTTTCTTGTGGTGCACTTGACAAAGGAAGGTTCAGACGTGGAGATAACTTCAACACGTTTGTTAAACTATTTACACTTCTATTACTCGGGTTCGACACTACTGCTAATCCTACTATAGCTACCCAGACTAACTAACCAGTTGCTGCAATCCATGTAGTGGGTGTAATATTGAATCAACCCTTTATATATGGATTGGTGTAATGCCCTCCTGTGGTGGTGTCACCTCTGTGTGTATCGTGAATGTCCATTGGTCGTGTCCTATCTAACTGATCTATTGGTTGAGTGTGTGTGATGTCTCTTGTGCTCCCTCTAGTGTCTAGCTAGCCTACATGTATTTACATTGATGCACATTACCACACACAGTTTATGGCCTAGGGAATAAAACAATTGCTCTCGTGGCTCAGCTAGTTAAGGCATTGATTAACATTTGACCTGGGTTTGTCCTTGCTTAGCTATCATGACCAGACATCCCACATCGGCCCACTCAGGGCAGTGATAGGGGGCTGGTGATTAACCTTCTGGTTTACAAAATAGGACCCTTGTCCAAGTCTGAGTTCCATGCTGCTCTCCAGTGACCCCTGCTGGATTGGGTGAGTACTGTATTGGCCTCAGTTGCGACAGTCCCTGTGGTCAAATAGTCTGGTGGTAGTCACTGTCCAGATTTATTGGAAGATGGCTGGTGGAGTGGATTTACCAGAGAGAAACAGAAACCGTGGAACAAAGGAGTTACTGGAGTTAGGGGACCAAGATAGAAGAGAGGGAAAGAAGAGATGTCACAATCTAGAAAATGAACATAAGCCAAACTAACAGTTTCCGAAAAGCCGGCAACTCAAGAAAGGCACTAATTATAAGCCTGTATTGTGTAAAAATAAGTAATTACATGGATTGTATTTTAACCTGCAAGTATGTCCAAAATTCATTCACTTGTATTCGAGTGAAAAATCCATTAAGCACATGAAACCCAAAAAGGGGTAGTACAAATTTTCACTGCATAATTACTAGAGTATTTCTGAGGATCATGGAATATTTTGCACAGAAAATGTGAATGGTTTTATTTCAAAAAAGATTGTGTGATTGTCTTTATATTCAAAAGGGAACTTTATCAATTGGATGATAAACTATTTAATCTCAGACCCACTCCGACCTCAGTCACTGAACTCCATTGAGCTGATGATGCTGCAGAAAGTGCTGTGTGGAAAATGTATTTCCTGAGAATTGTCAATGTATTTATTGAGGCGGATAAAAAGATAGGACTGACACTCAACATTCAGAAGACCAAAGTCCTCCACCAGCAAGCTGCATATGAATACACCCCTTGATTAGTATTTATGAATGCCTGGAAAATGTGGAACACTTCCAGTACCTTGGGAGTTATCTTTCACAGAAGGTTGGCACTGACGAAGAAACCCAGCATTGCCTGAAATCTGCCAGATGGCGGCAGAGTGTGTGGGAACAGCGACAACATGAAGAGGAAAAGCGAGAGTGGCAAAAATTACATGCTATGAATCGAACTGATAATACATGACCAGACATCCCGCATGGCAACAAATATCCAATGTACAGATCCAAATCAACCTCATCAGCCATCTTCCAATTCATGGAAGACAGTGATACTTGCTAGCGATGGATAGACAATTAGAATTTAAAACGGAACCCTAAGCGGCATTTGGATTTCATATTGACTAACCAGACCATTAGTTTACACAAAATTTACTTCATCAATGCTAACCAGTATTAAGAGGAGGACACAGCAATGGAATTACTGCTCGCAAAAAATCTGAGGGCTTCAAATTGATGCATACAGAAAGGAAATGGGAGGATGTCTATAGTTTTTGTGTTTGGACTTTTTAAGTAGCTTCCTGACCTTTTCCGAAGGGCACTTGGACTAAGTTGCCATTGAACTTTGAATCTATTATTAATCAGTGTGCCCTTGCAAGTAAGAACAAATTTGTTAAATGTGAATTTGTGAATGCAGTAGAATCCTACACAGCTGATGCTTTCCTTTTTGTTTCTCTGTAATGTGGCACGCAGCCACCAACAAGTCTGCCATGCATTATTGTATCTGTCATTAGTCATATTACTGCTGTACTGGTCAATTGAGCAAATCATTACATCTGTTTTCCAATGACCCAGGATCAGGAAGAGCAAACACGAGGTAATTTTTAGAATGAGCCTGGTTTCCTCGGGGTCATGGTGCAACTGAGTGGCTTTTGACAAGATTAAATTCCTGACCCTAAAGATTTCACACCAAAAACATGCATGCCGACTGTAATGTGAAGAATTGTTCCTTGCTCCAGGCTATGTTTCCATTTAGCCATTTACATCTTAAAGGAGATGTGAGACAGAGTCAGGTTTTCAGATGATGATTGCTGGGTAATAGTAATAATAAACCAGGACATAAAAGAAGCATTTGATCTTTGGTATAATGACGCAAAAAGGAATTTATACACAGCAATATCCCCAAAAACCTTAATTGAAATCAGTGCTTGATAACAGTTTGAATGAGACATTTTGTTCAGAATACTCAAAAAAATGTAGCATGGAACTGAAGAGGCAAACAGGACTCTGGACATACACAATACATGTTGAGAAAAAAATGTAGTAAAGACTCTGGGCAAGGGAAGATAGAACATCTAATGCCTTTGTAGTCAACCACTGGATTAGGGGATGTAAGGTAGGACCTGCACTACAGGTTCGCCGGTAGCCCCTGCCGGCTGGCTCCACCCACTGAGAACTGTATAAATATGCATGACCTCCAGTGCCCTGCCATTTCGCCAGCTGCAGCAGGAGGCCACGCATCTGACTGTAATAAAGCCACAGCGGTACCCAATCTGCGTCTTTGTGCAATTGATTGCGCACCAATTTATTGCAGTCAGACCTTTCCACAGAATGGATATCAGAATCAAACCCGATTGCCTGCAGCTGGATCCGCAATTGTTCGATGCCAGAAAATACTTTACTCACTGGCTGGCATGTTTTGAGGCCTACATCAATGCTGCGGACCCCGCGCCAACGGAGGCTCAGAAGATAAACGTCCTGTACTCCAGACTGAGCTCCAGCGTGTTCCCGTTGATCCACGACTTACACAAAAGCAATGGAACTCCTTAAAGAACACTATGCTCAGAAGGCGAACACGCTCTTCGGAGGCATGTACTCGCCACCTGCTCGCAACTACCTGGTGAGACCATCGAAGACTTCTGGCGCGCCCTAATTCTACTCGTCCGGGACTGTGACTGTCAGGCCGTTACGGCCGCTGAACACGCGAACCTCCTCATGCGCGATGCTTTGGTGACGGGGATTGCGTCGGACCGCATCCGAGAACGATTACTGGAAGGGGCCACGCTCGAACTGGCGGAGACGAAAACCTTGGCGCTCTCCATGACGGTCACATCCCGTAATGTACAATCTTACCCCTCCCGCCGCGCTGCCCACCCTTCTACCCCTTCCTACCCCTCCTGGACCCCGCCGACAACCTCCTCAGCTGGGGCCATGCCTTCCCAATACGCCTGCGCCACACGCCAATCCGCGCACCCCGGGGGTCCTTGCTGCTACTTCTGCGGTCAGCAGAAGCACCCCCGCCAACACTGCCCGGCCCGCACTGCCGTTTGTAAATCCTGCAGTAAGAAGGGCCACTTCGCGGCTGTGTGCCAGGCCCGCGCAGTCGCTGCGATTGCGCCCGCTATCGCCCCCACCCCCACACCAAACGCACAATGGGAGCCGCCATCTTCTCCTCCCGGGGCCATGTGCGACCAATGGGCGCTGCCATCTTGTTCCGACCACGCAATGTGCGCACCATGGGCGCCGCCATCTTGTCCCGACCCCGCACTGTGCGCACCATGGGCGCCGGCATCTTGTCCCCCACAGGGTCTCCGGACATCCCGAGATCGAAACCGCACACGCTCGCCACCCGAAGCATCCGACGACTACCCACAGCTCGCTTCGATGACGCTGGACCAATCTCGCCCGCCCAACCTGGCCACCGCGTTGACGCCGGTGAAAATCAAAGGCCATGCGACCTCGTGACTGCTTTGTACACCCAGATATGGTAAGGCGCTGCTTCCTCGCGGCCCATCCTGCCAATCAAAGGCTCTCCCTAGCCTCCGGATCCCACTCCGTCCCGATCCGAGGCTTCTGTACAGTCACCCTCACTGTCCAGGGTGTAGAATTTAGTAACTTCCGCCTCTATGTCCTTCCTAATCTCTGCGCTGCACTCCTGTTGGGCCTGGACTTCCAGTGCAATCTCCAGAGCCTCACCCTCAAATTCGTGGGCCCTTACCCCCCCTTACCGTTTGCAGCCTCGCGACCCTCAAGGTCGATCCCCCCTCTCTTTTTGCCAATCTAACTGCGGATTGCAAGCCCGTTGCCACCAGGAACAGACGGTACAGCACCCAGGACAAGACCTTCATCAGGTCCGAAGTCCAGCGGCTGCTTAAGAAGGGTATTATCGAGGCCAGCAACAGCCCCTGGAGAGCCCAAGTGGCAGTGGTTAAAGCTGGGGAGAAACACAGGATGGTCGTGGACTACAGCCCGACCATCAATCGGTACACGCAGCTCGACGCGTACCCCCTCCTACGCATATCTGAGATGGTAAATCAGATTGCGCAGTACCGGGTCTTCTCAACGATTGACCTGAAATCCGCCTACCACCGGCTCCCCATCCAGAAGTCGGACCGGCCATACACTGCCTTCGAGGCGGACGGTCGCCTCTACCACTTCTTTAGGGTCCCTTTCGGCGTCGCAAATGGGGTCTCCGTCTTCCAAAGGGAGATGGACCGAATGGTCTACCAGTACGGTTTGCGGGCCACCTTTCCGTACTTAGATAATGTCACCACCTGCGGCCATGACCAGCAGGACCACAATGCCAACCTCGATAAATTCCTCCGCACTGCCACTCTTCTCAACCTGACCTATAACAAAGAGAAGTGTGTGTTCAGCACAACCCGGTTAGCCATTCTCGGCTATGTAGTCCAAAACGGATTTCTCAGGCCCGACCCCGACCGCATGCGCCCCCTCATGGAGTTTCCCCTCCCTCACTGCCCCAACGCCCTCAAACGCTGCCTGGGGTTCTTTTCCTACTACGCCCAGTGGGTCCCAAACTATGCGGACAAGGCCCGCCCACTCATTCAGTCCACCCAACTCCCCCTCACGGCCGAGGCACAACATGCTTTCGCCCGCATCAGAGCAGACATCGCCAAGGCCGGGATGTGCGCAGTGGACGAGTCACTGCCTTTCCAAGTAGAAAGTGACGCTTCAGACGTCGCCCTTGCCGCCACTCTAAACCAGGCAGGCAGACCCGTGGCATTCTTTTCCCGCACCCTTCATGCCTCTGAAATTCGACACTCATCCAGCGAAAAGGAGGCCCAAGCTATCGTTGAAGCTGTGCGGCATTGGAGGCATTACCTGGCCGGTAAGGGATTCACTCTTCTCACTGATTAACGGTCGGTAGCCTTCATGTTCAATAACACACAACGGGGCAAGATCAAAAATGATAAAATCTTGCGGTGGAGAATCGAGTTCTCCACCTATAATTACGAGATTTTGTATTGCTCCGGTAAATTCAACGAGCCACCAGACACCCTCTCCCGAGGTACATGTGTCAGTGCACAAGTGGACCAACTCCGGGCCCTACACGACAGCCTTTGTCACCCGGGAGTCACTAGATTGTACCATCTGGTCAAAGCTCGTAATCTGCCCTACTCCGTCGAGGAAGTAAGGACAGTCACCAGGGACTGCCAGGTCTGTGCGGAGTGCAATCCGCACTTCTACCGGCCAGACCGTGCGTGCCTGGTGAAGGCTTCCCGCCCCTTTGAACGCCTCAGCATGGATTTCAAAGGGCCCCTCCCCTCCACCGACCGTAACACGTACATTCTCAGTGTGGTTGATGAGTACTCCAGATTCCCCTTCGCCATCCCATGCCCCGATATGACGTCTGCCACTGTCATCAAAGCCCTCAACACCATCTTCGCTCTGTTTGGTTTCCCCGCTTACATCCACAGTGACAGAGGATCTTCATTCATGAGCGATGAGCTGCATCAGTTCCTGCTCAGCAGGGGTATCGCCTCCAGCAGGACGTCCAGCTACAACCCCCGGGGAAGCGGGCAAGTAGAACGGGAGAATGGGACAGTTTGGAGGATGGTCCAGCTGGCCCTACGGTCCAGGAACCTCTCAGCCTCTCGCTGGCAGGAGGTCCTCCCTGACACTGTGCACTCCATCCGGTCACTGTTGTGCACCACCACTAATAACACACCCCATGAACATGTTTTTACCTTCCCCAGGAAGCCCACATCCGGGGTGTCGCTCCCGACTTGGCTCGCTGCTCCAGGACCGGTCCTTCTCCGTAGGCACGTCCGACTCCACAAGGCGGACCCCTTGGTGGACAGGGTTCACCTGCTCCACATAACCCTCAATATGCCTACTTTGAGTTCCCCGACGGCCGCCAATATACTGTCTCACTCAGGGACCTGGCACCGTTAGGTTCCACCCCAACACACTCCCCCACCCATGCGCCCCCCCCCCCCCAACCGCGCCGCCAACACTGACCCCACCAGACCCCCCCCTTCCCGCACAAGAAGACGAAGAGGACTTTGGAACGCTCCCGGAGTTCCCCAATGACTGGCCGGCATCAGCACCGCCACCATCGCCATCAGTGCCTCCTCCACCACCGCCAGCACCGACTTCACCGCCACCATTACACCGCTCCCAACGAAGCACCAAAGCACCGGATCAGCTGAACCTTTGACGGACTCTGGTCCGTCAACATGGACTTTTTCTTTTTTCTTCTTAACACTGTACATAATTGCACTATTTGTATATAATTTCACATCACCCCCGCCAGACTCATTTTTAACAGGGGGTGAATGTGGTGAACCACTGTATTAGGGGATGTAAGGTAGGACCTGCACTACAGGTTCGCCGGTAGCCCCTGCCGGCTGGCGCCGCCCACTAAGGTCTGTATAAATATGCGTGACCTCCATTGCCCTGCCATTTCACCAGCTGACTGCAATAAAGCCACAGTTGTACCCAATCTGCATCTTTGTGCAATTGATTGCGCATCAGCCTTGAGGTTCTCCAGAAAGATCTGGAGCCATTACAACTGAAGCGATGAAGAAGCATGTTAAGCAAAGATAAGTATTATAAATATCTACTCATGGTGAAAAAAGAAACTACTGTTATTATTCCATATTCAGCATCAGATCCTAACTTCTGTTCTCAAAGACACCGTTCCTTGCCTGGTTTTATTCAGGCAGCAGTTGCATGCATGTCTTTCCCAAGGAGTTTCTCATTATTTTATAATTGCTGTGCCCTGGGTGAACGTATTCGTGCTTTAAGTCAATACTTTGTAAAAGTTACCCCCCAAAATAACAAAGGATGACTCGTGCTTATTCATTTGCAATTCATTTTCCATCAAAATGAACTTTCCATTTTCTCGGCCTGGATTCTGTCTTTGGATTGAGGATATCATATTCTCATGAAATGAAATTTGTCATTGTGCCAGCAGCAACTTATGTGAAATTTTCTTTTGAGTATGGCAGGCTGCAACATTCTTCAATGTGTAAAAATATCAAACTTAATTTTTTTGATAGACTAGGTGTATTTAATATCATATTGCGTTTACTGAAATCATGTAACTGGAATTTCTTGACCCATGTTTCTCATTTAAATTCCAGTACAGTTCCCTGAGCATGTTTTATATCCCTTCTCAAATATATGCATTGCATTAGCTGTCCCCAAAACTTCCAGCACTGCACCTTTTTCAAATGAATTATAAAATACCTGTAATAAGAACAAAATAAGGACAGACGTGGGCCATTTGGACTTTCGAATCTCATCAGCTTCCATCCCATCTAACCTTAACCTTAATCCCAGATCCCTTAATTTTCTCAGTACTCAAAAATCTATTGATTTTTGTTTAACTACTAAGTATCCACAACCCTCTGGGTAAGGGAATTCCAAAGATTCACAATGCCTTGTGTGATGAAATTTCTTCTCATCTCAGAACTAAATAGCTGGGCTGGGATTCTCCGAGCATCTGTGCCGCAATTGCGCTCGGCACGGGGGCAGAGAATGGGGCGTCAGACCCACGATCGTGTCAGCCGCCTTCTCCCGGGAACCGGAGAAACGCCGCCAATCGCGCACATGCGCAGTCGATGCGGCGCCGGTCAGGGACCATTGAAAGAGGCCCCGGTGGCGATTCTCTGCCGACAACTGGCCGAGTTCCCGCCGGTGTGGTTCACTCATGGTTCCGCCCGGCGAGAGCTTGGAGTGGCGGCTGCGGACTCAGTCCACGGCTGCCCTGGTGGGGGAGCGGGCGGACCCGTCACCGGTGGGGTGGGTGGGGTGCTCCAGGATGGCCAGGCCCGCAATTGGGGACCACCGGTTGGCAGGCACACACGATCTGGGGGGGGCCTATATTGTCGGGTCCGCCATGTTCCGCGGGGTCACCGCCGCGCGCATATGCGGACCCGCGGCCGGAAATGCAGGGCACCGTGCCGGCAGCCGGAGCTGCATGGAGCAATCCGGGGCCCTGCTGGCCCCTTTCAAAATGGAGAATCACTCTGGACTTTCCTGGAGAAAGTTCAGGGTTATTCATGCCTGTTTTCTCACGGGCGTGGTGACATAGCCACATTATCAGAGAATCCCTGATCTCTTATTCTGAGACTGTGCCCTATTTTAGATTGTGCAGCCAAGGAAACTTTCTCTCAGCATTCACCCTGCTGAATCCTTTAACAATTTCACATGCTTCAATTAAACCTCCTCTCACTCTTCTAAACGTCGGGGAATGCAAGCCTAAGTCTACTCATTCTCTTCGCATTGGGCAATCCCAGGAACCAATCTTGTGAGTCTTACCTTCGGTTAGGAGACAAATTCTGTGCATTCCAGCTGTGACCTCACAAATGCCCTGTATATTTGTAATAAGATGTCTTTACTTTTTAAAAATAAATTTTGAGTACCCAATTATTTTCCAATTAAGCGGCAATTTAGCGTGGTCAATCCACCTAGCCAGTGGCGGATCTACATTTTTGGGGCCTTGAATCTTGAACTGTTATGGGGGCCCCTTCGCAACCAGCAATGAGGTCTGGGTAACCACTATTAGCTTCTTCAATGGGGTTGTTCCACGACAGATCACCACAGATTTTTTAAAAATTTAACCACTATATCTCAGATTTTGATTAAAATTGCTGTACTGGATTATCTCACATATCAAAGTCACTGGTGTGAATAAAAATTTCCTATGCCTTCTAGTTTTCGAGTTATGGGGGGATGAAAATTAGGGAAATGTTACATACATGCATGATGCATCATAGAATGATGAAATAAAACATAGAAAAGACCACAGTCAATATAATCTTTTATTTTAGACACCTATGAGAATACATACTACATGAAGCACATTTTACAAAATACTCTTTTTCTGTTTTTTCGAGCAACATATTCACGTACAGTTTTGTCATATGAGAGCTTCCTTGCAATGTAATTTTCTAAAGACAATATGCATAAAGAATTTAAGCGCCCTTCAGTCTTGGTAGACCAAAATTTGTTCTTTATAAAGGATAGCTTTGAAAAATTCCTTTCTGCTTCACAGCTCATGATAGGCATTGTCAAGTACAGCTTAAGCGCAGTAGTAATATTGGGGAACACTTCAATTAGGTGTTGCTCACAAATAAGCTGAAGAACTTCTGCGCATTGCATTTTAGATGGCATGTTCTCTTCTGTGTTCTGGGATTTCCCAAGGTGCCAATATTCTTTGAACTGATAACACTCGTTTACTAATTTGTGGTCAATATCATCTTTGTAATACGATTTTATAAGTTTAATACTGTCCTCATCAATTTCAGAATTGTTCACCAATTCTGAGAGGAACTTGAACCTTTTCGCAATCTGCTCATATGGGTCAATCCTCTTGCGTAACTGGATTATCAAGCAGTCATAGAGTTGATATAGAACTTCTATCCTAAATTTGTCAGCTCCTCTCAAAGAAGCAATACCACTTGTTCCATCTGAAATTGTCCTTGTAACAATGCATTTGGAAGCATCAGAATAACTTTTTTTAAAATAAATGTTTTATTAAAGTTTTTCCAATCAGCGTTTTTACACAACAAAAAGGATAACCCATAGCTTACAATAAAACGAATTACAAAACAGAATATTTTTTTAAAAAAACAGAACAAGGTGGGTTTTGTCTCCATGCCCATCTCACATTGTATCAACAGTACCCCCCCACCTGAACCCCCGCTCCCCCCCAGGATGCTGCTGCTGACACTGCTCCCCTAGAAAGTCAAGGAAAGGTTGCATCAGAATAACTTGAGGTGATATCTTCACACAAACCTTTTGCTTCTGATTCATAGTGTGCAATCCTATCGGCTGAATTTTCTCTGAGTTCTTTAACAAACGAAAGTAAAGATGATAGCAGAAGATAACCTTCAAATACATCAAAACCAGGGGTTTGGAGTTTTTTATTTGTTTTGTTGAAACGCTCCAGCACTTCTTCCCAAACGACTGTTAAAATAGCATATTCCAGCTTTACCAACTTGTGGTATAAATTCTTTGCATCTCGTCAATTCAGGCTTCTCTTCTGAGTCTTCAAAAATATGTTTGAGAGTTTATAAAATACCCATATATCCATTTTTAATTGCCCGAACTGCTTCACAGTGTGCAGACCATCTAGTTACACTTAAGCTCTTTAGAGAAAAATGTAGATTGCCCTGTGTGTTTAAAATCCCCCATCTTCGTGGAGATCCAGAAAAGAAAACATACAGCTCCTGCAAAATGCCAAAATAGTCAACAACTTCAGGTACAGTAGGCTCTACCTTTTCTCCAACAAGGTTAAGTGAATGGGCTGCACATGGTACATAGTCTGCGTACCTGTTAATGTTTTTAATGAGTGCTTGCAGCCCTTTCTCCGAGCCCTTCATGTTGGATGCATTATCGTAGGACTGACCACGGATATTTTCAAGTGAAAGCTTATGTTCACCCAGGACTTGTTGTATTTTGTTGAACAAGGTCGTGGATGAATGGTTTTTTATCGGTAAAAATGTTAAAAATCTCTCACAGGGTTTTCCATTATAGCAGTATCGAACCACAATTACCAGCTGGTCAACATGTGTCAGGTCAGGCGTAGAGTCAATGATAATAGAGTAGTATTTGGTGTCTAGGTTGTTGATTTGATTCACAATTTCATTTTGCACATGTTTTCCCATGATTTCTATCAATTGTTCGTACACGGGTTTGGATAGGTAAGTAGCATTTACTTTTTCATTTTTACATTTCGCAAGATGTTCATGTAAATATGGGTCAAACTCTGCAATAAGTTCAATGGCCCCATGAAGTTTCCATTATTTGGTGAGCCCCACTTCTCGTCATGACCTCTAAATGCCAAACCTCTTTCACTTAAAAACTTTATAACAGCTACAACTCTTTTCAGTACTTCAAAGTAGTACTGTATGGTTTTTCTCATCTGTTCTTCAAGTTGCTGATCCACAGTATTTTTATTTGACTTTCTTGTTATCCAACACAACATCGCCCTCTTATGTTCCATGCTGTCTTCATGATTCTCCAGAGTTCTGAGTACATTCATCCAGTCAGAAAACCCACCTGTCGTAAGTGATGTTTGACATTTAGAAAAGAGTTTGCAAACAAAACAGTATATACAGCCTTTGCTCTTTGAGTAAACTAACCAGGATCTCATCACAGTCTGGCCATTTTTCAATCTTTTTTCAAAATATTTGTTTGAGAAACTTCTGTTTTGCTCCTTATAAACCCTGCTTGATTCGATATATACATCATCTGGTTTTTTATTTTGAAAAAAACCTATGTCTTGCATTAAACAATTCTGTATGAAATCATTATCAACTGTTATGGGCAGTTTTCGAGGTCACTGAATTCTTTGAAATCACTGAATTTGCTTCCTGGTTTCATGTTTCTGCTCAGTCTCTGCTTGTTCCGCGGTACTTTCAAGTTGACCACTGTGATCGTTAACTGTATCAAAAGCGTCAACAGTGGGTTGAATATTGCTAGAAAGAGCTCCCACAGTTTGTGCACTATCACTGGCTTCAATGGTGTTTGCTTGGCTTGTTTCAACTGTAGGTGTTGACAAACTTGACATTGCAAAATAGTTTGTTAGTTTTTGACATTTGGAGATTTTGTCAGATCGCTTTTCAATGAGTTTGTGTATTTGATATCCACTTAAGTACTTTCGTGAACTCATTGTTATTCCTCTAGGGTCTTGACCTCTGTTAAAAAGGGGGAAAAATTACATTAGCCACAGCAGAACAGCCAACTTACCGCGACACTCCACCTTTACAACATCTGTGCTACTGACTCTCAAACTTTGGGATTGTTGAAATATATACAACAAAAAATTAATCAATTTGAGTTGTGTGACTATTGTCGCATGCTTTGAAAGGAATTTTTTTTAGGTCTACTTTCTGAGAAAGGTTTTTTTTAAAAGACACCTTCTCAGAAAGTAAAGCGCCATTTTTAAAGATTTATAATAAATAAGCTAAATAGGCTAAACTAGGCTATGCTCAAGCTAGCCTACGCTAGGCTAGACTAAGTTAGGCAAGACTAGTCCACAAAAACTCATAGGCTAAGGTAATGTAACACAATTTTACCATTATTTGAACACTTTTCATAATAAACACCTGTAATTTAACACAAATTCACCCTTTTATTACTTTTTCATTAATACTTGTAATATAGTATTAGCCTAGGCTATGTGGTCGTAGCCTACCTTCTGTTCACCTCTTCATAAAAACAATGGGCTTAGGCTAATCTAACACTATTTCACCTTTATTACTTACCTTATTTTTCTAAATATGACATTTATTTTTGAGTAGGGGTAATTAAAATATTGTATCCTTATGAACACTTTATTGACAAAAATTCTTGTCTAGATCGCTATCACGAGTGCTATCACGTTGAAAATTCACGTTAGCATTGTGATTGCCTTTTCAACGGCTCCCCTTTTTTGTTACGACACGTCATCTACTGTTTGTATTTCTGTCATAAATGTTAATAGTGTTTCAAATTATTGATAATTATTTTACATTAAATATATTTAGAATGAAACATCCTTAATTTGAATGTTTTTTTTGCTTACGGCTAGCCTACATGATACTTTAATAACCTTTTAATTTTTATTTTAACTATTATTTTGTATTGAATTACACTATATTATTAATATTATTATTTTTTAAAAACCCCTTCTCATACAGTAGACCCAAAATTTTTAAGCAATGTGGACTAAAGTCGCTTCTGGGCACCCTCCGGGATTAGGGGCCCTGAAGCTTAAGCTTCATTGGTTTCAGAGTAGATCCGCCCCTGCACCTCGCTTGCACATCTCTTTAGTTGTGAGGGTGAGACCCATGCAAACGGGGGGAGAATGTGCAAACTCCACACACACGGTGTACCCGGGCCGGGATCGAACCTGAGTCCTCAACGCCGTGAGAAGATGTCTTTACATTTATACTTCAGTCCCTTTGTAAAAAATGCCAACATACCATTTTCCTTTTCAATTGCTTGCGGTAACTGCCTATTTCTGTGATTCACAAGGACATCCAGCTCCATCTAATGTTAGCATTTCCCAGCTTCTCATCATTCAAAAAAATATTCTACTTCTTATTGTTCTTACCAAAATGTATAACCTCACATTTTGTCACATTGTCTTCCATTTTCCATATTCTAGCCCACTCCCCCAACAGGTCTAAATCCCTCTGCAGCCTCTTTATATTCTCCTCACTGCTTATTTCCCCATTTAATTTGGTATCATCAGCAAATGTGGATACCTTGCACTCTATCTCTAACCTTTCACCTAACTTATTAACATAGATCATAAATAGGTGATCCTTGCAGTACCCAGCTGGTTACAGCCGCCCATCCCCAAAATAACCTGTTTTGCCTAATTTCTGTTTTCTGCCCATTTACCACTCCTTAATCCACACTAATATATTACCCATAATCTCATGAGTCTTAATATTGTGTAGCACCTTATTGAATGCTTTTTGAAAATCAAAATGTACTACTGGGCAGCACAGTAGCATAGTTGTTAGCACAGTTGTTTCACAGCTCCATGGTCTCTGGTTCGATTCCCGGCTTGGGTCACTGTCTATGTGGAGTCTGCACGTTCTCCCCGTGTGTGCGTGGGTTTCTCCGGGTGCTTCGGTTTCCTCCCACAGTCCAAAGATGTGCAGGTTAGGTGCATTGGCCATGATAAATTGCCCTTAGTGTCCAAAAGGTTGGGTGGGGTTATTGGGTTACGTTGATAAAGGGGATGGTGTGGGACTTAAGTGGGGTGCTCTTTCCAAGGGCTGGTGCAGACTCAATGGGCTGAATGGCCTCCTTCTGCACTGTAAATTCTATGATTCTATGATTCTATCCATTGCTTTCCTCTTTTCCGATGGGCACTTTCCTCCCACAGTCCAAAGATGTGCAGGTTAGGTGGATTGGCTATGCTAAATTGCCCTTAGTAGTCCATAAAGATTAGGTGGGGTTACTGGGTTACGGGGATAGGGTGGAGGCATGGGGTTTAAGTAGTGTGCTCTTTCCCAGGGCCGGTGCAGACTCAATGGGCCAAATGGCCTCCTCCTGCACTGCAAATTCTATGATTCTATGACCTTCAGCTCTGGCATCCCTCCGCCTGTCTGTGATCGCTCCCTCTTATTGTGTACAATTTATCTTGCATGAAGACAGATGGAGAGAGTGTAAGAAGGACGTGTGCCAATATAGATGATAAAAATGCTTGGCTCTGAGGATGGTGAGAGGGACCAGTGAGGTGACGAGCACACGATCCACAGGGGAGATGAAGATGCGTGTGGGAGAGTGAGTGGTGGTTTCCTTGAGCTGGCAGTGAACGAGATTCATGAGTATGTGTAAAGGGTGTGCCAGTGTGTGATTTGAGAATGATGAGAAGAGTGTCTTACCCTGGCAGAATGGAGGCAATCATTCAGCCTCTTCTTGCACTGGCTGTGCCCTTCAGCAATGCGTTAGCTGCCATGCTGGGTTGGTAACCTTGCTGGCTGGTTTTCTTCCTGAGCATGGGTTCAGCACATCAGGACGGGCCTCTACAACATTGAACAGTCTCTTCAGGGAGGCATCTGACTCCTTGGCAGCCATCATTTCCCAGCCACCTGCCAAGTTTGGCTGCTGTGCGCTGAGGAGGCCTTTAAGCATGTTGTCTTGATGATTACGACTCTGAGGTGATGGTGGGGCGGGCGAATCAGAGGCCACCCTGCCAGCATTATGGTATTGAATCTGTGCATGAAACGTTTGGCAATAAGTGCCGCACCAAATGGTGTGAAAAGCCGGACTCAGTGCCTCTTTTCCCATTGCCATTGGCTTTTGTCGATTTCCAAGAAAATCTCATCCATCTTTAATACTTCTTGTTAGCCCTGTTTGGACCTCTTTTTCAGTGGTGTTTTTGTGCCTTAAATAATTGTATCTTTGTTGCAAATTATGGGCGCAATTCAGCAACCTGGTGTTGCGCCGGCGCAGATCTGGGCAACCTGGGTGAATAGTGGGAAAGGACAAAATTGAGATTCGCGCTGGGTGCGAACCAGTTTGCAATTCACTCGGTCCATTCCCGATGGCAAGGCCCGGAGCATTTCCAAAAATGGCGAGAATATCATTAACCCTCATTTGCATTAATTTCAATCTCATTAGCGAGATTAAAATTGAAAGCAATGGACTCCAGGTTCCCTAACGAGAAATCACACAGGCGTCGTTTAGTACTCCTTCTTAAAAACATAAAGCTGGAGCAATGGTAACTCAGGGGAAGTGAGGAGGTGGGTAGCCATTTCCATTTTCCAGGGAGGAGTGGGGGCCCTCAGGGGATTGGGTTTGGTCGGGGGCTGAAGCGTTCTAGGTTGGATGTCCCCCCATGGCCGGGGTGTGGGGATGGGGGGTTTGGGGATGGGGGGGGTGGGGGTGGGGGGGTGGGGGGGGTGGGGGTGGGGGGGTGGGGGTGGGGGTGGGGGGGGTGGGGGGAGGGTGGGGGGGGTGGTGGTGGTGGTGGGGGGGGGGGGGGCTTTGCATCTGTGAGGCCTTCAAGCCATCTTTAAATATTGTGGAGACCCTTAACAGGTGCAAACACAGTTCAGCCGGTCTGTCCTCCCAGACTCTTCCAGGCCGGAGCTCTGCTGCTGCTTTTATCCCGAAATTCAATTTCACTCCTTTTGACTTGAGCAGCCTCTATCTTCACAGCTGAAGGCTATCTCAAATTAGGAATTGTTAGTTGTGAGAGCACTTCACACTCCACAACTCTCAAGTGCCTCCTTGAGAGCCCACATACTATATCTCAGAGGATGATTAACAAACTTTATGTCCATCAAACTTAGGTGCCTGAACAGTATGCCTGAATTCTAAAAGCATCAGAACCATTGAGGTAGCCGTCAACAATCAGACACTAAAGAGCAGGGCTTCAGCACTGTGGATCTTCTCGCCACCAAAAGCTAAGGGTGTGAATGAGTGGAGGGCAAATGAACACGTCCTCCCTAAAGTTCCCGGCAAACGTCTGGGGTCTAGGATGTAGGGGCTCCTGATGTGGCCAGTGGTGAGTGTGCAGAGCAAAGTTTGCCAGCACAAGAGGTTTGTTGTATGGCACTCTGAGATAAGGAGGGATGCATAAAGGTAGGGGAGGCTTGGGGGATTTGAGGGTCTTGGGGTGGAAGCCCTAACTGAATGCCAGTCTCTATCTTTCTCCAGTTCCTTACAGATATAACAATGTCTGCTGGAATCGATCCCACGGAGGCTGCCCTCGTGTTACTTGCAGCAGCCAAGGCGGGCAGACCCTGGAGATGGCAGCAAGGCCAACACAGGCTGGAGGAAGAGGAGTAGGAGGTGTAGGAGGGACATGTGGCCTTGTCTGAGGAGGAGGTGGAGGTTGTCCTGGAGGACGAGCCAGAGGAGGAGCCGGAGCGTGGAGCACAGGAGGCGCCGAGGGTCTGACATGCGAGGAGGACCAGATCATCGTCTCCAGATTCTAATAGGACGAGGCTGTGTCTGTCAGCTTATCACCCACGCACCCCCATCCTCTCCCCCACTCCTCTTCATCATTTCCCTCCCTCCCCCCCACCATTTCCTTCCCTCCCCCACTCCTCCCGATCATTTCCCTCTCTTCCCCTCCAATCCCCCTACCATATCCCTCCCTCCCAAATCCACCCCACCTCCCCCACCATTTTCCGCCTTCCCCCATTCCCCCCCCCACCATTTCCCACCCTCCTTCCATTTCCACCCTCCATTTCCCGCCTTGCCGCCCCTGGCACACTGCCCCATTCCCAATCACGCTGTTCCACCTTCCAAGGTCAATGTAACATCACTCCAGGATGATGGGCCTGTGTTGGCACTGTCAGCAGGTCAATATACAAGTCAGGAGAGTGAGGAAATCTCTGGGGCTCCTCACATCTGCAAATATCTAGCTGCTATCTTTCTACTGACAGCGCGCTTACACCCATCCTCTGAATGGGGCCTGTATCTGGGCCTTGAGGTCTTGCTCCATTGTTGATTGGGCTGGAGGTGGCGGGGGGGTGGGGGTGGGGGGGGTTGGGTGTGTGTGTGTGTGGGGGGGGTGGTGGAGGATGACAGGGAGCAGGGGTGCCAGCAGGCCTGCTATGAAGGTTAACGTAACAGAGGTGTCATCATATATATCAGTATATCATGATGCAGACACACACACTGATGGACACACAGCAAGACCAATCAACACACACAACACCGCAGCCAATCACCTGTTATAGCACACTCACTATAAAGACAGAGGGCATCAGAGTTCCCACTCATTCGGGATGCAGCCTCTCAGAAGGACAGAGCTTATAGCTTACAGCACAGATCTTCACCATGTGCTGAGTGCATAGACTGGTTCGGACAGGCATAGGTCTTTAGTTTAATCTAACATCGTGTTAACCCACAGTGAAAGTATGTTCAACAGTTTCTAGCTTAATAAAATAGTGTTGTCCTATTTTAAGTGTTGGTGGTCTGTTTGTGTTCCACGGATCCAGAGCACCCAACACATCATGGTACCAGTAGTTGAGGGATGTTAGAACTTCTTAGACCTACCTGCAAGTGATCTGCCTTCCA
Organism: Scyliorhinus torazame; assembly: GCF_047496885.1. NCBI lineage: Eukaryota > Metazoa > Chordata > Chondrichthyes > Carcharhiniformes > Scyliorhinidae > Scyliorhinus > Scyliorhinus torazame. The sequence continues at coordinate 144,808,996 of NC_092719.1, forward strand.
CCAGCATACAGTCATCCTGCAAAATGGACAGCGTCCGCCCGCCGCTCCGCATCACCGGTAACCTAGGGGCCAACTGGAAGATATTCAAACAATACTTCCAGCTCTACCTTGAAGCCACAGACCGGGAAGCTGCCTCAGACACCAGGAAAATCGCTCTCGTCCTATCCACGGCCGGGGAACATGCCATCCACATTTTCAATTCTCTCACCTTTGCTGATGGTGAAGATAAATCAAAATTCAAGATGGTCCTCCTTAAGTTTGACAGTCACTGCAACATCGAGGTGAATGAAAGTTTTGAGCGCTATGTATTCCAACAGCGTTTGCAGGGTAATGATGAACCTTTCCAGTCCTTTCTCACCCACCTCCGCATCCTTGCGCAGTGCTGTAATTATGGGCCCCCACCTCTGACTCCACGATACGCAACCAGATCGTTTTCGGTGTTCAGTCAGACCCCCTATGCCAGCAGCTCCTCAAGGTAAAGGAGCTCACCCTAGCGATTGCCATCGAGACCTGCGTGCTACATGAACACGCCACTAGTCAGTATTCCCACATCCAAGCAGCTGAAAAGGCGTGGCAAGGTCCCCATGTGGCAGAATGGGTCCAAACAATTGAGCAACTCCAGGGCCTCAGCCTGGATGAGGGCAGCCATTTCACCCGCTTTTCGAGGACTCCCGCGCTTGTGCGCACCGAACGATGGGACGTCGACAAACGTACTGCGCAGGCGCGCACCACGTACGACTGCACCACGCATGCGCGGTGGCGCATTGAACGTACTAATGCTACAACGTGCGGCAACTGTGGCTCCGTCCACTTAAAGCGGCAATGTCCTGCCAAATCCCGACGATGCCTGCGATGTGGCAAACTTGGCCACTATGCTGCTTTATGCAGATCAGCTCAGCCTGCCAACTCTCGTCGCTCCAGCCAGCCCTGCAGGAATGTCCGGACCATTCAACCCACGGTCACCGAGCCCGATTCGGACCTGCTACACGATATTGACACCGAGGACACGAAGGCAACTATTCGAGTCGGTATCATTACAAAAAACAGGGTGTCCCCGAAGCAAAGAATCCAGCCTCTATCGGTATACAGCATCGATCCGGACGATGAGTGGTGTGCCACCCTTACGGTCAACCGGTCCCAAATACGATTCCGCCTGGACACTGGTGCCTCCGCCAATCTCATTGCGTGGTCTGACCTCCAAAGCCTTTGTGTCAAACCAGCCATCCTGCCATCAGCCTGCCAGCTATTAGATTATAATGGCAATGCCATTGCTGCCAGCGGCTCATGCCAACTTGAACTGACGCACAGGTCACGCAAAGCCATCTTTCCCTTTGAAATCGTGGGCTCCTCGAAAGCCCCCCTGCTTGGCACGTAGCCATGCAAGCAGTTGAACCTAGTTTAGAGAGTTCACTCTCTCCTGCTGACGCGTCTGCCTTTCAGGACACTGACTTCAGGGCGCAGCTCGACGCCATTATCAACCAGTACCACAGCGTCTTCGAGGGCATGGGCACGCTCCCGTACACCTACAAGATTTTATTAAAACTGAATGCCACGCCTGTGGTGCACGCATCTCCCAGGGTCCCAGCACCCCTTAAGGACCGTCTCAAGCAGCAGCTGCAGGACCTCCAGAACCAAGGAGTGATTTCCAAAGTCACGGAACCGACCAACTGGGTCAGTTCCATGGTATGTGTAAAAAAGCCTTCCGGCGAATTGAGAATTTGCATTGGTCCCAAGGGTCTAAATCGCAATATTATGAGAGAGCACTATCCAATTCCCAAGCGCGAAGAGCTCACATGTGAGATGGCTCGCGCTGAGCTCTTTACCAAACTCAACGCCTCAAAAGGATTCTGGCAAATCCAGCTCGATAAATCCAGTAGGGAACTCTGCACATTTATCACCCACTTTGGAAGATATTGTTACAACAGGATGCCGTTTGGGATCATCTCTGCATCAGAAGTGTTCCATAGGATTATGGAACAAATGATGGAAGGTATTGAAGGTGTTCGCGTCTATGTCGATGACATAATCATTTGGTCCACCACCCCGCAGGAGCATGTTAGTCGCCTCCAGCGCGTATTCAGACGTATACATGAGCATGACCTCCCCCTCAACAGGGCCAAATGCCCTTTTGGTCAGACAGAACTTAAGTTCCTCGGGGACCACATCTCCCAATTGGGTGTGCCGCCGGATGCGGAAAGGTAGCTGCCATCACAGCTATGAAAACACCAGAGTACAAGAAGGCGGTCCTCCAATTTCTGGGCGACGTCAATTTTTTAGGGAAATTCATCCCTAACCTCGCCTCTCATACCACGGCTCTCAAGAACCTGCTCAGGAAGACGACAGACTTCCAATGGCTCCCTGCCCATGAGCGTGAATGGAGGGAACTCAAGGCAAAACTGACCACGGCCCCGGTCTTAACCTTCTTTGATCCAGCAAAGGAGACCAAAATTCCGACCAATGCCAGTCAATCCGTCATTGGGGCAGTGCTCCTTCAACGTGATGAGGCCTCATCATGGGCCCCCATTGCATATGCGTCTCGTGCGATGACCCCCAAGGAGCAGCGCTGCGTGCAGATAGAAAAGGAGTGCCTGGGCCTTCTGACAGGTGTTGTTAAGTTTCACGCTTATGCCTAAGGACTTCCTCAATTCACCGTCGAGACCGACCATCGCCCACTGGTCAATATAATACAGAAAGACTTGAACGACATGACGCCTCGCCTCCAGCGTATTCTTCTCAAGCTCCGGCGATACGACTTCCAGCTGGTATACACCCCAGGCAAGGACCTCATCATTGCTGACGCTCTCTCCAGGGCAGTCAACACTCCATGTGACCCAGCGGGATTTGTCTGCCAGGTTGACGCCCATGTGGCATTCGCGGCCTCCAATCTACCTGCCTCGGATGAACGCCTCGTCCAAATCCGCCGCGAGACGGTGGCTGACCCCTTGCTACAGCTTGTCATGCGCCACCTAGCGGACGGGTCGCTCAAGGGCCAATGCCCTTAATTCTATAATGTCAGAGATGATCTGGCGGTAGTAGACGGGGTTCTTCTAAAACTGGACTGCATTGTCATCCCGCATAGCATGCGCCAGCTTGTCCTGGAACAACTACACGAGGGCCACCTTGGTGTGGAAAAGTGCCGCCGACGGGCCCGAGAGGCAGTGTACTGGCCCGTCATTAATGAGGACATACCCACCACAGTGCTCAACTGCCCCACTTGTCAGCGCTTCCAGCCGGCCCAACCACGTGAGACCCTGCAGCCCCATGCGTTGGTCACGTCACCATGGACCAAGGTGGGCATCGACCTGTTCCATGCGCTGGGTAGAGACTATGTCCTGATCGTGGACTACTTTTCGAATTACCCGGAGGTAATACGGTTGCACGACATCACCTCGTCTGCAGTCATTCGTGCTTGTAAAGAAACCTTTGCTCGACACGGCATCCCGCTCACGGTTATGTCGGACAATGACCACTGCTTCGCCAGCCAAGAATGGTCCAACTTTGCCAGGTGGTACAATTTTGCCCATATGATGTCCAGTCCCCTGTACCCCCAATCCAACGGCAAAGCAGAGAAGGGAGTACATATCGTCAAATGGCTCCTATGCAAGGCTGCCGATGCTGGGTCTGATTTGTACCTTGCCTTGCTGGCCTATTGCTCCGCCCCTCTGTCCACTGGCCTGTCGCCAGCCCAATTACTCATGAGTCGCACCCTGAGGACGATGGTGCCGTCCATCCATGTCCCAGACCTCGACCACGTTCCGGTCCTTCGTCGGATGCAGCTGTCTCGTGCACAGCACAAACATAGAACATAGAAAATACAGCACAGAACAGGCCCTTCGGCCCACGATGTTGTGCCGAACCTTTGTCCTAGATTAATCATAGATTATCATTGAATGTACAGTGCAGAAGGAAGCCATTCGGCCCTTTGAGTCTGCACCGGCTCTTGGAAAGAGCACCCTACCCAAACTCAACACCTCCACCCAACACCAAGGGCAATTTTGGACACTAAGGGCAATTTATCATGGCCAATACACTTAACCTGCATATCTTTGGACTGTGGGAGGAAACCGGAGCACCCGGAGGAAACCTACGCAGACACGGGGAGGACGTGCAAACTCCGCACAGACAGTGACCCAAGCCGGAATCGAACCTGGGACCCTGGAGCTGTGATGCAATTGTGCTATCCACAATGCTACCGTGCTGCCCTTAAGAACAAATAAATCTACACTATATCATTTTACCGAAATCCATGCACCTATCCAATAGCTGCTTGAAGGTCCCTAATGTTTCCGACTCAACTACTTCCACAGGCAGTGCATTCCATGCCCCCACGACTCTCTGGGTAAAGAACCTACCTCTGATATCCCTCCTATATCTTCCACCTTTCACCTTAAATTTATGTCCCCTTGTAATGGTTTGTTCCACCCAGGGAAAAAGTCTCTGACTGTCTACTCTATCTATTCCCCTGATCATCTTATAAACCTCTATCAAGTCGCCCCTCATCCTTCTCCGTTCTAATGAGAAAAGGCCTAGCACCCTCAACCTTTCCTCGTAAGACCTACTCTCCATTCCAGGCAACATCCTGGTAAATCTTCTTTGCACCTTTTCCAAAGCTTCCACATCCTTCCTAAAATGCGGCGACCAGAACTGTACACAGTACTCCAAATGTGGCCTTACCAAAGTTTTGTACAGCTGCATCATCACCTCACGGCTCTTAAATTCAATCCCTCTGTTAATGAACGCGAGCACACCATAGGCCTTCTTCACAGCTCTATCCACTTGAGTGGCAACTTTCAAAGATGTATGAACATAGACCCCAAGATCTCTCTGCTCCTCCACATTGCCAAGAACTCTACCGTTAACCCTGTATTCCACAAGGCGGCTCATGACTCCCGTGCAGCTGATTTCCCTGCTCTGGCTCCAGATGACAATGTCCGCGTCCATCTTCCGGATGGTGGCTGGTCTGCAACCGCTGTTGTCCTTCGGCAGGTGGCCCCCCGCTCGTTCCTGGTTCATCTACCGGATGGCTGTATTCGGCGCCGCAATCGACGTGCCCTTCGTCTCGTTCCACGCTCACCACGTGATCCTCCAGTGTCGCCTCGCCCTCCTGCTGACTCTGCCACGAACTATGCAGAGCTCCCTGTCACTCTGCCTCCCCCTGACTCTGCCCAGTCCAGCCCGCTCCTGAACCAGCGGCTCGCGACCCACCCTTGAGGCGGTCAACCAGAACTCGCCGCCCACCACTTAGACTAGACTTATGAACTTTTCGAATTTATGGACTCTCTGAATTGTTTCATTGCTTTGTTTGATCGTTTCCCTGGTTTGTATATAGTGTTGATCTCGTTACTCTTGTTGCAAACTGCCTCTCTGCACCAGGCACATTCCCATGTAAATAGCTTAGTTCTCATGTACGTAGTCCTGTAAATATGTCTTCGCACCCCACACGTAGTTAGGGACATTCTCACCATACATTATTTATTGCCACACACATACATTTTTTTATAAAAGGGGGGATGTCATAATATACACCAGTATATCATGGTGCAGATACACACACACTGATGGACACACAGCAAGACCAATCAACACACACAACACCGCAGCCAATCACCAGTTAGAGTACACTCACTATAAAGATAAAGGGCATGTGAGTTCCCACTCATTCGGGATCAGCCTCTCAGAAGGACAGAGCTTACAGCTTAAAGCACAGATCTTCACCATGTGCTGAGTGCATAGACTGGTTAGGACAGGCATAGGTCTTTAGTTTAATCTAACATTGTGTTAACCCACAGTGAAAGTATGTTCAACAGTTTCTCACTTAATAAAATAGTGTTGCACTATTTTAAGTGTTGGTGGCCTGTATGTGTTCCACGGATCCAGAGCACCCAACACATCAAGAGGCTTCACATGTATGAGGTGTGATATGTTTTAATAGTGAACATTTTACTGTGACAGAGTTCCATTCCCACTAGCTACAGATAATAACCTCACCAGTGCCCACTCACTGCTCCTGTCTCTTTTTGATCATTCGTGGTCTAGTGCTACATGTAGGTGCATCCCCAGGATGCACATCAGTGATGGAGACAGCCTTCTGCCTTCCATGCCCTGTGGCCTTTTATGCCCTTGGCAGATCCCCTGGAGGGTCTGGAGCCGGAGAGTCCCGTCCGATCTACTGGAGTCACTGGTAGTGCCGTGCCATCCTGTTCTGCCCACTGCTTCTAGGTGCGTTGGTGTCAGGAGGGAGGTATTCAGAAAAAATGGAGACTGCCAGCGTCTCCTTGGTGGCATGATCCGGGCTGGTCTCTAGCGCATCCTCCTCATTGACCATGCCCATAGGGCCCTGGGCGACTTCATGGGATGGAGGGGTAGTTGCAGTGAGCTCCCTAGGCTCTGCTAGTCCAGGAGGCTCCCCATCCTCTGCACCATGGTGTCGGCGCCATCAGCGATGATCCTCAGTGACTGGGCCATGCTCTGGAATGCTTCGGCAAAGTTCACCTGCATCTGGGACACGTTCCTTAGCAACCGAGACATCATGTCGAGACCTTCAGCCATGGTCCTCGCAGACTGAGCCATGCCATGGACAACACCACTCAAGACACGGATGTCATGCTCCAGGCTTTCCACTGCGGTTGCCACCCTAGCAGTGTTGGCTCAGTGCCAGTCATTGACTGCGCCATCTCCTGTGCCTGAACGGTGCCACGCATTGTCAGCACCATCTCCTGTGCCTGAACGGTGCCACGCATTGTCAGCACCATCTCCTGTGCCTGAACGGTGCCACACATTGTCAGCACCATCTCCTGTGCCTGAATGGTGCCACGCATTGTCAGCACCATCTCCTGTGCCTGAACGGTGCCACGCATTGTCAGCACCATCTCCTGTGCCTGAACGGTGCCACGCATTGTCAGCACCATCTCCTGTGCCTGAACGGTGCCACGCATTGTCAGCACCATCTCCTGTGCCTGAACGGTGCCACGCATTGTCAGCACCATCTCCTGTGCCTGAACGGTGCCACGCATTGTCAGCACCATCTCCTGTGCCTGAACGGTGCCACGCATTGTCAGCACCATCTCCTGTGCCTGAACGGTGCCACGCATTGTCAGCACCATCTCCTGTGCCTGAACGGTGCCACGCATTGTCAGCACCATCTCCTGTGCCTGAACGGTGCCACGCATTGTCAGCACCATCTCCTGTGCCTGAACGGTGCCACGCATTGTCAGCACCATCTCCTGTGCCTGAACGCTTTGGGACTCCTCCAGTAGACCTCGCAGTCACTGGACTATTGCTGTCATCTGCATCTGCGCCGGGAGAAATTGTCCTAGGCTCGGCATCTGGCCGGGACCCAGCTGTGCCCTGGGATCCAGCAGACCTCCAAACGCTGTCTCTCTTGGATGTTCCTGCCTCCAACTGATGTGCATCAACAACTGTATGATGCTCACCAGAATGGGCTCCAAAAGCCTGTCCACTAATGTCGCCCACTAAGGAGTGTGTCTCTAAGCTGATGGAAGGTGTGGGTGAAAGCTGTGATTCCTCGATGGTGGTCTCTTCGGAGCTCTCCACTGAGGTTGTCTCTTTGGTGGTATGATTCCGGATGGCCCGGCCTCATCAGATGGAGATCTTGTGAAACAATGGGCAAGTGGTCAGTGAGAGGGAAAGATAATTTTGTTTAATATGAACTACTCACTTGAGGTAGGTCATCTGGGTGAAGGGGCAGCAGATCGTCACATCTCTGGTGACGGCCAACCTCGCTGTCAGTGACTTCTCCCTCCTCGGGCAACCTCTCGATTTCCAAGGCCCATTCCTCATAGGTGTTGAGGACTTGAATCTCTGGGAGTCCGCCCCCTGCCTTGGGTCTTTCCTGTTTATTTTAGGCTATCTTCTCCTGCGGGGCAAAGAGAGGGCATTATGAACCACTGCTTGATGGGTCAGGGGGTGTCTATAGCAGGTGGCATGTAAGGGCACCCACAACTGGACATGAAGGGGTTGTGCTGGTGGGTGCCAGGGGGTTCTGAGGAAGAAGCATGAAGATTGGATGTGGGGAGGGTAGGAGATGTCAGCCAGTGATTTGTGGAGAGGGGGGGTGTTGGGAATTTGAGGGGTGGCAGTCGGAGCCAGGAGAGATGTGGTAGCTTACCCTTGCAGCTCGTTAGAGGTCGTTGGCCTTCTTCCGATATTGGACGGCGGTCCTTCTTGTCATGATGCCCACACTGACAGCTGTTGCCACTGCCTCCCAGGCACTGCTGCTGGTTCTCCGAACCCCTCGGGGGAACAGGATGTCCCACCTCACATCCACAGCACCGATAAGCTGGCCATGTTGGCATTCCCAAAGCGAGGAGCAGGTTTCTGCGCTGCCATGCTTGTGTGTTGACTGGGAGCGAGTGATGAGGGAGCCTTTAAAAGCAGCTGCCCCTTGTTAGTAGCGAGCTGTGGAGGCGCGAGTCGAGCAAATCAAATGGCGAGGCAGCCAGTAATGTTGAGAATCTTGTAGGGGCTCATTTATGGCACTAAGCGCCATTGAATATGGGCCGCGATGTCGTCAATGCGGCGGTTGCGAAAGACCCTGCCAAACATGCCCAAAACTGAACTTTTTTCCTGTTGAATCGTGCCCTATGTATTAATTGTTGAAAGGCTTGTCATTGCTTGTCTACAATCAGATCCTTTAACGAAGTTTTCCCACTGACCTTAGTCAACACACAACTCATATCTACATGGTACCCTTTGACCAACAAAGAACAAAGAACAAAGAAAAGTACAGCACAGGAACAGGCCCTTCGGCCCTCCAAGCCTGCGCCGACCATGCTGCCCGTCTAAACTAAAATCCGCTACACTTCCGGGGTCCATATCCCTCTATTCCCATCCTTTTTTAAAATAAATTTAGAGAGCCCAATTATTTTTTTCCAATTAAGGGACAATTTAGCGTGGCCAATCCACCTACCCTGCACATCTTTGGGTTGTGGGGGTAAAACTCACGCAGACATGGGGAGAATGTGCAAACTCCACACGGGCAGTGACCCAGGGCCGGGATCGAACCCAGGTCCTCAGCGCTCTAGGCAGCAGTGCTAACCACTGCGCCACCGTACCGCCCCTCCTCTATTCCCATCCTATTCATGTATTTGTCAAGATGCCCCTTAAATGTCACTATCGCCCCTGCTTCCACCACCTCCTCCGGCAGCGAGTTCCAGGCACCCACTACCCTCTGTGTAAAAAACTTGCCTCGCGCATCTCCCTTAAACCTTGCCCCTCGAACCTTAAACCTATGCCCCTTAGCAATTGACCCCTCTACCCTGGGAAAATGTCTCTGACTATCCACTCTGTCTATGCCCCTCATAACTTTGTAGACCTCTATCAGGTCGCCCCTCAACCTCCGTCGTTCCAGTGGAAATTTGGTTTGCCTGGTCTAAATGAACATTCCCTATGATTACTGTATTACCCTTGTTACATGCACCTCTAATTTCCTGATTCAAGCTCTTTCCAACTGTGAGGAGGCTGGTAAACAACTCCCACCAATGCCTTCTTCCCCTTGATGTTTCTTAGCTCTACCCAAACTGATTCTACTTCTTAATTTTCAGTGCTAAGATCCTTTCTGTCTGTCTCTATCTCATTTCTTGTCCACTCAGATACTCCCCTCATTTCCATTTTGCCTGACTCATATAAAGGTCAATTATCTTGGAATATTTAGTTCCTGGCTTTCTTCACTTTGCAACCATGGGCACAATTTAATGGCCTTGTTGAGCCCGACTTGGTGTCAGGATGAGGCTATTGAATCTCGCGAGATTCGCAACGCTCACAACGTCTCACGAGATTCAGCAAAAACCTCGCAAGACATCGTGTCTGGATCTCGCCCTCACTGGGCGGATTCTCTTGGTGCCAGGGATCTAATGGCCTCCCTTCAGAGGCCTCGTCAGGGCACAGTTTAATACTGGTTCACACAAATGTGGGCCCAATGTAATGGCACCTGGGGATCTCACAGGCCTTTGGAAACCCTTGGATAGTCAGGGACAGGACAGGGTGGCACCCTGGAACTCCTGCTGGCACCTGATAAGGGGCACTGCCAGGGTGCCAAGGTGCCATGCCCATGAAAGGGGGGATGAGGGTGACATGAAGGGTGTGGGTGAAGGGTGGGTATGAAGCGGCCTCATAAAGGTTGTGCGGGTAACGGTGGGGGTTCTGAAAGTGGGGGGGGGGGAAAGGAGGATTGGAGAAGACTGAAAAGGGGGGCTCCCTCACTTGCCTCATGGACGAGTGTCCTCACTCGGGGGGGAGGTAATGACCATCTCCGAGGGGAGTGACGTTGTCCATGGGTGAGGGGTGTGGGGGACACTCAAATTCACTTTGAGATTGGCGCACCCTTTTAAAATAGCACCCCGATCTCTGCGGAGCAGTTCTTGTCAGTGAGTTCAGCTCCCCACTGCTGAAAAAAAGTGTTGGCTGGACCGGAGAGAAACTCCCAAAGGCACCCAAAAAAATGACTAAGGGCATGATTTAGTGGCCGCATTGCTATTGAGTGAGAGTGCAACATGGCCAGTAGATCACTGGATAGGCCAAAATTGGGGACTGCGCCAGGCGCCGATCAGTTTGTGATTTAACAGGCCCATCCCTGTTGGCAGGAACTAAATCCCGCCACGCATGGTGAGAAACCAATAATCACCAATTAAAGCCAATCGCCATACAATTAAGGGGAATGATCCCCTATCTAATGGTCTCCTGTGATCTAACCACCTTCCCAGAAATTGTGTATTCATACTGGGTGCAACTCCAGCTCCTGCCTGTTTGTCCCACCGACCACCCATAAATCCCACTGACTGTGGCAACTTCTGGCCGCGCAGATGAAGGCTATTGCTAATAGGGAATTGGCAATCTTAGTAAAGTGAACACTTCACAGCTCCCAAGTGGATTCCCATAGATAGGCGTGTCATGTCGCAGGTGAGAGTTATTGCTTAGCATCCCAATCAGACGGTGTGGCATGGACACTTTGCCTAAACACTGGAGGCCTCAACACCATAGATGCTGCAGCCAACAACCAAACACCCAGGGTCTGGGCTTCAGCACTGGGGACATTCCCGCGACCAGAGGGTGGGTGTGGATGTGGGTGAGGGAACCAGCATCCAGTCTAGGTAACATTACCAGCAGGTGTCTGGGCTACAGAGTCTGGGGTCCGGTGCCCAGAGGCTCCTGCTGCGGCTGGGGGTGCATGTGTACGGCGGGTTGGGTGGCACCCATGAGGGTTGGCAGAGGATCTGAGGGGAGGAGAGGGCTAGCCATGGGGGATTGGAGGGTCGGGGGTGGAAGCCATGACTTGTTGTCTGTCTTGCACCCTCCCAATTCCTTACAGATATTACTTGAGAGGGATGATATCTTGGACTCCATGGAAGCTGCCCTCACGGTTCTGCTGGCAAGCCAGGCAGCCAGACATCGGAGAAGGCAGCGGCAGCAGCATCGACAGAGGCTCAAGGCGGCAGCCCATGTCCACGACCCCACCCCACACCCTGAGGACCCGGCTGTCCATCAGGCTAGGGAGGGACCCAGAGGGGGAGGCTGGCAATGGCCCAAGCTGTGCAGGCATGGCTGGCATTTTGAGCAGTTGACGGACAGCATGTACTGCAGGAGGCTCCGCCTCAACAGGGGGTTGATACGACAGTTGTGCCATGTCCTTGTGGACTTGCCACCACTTGGGGAAGGAAGATACTTGCTCCCAGTGGCCATCAAGGTCAGTGCAGCCCTGAACCTTTATGCATCAGGTTCATTCCAGGGCTCGAGCGAGGCATCTCACAAGCTCCAGCCCACAAATGCGTCCATGAAGTAATGGATGCCCTGTTTGCCTGGGCAGTGAACTACATAATCTTTGACCTGCACCAAGCCCAACAGGATGCCTGGGCAACAGGATCCTCCGCCATTGTTGAGATTCCCCAGGTCCAGGGGGTAATAGATGCCACGCATGTCACCTTGCTGCACACTGGAGCATCAGAGAGTGCCCTGCATCAATAGGAAGGGGTTCCACTCCCTGAACATTCAACTTATGCATGACCACCATCACCGGAACATGCATGTGTGTGCACGCTTCCCAGAGAGTGTGCACAACAGCTACATACGGGGACAGAAAAGGTGGCCTTTTCCACCGGCTCCTTTTCCACTGGTGTATTCCGCCATGAAGACTGATGCAAAGTAACTATTCAGTTCTTCTGCCATTTCTTTGTTTCCTATTTTACTTCTCCAGCCACATTTTCCAGTGGTCCAATGTCTATTTTTGCCTCTCTCTTACCTTTTATATATTGAAAAAAACTCTTCCTATCTTCCTTTATATTACTAGCTAGCTTGCACTCATACTTCATCTTCTCCCCCCGTATCTCTTTTTCTGTTGTCCTCTGCTCGCTTTTAAAGGCTTCCCAATCCTCTAGCTTCCCACTAATTCTCGCCACTTTGTATGCTTTTTCTTTAGCCTTTATGCAGTCCTTGACATCCCTCATCAGCCATGGATGACTTGTCCTCCCCTTAGCATGTTTCCTCCTCCTTGGGATGAATTTCTGTTGTGCCTCCCTCATAACCCCCAAAAACTCCTGCCATTGCTGTTCCACTGTCTTCCCTGCTCGGCTCCTTTTCCAATCAACTCTGGCCAGCTCCTCTCTCATGTCTTTGTAGTTACCCTTATTTAATTGTAATACCTTTACATCTGATTGCAGCTTCTCCCTCTCAAACTGCAGGGTAAATTCTATCAGATTGTGGTCACAGCTCCCTAAGGGTTCCTTCACTTTAAGTTCCCTAATCAAGTCTGCCTCATTACACATTACCAAATCCAGAATTGCCTGTTCCCTAGTAGGCTGTGTCACAAGCTGCTCGAAAAAAACATCTCTTAGACATTCCACAAATTCCTTTTCTTGGGATCCACTACCAACCTGATATTCCCAGTCCACCTGCATACTGAAGTCCCCCATGATTATTGTAATGTTGCATTTTTTACATGCCTTTTCTATCTCCTGATTTATTTTCTGCCCCACATCCTGACTACTGCTAGGGGGCCTGTACATAATTTCCATCAGGGTCTTTTTACCTTTATCTTTTTACAGAGATGCCACATTCTCCTTTTTATTTTTCCTTTTGTGTCACCGTTCAAGTCCAAAACACTCCTTCCAAGTGAAACAGTATTATACTTTAGCATACTATATTTGTTTCTTGCTATGTTGCCTCCTCTCCGCTTTACCGGGCAGCAGGGTAGCACAGTGGTTAGCACTGCTGCTTCACAGCAGCAGGGCTCCAGGTGCGATTCCCGCTTGGGACACTGTCTGTGTGGAGTATGCACATTCTCCCCATGTCTGCGTGGGTTTCCTCCGAATGCTCCGGTTTCCTCCCACAAATCCCGAAAGACGTGCTTGTTAGGTGAATTAGACTTTCTAAATTCTCCCTCCGTGTGCCCGAACAGGTGCTGGAATGTGGCGACTCGGGGATTTTCACAGTAACTTCAATGCAATGTTAATGTAAGCCTACTTGTGACAATAATAAAGATTATTATTGTTGGGCAGACAAAGCCCAGACTGGGTGACAGCTTTGTGGAAAACCTCTGTTCAGTCCACAAGTGTACAAGTGCAGCCCTGACCATCCAATCACCTGTCCTTTATTCTTTACCTTGCTTCCACTCTGACCTTTCTGTCCTTGGCCTGCTATAATCTTTGAATGAAGCTCAATGCAAGCATGAGAAACAATTGATTGGGCACATTCCAGCCCCGTGGACTCAGTATTGGGCAGAGGTTTATGTTCCTCTGCCGGCAGGTTTGGCGGTGGGGGTGGGAGGGGGGTGGTGTTGGGGGTTGTAAGGTTCAGCTGTAAAACTAGAGACTGCTGGCCAAACAGATTGGCTGGCACCTCTCTGAGGCTGGACCTCCTCCCAGCTGAGGGATAGAAGTCCCATCTCCACGCAATCAAAGAAGCCAGTATTGGCGATGATGTGTTTCCCACTGACTCGGGTGGCGAGGTGGGAAGCCCCACAGTTGAAAATCGTTAGAAGTTACTTGAATTGATGTGACCTGCAGTGTAAGGGTGTTCAGCCTTGAAGTGTTAATGTGGGACTGGAGACCAGTACTGCCTACAGTCCGACATACAGACAGATGTCAGCAGACAGAGTTGTATAGAGAGAGTCTGAGAGAAGTCGGCATGGAGCCATAGTTTTGGCTCTACCTTGGACTTACGCATATCGTGGTGTGCAACAATAAACAGTTTTGTTGAACCACACCAGCCTCCAAACCACTTCATGAGAAATCTAACAACAGTACAAATTTCACTTCTTCCACTCTAATCTCACAGTTAAAAACCTCTGAAAAAGTTATGGCTTGTTGAATGAAGTGTAACTGGGTTTTGTAATTGGCAAATCGTAATTGCTTGTGAATAACCTCACTGTTTATATTGCAAAGTCTGTTTGATATTCCAGGTGTGTGTCCAAATCTTTATGTCTCTGCAAAATAACCAAAAAGTGAAACATAATCAGTGTATTTTACTTCCTGTGAGAATACTTCGATATGATTGGCTACTTGATGACATCACTCTTTCTGTGGCTCCCTTTTTGTTGCCAGAATAAAAGTAACATCAAAGTCCAGTCCCAAGACGTCATTTGATGTTTGTGGGCTATTCATTGGTGAGTGTTATTATTTTGCACTGACTGTCAATCCAGCTATAATTTATTTAAAATGCTGAAGTGAGGTTAAGGGGATTTGATGATGTATAAAGGTCATCTCAGTTAATTGTAAGGCATTTGAAAAGCTGGAGGAATGAGGAAAATGAAGGTGGATGGGATAAACATCAAAGAAATGGTGAGTGCTGGGATGATAACTTGCATTTATAGACCTATCTCCAAACACTTTACAGAACTGAACCAATGGACAATATGGCCAAAAGCTGAATCAAAAGCTTGATTTAGAAGGTAGATTTTAACAATAGAGATGAGGCCGAGGAGTTTATGGAGGGGGGTTCAGAGAATACGGCCATAGCAACTGAAGCTTCAGTCACCAATAGTCGGGAAGAGGGGTAGAGGAGAGGCACAGACTAGAGTCAGAGAGCACAAGGCTTATAGAGGTTGCAAATGTAGGTTGAAGCAGGGCTCTGGATGGAGATGAGGATTTTCATTTGTATTCAGGGACAGATAAACCAGGAGAGGATGATGACTTCAAAATCAGCTGTGAGACTTTCAAAAATCTGATTATACAGGAGCAACATTGTTCACGAAATGAGGAGTCATTGCACTTTAGTTGCCTGTGGGTGCCTTGAGAGATTGCAGACTTTTTAAAACTGAAAGTTCTGTGTTGGCAGGCATGTGCTTCCCTTTCTGTTGACAGCACTTGCTGCTGTCAGGTGTCGACTTCTACAGGCATCCTGGCATCAAGAACTCACACTTTGATTGATCCGATGAATTGCCAACAGTCTCCTGTATGTATGAGTGTGGCTTAGTTAGGGAGGGTGTCAGGGAGAATGGTAAATAGAAGGGCACGCTGCATGAATATTGTGTGAAGCGACTTGTGCATTGATCTTTTGGGGCACTGACTAGTTCAATATAAAAGTGCCTTTAGAGTTCTTGCCTATCAGTTCAGGCAGGATGTGGTAATCCAGCAATGTGTGGTATGGTGATAGGGTAACCATTTATTTTGGATGAGACAACCTGTTCTGTCAGCGAGGTTTCTAAAGTAGTAGCTGGAAGCAAACATTTTGGGTTTTCAAGAAATGTGTTTCCTCCCTCAGAATGTGGAAACTCATATTCATGCTTTGAGTGAATTTTCCACCTTTGGTTGACGATACATAACTGAAGTAAGGGAAGAGGTGTTGTATTGGTGAACTTGATATCGTAAACAGGGCACCAAATGAAGTAGTTTCTGAAGACCACTAGTTCTCCCCTGGTTGCCATGATCACAGGTGGGCATGTGCCATGATCGATTGCTGAATAAGGGCACGGTTCTGTCACCAGAGATGCGAACACAGTCCGTTCAGCTGCATCAGCAGGTTCCTGAATGTCCAGAATGCCTCTCAGTCGGAGTTTGCACAGCATTGATCAACGCATCCTTCTTGAGGTCAAACCACCCGTGCATTTTTTTCACACTAAAGGCAAAAGGTTTATGGCTCCTGTCGTGTCTATGTAGGAGGTCTGGCAGTGTGAATTCTTGCTCGAGTAAAAAGCTTCAAGGAATTAATGTCAGGTTGATTACCCCCAGTTTTAACCCAATTAGAAATGTAATCCTCCATCTGTAAGGATTCATAATGAAGCTACAAGTATTCGTGTATGTTCAGCCTGCAGAGGCAATAATCTGACTCATTTACCCCTCAATACATTATATTAGTGACTGTTCTTAAAATATCTAGTGACATAAGAATATGTGTGGCAACCTAGACGAAAATTGCAACAGATTGCGTGGAATTTTACAGTGTTCCCAGGAGCAGGGTGGCAGCTGGGGGTGAGCCTTAAAATCGGGAATGGTTGCAATGACACTGTCCCTGTTACCTATCCGCCCACTGTGGTATTTTATTAGTGGCAGGAGATGTCGGGAGGCTCACATGTGCTCGAGCCTATTGAAGCCCTTAAGTGGTCAATTAATGACCACCTGATGACCTTATCCTGCTGCCACAGGTATTTTACCAAGAGCAGGAAGTGTCCATGCCATGTGGCAATGTTTGCAGCTTACCCATGTGCTTAACAGAGGCACCCCCCACATTCCCGCATCCCATTTCCTGTTCCGCCAACCCTCCCCATTTCCCCACCCCCCCATCTTTCTCTCCCTTTCACTTATTAAGTTGTAAATTATTTAAAAGAAGTGTTTTATTACTCAGGAATACTACTGGGGGTGGGGGGTTAAGTCCTGCCAGTGGCGAGCATCATTTCGGGTGGGATGGGAAAAATGGGCGCTCGCTGCTCTCCCAATATCCCCACCCTGTCTGCACCAATGTCTGCTGCTGGCAGGACCGGAGAATGCCACCCACTGAGTGGATCCATACAATCACAGAGCACAGGAGGAGGCCATTCAGCCCATCGTGTCAGTTCTTGAAAGAGCCATCCAATTAGATCCTACTTTCCCCCCACGCGAATCTGCAAAATTCTCCTTTTTTGCTATATATAAATTTCCTTTTGAAAGTTACTATTGAATCTATTTCCTCCACCCCTTCAAACAGTACATTCCAGATTGTAACAATGCGCTGGGTTTAATTAAAAGGAAAAAAATCCCATTCCACCACCTTCCCCCCACAATTAGCTTTATTTTGTGCCTCTGGTTACATACCCTGTCTGTGAAAAATGTTTCTTCCTATCGACACTTTTATATCCAGTCTTATCAACACCCTTTTGAACACCTCCAATAAATCGCCCCTTAACTGTCCCTGTATTAATTCATCGTAGAGATTGAGTACTCACTGGGAGTTATAATTCCATTAAACATATGTGGATTTATCCTAGTTCTACCAGAGAATGTATACTTAAAGGTAAACTTGTAAAAGTTCAAACATTTTCCAAAGAATCTTAATGGTATAGTGGTAAAAGTCTGTTTGAAGTGTGTTTAGGAAGACTCGTACTGTGTTTGCCAGTATTTTGTATCCAGCTGTGATTTTGACAGCTGACGTATGTTTTAAGCCAGTTATACAAAATTAAGTAAATGTGTGCAGCATTCCTGCTGCTTTGCTCGTTTAAATATACTAATTTAGGATTATTACAAACACATGAAAAAGATTAGGGATTAGGAGTGTGTGCTTTCAATTGGGAAAGTGCAGGTCACGCCACAAAACTGAATTTGTCAGTCTCACAGCAGCAGTATCCCACTGCCAGTATTTACCATGTTCGTACGTTCAATATTCCTGCTCCTTTCTTATGATTGGGGACATGCTGACAACCATTTTCTGCACAAAATATACAATAATCCCACATTTTGTCAACCGCAAACAAAATAAAAATGCATTTTCACAAAGGTAGGACCCCCCCAGGACCCTGGACACCCCCCCCCCCCCCCCCCCCCCCCCCCCCCACGCCGAACACAACCATTGAACCTTATACATGCATCTGAAAAGGCAGACAGAGTTGAAGAGCTTAATGTCTCATCTGAAGGATTACCTATCCATTAATGCAGTGTTGCACTGGTGTGTCCGCCTAAATTATGTGCTTAAATCTCCAGAGTGGGTCTTGAAACCATGACCTTCTGATAAGAAACATATGCTAAACCCTTTGCACATGCAGATAGGGGTCTAACGCTTACGTAAGAGCTCCTTTGTACAATTGAATTGCTCAGAACATAGCCAGCCCCAGGCCAGATGCGGTTAGGAAAACATGGGCTGACTGTGGCCTAACCAACAACCTTTAAAGGGTCTGATGCAGGCAAAAGGGTAAATTGTTAAGAATATTTACTGAATGAAGAGCCAGATTAGGATTCCCTCAATCGTGACCGGATCTGATTTTGAGACGATTGTAGATCAGTCTGACAATTCTCTTATTGTATGATTCCCCGGCAGTTGTTTACAAACAAGAAGATTAACTCAGGCCAAGGCGGCCACTCTGGGCACGTGCATCGTGCCATGCCTGCCCGGAATGCCAATGGCCATCATTCCTCTGCGTCCAACCTGCCAGTACACCTTTGTGCATGCGTGAATAGTTCCTCTCTATCCCTTTCGCCATGTCAGCATTCAGGTGGTGGCTTACATAAGAACATAAGAACGAGGAGCAGGAGTAGGCCATCTGGCCCCTCGAGCCTGCTCCGCCATTCAGTAAGATCATGGCTGATCTTTTGTGGACTCAGCTCACTTTCCGGCCCGAACACCACAACCCTTAATCCCTTTATTCTTCAAAAAACAAACCTTTATCTTAAAAACATTTAATGAAGGAGCCTCAACTGCTTCACCGGGCAAGGAATTCCATAGATTCACAGCCCTTTGGGTGAAGAAGTTCCTCCTAAGCTCAGTCCTAAATCTACTTCCCCTTATTTTGAGGCTATGTCCCCTAGTTCTGCTTTCACCTGCCAGTGGAAACAACTTGCCCGCATCTATCCTACCTATTCCCTTCATAATTTTATATGTTTCTATGAGACTTAGTGGGTTGAAGTGCCTACCTATTAAACAAGAGATGCTGAGTTTGAATCTCCATTGCTTCTTATAACATAATGGAGAACCGTAATTGACTGCATGCCTGGCGCTGACAGAAAATGCAACCAGTGTGAGACTGCAGTTGCATGGGGCTGGCAAGTATCCTTCCTTGAAGGATATTAGTGAATGGTTGGGTTTTTATAAATCTGGCAACTTTCAAGGCTGGTACTAGTTTATCAATTATCAGACTTATTGAATTAAATTCCAAAAGTTGCAATTGTGGGAACATTTACAACCTCTGCTTCTAATTCAATAGCTTAACAATACACTGCTGTACCCAATCACTGCCACACAAAAGTGGACGGTTCAGATGTGGGCTCTGTAACATCTTTTTTTGTGCTATGATGTGATTTAAACTATCAAAATGGCGTCTGCAGCATCCATGCACATACTTCCACTGGGAAGTACATTGGATGCTGTATTTGTAAAGGGGTTTGTGTGCGTGCACCTAACTAATACCGGCAGCATGAGGACTGGCAGATCATGACACAAATCACTAGGTAATGCTCCAGCCTATGCCCTCTCTAAATGTCACACATCTGAACATGCATTCAATGATATGAAGGACCTTCCACGTGCAGTGTTTAAGGGGATCATGAACTACTTGCACCTTATTTAAAGATGTGCTGTTAGGTAATTTGGACATTCTGAATTCTCCCTCTGTGTACCCGAACAGGCGCAGAATGTGGCGACTTGGGGGTTTTCCACAGTAACTTCATTGCAGTGTTAATGTAAGCCTACTTGTGACAATAAAGATTATTAGTATTATTATTTGCGGGATCATTTAATTTTATTGTTGCTACAATGCTTTGCTTTTTGGGTTGTTGTTTACATTTTCATTGGTTTACACCGAGTGCCCTGGCTGCTGTTGAAGTACATTTTTGGTGACCCTTCATCTTCACCTTTCTCTTGATTTGGTTACGGTGAGGAGATAAGAGTGCTTACACCTCCTGCAGCCCATAAACAAGAAGAGATAGAGGGTTGAGGGAGAAGTGGAATGAGAGAAGGATGAGATACGCAGATACCCCCATCTTCAATGAATTCAGCTCCACGGGTGCCCACGGCCTTAGCAGTGACCTTTTCCAAAATGACCAGCGACATCTTTGAGATGCCTCAAACCCTCTCAGCTTAGTTCATGTTGCCTCTGATGTGTTGGGTATGCCGGGTCTGCGAGGACTGCGTTTACTGCAGCAGTGAGAGAGACAGGCTTCCAACACTTGAAGAAATGCAACTCGATTTTATTGAACTCTTAACTATCATACATACTTTAACTGTGGGTTGACACTATGCTGACTTGACTGGAGACCTGAGGCTAACCTGACCAGCCTATCTTACTACCACATGGTGTATGTTCTAGTTGCTGCTCACGGACTCTGACTGTCTCAGAGGCTGCATCCCCAGAAAGCGGGAAAACTAGTGCCCTCTGGCTTTATAGTGGTCGTGTCCTGTCTGGTGATTGGCTGCTGTGTACTGTGTGTTCACTGGTCATCCTGTATGTCAATCACTGCCTGTCTGTGCACCATCATACACCTGTGTGTATATTATGACAGCCTCCAGTTGTGCACCATTTTCTCCTGCAAGAGAAGGGATGTGTGGGTGTAATATATTTGAGTGCTGTGGTTGTCATGACTGAATAGCTGCCAGTGTTTGCAAGCTATCAGATGTGGGCGGGAGGCTTTTAACAGTGGTAAGTTTGTGAAAGTGCACTCGTGTTAGGTATGAGTGTTGATTCATTAGAGATTGTTGGTTGGTGAATGATGGAGATGTAGCAAATTGAGCAGTGGCTGAGGTGACTGTTGCAGTTGGTAGGACGCATTCCTGAACTTTACAACTCCTTTGAGATTGTTAAATTTCTTCCTGCACTAAATCCAGGTCCTCGGTCTTCCACCAAGTGCAGCGTCCCAAAACCTTGGCGGGGGGATGGAGGGGGGTCCTATCTGTCTGTCATCAGGTATTGTTTATTATTGCAGTGTTTTTCAAACTTCTTTTCCAGGGACCCATTTTTACCAACCGGCCAACCTTCGGGACCCACACCGGCCGACCGTCGCGACCCATGCCGGCCTGCTTTCGCAACCCACGCCGCCCAAACTTTGTGACCCACCACTTTCACTTACCTTTAACGTGACAGGTGAGCCTGCTTGGTTCTCATGATCTCACTTGTTTTGTCATTCAATGTTACATTTCTGTATGGGTTGTTCATCAGAGGTCCTGGAGCTGACACCAGTACTGCTTTGTCCTGTTGCGGACTCTTCTGAACAGCTCACACCAACACTGCTTTGTCCTGTTGTGGACTCTTCTGAGCCACTCACTCCAGCAGGTTTAGTTCTAAAATCCTGGGCTGGATTTTCCGTTTTGGAGACTAAGCCCCCACTCCGGCGTGAAAACAGCGGTCTTTTACGCCAGGAAAACTGGTACCAAACGGCCACCGATTCCCTGTTTTGCTGGGGGCTAGCAGGGAGGCAGCGTAGAGCTCGCAGCTCTAGCTGCAGATACGGTCCTGAGCATTTCCGGTTCCGTGGTCACGCATGCGAATGGCGGCCTGCAGCGGCCGCGTTGTGCTTCATGGCGGACTCAGCCCGTGGACTGGGACCACAAAAGTAGTGCCCCCCTTCGCCCGCTCACGCGCCCTGGGCCGGACCGCCCACAGTACCCCCAACGCTGAAAGAAGCCCCCCCTGCCCGTGGATCGACCTTCCCCCCAACTGTGGTGGCACCTGACTGAGTCCGCAGCCACCACGCGAGGTTCCTGGATGGTGTGAGCACACGTAACCCATGCTGACAGGAATTTGGCAGGTTGGGGACGGAGCATTGCGGTGTGGGCCTCAGACAATGGCCTGAGGCTGTGGATAATCGGCTTTTTAGCGGGTGGAGAATACAAAAAAAGGCGCCGCTCCCGATATTGGCGTCAAAACGGATTCTCCGCCCCGTCGCTGAATGCGATTTCGCCGTCAGGAAGCGGAGAATTCAGCCCCCTATCTATCCTGGCCTGTTTGTGTCTCTGGCCCTCTCTTTCTTATTACAAAACAATCCATGTTAAACTTTTCAGTCCTGTTGCTTGTTTGCTGTTGACAAAATGGAGGAATCGCAATCACGCCCAGAGCATGTGACATCAGTGTTCGAGGCGTGTGACCTGCTGTCTGCCTCGCTTCAGGCAGGAAGACTCATTGAATTGAAAAAAGATCTTCTCCTGAGTCATGGTGCTGATGTCAGGAGGAGGCGATGCTTCTCGCTGGGCTCCGGGCTTGCGCACTGATGAGCGGGCACGTATGTGCAATATAAGCCCGCATTTTTAAAGCCGCTCGCAGCTGGCATTTTCAACAGCCGGCTACTGTGGCAGTTGCACATTAATTCCCGCGATCGGGAACGCTGCGATAAATGGCTCCGCGATCCTCCTGGCACCCGCCCATGACCCAGCAACTTTGAAAGTCATGACCCCGACTTTGAAAACGACTGGATTATTGTATCGTACAATACTGAGAATAATCTCAGCACTACCAACAGCCACAATACAATTTCCCTTTAAAGATGTATTAAGTTGTGGGAGGTAAGAATGATCTTAGTGCCCTGCTGATGAGAGTAGACAATGAAAGGGCAGGGCATTCAATAGGCATGAGTTAATCACGCCCGGGGATCCCTGCACCTTTTTTCAAAGGTTAACCAATATAACCCCAGACATTTTCTTCAGCCAGCAACAAACTGTGCAGGCATGCTGACACACATGATGTGCCAAAGCTTCTGTCGATAATCAGACCAGCAGATTTCACTGCTTAGACGGATTTACCTGCATAAAACGGGAAGCCAGGAATTGTGTTTTGAGACCAAATCCACTGCTGCTTGTTCAGAAGCCAACCTGATCCTATTCACATGTCTCAAGCATTCTGGTCACGGCTGCTCAACCCAGATTGAAGGATTTGTATGAGGAGCCAGGGTAATTACATTTTTTGGCACCGTGCAGTATTTCAATATTCATGAATGAAAGCCTTTAATATTAATAGGTGCCAAGACTTTGTGGATCGGTGCCCATACCTTGAACGTGCAGCTGAGAGTACCCGCTACCCTTTATAACCAGTAATAGAATAAAACGATTGAATTTCTAGTTGCTGGTCTAGGAAACATATACAATAATGTGCCCTCTTGAAGTGTCTATAATGTGCTGTATCCAAGGCAACAGTTTCCTGACTGATTCTTGCATAATATTGGAAAGGTGCCTGAAAGGAGCTGACAACATAGAAGCCGGTGCCTGCTGTGACCTTCATGGCTATTGGTAATTTGCCTGGAGTTGGAGCTTCTTTCAAAGCTACTTTTTCGCTTGATGATGCAGGTCAGTGAGAACCTGTCTCAGGCATTGAGTTGCAGGAAAAGCCGAACTCATTTTTTAATTGGTGAATTTTATTGCATGTTCCAGCATAATGGAGACTTGTAGAAATATGAATATGAACCACAGAGGCATTGCTGTAAAACAGTGGTTTTCCAACTTTCTTAGTTGCGGTGTCCCTTTTCAAATGGATTAGTAATCACAGACTCCCATCAAAATTATACAATATAATATTCAAAGTATGAAAATGCTGCACGAAAGCAACATTGTAATAGTGTTTTTGAGCGTACAAGTATTTGGTCACAGATAACAGCAAGATGGGTCCATCTGCTTTACGCTATAAAGCTTGTCTATCAGGAGCATAGGGGAGCAGGAACCCAAAGAGAGCAGAACAGGAGCACTGGAGAGCACAAGAAAGGCAGCAGGGAAGAACATGAACTGCAGAGGAGCAGAGTCTGCCCCTGGCCCCTGGCCTCTGATTACTCATCGCATTTTGATCGAGGTGCCCTGGGTAGCAGTTTAAGTCATCCACCTGTAAATTTGTCCTGCATAGTGAACCCTTTGGAATGGCACTACAGACCCTCGTTGGTCAGTGAACCCAAGTTGCGGAACCACTGCTGTAAAAAAAACGCTGTTCAGATTACTTTTAGGCATGTTTGATTAAGGTCCATCTGAACATTAGGCCTCTTTAGTGCTGGTATTCATGTATCACTGTAATTGGGCAAATTTCCCATACTTCTGCTCCTTATTTTTAATATGGTTTTAATGTAACTGGCAGCAAGCATTATTTAAATGCTTTATAACAGAGAAAAATTGACATACCATGGCATCGTCTGATTTATATATTGATAGATGGGACTAACCTGGCAGTCACTCGACAGACAATAGTTTCCCATTATTAGTCAGACTTGTTGCAGGAGGTTTCAGTAATTGTAAATGACAATCAAAATGCCATTATATTTGACTCAGACACCTCATATTTGGCCTTTCCTGCAGAGACATGACTAGAGGCCAATCCTCAAATCCTAAAAAGCTTTCTTTTTTTTAATAAACATTTTATTGAGGTATTTATTGAGGACATGGTTCCATAGTCCTCCCGTGCATTTTGTGCACCTGTCCTCCACCCCAAAGAATCTGCTCATCCGGGCCACTGTCATGTGAGCCCGATGAACAACCTTAAATTGTATCAGGCTGAGCCTGGAACATGTTGCGGACGCGTTGACTCTACTCAACGCGTCTGCCCATAGACCATCCTCTATCTCACCTCCCAGCTCCTCCTCTCACTTGCGCTTCAGCTCCTCGGTCCGCGTCTCCTCCGACTCCATAAGCTCCTTATAGATGTCCGAGACGTTCCCCTCCCCTACCCACCTTCTGGAAATTACCCTGTCCTGAATCCCCCTCAGCGGTAGGAGCGGGAAGGTTGACACCTGTTTACGAAGGAAGTCTCGCAACTGCAGATACCTGAATTTGTTTCCCCTCGCCAACCCAAACTTTTCCTCCAACGCCCTCATACTCGGAAAACTCCCCTCTATGAACACATCCCCCATCCTCTCAATCTCCCCCATCCTCTCTAATACTCCTTAGTATTCATACTCCCCCGGGCAAACCGGTGATTATCACAAATTGGGGCGCAGACTGATGCTCCCACTGCTCCCACATGCCACCTCCACTGGCCGCAAACTCTCAGGGCCGCCACCACCACGGGGCTGGTGGAGTACCGTGCCGGCGGGAGCAGCAGAGGCGCAGTTACCAACGCCCCCAGACTGGTGCTCTTACAAGAAGCCGCCTCCTTACTAAAAAGCTTTCTTAACATGTCGGGATCCAGAGGCTCCAGAGAAAATAATCAGGACGAATGATTAAAAATGGTGATTCCTTCCCTGGAATATTGTTCTTGAAATCCAAGCGGACCTCATCCAAAAATAACTGATTCATGGAGAGAAGGCGATGGATGCTCCATTGTCCAACACTGGGAGCAGGTTTTCCGATCTGGCGGAGAATGGAATGTTGGCTGAAAAATGGGAATAGCGCTGGACACCAAACCTGTTCCGATTCTTCGGTATCCCACCGGCACTGGCAGCGAGCTATACACCCCGCCCCGACAGCGCCATGCAAAACCACAATTTGAATGCATTCAATATAATTAATGGGCTGGAAGCCTCCCCCCCCCCCCCCCCCCCCCCCCCACCCCGCCGGCCAAGATGCTCCAGCCCTCTCAGCCAGGGGTCACATGGGTATAATTTGGTACAAGTATTTACAAATAGGACCCAGGGGCCATGGGAGGAGCAAGCAGGAAGGCAAATGGTTCAAACTTTTCGGGCTTGCTAGGGATGTTTGCCTGAATCTCAAGGAGTAGCAGGGAATGGCTTGGTGACTTATGTGTGGACTCGGGTTGTCGCCCTCGGGATTGGAGAGCTCTAGCTGAGATGCCCATTGCTGCATAAATGAATTTAAACCCACCCCCCCAGATGCAACTTACAGGCTCCCGGCTGTTGGGACTGTTGACCGCCGCCAGTTCCTGCAAATGCTCTGAGGGCTTATGGTCATGTGGAAACCCACCCAGCCCACCCACCTGAAAACCGTCACATCCCAGCAGGATCATCAACGGGATGGGTGTGGCCATGTTCAAATGCTAGACGACCAAATGTTGGCAATCCTCGGTGTACTCCTCAGAAGTGCAGCCCCACAGCAGAGGAGATAGGGGATCAGCAGAGCTCACCCCAAACAAAGGACACATGCACCGTGGCTGCAGGAACCCTCCCTGGCACACAGCCCCTCTCAAAGTACAAGTCTCACCAGTGACACTCTCAGCTAGCCCATTCTTATAACCAGCATGAGACCTACAGGTTTGCAACAATTAGTCTCCCCGGGAGCCGAATTCGAACTCCCCCGCTAAGTTGGCGGGGAGCCTGGGGACATTTGTGATAGATCTGTATAACATCAGCCAGATATGGAACCGACAGGGCAGACCCGGCTGGGATCTAATGTATATTGTAAATATATATATATATTTAAAATTAAATTTAGAGCCCCAATTAATTTTTTCCAATTAAGGGGCAATTTAGCATGCCCAATCCACCTAACCTGCACATCTTTTGGGTTGTGGGGGTGAAACCCACGCAAACACGGCGAGAATGTGCAAACTCCACATGGACAGTGACCCAGAGCCGGGATCGAACCTGGGACCTCAGTGCCGTGAAGCCGCAGGGCTAACCCACTGTGCTACCGGGCTGCCCATATATTATAAATATATTTGCTTTGCAATAAACCAATTTTTCTTTTGATGATCTTGGTTCGGACACGTTTGTGGCCTACTAAACTGGTGACGAGGCTGAATTGGATTACTGTCGTTGCTGCTATACCGTCACCCCCCTTTCACCACTGGATTAAGGTTGGAATTGTTTTTTACGAATATGCCTTTGTTCGGAAGATTAGACGCTTTCAACGCAAGCTTAGAGATTAGACACAGTATGCAGAACACATGTGTTACTTTTTCCGGGAGAACCCTCTCACAGATCTTGACCAACAAACAGTAATATTGCTGAATGCTTGTGGAGCTCATAATTATGGACTTACATATCCAGCACTTCTGGACACAAAAAACTTAGAACATTTGGTGAACCTTGTGCAACACTTCAACTCTGAACCCTCTGTTATAGTACAGAGGTACCATTTTAGAATGGCAGCGAGGACACCTGGCGAATCCGTAATCTAGTTTTTGATGAGGCTACGAAAATTAGCCGAATTTTGTGAATATGGAACTTCCCTTTCCAAAATGGTGTGCGACCGTTTGGTCCACAGTATAAATAACTGTCTTCCGGTGGCAGCTATGAGCTGAGCAGTTGTACAAAAGGCACTTTGGTTCAGACCTTTTAACCCCGCCAAACTGGCACAGAAAGTACAAAATGTTTTCCAGCTTAGCCCCCATCTATTATTTAACCGACTCGTCAGCAACCAGGCCACAAAACAGCAAAAGTAGGGAGAGGAAACTATCAATCACAGAACAAGGAGCCCCGCGGCGTGGAACCAAACATGGCGGACCCAACTGATTTGCCAATGCCAGCACAGCCTATGATGGAGAAGCTGATGGAGTTCAACACAACGGAACTCCAGAAGCACAGAGAAGCAGTGAAAGAAGGCCCCATGGTGACAATGAGGCCAGCAGTAGAGGCCGTGTGGCTCCCATAAAGGATGCAGTGGACAGAGCAGAGACTGGGGCCTAAGCTGCAATGGTGCAGGTACTCGAGGAGGCAGCCACGGATCAGGGGGATCGTTTCGCCTTGCTCGATGCCAAGGTGGCAAGGTTGGTGACGACCCAGAAGGCACTGAAGAGAAAGGTAGATGATCAGGAAAACAGGTCCTGCTGACAGAAATTATGGATTGTTGGGCTACCGAAGGGCACAGGGGGAGGAACCCAACAGAATTTGTGGCACTGATGCTCGGAAGGCTGGTCAGCAAGGAGGGCTTCGCCAAGTGCCTAGAGGTGGACCAAGCCCACAAAAACGTGCTGTTTAAAAGCAAGGCCCGGTTTTGTATGTTATACCTGGCTAGACTATGGGTCACATACCCGGGAAAAGAACATTATTTAAACACACTGGAGGAGGCAAATGAGTTCATCCATAAGAACGAGCTCGGAAAGAAGCAGTGAGGTACAACAATCTCAATGCAGACTTTAACGAATGAGGGGGGAAAGGGCAACTGTACTTGGGGATATGGGGGGAGGGGGGGAGATTCAATCAGACGGGATGGACACAAAATAATCCATTTACAGGGGGGGAACCACCACACTAATGGGCAAGGTGGTGTAGGGGAGTAAGAAAATAGGGGGAACCGCAATGCACCTGCCAGGAGGGAGGGAGCGCGTGGCGGGGAGGAGGGTATAGCAACAATCCAGGGGGGACAGGGGGCGAGAGGCAAGGTAAGGCAGGGGGAAGGAAAGGGGGGTAAGTAATGGGGAAATAGAACATAAGAACATAAGAACTAGGAGCAGGAATAGGCCATCTGGCCCCTCGAGCCTGCTCCACCATTCAATGAGATCATGGCTGATCTTTTGTGGACTCAGC
Source organism: Scyliorhinus torazame (assembly GCF_047496885.1). Taxonomy (NCBI): domain Eukaryota; kingdom Metazoa; phylum Chordata; class Chondrichthyes; order Carcharhiniformes; family Scyliorhinidae; genus Scyliorhinus; species Scyliorhinus torazame. The sequence continues at coordinate 144,837,450 of NC_092719.1, forward strand.
TCCACTTTCCGGCCCGAACACCATAACCCTTAATCCCTTTATTCTTCAAAAATCTATCTATCTTTATCTTTAAAACATTTAATGAAGGAGCCTCTACTGCTTCACTGGGCAAGGAATTCCATAGATTCACAACCCTTTGGGTGAAGAAGTTCCTCCTAAACTCAGTCCTAAATCTACTTCCCCTTATTTTGAGGCTATGCCCCCTAGTTCTGCTTTCACCCGCCAGTGGAAACAACCTGCCTGCATCTATCCTATCTATTCCCTTCATAATCTTATATGTTTCTATAAGATCCCCCCTCATCCTTCTAAATTCCAACGAGTATAGTCCCAGTCTACTCAACCACTCCTCGTAATCCAACCCCTTCAGCTCTGGGATTAACCTAGTGAATGTCTGTGTATGTGGGAGGAGCCTCATGATGGAGCCTCGTGATGGCTCGTGAACAAAAGGAAATCCTGACATGCAGGGACACGAGGTAAGTATGTCTGACCCCACAAGAGGAGGGAGTACAGAAACATTCCATCAGAATAGTCACCTGGAACATGAGAGGACTCTACCGACAGGTGAAAAGTTCCGGAGTCTTCGCCAATCTTAAGAGTCTGTCGTCGTAGTCTTTTTACAGGAGGCACTTTAAGAGAGAAGGACCGACTGAGGGTAAGGAAAAGCTGGGTGTGACAGACATATCAGGCATGTTTTGACACAAGGGTGAGGGGAATGGCCATACTGTTTAACCAAAGAACAGCATTTACAACAACGAATACGGTGACCGACCCAGGGGAACGATACGTAATGGTCAGCGGGATCCTGGAAGGGGCACCGGTGGTACTTGTAAACATGTACGCCCCAAAATGGAATTATGCAGAGTTCTTAAAAAATAACAATAGCAGAAATCCCCGACCTAGACTCCCACCAACTCATCATGGGGGGAGACTTCAACTGTGTACAAGATCCACAAACGGTCAGACCTAGTCCCAGAATGGGAGCCAAATCAGGAATGGCAAGAGAATTAACCACCTTCACGAAGCAGATGGGGGGTTGGACCTGTGGAGGTTCAATCACCCGAGGGAGAACTCCTTCTCCTTCTCCTCCCACATACAAAGCCTATTCCCGCATAGACTTCCTCACAGTGGATAAGCCGGTGCTTCCAGGGGTGGTAGGGGTGGAATACTCTGCAATAGTAATCTCAGACCACGCTCCACACTCCTGAACACTGACACCAAAGTCCCGGAGAAAGCTTTGGTGAGGCCACAGGAGAGCCACTTGCCAGAGGTAATCGCGGAAGATCAGACCAGCTTTGTCATGGGCAGATGGCTGAAGGCGAACATCAGGCCTCTGCTGAACATGATTATGATCCCACCATCGGGTCTTTGTCCTTTATCGGAATCAAAGACAGCGAGTCATTGAACATCTCCCGTGGGCGTGGGGCCAGTACTACCGCAAACATCTAGTAGAAGTCCATCTGCTTTCCTCCCCTACAGCTGGTGAGCCAGCCTGTCCAAGAACTGTTTCATCTTCGAAACTTGGAGGTGCACAGTACCCGATTGAAAGTTGCGAAGGCTTTGTTGATCACATTTGGAGCCGTGACCACCCTATCGCTACATCCCTTACTTGTGGAATCCCTCTTGTGGCTGCCTGTTTCCTCAGCTTGTGAAGCAGCAGGCAGCTGGCCTCGTCTCCATGCTCATAAAAGATCCTCTGTGCCTGGCGGAGCTGGTTCACTGCTTTCCCAGTGAAGAACAGGTCGAATTCCAATTATAGCTTTATCCTGTCCGCCAGCAGCTCCACAGTTAGGGCCGTGGAGTACCATCGACCCACATCCAATGTGGAGTCAATCAGCTGTTGCATTGATGCCCTTTGACTCTTGTCTTTGTGAGCCCTATACCCCTGATCACTGCCTTCAGTGTCTCCTGGACTGTGGAGGGAGAGACCTCCCCATTCTGGTTGCAGATTACATATCCGTCGATGGCTTGTTACATTTTTGTTCCCCCTTCCTGCGGGGTCAGCCATACTTACCTCGTGGATGTGCCCTGCACGCCCAGATTTCCCTTTGTTCATGGACTATCCAAGATGGCTGCCGTCTCCTTCCTTTTACCAGCCAACTCCACATGCAACCAGCTGAGAATAGGTTTCTCCCCTTCCTCGCCCTTCCCTTCCCCCATCATTCAACCTAACCCATCCCCTGAGCCCATCTGCCCCTGCAGTTCCCCCCATTCCTTTTACCCACTCCCCCATTGCCTCCCCCCCCCCCTTGCCTGCCCTCTTTCCCTTCCCTCTCGCTGTGACAATATGGAGATTTTATGATAAATAAAGGGTTAACAATTTTATGTAAATGCATCTAACCACCAGATGGTGATCAAGAGCAATCATGTGGATCACGTGACACCCTTGATTCGGGGGGAAGGTGATTAGGCAGATAGAGAGTAGTTGTGTGTTCAGCAGACCTGTAGATAGAATTATAGCTTAGTTTTTTTAGCAACCTTTGTATCTTTGCAGATGAAAAACGCCCAGGCTATTTGTACCAGGTGACAGAGCCTGTGTTAGAAACTTTGCAGACGGTGGTGCCCAGTGGATCGCAGGGACCATCGTCTGCCAGACAGGGCTGATATCTTATCAAGTTCAGGCATAAAGTTGCATCATGAGAAAGCACCTCGATCACCTCACAGCAGAGAAGAGTGGTGAAGAAAGAGGCTCCCCACATCATAGGCCAAATGCCAGTCACTGATGGGGACAGGGGTGCAGTGCAGACTACATCATCTTGAAGGGGCCAAGGGTCGTGGGGGGGGATCATGTTGAGGTTGGTACAGCAGTACAACTCTGGGTGACCATGTACAGGTGCATCTGCACAGTTACAGATGCCCTATGCACCCGAGCATTGGCCTACATCACCTTCAACCTAGATCAGGCACAACAAGATGCCCAGGTCCAGGGGGCGATCGATGGCATGCATGTCACCCTCTGAGTACCGGTTCAACATGGGGTGGCCTTTCAGTCCATGAATAATCACAGTTATGACCACCAGCCGCAGCCATGCAGGTAGAGTGCACGACGCAAACATCCTGGCGCACTCGTCAGTTCCCAGCACCTTTGGTGTGCTCACTCGGCAGAGGGGTTAGCTAGTGGGCGACAAGGGTTACCCACTGAAGTCATGGCTAAGGACCCCATGGAGCGTCACTGAGTGGTACATCGGCATGCTCCAGATGCGCATCCGATGCCTGGACCGCTCTGGTGGGCTGCTCAGATATAGCCCGAGAGGGTCTCGAGCATCATGGTGGCCTGCTGCGTCCTGCACAACATTGCACAGCAACGGGACGACATGCTGAAGGAGGAGGAAGAATGGGAGACCTTATCTGACGAGGAGGACGAGGATGATGTCCAGGAGGATCTGGAGTGAAACCCGTTCTGGCAGGACAGGCGTGATCCAGGGTGGCAGCACATGGGACAACCTCATCCTCTCTCCCTGACACACACAGACATCATTGTCTTGATATTGAGTGAAAACTGATGAATTATGTACGTAGTGATAGCAGGATTGTTAAGGTGGCTCTTACTTGAATACATTACTGACAGTGGTTGTCCACCTATCTTCTGATATCTCCTTTAAATCTTTTTTTTATTCGATCATGGGATGTGGGCATTGATGTCTAAGCCAGGATTTATTGCCCATCACTCTTTAGAGAGAGATGGTGTTGTGTGGTGGTAATGTCATTCGACTAGTAATCCAGAGACCCTAATCGTCTGGGAATACAGGTTCAAATCTAAGTTCAATTAATTAAACAAAAGTCTGGAATTGTGAGATAGTCCATGGTGACCTCGAAGTTATCATTGATTGTTGTATAATAATATTATCGTATACTTTCGAGAAAGAATTCTGTCATGCTGGTCTGCCCTACATGTGACTCCAGACCCACAGCAATGTGGTTGACTCTTAACTGCCCTCTGAACTGACCGAGCAAACCATTCAGTTCAAGGCCATTAGGGATGGGCAACAAGAGCAGGCCTTGCCAGCGACAGCACTGTCCCATGATGGAATAAAAAAAATTGTCCTTGAGAATGTGGTGATGAGCTGCCTTCTTGAACTGCTGAGGTCCATGTGAAACACCCAAAGTGCTGTTCTGAAGGGATTTCCAGGATTTTGACCCAGCGACTCTGAAAGAAGAATGCTATCTTTCCAAGTCAGCATGATGTATGGCTTAAAGGGGAACATGCGGGTGGTGGTGATCCCATGCATCTGCTTCCTTGTAGGTGGTAGAGGTTGAGGGTTTGGAAAGTGCTGTCGAAGGAACTCGCGTATGCTGCTGCAGTACATTAGTGGCTGAGGGAATGAATGCTGAAAGTGATGGATGGGGTGCCAACCAAGTGGGCTGCTTTGTCTTGGATGGCGTTGAGCTTATTGAATGTTGATAGAGCTGCACTCATCCAGGCAAGTGGAAAACAGTCCATCCCACTCCTGACTCAATAAATGTGACTAAATATTAGAAGAAAATTGTTCGATATTTTGGGTCTGCTGCAGATATTCATTCATCAATGCTGGTAACCTCGGTGAATAGTCTGAATGTCTCATTTGTAGGAGTCTGTGGGCGGGATTCTCCGACCCCCCCCCCCCGCTGGGTCGGAGAATCACCGGGAGGCGGCGTGAATCCCACCCCGCCGTTCCAACGCCGGCTGCCAAATTCTCCGGCGCCGGTTTTTTGGCGGGGGCGGGGATCGCGCCGCGCTGGTCGGGTGATTCCCCGGTGATTCTCCGGTCCCCGATGGGCCGAGCAGCCGCCTGTTTTCGGCCAGTCCCACCGGCGTGAATTACACAAGGTCTGTACGGGCGAGACCTGGCTCTGAGGGTGGTCTGCGGAGTCCTCGGGGGGGCTTGGGGGGATCCGGCCCCCGAGTGGTGGGGGGGGGGGGGTGCACGGTGGCCTGGCCTGCGATCAGGGTGCACCGATCTGCGGGCAGGCCTATGCCGTGGGGGCACTCTTTCCCTCTGCGCCGGCCTGTGTAAAACTCCGCCATCGCCGGCGCGGAGAAGAAACCCCCTGCGCATGTGCAGGAATCACGGCAGCGGTTCTGGGAACACGCTGGTGCTCCTGCGCATGCGCCAACTTGCGTCGGCCGGCGGAGACCCTTCGGCGCCGGTTGGCACGCCGCCAATCACTCCAGCGCCGGCCTAGCCCCTGAAGGTACGGAGGATTCCGCACCTTCCGGGCGGCCCGACGCCGGAGTGGTTCACGCCACTCTTTGGCGCCGGTACCGCCCGCCGGATACCGGAGAATCCCGGCCTGTATTTATTGTCGAACATCTCATTTTAAAATCATGTTATCTGGGGTATCAGAATATGATGCAATCTTGCGTTCTGAACTTTTGCTGGAATACAACTTCCCTGGCCAGCTTTCTGATATTGAGCAGCTCTGGGCTTGGGGTGGGCAGGTCTCTTCCATTCTCCATTCGGTAATTTCCTTTGTCACAAAAACTGACTTTGGGCGCGATCTAACAGGAAGGTTTCTAAGTGTGGTAGCTAGCGGGAATTGCCGTGTGTTTCCTGACAGCCAATTCGGCGAGGCCATCACCAATATCTAATGTTAATTAGGGAATTTAACAATGCTCCATGGGCTTAATGCAGCAAATGACCGCCCCACCAGTTCATTCGACTCGGCCTCTCTCCGTAACAAGGGGGAGCAGCTCTTAAACCGATTCCGCAGAGCAAACTCCAAACACACGCAGCCATGCCACCTCGCAGACCAGCTCCGCGATTCAGGGATGCCAAACTGGCCCCACATGGTACAATCCAGATGGGATGCCCTGTTTCCCCGAGGGGGTGGGAGGGTCAGCCACAGGGCAGTCAGTGAGTGAGGAGTGCCACAAGAAGCTCAACGACCTCCACCAAGCCGCACGGGCTAGTTGGCATCGGGTCCCTGGCACCGGTCCCACCTGCCACCCCGGTTGGCACAAAACCTCCATGCCTGTGCCCTAGCACACCCTGGCAACCACCTAGCACCCCACCCAGATGACCTGTCACAAGTGTGTTGTCTATGCCAGACATCCACGTCTGACCCCTGCCATAGCCACACACCCCTGCTCCCCCACACCCCCGCGATGCATGATGCTCTCCCTTGGCCCACAACAGGCAGGAAAGGCGCAGACAGCGGCGGGGTGCAGGTCCTCACCTCCTACAAATAACGGGCCCTGGAGGCTGTGGGAATGGCCGAGGTGTCAAGCTTGGCCTGCACCGCAGAGTTGAATATCCAACGGCCCTCACCAAGATGACCTGCCGCACGTTGTTGTCCATGATGTCATAATATACACCAGTATATCACGGTGCAGATACACACACACTGATGGACACACAGCAAGACCAATCAACACACACAACACCGCAGCTAATCACCAGATAGAGCACACTCACTATAAAGACAGGGAGCATCAGAGTTCCCGCTCATTTGGGATGCAGCTCCTACAAGGACAGAGCTTACAGCACAGATCCTCACCATGTGCTGAGTGCATAGACTGGTTCGGACAGGCATAGGTCTTTAGTTTAATCTAACATCGTGTTAACCATGATGTGGAGATGCCGGCGTTGGACTGGGGTGAGCACAGTAAGAAGTCTTACAACACCAGGTTAAAGTCCAACAGGTTTGTTTCGATGTCACTAGCTTTCAGAGCGCTGCTCCTTCCTCAGGTGAATGAAGAGGTATGTTCCAGAAACATATAGATAGACAGATTCAAAGATGCCAGACAATGCTTGGAATGCGAGCATTAGCAGGTGACTAAATCCTTACAGATCCCGAGATGGGGTAACCCCAGGTTAAAGAGGTGTGAATTGTGTCAAGTCAGGACAGTTGGTAGGATTTTGCAGGCCAGATGGTGGGGGATGAATGTAATGCGACATGAATCCCAAGTCCCGGTTGAGGCCGCACTCATGTGTGCGGAACTTGGCTATAAGCTTCTGCTCGGCGATTCTGCGTTGTCGCGCGTCCTGAAGGCCGCCTTGGAGAACGCTTACCCGGAGATGAGAGGCTGAATGCCCTTGACTGCTGAAGTGTTCCCCGACTGGAAGGGAACATTCCTGCCTGGTGATTGTCGCGCGATGTCCGTTCATTCGTTGTCGCAGCGTCTGCATGGTCTTGTCAATATACCACGCTTCGGGACATCCTTTCCTGCAGCGTATGAGGTAGACAACGATGGCCGAGTTGCACAAGTATGTACCGCGTACCTGGTGGGTGGTGTTCTCACGTGTAATGGTGGTATCCATGTCGATGATCTGGCACGTCTTGCAGAGATTGCCATGGCAGGGTTGTGTGGTGTTGTGGTCACTGTTCTGAAGGCTGGGTAGTTTGCTGCAAACAATGGTTTGTTTGAGGTTGCACGGTTGTTTGAAGGTAAGTAGTGGGGGTGTGGGGATGACCTTGGCAAAATGTTCATCTTCATCGATGACATGTTGAAGGCTGTGAAGAAGATGTCGTAGTTTCTCCGCTCCGGGGAAGTACTGGACGATGAAGGGTATTCTGTCGGTTGTGTCCCATATTTGTCTTCTGAGGAGGTCGGTGCGGTTTTTTGCTGTGGCGTGTTGGAACTGTCGATCGATGAGACGAGCGCCATATCCCGTTTGTACGAGGGAATCTTTCAACGTCTGTAGATGTCTGTTACACTCCTCCTCGTCTGAGCAGATCCTGTGTATACGGAGAGCTTGTCCATAGGGGATGGCTTCTTTAATGTGTTTAGGGTGGAAACTGGAGAAGTGGAGCATTGTGAGGTTATCCGTGGGTTTGTGGTAAAGCGAAGTGCTGAGGTGACCGTCCTTGATGGAGACGAGTGTGTCCAAGAATGCAACTGATTTTGGAGAATAGTCCATGGTGAGCCTGATGGTTGGACGGAACTTATTGATGTCATCGTGTAGTCGTTTCAGTGTTTCTTCACCGTGGGTCCAAAGGAAAGAAATGTCATCGATGTATCTGGTGTATAATGTCGGTTGAAGGTCCTGTGCGGTGAGTAGGTCTTGTTCAAACTTGTGCATGAAGATGTTGGCGTATTGGGGTGCGAATTTGGTCCCCATCGCTGTTCCGTGTGTCTGGATGAAGAACTTGTCGAAGGTGAAGACGTTGTGATCCAGAGTGAAGCGGATGAGTTGCAGAATTGCGTCTGGAAATTGGCAGTTGTCGGTGTTGAGTACTGAGGCTGTTGCAGCAATGCCGTCATCATGGGGGATGCTGGGATAGAGTGCCGAGACGTCCATTGTGACGAGGAATGTTCCTGGTTCAACTGGTCCATGGGTGCTGAGTTTCAGTAGGAAGTCCGTCGTGTCGCGACAGAAGTTGGGCGTACCTTGTACGATGGGTTTCAAGATGCCCTCGATGTAGCCAGAGAGGTTCTCACACAGGGTCCCATTGCCTGAAACGATAGGACGGCCTGGTGTGTTGGCCTTGTGTATTTTCGGGAGGCAGTAGAGATCTCCAATGCGGGGAGTACGTGGGATGAGAGCACGTAGGGTGCGCTGAAGATCTGGATCCAAGGTCTTGATCAGTCTGTTAAGTTGGCGGATGTGTTCCTTGGTCGGATCTGTGGGTAACTGTCTGTAGTGTTCTTGGTTGTTCAGTTGTCGGTATACTTCTTTGCAGTAGTCCGTTCTGTTCGTATGACAGTGGCCCCTCCTTTGTCTGTTGGTTTGATGACGATGCTGCGGTTGGTCTTGAGAGCGCGGATGGCATTGCGTTGTGCTTGGGTGACGTTCGGGGCTGTCTTGTGAATGCGACTGATGAATCTGGCATTGACGTGACTCCTGACGGCTTGAGCATACATGTCGAGTCTAGGGCAGCGGCCTTCCGGAGGGGTCCAATTCGACTCTTTCCTCTTCGGTTGCCGCACCGCAGATCTCTTGGTCTGCTGTTCCGGTTCATTGGTAGTCTGCTTGGGTTCGCTGTTGGCCTCTTGGGATCTGTGGAAGAATTCCCGGAGCCTCATTCGCCTGATAAATTCCTCCGTGTCTGCCGCGAGACTGATGGGGTCCATTTTGGTGGTGGTGCAGAAATTGAGCCCTCTGCTGAGGACTTTTATTTCGTCTGGTTGAAGGGTGTAGTCTGACAAGTTGACAATAGATTTCCCTGTATTGTTTTCTACATGGATACCACCATTACACGTGAGAACATCACCCATCAGGTACGCGGTACATACTCGTGCGACTCGGCCAATGTTGTCTACCTCATACGCTGCAGGAAAGGATGTCCCAAAGCGTAGTACATTAGCGAGACCATGCAGACGCTGTGACAACGAATGAACGGACATTGCGCGACAATCACCAGGCAGGAATCTTCCCTTCCAGTCGGGGAACACTTCAGCAGTCAAGGGCATTCTTCAGCCTCTGATCTCCGGGTAAGCTTTCTCCAAGGTGGCCTTCAGGACGCGCGACAACGCAGAATCGTCGAGCAGAAGCTTATAGCCAAGTTCCGCACACATGAGTGCGGCCTCAACCGGGACCTGGGATTCATGTCGCATTACATTCATCCCCCACCATCTGGCCTGCAAAATCCTACCAACTGTCCTGGCTTGACACAATTCACACCTCTTTAACCTGGGGTTACCCCATCTCTGGATCTGTAAAGATTTAATCACCTGCTAATGCTCGCATTCCAAGCATTGTCTGGCATCTTTGAATCTGTCTATATATATGTTTCTGGAGCATACCTCTTCATTCACCTGAGGAAGGAGCAGCACTCCGAAAGCTAGTGACATCGAAACAAACCTGTTGGACTTTAACCTGGTGTTGTAAGACTTCTCATCGTGTTAACCCACAGTGAAAGTATGTTCAACAGTTTCTAACTTAATAAAATAGTGTTGCACTATTTTAAGTGTTGGTGGCCTGTATGTGTTCCACGGATCCAGAGCACCCAACACATCACATGCCAGGCATAATAATCCTTCCCTGTCACTGATCACATGTCCATTCTCCAACAGCATCTCCAGCTGATGGGTCTGACACCCCTTCCCCCCCGCCGTCCGCATAAACACTTCAGATGGGTTAGCACCAAAGATGGCACTGTCGAGGCATTACAGCTATCATGCCCACCCACCACCAGCGCAGAGACACACACCTCGGTGGACAGGCTTCTGGGGCACAATCTGATGAGCACCACACAGTTGTTGATGCACATCAGGTGGGGGCAGGAACGTTCAGGGGGGACAGCAGATGGAGGTCTGCCCGCACTAGAACCCAGTTGGGTCCCAGTCTGATGCTGAGACTCTGGACTAGGATATCCCGGAGCTGATGCAGCCGCTAGGATGTGGCCGTGACATTCAGAGGGGGATATCAGCAACACTCCAGTGGGTCCATAGCAGATTGGAGGAGTCCCAAATACTACAGGTGCAGGAGATGGCACTGGCAATGCGTGGCACTGAGGCCAACACTGCTAGGATGTCGACCGCAGTGGAAAGCCTGGAGCACGACGTCAGCAGCATGAGTGGTGGTGTCCAAGGCATTGCTTAGTCAATGCCGGCCATGGCTGAGTGCCGCGACAGCATGTCCTGGTCGCTGGGGGCCATGTCTCAATCTCAAGTGGGCCTTGCCGGGGAACTGCGGATTAATAATTATCGAACATGCCGTCTCAGATGGGCATTGCTGAAGTGCTCCAGAGCGTGTCCCAGTGAGCACTGGCGAGGTACGACAGAGCGTGGCCCTGTCACAGAGGGGGATCGCTGTGGGCATCGACACCATAGTGCAGACAATGGGGAGCCGCTAAGGCTAGCAGAGCCGGATGACAGAGGGGCCTCTGCCCCAAGGTGACCCCCAGGACCATACAGGCAACGACCGGGAGGAGGGAGCTCGGGAGGCCGACCCAGATCACCCTACAAAGAGACAATGGCAGGCACCAGCTCTCCCGAGGCCCCCCTGCCTGGCAATGATGCGGGTGGAACAGGATGGCAGACCCTCCACCAGCGGCATCAAAGGCCACAGAACCCGGTAAGCAGCAGGCTGCCTTCGCCTCTGATGCGTATCCTGGGGACAAACCTAGACGCAGTGGCAGAGCACGAAAGACTAAGAAGATTGAGGATCACTGAGGGGCCACTGGGGGAGAGGGGGGGGGCACCATTGGTAGGTAGGGACATTTAAGGTCACAATTGTACTCCATTAAAACACGTTACACCCGAGACATACAAAACTTCTGTCACTTCATACCACACTGCGGGCCGGACTGCACGCCCCCCTCCCCCATTTGCACTCTGCCCTCCCTGGCCCTCGTGCAGGCTCCCCCCGAGACACACTGCATGCAGGCGATGTGTGTAAGTGCACTGTCAGCAGACAGACAGGAGTCAGGCATAGATTGAGGAGCACCAGAGCTCAGCTCACAGCGGGTAGTCATCGTTCTCCTGCCTTGTGCATTGACCCGCTGACAGTGCCGACACAGGCCCATCACTCTGGAGTGATGTTACACAGACTGAGGGAGGGTGGAACAGGGCGATTTTGGAGGGGGGGGGTGGCGGGGTGGTGGGGGAGGGAAGGGGGGCGAGGGGACAGTTGGTGGGGAGGGGGTGAGATGATCGGAAACCGATCAGTGCCCGGTACAGTTCCTGATGTCGGACTCTCTTGTAATCTAACCGGCCCGCTCGGATTGGCACCCGACGCGGCCGTTAGATCACACCCTTTATCTCTTTGAACCCCTCACCTCCCAGCCCACACTCAGCACCACCTGTGTCCTTCTCCATGGGATGTAGTTTAAAGTAAATGATATTTAGCTCGAAGCCAAGGTCGTTCTTGGATCATACGAGTGACTGATCACGATGCAGTGAGCTGTGACCTTCCACAAAGCGATGTGTCTGCCTCTGATACACACTTTCCCTGCATGCAGCTTGTAACTTCAAACCTGGACACATTCACTGTGTTTAAAAATACAACACTTAAATATGACTCATTCCTCAATCCTTTCCCTGAGGAAAGAAACTATGCAATATCCCAAAATGTGACAAGCAAATTCAGCGTAATAATTATCGAGCACAATAGATCTGAACATGTGGTCTGTTCCTGAAGCATTGCAAGGTGGTTTGTCGATGCGGGCAATAATGGTCATTTCATTGTAATCAGTGGCTGTGGTAGCATCAGGTGTCTTCACTTTGTGGAAGAATTACTGCTGGAACATAACTATTGGAAGTGTGTTTAACGTATTAAATAGCAGTAAATGTAATATTAAGGCCAAGTTTTGTTGGCATGAACACTAGCCCTCATTACTGCTGGGAATTAAGTCTTAACATTGTTACTGGGCTGTTTTCCCACTGTCCTGCCCCTTAATTATTTAATTGGGGTCTAAATGATTTTGGCATTAAGCTTTACTGCAAATCATTACAACAAGGATAAACTGTGAGGTCTTCTGACTTCTGCATTACAACAGAAAAGAATTGCTAAACACCTTGGAGCTTAGTTTTCCAATAAAGATCCGAGCCATGGAATATTTAGAATTTGCATATAATATAGGATTCTGTGGGGGTCATTTCAAATCCAATAGCTGCCTGTATTCATTCTGGAAAACCATCTTGTCTTGATGGATCTTAGAGCTCCTGCCACGAAAAAGTAACCTTTAGCTCCAACCTTCTGCGGGCCCTCACCACCTCCTCTGAACACTTCAAAGAAAGTTTAGGCTTCCTTTGTCCCCGACATGCCTCCCTGCCTCTCCCTCGACTCCACCAGTTGCAACCTGTTTTGTTATGTTTCCTTTGTAACATAAGCGGCTTCCTTGTGTTGCATTTGTCAAGGAAGGTCGAGACGTGTAAATAACTTCAACTCATTTATTTACACTATGTACACTTTTATAACTTGAGTTCGACACTACTGCTAATCCTATTATAGCTACCTAACTGACTAACCATCTGCTGTCTTCCACGTGGTGGGTGTAATATTTAATCAACCCTGTGCCTCTCCTCACTGACTGTCTCCACTGGCCAAAGGGGCTGATCATGTGTGTGGTGTCCTTTATGTATGGGTTGGTGTAATGCCCCCCTGTGGTCGTGTCACCTCCTTGTGTATCGTGAATGTCCCTTGGTCGCCTCCTATCTAACTTATCGATTGGTTGAGTGTGTGTTATTTCTGGTGCTCCCTCTAGTGTCTGTCTAGCTTACATGTATTTACAGTGATGCACATCACCACACAACCCACTTTGGATATTCCCCTCTCATCATTTACCTGACCACTGGTGACTATTCCCATAGGCCCGCTGTCTCCTACTGACTGGATTCCTGTTCACTGTGGCCAGGCAGTGATTTCTGCCAGATTCAGGATGGACTTGGAGTGTGAATATAGAAATGTGACCCATGAATCAACATCTGGACCTTCGGATGTGAGTCCATCCCTGCAAACCCACAATGAGTTAAAACTGAGGCCTACATTTCAGTCAGTGATATCATTGTTAATAACAGCCTTTTCCAATGGTGAATAATTTCATAGAACTCTATATGCTATAGTATAGAAAGAGTCAAGCAACCAACCTGCTCTTCACTGGCTTTTATGTCTCACATAAGTCTCCTTTTACCCCCTTTTCTCCCATCCGATCAGTATATCATTCTATTTATTTATTATGTGTGCTTATCTTACTTTCCGTTAAATGTATCTCACTGATTTGAGTTGCTTCCAGAAATAACTTTTAACGTTGTTGTGGCAAACGCTGCCCACAATGCATTGCATCAACATTTCTAGAGTTCACAAGTTGCACAGAATCAAAAACAGACTTGCTATTGTTACTGTGAAATGCTGGACTCTATTTGCACCAGAAGATTCAGTTACAGGCAGAAGCATACACAGGTGGTCAGACAAGAGGTGCCTCACACTACTGAGTTCCTTCAGGATTTAGTAAAGATGGCTACAGAAATCTTGCAAATTGGTGTGAAGGGATTAAAGGATCAAATGGAAGGTCAAAGCATTTTGCATACTATTGTATTCAGGGAGCTACTGGATGCCAGTCACACTTATGCGGGCATGAAAGCAATTGTAACGTGCGTTGGGCTAGCTAAACTGAGTCATCTGGGAGGGAGTGGTGTAAATGGATTAAGTAGGAGCTTTGCCTCTAATTTTATACCATACCTGGTACCTGGTCCCGTACCAGCCTCCCCGAACAGGCACCGGAATGTGGCGACTAGGGGCTTTTCACAGTAACCTCATTTGAAGCCTACTTGTGACAATAAGCGATTTTCATTTCATTTTCATTTACAGGTAGTCACTCATTCTGGAGTAAGATTCAATCTGTGCTGGTGACCTTCTGGTATCTCTCAGTAGTGGCCCCAGGTATGATTAAAAGACATTGAATATTTGGCAACATTTCAAAATCCCATCCCAGATGCGATCCTCTCTTCATGTATTTTCCTTTCTACAGAGGCACAACAGAACAGGAACTCAAATGGGTTTGTATTTCCTCTTTTCATCACATCTTCCCATAACCTTTTTGGCCCTCTTGAGCAAGGACATTGATCTCCATGACGTTGTTAGGGAAAGGCAGGCAATGGCCCCATTAGTGCTATCAACCAAGTGCCAATATGGTGGCCAGTAAGCCTTCTGACAGATGTCAGTGGTAGGTTCTTTACTCAGAGTAGTAAGGGTGTGGAATGCCCTGCCTGCAACAGTAGTGGACTCGCCAACACTAAGGGTATTCAAATGGTCATTGGATAGACATATGGACAATAAGGGAATAGTGTAGATGGGCTTTAGAGTGGTTTCACAGGTCGGCGCAACATCGAGGGCCGAAGGGCCTGTACTGCGCTGTAATGTTCTATGTTCTATGGATGTCACTACATACAGGCTGTATAATTACTATGATGAGACTGTCTTAATTATACCAGCAGGATATTATTCATGCCTGTATCATCCAATTGGTAATTAATGCATCTGCATTATGACGTCAATCAGAATAATGACAGCAACTTCTTCACCCCAACTGTCTTCTTAACCTCCTTTCCACCACTATTTCCTTCCCCTTCACCTCTACCAAACATTAGGAACTCATGGAATTCCTTCATCATTAGATTAAGACCGTCTTTCCAGTTGCCTCTGCTACATCCAATACTTTCCCTAGCTCACCAAGCCCTCCTTGCCTATGTCATCATGTTTCAACTCCCTCTAATCAGTTTCTCATCCCTGCCACAGCCCTTATCAAAGGCAAACTATTGCTCTTTATCCTTCCAACACTGTAGATTACACCATCCTCCTCCATTAAATACATGATTTAATATAAAATCAGTTCTGATCAGCCTTTAATATAGGTGGATACCGCCACAACCCCTGTGCCATCGTGCCGCCGTCATTTCCTCTGGGTGGTTTGGTTTCCTCCCACAGTTAAAGATGTGCAGATTAGAGGGAGCATGGTGGCACAGTGGTTAGCATTACTGCCTCACAGCGCTGAGATCCCAGGTTCAATCCCGGCTCTGGGTCACTGTCCGTGTGGAGTTTGCACATTCTCCCTGTGTTTGCGTGGGCTTCGCCCCCACAACCCAAAGATGTGCAGGGTAGGTGGATTGGCCACTCTAAAATTGCCCCTTATTTGGAAAAAATGAATTGGGTACTCTAAAAAAATTTTTTAAATGTGCAGATTAGGTGGATTGGCCATGTTAAATTGCCCATTAGTGTCCAAAGGTTAGGTCGGGTTATGGGGATTGGGCGGGGGCATGGGTCTGGGTAGGGTGCTCTTTCAGGGGGTCGGTGCAGACTCGATGGACCGAATGGCTTTCTTCCGCAGTGTAGTGATCCTATAAACACAAATCAAAAATATATTAAATGTTACAAGGACAATGACAGCAAAAAGCCCTTGGACACTTTTAAGATATTATGACCATAATTTTAATTAAAACATATGAACACTTTTAAGCATGCCACAAGTAAAGTCATGTAATAATATCGTGCAGTTTTAAATAGTTTCCCAAATTTAATACAAATAATAAAACCAAAGTTCACTTATAAATAATCACCTTTAATCATAAAAAATTAAAAATAACTTTAAAGGATCCAATGCCTGGAGAAAAGAAACGGCAAAAAAAAAATCTGTTTCAAAAAAAACTTCCACATACTTTCAAAACACTTCCAACATGGCCCCGGCTTAAGGGGGTGGGGCTCTACGCCATCTGCGCCGCGCTGGAGCCTGCGCCATCTGTTACACTGGAGGCCCGAGGCTGCCGCACCGAGAGGAAGGTTCGCTGCGATATCCGAGCGCAGGTAAGTGCGCATTTTTCCATTTAAGAATCGACGGACCATGCCTTTCCGCTGCTAGCCGGAAGTTACGGGCCCATATGCCCTTGCATGGATCAGTGTCAAGTTCAGTTTGATAATACTCCAGTGGAGCACTTTGGGATACTTTACTGTGTTAAAGCTGCATTTTTGAAGTAAGTTGTCATTGGCCACAGATCTCTGCAGCCTTTGCCTTAATCCTAGATTGATGGATGTGCTTGTGAACTATCACCAAGGCTAAACCACCCATCAGTATTTTGTTGGGACTACAAAATTAGACACTAGACTTACGAACACAGGAAAGTTTGTTGAAGTTTTTGAGAATATTGCAAATATTTCTCTTGAGAAACATCTGCAAAAACATGCTGTAAATTTGCAAATCCTGAATAGGAAAATAAAATTGAAGAAACCTACAGATCCAGAGATTACTTTAAGCCTTGGAATTTTAATGAATTGAGAAGTTATTTTATTTTTGGTATAGTGTCGGTCTTTAAAGAGTCGATGAGGGAGGCATAAGTGCAAGACTAGAGGGCAGCACGGTAGCATTGTGGATAGCACAATTGCTTCACAGCTCCAGGGTCCCAAGTTCGATTCCGGCTTGGGTCACTGTCTGTGCGGAGTCTGCACATCCTCCCCGTGTGTGCGTGGGTTTCCTCCGGGTGCTCCGGTTTCCTCCCACTGTCCAAAGATGTGCAGGTTAGGTGGATTAGCCATCATAAATTGCCCTTAGTGTCCAAAATTGCCCTTAGTGTTGGGTGGGGTTACTGGGTTATGGGGATAGGGTGGAGGTGTTGACCTTGGGTTGGGTGCTCTTTCCAAGAGCTGGTGCAGTCTCGATGGGCCGAATGGCCTCCTTCTGCACTGTAAATTCTATGTTATTTCTATGTAAATGTAAAACTGTTGAAACAACTCAACCAGCAATGGCACTATCATGCTCTGTCCACTTTTTGCTATCAAAGATCAAGGGGCTACCACACAATGTTCATCGCTACTCTAAATAAGTGATGACCTCAGACTGTGTAAACAAGTGTCGTGATCTACTGGCTGCGTTGCACCCAAATGGGAGCTCGACGCAGCCAGTAGATGTCGGGAGAACACTCCCGCGGGCTTCCCGGCAGCCAGTACGCCTTGCGAGATCTACCCAGACCTCGCGAGGCGTCGCGATTAGGATCATTGAGTAGCTCTTCAATGCTATACGTTTTAGGCATGTCCAGCAGATCTTGCTCGATTGGTTCTTTGGGAGCAGATGTGATCATCAACTCAACAGTTCTGTCTAGCTCTGCATTTGAAAAAGCACAATACATTCCCTTTTCACTGGATCTGCTGATCTATGGATTCTGTAGACTGTTGTTGAACTGACATGTAATCTCGTCGATGAATATGAAAGTTTAACCTGATACTGAACAGGTCGTCCAAAGTAGTCCACGAGATCAGCCTGGTGTTTTCTGGTGCTCGGAGCACCAAGAAATAGCCTGCTATATAACGTCCATCCAGGTAGATCAGAGGCCTCAGTGGGGAGCTCCCCAGTGAGGCCACACATAGCCCCGTTTTCTGCACTGAGGAGCTCTGCTCACCCGAACCCCTTAGTGCAGTGAGAGATCGAGACGCCATTTATCGAGTCCCCAACACCACCCCAAACCACCATCCCAAGCCCCAACTCACTATAAGGGTGTCCACAGTCCCCATCCTCCCTCCACACCCCACCACACCCATGCAGGGCATACCCCGGCCCAATCACCGCCACACTAAAAATGCCAGCTTGGCATGTTGGAAGTGGTGGCACGGTGGCACAGTGGTTAACACTGCTGCCACACAGCTCCAAGGACCTGGGTTCAATCCCGGCCTTGGTCACTTTCTGTGTGGAGTCTGCACATTCTCCCTGAGTCTGTGTGGGTTTCCTCCACGTGCTCTGGTTTCCTCCCACAGTCCAAAGATATGCAGGTTAGGTGGATTGGCCATGCTAAATTGTCCCTTAGTATCCAAAAGGTTAGATGGGGTTAATGGGTTATGGGGGTAAGGTGGATATTTGGCCTTAAGTAGGATGTTCTTTCTAATGGCCAGTGCAGACTTGATAGGCCAACTGGCCTCCTTCTGCACTATAGCGATTTCATGGAGTGCCCCTGCCAGCTGGCAGTGCAACCTGGACAACTTGGCAGTGCCAGGCTGGCACCCAGGTGGCACTGCCATGTGTCTGGCTGGCACTGCCAGGGTGCCATGTGGTGCCAGCAGTGCCAGGGTACCATCCTGCCTGGAGGGCAAGCACCTGGGGGCCTACAGACTCCTGGGAGACCCCCACGAGTGTTGTTCCATCTGGTCTCTGATTGTGGAGACCAGCATGAATGGCGCTCGTCCGAGATCCCCAAGGCGAGGGAGTTAGATCCCACACCTTGGGTAGATCTCAGGAAAGCATATTAGAGTAAGACTAGCTGCCTCACTCTTATATAGAGGATTGCCAAAAAGTCATCCTGCCCACCATGGGTGGGATTCACATCGCGACATCCAGCGAGATCTGTTAGGTCTCTCGAGACTGGTGAGCTGTGTAGATCCTGGAAGTGGGGTCTCCCACCATCTACCGGTCATGATGCACCGCACTACTTTTTGGGCGCAATGCGACCGGAAGATCCCGCCCTAAGTGTGGTTAGATAGTGGTGGGGAACTCGCCGACAGAGCCGGCGGGAAACTCCCAGCACCCACCACAAATTACTCTTAGTAACTCCATTAGATCGTGCCCGAAGTGCATTTATATCACTGTGTTCATGCAGAGCACCGTATGCCAATTTTGTATGGGCATTCTCCATCGTTTTACTGAACACAAGGCAATGCTGCCTGACAGCAATCACAATTTGCTAAAGTAGGAGGGTGGGAAACTAAAAATGTTTGTGCAGGCAACGTGCAACATTGTCTGAACTGAATTGATGCTTTTGGTCAATGGCTGCGAGGCATTTCAAAATCACTTCTGCTTCCAGACCTCTGGGAATAACCCAAAGGAGAGCCGATGTCCCAGCAATGAAACCACCTTCATTAAATGGTTATGCTAGAGCTGGGAGCAGGAGGCTTTTGCAACTGGCTGAATGACAGCAACACTAATTAAATTAGTGAATGGGAAAAAGAAAAATTGTTTGAACTGCACGGGCTTTAATTAGGAATAAAAATAAGTCTGATGAGTTTGGAATGAGCAAGCTCTACTTGAGCAGCTAGATGAATTAATCACAATTAGTCACTTGTGTTATCTCTGTACCACTAGCTTTAGTTAAACTGTTGTAATCATTCATCCTACATTAGCAGATGGACGATTTAACTTTCCAATTCAGTGTCAAAAGAACAGCGAACACTTGATTTAGTGCGGGTTTTCTTCAAAATGTCTACTATGACTGTAAATTTATCAGGAATCTGTTTTAACCCAGTATGTCCTGATATGCACATCTGTTATAATAAACTAACCTCTGGTTCTGGCTTTGTGATCTGTCTAATATCATTGAGTACAATGGTCTAATGCAGTACTGCCTTAAGACTACATACAGAAAAACCACTGCCGAGAGACTCCATCTGACACATTCGCTCACAGTCCCTGCAAGCCATTTAAACCCAGCGCGACCCACACCGCACATCCTCCAGCTGCTGCCATGGCAACACATAAAACCTTGAACATACCACACACAATGCACAAGCACATTTCTATAAAAACCGCAGAAGAGGGAGATAGAGAGAAAAACAAAACCAAGATGGAGATGAATGTTGAATTTCACACAGGCGTAGAACACCTACACTTTACCACAAGAGGCAGAACAAAGACATAATGACAGCTATACAGTCACTGCAACGTGCACCAAGTCAAGTAGCAGAGGAACCCAAAATGAACTTCAATACAGTATGAATGCTAACACTGAGCAGGCATGACTAGTGTTATATAATTAGGCAATTGGAGTATACTGTAGGCAAATGTGAAATTGTCCATTTTGACAGGAAGAATAAAAAGGCTTATTATCTAAATAGTGAGAGACTGCAGAGCTCTGAGGTGTAGATGGATCTGCTGTCCACGAGCATGATTCACAAAAGGCTGGTATACAGGCACAGCAAGTAATAGGAAAGTTAATAGAATATTATTGTTTATTTTGAGGGGAATTGATTCTAAAGGTAGCGTGGTCCTGACTTCAGTTGTACAGGGTATTGGTGAGACCACATCTGGAGCATTGTGTAAAGTACTGGTCTCCTTATTTAAGGAACGATGTAAATGTTCCTTCAGAGAAGGTTTACTAGACCAATACCGGGAATCGTCAGGTTGTTTTATCAGGAAAGGTTGGAGAGGTTAGGTTTGTTTCCATTGGGGTTTGAAAGAATAAGAGGCGACTTGATCAAAAGTTTTAAGGTACTCCTGAGGGGTATTGACAGGGTGGATATGGAGCGGATGTTTACTCTTGTCGGAGAATCCAACAATCTGGGTGGCATGGTGGCACAGTGGTTAGCATGGCTGCCTCACAGTGCCAGAGTCCCGGGCTCGATTCCGACCTTGGGTGACTGTCTGTGTGGAGTTTGCAAGTTCTCCCCATGTCTGCGTGGGTTTCCTCCGGATGCTCCGGTTTCCTCCCACAGTCCAAAGATGTGCAGCTGGGTACATTGGCCATGTTAATTTGCCCCTTAGTGTCCAACGATTAGTTTGGGGTCTGGGGTTTCGGGGATAGGGCGGGGGAGTAGGTTAGGTTGCTCTTTCGGAGGGTCGGTGCAGACTTGTTGGGCCGAATGGCCTCCTTCTGTACTATAGGGATCCTAATCTAGAACTAGGTGTCACTGTTTAAAAATAAGTGGTTGCTCATTTAAGACCGAGATGAGGAGAAAGTTTTTCTCTCAGAGGGCAAGGAGTCTCTAGAATTCTCTTCCTCAAAAGACAGTGGAAGCAGAATCTTTGAATATTTTTAAGGTGGAGCTAGATAGATTCTTGATTAACAAGGGGAAGTTATCAGCAAGGAATATACAATATATAGATGTTACAATCAGATGTTATCGAATGGCAGATCAGGTTCGAGGGGCCGAGTGGCCTACACCTGCTTCCAATTTGTATGTTCTTACGTATGTTCATATGTAAATATGAAATTTGAGTTCCTCTATGATTTGCAGCTTTCAAGTACATGTATGTGGAGGGTGTGATGTACACGCTCTGCCTATCTGTACAAAGCAGTGAATGTCCTCACCAAAGGGCCCTTCAAGGGACAACTGAACTCTGCCCCGGATAATGGTCCAAAGAGATGTTAAATCTTTATATTAGTGGGGCCAGGAAGAGCAGCATAGGTTAATAATACAAGTGAGAACCAGGCTAGATGCATAAATTTGAGAGGGGAAGTGAAAAAGGAAATAAGAGAGGCAAAGTGAGAGTATAAAATGAGACCAGCAGTTCACATAAAATGAAATCCAAAAGTCTTTCATGGACATATAAAGAGTAAAAGGATAATAAGAGGAGGGGTGAGGCTGATTAGAGACCAAGAAAGGAATTATACATGGAGACAGAGGACATTGCTGAGGTACTAAATGAGTACTTTGTGTCTGTTTCCACCAAGCAAGAAAATGGTGCCAAAATCCCGAGTGAAAGAAGAGCTAGTTGAGATGCAAATTTATAAGTTTGATGAAGAGGAAGTAGGCAAAAGGCTGGCTGTACATAAAATTGATATGTCACCAGGACCAGATGGGTCACACCCAAGGATGCTGAAGGAAGTAAGTATGGAAATTGTGAAGCTACTGGTCAAAATCTTCCAATCAATTCCTGGGAAGAGGGACTTCAGTTATGCTGAAAGATTGGAGAGGCTGGGGTTGTTCTCCTTGAAGAGGAGAAGGTTAAGAGAATATTGATTAGCGGTGTTCAATATCATAAAACATCTAAACAGAGTAGCTGGGGAGAAACCGTTCCTATTCTCAGAAGGGTCATGAATCAGAGGACCTAAATTTAAGGTGATTGACAAAGAAATCATGAGGGGAAACTTTTTCCAGCAGTGAGTGGAAAGCAAGACCTGAAAGATTGGTGGAGGCTGATTCAATTGTGATTTTCAAAGCGGATTGGTGAAGAAAAAAGTAAGCGTGGGTGAGTGGGACTGGACAGATTGGGTGGGATTCTCTGACCTCCGGGCCAGGTCAGAGAATCGGCAGGCCGGGCGATGCCGCCCTGACGCCGGTCCGCCGATTCTCCAGTGACCGGAGAATCGGCACGATTGGCGCCGGCGTGGTGCCGGTCGGGGGCCGCTCTATGCGCGCCCCCCCCCCCCAGTGATCGTCCGCGCGGGATGGGCCGAGTGGCCGCCAAGATAGCCTGAGTCCTGCCGGCGCCATTCACCTGTGGTCTTACCCGGCGGGACCTCAGCGTCCATCCTGCGGGGGGGTGTCCTGGTGGGGGGAGGGGGGATCCGACCCCGGAGGGGGCCTCCACCATGGCCTGGCCCACGATTGGGGCCTACCAATCGGCAGGCCGGCTTGTCCTGGTGGGGGCCTCTTTTACTCCGCGCCGGCCCCTGTAGCTCTCCAGCATGTTGCATCGGGGCCGGCGCAGAGAAGGAAGCTAGCGCGAGTTCGCGCCGGTTCCAGTGCGCATGCGCGAGTTCACGGCGGTCGCAGCGTGGATGCTCAGACCCGCGGCCCCGTTTGACACCAGCATTGGTAGCTGGAGCTGCGAGAATACTTCCAGTGCCATGTTGGCCTGTAGGGCTCAGGATAGCTGCTCCTGGGGGCCTGTTGACGCCGTCGTAAAATGCGACGGCGTTTACAATGACATCAACACTTACCTCAGGATCAGAGAAGCCCTGCCATTGTTCTTGTTGAGAGCTGGCACAGACACGATGGGCTGAATGGCCTCCTTCTGCACTGTAACCATTCTATGAACCATTCTATGAAGCCAACCAGCAGTAAAGGTGGAAATAAAGCAGAAGCTAAAGAGCAGGAGTTAGAAGAAATGGATAGAAGGGAAGTTCAATCATTTTTTTAACCAAGATGTTGAAAATCAGCCTAACACAACCATTACAAAGTAGAAAATCTACATCCACCATTAATAATAGCAGAATATCACCATACATACTAACTGGACACGACACACTATAACAGGATTCTTCCCATAAATTAGCAAAGATTAGCTGTATGGACAGACAACACAGCATGATTAGAAACACACATCCTGTATTATTCTTGTTCTGTATTGCAGCAACATGAGGAATTGCCTGAAAATGACTGAAAAGAAACTGGAATTGGAGATTGAGGAATAGCTAGCTGATGAGAGTTGTCAACATTATATGAACAGTGTGCAATATGAACATGGTTCTCTCAATCCATACTTCATTCATTGTGGCTATCATCATAGAATTTACAACCTTTGGCATCCAGACATAACAACATTGCAATGTGTGTTGGGCAAGGGTATTTGACACTGACATAATGGAAATGGAAATCTAGAACCCTGATGGAAAAGACATGCATAAACTAACTCTGGTTACAGTTTGATTATGAAACAAAGGTAAGATAAAATCCAGACAGCAATTAATTATAGATTATATTGACAATAGCGATTGCCAATAAATATTAGCCTGTTTTATTTCACATTTTATCTTGACATAAGCATAGAAATACAAAGAATATTTTGAAGAATTATTAACAGCAAGTATTTGGCTCTGAAACAAAACATTCCAATACTTTATTTTGGATCTTAAAACCAAATCTGTCAAGTTGAGGACAAAAAAAATCACAAGGACAAAAACTAAGTTTAAATGCCCTAAGAAACTTTGGCTTGTCACAAGCCCTTTATTTAGTCTGGTTGTGAAAAACGATATCAGTAAACCAAATAATGAAGTACATGCATGCCAAAAATGACGAGTTTGGCCGGGTCCCACCGGCGTGGGTTACTCAAGTCACACACGGTGGGACCTAATAGGGTGAGTCTGCCGGAGCCATCCTGGAGGCGGGAGCGGGGGAATCCGACCCCAGGGGGGCCCCCACGGTAGCCTGTCACGCGATCGGGGCCGACCAATCAGCTGGTGGGCTGGTTCCGTGGGGGCCTATTTTACTCCGTGCCGGGCCCCTGTAGGGGTGCGCCATATTGCCCGGGGGCCGGCGCAGAGAAGGGAATGCCCGCGCATGCGCGGAAGTACGCCGGCCGTAGCGCAGAAATACGGCGGCAGTTCCGCACATGCGCGGAATCACGCCGGCCATTCTGCGCATGCGTGAACTTCTGCAGGCCGTTCCGCGCTGGCTGGAGCTGCGCGGACAAGTCCGGCGTCAACCTAGCCCCCTAAGAAGGGGTGCATTCCCCATTATTGGGGACCGTTGACACCGGAGTGGTTACATAGCCCCATTATTGGAGAATCCTGCCCCAAGTATGAATAAAAACTCCCCAACCCTTGCCTCATTTATTCCTCATTGGCCAGTTCACCTTCAGGTGTGATTGTCACCAAGTTTACTTGTAAATGAACAACTCTTCCCATCTCCATAGTTATCTACTGAAGATCGACATGGCTGCACATACTGATGGAAGGGGAGTCGAATTGGCCCAATCCTTTTTGGTCTAGCATTCTGGTTTACTTCTCCATTCTTTGCCATTTAAAGAGGTTGCAATACAAATTAGAAAATAATATGAATAAAAATCTATATTTCTGTAGATAGCGGGAGATGAAGTGAATTCAGGCCGTCAAATGATTTTTGGCATGAATTAAGTATCTTTTGATCCCAGGGTGACCAACTCTTATGAGATAAGACAAGTAATACTTTTGCCATTGGGGGAGGGGTGTGAGGTGACTTGGTATCGGTATGCATGAGAGGTGTGGGGAGTAGGGGATCTTGAGACGATAACAGTGAAGGATTGGGACAATTCAACATGAGAGGGAATGGTGGGGGGGGGGGCAGGTGTGAGGCAAAGGGAGGGGTGTGGTGTGGGTGGCATGTGGGAGAGGAGAGTGTATAACATCAAATAAAACTTACAACTTATCGGTTGAGTCACAACATAACTAACTCTTGGCTGGCCACCTCACTCACTTGCAGTCCCGCTTGAATCACTCAAAATCACCTGGAGACTCCCATAGTTTCCCACAGTCTGTCCTCGATTTACAGGGATAATAGATGTTTCTTAATGGTCATGGGGCAATCAGTTAAAATGAGGGACCATACCTTAAAACAGAGGACAGTTGGTCATTCTGCCTCATCCCCACTTTCCGAGAGAATGTGAGCATTTAAAAAAAATTTGTTCATGGGATGTGGCTGGGCCAACATTCATTGCCCATTCCTGAGGGCATTTAAAATTCAACTATGTTGCTGTGGACCTGGAGTCACATGTAGGCCAGACTAGGTAAGCACAACATGCCAGACCAGGTAAGGGCATCAGATTTCCTTCCCTCAAGGACATTCACTAATAAACCAGATGGGTTTCATGGTCCACTTTAGACTTTTAATTCCAACTTTTTTTTTGTTGAATTCAGATTTCACATCTACCATGGCAGGATTTGAACCCAGGCCCCAACCTTGGACTGAGCATGACTCTGGGTCACTCGTCCAGCAACAATACCACTACACCACTGCCTTCCTCAATTTGTTAAATACTTAATAATTGAAGTAGAATATGGGGTGAATAGAATTTTAAGTTTGTTTCAATTGTTGCGTCACTGCCCTCTTGTGGCAGCCATGCAACCGGCTCAAGAATAAAATGATTATTTGTCTTCCTTCCCGAGTGGCATTTTGTTTCCAGATTGGAAGTATTCCAAGATTGAAATGTTCTTGCTTTCTTCAGACATCACTCTGAATTAATAAATATTCCACTCTTCATGAATTAGATATTAACATATTCAATAATTTGCCATACCATTCAACAGCAGTTTGGTGGACACACGATGAGCAAAGAGGACAAAGATCCAAATAAATTTCTAGGAATCACCTGCCATTTAAGAGAGAAAGCCCTGTAAATTCATGCCTTGATTCTTTATGGCTCGCTTTGAGCAGCAAGTACGTCAGTATCTCCTCACCTCCTTCAAGCAACTTTTGGCAGGTTTTTAAAAAATAAACAAGGTGACACAAGAACAGCTATGTCTGTAGAGATAATTCTTAAATTATTTCTGCTACCTCAACTGTGTCACACTCTTTGTCAGAACGACATAGGGATTGTGTCTGCTGTGGATGTTGGTTAGCAGAAGAAAATTAAGTGTTGCCCAATTTGGATAACTTCACGTTTAGCTTCATCTGCTTCTTTCAAATTTTGTGGCACAAGGGGAGGAGGGGGGCACACTATCTTGTGTGCAACTTATCTTACCACCTCTTCTATTCTCTTCCCGCACCTAGTGCACCAAGGAGATTTTTATCTGTTTCCATAGCTAGTAATTCCCGGAACAGGTTGCTAGTCTGTTGCCAGGGGCTTATAGATTGAGGGGCACCACTCCACATCAAGTGTGATTGATCAGGAGTCAGTCACTCCCAGTCTTATGGCCGGTCATTGGCATGTTTGACTGGTTGACACACTCAACCTGCTTGACTGCATCATGAATGCACTTTCCTTGGCCATTAAGTCCTGGACTGGGACTCTAACACAGAGCTTCTGGTTCGG
Organism: Scyliorhinus torazame; assembly: GCF_047496885.1. Taxonomy (NCBI): domain Eukaryota; kingdom Metazoa; phylum Chordata; class Chondrichthyes; order Carcharhiniformes; family Scyliorhinidae; genus Scyliorhinus; species Scyliorhinus torazame. Next base: position 144,864,171 of record NC_092719.1, read on the forward strand.
AGGTCCAGAGAATCCCTCCAGTGCGGAAGGAGGCCATTTGGCCCACTGAGTCTCTGGAAGAGCACCCAAGTCCTCTCCCCTGCCCTATTCTCATAATCCCACTCATTGATCACGGCCAATCCACCTAATTGGCATATCTTTGGACTGTGGGAGGAAACCGGAGCACCCAGAGGAAACCCATGCAGACATGGAGAGGATGTGCAAACTCCATATAGTCACCCAAGGCCGGAGTTGAACATGGGTCCGTGGCGCTGTGAGGCAGCACTGCCAACCACTGCATCGCCGTGCCGCTGGGATGCTACCCAGTGAACCACAACACCTACCATCTCACCACTAGTAGCCCTCAATTATAGTGGACAATTCTATGTGGTTGAAATTCCATCGTCAAAAGTCGAAAAGCTTTTGTATGTGTGTATGCCAGGATGTGTGCGAAGAAGAGGATAGATATCTAGTCCTGGCAGTCCAGCTAGACTGGTGGGGCGTGACAGGGAAGAAGACTCAATGCAGTCAAAGATGACAAGAGATGGAGATAGACACTTGGCAGTCTATTTGAGTTGTGACGATTGAATGGCAGTTTCTGATCTTTATTGGGTTTCTGTCAATGGCTAGCTTTAGCCTTGCACCAGCGGTTGGAACTGAAAACTGGTCAGCGGCACGCCTGCAACAGTTTCTAAACCTTGACACAGGTTTCTGAGGAGATTTGAACTAATCAGAATGTGAATGTTCTCCTTGGAAGAAGAAGACTTGCATTTGTATAGTGCCTTTCACACCCACCAGGCCTCACATGGACACACATCATCGACAATTCCTTGTGCCGAGGATGATTCTTCCTTGTAGATGGCTGGTTTATGTGAGATTTCCATGTTGACTGTTGGTTCAAAGAAGGCTAATGAGCCCTATCTTAACCTTGAATGCTCTCACATAGTATGGCCATTGGTTGTCAGGAAAGACCTCTGCATGGTGCCTCTGAGAGTGGGAGACCTATTGCAAAGTAGGCCCCATGCTGCCTGGTCGAGGCATTGACAGGTTTCAGTGATCAGACAGCATATATGATTGAGGAGTGCTGCAATCTACCGTCTGTGACATTATGTGGAATGCCTAGTATATAATGGGTTGATGTAATATCATAATTGACCACTAGATGGAGCTGGGAACAGACCTATAAAAAGGACTGACTCTCAGGCTTCTGGGAGAGAGTAAGAGAGAGGGAAGAGAGTGGAGGAGAGTGGAGGAGAGAGCAGAGTACAGTTTAAGACAGAGTGCATGAGGCAAGTATTAGTATAGTGTAGATTGTAGTTTAATAGATTATTGCTTGCTATAGGAGTAAGTGGTCGAGCTGCATATTAAGTAGTGTGATAAATGTTAGCTTTGTTATTGAACTTAGCTTGTGTGGTCTTTGTGAATACTACAACATCCATCCTGAGTATAAGAAACACAAAGAACACCACACTGTCCACCTTCAAAGCCATAAGCCGATCTATCATTGAAGAATTTTGTTGTGGTAGGTCTAATTGAGGGGTAGCCCTTGCTCACCAAGTCACAGAGTGCTGAAAATTTGGTCCCTGGGAGTTTTCAACAACGTAGAGGCACCAGCTCTACCATATCCTACCCTGAACATCCTGTTCTAACGGTCACAAGTAAACACATTGGAAGGGTTTACTTGACTGATAGCTATAATCAGAGGGCTGCCTTATGAGGAAAGGCTGGACAGGCTCGGCTTGTATTCACTGGAGTTTAGAAGAATAAGAGGCGACTTAATTGAAACATGGATGATCCTGAAGGGTTTTGACCGGGTGGATGTGGGCAGATACAGGAAGGATGTCCCATATGGTGGGGAGTCCAGAACCAGGGGTCACAGTCTGAGGAAACGGGGTAGACCATTTAGGATTGAGATAAGGAAAAATATTTTCACTCAGAGAGTGGTAAGCCTGTGGAATGTGTTACCACAGAAAATAGTTGAGACCAAAACATTGTATGTTTTCAAGAAGGAATTTGATATTGCTGTTGGGGAGAAAAGGATTAGAGAATATAGGGGGAGAAGTGGGGTCAGGCTATTGAATTGGCTGATCAGCTATGACTATAACGAATGGCAGAACAGGCTTGAAGAGCTGAATGGTCGTCTCCTGCTCCTATTTTCTATGTTTCCTCTCGTGCGAGAATCCAAAACTAGGGGTCGCTGTTTAAAAATACGGGGTTGCCAATTTAAGACTGAGAGGAGAATTCTTTCTCTCAGAGTGTAGTGAGTCATTGGAACTCTCTTGATCAAAAGCTGGTGGAAGTCTTTGAAGTAGAGTCTTTGAATATTTTTGAGGCAGAGGTAGATAGATTCTTGGTGAGCAAAGAGGTCAAAGGTTACCGAGGATAGGTGGGAATGTGGAGTTGAGGTTGTAATCGGATCAGCCATGAGTGGCCTACTCCTGCTCCTAATTTGTTTGGGCAGCATGGTAGCACAAGTGGATAGCACTGTGGCTTCACAGCGCCAGAGTCCCAGGTTTGATTCCCCGCTGGGTCACTGTCTGTGCGGAGTCTGCACGTTCTCCCCGTGTCTGCGTGGGTTTCCTCCGGGTGCGCCGGTTTCCTCCCACAGTTCAAAGACGTGCAGGTTAGGTGGATTGGCCATGCTAAATTGCCCTTAGTGTCCGAAAAGGTTAGGAGGGGTTATTGGGTTACGGGGATAGGGTGGAAGTGAGGGCTTAAGTGGGTCGGTGCAGACTCGATGGGCCGAATGGCCTCCTTCTGCACTGTATGTTTTATGTTCTATGTTCATAATATATGTTCATATGTCCACAGCTACTTATGTATCAGGAGAGGTCTTGCTTTGCATCGTGCCTCATATCTGGAAGGTTATTCCAGCTACCTGTCATCCACTGATGCGGGTGATAGTTGCAGCTTGCCCCAAAATCCCACAACCTCATGACTGAGAGACAAGGGTGCGAGTGAGCCACAGCTGTCATACCTGCTGTCCTTATGACTCTCAACTTGCATTCCAGGATGTGAAGTGTAGGCGCTCTCAGGGTGATCATCCATTGATACATGCTGTAGCTTCTTAACCTTTCAGTATAGTCCTCCTGAATGTTACAAAAATATACGTATTATATATGAAACGGATGTGAAGCCTTTCGAACAAAGTTAGAGCTCAGGGCCCTCTAGTGGTGTTTTCTCTTAAATCCATGGATCTTCTTCTTAACCCATTCACTTCTCTTTGAAAAGGTTGAGGGTATCATTTATCGTCACTCTCTCATGCTACGCCTGCATTGATGGGGATCACAATTTGTGGAGATGATCAGGGTTTCTGCTGTTGGCTAGCAATCGCCACAAACAGTGTTTGTGTAAATTATCTAAGTTTGTGTCAGTGTGACATGTCCTTTTTTTGTTATCTGTACTATTATGACATTTTTCAGGCCATTAATCTCAGCCCGAATATAAAACGCAGCTGCTACTGTCCACACCAAGTCAACGTGATGACTCCAGGTCAGCAATATGTAAATGGAATATAACACATTTCTCAAAGGATGCAAACAAATCTGAACCTTTCAGTGTTGGACTGATACTCACAGTGATTGAATGTCTAGATTTAATAAGCAGATGTCATACATTCTGTGTGAGTAATTGAAGCATCTCGAAAAGTTTTACGGTGTTAAAGGCACCATAAATAAACAAGTTGTTGGAGATTTACAGGTTTTCTTTTGGTGCTGTCACTTAAAATTTCCTGTCCCGAGATCTACCTTCGCCCGTTTTTATTTCAACACTGTTTAGAAGAGACTGTTTTTTATTTGCTTCAGTTAATTTCACCGCAGTGACTTGGGGGGAAATAAAGGGAATGTTTAGCTGTTGCAGGATTTCCCACAGTCCTGGGAAGATTGACGGTACTCAGTTCTCTATCCGAGCTCTTCATTCAGTGTCAATGCATTACACTCAGTTTTCACCATCAAGTCCATGATATTTTGGAATTGTGGATAAGAACCAGGCTTATATTCCAATAAATGTACATCCAAATGAGATCACCCCATCAGTCGATCCTCTGAGTGATACCCCACCATAACCTGCACAAAATGCATCCAGAAATTTGGAATTGGTACAATTCTATTCAATCTCTCAAAAGTTGTGAAAATTAGAGACTGCTGTGATTGAACTTGTAATTTTACTTTTTAAATCTTCAATTTAGGATGATTCTTTTAACTCTGCTGCTTAGAAAGGAGGGAAGGTTATGGGGTATATTCATCAATTATTAAAAGATGTTCAGAGAGTAATTTAGTTTGCACGTGTGGGAATTGTGTGAGAAGTGAAGAATAAGGGCAGGGAATCTAACATATGGGTAGCTAGGAGTTAGGACGGGGGAAGTTTGGTATGTTATTGTGGGGGTTTTTGCGTGTGTTGGACCGCTCTGTTGTTTCGAATGTTAAAATGTTAAAATTATAAATGCCTCAATAAAATATTTTCGAAATAAAAAATAAGGACAGAGTGGAGATGTCCGTTGATGGTTGCACTGTGTTCAGTATCATTTGTGGCTCCTCAGTTATTTATTTTTTTTAGAAACTATTTTATTGAAGCATTTGTAATTTTCACAATTTAATATATTTGACATTTGTAAAACCACACGGGTCGACGCACAAAATACCCCCTAAAATAACAACACACAATAAATCACGTACCCCACTTCTCCCGCCCTATCCCCAATTACCCGTATACTAAATTCCCTGTCCTTATTTAACATTACCAGGCCTCCGATTTTCCTCCCCCCCCCCCCCCGCTTTTCCTTTTCCCCCCTTACTGCTGACGTTCAGTTTTTGTTGAAGAAATCGATGAACGGCTGCCAATTACGGGCGAATCCCTGTATTGATCCTCTTAGAGCGAACTTGACTTTCTCCAGACTGAGAAACTCTACCATATCGCTGAACCACACTCCTGATTTTGGGGGCTCCGAGTCCCTCCATCTCAGCAAGATCTGTCTCCAGGGCACCAGTGAGGAGAAGGCCAGGATATCGGCCTCCCCCCCCCCCCCATTTGGCCCCGGATCTTCTGACACCCCAAATATTGCTAATTCTGGTTTCGGAGTTACCCTACCTTCCAGGACGTCCGACATAACATCTGCAAATCCCTGCCAGAATTCCCTCAGTTTCGGACATGCCCAAAACATATGAACATGTTTGGCCGGGCTACCCCCACACCACCCACATCTGTCCTCCACCTCCTCGAAGAACCTATTCACCCGGGCTATAATTATGTGGGCCCTGTGGACTACCTTGAACTGAATCAAGCTGAGTCTAGCACAGGACGAGGATGCATTTACCCTTTTCAAGGCTTTTTCCCACAGTTCAGTTTCCAGCTCCCCTCCTAGCTCCTCTTCCCACTTCCTATTCACCTCTCTGATAGGGGCCCCTTCCCACTCTAACAATTCCTTGTATATGTCCGAAACCTTCCCACCTCCAACCCCTGTTTTTGACAGCACTTTATCCTTTAGTCCCCTCAGTGGGAGGCGAGGAAAGCCTGGGACCTGTCTCCGTACAAAGTCCTGCACTTGAAGATACTGAAACACGTTCCCACCCAACAAATCAAACTCCTCCTCTAATGTCTCCAAGGTCGGAAAGACCCCTGGATGAATAGATCCCCAAACTCTCAATCCCTGCCCGCTGTCATACCTTAAAGCCCCCATCTAGCCCCCCCGGGACAAACCGGTGATTGTCACAGATCGATGACCACACTGACGCCCCCTCCAGTCTCATATGCTGCGTCCATTGCCCCCACACCCTCAGGGCTGCCACCACCACAGGACTTGTGGAGTACTGAGCCAGTGAAAACGGCAGGGGTGCCGTCAGTAAAACCTCCAGACCCGTACCTTTGCAGGATGCTGCCTCCATCCGCTCCCAGACCGACCCTCCCCCACTACCTACTTCCTGACCATCGATATGTTGGCAGCCCAGTAATACTTAATAGAGCTTGGGCGAGCCAATCCCCCTTCTCCGCGGGCCTGGTCCAGGAGTACCCTCTTTACTCTTGGGGTTTTACCTGCCCATATAAACCTCAATATTGGCACGTTCATACTTCTGAAAAAAGACTTTGGGACAAAAATCGGGAGACACTGAAAAAAGAAAAGCAGTCTCGGAAGGACAGTCATCTTCACCGCCTGGACCCTCCCCGCCAGCGTCAGCGGGAGCATGTCCCATCTACACAAATCCCTTCTCATTTGATCCACTGCTTTGCCAAAGTTTAACTTGTGAAGCTGCCCCCAATCCTTGGCCACTTGAATCCCCAGATACCTAAAACTCTTCCCAACCACTTTAAAAGGTAGCTCCTTCAGCCTCCTTTCCTGCCCCCGTGCCTGAGTCACGAACATCTCGCTTTTTCCCATATTTAACTTATAGCCTGAAAATCACCCAAATTCTCCGAATACCTCCATGACTTTGGTTCCCCCCCCCCCAGCCGGGTCCGTGATATAAAGCAGCAAATCATCCGCATAGAAAGAGACCCTGTGCTCCACCCCCCCTCTCACTATACCCCTCCAGGTATTTTCTGCTCTCAGAGCCATTGCTAAGGGTTCTATGGCCATGGCAAACAGTAATGGGGAGAGCGGGCATCCCTGCCTTGTCTCCTGACAAAGACTAAAGTATTCTGACCGAACTCGGTTAGTTCTTACATTTGCCTCCGGGGCCTAGTACAGTAGCCGGACCCACTCCACAAATCGCTACCCAAACCCAAACCTGCTTAAAATATCCCATGGATACTTCCACTCCAATCGGTCGAAAGCCTTCTCCGCGTCCATGGCAACTACCACTTCAGCCTCGTGCCCCTCCGCTGGCATCATAATTATATTAAGAAGCCGTCAAGTGTTGAATATCAGGTACCTGCCCTTTAAAAATCCCGTCTGATCCTCCCCAATTATCTCCGGGACACAATCCTCTATTTAAGTGACCAGGATCTTTGCCAATAATTTGGCATCTACATTCAACAGGGAGATTGGCCTGTACGATCCACAGCTCTCTGGATCCTTGTCACGCTTCAGGATGCGAGAAATTGATACCTGTGATGATGTTGGGGGAAGTACTCGCAGCTCCTTGGATTCGTTGAAAGTCTTAACCAGGAGCAGCCCAAGTAACCCAGAGAACTTCTTAAGTTCCACTGGGAATCCATCAGGTCCTGGGACTTTACCCGATTGGATCGGCCCCAGTCCATCTATCACCTCCCCAAGCCCAATCGGGCCTCCACCAGCTCCTCTTGGACCTTCTGGAACTCTAGCCTCCCCAGGAATTGATTCATGCCCTCCTCCCCAACCGGGGGCTCCGATCGTATAGCTGGCTATAAAACTCCCGGAACACTTCATTCACCGCCCCCGGGTCCGTCACCGTCTTCCCCCTCAAATCCTTTATTTTCCCTATTTCTCTCGCCGCCTCCTGTTTCCTCAGCTGATCCGCCAGCATCATGCTAGCTTTCTCCCCATGCTCATATATTGCCCCTTTTGGGAAAGATTCCAAACTCCATTTGAATTCTCTGACGCTCCTTCAAGAGCTCCTCATTTGGCGACTCCTGTAAGGTTTCTCCTACCAACCTGTCCAGCTCCGACCGCTCAGTTTTATCCCTGTGGGCTCAAATCGAAATACATTCCCCTCTAATGACCGCTTTCAGTGCCTCCCAGACCACCCCAGCTGCAGTCTCTCCCGTGTCATTGATCTTTATGTACCCCCGAATGGCCTCTCTCACTCGCTCACAGATCTCCTCATCCGCTAACAGCCCTGTGTCTACTCTCCACTGTGGGCGCTGGGACATTCCCGTGTCTGCCCGTAGGTCTATCCAGTGTGGTGCATGATCTGAGACCACAATTGCTGAGTACTCTGTGTCCTCAACCCCTGCTAACAGTATTTTATCAAGCACGAAGAAATCTATCCTGGAGTACGCCTTATGTACATTGGAGTAGAATGAATATTCCCTGCTTCTTGGTCTCTCAAATCTCCACGGATCCACCCCTCCCATGCGCTCCATGAACCCCCGCAGTTCCTTTGCCATTGCTGATAGCTTCCCCGACCAAGCACTCGACCGGTCCAGTCTCGGGTCCAGGACCGTATTAAAGTCACCTGCGATGATCAGCCGGTGCGAGTCAAGGTCTGGGATCTTCCCCAGCACCTTCCTGATAAACGCGACGTCATCCCAGTTTGGGGCATATATATTCACCAGCACCACTGCCAGTCCCTCTAGCTTCCCGCTAACCATAATAAATCTGCCTCCCGGGTCTACCTCTATCCTCCCCACTTCGAATGTCACCCTTTTATTAATCAGGATAGCCACCCTTCCTTGTTTTAAAGTCCAGTCCTGAATGAAACACTTGCCGACCCATCCCTTCTTGAATCTAATTTTGTCTCCCAGCTTCAAGTGTGTCACCTGTAACACAGCCACGTCCGTTTTTAACTGTCTCAGGTGTGCGAACACATGAGCTCTCTTAACCGGCCCATTCAGTCCGCGAACATTCCATGTAACCAATCTGGTCGGGGGGCTTGTGCCCCCCTCCCCTGTCGGTAAACCATGACCTTTCCTGGGCCAGCTCCTAGCCCATGTTCCACACCTCGCTTGATCCGCCCCTCGGCGGCGACTGCCATCTGATCTCCACCTCCAGTCTCCTAACTGTCCCTTACCCGTCAGCAGTACACTGTCCCTTGCCCGTCAGCAGTACACTGTCCCTTACCCGTCAGCAGTACACTGTCCCTTACCCGTCAGCCGTACTCTCCTCAGTTATTGAAGCAGTCTGTGCCTGCATGCAGCATGACCTCTACAACATTCAGGTTTGCGCTGGTAAGTGGCATGTAACATTTACACCACAGAAGTGCCAGGCAATGACCACCAAGTGAGAACCGTCTCATCCAAACGTTCAGCGACATTACCATGACTGAATTCCCCACCGTAAATATTCTGGGGTTCATAATTAACCAGAAACATAACTGCACCGGCCTTTTAAATACTAGCTTTGTTATTGAACTTAGCTTGTGTGGTCTTTGTGAATACTACAACATCCATCCTGAGTATAAGAAACACAAAGAACACCACACTGTCCACCTTCAAAGCCATAAGCCGATCTATCATTGAAGAATTTTGTTGTGGTAGGTCTAATTGAGGGGTAGCCCTTGCTCACCAAGTCACAGAGTGCTGAAAATTTGGTCCCTGGGAGTTTTCAACAGCGTAGAGGCACCAGCTCGACCATATCCTACCCTGAACATCCTGTTCTAACGGTCACAAGTAAACACATTGGAAGGGTTTACTTGACTGATAGCTATAATCAGAGGGCTGCCTTATGAGGAAAGGCTGGACAGGCTAGGCTTGTATTCACTGGAGTTTAGAAGAATAAGAGGCGACTTAATTGAAACATGGATGATCCTGAAGGGTTTTGACCGGGTGGATGTGGGCAGATACAGGAAGGATGTCCCATATGGTGGGGAGTCCAGAACCAGGGGTCACAGTCTGAGGAAACGGGGTAGACCATTTAGGATTGAGATAAGGAAAAATATTTTCACTCAGAGAGTGGTAAGCCTGTGGAATGTGTTACCACAGAAAATAGTTGAGACCAAAACATTGTATGTTTTCAAGAAGGAATTTGATATTGCTGTTGGGGAGAAAAGGATTAGAGAATATAGGGGGAGAAGTGGGGTCAGGCTATTGAATTGGCTGATCAGCTATGACTATAACGAATGGCAGAACAGGCTTGAAGAGCTGAATGGTTGTCTCCTGCTCCTATTTTCTATGTTTCCTCTCGTGTGAGAATCCAAAACTAGGGGTCGCTGTTTAAAAATACGGGGTTGCCAATTTAAGACTGAGAGGAGAATTCTTTCTCTCAGAGTGTAGTGAGTCATTGGAACTCTCTTGATCAAAAGCTGGTGGAAGTCTTTGAAGTAGAGTCTTTGAATATTTTTGAGGCAGAGGTAGATAGATTCTTGGTGAGCAAAGAGGTCAAAGGTTACCGAGGATAGGTGGGAATGTGGAGTTGAGGTTGTAATCGGATCAGCCATGAGTGGCCTACTCCTGCTCCTAATTTGTTTGGGCAGCATGGTAGCACAAGTGGATAGCACTGTGGCTTCACAGCGCCAGAGTCCCAGGTTTGATTCCCCGCTGGGTCACTGTCTGTGCGGAGTCTGCACGTTCTCCCCGTGTCTGCGTGGGTTTCCTCCGGGTGCGCCGGTTTCCTCCCACAGTTCAAAGACGTGCAGGTTAGGTGGATTGGCCATGCTAAATTGCCCTTAGTGTCCGAAAAGGTTAGGAGGGGTTATTGGGTTACGGGGATAGGGTGGAAGTGAGGGCTTAAGTGGGTCGGTGCAGACTCGATGGGCCGAATGGCCTCCTTCTGCACTGTATGTTTTATGTTCTATGTTCATAATATATGTTCATATGTCCACAGCTACTTATGTATCAGGAGAGGTCTTGCTTTGCATCGTGCCTCATATCTGGAAGGTTATTCCAGCTACCTGTCATCCACTGATGAGGGTGATAGTTGCAGCTTGCCCCAAAATCCCACAACCTCATGACTGAGAGACAAGGGTGCGAGTGAGCCACAGCTGTCATACCTGCTGTCCTTATGACTCTCAACTTGCATTCCAGGATGTGAAGTGTAGGCGCTCTCAGGGTGATCATCCATTGATACATGCTGTAGCTTCTTAACCTTTCAGTATAGTCCTCCTGTTTCCTCAGCTGATCCGCCAGCATCATGCTAGCTTTCTCCCCATGCTCATATATTGCCCCTTTTGGGAAAGATTCCAAACTCCATTTGAATTCTCTGACGCTCCTTCAAGAGCTCCTCATTTGGCGACTCCTGTAAGGTTTCTCCTACCAACCTGTCCAGCTCCGACCGCTCAGTTTTATCCCTGTGGGCTCAAATCGAAATACATTCCCCTCTAATGACCGCTTTCAGTGCCTCCCAGACCACCCCAGCTGCAGTCTCTCCCGTGTCATTGATCTTTATGTACCCCCGAATGGCCTCTCTCACTCGCTCACAGATCTCCTCATCCGCTAACAGCCCTGTGTCTACTCTCCACTGTGGGCGCTGGGACATTCCCGTGTCTGCCCGTAGGTCTATCCAGTGTGGTGCATGATCTGAGACCACAATTGCTGAGTACTCTGTGTCCTCAACCCCTGCTAACAGTATTTTATCAAGCACAAAGAAATCTATCCTGGAGTACGCCTTATGTACATTGGAGTAGAATGAATATTCCCTGCTTCTTGGTCTCTCAAATCTCCACGGATCCACCCCTCCCATGCGCTCCATGAACCCCCGCAGTTCCTTTGCCATTGCTGATAGCTTCCCCGACCAAGCACTCGACCGGTCCAGTCTCGGGTCCAGGACCGTATTAAAGTCACCTGCGATGATCAGCCGGTGCGAGTCAAGGTCTGGGATCTTCCCCAGCACCTTCCTGATAAACGCGACGTCATCCCAGTTTGGGGCATATATATTCACCAGCACCACTGCCAGTCCCTCTAGCTTCCCGCTAACCATAATAAATCTGCCTCCCGGGTCTACCTCTATCCTCCCCACTTCGAATGTCACCCTTTTATTAATCAGGATAGCCACCCTTCCTTGTTTTAAAGTCCAGTCCTGAATGAAACACTTGCCGACCCATCCCTTCTTGAATCTAATTTTGTCTCCCAGCTTCAAGTGTGTCACCTGTAACACAGCCACGTCCGTTTTTAACTGTCTCAGGTGTGCGAACACATGAGCTCTCTTAACCGGCCCATTCAGTCCGCGAACATTCCATGTAACCAATCTGGTCGGGGGGCTTGTGCCCCCCTCCCCTGTCGGTAAACCATGACCTTTCCTGGGCCAGCTCCTAGCCCATGTTCCACACCTCGCTTGATCCGCCCCTCGGCGGCGACTGCCATCTGATCTCCACCTCCAGTCTCCTAACTGTCCCTTACCCGTCAGCAGTACACTGTCCCTTGCCCGTCAGCAGTACACTGTCCCTTACCCGTCAGCAGTACACTGTCCCTTACCCGTCAGCCGTACTCTCCTCAGTTATTGAAGCAGTCTGTGCCTGCATGCAGCATGACCTCTACAACATTCAGGTTTGCGCTGGTAAGTGGCATGTAACATTTACACCACAGAAGTGCCAGGCAATGACCACCAAGTGAGAACCGTCTCATCCAAACGTTCAGCGACATTACCATGACTGAATTCCCCACCGTAAATATTCTGGGGTTCATAATTAACCAGAAACATAACTGCACCGGCCTTTTAAATACTGTGAAGCCAGGACGGGGCCAAAGGCTGGGATTTTGCAGTGAGTCACTCACCTCCTGACTGTTCAACATCTACAAGGCACAGGTTAGGAGTGTGACGGAATACTCCCCACTTGCCTGGATGAGTGAAGCTCCAACAACATCCAATAAAAACAACCTGCATGGTTGAAGGTCCAATGGCATTATTTCAATGAAAAACAGGGAAGTTATCTGTCGTATCTCAGCCAATATTAATCCCTCAATCAACATCACAAAAACTGAAGATCAGATCATTATCTGATTGCTGGTCGTTAGCTTGCCGTGCACAAACGGATGCTGTGTTCTCCACATTACAACAGTGATAACATTTTAAAATGTGGGTAAAAGATGTGGATAATATGGACAAAATCTTGGGGATGGATTTTTAAAAAATATTCGCGTCCGGTTCTTAGATGGATAGACCTGCAAATATGACTGCTGTTCTCCATTCCTTTTTCCACCACAATCCTGAACTCAAGTCATTTTGAAAGAGGCCAGCTTTGGACTGAATAGGTTACCCACTGGTGAGCGGCAGCTAACCAACCACCATTAATTAAATGTAATTAAAGGACAAATAAAGCTCCTTTCAATGCTACGCCGGACACACATTTACACATCGAGCAATGATCCAAGATACAATCTCATCTTTGATTTATCGAATGTCTTTTTTTATTCTTTCAGAGGATGTGGGCAATGCTGGCTGGGCCAGGATTTGTTGTCCAGCCCTGATTGACTTTGGGGAAGTGGTGAGAAGCTGCCTTCTTGAACCGTTGAGGCCCATGTGGTATAGGTACACCCACAGTGCTGCTCGGGAGAGAGTTTCAGGATTTTGACCCAGCGGCAGTGAAGGAATGGCAATATAATTGCAAGTCAGGATGGTGTGTGGTTTGGAGGGGAACTTGCAGTTTGTGGTGTTCCCACGTATCTGCTGCCCTTCTTCTAGGTGATAGAGATTGCGAGTTTCGAAAGTGCTACCAAAGGAGCCTTGGTAAGTTTCTGCAGTGCATTTTGTAACTAGTACACACTGCTGTCACTATGCGTTGGTAGTGGAGGGAGTGAGTGTTTAAGGTGATGAATGAGGTGCCAACCGAGCACGTTGTTTTTTCCTGGATATTGTTGATCTTCTTGAGTGTTGTTGGAGCTGCATTTTCCCAGGCAACTGGAGCATATTTGATCACACTCCTGACTTGTACCTTGTAGATGGTGGACAAACTTTGGGGTGTCAACAAAGGGATGATCAGAGAGCTTCACTCTTCAGGATTCTGTGGTCCTGGGCCCAGCCAGTAGTGAGGAATTCCACGGTTACAGAGTTGACCTTTAATGAACATAGTGAAAGTATTGTTGGTACTGTGACCTGGTAAACATCACTTTTGCTAAACAAATAGGAATATCTTTATTCTGATTTGAAATTTTCCAACAGCTCTCCTGCAATAATTGCTGAAGGAAAATCTAGTCATTGCTGTTTGAGTTCCTGGTGGGCTCCTTCATGCCAATAGCACTGGAATAAAGCTCTTTGCTGTACCAATGTCTGAAGGCTGTTGATTTAACATAAAGTTGAGATAAAAAAGGCAGTCTTGCTGCAACTGAACTGACAATGCAAAACATTATTGATTAATGTCTCAAACCTGCAGTTGTTTCCATGTGATGTAAATACATTTTGGCAGCAAAATAGATCATATAAGGCCAGTTTATCTCAGTTGCCTAGGCAGCTGGCTAGTGATGCAGAGCGAGGCCAGCAGCGTGGGTTCAATTCCCGTACTGGCTGAGGTTATTCATGAAGGCTCTGCCTTCTCAACCTTGCCCCTCATTTGAGGTGTGATGATCTTCAGGTTAAATCACCACCAGTCAGCTCTTATCCTCAATGGGGAAAGCAGCCTATAGGATTATGGTGACTTAATTTTACTTTAATAAGACCGTGTTAAATATTGGGCAGCAGTGACTTCACAGGTACAATTTACAACACCTCCTTCATCTCATCACAGGATGCAGAGTTACAAAGGTTTTAACCACCGGCACACTGTGTTAGTCATAGAATCATAGAATTTACAGTGCAGAAGGAGGCCATTCCGCCATCGAGTCTGCACTGGCCCTTGGAAAGAGCAACCTACTTAAGCCCACGCCTACACCGTATCCCCGTAACCCAGTAACCCTCAGACACTCAGGGCAATTTTAGCCTGGCCAATCCACCTAACCTGCACATCTTTGGACTGTGAGAGGAAACCAGAGCACCCGGAGGAAACCCACGCAGACACGGGGAGAACGTGCAGACTCCGCACAGACAGTGACCCGAGGCCGGAACCGTGCGGAGTCGTGCAAAGAGAGGAACAATGTATTTACTAATTGGAGACCAGGGGTGAAATTCTCCGGTATCGGCGCGATGTCCGCCGATCGGCGCCAAAAACGGCAAATCAGTCGAGCATTGCGCCGCCCCAAAGGTGCGGAATCCTCCGCATCTTGGGGGGCCCAGCCCTAACCTTGAGGGGCTAGGCCCGCGCCGGACTGATTTCCGCCCCGCCAGCTGGCGGAAAAGGCATCCTAGCAGCGGGACTTCGGCCCATCCGGGCTGGAGAATCGTGGGGGGGGGGGGCGCTAATCGGCGCGGCGCGATTCCAGCCCCCGCTGAATCGCCGGTGCCGGAGAATCTCGTCCCAGTTCGGTGATGTTCCATCAGGAGATTCAGATGATATTGTTGGTATCAATTTAAAAACAGTGGTAATTTGGGAGTGGCTTCCAAAAGCCGAAGGCTGCAAGAAGCTTTTCAATACGGAACACCTATTTGGTTTGATATTCCAGCCACAGCTGAGCCCTGGTTTCAAAGCATCCACTAGGTGTAGCTGTAGAGCTTTCTGACCTGTTCCACTGATCAGAAGGTCATCACCTTAAGTCTCTTAAAGAACATGAACATTTCAAAAACAAGTTATGCTGGAATCCTTTGAAAATTGAATGAAACACATATTGAATGAACCCGTATTTTGACTCAAGTGGTTTAACTTAGTTTCAATTCTGTTTTATAACCGACCAATGACTGGCAAGAATATGATTCCGAAATAAGAAAGAAAATCAAGAAACAAGTGAATGCGAGTAATGATCATCCCTGTGCAAGTTTTGATTAATGGCATAGTTGGGTGCCTGCCTGTAGGCATGTATAATGTGTATGCATTGACTTGGTCCTTTTAATAAAAAAGTTATTTTAACAGTCTGCTGGGATAAAACTCCAAATGTGTGTTGATTTTAGAGATGAGGGGCGAAATTCTCCTACCCGCCCCGCCACATTTCTGCGCCGACCGGCCGGCGGGAGTCTCCGTAACACCGGCTGGTCAATGGGGTTTCCCATTGTGGGGCAGCCCCACGCCGTCGGGAAACCCCCCGGCGCCGGCAAAACGGAGACTCCCGCCGGCGGAGAATGACGCCCGAGGGGCGAAATTCTCCTACCCGCCCCGCCACATTTCTGCGTCGACCGGCCAGCGGGAGTCTCCGTAACACTGGCCGGTCAATGGGGTTTCCCATTGTGGGGTAGCCCCACGCCGTCGGGAAACCCCCCCCGGCGCCGGCAAAACGGAGACTCCCGCCGGCGGAGAATGACGCCCGAGGTGTTCAGGTTTTGAGAGAGCCTGCATTTTTATTCAGAATTTAGTTTTTCATCTGTATGTTTTTCTCCGTGCCTTCAAGAAAGCATAAGGCCGGGCTGTATGAAATCAAGTGAACCTGGCATGCTTAAATGTGCTGTTGAAAACAGGAAATGCCCATGAGGAATGTAGCGCCTGGAAGACTGAGATAGACAGATGGTAGAGACAGAATTGGCCAGAGGCTTTGTACTCAAGAGGCTTACGAAAGGACAGGCTTTCCCTGCCTGTTCTAATTTGAAAAGGATAGTTTAATCAGTGCTGACATACTAGATGTCACTACTTCCCTAGGAAATATCAGCAGAGATGTCAACTGATAGTGACAGGGTAGCCTTTTACTTCCTATTTTAAGAGCTATGTTTTTCCTTAAATAGGCTGTTGGAAAGTGTTAATAATAGACAACCTTCAGAGGATTGTGAAATAGTATAGCATAAAATATAACCTTGTAGATAGGCCCAAAATCAAGGTTCAGGCCTTAATTCAGGTCTTAATTTACCAGCAGAATGGGATAATTAAATAAACTTCAGGATCATGGGGCTTTGATTGTAGAAAGCAGAATACAAAACTGGTACCCCGTTCAACAAAGTATTTGTTCCTTAGGAAACATCATCAGTCTGTGACATTTCTTCACGCCCCAGTAATATCATCCTACAACAAATATTCTGAGCTAAGGAAAGACTGGAAATCAAATTGTTGTCCTTTTTTGCATTACTGATATGATTGTATCCTTCTCCAAGCTCACCAGTTTTATAATTTTTAAAAGAGGATTATTCCACTGGGGCAAGCAGTTGCGATTTCAATATGAAACAGCTACATACATCTGTACAGATGGTGGAAAGCTGCGGGTGAATTTTTTCTTCAGATGTGCTATCGCCCTACTTTACACTGCACTGCTTTAGGATCCACCAGATACTCAGCTGGAAATCACATTCAAATTTGGGATCTAACTTTTCACTCACCAGGATTCACTGCTGACTCTACAGAAGACATCACTCAAAGGAGGCAAATATTGCACGCAAATCAAATTTAAACAGATTGTAGCAGTTAAAGCGGAGTGTCAGAAGGAGGGCGATAAACGTTTTCAAAGCTCTGAAGAGCATGAAAGGGCTTCTCAGCCCATTAGTGACGTTTACCAAAGCTGAAGGGGTTTGGAGTTGAGAAGTGACGTGTCAAGTTGAAGAGAAAGGGGTGGGGGGGGGGGTGCAGCATTTGGCCTACTCTTTGGTACCGTAAACGTTCTGTTACCTCAGATACTTGTGAGGAAAATTGTTCTCTGCCACTTGTCAGCGCAGCCCATCGGCCACCTGTCAGGATAGCTGTCAGAAATTTTGGTCACGGCCGACCATTACAGTCAGTTAAAGTACAAGTTCTATGCTGCAGCAGGTGAAGGAGTTTGGGAACATCGTCTCAGCTGAATCAGATTCTTAAAAGGCAGCTTCGGAGTCATCCTTTGGTAGATTTACCAGGTTCCGCAGAATTAGGTGGTGGTATCTCTACAGTGCTGGGTGCTGACCACCCTGGCATGTCCCCTTGCAAACAATGCCATGGAAAGTATTATAAACTGTGACTGAAATGATTCTGAAAAAGGAATAGGGTTTGCACTGAAGATCTGCTGGTATAACGGTCACTGGGAATAGAACCCTCTGCCAATAACTACTTCTAAAATGAGATTTGTTATTGTTCTTAACAATGGAGACAAAACCTTGCATTTATATTTAGCCTTTAAATGCACTGTGCTTCACATGTGCATTAGAAAACCCAGAGTCACATAAGGCGATTATTTTTTTATTCTTTCATTGATGCCACTGGCTAGGTCAGAGGTTTTATTGTCCATCCAAAATTGCCTTTGAGAAGGTGGTGGTGAGCTGCCTTCTTGAATCCTGCAGTCCATATGGTTCATGTGGCTATACCCACAGTGCTGTTAGGAGGGAGTTCCAGGATTTAGACCCAATGACAGTGAAGAAACAGCAATATACTTCCAAGTCAGGATGGTGTGTGGCTTGGAGGAAATTTCCAGGTGATGGTGTTCCTGCGCATCTGCTGCCCTTGTCCTTCTAGATGTTAGAGGTCACGGATTTGAAAGGTACTATTAAAGAAGCCCTGGTGGGTTCCCGCAGTGCATTCTGTAGATGGTACACACTGCTGGCACTGTGTGCCGGTGGTGGAGGAAGTGGATGTTGGAGGTGGATGGGGTGTTTTGTCCTGGATGGTGTCAAGCTTCTTGTGTTTTTGGAGCTGAACACATCCAGGCAAGTGGAGACTAGACTGCTGGGGAGGTAATTGGCCATGTTGGATTTGTCCTTTTGCTTGTGTACACTTCATATCTGGGCAGTTTCCACATTGCCGGGTAAATGCCAATGTTGTAGCTGTATTGGAACAGCTTGGCTAATGGTGCAAGTAGTTCAGTTTCATAAGTCTTCAGGACCATTGGTGGGACATTGTCAGGATCTATAGCCTTTGCAGTATCCAGTGCCTTCAGCCATTTCTTGATATCATCTGGAATGAATCGAATTGCCCAAAGACTGGCGACTGCGACGCTGTGAGACCTTTGGAGGAGGCCGAGGTGGATCCTCCACTCAGCACTTCTGACTGAAGGTGGTTGCGAATGCTTCAGCAGCATGGTAACACAGTGGTTAGAACTTCTTCCATCGGGCAGGAGATACAAAAGTCTGAGAACACGTATGAACAGACTCAAAAACAGCTTCTTCCCCACTGTTACCAGACTCCTAAATGACCCTCTTATGGACTGACCATTAACACTACACCCTGTATGCTTCATCCGATGCCGGTGCTTATGTAGTTACATTGTGTACCTTGTGATGCCCTATTATGTATTTCCTTTTCTTCCCTTTTCTTCCCATGTACTTAATGATCTGTTGAGCTGCTCGCAGAAAAATACTTTTCACTGTACCTCAGTACACGTGACAATAAACAAATCCAATCCAATCTAAACTGTTTGTTCACAGCACCAGGGACCCGGGTTTGATTCCCGCTTGGGTCACTGACTCTGCAGAATCTGCACGTTCTCCCCATGCCCACGTGGATTTTTTCCGGTTGTTCCGGTTTCCTCCCACAAGTCCTGAAAGACTTGCTTGTTTGGTGAATTGGACATTCTGAATTCTCCCTCAGTGTACCTGAACAGGCGCCGAAGTGCCACAACTAGGGGATTTTCACAGTAACTTCATGTAAGCCTACTTATAAGACCATAAGACCATAAGACATAGGAGTGGAAGTAAGGCCATTTGGCCCATCGAGTCCACTCCACCATTCAATCATGGCTGATTTCAACTCCATTTACCCGCTCTCTCTCCATAGCCCTTAATTCCTTGAGAAATCAAGAATTTATCAACTTCGGTCTTAAAGACACTCAACGTCCCGGCCTCCACCGCCCTCTGTGGCAATCAATTCCACAGACCCACCACTCTCTGGCTGAAGAAATTTCTCCTCATCTCTGTTCTAAAGTGACTCCCTTTTATTCTAAGGCTGTGCCCCCGGGTCCTAGTCTCCCCTGCTAATGGAAACAACTTCCCTACATCCACCCTATCTAAGCCATTCATTATCTTGTAAGTTTCTATTAGATCTCCCCTCAACCTCCTAAACTCCAATGAATATAATCCCAGGATCCTCAGATGTTCATCGTATGTTAGGCCTACCATTCCTGGGATCATCCGTGTGAATCTCCGCTGGACCCGCTCCAGTGCCAGTATGTCCTTCCTGAGGTGTGGGGCCCAAAATTGCTCACAGTATTCTAAATGGGGCCTAACTAATGCTTTATAAAGCTTCAGAAGTACATCCCTGCTTTTATATTCCAAGCCTCTTGAGATGAATGACAACATTGCATTTGCTTTCTTAATTACAGACTCAACCTGCAAGTTTACCTTTAGAGAATCCTGGACTAGGACTCCCAAGTCCCTTTGCTATTCAGCATTATGAATTTTGTCACCGTTTAGAAAATAGTCCACGCCTCTATTCTTTTTTCCAAAGTGCAAGACCTCGCACTTGCCCACGTTGAATTTCATCAGCCATTTCTTGGACCACTCTCCTAAACTGTCTAAATCTTTCTGAAGCCTCCCCACCTCCTCCATACTACCTGCCCCTCCACCTATCTTCGTATCATCGGCAAACTTAGCCAGAATGCCCCCAGTCCCGTCATCTAGATCGTTAATATATAAAGAGAACAGCTGTGGCCCCAACACTGAACCCTGCGGGACACCACTCGTCACCGGTTGCCATTCCGAAAAAGAACCTTTTATCCCAACTCTCTGCCTTCTGCCTGACAGCCAATCGTCAATCCATGTTAGTACCTTGTGACACTACGAAAAGATTATTATTATATAGCACTGGTGTGCTTGGCTCCCCCATCACTGAGGATGGGGACCATTCTCCTCCAGTGAGTTGTTCATTTTTCCACCACCAATTACAACTGGATGTGGCAGGACTGCAGAATTTAGATCTGATCCTGGAATTGCTCAGCTTTGTTATCACTTGCTGCTTTCACTGTTTGGCATTAAGTAGCTATGTTGTGGCTTCACCAGGTTGGCACCTCCTTTTAATCTATGCCTGAACCTCCTGTGGTTGTGAAGGTTACGACAGCTCTCAACTTCTACATGACGCATTAGTTCTAGGGCTCCACAAGTGAACTGTGTGGCATTTCGCAGTCATCTTCCCATAAATCCATCTGAGCGGTCACGGCTGCACTCTGTTCGAAGGTTTTGGACATCACCCATTTTGAGCTGGACTAAGCCCAGCAGGACGAGAGCGCTACAGGATGCATCACCTTCGCTGGTCTACCACAGGTGCAGGGGATGATCAACTGCACTTGTGTTGCTCTACACACTCCATGTCATCAGAGAGTCCCGTTCATCAACAGGAAGGGGTTCCACTCCCTTAATGGCCATCAGATGAAGTTCATGTACACATGTGCATGTTTCCCAGGGACCGTGCATGACAGCTTCATCCTTGGGTAATAGTAAATCCCTGGAATAGTTGAGGGTCACCCCAGGCTGCTGGGATGGCTTGTTGGGGACAAAGGATATCCACTGAGGTCTTGACTGTTGATGCCAGTGCAGAGGTCTGAGACCGAAGCCGAGTCCCAATCCAAGAAGGCTCGCAGTGCTACCCTGCCTGTGACTGAGCAGTGCTGCGGGCTCCTTAAGATACACTTCCACTGCCTTGACAGGTCCGATGGGACCCTACAGTATGTCCCCAGAGGGTCTCCTGCTTTGTGGTGGTCTGCTGTGCCCTACATACATTAACACAGCAGCGGGATGACCACCTTACTGATGAAGACCTGGAGGAGCGGAACGTCTCCTCGGCTGAGGAGGAAGACCAGGACGGAGTGGAGGAAGAGGCTGGAGTGGAGCTGGAGGATGGAGGACAGGTGGGGGAAGGTTTCACAAGGGTGGAAGAACCAGAGCTGCCTCATCCTCTCCCGTTTCACACTAGGAACACCATGTTGTCTGAAAGCTCAAGAAGCCCCCTCACTATGCTGTCATGATATGCAGACATGCAGATAATAATATATAGACAGGCGCAGACAGGCAGCTAATGAACACAGAGAACAGGACATGACCAATGAGCAGGCAGGACACTCAGGGGTGGTATCTCACTATAAAAGGCACAAGGCACTCACACTCCACCTCTTTCCACTGATGAACATCTTCAGAGTGAGCCAGGGTGTATTTACAGTATCACACCTCCAGCACGTGGCTAAGAGTTAGTCTGGTTCAGTCAGACAGAGTAACCACACTTAGGTTAGCAGAAAGTCGAACTCATAGAGAACGGTGCTATCTGTGCTACTGGTTCAATAAATCAGATTGAACTAACTTCAAGGTCTGGAGTATCTTTTGGTTAAAGCTGCATCCAGTTGCAGCCTGTGTCACCCCAGAGTACGTAACACATCAACCACCTCCCTGCCCAGACTGTGTTAACCTCTCTGTGACCACAGAAGGAGGGTCGCAGTAAACCTTAGACACCAGGGTGCTGGGCCCAAGGAGTCGTTTTACTTGTTGATCAGAAAATGCAGGAGGGTGCTGATAACTCGGAGTGAGGAAAGGTCTGTGATGCACCTCAGCTATTGCTTATGTCTGATTCCTGTCTGCCTGTGTCAGGATGTTGACTCCCCGGCTCATGTGCGAGTAGGTTCCGGCCCTAGATCGCTTTGTCACATAGCACTAGAGGTGGATTAGGGGAGAGGACCTCGGGCTCATTGATTAATGCCTGATTCCTTTCAGGAATTATGTGATTTTCACTTTGAGTGGCCATTTGCCTGACCTTGAGGACCTGTGAGAAGAGCTGGGTTGAGATGGGGTGAAGCTGGGAAGAGAGCTAATGACAGTGAGACCTTATGGCTGTGAATGACATAAGTTTTAATATGGTAACATGTGCATTTGTGACCCTTGATAACGATCCCCAGCTATCTGTGCCTAACTTCACCCCTGCCCCTATAATTCCTTAGCCTTGCAAACCCTCCCACCATGCCTGGGTGGCTTCCCAAGATGCACATTAGAGGTGGAGGTGACCTGCTGCCTCCCATGCCCTTTTGCCTAAAATTCCCTTGGCGGGCATCTTGTGGAAGGTTGGGACTGGAAGGCCCAAACCTAATCTCGGCGGCACTGGTGTTGCCCCATCACCCTGTTTTGCCCACTGCCACTGAACTGCGTCGGTATCAGAAAGGGGGGATTAAGAAGGGCTGGTCACACCAAAGCTCTCTTGGGTGGAAGGCCCTGGAAGGTGCTCCTATAGCTCCTCCTCCCTCAGGGTCCTCGTGGGCCCCTGGGTTGTTCCATGGGTCGGAGGGGCAGCAATTCTGCCGCAGTAGCTGAAGGGAGTGCAAATCAGGAAGTGATTCTCAATTCTTCACCAAGCAAATTTATGCATGGTGAGAATTGCGATGGACTCCGAGGGAATCCCGCTCTCGGACTGCCATTTGGAGCGTGTTGTGTTGGGTGCTCTGGATCCGTGGAACATATACAGGTCACCAACACTTGAAATAGTGCAACACAATTTTATTGAATCATTAACTGTTGTAACATACTCTGACTGTGGGTTAACACTATACTAGCTTCAGCTAAAGACCTTTGCCTTGTTCTAACCAGTCGAAGCACTCAGCACATGGTGAATGTCTGTGCTGCAGGCTGTGAGCTCTGTCCTCCTAGCTAGCTGCTACTCGAATGAGCAGGAACTCTGATGCCCCCTGTCTTTATAGTGCGTGTGCTCTAACTGGTGATTGGCTGCGGTGTTGTGTGTGTTGATTGGTCCCACTGTGTGTCCATCAGTGTGTGTCTGCACCATGATATAGTGGTGTATATTATGACATCCCCCCTTTTATAAAGGAATGTACTTGTGTGGCAATAAATAGTGTATGGTGAGAATGTCCCTGACTAGGTGTGTGCAAAATATTTACAGGACTATGTACATGAGAACTAAGCTATTTACATGGGAAGGTGCCTGGTGCAGAAAAACAGTATGTCACAAGAATAACGAGATGAACACTATATACAAACCATGTAAACGATCAAACGGAAGAACAGAACAAATCAGAAAGTCCATAAGTCCACAAAGTTCACAAATTAAGTCTCTGAGTTGGGCGGCGAATTCTGGTTGACCGTCAAGATGGCGCACCACTCATTGTCTGGATCGATGCTGTATACAGACAACGGCTGGTGTCTTTGCTTCAGGGACAGCCTGTTTTTTGTCACAATACCGACTCGAAAAGGCGCCTTCGGGTCCTCAGTGTCACTGCTGTGTTTGAGGTCCGCATTGGACTTGGTGACCGTGGGTTGAATTGGCCGGACATTCCTGCGAGGCTGGCTGAAGCAATATGAATTGGAAGGCTGAGCTGCTCGGCATAAGGCAGCATAGTGGCCAAGTCTGCCACATCTTAGGCATTGTCGAGGTTTGGCAGGGCATTGCCGTTTTAAATGGGCGGAGCCACAGTTGCCGCACGTCGTAGCGTCAGCACGTTCGCTGCGCCACTGCACATGCACGGTGCGGTCGTGTGTGGTGCGCGCCTGCGCATTACGTTCTTCGACGTTGCTGTCCCCTCGTTTGGTGCGCACAAGGGCGGGAGTCCGCGGAAAGCGCGCAAAATGGCCGCCCTCATCCAGGCTGAGGCCCTGGAGTTGCTCAATCGCTTGGACCCGTTCCGCCTCATGGGGACCTTGCTGCGCCGTTTCAGCCGCTTGGATGTGGGAATACCGACTCGTGGCGTTTCCGTGTACGACACAGGTCTCGATGGCGGTCGCTAGGGTGAGCTGCTTTACTTTGAGGAACTGCTGTCGTAGGAGGTCTGACTGAACGCCGAAAACGATCTGGTCGCGTATCTTGGAGTCGGAGATGGGCCCGTAGCTGCAAGACTGCACAAGTATGCCGAGGTGCGTGAGAAAGGATTGGAAAGGTTCATCCTTACCCTGCAAACGCTGTTGGAACACGTAGCGCTCGAAACTTTCATTCACCTCTATGCTGCAGTGAGTGTCAAACTTGAGGAGGACCGTCTTGAACTTTGTTTTATCTTCATCATCCGCAAAGGTGAGAGAATTGAAAATGTGGATGGCATGGTCTCTGGAGAGGAGGAGAGCAATCTTCCTGGTATCCGAGGCGTCCTTCCTGTCTGTGGTCTCAAGGAAGAGCTGGAAGCGCTGTTTGAATATTTTCCAGTTGGCCCCAAGGTTGCTGGCGATGCGGAGAGGCGACGGTGGGCTGATGTTGTCCATATTGCTGGATGACGGAATGCTGGCGGAAGGCAGATCACTTGCAGGTAGGTTTAAGAAGTGCTAATATCCCTCAACTCCTGGTATCATCTTGTGTTGGGTGTTCTGGATCCGTGACATCCGTCACCAACACTTGAAATAGTGCAACACAATTTTATTGAATCATTAACTGTTGTAACATACTCTGACTGTGGGTTAACATGATACTAGCTTTAACTAAAGACCTTTGCCTTGTCCTAACCAGTCAATGCACTCAGCACATGGAGAATGTCTGTGTTGCAGGCTGTGAGCTCTGTCCTTCTAGCTAGCTGCACCTCGAATGAGCGGGAACTCTGATGCCCCCTGTCTTTATAGTGCGTGTGCTTTAACTGGTGATTGGCTGCGGTGTTGTGTGTGTTGATTGGTCCCACTGTGTGTCCATCAGTGTGTGTCTGCACCATGATATACTGGTGTATATTATGACAGAGCGGGAAGCCCGATTGAGAAGTCCTACCGCTGGCCACACTCCTCTCATCACAATTCAGCCCCCCATCCGCTCACAGAGACCCCTAAATAAAGAGACCCCCCCAGAGACACCTTAAATAAGGAGACCCTCTAAGTAAAGAGATCCCCCCACAAGCTCTGCAGAAAAGATACCCCTTTCAGGAAGCTGGAGAGCAGTCCAGATAGAGGCAGTGAAACAAATTACTGTTGTAACACTCACCTGGGCAATACACCTGCTGGCTCAGACACAGGAAGCACCAGGGGCGGGATTCTCCGACCCCCCGCCGGGTCGGAGAATCGCCGGGGGGTGGTGTGAATCCTGCCCCTGCCGGCTGCCGAATTCTCTGGCGCCAGGATTTAGGCAGGGGCGGGAATCGCGCCGCGCCGGTTGGCAGCGGCCCCTCCGGCGGTTCTCCGGCCCACGATGGGCCGAGTGACCGCCCGTTTTTTGCCGGTCCTGCTGGCGTAAATTAGAGTAGGCCCTTACCAGCGGGACCTGTCGACGCGGGCAACCTCCGGGGCGCAGGGGGATCTGGCCCCGCTAGGTGCTCCCACGGTGGCCTGGCCTGCGATCGGGGCCCACCAATGCGCGGGCGGGCCTGTGCCGTGGGAGCACTCTATTCTTCGTCACCGGCGGCTGTCGCGGTCCGCCATGATCGGTGGGAGGACGAAGCCCTCTGCGCATGCGCTGGAATGACGCCAGCACACGCTAGCACTCCCGCGCACGCGCCAACTCGCGCCGGCCGGCGCAGGCCCTTCGACGCTGGTTGGTGCGGCGCCAAGCCCCTTCCCCGCCGGCCGGAGGCGGCGCAAACCACTCTGGGGCCGGCCTAGCCCCTGAAGTTGCGGAGGATTCCGCACCTTTGCGGCGGCCCGACGCCAGAGTGGTTCACGCCACTCCTTCCCGCCGGAGTTGCCCACCCCGCCGATTACGGCAGAGGTGTCAGTTTCTGGAAAGAAAAAAGCAGTGACCTGTGTTTAAACCCCTCAGATCCTTGAGCTGCCAGCCATTCATTAATTTCCCTTACTGGGCTGTGATTGACAGCTTCCACACACACATAGCTGTCAGCTTTTCTCCATTCACCTTCCTTCGCAGTTGAGTAACTGAAGTGCTCTAACCTCGGGCGAGATTCTCCGACCCCCCACCGGATCGGAGAATCACCGTGGGCCGTCGTGAATTCTGCCCCCCGCCGCCCGCCGAACTCTCCGAAGGGAGAGTCGGCGGGGAGTGCCGGGGATGGGAGGATGACTGTCGGGGAGGGGGACGGTTGGGGGGGAACGGGGGTCCGTGCCGGGGAGGTGGCTGGGGGGTGGTCTGTGCCGGGGAGGGGGACGGGGAGGTGCGTGCCGGGGAGGGGGACGGGGGGACGGGGTCTGTGCCGGGGAGGGGGACGGGTCCGTGCCGGGGACGGGGGATGCGAGGGCAAGTGAGTCGGTCCACCTGGCCAGGTGCCAGCCTCCAACAGTCGGACCAATGCGGTCCATGCCACCTGACTGGGGGGAGGAGGGGATGACATGCCGTCGTTGCACCGCCCCCCCCCCCCCCCCCCCCCGCCCACCCACCCACAGGCCGTCATGTTTTCCGGTCAGCCAGCGATGTTGGCCGCCGTGGCGGCAGCCGCTAATGTCTATTTTGCCCTGGATGAGGTGGAGGAGTAGGAGGAGGAGGAGCGTGCCAGAGAGGCGGCGCAGGCTGCCGCAGAGGGGCAGGCGACAGCCGACCAGGCTGGAGGGACACCCGCCCGACAGGACAAGGAGGAGGAGGAGGAGGACATCGCGGCCCCACGACAACGGAGGCACCCGAGGATGCCCCGGTTGTACCGGCCCCGGCCTTCGTACCAGGACCTCACGGACCGGGAATGCAGGAGGAGACTCCGGATGAGCCGGGTGACCGTGGCACACATCTGCCACCTGTTGGCACACCTGTCACCGCGTGGCACTGGTGGGGGACACCCTCTCCCCGTGTCCGTCAAGGTTACGGTGGCCCTGAACTTTTATGCAACGGGGTCATTCGAGGCACCGAGTGGGGACCTGTCCGGCATATCGCAGACATCGGCGCACCGGTGCATCCGGGCAGTGACAGACGCCCTATATGCCATTGCGCACCGTTACATCCACCTCCCTGTGGTCCGGGCCAGCCAAGATGCCCGGACCGGGCTTTTCTGCCGTGGCCGGGTTCCCCATGGCCCAGGCGCGATTGATCGGATGCACGTCGCCGTGGCCACCTGCAGATAACAGGGCCGTGTTCACCAATAGGAAGGGGACCTATTCGATGAACATACAGGTGGTCTGCGACCACCGCATGATGATCCTGCACGTCTGCGCCCGTTACCCAGGCAGTGTACACAACTCATACGTGTTGTCGCGGTCATACATCCCCGGCATGTACGAGGGACGCCATCCCCGGCTGAGGGGCTGGTTGCTGGGCGACAGGGGCTACCCATTGCGATCGTGGCTGATGACGCCTATCCGGAGGCCACGCAATGAGGCGGAGAACCGCTACAATGATGCCCATGTAGCGACAAGGGGAGTGATAGAGAGGTGCTTTGGCATGCTGAAGATGCGTTTCAGGTGCCTGGACCTCTCTGGGGGCGCCCTCCAGTATCGGTCAGATAGGATCGGCCGCATCATTGTAGTGTGCTGCGTCCTGCACAGTATAGCCCAGCAGAGGGGTGATGTGCCGCAGGCAGAGGAGGGCGGAGTGGAGGAGCAGCAGGAAGAGGCGCAGTCCTCCCCAGATGAGGGGGATGGGGGTAATGGTCAGGGCAGACGGGGTAGACACAGGCGGGTGGCTGTCCACCGTTACTGACTGATAGCCGCCCGCTTCACTGACTAGATGGGCGTGGGAATCGGGTAGTATGGCCACAGACCGCACACCATGGCAACACCTGACCACCCACACCCCCCACCCATCCACCCACCCAGCACCCTCTCCCCCCTCCCCAACCCCACCCACCCCACCCGCATGCACACCACCCCCCATTGCCGATCCACCTGCGGCACAATGGCCGGGCTCACACAGTTGCCGGTGGACGCGTGTCTATTGCAGGCCATGGAGGATGATGACAACCCGCTCTGCGATGAGCTCCTGGCTCCACATCGTTGGACGATGTCTGACCCATGGCCACAGTACCACCATCCACCCGGACCATCCCTGCATGCGGCTGTGACACTGCAGCGCACGGTCCCGTCCTCTGCCCGGGGGGATGTTGATGGTGGCCCAGGGGGAAGGGGCAGACTCACCTGGGGCTGAGGTAAGACCACCCCTCACACACACACCTGCGCTCAACGTACATGACACCCCCGCACGCTTTGGACAGAGCACAAAGGCAGCTTCTGTAGGTGTAACATTGACTTTAATAACGAAAGGAGTTCATGCACGTGCCCTAGCCCCTAAAACTCATCTGTGCCCTGCACCCATGCCAACTTACTCAGTGTCTAATTGTTTGGCCTTACGGGCCCTTTGACTACGCCTAGGTGTTTCCCGAGACAGTGCAGCAGAACTGGAGGTGGACTCCTGTGATTCCTGCCCTCTGACACGGGATCCCTTTGGCGGCCGTTTCCTGGGGCGTCCTGGCCTAGATGGGACAGGCTGCAGCCCGGGCGATTGGGATGACGAGCTGCCAGCTTGTCCTGCCCGTTGCCCAACCGATGCACCTGGGACGGAAGGGGGGGAGCCCGAGGTGTTGAGCTGTTCCGGGACTGCCCCTACAATGGGACCCGGAACGGGCCCCAGCACCTCCTCCTCCCTCGGGGTGCCCGATGGCCCTCAGGCCTCTACATGGGTGGGGGATGCAAATGGACTGGCCATCCGACGCCCCCCCCGACATCTGGTGCTGCCAGTCCTGGAGGCCCGTGCTGGTATCGACAGGGGTCTGCAGGTTTGCAGCCATGGAGCTCAGGGGGTTGGCAAACCCTGTCTGTGACTGTGCGACGCCAGCTCGCACATGGGCAATGGCACCGATGCCCTCAGCGATGGCCTGCTGAGACTGGGCCATGGCCTGCTGAGACTGGGCTATGGCCTTCGGAGACTGGGCCATGGCCTGCTGAGACTGGGCCATGGCCTTCAGAGACTGCGCCACGGAGTTGAGCCCCTCTGCCATCTGCCGCTGGCGCTGGGTCATGGCCTCCTGTGAGAGGGCAGCCATGTCCTGGGCCACAGACGCCGCCTGCACGGAAAGCCCCAGGCCGCGCAAACCGCTCCCCATGTCTGACACCGTCGCACCCATTGCCTCCACCGCGGACGCCACCCGTGTGGTGTTGGCCTGGGTGGCATGCATGACCGGCACCACTGCCAGTTCCTGGATGCGGGTGGACTCCTCCACCTGCGACTGCAGCCGCCGCAAGCTGGCCGTCACCCTCTTCGCTCGTCTCCGGGTCGGTGGTTGCATCGGATCTATGGGTGGGTGTGGTAACTCCAGGAATCCGGGATCCATCTGGGCGGCAGATGTTCGCATGCGCCCTGCTGCCCTCCGACCGCCCGGCCCCTCTGCTGCTCCTACCTCCACCTGCTGTACCGGGACAGCTGTGTTGTGCGCATCAGTGAGTGTACCAGACGCCTCATCACTAAAGTGCCCAACCGAGGTGAGTGTTTCTGCGATGGTGGAGGGTGTTGGTGACAGCAGTGGTGTTGTGTCGTGCTCTTCGTCCCACTCTGAGTCCATGGCACTTTGGGGTGGCAGTTCGTCTCCGCCCATCCAATCTGTGTCACTGTCCTGTATTTCAGTTTCCTGGGTAGGGGTGTCCTGGGTAGTGGTGTCCTGGGTAGTGGTTTCGTGGCTCGGCTGTGACGGGGGCCTGCGGCTGCCCCTCTCGTCGCTGGGTGGCACACACCTGCGACGCCGCACCCGCATGAGATGGGGGCGTCGCCTCCCTGTTGCTCCAGGTCTCTCCATCTCCCATGGTCTCCGAGGGGCATCGTGCGGGCATCGCATGCCAGAGGGTCCAGGTCTCTCTGTCTCCTGTGGTCTCCGAGGGGCATCATGCGGGCGGTCTGCATCTGCGGGGATGGGTGCCTCGGCGTTTGCTCCTGCGATACACAATGAAGCATGCATGGTTAGACACGCAGGCAGTGATCAGGTGATATGGGGAGGGGGGATATGGGGAGGGGGGATATGGGGGAGGGGGGATATGGGGACGGGCTGTCGGTGGCTCACTTGCTGGTGGGCCCCCGACCTCTGCATCAGCAACCTCCCGGTCCTCAGGTCCGCCAGCCAGTTCCAGGGCCCTTTCCTCATGTTCGGTCAGTGGCCTCTCATCAGTTGGGCCTCCTCCAGTCCTCACATGCTCCCTGGTGTTGTGTGCATGCTTCTCCTGTGGGGGGTGGTGGCAGGGGTAAAAGGCAACACTGTTAGACAGGTATATGAATGGACGCCATCGGTTGCGCGTGTATTGCAGAGGTTAAGGTTAGGGCTGGATTCACTTGGGGATTTGGGGGAGAGGGATATGGGGGAGGGGGGATATGGGGGAGGGGGGATATGGGGAGGGGGAATATAGGGGATATGGGGAGGGGGGATATGGGGAGGGGGATATGGGGGAGGGGGACATTGGGGATATGGGGGAGGGGGGACATGGGAGGGAGGACATGGGGGAGGGGGAGATGGGGGAGGGGGGATATGGGGGATATGGGGAGGGGGGATGTGGGGATATGGGGGAGGGGGGATGTGGGAAGGGTGATATGGGGAGGGGGATATGGGGGAGGGGGGCTATGGGGGAGGGGGATATGGGGGATATGGGGGAGGGGGGATATGGGGAAGGGGGATATGGGGGAGGGAGATATGGGGAGGGGGGATATGGGGGAGGGGCGATATGGGGATATGGGGAGGGGGGATATGGGGGAGGGGGATCTGGGGGATATGGGGAGGGGGATATGGGGGATGGGGGATATGGGGGAGGGGGGATATGGGAGAGGGCGATATGGGGGAGGGGAGATATGGGGATATGGGGGAGGGGGGATATGGGGGATATGGGGAGGGGGAATATGGGGGAAGGGGGATATGGGGGAGGGGGATATGGCGAGGGGGATAAGGGGGAGGGGGGATATGGGGGAGGGAGGGATATGGGGGATATGGGGAGGGGGGATATGGGGTATATGGATATCGGGCCGGGGGGGGGGACTCACCTGGCTGCCCCGATGAAGTTGTTCACCTTCTTGTGGCACTGGGTGCCTGTCCGTGGTGTCAGGGCCACAGCACTGACGGCCTCTGCCACCTCCCTCCACAGACGCCGGCTGTGGTGTGGGGCGACTCTGCGGCCGTGTTTGGGATACAGGGCCTCCCTCCTCTGCTCCACTGTGTCCAGGAGCGCCTCAATGTCGCGGGATTGGAACCTCGGGGCTGAGCGGCGGGCGGCCATCCGGTCGGGTGTTCTGGTCGGGTGGGGGGAGCAGCGCGTCTTATGAGCCGTCACGCCGTGCGGCGTGAACCACGTGAACCAGCGCGGATAGCGTCACGTCGCTGCTCGCCCATTCCGGGCCGGAGACTTTGCAACATTTGGGGCGGCGCGATGCAGGTGGGATTTGCGCCGTTTTGGGCGCCGGTCGGCGGACATCGCGCCGATATCGTAGAATCCCGCCCCTTAAGTTTTACAAACATCAAGCTTTGAGTGACAGAGCCTGGCCCACTTCAAACAGAATTAAGTGATTTCCAATCACCTCCCTTCACGCTTGAGTGCTTTTGAATTCATCACCTGAACATTGGCAGCATTTTGGCAGAAGTGGGTCTCTTTGCGGGGGGGGGGTCTCTTTATTTATGGGGTCTCTGGAGGCTCCTTATTTAGGGGGACTTTGTAGGGTCTCTTTATTTAGGGGTCTCTGGGGGCGGTGGGAGGGGTCTGGTGGGGGTGGGATGGGCACGTTTTGCATTGTGGGGGGGCAGGTAAGCTGGCACTCATATGGACTTTGGGGTAGCTCCCTTAAGGAGTTACCCCCTTGGCCCACCTTGAGGTCCACCACTTTAGGGCACGTTTGTTCATACCTGTAGTAATCCTCACCCACGGGATTCCTGGCCCAGAGAATCACACAGGCCTGGAGAATATGGTGCCCAGCGTGCTAAGTGGATGCAAATGAGTCTTAAAGACCCATTTGCATCCTCCTGCTGGCGTGCGGGCATGAACCTCGATCCCGATGCCAGCAAGGGGTAAGAGCATCGGAAAGGGATTGATGCCCCCATTTTATCCCTGACGCTGGATTCTCCGCCTCACTGGGAACTCTGATACCGGCGGAGAATTTGGCTCAATATTTTGTGGTAGCTCTATTCAGGGGCGGGATTCTCTGCAATCGGCGCGATGTCCGCCGACCGGCGCCAAAAACGGCGTGAAGCAGTCCGGCATTAAGCCGCCCCAAAGGTACGGAATTCCCCACATCTTGAAGGGCCGAGCCCTCTCCTTGAGGGGCTAGGCCCGCGCCGGACTGATTTCCGCCCCACCAGCTGGCGGGAAAGGCCTTTGGTGCCCCGCCAGCTGGCGCGGAAATGACTTTGCCATGCGGCGCATGCGCGGGAGCGTCAGCGGCCGCTCACGGCATCCCCGCGCATGCGCAGTGGAGGGGGTCTCTTCCGCCCTTGCCATAGTGGAGACCATGGCGAAGGTGGAAGGAAAAGAGTGTCCCCGCGGCACAGGCCCGCCGGCGGATCGGTGGACCCCGATCGCGGGTCAGGCCACCGTGGAGGCACCCCCGCAGGGCCAGATCGCCCCATGCCCCCCCCAGGACCCCGGAGCCTGCCCGCGCCGCCGTGTCCCGCCTTCCCAAAGGTGGTTCAACCCAGGCCGGCTGGCGTGGGTTGACAGCGGCGGGTTTCGGCCCATCGTGGACCGGAGAATCGCTGGGGGATTCCCGCCAACCGGCGCGGCACGATTCCCGCCCCCGCCGAATTCCGGTGGCGGAGAATTCGTGACACGGCGGGGGCGGGATTCACGCCGGCCCCCGGCGATGCTCCGACCCGGTGGAGGGTCGGAGAATTGTGCCCCAGGTCTTTCTTTCCAGGCTTTTTTCTTTACAGTGTGACTTTATCTTAGAGGAGAACACATGATTACCAGGCTGTTATTTGCAGAGTTGGAAGAAATGTTTGATATTTCTGAAAGTACAGTCTGAATTATTGGACTAGCAGTTGCGTGCATGTGACCTTGTAGTTATATGCATATATAGGATTGATATATATCCATGAGTGAATTTAGCAATGTTGTAAAAATCTGAATTCATTTTATATTTTTTAATTACATATTCTTTTTCCAATTAAGGTGCAATTTAGTGTAGCCAATCCACCTAACCTGCACATCTTTGGGTTGTGGGGATGAAACACACACAGACATAGGGAGAATGTGCAAACTCCACACGGACAGTGACCCAGGGCCGGGATTCAAACCCGGGTCCTCAGCCCCAGTGCGATCCACTGCGCCACATCCCGCCCTTAAAAATCTGAATTCATAATTACCATTGAAATACCAAAGCTCGTGAGGATATTTCAGTAACTTGTGAACCCATGATGTGGAGATGCCGGCGTTGGACTGGGGTGAGCACAGTACGAAGTCTTACAACACCAGGTTAAAGTCCAACAGGTTTGTTTCGATGTCACTAGCTTTCGGAGCGCTGCTCCTTCCTCAGGTGAATGAAGAGGTATGTTCCAGAAACACATATATAGACAAATTCAAAGATGCCAAACAATGCTAGGAATGCGACCATTAGCAGGTGATTAAATCTTTACAGATCCAGAGATGGGGTAACCCCAGGTTAAAGAGGTGTGAATTGTCTCAAGCCAGGACAGTTGGTAGGATTTCGCAGGCCAGATGGTGGGGGATGAATGTAATGCGACATGAATGTGAACCCAGAGGGCGAAGACTGAGAGGAGAGTGGGAAAAATGTTAAAGCATAAAGAGTACAAGTAATTTTGTTTAACGCAAAGGTGGAGACTTTATTGAGGTGGTTAATTTGTTGAGTCGGGAGGTGTAATTGGGAGGAAGATTTAATGCTGTGTTGGGGGATTTATTGAAGGTTTAAGTGTCGAATTTGTTGTTTTATTTGGGGATGGGCTATCGGTCGGGAGCTGAAGTGAAGAGCTGGTGTTGGAGAGAGAACGAGGGCAAGGAGACTGGCCAAACCAAACGGCAGGTCCTGCAGCTTCAGAGGACCAGGGTCAAGCCACGAGCCCCATGATGTTGGGGGCCAGCAATGCATCCTCATTCTCTTGCAGACTGCCGACAGTGGCGAGCCGTCTAACGGGGATGGCAAAGGATGATCCCTAAAGCCCCTTACACGTGAGGGAGCAGTTTGGGGCAGGAGCTCTGGGACTATGGGAGAGTTAGAGAGCAGAGTGGACAACAACCGGCCCTTTCTATTGAAGGAAAGGGCTGGGGAGAAATGAGGTGAACCCGTGGAAGGTAGAAAACTCCTGCGGGAGGAATGGGAGCTCGCAGAGGGGTTGGCTGAATGCAAACAGAAAGGACCTGGGATAGTGAA
Source organism: Scyliorhinus torazame (assembly GCF_047496885.1). Taxonomy (NCBI): domain Eukaryota; kingdom Metazoa; phylum Chordata; class Chondrichthyes; order Carcharhiniformes; family Scyliorhinidae; genus Scyliorhinus; species Scyliorhinus torazame. The sequence continues at coordinate 144,898,661 of NC_092719.1, forward strand.
GGGGTATTGTGAGATGGGAGATATTGGCATGGATGAAGGTGGAGGGTATAAGTAGCCTGTGTATAATCATGCACAGACTGTGCCTCAAGAGTTCAACATATATCAGTCTATGAGGTAATTTCCATTATTACTTCTTTGGTGGTAAACTGCAAGAATAACTGTAAGCTAACATATTATTTACCTTTTTAATGTACATCACTTTTCAACTGTTGAAGTGTTTCTTTATTTATTTTATATTAATGATTGTAGACTGGCTGTGGTGTAACCTTGTGTATGGAGCCTGTCTCATGGTGATAACATGGAACATTGAGATGAAAGAAGAACCCAGACCGAAGATGAACTGCACTGTGAGCTCAAAACTCATAACTCAAAGCATGATGAACAAATTAGTCAAGTCAAAGCCTTGCCAGAATTAGCATGGTCTGTAAAATGAATTAAATTGTGTGGAATAACTGGCCTTGAACTGAGAGAAAGATAGACCTCTGTTACTCTCATTAGAGATAGTGATGACACATTTGTCTCGGGCCGCATGGTGGTGCAGTGGTTAGCACTGCTGCCTCACGGCGCCAAGGTCCCAGGTTCGATCCCGGCTCTGGATTACTGTCCATGCGGAGTTTGCACATTCTCCCTGTGTTGGCGTGGATTTCGCCCCCAGAACCCAAAGATGTGCAGGGTAGGTGGATTGGCCACGCTAAATTGCCCCTTAATTGGATAAAAGAAATTGGGTACTCTAAAATTAAAAAAGAAAATGAAAAAAAAAATGACGCATTTGTCTGTACCAGTGTGGAGTCTGACAACTGTGTAAGCAGTAACAAAATGGAGTCAGACTGATTCTATTCCTTCAAGCATGACCTTAAGAGGCCCACGTCATAAGAAAAAGGGAAATGATGCGATTAAAATTGAAAAACAATTAAATGGATTAAAAGCAGGCTTTACCTTATATGGCACAGGCATAGTACAAAGGAGATATAAAGAAAGAGTCCACACAACCATCTCTACTGCAGTGGTCAGAACAATTTGACCAATTGCTCAGAAGAGGACTCATAATCAGATTGGCCACCAAGGTGAACTCCGGCTCACAGGGAAACTAAGCAACCAATATTGTTGTACTATTCCTTAACGCAGGGTTTCCAAAACTGGGTTCTGTGGAACCCTAGGGTTCCGTTGGATAAATCCAGGTGTTTGGTGGTAGGCCAGGCTGATGTATAAAATTTGAAAAACGCTATGATGCTGCTTGTCCAATCAGTGGCTGACCACATTGGCTGTTGATAGGTTGACTAGTGAGCCGGTGAACAGCCAATTTAATGGGAAGCCAGCCTATGATTGGACGAGCTAGAAACAGTGGGAAAGCAAGTCCTCAAAGATCCAGGCTAGGGCGAGAGTGAGGAAGAGAGTAGACTGTGGAGTGAGGTAGGCAGCTATCATGTGGTGGGAGAGAGCGTGGGAGGGGTTAGGATGGGTGGTGGTGGGGGAAACAGCCATGGGGTGGGAGGGGGAACAGCCATGGAGCAGTAGGAAGAGCATGTGTGCGAGTGTCCAGCTTTTCAGTAACACTCCTACTATTAAACAAATTTGTTTGAAAAATAAGCAGAATCACTCCCCCCATTAAAAATGACAAAAATATAAGACTTAGTAGTACTTTGCTGAATAAGAGAATTTAAAAATTATGATAAAATTCTGATTTAAAACTATGAGAAATAGAAAATACTTTTACAAATTGTTTTTGTATGATTATACCTATTGCACAAAACCATTTTTTGGTGCTTGAACTCCTCAAAAAAATAAGAATGTTTCTCCAAGCTGTTATGTTAGTGCTATCCAGTGTAAAGACAAGGGAACCTTTAGACCGGGCAGAGAATCTTACACCTATCTGTTACAGATTCTGAGCGTGATTCTCCAATCGCTGATGCCGAAACCCCTTTCGGTGATCGGCTGGAGAATCCATTTTTACGCTGGAATCGGGGGCGGTGCTGTTTTTCCGATGCTCTGCCCGCTCAAAAATGGCGTAGCCAGGGAGTACGCCGCATGCCGTTGGGACTGCCTCAGGACGTCACCTGAGGCCCTCCCCCGATGCTCTGTCCCCAATGGCCGGAGTCCCTGATGGCGTGGGGCGTGAGTCCTCACAACATTCGGGGACCTCGCGTGGCGGCTGCGGACTGTATCCAGCACTGCCACAGTCGGGGAGGGGTGAGCCGTTCCGCTGGCAGCTGAGGCTTCGGCGGTGGCTGGGGGGACTGGTGGGGGGTAGTCTGGGGGTGGCGAGGAGGGTTACAGGGGGGCAGTTTTTGGCAGGCCTGGTCTGCACGCGGGTGGCGCCATGTTGTATGGCGCGGCCACCGCAGGTTGCCACCGTGTGCTTGCGTTCGTATCGGCAGGTAAAGCCGGGGCTTTACGTGGCGCGGATGATGGCCGCCCACCAGGCGGAGCACCGGTGCGGGTGCACCGCCGACTTTTTGGTCGTAAGACCAGAGGGATCCTGCGGACATAGCCGCAGAATTAGAGAATCCAGCACTATTTATTTCCAATGGTCTCAAGTGGATCAATAAACTCCTTCATCATCTTACTTCCGAAGCGGTGAACCTGTTCATTACCCATTGCAATAAAATTGAATTCTGAAGCAACAGTATAATTCAGATATATTTATCCTTCGGGCCCTTCATGTCTGAAACTTTTTACGTTGAATGAAATATCATAAAACCAGAATATGCAAATTAATACCTTCTCTAGGATCTCTTATTCTATCTTCTAATAACAGTCAATAGTCCAGTTGATTGGAGGTGTCCAAAATACAACTTTAGTGCTAACTATTCACCTTAATATATTTGCATAATAAGTGAATCAAAAACTTAAATCAAAATAATGCATAAACTGATCAGAACATAGCAAAACGCGATAAACGTAAAGCATAAGAAAAGTATGAAGAATTTACTTTAAAACAAAGTAAATTGATAAATGTATCAAAAATCATGAAAGCAGAAATTTGGAATAACCACTTAACCACGAGGTCGTACTTTTAAGGAAATTCTTATCGATGATCTAATCCCTCATTCACTCTCATTGGTTTCTCATTCTCAGCTGAGACCTAGATTTGTTCAAATAGATTCTGTCACTTATAAGATGATTTATTAATCAAACATTGGTCATTACTCAAAATTTACTACTGTCCATCAAATTTAATCCAGTGTCTACGTCACGGCTCACAATTAAACTTGCTGTAGCTAATTTTTTGATACATTCTTATTACTAAATGTGCTGGAATACAATAGCCTATTCATTATATGAAACATTTTATGAAACATTTTATGAAACAATGCCTGAATTTCTTTGGACACAACACCAAAGTTCAATAGTTTAGTCATTATCTGAAACAGTCACTATCCTTTTGAATAATTCTGTTCTCTAGTTATGCACTTAATAAATCCTTAAAGACACCAAATAAATCAATGAATCAATGAATCAATAAATCAATAATCTATCATCTTCTCTAATGCCAGAGAGGTTTCAAAATATGTGTTTAATGATCCTTAAGTTCACGTCAATATGGCTAAGAAAACTGATGTGCATTTCTATTGAGCTTGCAGATCCCATCTCTCAAAATATGAATATTTTATAAACTTGAGCATTGTACTTGCACAAAGTCATTGAATGTCCATATATTAGAAAAAAATCGAAAATCCCATTTCCATGGTCTTTCGTCTTTTTATAGTTTTAAATTTGAATGGTTGGCAATTGGATGCTGTGCCTGCCCATTTGGCCATAGGTGGAATTCAATCAAAAAGTTTCAAAGGTAATTTTGGGCAAGTTTGGCAGGGTGTTTCCCGTCAGCCGGTCCACACCGATATTCACCCACACTTCGGGCGCGAACTAACCAAAACAAATGCATTCTGGGCGGGATTAGCAGGTCCTTCCTGGTGCTACAAGTTGGCTGCCAATCAGGCTGCCATTTTGAAAGGGTGCCCAGATCTCTAAGTGAGCTTGAGGGTTCCCCAGACCATCCACCCATGGACAATGTCACCCCCACACACATGAGCATTACGCCCCTCACCACCAAGCGAGGACAAACCACTATGGAGTCACTGAGGCCGCCTCCTTTCCGGTCTTCCCCACCCCACCTTTCGCCCCCGCCCCCAATTTTCGGGACCCCCACCCTTCACCCCCCACCAACCTTTATGGAGCCCCATCATATCAGCCCTTCACCTCCCTTCCTCCATGCCCACCCCATCTTCCCCCTCAGGCCCCGACCCATGGCACAGCCACCTGGGCACCCTGGTACAGCCACTCTGGCAATGCCCCTGCCAGCCTGGCAGTATCACCTGGGCCGTCTGCCAGTGCTAGCATGGCAATGTCAGGCTGGCAGTGCCAAGTTACCCAGCTGTCAGTGGGAGTTCCAGGGTGCTACCCTGCCCTGTCCCTGACCATCCTGTGGTCTCCAATGGCCTGGGGACCCAGCAGGTGCCATTCGCCTGGTCCACGTTTGTGTGGACAAGTCGTAAACAGCATCCTGGCGAGGTCTCCCAGCTGAAGCCGATCGGTCCCCGGCACCGGGAGGATCCGGCGAATGCATATTTAAATGAGCCTGATGCATATCTGAATCTCTCCCAGCGAGATTCTAATTAATAAAAATAAAATGGATTTATTCAGATTTTTGAAATTTACTAAAAACGTTCCACAAGAACAGAAACTGGACTCAGTTGGTCTGTGATATTAAAAATGCATATGCAGTAATTTCTCTGGATACAAATCTCATTTTGGTTTCATTTTTAATCCAATACAAACAAAATGATGCCATGTGTTGTTGCGTAAAAAGCTCTTTAAACCAATGATCGATCAAAAGCTGCTCAACGCCTTGTGTGCACCATGGTTCTGAGTCAAGAAATTGCAGGATTCTGCTGAGGAAATGATGTTCAATCAATTTCTTAAACACACCTAAATTCACTTTTCAGTTGGATTGTGACAATGCAAGATTACATAATACTGTCCTAGCAGGAAGCTATCTACTCGGGCCCTCCAGGTGCTCTGATCTTAAATGTGTGAATGACCTGCTGCATAAAAATGAAATTATTCCATTTTGATGGAAGTAGGTTATTCACAGTAGGAAACAGCTGAATTAATATCACCTCATGAAACAAGCTTGTTATATTTGTGTGCTGGCACAATAGATGGAACAGTTTTGAACCAAGTAGGACAGAATGCTGATGCATTGTTTGTTGTATTCTGAATAGCTGCTTAATCCCGTGAGACACAGCTGTACTGCGATCTGCTTCCGTCTGTCTTTGCTAGGATGCTTTGATTATTGGCATGCTGTACTCCAACTTACCTTTCCTTCAGTTACTGAGCAATGACACACAATTACACTGATCCTAAATTTGCTATTATCCAGGTTCGAGAGAAAGCGGAACCAGTTCCAGATATTGGCCGGGATTCTCCGCTGGCGGGTTTCTCTGTTTTGCCGGTGTCGGGGGTTTCCCTACGGCGTGGGGCCGCTCCACAATGGGAAACTCCATTGACCGGCCGGTGTAACGGAGAATCACGCCGGCGGGTCGAGGTAGAAGTGTGGCGGGGCGGGGCGGAGAATGCAGCCCATTGTATCTGCAAGACAATTGTTTTCCCCTCACTATATTAATGGGGAGATGCCGGCGTTGGACTGGGGTGAGCACAGTACAAAGTCTTACAACACCAGGTTAAAGTCCAACAGGTCCAACAAGTGACATCGAAACAAACCTGTTGGACTTTAACCTGGTGTTGTAAGACTTCGTACTATATTAATGGGGGCACTGGTCACAGTTAGGAGAAAAGTTGGATAATGCCCAGAAATGGGCACAGGGATTGCATTGCACGATTAACACGAGGGCAGCATGATAGCACAGTGGGTAGCACTGTTGCTTCACAGCTCCAGAGTCCCAGGTTCGATTCCTCGCTGGGTCACTGTCTGTGTGGAGTCTGCACATTCTCCCCGTGTCTGCGTGGGTTTCCTCCGGGTGCTCCAGTTTCCTCCCGCAAATCCTGAAAGACGTGCTTGTTAGGTAATTTGGACATTCTGAATTCTCCCTCTGTGTACCTGAACAGGCGCAGGAATGTGTCTACTCGGGGCTTTTCGCAGTAACTTCATTGCAGTGTTAATGTAAGCCTACTTGTGACAATAAAGATTATTATTATAACACATGTCCGTTTGTTGCTATTCAAGCAGCGGGCAAACTTCATATTATCTGCTCATTTAAATGATAGTAACATTCAGCTCAGCCCTATACATTGCTGCTGAGTGGCTGGCTACATGGGGGATGGGGGGAGCAAATTTGTTTCAGACTAGCATCACTTAAAGATTACCCGCACAACTTAAATCCAGACTGCATCTCTTAAGGGGAAGTGCATGCTGACTGCTGCAGGTGTTAGAACTGGCTGGGAAAGAGTGCCTGTCGTGAAAGAAGAAAGAATGCAGCACAAAAGGGCAGGAAGAGGGCTCCAAGATTCTTTGACATAGCACTGGAGGCCTTGGTGTAGGAATGGACAGAGGTTCCCTATCCACAGGGGTGAGGGGTGGAATGTGGAGGACCTCCAGACAGACACTGAGAAGACAGTGGGGGCAGATAGGCATTGCAGTCTATTATAATATGGGTTCTTTAAATGTCTCAATGAGGAGATATTGAGACTTGCATATTTAAACATGAATCTTCGATTATTCGTACATTTCAATGTACTTACAGGGCTTCCCCGCCATATGTTACACCCAGGTAGGGAATTTTCCCACATCGGTGATGTCGCGTGATTTACAACGGCTTTAGCAAAATGGAAAGCTGTCAAGGGGAACCTCCCATGGGCGTAAAGTTAAGTATAACACCTGGGGGAGTGGGATATGGACTGGCAGTGCCAACCTGGAAGTGCCAACCTGGCAGTGCAGGGCGCTGTGCCAGGCTTGTCTTCGAGGGAACCCTATTTGGGGCATTGCAAATCTGTCGGTGAGGGAAGGTTCTGCCCTAAATGTTTTACCACAAGTCATGTTCCATTACTGTTGAATTTATTGACCGTCCGCTTTTTTAAATGCAAATTTAGAGTACCCAATTCATTTTTCCAATTAAGCAGCAATTTAGTATGGCCAATCCACCTACCCTGCATATCTTTGGGATGTGGGGGTGAAACCCACGCAGACAGGGGGAGAATGTGCAAACTTCACACAGACAGTGACCCAGAGCAGGGGTTGAACCTGGGACCTCGGCGCCGTGAGGCAGCAATGCTAACCACTGCGCCACCTTGCTGCCCCTACCATCTTTTTGTTTTGAACAGGAGCATTGTATTTGCAGTTCTCTGGTTTGCTAGGCCCCATTAAGATATCAAAGAAGGAATAAAAGATCGTTGCCAGAGCCTCCACTTTCTCCATTCTTGCTTCCCTCAGCAACAGAGGATCCACCCCATCGGGACAGGGCAACCTTTCTACTTTAAGTTCTGTAAATCTTTTATGCACTTTTCTTTATCTACTTGTATTCTGTCCAATTTGTTGACTACCCGCTCCTTTCTCGTGTCATTGGCAGCATCGTCTTTAGCGACAGAGGGAAAGATGTAAACATGGACTTCAATATTTACAAGTTTCTCTCGAGATTAATCGAAGCTGATGAAATTTAAAACTCCTGCTAAGTATTCGCAAATGAAATACTGTTTCCAAGCATGATGCCCTTCACAATGCATAAACTGCAATTAATTACACCATAAAGAAGACGCACTTTTCCAGCTAGGTTTTAACTCAACTTTCAGGCCATAGACTATCCTGCAGGAACCATCTCGGAAAGTGCTGTTGTATCAGTAGCCCTGTGGGCTGCTAGAATTCAACTTGAGCTAGGAGGTAAGATTCAGTGGTCAGATCATAGCATTTTCACTAGTACTGAGGTCTCTACAGACTGCAGATTTATGTAGCAATGCTATTCTAGGGCCCAGTTGGCCTGGACAGATTGGAGTTCAGACCCCTCCATTGGAGAATTTGAAATCAATGTTCCTGACTTTTAATTAATTTCTGTTTCTATATATATATAAAAAGAACTTTCAGGCAGTTGACAATGAATCCTGTATCTACACATAGACAGACAAATTAGGAGCAGGAGTAGGCCTTTTGGCCTCTCGAGCCTGCTTGGCCATCCATTAAGGTCATGTCTGATCTGAGTGCGGGCCTGCCTACCCCCGATACTTTTTACCCATTTGTTCATCAAGAATCTAACTGCCTCTGCCTTTAAAGTATTCAATGACCCAGTTTATTCTAGTTTTTTTTTCTTATAAGAATCCTAGAAACTGGCAGTCAGCTTGCATGTAGAGAAACCACTTAGCCACTGCCATCAAGGCAGAAAAATAATGTTATCATGTTTAGATAGATTTTTAAAAATCTGAAATAGTCAACCTCATTTCCTCTTATGTATTTTTGATCTTTCAGTATTGCAAAATATCCTCACAGTACTTTGTGTTTTCTTCTTTACCAGAAGCTAAGCCAGTTTCATTCAAGACTCAATAATAAAGTTTGTTGCTTTTGACAGTGGTATGGGTATGGTGTGGATGCAGGATAGGGGATAGGGTGTGGGGATTGTAGCGGTAAGGTGGTGCCTTGGAGTCAGCAGTGGGGTGTGCGGGCGAGGGGTGGGGGGTGATGTGGAGTTGGACTAGTGCGTGAGAGTGCCGCTGTGGCCGAAGGTGGGATCATGTGATGTTGGGGCTAATTGTCATTAAGTATAATAAGGACAATTGCACATAAATCTAGTCTGTTCCCTCACCTTTGACTTAGCTAGTCTTATTGTTTTCTAATCTGTATTTTACAGTTTGCTTTTGAGTCAACTTCGGTTTGAAATATTTAACCATATTTCCCCCAAATAGTTGTTTTTTGTGGCTGCAACTGATAATTTGGAGCTGAAATAACGTTGTTGAAAATATGTTGCCTGCGTTCTAAACAGGTGATGTGGAAAGCACTGCAATGAGATTGATTCATAATGTTCATGAGAACTCACTATTTGTCAGTTATGCAGTCAGCCTTGCTTCTGATATATTTTGTCCCTCTGATGTAGCCTCTTGCATGTCTTACAAGAGATATAGGGTGGAAATTTCCCATATTTTTCCAGAGTGTCAGGCTCTGACTGAAACCCAGTGTGTAGCTCTCCAGATGCACAGCCTAGTTTTCAGTCCAGATTTTGAGCCTTGACTGACTGTGGCAGGGCGGGGCAGGGCCTGATATAGCCAGGAGGGTCAGCTCCAGCCAGCCCCACCCCCCTCCCAACAGACACGGGGGAAATCACATATGCATCAGGGGTTTGCCTCCCCTTTGCCCTGCCCACACTCACCATCTTTGGCATCGGGGCTCTCACCACCCAGCTCCCCAACACAAGCACATGGTTCTCCACTCCACGACCCCCACCATCACCACCAACATCGGGGTTTTAACCACCGCCCCAAACCACAAGGATCAGGGGCTCCTCCCACGCCCCCCCTCCCCAGAAAGCATACCATGAATCCTGCCCCCAATAGGGATCCCCAGAAGTTCTGCCCTGATGATAGTGTGGGTATGGTGTGGATGCAGCACCAACCTGTGCCAGGGGACATGCCCCTCTCCCCCCAGGAGCCATACTTACCTTTGCATGTCTTATCATCATCGCACACAAGATTTCTCATTCTGACCAGAAGATATGAGCCAATATTTCCTTGTAAAGCCACCAGAATAGGATGCATGTGATGCATGGACAGCTGAAGATTCTAGTGTTACAATCAATCAGACCAGCTCGCAGCAATTTGCAGCACATCCAGATGGACATCTGAAACAAGTTATTAAGTGAAATATTTTCTCAACAGAAACTGTTAGAAAAAACAGGGGGCCGGATTCTCCGCAGCCTTGCGCCAAACTTACGGCCGGAGGGGGGGCAGAGAATGCACTTTCACAGCATAATTGGGCCTGGCGCCGGTCCGGCGATTCTCTGGGACCTGAAAATCAGTGTGACAGTGGAGTATACCGCGCCACCGAGGGGGCTATTGCCAGAGGCCTGCCCTCTGCTCCCAAACGGCCGAGTTCCCGATGGTGTGGAACTAACCACCTATTGCCGGTCGGGATGCTGCCGTGGCAGCTGCGGACTTTGTCCGTGGCTGCCCTGGTCGGGGGCGGGCAGTATCGGAGGATAGGCGGCCGGGGTATCAGGCTCGGGCGTGCAGCCTATCAGGGGGGGTCTCCTTTCTCTGTATGGCTCCGAGGTCCAAGTCCGCCATGGAGCTCGGCAGGCCGCTGCAGGCCGCCGGCGTGCGTATGTGTGGATGTCGAACCGGACGTGCGGGGGCCCGTATCCCCAGCTAAAGCTGCGAGATTTAGACGGGTCCCTTCGAGCCCCCTGCAGGGCATTAAATTAATTCAACTTTTTAATAGGAATGTTGGCAGTAAAAACTCCACCGTTTTTATGCCGGCGTCAGGACATAGTATCATTTTGGGAGAAACCAGCCCAGGAATAGGGAAATAATATAAATCTACCCGAAATGATACCTAGATATCATCAGAGCCAATTATTATTCATTCATTCATGTGCGCTTTGCCTAGGGTAGCATGGTGGCGCGGTGGTTAGCACCGCTGTCTCATGGTGCCGAGATCCAGGTTCGATCCAGGCCCTGACTGTCGGGAGTTTGCACATTCTCCCCGTGTTTGCGTGGGTTTTGCCCCCACAACCCAAAGATGTGCAGGGTAGGTGGATTGGCCATGCTAAATTGCCCCTTAATTGGGGGGGAAAAAAAGAATTGGGTACTCTAAATTTTTGTTTTTTTTAAATGTGTGCTTTGCCTGAAGGCAGGACTTTGGCTTATTGTTTGCTGACTCTTCATCCTGATCTATTTGCTTGGCAGTTTTTGGCACTGCTGGTTTCCATTGCCCTCCACCTTTCGTTATTATCTTCTGGAAAAGATTCTATTTAATACAGAATATTAATGTATCTTTCTCCATTTGTATTTTTTTAAACTTCAGACTGATAGAAAAATATTTCAGATAATTCTCCATTTTCCTCTTTGATAACTCTCCTTGCAGAATTACACCACAGTGTGCTGAGAGACCGTTACAAATTAGGTAGGCTCAGCTTCAATTCCTTTCCAATGCTGAAATAGTCAATTTCAAGAGTAATGAAAATACCTCAGGACTTCTGTACATTCGCCGACTGGAGAATGGCCACACATGCACAGTCGGTATTTTTTTATCCTCTTCAGGCCGGTAACTGGCCCTGCGCACACGCACAGAAGAAGAAGAAAATAGATGAAACGGTGAGACTGGAGGTCAGGCGGCCTGAACAAGAGTGCCAGTCAAGAGAAGATGTCCCAGGGAGCAGGACAAGGGTAGGGGGACAGGGAGAAGGTCCAATAGGAAGGATGTGATTGCACTAGAAAGCGTGCAGAAGAGATTCACCAGGATGTCGTTCGGGCTGGAACATTTAAGCTATGAAGAGAGGCTGGTGTTGTTTCCCTTAGAGCAGAAAAGGTGGAGAGGGGTGTACAAAACTATGAGGGATAGAGATAGGGTAAATAGGAAGAAACTTTCTTCCATAGTAGAGGGGTCAATAGCCAGGGGCCATAGATCTAAGGTAAGGAGCAGGAAATTTAGAGGGAATTTGAGGAAAATCTTTTTCACCCAGAGGGTAGTGGGAATCTGGAACTCACTGCCTGAATGTGGTGGAAACCCTCACAACATTTAAGAAACATTTAGATGAGCCAAAGCATACAAGGCTAGACCAAGCGCTGGAAAATGGGATTAGACTAGATAGGTTCTTGATGGCCAGCACAGGCATGATTGACCGAATGGCCCCTTTCTGTGCAGTAAAACTCTATGACTGTGATTCTATGGCTCAAACCAAGAAGAAGGTCCCAAACATGGGAGTGGAGCAGAAAGAGGCCCCAGAAGAAAGCCCCAGGCAGGGACAAAAGCAGTGAACATAGATAGATCCTATTGAGTCAAGATAAGTGATAGGAGCAGAAAAAAGACTCCAAGTTAAAAGAAAGATCTGCAGGGAGAAGACTTGAAGCAAACTGGGATGGGGAGAAGTCTGAAGATCCAAGAGGACAGCAGAAGGTTGGTGACTCTATGTTGAAGAACATAAAACGATACCAACTGTGCATGTGTGGCCATTCTCCAGTCGGCGCATGTATAGAAGTCCTGAGGTGTTTCCATTACTCTATGTAAGGAGCAGTTGAGTTCTGCTTGGCACAGCCAATGTCTGAAAGGGTGCTTGGAAGTTGAAGCTTGGGTATCTAGAGTGCAGGGCAAAGCAATCTCAGCAGGTGAGATTGAAACCCTGGAGGTGCATGCTTGTTGAAGTTTTCGGGTAGGAGTGATGGTTGAAGAGAATTCCAAGGCATGATCTATAAATGTGAAGATTGTAAACCCTTGTGAGAAAGGCAGAGTTTCAGTAAGATTGGTTGGCTCACGGTGTGACAAGCATTTGGGTAGGTTGTTGAGAAATCAATAAGTTCTCCAGTTGGTTTGCATACTTGCTCTGAATTAGAGAAGATAGATATAATAAATTGTTTTATCTTTTTGAATTTGAATGTGTCTGTAAAGATATAGCAAGGGAGAAGGAATTGTGAATATTTGAATCATTTTCTTGTGTTTGTATTGAGACCTTTCTAGCATTTTTGTCTGGTGAAATATAGTTAATTTTTCTTGTTTAGTAAAGGTTTGATTCTTTGTGTTAAACGCCCAACAACAGACTCCTTTTGTTCAGTAACTTTGCTCCATGGTTTCAAAGAAAAAAAGGTTAGGACCTATCAAATCAGGTTTCACTCTGGGTTCTGACTTGTCCAATAGTAACATCAGCTGGGTTTGTAATGATAAATTTGGCTTTGAGGTGTATGAACATTTCTAAAGTAGAAATGAGAAAAGCTGTAATTCTCTGTCACAGGATGGGGTTCCAATGATTGAAGTGATCAGTTTTCTGTAAATGTCCACGATACTTGAGAAGAGTTACAACTTTACAGTTTCTTCCGAATAGGAAAAAGAATAATTGGCTAATGCTCCTGTCTTTATTTCTACACCACAGTGGATGCATATGTGAATGCTGGGGATGCGGCACAGCGAGGTTGATGGCTTGGTGACTCCATAGCTGAATTGTCTGCCAGTACTAACTAACCAGGGATCTCTCCAATAGCTTCTTGGACAATGTCACAAAGTGTGAATTTATTGCTTAATCTGACTGGAAATCATGCTGATTAACAAATCAAATGGGTTCATTTCTGTGCTCTTACTGTGCAAAGGGGGAGTTTAATCCTGGATAACATTGTTTTTTGTTCTAAATTGTAGGTGATTCTATGGGTATGAATAGCAGGAGTTTCTGGCAACTTAAATAACTAGTTTTCTTACATTGTAGAAACTGATACCACAATAGATCTATTTCACAAATGAGGTTAAAGGCCTTCCACGGGCTTACACTAAATTGGTATCTATGTTTCAAAAAGAATGGAACTCAACTGGTAGCTCTAAGAACAATCAGCGAACGAGACGACAACGGCAGCGAGCTCCGTCTGGGAGAAGCAAGGGACGACAACACCACAAACAGATGCCTTCTTATGTGTGTGAATAATTTTGCCAAGTGTACAGAGCTGCTGCTGTTGAGTAGGGGCACAATACCGTCCGATGGCTTCTCAGGGAAAATTAAAACGTCAGCAGCAGCAGCGACCCGTAGGGGAGCGGGGGTGATTGCTCCGTTGGGAGGGTGTGGGAAGACTGAGGTGCGTGGGGTCACGTCTAGTCAATTGCTATTGTATATTCTCTTTTTGCACTATGTTAATGTTCACTCTATTTTGCTGTGTTAGGATTATTACTATTTATTATGAAAAACTTTGCAAAACTTTAATAATTAAAAAATAATAATAACAACAATCAGCATTTATAAAGCATTTTTAGCAAAATGTTCAAAAAGATTTAAAAGCATTATCAATATCAACATTTTAACAGCGAGTCACAGAAGGAGATATTGGTCATCCATAGAATGCTGACAGTGCAGAAGGTGGCCACTGGGCCCATCGAATCTGGCCCAACCCTCTGAAAAAGCACCCTCTCTGAACCCACTCCCCTGCCCTATCCCTGTAATCCCACTAACCTGTACATCTTTGGACACTAAAAGACAGTTTAACATGGACAATCCACCTGACCTGCACATCTTTGGACTGTGGGAGGAAACCGGAGCACCCGGAGTAAACCCACGCATTCACTGGGAAAATGTGCAAACTCCACATAGACAGTCACCCAAGGCCGAAATTAAACCTGGGTTTCTGGCACTGTGAGGCAGCTAACCACTGTGCCACCTAGGCCGTAAGAAGCAGCTAAAGCAGGCATTTTCAAAGTGGGGGTTGCAACCAGTGGATGGTTGGTGGGCCGGAGTTGGGAGGGTTGCGGAGCCAGCCACCGCAGCGTTCCCGATCTTGGGAATTCAAGCGCAACAGCCGCAGCTGCCGGCTTTTAACAATGCCGGCTGCTGCAGCTTTAATAATAGTGGCCGCGACCAGCTAAAAACATGCAGGCGCACTGCGCATGCGTGTTCGCTTATCAGTGTGCAAGCGGCCCGGGAATGTCAAAGTGCGATCGTGGCGTGGCGGCGGCTGACTGCGTGATGATCACCGATGATGAACAAGGCTATGACCTCTGTCATGTTAAGCACACTGAGATAACATGGGCTGCAACTGGATGCAGCTTTAACTGAAAGATACTCCAGACCTTGAAGTTAGTTCAATCTGATTTATTGAACCTGTCACACAGTTGGCACATTTCTCTGTGAGTTCGACTCTCTGCTAACCTAAGTGTGATTATTCTGTCTGACTGAACCAGACTAGCTCTTAGCCACGTGCTGGAGGGGTTATGTGACATATACACCCTGACTCACTCTGTAGATGTCCCCAGTGGAAAGAGGCGGAGTGTGAGTGCCTCTTGCCTTTTATAGTGGGAAACCACCCCCAAGTGTTCTGCCTGCTGATTGGTTTTGTCCTGTTCTCTGTGTTCATTAGCTGCCTGTCTGTATCTCATTAAGTGCATGTCTGCATATCATGACGTCTCCTTTTTTGAAATGTTTTTCTGCAGCATATGTGAAAGTATTTACATGTGTAGGCCGAAAAACTAACTTATTTACATACTATGGCAGATGGGAACATACGTACATATGTACAGGTGTCTAATGTGCGAAAACAGAACATAGCAAACAAAACAAATGTTCATAAGTCCAGTCTCTGGGGCTTGCGTCTGATCCTGGCCAACCGCCGGAGAGGTGGTAGTGGGGACGACGGCGCCTTGATAGGCGGGATTGAAGACTGACTGGTGGCCTCGTAGTTCGAGGTATCAGGAGGTGGCACAATAACAGATGGAAACAATGAAGAATGTGGTTGCGGGCAGGCAACTGTGCGCAGTGCCCGTCTGTTTCGCTGCACAACAGAGCCATCAGCCATACGCACAACATACGATCGAGGAGCAGCCTGCCAGACAACAACAGCTGGAGCTGACCAGCCTCCATCAGGTAGCTGGATCCGGACCGTATCCTCCGGGGATAGCACATGCAAATCGGTGGCAGGAGCGTCATAGCCCTGCTTTTGTCGGTCCCTGAGTTTCTGCACGTTCTGCAGCATCGGGTAATGATCCAGGTCAGGCAAGTGTATGGCTGGAAGAGTCGTCCGCAGGTCCCTGTTCATCAGGAGTTGAGCCAGTGACATGCCGGTAGACAGAAGGGTTGCCCTGTACGCAACCAGCGCAAGTTTTTTTTTTAAGAGTACCCAATTCATTTTTTCCAATTAACGGGCAATTTAGTGTGGTCAATCTGCCTAGCCTGCACATCTTTGGGTTGTGGGGGCGAGACCCACACAAACACGGGAGAATGTGCAAACTCCACATGGATAGTGACCCAGAGCCGGGATCGAACCTGGGACCTCGGCGCCGTGAGGCAGCAGGGCTAATCCACTGCGTCACCGTGCTGTCCTAAGCAGCGCAAGGTTGATGTCAGAAGAAGAATCCGTGGCTTTTCAGATGAAC
Organism: Scyliorhinus torazame; assembly: GCF_047496885.1. Classification (NCBI taxonomy): domain Eukaryota; kingdom Metazoa; phylum Chordata; class Chondrichthyes; order Carcharhiniformes; family Scyliorhinidae; genus Scyliorhinus; species Scyliorhinus torazame. Next base: position 144,914,649 of record NC_092719.1, read on the forward strand.
TGCTTCACTATGTGCACCCCTTTCTCAACCTTCCCGCTGGACTGCGGGTAATGTGGGCTGGAAGTGATGTGGTTAAACTGATATGACTGGACAAATCTTGACCACTCATGGCTGTTGAAGCAAGGACCATTGTCACTCACGACAGTGAGGGGAATACCATGCCTGGAGAACGTCTCCTTACAGGCCTTGATGACGGTCTTGGATGTGAGGTCCGAGAGCTTCACGACTTCTAGGTAGTTGGAAAAATAATCAATGATTAACACATAATCACGACCATTGGCGTGAAAGAGGTCGATGCCCACCTTGGACCACAGGGAAGTCACAATTTCGTGCTGCTGAAGCGTCTCCTTGCTCTGTGCTGGCTGGAAGCCTTGACAGGTCGGTCAGTTGAGGACCATATTCGAGATTTCCTGACTAATCCCAGGCCAGTAGACAGCTTGCCTGGCTCTGCGCCTGCACTTCTCGACACCCAGATGTCCCTCGTGGATTTGCCGAAGCACCAAGCTCTGGACACTGAGTGGAATGACAATCCGGTCCAGCTTGAGGAGGATGCCATCAACCACCGTCAGGTAGCCCTTCACATTGAAGAATTGAGGGCACTGCCCTTTTTGCCAGCCATTGGCGAGGTGGCGCATGACGTGCTGTCTTGTCGCGAATGCAAATCACCTTTTCATCCGACGCCGGGAGGTTGCTGGTCGACACGGAACAGATTGAGGTAAACCACCTAGGGATAGCAGTCCCCTGGCATCATGTCGTGTTAAGCACACTGAGATAACATGGGCTGCAACTGGATGCAGCTTTAACTGAAAGATACTCCAGACCTTGAAGTTGGTTCAATCTGATTTGTTGAACCTGTCACACAGTCAGCACAGTTCTCTGTGAGTTCGACTCTCTGCTCACCTAAGTGTGATTATTCTGCCTGACTGAACCAGACTAGCTCTTAGCCACGTGCTGGAGGGGTTATGTGATATATACACCCTGACTCACTCTGTAGATGTCCCCAGTGGAAAGAGGCGGAGTGTGAGTGTCTCGTGCCTTTTTTAGTGGGAAACTACTCCCAAGTGTTCTGCCTGCTGATTGGTTATGTCCTGTTCTCTGTGTTCATTAGCTGCCTGTCTGTGTCTCATTATATGCACGCCTGCATATCTTGACAACCTCGATCCGTTTTGCATCCCTAAATATTACTGCAATGATCTGGAGAGAGTATATATTCCTCATGGTTTAATCATGGACAGAACTGAACGTTTGGCAAGGAATATAATGAAAGCATCAAAATCATCACATCATTGCCCCCTGTGTACAAAAGGGTGGCTATAAGTTTTTTGATAACTTTTTAGACCACCTTAAAGTATTGAATCGAAACAGTGACCAGTCAATCCGAATGAAGGTGGATTTCATCCGCTTGAAGAGTTACTTTGATGATCAGTCAATAGGAGAGCTACTCAGTATTTACAAACTGAGGTACGAAATCCACGCTCTCCTCCTGTGATCCTGATTGGAGTGAGATCGTGAAGACCAAGCAGGCTCACCTCTCGCATTAAGGTAAGAGAAAATGGTGGGTCGCGATATATCGGCCAGCGTGGGTCACGAAGGTTGGTCTGTTGGAAAAAATGGGTCCCCGGAAAAAAAGTTTGAAAACCACTGATCTAAAGAGATGCTCTAGACAACCTGTGTAAGGAAATGGGAATAGATAGCAATGAGACAAGCCCTGAGTACCTTGATGCAATATCACAAAAGGTCAATGACCTTACATGAGTTGTCAGCTCAGTGAATTTATTGGCAAATGACATATCCCACCAATTCCACCATGGAACTCACACACTGCTCCACCCACCGCACCCCCATCGCTTAGCTGCTGAGAGTCTCTATCAGTCATGACTCACACCTCAGATTCATAGTGTCACCTCGATCTCAGACACTTAGCAAAGCAGCAAGCTTCACATTTGCTTCTCACACTTTGTACAGACTGCCAGCCATTCAACCGTAACAGCTCCATCACCCAAACACATTGCATCACACTTCCTGACACACTTTTCTTTCTCTTGTCGGACAGGTTAGTGCATAACCAGGAACAGTACAAAATAATCAGCAGGGGACAGACATGGCTGCATTTCCTTACCCTCACCATGGAGACAGTGGCTTCCATTGTAGCAGTGATCACTGCTAAGGCTGTGGCCAGTGTAGGTGGATTGGCCACGCTAAATTGCCCCTTAATTGGAAAAAAGAACTGCGCACTTTGAAATTAAAAAAAGATGATGATGATATACATATAGCTAATCCTTCTCAGATCAAACCTCCTCCTCATTCCACAATCTCTTCTGATTTACATGTTCCAGGTGGTCTATGCATGCATCCCTTGCTTTCCCCCATTATGCAAGCCACAGATGTACTCTTTGCCTTTCTCCATTAAACTATAAGATGAAGAGGGCAGCACGATGGCACAGTGGTTAGCATTGCTGCTTCACAGCACCGAGGTCCCAGGTTCGATCCCGGCACTGGGTCACTGTCCGTGTGGAGTTTGCACATTCTCCCCGTTTTTGTGTGGGTTTCGCCCCCACAACCCAAAGATGTGCAGGCTAGGTGGATTGGCCACAGTAAATTGCCCCTTAATTGGAAAAAATGAATTGGGTACTCTAAATTTATTTTAAAAAAAGATATAAGATGGAGGAGAAGTAAGACAGTGATGAAAAAGAAACACTGCCACTCGCTCTCACACTCAGCCACCAGTTCAAATACTGACTGTGCTTAGAGATGTGGGGGAGGGGTATTTCTGTCCTGGTTTTGTCAGACAGGATTGGCAGCTAGGGCGGAGAATCGAGGGTGAGTCACAAAATGGCTTTCACACAGGCAACTTACCCGGGCTCGATTTCCCTGCCCTCTGCCAATGACATAACGGGATTCACGTCACATTGAAATGTAAGTAGTGGGCCTCCCCACTGAAAAATCCCGCTACCTACAAATTGCCCTCCTGCGACATGGACTCCGACAGGTTTTATGAGTGGGAACTGGTGGATAGAACCCACTGGGGGTACTCAGGTAAGTACAGCCTTCAGGGGTGGGTCATGCCTCAACAGTACCCTGGCAGTAAACAGGTACAGCTCCTAGCAGTGGCCAGGGAGCAATGTGGGGGGGAGGGGGGGGGTTGGTTACATTTATTTGGAAGGTTTGAGGGGGTTCCCTCTTGTGTTACTGTCTGGGTGGGGGCTCCTTGGGGCACCCCATGTCTGTGTGTGTGGGGGGGGGGATTCCCTAGTGGGGGGAGGTGCGCTGTCATTGGGGTGGAGTTCCATTGGTGGAATTCCATGTCTGTGGAAGGAGGGTTCCCTGTGGGGGTGGTTGCCGTGTCTGCGGGGATGGGGGTGTCCTTATGTGGGGGGATGTTCTGCAGCCGTCGGATCAGGCTCCCTTGGGGGACTTCTGTGTTCTTGGTTGGGGATTCCAAAGTGAGGGGGTCCCGTGTCCATTGTCCCTGGGGGATCCTGTTTACTTTTTAATTTCTTTTAGATCGCGGGGCCCTTGGGAGATGAAGTTGCTGGCAGGCGGGCTTGGAATGAGCCCACCCTGCCAGCATGACATTTTGGGACCCTCTGTAGGATTCCTTTTTACTAACTGTTAAAAAATATGCCAGGAAAAACTGACAATGGAATCGGTGGACTCCACATCGCTTTTCCCATCGTAGTTGACACTTGGTCAAAAAATTAGAAAATTCTGCCCAGGATCTACATATGGTGAGAGATGAGAGAGGAGTAACCTGTAACATGGTAGGGGACAAGGGTAGCGCAGGTGCCAGCTGCAAAGGAATTCTGCTGTGGAATGCTCAGACCTCTGTGGGGTGGTCTATGGAAGAAGGTTGATGGGCATGCATAAAGAGACTGCTGCTGCACTGGCAGACTAGCCAGAAAATGTGCACCCTGTCCAAGCGGCATGGAGGAATCCACCAGCAGCTTGGCGCAGGGCTTTGCACAGAGCAGGAAGCCCATCTGTTCCAGTGTGGAAGTGATGTAGACAACTCAATAAAGGCACTTGGAACCAACCATAATGTAGTGTCTGATCGCCTATGTCAGCTTCTACTGCAGCACAAACAGAAGTTACCCAATATCTGGGTGTTGCAGTGGGAGCTCAGGGCCGGGATTCTCCCTTTTGGGGTTGTGGTAGCCACCACTAGTAGTATTATATGTATTACGGTAAGACACATATACTAGAGGTACATGGGTAAATCCCTGCCTGCTAGCTCCGCCCAGTAGGCGGCATATAAATGTGTGTGCTCACCGGTGCTGCAGCCATTCTGGTAGCATCTACAGGAGGCACAACATCTTTGCTCAATAAAGCCTCGAATATGCCACTATTCTTGTCTTTGTGGTAATTGATAGTGCATCAATTTATTGAGCAAAGATTTTTAAAATGATGGATCTTCGCATTAAACCTGATCGCAGCTGAGCCCTCAAGCAACCAACACTACGTCCGCTTTTGACCACTGGCTAGCCTGCTTCGAAAGCTACCTCCGAACATTCGCTGAGGAACCCTCGGACGTGCAGAAGCTCCAAATCCTTTATTCACGGGAAAGCCCTGACATTTTTTCTCTCATCCGGGACGCGCCCACTTACTCTGGAGCTCCGGAAGGGACATTATGTTCGGCCAGTCAATCAACTATATGCCAGGCACCTCCTGTCCATGAGACAGCAACTCCCCGGTGAGTCCCTGGACGATTTCTGGCGTGCCCTGCACATCCTGGGGAGGAACTGTGACTGCCAGGCAGTTTCGGCAGTCCAGCACACAGAACGTTTAATCCGAGATGCCTTTGTTATGGGCATGAGGTCTGCGTACGTACGCCAGCGCCTATTGGAAAGGGGTACGCTTGATCTTGCGGGAACTAGGCAGCTCGCAAACTCGTTAACAGTGACCCCTACCCCCCCTCACCGTATGCGGCCTCACGACCCTTAAGGTCGATCCACCTTCCTTGTTTGCGAACCTCACCCCGGATTGCAAACCCATCGCCACCAGGACCAGATGGTACAGTGCCCAGGACAGGACCTTCATCAGGTCGGAGGTCCAACGGCTTCTGCGGGAAGGGGTCATGAGGCCAGCAACAGCCCCTGGAGAGCCCAAGTGGTAGTAGTAAAGACTGGGGAGAAGCACCAGATGGTCATTGACTACAGTCAGACCATCAATCGGTACACGCAGCTCGACGTGTACCCCCTCCCCCGCATATCTGACATGGTCAATCAGATTGCGCAGTATTGGGTCTTTTCCACGGTGGACCTGAAGTCCGCCTACCACAAGCTCCCCATCCGGGATGTGAGAACCAGCTAAAGTCCTTAAGAGTTGACAAGACAATAGCTGCCACCCAAATCTTTCCAACAATCAAACTGATATAATTGAGCTTAGAGGCAGGATTTGAACTTGAACGTGACCCGAACTATTCTTGGAGATATGAATTGACATTTACAATGAGATTATCAAATTGAGTTAGCATTAAGATGAATAGAAAAAAGTTCAGAAAAGAAAGTCCTGGAGCCTCCGAGAGCAAGGTAGAAAACATCAAATGACAAGAAAGGGCATGTCACAACTTGTAGGCTGCAGTAGGTCTAGTACCATTGCATAATTTACAGCATTATCTAATGTCATGTGGGACTAGTGCAGTTCCACTGTTTATAGTAAAATCCCTGTTGAAGAACTGATTTTTATCTTTGCGCAATTGGTAAGGTTTTGCAGTGCTTCTACAGACACCAGGGAGTGTACCACTGTCTACCATGGTCTTGCTATTATGGCTTCTGCTTTTAAAGAAATCAGAGTCTAATAAATTAGAATAAAAAGTCATAAAATCTTTCTCGCAAGTTGTATAAACAGCTAGCAATAAAACATGGCAGACAAATAAATGGACTTGCACCAAAACTGCAAAGGGATTGATTTTCAAATGTTATTTTTTACTGTTAGCCCTGTGGTGTTAGGAAGGAAATGATTTTCTTTTAGGCTGCCATTCTAAATATTTGTTGGTACTCTTGCCCTCTGAACATACAAAACTTGAAGAATTGCTCTTGGAAAATCCTTTAATGACAGTCAAGTGAGCTCAGGGCAAAATAAATAATTGCTCTATTCTTATATATGCAAATACATTTACAGTATACATAATACACCATGAATCTGTCAAATTTGAGCCACATCACTGTTTATGCCATAAGACAGTACCACTGAAGTTTGTTATTTTTAATGTTGGTGAAGATTAACAATGAGCACCTACATAGCAGAAAATATTTACTGATAATCCACTACTTAAACCTTAAAGCATTGATATTCAGAAATATCTTTGCTTTTGAGCCTAATGACAGTTAAGAAATGAAAGGAAAAAAAACTATTGCATTTATATAGCTACTTTCATGACCTTAGGATGTGCCAAAGTGCTTTACAACCAATTAGGCACTTAAAAATATATATAGTCACTGCTAAGTAGAGAATGTGGCAGTTAGTTTGTGCACAGCAATATTCCACAAACAGCAATGTAATAATGGCTGGATCATTTTTTTCTTAATGATGTTGGTTGAGGGATAAATATTGGCCAGGATATCCTTTAGATCCATCTGATGCAGACAGACCTTTGGTTGAATGTTTCGGACAAAGGACATCACCGTTGACAGTGCAACACTTGCTCAGTACTGAACAGCAGTGTTGACTGAGAGAGATATCTGTTCAAGTTTCTGGATGGGATTTGAACCTTTGACTCTATGACTCAGAGGCACAAGTACTACCTACTGAATCACAGCTTGAGCTTTGTTGAAAAAAAAGTGCTGTTGAAGCTTTTCCTGGTGCATTCATCAGGATAGCCATGACCAGTAAATATATCATATTCCGAACTTTCAAGTTATGGACTTTGTGCATTTTGGACATTTTGACATTATGGAATTTTTGAAATTGACCTTCAAAAGTGGACAACATACTATAAAGATGGGCGCAGAGGGATAGGTCACCTCTTGTGATTTTGCACAAAGAATAAACCTGGAACTCTGGAAAGTTATTGTCGTGGAAATTATAATAAAGACAAATTCTTGGAGATTCGATTTAAGGATTTTTTTTTTTAATAAACAATTTTAATGAGGTATTTTTGGCATTACAAAAAGCAACAGTGTACAAACAATGTACAAAGAACAATAGACATAGTGCAATCACCGACTCCCATCCCGCCTAACTGACCCCCTATTCTACGCTACCCTAACCCCCCCTCCCAGCCCCCCTGCTGACGATTAATTCTCCGCGAAGAAGTCGAATGGTTGCCACCTCCGGGCGAACCCTAACAGTGACCCTCTCAAGGCGAACCTAATCTTCTCTAGGCCGAGAAAGCTTGCCATGTCAGTTAGCCAGGTCTATCCGGGAATAAACCTTGTGAACATGCGAATAAAAAGAAAACTCCTTCTCCGTCGGCTGCCTAAACCTCCATGGGTCGACCCCCCCCCCCCCCCCCCCCCCCTGTCTGCTCCATGAACCCTATCAGTTCCTTTGCCATTGCTGGCACCCTCCCCATTTTTGAATACGACCGGTCCAGGCCGGGGTCAATGACTGTATTAAAATCCCCTCCCATAACCAGCTTGTGATTCCACGTCATCCCAATTTGGCGCGTACACATTAACCAAGACTACCTTCCTCCCCGCCAGCTTACTGCTAATCATGACATAACGGCCCCCGCCGTCCGAGTCTATACTCCCCACCTGACATTGCACCCGCTTGTTGATCAAAATCGCAACCCCTCTAGTCTTGGTGTCCAGCCCCGAATGAAAGACCCTGACTGACCCAACCCTTCCTTAGCCTGACTTGATCCGTCACTTTCAGGTGTGTCTCCTGCAACATTACCACGTCCGCCTTCAGAGCCCTCAGATACGTGAACACACGTGCCCTCTTGACCGGCCCGTTCAACAGTCTAACATTCCAGGTGATCAGCCTAGTTGGAGGACACCGTGCCCCCCCGCCCCCTCCGCCGATCAACCATCCCCTTTCTGGGCCCGCCATCAGCCCATGCGCCGTGCCTCCATTGGCCCGCCTCCTGGCAGCCCCCACCACCACCTCCTCTCTGTCCCGAAACCTAAGTCCCTCCCTCGTCAGCAGAGTAACTCCCCCCCAGCAACAACACTTTGTAACCTAACCCCTGCCATAGATTAATCATATGCACACGCTCCACTTTGCTTCTGTAGACTAGCTCACCCAGCTAGCCTGTTGGCCCTCAACTCCGGCACCAAGAAGTCTCCCACCTATTGTTCCCTCACTCCCCTCCCCCGCCCCTCGAAACCACTTCCCTCATCAAACTGACCCCAAACAATCATCCAATTAACATAAGAGACAACCCAAAAAGAAAAACACACAGAAACCCCCCCCAATAGTGTAAATCAAAGTAATACAACGTAAAACGCCCCACCAGCCACCCCCACCAAAACACCAAAAACCCGCAAAAACTGAATAACTTTTACTTTCCCCTTCTTCAACCAAACTCAAATACAGCAGAGAAACGACAATAGAAACACATAAACATCACTCAAAAAGTTGCAATTTAAAACAAAAAGTTCTCAGTACAGCACCAGCCCTTTCCTCTTGGCAAAGTCCATCGCGTCTTCGGGTCACTCAAAATAATGGAGCTGATCCTCGTGCTTAACCGAAAGACGCGCCGGGTATAACAGTCCAAATTTCACCCGCTTCTTGAACAGGATCGCCTTAACTTGGTTAAAGCCTGCCCTCCTTCTGGCCACCTCTACGCTCAGATCCTGGTAAACACGCAAAATGCTGTTGTCCCATTTGCAGCTCCGCGTACACTTGGCCCACTGGAGGACACACTCCTTGTCCAGGAACCTGTGGAACCGAACCACCATCGCCCTTGAAGGGTCCCCCGGCCGCGGCTTCCTCGCCAGCGCTCTGTACGCCTTGTCCACCTCCAACGGTCGGGGAAAAGCCCCCTCCCCCAGAAGCTTCTGAAACATACTCGCCACAAACACGCCCCAGATTCAGCCCCCTCAGCCCCCTCCGGGAGACCGACAATTCTTAAGTTCTGCAGGCGAGCTCTATTCTCCAGGTCTTCTACCTTCTCCAGCAGCCTTTTTTGCTGATCCTTCAGCATCCCCACCTCCAGCTCAACCACCGTTTGGTGCTCCTCCTGGTCCACCAGCGCTTTCTCCAGCTTCTGAATCGTCCGATCCTGGGCATCCAGCCTGCGCTCCAGCCGTTTGATCGATTCCATTATCGGATCAAGACAGTCCCGTTTCTGCCTAGCGAAGCCCCCTTGAATGACCCACATCAACTCCTCCGTTGATGGTTGGGCCGTCACGGCAGGGGTCTGAACATCAGCCATATTGTCTTCTGCCGCACCTCCACCCAGCTCTTGCTTGTCTTCTTATTTCTCCCTTTTCAATCCCTTGGGGTTCTTCGTTCCATACACCAATGTGTGGAACCAGTGCCAGATTGACTTTGCCTTCAAAGCCAGCGCTCAAAAACGCAAAAAAGTCGGGGGGAAAGTCCAAAAGTCCGGCCAGAGCGGGAGCCACCAAATGCGCGACTTACTCCCTTATAGCTCCATTGAAAGTCCAATTTAAGGAAATTTATTTCCTTACACAAATATTTGTGGAGAGGGGAGTGGTCTGGCTGCGTAGCCATTGCACAGCACTCTGGGATTCAACTGAAGAAAGCATGTCTTTATAGTCTGAAATAACAGCTTGAAGTAAACAGCCATGTTTATATTGAATAGACCTTACAAAGTACATAAGATGAAATACGTAGTACGTATGTTCTTGCCCTTGGCTAAAAACAACTTGAGTACACATTTTGTTATCTTCCGGAGGACAATGTGTTATTATAATAAGGCCGAGACCAAAATGCTAAGCAGTATTTTGTTTACGTTACCTGACCTACTTATTTTCAAAAACAGTGCTAAACTATAGTCAAGCATTTCCCAGCATGCTTCTAAATGGGCAACTCGTTAATTTCCCTTCCACAGTTATTGAATTGTAAATTATTATGGGTGGAATGTCTTCCCTTGAAAGACATTCAAAACCACCTGTGGGTCTACATCTCATATTGTCTGGGCATTTATCCAAACTCAAAACCCATAGCCCTCAGCCCCCCGCCCTTGTTTGGGGAGGTTTGAACTATTTAAGTTTTATTCTTAATTTTATTTGTTAAAGTTTCCATCGCAATGGGTATTGGAGAGTCTGAAAGACACTTGTATCATACTGATTGTGTTTTACTTGTGTCACACATCTAGTACACCAGAATCAACTCCTGGTCATGAGTTTTGTTTCTGACAAAAAGCTTTTGATTTAGCTGACTCTGAGTTCAACCAGGGTCAACAGCCATGGACTATCGGGGCTGCACAAATTAATTTAACATATTTCTGATTATGAGCAGTGTCACCTCCATTTTGGCACCTCTGCTGCTTACTGAAATTGTGATCAGGCTTGGAGTGGCAAACCTGATCAAACCTGAGTCTATATTTGATTTGTGACAGGCTGTGAACCTATATTTTACCCACTGCAAGCTACTAAGGGAAGTCTGTGACTAATTACACAATTTAATATGGAAGAAAATAGATAACCTTCTTTGCACTTTGTGGAATAATTATGTATGTGGACCTTGCTGTGAATGCTGGGGTTTGGTTGGACTGTAGGCCCCAGGCTTTCTCTCTAATCAGGTCTCAGTTTCTAACATATGTGGCACACTTCACGGGACTTTTTCAAAGGGTCAGATGGTAAGGAATTCTGACTGTTTTTCTCCCCTCTGAAGTTAATTATTTTATTTTTCAACAGAAATGCCAATGGCACTTAAAAAAAAAAAATCTTGATTACTGATTAAAATTTAACCACCAGTGAGGAATAAACCTCTCATGGGGAATAAGACTTTTCTTTTTTGAAATAAATCACTGCATTAATGTGAAAATATTAACCAAATAGAGCAAACATGTAAAAAATTCATTTTACGGGGGATAAGTATTGCTGCAGATACAACCAAGAAAAGCGAAGATAGAAAAAAGGGTTGAAATTATTTTTGTTGATGTGTATTTGATTATTTAAGGTGGAGATGTCCTTTTTTGAAGTATTCTTTTTGGTAGCTGACTTGCGGTATTACAGTGTACACGTGGGAGGTACCTGCCTCCAGCAATAATACATATATTTGCTAATTGGCTCATTCTTCTACCATTTCAAATAAATAACTTGAATTATATGCAGCGTAGGATATAATTTTGTTGAAACCTTCAGCTATACACTTATTAAAAATGTAACAGCCAAACAAAATATTACGTGCAAACATTAATTGCATTGTTTGTAGGAAAATTCATTTTGTTTTGCTTTTTTAATAAAGATTAGTTGAATAAGCAAGGTTAATTAAATTGAAAAGAGTGAAGTTGGAGGAATTTTAACCTCTCCCCTGCCTGGCAGAAACTGGGCAATTGGTGAGTTAAAACGAGTGAGGGATTTACCCACTCAATTCCAGTGGCAAACTTGGCTATTGCAAGACCACGTACCCCCAAATGTCAAGGGTCCCCTTTAAGCTTGCAGATCAGGCTACAAATAACTGTCATTGGGGTCCAAACTGCTATTTCACCCTACTAACTGAATACGGTGAGTAGCGGTGGCCTCATTGTGCAGCCAAACCTGCCAAGGACAGGAGGTAGGATCAGAAGAGGCCGAGAAAAGAGAAGGCTGAAAACATTTTTTTTAAAAATTTCCATGTGGATCAGGATGATGAGTGGTGTTCCACAAGGAAACCTAGGATCTCCTATGCCCAGAGATTTCCCTCACGGCCGCATGACTTAGAACAAAGACAAAGAACAAAGGAAATGACAGCACAGGAACAGGCCCTTCGGCCCTCCCAGCCTGCGCCGATCCAGGTCCTTTATCTAAACCTGTCTTCTATTTTCCAAGGATCGACTTCCGTCTGTACCCCGCCGTTCATACATCTGTCTAGATGCATCTTAAATGATGCTATCGTGCCCGCCTCTACCACCTCCGCTGGCAAAGCGTTCCAGGCAACCACCACCCTCTGCGTAACAAACTTTCCACGCACATCTCCCTTAACTTTCCCCCTCTCACCTTGAAATCGTGACCCCTTGTAATTGACACCCCCACTCTTGGAAAAAGCTTGTTGCTATCCACCCTGTCCATACCTCTCAATTTTGTAGACCTCAATCAGGTCCCCCCTCAACCTCCGTCTTTCCAACTAAAACAATCCTAATCTACTCAACCTTTCTTCATAGCTAGCACCCTCCATACCAGGCAACATCCTGGTGAACCTCCTCTGCACCCTCTCTAAAGCACCCACATCCTTCTGGTAATATGGCGACCAGAACTGCACGCAGTATTCCAAATGTGGCCGAACCAAAGTTCTAAAGAACTGTAACATGACCTGCCGACTCTTGTACTCAATATCCCATCCGATGAAGGCAAGCATGCTGTATGCCTTCTTGACCACTCTATCGACCTGTGTTGCCACCTGCAGGGTACAATGGACCTGAACTCCCAGATCTCTCTGTACATCAATTTTCCCCAGGACTCTTCCATTGACCGTATAGTCTGCTCTTGAATTAGATCTTCCAAAATGCATCACCTCGCATTTGCCTGGATTGAACTCCATCTGCCATTTCTCTGCCCAACTCTCCAATCTATCTATATTTTGCTGTATTCTCTGACAGTCCTCCTCGCTATCTGCAACTCCACCAATCTTAGTATCATCTGCAAACTTGCTAATCAAACCACCTATACCTTCGTCCAGATCATTTATGTATATCACAAACAATAGTGGTCCGAGCACGGATCCCTGTGGAACACCACTAGTCACCTTTCTCCATTTTGAGACACTCCCTTCCACCACTACTCTCTGTCTCCTGTTGCCCAGCCAGTTCTTTATACATCTAGCTAGTACACCCTGAACCCCATACAACTTCACTTTTTCCATCGACCTGCCATGGGAAACTTTATCAAACGCCTTACTGAAGTCCATGTATATGACATCTACAGCCCTTCCCTCATGAATTAACTTTGTCACTTCCTCAAAGAATTCTATTAGGTTTGTAAGACATGACCTTCCCTGTACAAAACCATGCTGCCTATCACTGATAAGTCTATTTTCTTCCAAATGTGAATAAATCCTATCCCTCAGTATCTTCTCCAACAGTTTGACTACCACTGACGTCAAGCTCACAGGTCTATAATTCCCTGGATTATCCCTGCTACCCTTCTTAAACAAAGAGACAACATTAGCAATTCTCCAGTCCTCCGGGACCTCACCCGTGCTCAAGGATGCTGCAAAGATATCTGTTAAGGCCCCAGCTATTTCGTCCCTCGCTTCCCTCAGTAACCTGGGATAGATCCCATCCGGACCTGGGGACATGTCCACCTTAATGCCTTTTAGAATACCCAAAACTTCCCCCTTCCTTATGCCGACTTGACCGAGAGTATTTAAACATCCATCCCTAGCCTCAACATCCGTCATGTCCCTCTCCTTGGTGAATACCGATGCAAAGTACTCATTAAGAATCTCACCCATTTCCTCTGACTCCACGCATAAATTCCCTCTTTTGACTTTGAGTGGGCCAATCCTTTCTCTAGTTACCCTCTTGCTCCTTATATACGAATAAAAGGCTTTGGGATTTTCCTTAACCCTGTTAGCCAAAGATATTTCGTGACCCCTTTTAGCCCTCTTTACTGCGCGTTTGAGATCTGTCCTACTTTCCCGATATCCCTCCAAAGCTTCATCAGTTTTAAGTCGTCTAGATCTTATGTATGCTTCCTTTTTCATCTTAGCTAGTCTCACAATTCCACCCGTCATCCATGGTTCCCTAATCTTGCCATTTCTATCCCTCATTTTCACATGGACATGTCTGCCCTGCACTCTAATCAAACTTTCCTTAAAAGACTCCCACATTTCAAATGTAGATTTACCCTTAAACAGCTGCTCCCAATCCACATTCCCTAGCTCCTGCCAAATTTTCTCATACTTGGCCTTTCCCCAATTTAGCACTCTTCCTTTAGGACCATTCTCGTCTTTGTCCATGAGTATTCTAAAACTTACGGAATTGTGGCTATTCCCAAAGCAATCACCGACTGAAACTTCAACCACCTGGACGGGATCATTCCCCAATACCAGGTCCAGTATGGCCCCTTCCTGAGTTGGACTATTTACATACTGCTCTAAAAAAACTCTCCTGGATGCTCCTTACAAATTCTGCTCCATCTACGCCTCCAACACTACATGAGTCCCATTCAATGTTGGGGAAGTTAAAATCTCCCATCACGACCACCCTATTGCTCCTACATTTTTCTATAATCTGTCTACATATTTGTACCTCTACTTCACACTCACTTTTGGGAGGCCTGTAGTAAAGTCCCAAAAATGTTACTGCTCCCTTCCTATTTTTTTAGCTCTCCCCATATTGCCTCAGTGCCCTCCTTAATCACAGCTGTGATATCATCTCTGACCAGTAATGCAACTCCTCCACCCCTTTTACCTCCCTCTCTATCCCTCCTGAAGCATCTATAACCTGGGATATTTCATTGCCAGTCTTGCCCTTCCCTCAACCAAGTCTCAGTAATACCAATAACATCTTATTCCCAGGTACTAATCCAAGCCCTAAATCCATCTGCCTTACCTGCTACACTTCTCGCATTGAAACAAATGCACCTCAGACCACCTGTCCCTTTGCATTCATCATCTCTTCCCTGTCTACTCTTCCCCTTAGTCACATTGAGTGTATTATCTAGTACCTTACTGGCTTTAGTTGCTGCCTCTTTACTGACCTCTAACTTCCTAATCTGGTTCCCAACCCCTGCCACATTAGTTTAAAACCTCCCCAACAGTGTTAGCAAAAGTATCCCTTAGACATTGGTTCCAGTCCTGCCCAGATGTAGACCATCTGATTTGTAATGGTCCCACCGCCCCCAAAACCGGTTCCAATGTCCCAAAAATCTGAACCCCCCTCCCTCCTGCACCATCTCTCAAGCCACGTATTCATTCTGACTATTCTGAATTTCTACTCTGACTGTCTCGTGGCACTGGTAGCAATCCTGAGATTACTACATTTGAGGTCCTACTTTTTAACTTATCTCCTAACTCCCTAAATTCTGATTGTAGGACCACATCCCGTTTTTACCTATATCGTTGGTGCCTATATGCACCACAACAATTGGCTGTTCACCCTCCCCCTTCAGGATGTCCTGCAGCCGATCTGAAACACCCCTGACCCGTGCACCCGGGAGGCAACATATCATTCGGGAATCTCGTTTTCGACCACAGAAATGCCTGTCTACTCCCTTACGATTGCATCCCCTCTATAGCCCTGCCAGTCTTTTTCCCGCCCTTCTGTGCGGCAGAGCCAGCCACGGTGCCATGGGCCTGGCTACTACTGCCTTCCCCTGGTGAGTCATCTCCCCCAACAGTATCCAAAATGGTATACCTGTTTTGAAGGGAGATGATCGCAGGGGACACCTGCACTGCCTTCCTGCTCTTTCTCTGCCTTTTGGTCACCCATTCCCTGTCTCCCTTACCAATCGTAATCTGCGGTGTGACCAACTCACTGAACATGCTATCCACGACCTCCCCAGCATCGCGGATGCTCCAAAGTGAGTCCATCCGCAGCTCCAGAGCCGTCATACGGTCTAACTGGAGCTGCAGCTGGACACACTTCCCCAACATAAAGAACAACAAAGAACAAAGAAATGTACAGCACAGGAACAGGCCGTTCGGCCCTCCAAGCCCGTGCCGACCATGCTGCCATGAAGGAGTCAGGGGCATCGCCCACGTCCCTGAACTCCCACATTGAGCAAGAGGAGCATAACACGGGTCTGGGATCTCCTGCCATTTTTACACTCCCAACAGTAAGTTTTTTTTCAAAAATATACTCCCCTTCTCAGCAAGCACTCACTCAGCAACCACTGCGTCCCGCATGATAACACCTCAGGGAAAAGAAAAACTACTTACCAGTCACAGTCAATCACTTACCTGCAGGCTGTGACATCACGGTACAATTTCTACTTCTACCTGCCCTCGAGTCTCCCTCTTGATCTTTACTTGGCTGGGATCCTTACAGTGATTGTCTTTTTTTTGGTTACAGGAGGAGGTAGGGAGGGAAACACTGAAGAAGTGTTTCAGGTTTAACTGTCACTTGACAACAGCTCCTCCACAAGCCATCTTTTGGATGCAGTGACCGCAATGCACGGATGCAAAATTTCCCCGCAACAGCCAATCAGCAGTTCCGCTCTACTGCCCTCTGCTGGGTGCTTGCCTTGAACACCTCGGGTGTCTTGCTCAGGTACACTTTCTGGATGCAGTGACCGCAATGCATGGATGCAAATATTTCCCTGCAACAGCCAATCAGCAGCTCCGCTCTACTGCCCTCTGTTGGATGCTTGCCTTGAACACCTAGGGTGTCTTGCTCAGGTACATTTTCTGGATGCAGTGACCACAATGCACGGATGCAAAATTTCCCCGCAACAGCCAATCAGCAGCTCCGCTCTACTGCTCTCTGCTAGATGCTTGCCTTGACTTGAACACCAAGGGTGTCTTGCTCAGTTACGCTTTCTGGATGCAGTGACCGCAATGCATGGATGCAAACGTTCCCCACAACAGCCAGTCAGTACTGCCCTCTGCTGCATGCTTGCCTTGAACACCTAGGGTGTCTTGCTCAGGTACACTTTCTGGATGCAGTGACCGCAATGCACGGATGCAAATTTTCCTCGCAACTTAGGTTGGGCACTGTTTCTGTGGGTCTCAGGTGGCAGTGGCCTCTGGGATGTACTATTTTAACAGCTGGACAGGCTCTTCCTGGGCAGCCGCTTCCTGGTCCTTTTGCACAGATAGTACACAATAGCATGCTAATGAGGCCCAGTCTTTAAACTCTGTTCAGATTGCCCTTTGCCATTTCTAGATGGGTTAGTCATTCACTTGACTGCATTCAAATCCAGGTGATAAAATCCACCCAAATGGGCAGAATGTTTTAGATGACAAAGATCAGCGTTTGGGTGTGAGACATTTTAGTCCATTTATCATATTGTTTTGCACTACCGGATTCAATGGATGCAAAGTAAAATGACCTGAGATATAGACTTGGTCAAATGTCACTGCTCTTTATTTTAATTATTAATTCTTTCATGGTGGACCAACAATCTGACATTTTGAGCCTGCGACATTTTATTAATGGGATTCTAATCAGAGCGTCGTCGCCCAGAACAAATATACTGTAGTCAGGATGGGTGGACTTGTCACGGTGCAGATGCCAGATCTCCAGAAGGTGATTTCACACATTGGTTTTGTTGAAGTGGACTCAGATGAGGAATTTGATGAGCCAGGCTACAGAAGAAGGCTGATGGATGTAAATGGCCAAATACAGAGTTCACTGACAATCCTGCCAGAGAGTCTATCTTTAATATCAACGATTATGTAGCATTTCAACAGCAACTTAAAACCGTTTTTTGCACATAGCATTCCTTCCAACATGGAAAGCCGCATGCCAGTGGATTCAACCATGATGTAGTATCCAATGACCGAAGCATCCTATCTGGCTACATCACAGCCTGGTATAGCAACTGCTCAGCCCAAGACCGCAAGAAACTTCAGAGAGTGCTGAATACCACCCAGTCCATCACACAAACTCGCCTCTCATCCATTGACTCGATCTACACCTCCCGCTACCTTGGGAAAGCGGGTAGCATAATCAAAAACCCCTCCCACCTGGCCTACTCACTCTTCCAACTTCTTCCATCGGAGATACAAAAGTCTGAGAACCCACACGAGCAGATTCAAAAACAGCTTCTTCCCCGCTCTTACCAGACTCCTAAACGAGCCTCTTATGGACTGATCTGATTAATACTACACTCCTGTATGCTTCACCCAATGTCTGTGTCTATGTATTTACATTATGTTCCTTGTGTTGCCCTATTACGTGTCATAATATACACCAGTATATCATGGTGCAGGCACACACTGATGGACACACAGTGGGACCAATCAACACACACAACACCGCAGCCAATCACCAGTGAGAGCACACGCACTATAAAGACAGGGGGCATCAGAGTTCCCGCTCATTCGGAGTTGCAGCTAACAAGGAGGACAGAGATCACAGCCTGCAACACAGACATTCACCATGTACTGAGTGCATCGACTGGTTAGAACAAGGCAAAGATCTTTAGTTAAAGCTAGTATTGTATTAACCCACAGTCTGAGTATGTTTAAACAGTTAATGATTCAATAAAATAGTGTTGCACTATTTCAAGTGTTGGTGACCTGTATGTGATCCAGAACACCCAACACATCATGATACCAGGTGTGGTAGGATATTAGCACTTCTTAGACCTACCTGAAAGTGATCTGCCTTCCGCCAGCATTCCGTCATCAAGAACAACAAAGAACAAAGTAATGTACAGCACAGGAACAGGCCCTTCGGCCCTCAAAGCCCGTGCCGACCATGCTGTCCGACTAAACTACAATCTTCTACACTTCCTGGGTCCGTATCCCTCTATTCTCATCCTATTCATGTATTTGGTAAGATGCCCCTTAAATGTCACTATCGTCCCTGCTTCCACCACCTCCTCCGGTAGCGAGTTCCAGGGACGCACTACCCTCTGTGTAAAAAACTTGCCTCGTACATCTACTCTAAATCTTGCCCCTCTCACCTTAAACCTATGGCCCCTAGTAATTGACCCCTCTACCCTGGGGAAACGCCTCTGACTATCCACTCTGTCTATGCCCCTCATAATTTTGTAGACCTCTATCAGGTCGCCCCTCAACCTCCGTCGTTCCATTGAGAACAAACCGAGTTTATTCAACCGCTCCTCATAGCTAATGTCCTCCATACCAGGTAACATTCTGGTAAATCTCTTCTGCACCCTCTCTAAAGCCTCCACATCCTTCTGGTAGTGTGGCGACCAGAATTGAACACTATACTCCAAGTGTGGCCTAACTAAGGTTCTATACAGCTGCAACATGACTTGCCAATTCTTATACTCAATGCCCCGGCCAATGAAGGCAAGCATGCCGTATGCCTTCTTGACTACCTTCTCCACCTGTGTTGCCCCTTTCAGTGACCTGTGGACCTGTACACCTAGATCTCTCTGACTTTCAAAACTCTTGAGGGTTCGACCATTCACTGTACATTCCCTACCTGCATTAGACCTTCCAAAATGCATTACCTCACATTTGTTCGGATTAAACTCCATCTGCCATCTCTCCGCCCAAGTCTCCAAAAAATCTAAATCCTGCTGTATCCTCCGACAGTCCTCATCGCTATCTGCAATTCCACTAACCTTTGTGTCGTCTGCAAACTTACTAACCAGACCAGTTACATTTTCCTCCAAATCATTTATATGTACTACAAACAGCAACGGTCCCAGCACTGATCCCTGCGGAACACCACTGGTCACAGCCCTCCAATTAGAAAAGCATCCTTCCATTGCTCCTCTCTGCCTTCTACGACCTAGCCAGTTCTGTATCCACCTTGCTAGCTCACCCCTGATCCCATGTGACTTCACCTTTTGTACTAGTCTACCATGAGGGACCTTGTCAAAGGCCTTACTGAAGTCCATATAGACAACATCCACTGCCCTACCTACATCAATCATCTTTGTGACCTCCTCGAAAAACTCTATCAAGTTAGTGAGACACGACCTCCCCTTCACAAAACCATGCTGCCTCTCATTAATACGTCCATTTGCTTCCAAATGGGAGTAGATCCTGTCTCGAAGAATTCTCTCCAGTAATTTCCCTACCACTGAAGTAAGGCTCACCGGCCTGTAGTTCCCTGGATTATCCTTGCTACCCTTCTTGAACAGAGGAACAACATTGGCTATTCTCCAGTCCTCCGGGACATCACCTGAAGACAGTGAGGATCCAAAGATTTCTGTCAGGGCCTCAGCAATTTCCTCTCCAGCCTCCTTCAGTATTCTGGGGTAGATCCCATCAGGCCCTGGGGACTTATCTACCTTAATATTTTTTAAGACACCCAACACCTCATCTTTTTGGATCTCAATGTGACCCAGGCTATCTACACACCCTTCTCCAGACTCAACATCTACCAATTCCTTCTCTTTGGTGAATACTGATGCAAAGTATTCATTTAGTACCTCGCCCATTTCCTCTGGCTCCACACATAGATTCCCTTGCCTATCCTTCAGTGGGCCAACCCTTTCCCTGGCTACCCTCTTGCATTTTATGTCCGTGTAAAAAGCCTTGGGATTTTCCTTAACCCTATTTGCCAATGACTTTTCGTGACCCATTCTAGCCCTCCTGACTCCTTGCTTAAGTTCCTTCCTACTTTCCTTATATTCCACACGGGCTTCGTCTGTTCCCAGCCTTTTAGCCCTGACAAATGCCTCTTTTTTCTTTTTGACGAGGCCTACAATATCTCACGAAATCCAAGGTTCCCGAAAATTGCCGTATTTATCCTTCTTCCTCACAGGAACATGCCGGTCCTGAATTCCTTTCAACTGACACTTGAAAGCCTCGCACATGTCAGATGTTGATTTGCCCTCAAACATCCGCCCCCAATCTAGGTTCTTCAGTTCCCGCCTAATATTATTATAATTAGCCTTCCCCCAATTTAGCACATTCACCCGAGGACCACTCTTATCCTTGTCCACCAGCACTTCAAAACTTACTGAATTGTGGTCACTGTTCCCGAAATTCTCCCCTACTGAAACTTCTACCACCTGGCCGGGCTCATTCCCCAACACCAGGTCCAGTACTGTCCCTTCCCTAGTTGGACTGTCTACATATTGTTTTAAGAAGCCCTCCTGGATGCTCCTTACAAACTCTGCCCCGTCTAAGCCCCTGGCACTAAATGAGTCCCAGTCAATATTGGGGAAGTTGAAGTCTCCCATCACCACAACCCTGTTGTTTTTACTCTTTTCCAAAATCTGTCTACCTATCTGCTCCTCTATCTCCCGCTGGCTGTTGGGAGGCAACATGGACAACATCAGCCCGCTGCCGCCACTCCGCATCGTCGGCAACCTCGGGGCCAACCGGAAGATTTTCAAACAGTGCTTCCAGCTCTTCCTCGAAGCCACGGACAGGGAGGGCGCCTCGGACACCAGAAAAATTGCTCTTCTCCTCTCCACGGCCGGGGACCATGCCATCCACATTTTCAACTCTCTCCCCTTTGTCGATGACGAAGATAAGACGAAGTTCAAGACGGCCCTCCTCACGTTTGACACTCACTGCAGCACAGAGGTTAATGAAAGTTTTGAATGCTACGTGTTCCAGCAGCGTTTGCAGGGTAAGGATGAACCTTTCCAATCCTTTCTCATGCACCTCCGCATCCTTGCACAATCTTGCAGCTACGGGCCCACCTCCGACTCCATGATACGCAACCAGATCATTTTCGGTGTTCAGTCGGACCCCCTACGTCAGCAGCTCCTCAAAGTAAAGCAACTCACCCTAGCGACCGCCATCGAGACCTGTGTCTTACATGAAAATGCCACCAGTCGGTACTCCCATATACAAGCGGCTGAAACGGCGCAGCAAGATCCCCACGAGGCGGAACGTGTCCAAGTGATTGAGCACCTCCAGGGCCTCAGCCTGGATGAGGGCAGCCTTTTCGCGCGATTTTCACGGTCTCCCGCGCTTGTACGCACCAAACGAGGGGACGGCGACGTTGTGGAACGTAATGCGCAGGTGCGCACCACGCACAACCACACCGCGCATGTGCGGTGGCGCAACGAACGTGCTGACGTCACGACGTGCGACAACTGTGGTTGCGCCCACTTAAAGCAGCAATGCCCCGCAAAATCTCTACAATGCCTACGATGTGGAAGACTTGGCCACTATGCTGCCTTCTGTCGAGCAGCGCAGCCTGCCAATTCATATCGCTTCAGCCAGCCTCGCAGGAATGTTCGGGTAATTCAACCCATGGTCACCGAGTCCGATTCCGACCTCCCACACAGAAGTGACACCGAGGAGCCGAAGGTGCCTTTTCGAGTCGGTGTCGTAACGAAAAACAGGCTGTCCCCGAAGCAAAGACACCAGCCGCTGTCGGTATACAGCATCGATCCAGAAGATGAGTGGTGTGCCACCCTGATGGTCAACCGGTCCCAAATACGATTCCGCCTGGACACTGGTGCCTCTGCCAATCTCATGGCGTGGTCTGCTTTCCAAAACCTTTGTGTCAAACCAGCCATTCTTCCATCAGCCTGCCAGCTATTGGACTACAATGGCAACATCATTCCTGCTACCGGTTCGTGCCAACTGGAAGTGACGCACAAGTCACGGAAAGCCATCCTTCCTTTCGAGATCATGGGCTCCTCGAAGGACTCCCTGCTTGGCGCACAGGCGTGCAAGCTGTTGAACCTCATTCAAAGAGTTCACTCTCTCTCTCCTGATGACACATCTGCCTTCCAGGACGCTGAAGTCAGGGTGCAACTCGACACCATCATCGATCAGCACCGCAACGTCTTCGAAGGCATGGGCAAGCTCCCATATCCTTACAAGATCATACTCAAACAGAACACCACGCCTGTGGTGCTTGCACCTCGCAGAGTCCCAGAACCCCTCAAGTCCGCCTCAAGCAGCAGCTGCAGGACCTACAAGACCAAGGAGTGATCTACAGAGTTACGGAACCAACCGACTGGGTCAGTTCCATGGTGTGCATAAAAAAGCCTTCCGGCGAGCTGAGAATTTGCATTGATCCTAAGGATCTGAATCGCAATATCATGAGGGAGCATTATCCGATTCCCAAGCGCGAAGAGATCACATGCGAGATGGCTCGCGCCAAGCTCTTCACCAAACTTGATACCGCGAAAGGTTTCTCGCAAATCCAGCTCGACAAATCCAGCAGGAAACTATGTAACTTTAACACCCCCTTTGGCAGATATTGTTACAACAAGATGCCGTTTGGGGTCATATCGGCTTCAGAAGTGTTCCACAGGATCATGGAACAAATGATGCAAAGCATTGAAGGCGTTCGCGTCTATGTCGATGACATAATAATTTGGTCCACCACCTCGCAGGAGCATGTCAGTCGCTTCCAGCGCGTGTTAAAACGCATACGGGAGCAGGGCCTATGCCTCAACAGAGCCAAATGCTCCTTTGGTCAGACGGAACTCAAGTTCTTAGGGGACCACATCTCCCAGTTCGGTGTGCGGCCGGATGCGGACAAGGTGGCTGCTATCACAGCAATGAAAGCGCCAGAGGACAAGAAGGCGGTCCTCCGATTTCTGGGCATGGTCAACTTCCTAGGGAAGTTCATCCCTAACCTTGCCTCTCATACCACGGCTCTCAGGAACCTGGTCAGGAAGACGACAGACTTCCAATGGCTTCCTGCCCACGAGCGCGAATGGAGAGAACTCAAAACCAAACTCACCACGGCCCTGGTCTTAGTTTTTTTTGATCCAGCGAAAGCGACAAAAATCTTGACCGATGACAGCCAGTCTGGCATTGGGGCAGTGCTCCTGCAACGCGATGAGGCCTCATCATGGGCCCCCGTTGCATATGCATCACGTGCCATGACCCCCACAGAACAGCGCTACACGCAGATAGAAAAGGAGTGCCTGGGCCTTTTGACCGGTGTCGTCAAGTTTCATGATTATGTGTACGGCCTTCCCCAATTCACCGTCGAGACCGACCATCGCCCGCTGGTCAATATAATACAGAAAGACTTGAACGACATGACGCCTCGCCTCCAGCGTACTCTGCTCAAGCTCCAGCGAAACGACTTCCAACTGGTATACACCCCGGGCAAAGACCTAATCATTGCCGACGCTCTCTCCAGGGCAGTCAACACTCCGTGTCACCCAGCGGGATTCGTCTATCAGGTTGACGACCATGTGGCCTTCGTGGCCTCCAATCTACCTGCCACGGATGAACACCTCATCCAAATTCGCCGCCAGACAGTGGCTGACCCTTTGCTACAGCGTGTCATGCGCCACCTAACAGACGGGTGACTCAAGGTCCAATGACCGCAGTTCTAGAACATCAGAGATGATATGGCGGTAGTCGATGGTGTTCTCCTGAAAATGGACCGCATTGTCATCCCACACAGCATGCGCCAGCTCGTCTTGGAACAGCTACACGAGGGCCATTTTGGCGTGGAAAAGTGCCGCCGACGGGCCCGAGAGGCAGTGTACTGGCGCGGCATCAATGATGACATCGCTAATACAGTGCTCAACTGCCGCACTTGTCAGGACTTCCAGCCGGCCCAACCACGAGAGACCCTACAGCCCCATGAGTTGGTCACATCCTCTTGGTCCAAGGTCGGCATCGACCTGTTCCACGCGCTGGGCAGGGACTATGTTCTGATTGTAGACTACTTTTCCAACTACCCGGAGGTGGTACGTTTACACGACATCACATCGTCTGCAGTTATCCGTACCTGTAAGGACACCTTTGCTCGACACGGCATCCCACTCACTGTGATGTCGGACAATGGCCCCTGCTTTGCAAGCGAGGAATGGTCCAACTTTGCCAGGAGGTACAACTTTATGCATGTGACATCCAGTCCCCTGTACCCCCAATCCAACGGCAAAGCGGAGAAGGGCGTCCACATAGTCAAACGGCTCCTCTGCAAGGCTGCTGATGCTGGGTCTGATTTCTACCTCGCCCTGCTGGCCAATCGCTCGGCCCCACTGTCCACTGGCCTGTTGCCAGCCCAGCTGCTCATGAGTCACACCCTGAGGACGACGGTGCCGTCCATTCACATCCCAGACCTCGACCACGTTCCGGTCCTTCAACGAATGCAACTGTGTCGTGCACAGCACAAGGCGGCTCATGACTCCCGTGCAGCTGATCTCCCTGCTCTGGCTCCAGATGACAATGTCCGTATCCATCTTCCAGATGGTGGCTGGTCTGCAACCGCTGTTGTCCTTTGGCAGGTGGCCCCCCGCTCGTTCCTGGTTCGTCTACCGGATGGCTCCATTCTGCGCCGCAATCGACGTGCCCTTTGTCTCGTTCCATGCACGCTACGTGATCCTCCACCATTGCCACGCCCTCCTGTTGACCCTGACCTGGACTATGCAGAGATTCCAGTCACTCTGCATCCTCCTCACTCTGACGCTCCTCAGCCGGCGGCTCCCAACCCACCCTTGAGGCGGTCAACCAGAATTTGTCGCCCACCTCAGAGACTTAATTTGTGAACTTGGTGGACTTATGAACTTTCTGATTTGTTCTGTTCTTCCGTTTAATTGTTCAAGTGGTTTGTATATAGTGTTCATCTCGTTATTCTTGTGACACACTGTTTTTCTGCACCAGGCACCTTCCCATGGAAATAGCTTAGTTTTCATGTACATAGTCCTGTAAATATTTTGCATACACGTAGTCAGGAACATTCACTATACACTATTTATTGCCACGCAGGTACATTTTTTATAAAAGGGGGATGTGATAATATACACCAGTATATCATGGTGCAGACACTCACTGATGGACACACAATGGGACCAATCAACACACACAACACCGCAGCCAATCACCAGTGAGAGCACACGCACTATAAAGACAGGGGGCATCAGAGTTCCCGCTCATTCGGAGTTGCAGCTAGCTAGGAGGACAGAGCTCACAGACTGCAACACAGACATTCACCATGTGCTGAGTGCATCAACTGGTTAGGACAAGGCAAAGGTCTTTAGTTAAAGCTAGTATCATATTAATCCACAGTCTGAGTATGTTTAAATAGTTAATGATTCAATAAAATAGTGTTGCACTATTTCAAGTGTTGGTGACCTGTATGTGATCCAGAACACCCAACACATCATTATGTATTTTCTTTTCATGTACTAAATGATCTGTTTGAGCTGCACGTGGAAAAATACTTTGCACTGTACCTTGGTACGTGTGACAGTAAACAAATCCAATCCAATGTTGCAGCTTCCATTGTAGCACAAGCAGCAGCCACATAATGTCTTAGTGCTGAAGTGGCAGCTCAGACTGTTATCATTGTCCTTCTGGATTCCAGTTTGCAAAGCAGATTCCAGGGATCTAAATACTTCAGTGATCTGTTTTTCAACAGATCTGCTCGCTAAAGACCCTGAGCAGTATGGCCTCCTACTGAGAACCTTTTCCCTTCTTCCCCTACTCCCTCTTCTAGCAGGTTGTCCTGCCCAGCATGATTTTATTCATTCTCACCGAGTCATGCTCAGTCCCAAGAACTAACTTTACTGGCCAGTGCACAAGCCTTTAAGTCAGCAGAAGGTCTTTCAGCACCTGTCAGACCATTGTGTGCAGACTTAAAACTTTAACCAACTGCAGTAAGTACCCAAAATTCATAGAATTGTACCATAGCCAGAGCTCCAAAATGGCAGTACTGCCACCAAATCAGCATTAAATTCTGACCGACAGCAAGATCTAGCTGATGCCTGTGTAAGTCACATGCACATGAGCTAGCCACTTTACAAAATGGCGTCAGCTCACCTTGTGTTAGAGGTATGTGCACCCACCACAAATGCCATTTTTGAACTTAAGGGGCCTTGCAGTTGCTAAAAGACTGACGATACAGATCTCACATTTGTCCCCCATACCTGGCTATTACCTCATTACTATTTGTGGAATTTTCTGTGTCATGTTTTCTACATTACAATAATGACTACTTCAAAAGCACATCATTGGCTGTCAGGTACTTTTGAGACATCCTAAGGTTGTGAAGTGCACTATGCATGTTGGTTCATTTTCTTTCTGTTGAATTAATCAGTAAATATAAGACACAGGAATTTTCACAAAATGGGACAGAGTGAATTAGGCAAGGAAAGCAGTGTGAAACTCGCTGGCTTCACAGATGCCTTTTCTTTTTTTTATGAATGTTTTTTATTGGGTTTTGAACAAAGTATATTTACCGTTATGTATACAGAATAAGATATATATATATAGAAGAGAAGGGCACACACAAACATACCAAAAAAATAATAATTAAAAAGAAATTAAAACATAGAATAACTGGTAAGGTATAATGCACCAGCTCAACAGCAGCAAATCTGTACAATTGGCAATTTAAAACATTTTTTTTTTACACATTTTATTCCAATTAAGGGCCAATTTAGCGTGGCCAATCCATCTAGTCTGCATACCTTTGGGGGCGAAACCCACGCAGACACGGGGAGAATGTGCAAACTTCGCACAGACAGGATCAAACCTGGGACCTCGGCGCCGTGAGGCAGCAGGGCTAACCCACTGCGCCACCGTGCTGCCCAAATGGCAATATTATTTATAACACGTAAGTAGGCATCTGTTTTTTGGGGGGGGGCTGGTAGATATGCATTTGGGTGCCGGAGAAACAATTACAGAGGGCAATACGCGAATGGGTCTGGTGTTGGTGTTGTCGCTTGCTTCTCCCGGACGGTTTTCGCTGCCGTTGTCGTCTCCCGATCACCTCCGCTTCAGCCGTTCATCCCGTCTTTCGCCTGGCTTTTCTTTGCTCTCTTTCCTGTAGATGCCAAGTTTGTTATCGTTTCCCGTGCTCTCCTTGCAGCTATCATTCCCCTGCCACCCCCCCCACCTCTCTGATTCTCCTCTATTGTTTCCTGTCTCTTCACTCTTCCCCCCTCCCCCTCCCTTCTGCCCCCTTCCCCCCTCCCCCCTCCTGTGGTTTGCCTTTCTTTCCTCTTAGGTTTAGCTGTGCCCCCCCCCCTCCCCCGGTCTGTCCCTCACTCTCATACCTTGGCTACTTTCCCCTGATTCTTGGCTACCTGGCTATTCTTCTGCTTGTTCGTTGGCCACAAACAGGCCCTGGAACAATTGGGTGAATGGCTCCCACGTTCTGTGGAAGCCGGCGCCTGACCCTCGGATGGCGAATTTGATTTTCTCCATTTGGAGAGAGTCTGAGAGGTCGGACAGCCAGTCTGCAGCTTTGGGTGGTGCTGCTGACCGCCAGCCGAACAGGATTCTACGGTGGGTGATCAGGGAGGCAAAGGCAAGGGCGTCCGCCCTCCTCCCCAGGAATAGATCTAGCTGGTCTGATACCCCGAAGACCGCCACTTTCAGGCATGGCACAGATGCCTTTTCTGGTCTGATTAAACGGCACTCAGTGCAATTTCAAAGTGCTGGCAAGTATCACACAGCCAGCTAGGGGGAAGTGGGGAGGGCGGGGGCGGTGGGGGGAGGGCTAAACATGCTGACAAAGCTGGAAGTTTGAAACCAGGGCGTCCTTTTTAAAGCTCTTGAAAATCATCAGTGATTTGCGTCGGTGATGTCATGCTGCTGGGGGTGGAGGAGGATCTTGCGTGGGCAGCTGCTACAAAGTAAAGCCATTTATGTACACTTAAATGTATTAGAAATCTGGTTTACGCCTTTTCTGGGTCTGAACCTGATCACACCATGCTGGGTCAGGGGAGTGGTGATGGAGGTGGTGCGCGGGGTCAGGGAAGACCTGAAACTGAGATCTCACCAGCGCAAATCCCATTATGGCCCTCTCACATGATTTAGCGGCCATAACAGGATTTGTGCTTGCGGTGAATTTCCATCCACAAGCTGTGAATTTAAACCCACCTTTCATGTGAGTCTTTTTGCATTAGAGCTGTGAAATATTGAAATTGACTGTTTGAGACGTTTCTAGGTTGGAAGTGTCTGAATATCAAACTGAGAGTCAAGGAGTTATGGCAATCAGAACACATATTCTGTAAGTATCACGATACAGACAATTCGGCTGCAAAATTACCCTGTGTGAATATTAGTGTGAAATGTTTAACATGCTTGTCTGCTGTTTTAAGGTTGAGAGTATTAAATTGTTCATTTTAAATGGTTTAATCTGTCTATTGAAATAGCAAACATAAAAATTTCATGCAAGCTGGTGTGTGGTAATACACAGTGGAGTTTCCCTGTGATAGTCTCTTTTGCTTCATAAACGATTTGTACAAGTGTTATGGCACGGGTGATGGTAAATGCCAAGCTGTCCAATTCCAAAGGGAATCTTGAAACATCTGCCATAGACCTGTAGAAATGATACAGCACAGAAGAGGGCCATTTGGCCCACCTTGTCCATGCCAAAATTGTTTTGTAATTTTTATGGGGACAGAGTCCCATAGCGAACACGTTTAGCCGGGTGTTTCCTGGCGCTCGGAGTGCCGAGAAGCACCACGCTATTGAATGGTCATTCAGGTAGATGCGGGTCTTCAGTGGAATATCCCAACGAGGCCACACTTAGGCCACCCCCGCACCTCCCTCCAGCAGCGAAGGGCACCCCCGGGACCCATCTGCAGCATAGGAAAAGTGCCAGCTCGCACCATCAGCCTGGCAGTGCCAGGCTAGCATCCAGGTGGCACTGCCAGGGTGCCAGGCTGACAGTGCCAAGGTGTCACTCTGCACAGAGGTGTAGCCATCTCAGATGGCCACCTGCAAAGGACCATGGGAATTATGGCCAACCCAGGACTCAGATACACTCAGAGCTTGTGTGTGTATTTGCAACCCAGATAGCTAGACGCGATCGAAACCCCCAGCTCGTTTGCATTCTGATGACCCATTTCCCCAGAACAAAAGGACTGTACTCAGGTAACCGATACAGATGCAGACTAACCGGCGCAACTCCCTTTGCTAAGAAAGTCCAAACAGCCAAGGTCAATGACCGCTCAGGACATGCCCAGCCATCAAGGCACCTGCCCCTTTATTGGCCAAAATTGAAGGCAGTGATCGAAGCCTGTCGAATTATTGGGTCCAAAGCTAAGGACCGCCCCAAAGAGCACAAAATCCCAAAGGCATAAAAAGAGACACAGCCATGTGTTCGGTCTCTCTTGGCCCCGGCGTACGCCTAAAACCAAGTGTAGCATTACGACCAGAAGACAAGTTCAAGACCAACGATCGCTACCAGACGCATGAGCCCAGCAGAAACGAAGCCATTTCTTCAACCGAGCCACGCAAGATCCGAACAAAGGCCTTGTTCCTCTGCAAAGAGCCAGTTGCCCTGAAGTTAAGTACAGGTTATTGTAGTTGTTAGGTGTAGTTTAACTTGTAGTGTTTTATGTTGCATGTCGAAGTAATCCTTATGTGTAAATAAACTATCTTTGAGGTTGAACTGATTAACTGGTTGTTTGGTCTTTGATCGATATCCGGTAAAGCCTTGTGGTGGTATCATTTGATACCTGGCGACTCTGAAAAGCAATATTATCATTAATAACTGCCATATCTAGTTAATTTGGCAATATTATTGGTGCCGATTGGTGGGATAGTATTCCACTCATTAAAAAGAGCAACATTATTGGTGACTACTGTGCCGATTGGCAACATTATTGGCGACATCTGACGGGACTCGACCTAGAAGTGATTTTGTCACTCCGAGAGAACCCACAAAACTTAGAAATCCAATTGAGGAAAAGTGAAAGAAACCACAAGTGTAAGGCCCGTATCGATCAAATTTCCAAGATTTTGAAGTGTGTATTAACCTGCATGCGTACCAACAGGGGTATAAGGTAAACTCGTTAGATTTTTGCGTAAAACTATCGGGAGTATTGTGAACCAGAAAATAGCCTTGGCCATACCCGCTGTTCGAATCACGGCCTTATTCCCCCTGTCCCAAATTGACGGTAGGAAAAGAGAAGTTAGAAGCCGAGCAAAAGAGAACTTAGAGGTAGGAAAACCGAGAAATTAACGGTAGGAAAACAGAGATAATAGTAGCAATGGCCACAAAAGCGATGGAACGCCTAATGAACCCGCAGGAACCCGAGGTCGCAGCGACCAACAGAGCAGAGCAGTGCCCCATATGGGAAGAGGAATTGAGGAAGTGTTTGAAGGGGAAAGGATGGCCCCTTTGGTCTGAGTTTTGTTCAAATGGTGAGTCAGATCCAGGAAGCATAGGACAAACCTGGTTGGACAACCTAACCGAAGTACATAAGAAGAATGCAGCGAAAGTTCATAAGCCGATGGCAATAGTGTCCTGTTTAGCACAGTTGCGAGGCACAGAGCAGGTAGCGAGGTTGCTCCGCAGACAGCTAGTTGAGAAAGAGGAGAAGAATGAGGGAAACTATAGTGAATGTGAAAAGATTAATGAGCAACCCCGGGAACAGTTGGCAGCTAAAGATAAAGAGATAGCTGATGTCAAACGGGCACACCAATCTTGTTTAGTTCACCTTAGCAGCTTTCAGACCCAGTACGATAAAGCCTACCAAGATACACAGCATGCAGTCTTGGGACGAGAAGAGACAGAACATCAGGTAGCACAGTTAACAAGACAATGCGCAGATTTAAAGGCAGCTTTACGAGTGCTCCATAGCTCCACTACAGAACAAAGACAGAGCACAGTAGATCACACAAAATGTAGATGACAAATAGAGAAGTTTCAGTCACTGCTGTCAGTGAAAAACGGATTCAGAGATACCTTTGGACAAGATTTAGATGAGGAGAATGGCCCCAATTGGCAAGAACTAAATGAAACCGCCCATAGATATGTGGAGAATACCGAAAATCACAATAGAGCCCCCCAGGCCCCGAAAAGGAAAGCACCCGCACCACCGACTGCACAGGCAGCACACACCCCCATGAATCCAGTCACCACGCAGCGCAAGTCATCGGATTGGGATGAGCCTGATTTTGTTTACACCACCCCACTAACCATCACCCAATTGAGAGATGCCTGCACCAAAATTGAACCATTCGAACCCACTGCAGACCCACATAATTTCTTTGAGAGAGTACGACAGACAATGGTTATATACGGTCTAGACGAAAGGGAGGAAGTTAAGCTTATAGTCATGAGCCTTGACCCGTCCGTTAGCTCAGCTTTACCAGAACCCAAGAATGTAGAAGGAGGAAGCCTACAAGAGATGAAAACAGCCATTTTAGATGCGATTGGGTACAACAAGGGAGGTTGAAGGTTTGAACTGTTGTAGGCAAAAGAAGGGAGAGCATCCGACTGCATTTGCAGGTCGCCTTTGGATCCATTTTAAAGCAGTATTTGGGGATTTGAACCGCGCACACTTGAATGAAGACGACACAACTAAATGGGCCCGCACTATAGTCTCCCACGCCACAGAAGCTGGTCATAAAGCCTGTGTAAATTACGACCCCGCAGACGCCACACATAATGAAGTTTGGGTTTTAAAGCGACTCTCCAGAGCTTGGGAACAATCCCTACATAGGAAGGCAGATCAGGAAAAGGCAGAGGCAAATATGCACCCACTCAGGACTAATCAGGACCCAGCATGGGCAGACATGAAGGACAGCACCCCAGAGCATAGGCACCACGAGGTTGCTATAATTGTGAACACATGGGATATTGCAAATGCAAATGCAGACAAAACCCCCCGAAACAGCAACGGCATCAGCAATCGAACGCCCCACCTAGGAACAATGTTAGGCCCATACATCGGGGCTGGTTTAGCACAGGGCTAAATAGCTGGCTTTGAAAGCAGACCAAGGCAGGCCAGCAGCATGGTTCAATTCCCGTACCAGCCTCCCCAAACAAGCGCCGGAATGTGGGCCTAGGGGCTTTTCACAGTAACTTCATTTGAAGCCTACTTGTGACAATAAGCGATTTTCATTTCATTTCATTTTCATTTCATAGCATTAGCGCCTGAACAGATAATGCAGTAATCAACACCACAGATTGACGGTGTTCGAACTCCCCAACTTGGGTCTGCGACACACTCTGGGGCAAATCAGGCAGACCAGTAGTCACAGGCACAGTCCGGGGACATCCAGTAGAGTTCCTTTGGGACACAGGAGGGTCCCGCACCACTTTAAACTCCTCCACAATGTTTCAGCGTGACAAATGGCCCACCACAGACACCATCACCCTTAGTGGATTTACAGGACATGTACAGCAGGGATACATTACAGCCCCCAATATTCGGATAGGAGCCATCAACACCAGGCACCCTGTTGTTTTAGTCGACTTGCCCCAAACAGCCGAGCACATTCTAGGAATCGACTTTATGAGCTCCCA
Source organism: Scyliorhinus torazame (assembly GCF_047496885.1). Taxonomy (NCBI): domain Eukaryota; kingdom Metazoa; phylum Chordata; class Chondrichthyes; order Carcharhiniformes; family Scyliorhinidae; genus Scyliorhinus; species Scyliorhinus torazame. The sequence goes on from NC_092719.1 coordinate 144,947,452, forward strand.
CAACCTTTCCTTTGACCCTGTGAATAGGTGTGTATGGAAAATGGCCAGAACAGTGAGAGCCCCCGCCATGCTCACAGTAGGGGACTACGAACATAGGATTTGCTCAGCAGGGGACTATTGGTTTGATCCGCAAACAATTAATACAGACCAGACAATTAGAGAGGTTCTCAGAAACCATAAAGCATCCTTCACCCAACACAAACACGATTGTGGGAAGATCCCAGGCATGGTCACAATTTCAAGTCCCGATCCCAAGCCCCAGAAGCAACACGATTTCCCACAGCAAGCCGAGGGTGAGATCTCAAAAGTCATAAATAGCTTACTAGATCAAGGAGTAATTCGGCTCATAACCTCACCAAACAATGCCCCAATTTGGCCCGTAAAGAAACCCGAAGGTTCATGGAGATTAACCATTGACTACCGAGAGCTCAACAAGGTCACCCCATTAGCAGCCTCCACCGTTGCCACGAGTCCCGAAACCATGCTCAAGCAGGGAGTACAAGCAAAGTACTTTACAGTGCTGGACATTAGCAATGGCTTCTGGTCCATTCCCTTGGATAAGGCCTGTCAATACAAGTTCGCGTTCACATTTCAAGGGCTGCAGTATACGTGGACATGCCTCCCGCAAGGTTTCCATAACTCCCCCTCCATTTTTCACCGACAATTGGCCAACGGACTTTCCAAATTTTCCCACCCCGAATGCCTTATTCAGTATGTGGACGAGTTACTCCTACAGACGGACACAAAGGAAGAGCATGTAAAGTTTCTTTCAGAATTGTTAGGTCTCTTACAATCAATTGGATGTAAGGTTAACCCAAAAAAAGCCCAGATCATAAAAGAAAAGGTCCTTTATTTAGGCACCATTATCACCCACGGGAAGAGAGAGATTGAACACAAACGAATTAAGTCAATAGTTAAATTGCCCCTGCCCCACAATGTCACTGCACTCCGGTCATTCTTAGGATTAGTTGGATATTGTAGGAACCTTACAGATGGTTTTGCCACAAAAGCAGCCCCACTCTCAGAGCTCCTTAAAAAGAACGCCCCATGGGAATGGCTTCCTCAGCACACGGACGCCATCGATGAATTACAACGCGCCCTAGGCACAGCCCCCTCTTTGCAAGTTCCAGACCCACACTCTCCCTACGCCATAGAAGTCGCGACCACCGACCGAACCCTATCAGCAGTACTCCTACAGGAAAGACATGACCGATTAGGACCGATTTTAACTGAGCACGCCCCAACGCAGTTATTGTTAGATGGAAGGTTAAAGGACGGTTCAGTCAGCCAGATTAGAGCAGCTCGCTGGATACTGTTGTTGCAAGGAAGGACATTACACTTAAACATACAAAGACCCACACATTTTTTCAGTATGCAGGAACCTCACATGAGTGCCAGATCATTGCAGCCAAACACCACACAGGACCCTTTATTCCGAAGTCACTACACACACAAGCAGGCATCAGCACACAGAATCCCCAGACCACTGACAACACTTTAAAGATTTATGTAGACGGTTCCTCCGCCATAGAAAATGGAAAGAGAATAACTGATTGTAGAATTTATGTGGAAGACGCACAGGGACATGCATTAGAGGAAATATCTTTAAAATTGTCTGTCTACCGAGGATCACAATCAGCCGCATTAGCAGCTATAGCATATGTAGTGCAGCACCCAGATTCCTTTCCGACCCCTGCGGACATACATTCGGACAGTTTATTTGTCTGCAATAGTTTGACAGAATTCCTGCCCCTGTGGGAATTTCGAGGATTCAAATCCGCTGATGGTAAACCCCTACCCTCAGCCCCATTATTGAAGCATATCCTTAAGACAGCAAAAGACCGCACATATGGCATAATCAAAGTGAGAAGCCATCATCGTTCCTTCCAGTAACGTAAAGGCAAGTTAAGTCAGGATCATGACATGGTCACTTTTGGCAACCCCCCGAAAGTGAACCGATACACGCAGCCCAGGTTTCACAGACCAATATCGAAGATTTAGCCCAGGCTCAAAAGGCAGATGGCACTCTTAAGCAAATTTTATACGGTAATTTCTCAGCCCCCTACGACAAATTCAAGGACACACTGACGGTACAGGACGGTATAGTTCTGAAAAATGGAATTTATGTGGTCCCATCCAGGACAGAAACCAGATAATTTACCAGTTTCATGACGTACACGGACATCAGGGGATAGACAATACCATTGCCCATTTGAGACCCTTGTGCTGGTGGCCCTATTTAAAAGCAGATGTCACGCATTATGTTGAGAATTGTTTAATCTGTGCGCAGAACAATCCTGAAAGGTACTCCAAGAAAGGACAATTCAGACACACCCGACCTGTTAATGGCCCATGGACAAATTTACAGCTCGACTACATTGGTCCCTTCCCCCCCTGCAGAAATGGTTTTAAATATGTATTAGTAGTAATCGACACCTTTACAAAATGGGTAGAAGCATTTCCCTCCCGGACGAAGACAGCGAAAGCCACAGCTAAGATTTTGACCCAACAGATATTTACACGCTGGGGTCTTCCCCGCAGCATTGTGTCAGACAAAGGTTCCCATTTCACCGGCAGAGTCATGCAAAATGTCCTAACGATTTTGGAATCGAGCAAAAATTTCACATAGCGTATCACCCCCAATCCAGCGGCATTGTTGAACGAATGAATCGCACCTTGAAAGCGACCATTAGAAAAATGGTGCAACAGCATAACACCTCCATGGGACACAGTCATCCCATTCGCCCTTATGTTTATTAGGAACACACTATCCAGTTCCACAGGTTTCACCCCCCACACTCTCATGACCAGACGACCCATAAGGAACTGATTATTTATTAGGTCTTGATTTGGTAAGCCCCACAGTCACCGCACTCACCCATGAAAAAGCAGTCCAACTAGTCACGGAAAATATTAAAGCAGCACAGCTCGCTGCAGCTGTCCGACTAGGCGCTAGGAAAAAGCAGAGTAAGGTCTGCTTTGATAAAACAGTCCCCCCGTAGAGTAGACAGTCGGTCAGCAAGTGATGGTTTCCCTGTACAATTCCAGTTTGTTCCTTTCCCCAAAATTTGCAGGACCCTACTCCATTTCGGACAAAGTGAGCCCCTCTGTGTACAAGATAACATACTCCAATGGTAAAACTGGTTGGTTCCACATCAACCAACTTAAAGTTTATGGAACCCAATGTAGCCACTCCCTCCACACCTCCCTGGAAATAGCAGACAACCTAGTCCAACCCTCCCCCAGCCATGACAGCACATCCATGCCCACAGACCCGACCTTGTCTCCGCCCACAAGTACGACTTTCCACCATGAGCTTGATTCTGACGATAGCGCCAGCCTCCCCGAATTGACCACGATCACTGACCACTGGTACAACCTCCCCGGCTCCAGTCACTCCTGCCCCTGAAACCACAACCAGGACATGTTTGCCCCCCAATATCCCCTTCCACAGCCAGAGCCACCGCCACCGCCCGCCAACAGTAATTTGCCCTTCACTGCCACCGCCCCTACGCCTCATGACAAACGAACCCCTCTTTGGCACCGTGACAACTGTTGTAGACTGGTAAGACATGACGATTCGGATTCCACGACGGCCACGGCACAAAAACGGCAGACACGAGTCTGGCAACCGGGAGACGGTGACGATTCCGAGTCTGACTCCCGTTATGGTAATCCTTTTACAATGCTTTTTGAGACAGAACTCTGAGGTGCCCAGATGATGAGAAAAAAGAACCGCATAAGAATTACAGTGTCCTACTTACTGATGGAGCCTGCCCCCCTTTTATTTCCTTCTTTCTTATTGCTACATGGTTTTAATTAATCTCGGCCTGACACCCAATTTCTTGATACAGTAATAGTTACTCTTCTGACGCCATTTACTGACCAATGGCCGTTAAAGGAACAATTGTTGGATCTCACATGTGTTACCAATTCTTTCCGCTCATTCGGTCACCCAGGTAGGGAATAACGGTACTAATCCCCGCCCTGCCTGAGGACCCCAAATGCATCTGGTCAGCTAAGCTCGGGTAGTGGAGCAACGGCACTGATCACGGCCCTTCCCGGGAATCCCACCCATTCTTGCCCTGCCGCGTCCCACACGCACCTCATGTTCCCGTCACTTTGAGTACTCTGGAATGGTTCTTTACACGTTTCACTGTCTTTGGAACGTCTTAGTTTTCCCTTCTCTGCTCTTATTGTGGTTTAAAGAATGCCCTTTGCCACAGTCTGTACACTCAACTCTTTACCTTCCGCGACTCTTTGGTCGCTTCCTCACCTGCTATTTACATGTGTGACACACTTGGTTGCCACATATATGCTGCTATACGCATACTACCTCTGGACCCTGGGATGAAGAAACTTTATAAAACCGGCTGCCCTAAAATTCGGCTAGTTAAGAATGAGCCTCAATCATCAATGGTTGTAGTAAAGAAAAGACTGGACAGTGAAATTGTCCACCCACTCCAAGCATCGACCACAAGCTGTGAGAGTCTCTGTACTTTAAAAATTTTACATTTCTTGTCTCTCCAAAATGATATTTCAAAAAAAATAAATGAGGGAGTTACACATGGTGACGATTCTAATGGGTAATTGAAATTAAGGAGAGAAAGACAAACAAAACAAGATGTTAACCAACGATAATAACAGATATTATGCTTGCACCCCCAGGAATATATGAAGAATGAAGAACAGAAGACAAGATGAAGACAGGACTGATGACCTACATTGTGATCATTGCCGGACTCCTACAACTGTGCGCGTTACAAAGCTCTGTACTCCACACCACACCAGCCCCGAACATGACCACACAACATGATACCCCGAGCCAGGACACCACACACACATAGAGATAAACACTGATACCCCCACTTGGTATTTCGGCGGGAGCAGAGTGCAGGGGCCTGTCGGGAGGTGAGTATTTGCTTTAAAAACACTTACCTTGCAGGAGCAGTCCTTAGAATTTCAGTGGGAGCAGAGTGCAGGGGCCTGTCGGGAGGTGAGTATTTGATTTAAAAACACTTACCTGGTCCTGTTTGTTTTTTTAAAATATAAGGCGGGAACTGGAGGTTCGACCCGGAACCGGAAGTTCGACCCGCGGACTTCTGGGAAGGTTCCCGCCACCCCCCCACCCCCCCCACCAATAAATTCTGGTGGAGAGGAAACCCGAGACACTACACGTGTAGTGTCTCCCACCCGCCCTCCTCCTCTAACCTAATAATAAAACCCATTGGTGTGAGGTAAGTGCCATATTATATATATTTTTTTTTAATTAATTTATTTATTAACCAGATCTTGGTTGGAAGTTAGAGGGATGGCAGGGAAGGGAGTGCAATGTTCCTCCTGCAGGATGTTTGAGGTGAGGGATGCCGTTAGTGTCCCTGCTGATTTTACCTGCAGAAAGTGCAGCCATCTCCAGCTCCTCCAAGACCAAGTTAGGGAACTGGAGCTGGAGTTGGATGAACTTTGGATCATTCGGGAGGCAGAGTGGGTCATAGATAGCAGCTTCAGGGAATTAGTTACACCAAAGGTTGGAGATAGATGGGTAACTGTAAGAGGGACTGGGAAGAAGCAGTCAGTGCAGGGACCCCCTGCGGTTGTTCCCCTGAGTAACAAGTATACCGTTTTGGATACTTGTGGGGGGGGGGGGGGGACTTACCAGGGGTAAGCCATGGGGTACGGGCCTCTGGCACGGAGTCTGTCCCTGTTGCTCAGAAGGGAAGGGTGGAGAGGAGCAGAGCATTAGTAATTGGGGACTCGATAGTCAGGGGCACAGATAGGAGATTTTGTGGGAGCGAGAGAGACTCACGTTTGGTATGTTGCCTCCCAGGTGCAAGGGTACGTGACGTCTCGGATCGTGTTTTCGGGGTCCTTAAGGGGGAGGGGGAGCAGCCCCAAGTCGTGGTCCACATTGGCACTAACGACATAGGTAGGAAAGGGGACAAGGATGTCAGGCAGGCTTTCAGGGAGCTAGGATGGAAGCTCAGAACGAGAACAAACAGGGTTGTTATCTCTGGGTTGTTGCCCGTGCCACGTGATAATGAGATGAGGAATAGGGAGAGAGAGCAATTAAACACGTGGCTACAGGGATGGTGCAGGCGGGAGGGATTCAGATTTCTGGATAACTGGGGCTCTTTCTGGGGAAGGTGGGACCTCTACAGACAGGATGGTCTACATCTGAACCTGAGGGGCACAAATATTCTGGGGGGGAGATTTGTTAATGCTCTTTGGGGGGGGTTTAAACTAATGCAGCAGGGGCATGGGAACCTGGATTGTAGTTTTAGGGTATGGGAGATTGAGAGTATAGAGGTCAGGAGCACAGATTTGACGTCGCAGGAGGGGGCCAGTGTTCAGGTAGGTGGTTTGAAGTGTATCTACTTCAATGCCAGGAGTATACGAAATAAGGTAGGGGAACTGGCAGCATGGGTTGGTACCTGGGACTTCGATGTTGTGGCCATTTTGGAGACATGGATAGAGCAGGGACAGGAATGGTTGTTGCAGGTTCCGGGGTTTAGGTGTTTTAGTAAGCTCAGAGAAGGAGGCAAAAGAGGGGGAGGTGTGGTGCTAGTCAAGAACAGTATTACGGTGGCGGAGAGGATGCTAGCTGGGGACTCTTCTTCCGAGGTAGTATGGGCTGAGATTAGAAACAGGAAATGAGAAGTCACCCTGTTGGGAGTTTTCTATAGGCCTCCAAATAGTTCTACGGATGTAGAGGAAAGGATGACGAAGATGATTCTGGATCAGAGCGAAAGTAACAGGGTAGTTATTATGGGAGACTTTAACTTTCCAAATATTGACTGGAAAAGAGATAGTTTGAGGACATTAGATGGGTCGTTTTTTGTACAATGTGTGCAGGAGGGTTTCCTGACACAATATGTTGACAGGCCAACAAGAGGCAAGGCCACATTGGATTTGGTTTTGGGTAATGAACCAGGCCAGGTGTTAGATTTGGAGGTAGGTGAGCACTTTGGGGACAGTGACCACAATTCGGTGACGTTTACGTTAGTGATGGAAAGGGATAAGTATACCCCGCAGGGTAAGAGTTACAGCTGGGGGAAGGGCAATTATGATGCCATTAGACATGACTTGGGAGGGGTAGGTTGGAGAAGTAGGCTGCAAGTGTTGGGCATACTGGATATGTGGAGCTTGTTCAAGGAACAGCTACTGCGTGTTCTTGATAAGTACGTACCGGTCAGGCAGGGAGGAAGGCGTCGAGCGAGGGAACCGTGGTTTACCAAAGAAGTGGAATCTCTTGTTAAGAGGAAGAAGGAGGCCTATGTGAAGATGAGGTGTGAAGTTTCAGTTGGGGCGCTTGATAGTTACAAGGTAGCGAGGAAGGATCTAAAGAGAGAGCTAAGACGAGCAAGGAGAGGACATGAGAAGTATTTGGCAGGTAGGATCAAGGAAAACCCAAAAGCTTTCTATAGGTATGTCAGGAATTAAAGAATGACTAGGGTAGGGCCAGTCAAGGACAGGGATGGGAAGTTGTGTGTGGAGTCTAAAGAGATAGGCGAGATACTAAATGAATATTTTTCATCAGTATTCACTCAGGAAAAAGAGAATGTTGTGGAGGAGAATGCTGAGACCCAGGCTATTAGAATAGATGGCATTGAGGTACGTAGGGAAGAGGTGTTGGCAATTCTGGACAGGCTGAAAATAGATAAGTCCCCGGGGCCTGATGGGATTTATCTTCGGATTCTCTGGGAAGCCAGGGAAGAGATTGCTGAACCTTTGGCTTTGATTTTTAGGTCGTCATTGGCTACAGGAATAGTGCCAGAGGACTGGAGGATAGCAAATGTGGTTCCTTTGTTCAAGAAGGGGAGTAGAGACAACCCCGGCAACTGTAGACCGGTGAGCCTCACGTCTGTTGTGGGTAAAGTCTTGGAGGGGATTATAAGAGACAAGATTTATAATCATCTAGATAGGAATAATATGATTAGGGATAGTCAGCATGGCTTTGTGAAGGGTAGGTCATGCCTCACAAACCTTATCGAGTTCTTTGAGAAGGTGACTGAACAGGTAGACGAGGGTAGAGCAGTTGATGTAGTGTATATGGATTTCAGTAAAGCGTTTGATAAGGTTCCCCACGGTAGGCTATTGCAGAAAATACAGAGGCTGGGGATTGAGGGTGATTTAGAGATGTGGATCAGAAATTGGCTAGCTAAAAGAAGACAGAGGGTGGTGGTTGATGGGAAATGTTCAGAATGGAGTTCAGTTACAAGTGGCGTACCACAAGGATCTGTTCTGGGGCCGTTACTGTTTGTCATTTTTATAAATGACCTAGAGGAGGGCGCAGAAGGGTGGGTGAGTAAATTTGCAGACGACACTAAAGTCGGTGGTGTTGTCGACAGTGCGGAAGGATGTTGCCGGTTACAGAGGGACATAGATAAGCTGCAGAGCTGGACGGAGAGGTGGCAAATGGAGTTTAATGTAGAGAAGTGTGAGGTGATTCACTTTGGAAGGAATAACAGGAATGCGGAATATTTGGCTAATGGTAAAATTCTTGGAAGTGTGGATGAGCAGAGGGATCTCGGTGTCCATGTACATAGATCCCTGAAAGTTGCCACCCAGGTTGATAGGGTTGTGAAGAAGGCCTATGGAGTGTTGGCCTTTATTGGTAGAGGGATTGAGTTCCGAAGTGATGAGGTCATGTTGCAGCTGTACAAAACTCTGGTACGGCCGCATTTGGAGTATTGCGTACATTTCTGGTCACCTCATTATAGGAAGGACGTGGAAGCTTTGGAACGGGTGCAGAGGAGATTTAACAGGATGTTGCCTGGTATGGAGGGAAAATCTTATGAGGAAAGGCTGATGGACTTGAGGTTGTTTTCGTTAGAGAGAAGAAGGTTAAGAGGAGACTTAATAGAGGCATACAAAATGATCAGGGGGTTGGATAGGGTGGACAGTGAGAGCCTTCTCCCGCGGATGGAAATCGCTAGCACGAGGGACATAGCCTTAAACTGAGGGGGAATAGATATAGGACAGAGGTCAGAGGTAGGTTCTTTACGCAAAGAGTGGTGAGGCCGTGGAATGCCCTACCTGCAACAGTAGTGAACTCGCCAACATTGAGGGAATTTAAAATTTTATTGGATAAGCATATGGATGATAATGGCATAGTGTAGGTTAGATGGCTTTTGTTTTTGACTTCCCATGTCGGTGCAACATCGTGGGCCGTAGGGCCTGTACTGCACTGTATCGTTCTTTTTCTATGTTCTGTGGTGCGAAAACATTGTTAAATGATATTCCTTTTCATATACAGTGGATTGGATTTGTTTATTGTCATGTGTACCGAGGTACAGTGAAAAGTATTTTTCTGCGAGCAGCTCAACAGATCATTAAGTACATGAGAAGAAAAGGGAATAAAAGAAAATACATAATAGGGCAACACAAGGTATACAATGTAACTACATAAGCACTGGCATCGGATGAAGCATACAGGGGTGTAGTGTTAATGAGGTCAGTCCATAAAAGGGTCATTTAGGAGTCTGGTGACAGTGGGAAAGAAGCTGTTTTTGAGTCTGTTCGTGCGTGTTCTCGGACTTCTGTATCTCCTGCCCGATGGAAGAAGTTGGAAGAGTGAGTAAGCTGGGTGAGAGGGATCTTTGATTAGACTGCCCACTTTCCCCAGGCAGCGGGAGGTGTAGATGGAGTCAATGGATGGGAGGCAGGTTTGTGTGATGGACTGGGCGGTGTTCACGACTCTCTGAAGTTTCTTGCGGTCCTGGGCCGAGCAGTTGCCATACCAGGCTGTGATGCAGCCCAATAGGATGATTTCTATGGTGCATCTGTAAAAGTTAGTAAGGGTTAATGTGGACATGCCGAATTTCCTTAGTTTCCTGAGGAAGTATAGGCGCTGTTGTGCTTTCTTGGTGGTAGCGTCGACCAGTGGAGGCCCTTCTGGTGATAGCGATAATCTGCAGTGTCATCCAGACACTTAGACTCCGCAAATGGCGAAAAAGAGCCTCCCGCTCCCCGATATATACACTCCCAGCCCCCTTCTTCGGAATTCACCCGACCCAACAAACAATGTAACCACCGATAAAAAGAAAAATTGTACACCTCTGTAATGTTGATAAGCTAAGTTGAAATGTGATGCTGCCGTTGGTTTAAACATTTTGTATTGTACATAAGTTCCTTTTTATATTTGCCAGCAGCATGAGAGTAGCTTAGATATTGATAGTCAGATATTCCCTGCGAATAAGTTAAATGAAATGAAAATGAAATAAAAATTGCTTATTGTCACAAGTAGGCTTCAAATGAAGTTACTGTGAAAAGCTCCTAGTCGCCACATTCCGGCGCCTGTTCGGGGAGGCTGTTACGGGAATTGAACCGTGCTGCTGGCCTGCCTTGGCCTGCTTTCAAAGCCAGCGATTTAGCCCTGTGCTAAACAGCCCCTGCTGTTGTGCAATAGTTGTAATAGAAATGTGTAATAGTTGAATATTTTATAGTGACCCCTTAGAGATTATGAATGTATGGTGTGTTAATAAAACATAGGTAAATGCACCAAAACATAGGACAGAGTAGTGTAGAACCTGTCCTTGACCAAGAGTAACCGGCACTGCACGGACGGATGAGGGGTCAACAGTGTCATCCACCACGCTTCGCATTCAGGGTCAAGAGGACGGGATGTAGCCATCTCAGATGGCTACCTGCAAAGGCCCATGGGAATTATGGCCAACCCAGGACTCAGACACACTCAGAGCTTGTGTGCGTATTTGCAACCCAGATAGCTAGACGCGATCAAAACCCCCAGCTCGTTTGCATTCTAATGGCCCATTTCTCCAGAACAAAAGGACTGTACTCAGGTAACCGATATAGATGCAGACTAACCGGCGCAACTCCCTTTGCTAAGAAAGCCCAAACAGCCAAGGTCAATGACCGCTCAGGACACGCCCAGCCATCAAGGCACCCTCCTCTTTATTGGCCAAAATCGAAGGCAGTGATCGAAGCCTGTCGAATTATTGGGTCCAAAGCTAAGGACTGCCCAAAGAGCGCAAAATCCCAGAGGGATAAAAAGAGATACAGCCATGTGTTCGGTCTCTCTTGGCCCCGGCCTACGCCTAAAACCAAGTGTAGCATTACGACCAGAAGACAAGTTCAAGACCAACGATCGCTACCAGACGCATGAGCCCAGCAGAAACGAAGCCACTTCTTCTACCCAGCCACGCAAGATCCGAACAAAGGCCTTGTTCATCTGCGGGTTGCCCTGAAGTTAAGTGTAGGTTATTATAGTTGTTCGGTGTAGTTTAACTTGTGGTGTTTTATGTTGCATGTCGAAGTAATCCTTATGTGCAAATAAACTATCTTTGAACTTGAACTGACTAACTGGTTGTTTGGTCATTGATCGATATCCGGTAAAGCCTTGTGGTGGTATCATTTGATACCTGGCGACGCTGAAAAGCAATATTATCATTAATAACTGCCATATCTAGTTAATTTGGCAACATTATTGTTGCCGATTGGTGCGATAGTATTCCACTCATTAAAAAAGCAACATTATTGGTGACTCCGGTGCCGATTGGCAACAGAGGGCAAGTACTTGGGGGCCTCCAATCCCTTGGGAGACCCCCATGAGCGCTGCTCTGTCTGGTCCCTGTTTGTGGAGACCAGCACTGAACGTTGCTTGCCCGAGATCTCCAAGGCGAGGGAGTTAGATTCCACGTCTTGGTAGACCGTGGGAGTGCACATTAGAGTGAGAGTAGCTGTCTCATTCTAATACGCAGATTTGCCTAAAATTGATCCCGCACACAACGGGTGTGATTAACACCGTGACGTCTCGCGAGATAACTTTAGATCTCGCAAGGCATGGTGAGCTGGTTGATTCTGGAAGACGAATCTCTTGGTATCTACCTGCCATGCTGCCTTTCAGGCGCAACGTGGTAATATATTAGCCTGGCTAGAGGATTGGCTAACCAACAGAAAGCAGCAAGTGGAGATAAATGGGTCCTTTTCTGGGTTGGCAAGCTGTAATTCGTGAGGTGCCACAGGGTTCGATCGATAGCACGAGCTCCAGTACTCCATCTAGTGGCACACACCAGAGAACCCTGATTCAAGAATTACACAGACAGGTGTACCTTTCAGTTCGATTACAAGAAATTAGCATATACCAATCCTAACTAATTGTTTCAATTACTTCATCAGTTTGCCATAAAAGGATCTGACCAATTACAGAAAATCTACACATGCCCTAATTACAATATCCAATGGAAACAAAGGCACGTGCACATAGCTACCCTATCAATACACACAGGTCTGAAGTCCTTGTGCACCTGACTGTAGAGTGAGTTATTGTCCTTCTCTGAACCCATTTGCTGTCTTAAGCTGTAATCTCAACAGCAGTGATGTGTGGTTACAGCCCTCTCATGTGCCATTAAAGAGGCCCCTTGTCCAGTATCTCTGCAGCTGTGAGACTGCTAGTCCAGCAACTTCACAAGTATATAGAATATAGTTGCAGTCAATAATTTTTAACCCCTTAAGGGACTGGTGGATATGATCAAACCTGCACTAGTGCTATTAAACTAATTCCGCTAAAATGTCTGGAACAAGGGCATTGGTGAGATTGAACAGTTTAGGCCTTTACTTGCTGGAGTTTGGAAGAATGAGAGGACATCTAATTGAGGAATACATGATTCTAACAGGGTAGATGTGGAGCAGATGTTTCCCCTTGTTGGACATTCTAGAACAAGAGGCCATAGTTTTAGGGTAAGAGGTGGCAGATTTAAGAAAGACACGAGGAATTACTTCATTCAAAGCGTCATGAATCTATGAAATTCGCCACCCCAGAGTGCAGTGGATGCCAGAACACGAAACAAATTTAAGGAGGAGATAGGTCGGTTTTTAATTAGTGGTGGGTTGACGGTTATGGGGAGCGAGCAGGGTGGTGGAGCGGGGACCGAGATGAGATCAGCCATGATTCTATTGAATGGCGGATCAGGCTCGAGGATCTGATTGCCTACTCCTGTTCCTAGATCTTGTATTAAATCTATAGAATTCCAATAATATTTAACATACAATGCCTGTTTTCTCTTGTGGTGTCCTTTGAGGCTGAAAGCAACTGGTTATTCAGGTTTGCCTTGTTCGCACTTCTTATAAACTCCGGAAAGGAGCCCACACTGAGCCGAATAGGTTGAATCAAAAAGAAAAAAGTTATTGCAACAGAACAAGAGTACAGTGAGTCACTCTACTCCAGGAGCCAGTTCACAGTTCACGGTCCTTATACAGGATGTAGAATGGCCCCTCGGTGGCGGAGTGCCAATTTGGGAATATCAATCCCCCAGTCTCATAAGTGTCCAATGACCTGCTTAACCCCAGCACTGTCTTCTGGGAGATCTAAGCAACTACCCCACCACACCCACATGCCCTCATAGGCTTCAGTATTTCCTTAAATGTGTTCCTTCCCTTTGATCTCTCCATTGTTTCAACCATTCTCTTCACAAGTGCTTTTTTCCTGTGATTGATTAAGCTCTTTCCATTCCTTTAGCTCTTATGCTTTCAAAACACATCCTTACCTCATCTTTACCTTACTTACACCTTTTACAACTTGTATATACTGCCCTTTGAACGAAAACAACCCATTTCAAACGACTCCTATTATTGCCTCGTGTAAAATTCCGATTGAAGTTCCTCTTGGTTCTTAACATTTCAAAGCCACTTCTTACTGCTTAGACTCTTGCAGTCACCCTGTCTCTCACTCCAATCGCCATACTTACAATCTCAACAGCCTGTTTTCCAGTACATAAGAAATGTGGCAGTGATATTACCAAAAGAAATCCATCACAATTTCTTGTTTTCTGAGCACAAGTACAGTAAAGAGGCACCCATTCAACATTTCAGGGATGACGTTCTCCCCTTTGAGACTGAAAATTCCCCTCGGATCATGGAGCTGGATTCTCCATTCCTGAGGCTATGTGCTGGTGCCAATGGGTGATTCGTGGTGTTTCATGGTGAGAAAATCAGCGCGAAATCCTCACCGATTCCAGTACCGGTGAAGGGCTAGCACCGGCATTGTTTAAAACACCCACGGGATGTGTGGAAAATGGTTGGAGAATTGCCGGGTCCCAGGCTGCACATGCGCAGGGCTGACAAGCTGCAGCCGCGCATGCCGACACCCCCTAAACATGCACCGGCCGCCCCGGAAAACATGGCGCTGGCTGTGCTGGATCGGGTACAAGCCCACCTCCTGACTATCCCCCACCACTGCCCCCAGTTCTAGCAGAAGCCCTCCCGGCCAGCGGCACAGATCTCGGCTGAGTGTGGTGGCGCTGGACACTGTCCGCAGCCGGCACGCCAGGCTCCTGACCACTGGGTCAGCTGATGGTGCTCTGACAGGGTTGCGACAGCGCTTGGCGGCGTCCCTCTGATTTGGAGGGGGCCGAGCATCACGAGTTGCCGTCAAACCAGCGCCTGCCCCGATGTCGGTGTCGGGAGCCATTCTTCGCATGATTGCTGTTCTCAATTTCGGCATCAGGCTACGAGAGAATCCCGCCCATGATCTTGATCTAGACTGTCATTTCAAAGCAGTACTGCAGTATTCAGAGCTGCAACATTTAGGATAAGACATTAACACTGGGCTAAATCTACCTGTTCAGGTGGATGGAGATCACTTGGCACTATTAAAGAAGTGTAGGGGCATTCTGCCAGTGACCTATAAGATCATAAGACATAGGAGCAGAATGATGCCACTCGGCCCATCGAGTCTGCTCCACCATTCAATCATGGCTGATATGTTTCTCATCCCCATTCTCCTGTCTTTTACCCCATAACCCCTGATCCCGCTTATTAATCAATACTGACCTGGCCCGCATTAATTCCTCAAACGACATTCTTAAAATGGATTAACAGGTTATTTGTCTCTTTGCAGATCGGTTGGGATTGTGTCAGCAGCACGTCATTCCTGGCATTAAAATCAGAACTGTGCACCACTTCCACTTTTACTCTTTTTGCCTATTTATATGAGATTATAATTAAAATTCTAAGCATCAGGGGCCTGCATGTAAACCACGTTTATTTAGCAGTGAGGGAAGGTTTTCTTGGTGAAACCCATCGTCATGTGACAGTGCTCCATATACTGATGGCCGATTAAAGAGCTTCTTGGTCTCTGCATCCTGGCTACGACTTTCTTGCCTCACTTTTCAAAATTAAACTTCACTTGTTAATATTTCACATTACATTGTTTTCTCTTAAAGTATGTGTGCATCATCATTATTTATTGAGACGTGCTTAGTTTGAGAACTAAATATACTGCCAACACCTCATGGTTGCCACACTTCTATGATTACAGAGGGATTACTGACATTCCTGACAACATTGGGCGCGATTCAGCAGACAAAAGTTAAAGTCTGTTTTTGGGTGGAGTATTTTGTGTTGTTCCCTCACTACTCACTCCTAGCCAGCACACAAGCATGGCAGTGTACAGACCCGCTGCTTGCTTTGGCGATGCCAACCACACCAGGCTTCTCGATACCACGTTGAGAAGCGGGACATCCTGTTTTCCTGATGGGGTTGGAGATCCAGCAGCAGGGTCAGCAATACCACCTGGGAGGCAGTGGTAGCAGCAGTGTCTGCCAGTGCTGGCAGCAAGACCAGGAGGACCGTCGTTCAATGTAATAAGAAGGCGAACGACCTCCAACGAGCTGCATGGGTAAGTTACCACCTCTCTCCTGGCATCGGTTCCACCTGCCACACCTCAAATTCCCAATGCCCCTCCTCATCACAATCCATTGGCTGACACCTCGCACCCTCCTCACATCTGACAGTCAAGCTCGTTCTTCAGAACCCCCTGGCACTGCATGTCCAGGTGTGGTGCCCACACATGCCACCTGCTTTAAACCGCACCCCCCACGACCCATCAAGCGTGCGTCTCACAATGTCCCCGCAGGAGAAGATAGCCCATAATAAGAGGGAAGCGGCAACGGGTGGGGGAATCCCAGAGATCCGAGTCCTCACTCCCTATAAAGAAAGTTTCCCGAGGAGAAGGCAGTTACCAACAGAGAGGTTGGTCTGCACCAGAGATGTGAGGATCCACAGCCCCTTCACCCAGATGACCTGTCTCAAGTGAATTGTTGATGTCCCATAAAAATATCGTTCCCTCTCACTGAACACATGCCCATTTCATTACAGGGTGATGAGGCCAGACTTTCCAGAGTCATACCCCACCCTGCTACCCAAGAGACCACCTCAGAGGAGAGCTCCGAGGAGAACATTGGTGATGCATCACAGCCATCAGCCACACCTCCCACCAGTGCAGAGACACACACCTCGGTGAACGCCATCAGTGGACAGGCTTCAGGGACATTATCTGGTGAGCACTAAACACTTGCTGATGCACATCACATGGAAGCAAGAATATCCAAGGGAGGCAGCAGTTGGAGGTTCAAGGATCCCAGAACACAATTGGGTCCCAAGCAGATGTCGAGTCTATGGACAAGGTTCTCCCAGAGCTGATGCAGATGATAGGACAGAGCCGTGAGATTCAGGAGGGGTTGTCAATGACATTCGAGCGACTACAAAGCTGATTGGATGAATCCCAAAGCCTTCAGGCACAGGAGATGGTTCCGGCAATGCATGGCACCGAGGCCAACACTGCTAGGGTTTGGACTTCACTGTGTCCGAGCCTGGGGTAGTAGTGTTAAAGGCATGGCTCAATCGGTGAAGACTATAACTGAGGGCCTTGACATCATGCCCCAGTCATTGAACGACACGTCCCAGACGCAGGTGGACATTGCTGAGGCACTCCACAGCACAGCCAGATGACTCCGAGGTTTCTGGAGCTCACTCCAGCTGCCCCTCCGACCCATTGGGCTCTAGGGGTACCGACAAGGAGGAGGAAGCACTGGAGCCCAACCCGGAGCCTGCCACCATTAAGACTTCAGTGGACTCCAGTTCTTCTGAATCCCCCCTCCTGACACCAATGCATCTCAAGGGCAGTGGGCAGAACAGTGTGGCACCAATAAGTCGGATGTGGTCCTCTGGTTCCAGGCCCTCCAGAGGTCGTCCACCAAGGGCATGAAAGGCCACAGAACACGGAAAGCAGCAGGCTGCCTCCACCTCTGGTGTGCATCCTGGGGACACACCTAGATGTAGCACTAGACCGCGGAAGCACTGAGTGGGCACGGGTCAGGTCACGATCTGTAGCTAGGGGAAATGGAAATCTGTCACAATAAAATGTTCACTATTAAAAGATGTCACACCTCATACCTCTGAAGCTTCTGTCACATTAATCTGCACAGCAGGCCTGTCCACCTCCCCCCCGCCCTCAACACCCCCATTGTGCTCCAAGGTCAAAAGTCCCCGTTGCAGACTCCTTCCCGAAAATAGGTACGAGTGCGCTGTCAGCAGAAAGACAGGAGCCAGACATTAACACATCCTGAGAAGCACCAGAGCTTTCCTCACAGTGAGTTATCATCACTCTCTTACCTTGTAAGGTGACCCGCTGACAATGCAAAACAGGCCCATCACCCTGGAGGGCTTACCAGGAAAGTCAGGGAGGGGGCCGTGTGATGGGGGGATTGGGGGGAGGGGGGGAAAGGGTAGGGAATGGGGTGGGGCGTGTTGAGCTGATAGACACAGCCTCGCCCGAGGGCAGCACCAGAGTGGTCAAGGCATTGGAGCAGCATCTTGAGCAGTCCAATGCACCGCTGCACTGGCATCATCAGCCATGTCCCCAGCGGGTATCCCTTGTCCCACATGGGCCAACCCGTCATCCTGGGGTGGTCCTCGAAGACATCGGGGATCTCCGAGTACCCCAGCTGTAGCTGTCATGTAGGGTAGCGGGCACACACATGCATGATTCTGAGGTGGCGGTCACACACGATCTGAACATTCAGGGAATGGTACCTCCTCCTGTTGATATATGGGACTCCATTAGTCACTGGTGCTCACAGGGCGACATGCGTGCCATCGATAACCCCCTTCGATCTGGGGCATCCCATCTATGCCAGAATATCCTGCAGCCCAGGTATCTTGGTAGGCCTGGTCCAGGTCAACGTCATTGATATAGTCTGAAGCCCGGCCATACAGGACATCCGTCACCTCCCGGATGCACCTGGGGGCTGATGACTGCGTTTTGCCACACAGATCCTTGCTCGAGCCCTAGAATGACCCCGTGGCATAGAGGTTTAGGGTGCAGTGTCTTAACATCCACCAGAAGCAGACATCCTCCTCCTCCATGAGGTGCCACACTGCTCCCCTGTTGAGTTGGAGTCTTCTGCGGCATTTGCTGTCATTCAGCAGATGGAAGGACCGCCAATGTCCAAACACTGACTGTGGGCTATGCCTGAACTTGCAAGCTCTGCTGGCCCTCCCTCCCTTCTGTGGTTTGTAAAGTTCATTTTCTGAGATCATACTGAGCGGGAAAATTGAAATGTTGTCGGTGAACCCAAAGCCCCACAAGGACTTGGCCGGCCAAAACCGTGAGATGGACCCACATTTGGACAGTACTGACACTGCCCTTTAGACCCCTCATTTTCTTACTTTGACTGACTGTCTCCAATACCCCCCCCTCCCCCCCATCATACCCAGGACCCCAGGCCCATTCTTCATCTACTTCTCCGTGCCTCCTGCCCATCACTGACTCACCCCCCTTTCCCCTCTGTGCTACAGTATCGAAAAAGGAAAAACGCTGACCGTACTAGACCAAACTAACAACCTTAATTGGTTTGAAGAGAGGCACGTTCATTGCAACCTCCAAAATTCTGAGGGTGTTTGATAGGGTGGGCGCACAGTGACTGTTTCTGTTGGCTCGGGAATCTAAAACACGGGGGCACAGATTGAGGATAAGGGGCTGACCATTTAGTAATGAGATGAGGAGAAATTACTTCACCCCAAGGGTTGCAAAGCTTTGGAATTCTCTACCCTAGAGGGCTGTGGATGCTCCATCATTGAATACATTTCACGCTGGACTGGACAGGATTTTGGTCTCTCCAGCCAATAAGGGATACGAGGAGCAGTCGGGAAAATGGAGTTGAAAGCCAAGATCAACCATGACCGTATTGAATGGTGGAGCAGGCTTGATGGCTCCATGCTCTACCCTTGCTCCTGTTTCTTGTGTTCTTATGAAGGTTGGGCATAATTTTAAAAAGTTTTATGTGAATGAATATTCATAGCGTGCAAACATGGTACATGTAGGAACCCTCAACAGGCATTCATAGTGGTCGAAAAGCTGCAAATGCACTGCTGACTTTATCTAATGGTCGAAAAGCTGCAAATACACCGCTGACTTTATCTCTGTATCTCAGCTCAGTGTTGGGAAATGTTCCATCCCACCCGATTAAGCCATGTTTCCCACCCTGTGGCTTCCAGAAAATTCCTCCCCCTGCGTGTAAATTAGATGTTGCTTTCTCCTAAAATATGGCAGTGACTGCGCTTCAAAACACTTCATAGACAAGAAGTCAATTGAAAACAATTTTTACGTGGCTGATCCACTTTTAAAGTTGGCGGTTGGACCAATCAGCCAGGCAACCGTCACCTTTTCGCTCCAACCTTGACCCAGGGTGAGATGAAATGTCCGGGGTGGAATATAATGTCTCGGGACTGCTGTTTGTTTGAGTTCAGCTGTCAAATACTTGAATGTGCTCAATTGACACAGTTTGCTGCATTTTGTTTTCATCTCATTTAGTCTGTACAAGCCTGCAGCTCCCTGAGGCAGCTCCCTGAGCTATCTGCCTTCAGGAGCTTGTTAGAAACACCCTCCCACACTCTCACTTTTCTCTGTGCATGCCCTCTTTCCGCCCCCACCCAGCAGCACTGAGCCGTCCTCAGCAAGTGTTTCCCGCTGGCTATGTGGTGAACCACTGTAATAGGAGATGTAAGGTAGGACCTGTACTACAGGTTCGCCGGTAGCTCCTGACGGCTGGCTCCGCCCACGGAGAACTGTATAAATATGCATGACCTCCAGTACCCTGCCATTTCGCCAGCTGCAGCAGGAGGCCACGCATCTGTCTGTAATAAAGCCACAGTTGTACCCAACTTTAGTCTTTGTGCAATTGATCGTGCATCAATTTATTACAGTCAGATTTTCCACAGAATGGATATCCGAATTAAGCCTGATCGCCTGCAGCTGGATCTGCACTCGCCGACGCCAGGAAAGACTTTACTCACTGGTGAGCATGTTTCGAGGTCTACATCAATGCGGCGGACCCCGCGCCAACGGAGGCTCAGAAGATAAATGTTCTGTACTCCAGACTGAGCTCCAACGTGTTCCCGTTGATCCAAGACGCCACAAATTACACAAAAGCGATGGAACTCCTCAAAGAACACTACGCGCAGAAGGCGAACATTCTCTTCGCCAGGCATGTACTTGCCACCCGCTCGCAATTACCTGGTGAGTCTATCGAAGAATTCCGGCGGGCCCTAATCCCACTCGTCCGGGACTGTGACTGTCAGGCCGTCACGGCCGCCGAACACGCGAATCTCCTCATGCGCGATGCCTTCATGACGAAGATTGCGTCGGACAGCATCCGAGAACGATTGCTGGAAGTGGTCACGCTCGAACTGGCGGAAACAAAAACCTTGGCGCTCTCCATGACGGTTGCATCCCGTAACGTACAATCGTACCTCTCCCGCCGCGCTGCCCACCCTTCTACTCCTTCCTACCCCTCCTGCACCCCGCCGATGACATCCTCAGCCTGGGTCCTGCCTTCGCAATACGCCTGCGCCGCACGCCGATCCGCGCACCCCAGGGGTCCCCGCTGCTACTTCTGCGGTCAGCAGAAGCACCCCCGCCAACACTGCCCGGCCCGCACTGCCGTTTGTAAAGCCTGCAGTAAAAAGGGCCACTTCGCGGCTGTGTGCCAGACCCATGCAGTCGCAGTGATCGCGCCCGCTATCGCCCTTCCCCCACGGCAGATGCACACTGGGAGCCGCCATCATCTCCTCCCGGGGCCATGTGCGACCAATGGGCGCCGCCATCTTGTTCCCCTTCTGTCACGTGCGCCCAATGGGCGCCGCCATCTTGTCCCGACCCCGCAATGTGCGCACCAGGGGCGCCGCCATCTTGTCCCGACCCCGCAATGTGTGCACCATGGGCGCCACCATCTTGTCCCCCACAGGGTCTCCGGACATCCCGACACGGAACCGCACACGCTCGCCACCCAAAGCAGCTGATGGCTACCCGCAGCTCGCTTTGATGACGCTGGACCAATCTCGCCCGCACAACCTGGCCACCGCGTCGACGACGGTTAAAATCAACGGCCACACGACCTCGTGCCTGCTGGACTCTGGGAGCACCGAAAGCTTTGTTCACCCAGATACGGTAAGGCGCTGCTCCCCCACGGTCCACCCTGCCAATCAAAGGATCTCCCTAGCATCCGGATCCCACTCCGTCCCAATCCGAGGCTTTTGTACAGTCGCCCTCACGGTCCAGGGCGTAGAATTTAGTAACTTCTGCCTCTATGTCCTTCCTAATCTCTGCGCTGCTCTCCTGTTGGGCCTGGACTTCCAGTGCAACCTCCAGAGCCTCACCCTCAAATTCGGCCGGCCCTTACCGTTTGCGGCCTCGCGACCCTCAATGTCGATCCCCCCTCCCTTTCTGCCAATCTAACTGTGGGTTGCAAGTCCGTTGCCACTAGGAGCAGACGGTAAAGCACCCAGGACAAGACCTTCATCAGGTCCGATGTCCAGTGACTGCTTAAGGAAGGTATTATCGAGGCCAGCAACAGCCCCTGGAGAGCCCAAGTGGTAGTGGTTAAAACTGGGGAGAAACACAGGATGGTCGTGGACTACAGCCAGACCATCGATCGGTACACACAGCTCGATGTGTTCCCCCTCCCACGCATATCTGATATGGTCTATCAGATTGCGCAGTACCGGGTCTTCTCAACAATTGACCTGAAATCCGCCTACCACCAGCTCCCCATCCGGAAGTCGGACCAGCCATACACTGCCTTCGAGGCGGACGGTCGCCTCTACCACTTCCTTAGGGTCCCTTTCGGTGTCAAAAATGGGGTCTCGGTCTTCCAAAGAGAGATGGACCGAATGGTCGACCAGTACAGTTTGCGGGCCACCTTTGCGTACTTAGATAATGTCACCATCTGCGGCTATGACCAGCAGGACCACGACGCCAACCTCGATAAATTCCACTGCACTGCCACTCTTCTCAACCTGACCTACAACAAAGAGAAGTGTGTGTTCAGCGCGACCCGGTTAGCCATTCTCGGCTATGTAGTCCAAAACGGACTTCTTGGGCCCAACCCCGAGCACATGTGCCCCCTCATGCAAATTCCCCTCCCCCACTGCCCCAAGGCCCTCAAACGCTGACTGGGGTTCTTTTCCTACTATTCTCAGTGGGTCCCAAACTATGCGGACAAGGCCCACCCACTCATTCAGTCCACCCAAATCCCCCTTGCGGCCGAGGCACAACACGCTTTCGCCCGCATCAGAGCAGACATCACCAAGGCCGGGATGCGCGCAGTGGACGAGTCACTGCGTGTCCAAGTAAAAAGCGACACTTCAGACGTTGCCCTTACCGCCACTCTAAACCAGGCAGGCAGGCCCGTGGCATTCTTTTCCCGCACCCTTCAGGCCTCTGAAATTCGACACTCATCCGTCGAGAAGGAGGCCCAAGCTATCGTTGAAGCTGTGCAGCATTGGAGGCATTACCTGGCCGGTAAGAGATTCACTCTCCTTATGGACCAATGGTCGGTAGCCTTCATGTTCAATAACACACAGCAGGGCAAGATCAAAAATGATAAAATCTTGCGGTGGGGAATCGAGCTCTCCACCTAGAATTACGAGATTTTGTCTCACCCCGGTAAACTCAACGAGCCCCCAGACGCCCTCTCCCGAGGTACATGTGCCAGCGCACAAGTGGACCAACTCCGGGCCCTACATGACAGCCTTTGTCACCCGGGGGTCACTCGATTGTACCATCATGTCAAAGCTCGCAATCTGCCCTACTCCGTCGCGGAAGTAAAGATAGTCACCAGGGACTGCCAGGTCTGTGCAGAGTGCAAGCCGCACTTCTACCGGCCGGAACGTGCGTGCCTGGTGAAGGCTTCCTGCCCCTTTGAACGCCTCAGCGTGGATTTCAAAGGGCCCCTCCCCTCCACCGACCATAACACGTACATTCTCAGTGTGGTCAATGAGTACTCCAGATTCCCCTTCGCCATCCCGTGACCCGATATGACGTTTGCCACCGTCATCAAGGCCCTCAGCACCATCTCCGCTCTGTTCGGTTTCCGGGCCTACATCCACAATGACAGGGGATCCTCATTCATGAGCGATGAGCTGCGTCAGTTCCTGCTCAGCAGGGGTATAGCCGCCAGCAGGACAACCAGCTACAACCCCCGGGGAAACGGGCAAGTAGAACGTGAGAATGGGACGGTTTGGAGGGCCGTCCAGCTGGCCCTACGGTCCAGGAACCTCTCAGCCTCTCGCTGGCAGGAGGTCCTCCCTGACGCTCTGCACTCCATCCGGTCACTATTGTGCACCACCACTAATAACACACCCCATGAACGTGTTTTTACCTTCCCCAGGAAGTCCACATCCGGGGTGTCGCTCCCGACTTGGCTCGCTGCTCCAGGACTGGTCCTTCTCCGTAGGCACGTCCGACTCCACAAGGCGGACCCCTTGGTGAACAGGGTTCACCTGCTCCACGCCAACCCTCAATATGCCTATGTTGAGTTTCCCGACGGCCGCCAAGGTACTGTATCACTCAGGGACCTGGCACCGTCAGATTCCTCCCCAATACACACCCCCCACCAAAGCGCCCCCCCCACCTCACACCGCGCCGCCAATATTGACCCCACCAGACCACCCCCCTCCTCCCCTTTTCCGCACAAGAGGACGAAGAGGACTTCGGCATTGTGGTGTTGGGTGCTCTGGTGCACAGATGAGCCAACACAGTTGTATGTGGTACAACTCTATTTTATTTTAACTCTTATAATACAGTTCGTTCTGGATACTCTGCACGTGCTGTCTCCCTGAGTGTGTTTGGTAACAGATGTGTCCTGGTCCTCCTCTGCAGCTAATACTGACCACCGGGGGTCGTGTCTGTGCTTTTATATCTTTCTGTCATTGGTTGTGGTGTTGTGTGTTCTGATTTGTCTGTTGGTGTGTCTATCATGATGTGTGTGTTTGAATATCATGACAGGCATGATCCCGAAGAAATCACATTTTACAAGAAATCACATTAATTTTGCAGAAAGAAAAATCAAATCGGCAGATATGCAAAATTGTATTGCTTTAAAAAAGAATATCAGTTTAATTTAATTAGGACTCTTGTGTTTAGCTTTGTCATAAACTCCTCTGTGCATTAGCACTTGTATAATTAATAGTTAACCTGTTGGTGCAACATACAAATAAAACCAATATGCCTTTGTTTGTCAGCACCACCATTTCTGTAAAATTGTCACCAAATCCCGTTCATCGTAGCATTGCTTGACTGAAAATATGTGAAGTAAAATGTTTGATTATACTGTACAATTACTTCACTAAATGTGTGCCTGTGCAGATGTTGTTTACATAGACATTTTTCTTCTGCTGTGGTTGTTACAAACATCCGAATTAGCGTCAAAGTTGTTAAAAGAACGAGGATTATTTCTTGAAAGCACAATTTTGTGCGATTCAGCATTCTTATCTTTTCATGCTGTTAGTCAGACCACCTGGTTTATGTGTACAAGAATGCATGGTGGCTTTGAGTTCTGTTGCGTTTTTTTACATTCAACGGAATTATCACAAGAAAAAGGATTTTTTAAAATGCACTGTGGCTCTGCATCAACTGTTGTAATGGTTTTAGTTCCACGCACCTAATGAGTGTTGCATTTACGTATCCACTTTTGCCGTTTGGTGTTTTGACTCTGACTGTACCTCATCTTATATGGGCCACGATTCAACGGACTCGAGTTAAATTTGCGGAATGGAGCGTTTAGCGGGGTGTTTCACATAAATATCCTGCGATCCAACGGCACTTTGCTTTTTATTTGGCCTCAGGGGGGTTTCTGCCTGCCCAGGCCGCACCTAGGGGGGATTTCCTGCTGGTGAGCCGAACAGGAAAGGCTTCTCGCAGATCAGGGCGCCATTTTGGAAGGCAGCTCCGATTTTCCACCCCTTTTTTAGCACCCATGCTCTTTTGACCCGTCTAGGGAGGCTCCCGGAAACCCCATTCAACCCTCTCTACCTGGAAAGCCACCTGGCAATGTCAACATTGCACCCTGACACTGCTTGCCCGACACCATGGGAGTGCCCCCAACACCCTGGCAGTGCCACCCTAAGTGCCGAGGTTCAAAGTTGGCAGTTCCAAGGTTCACAAGGCCAGGGGAATGCTAGGGTGCAGTCTGCCCTGTCCCCGGGCACCTGGGGGTCTCCAGTGGCTTGGGACACTCCCCTCCAAGGTGCCATCTTACCTGGTCCACGTTTGTGTGGACCAGTACTAAACGGTGCCCTGGCGAGGTCTCTCAGGTGCAGCCGGTGGGTCACAGGTCATAAGGCTCATTTTGAATATTCAGACCTGGACCTCACCCAACGAGTGCGAGATCCAGATCTGACTCTGACTGTACCTCATCTGTACCAGATCTCGCCTGGCGGAGCAAGTCGGGTGACTCGCGTGAGGTTTCGTGCCCGCCGCGGAGCCCAATTTCAGGCTCGCGCACAATTCACCTGTTGCGCCCGGATCCATACCAGGCGCAACCGGGGGTCGCTGAATCGTGCTCCAAATTTCTGAAATCTAGACTTGACTTCCTGTTTATCTGGCAGGAAACAGCATTGGGTTCCAGTGATTGGGTCCCATTAATGTGACTGTCATGCCCATTAAAGTGTCATGTTCATAATATTACACATGGACTGAGCTTGTATGGAAGCTTCTGAAACTATCTTTTATTTATTTAGTTATTTAAAAAGGTGATTTCATGGGGTATCGGTGTCGCTGGCTAGGCCGGCATTTATTGCACATTCCTAATTGCCCTTGAGAAGGTGATGGTGAGTCACATTTTTGAACTGCTCCAATTCATGTGGTGTAGGCACGCTGTTAGGATGAATATTCAGTCAGCGACAGTGAAGGAACAGCGACATATCTCCAAATCAGAATGGCGCGTGGCTTGGAGGGGAACTTGCAGGTGGTGGTGCTTTCGTGCATCTACTGCTCCTGTCCTTCTAGGTAGTGGAGGTCAGGGGCTTGGAAGGTGCTGTCGAAGGATCCTTAGTGAGTCGCTGCGCCTTGTAGATGGTACACACTGCTGGTAATGTACATTGATGGTGGAGGCGATGAATGGCAAAGGTGGTGGATCACCAATCAAGCATGCTGCCTTTTCCTGGATGATAAAAGCAAATTACTGCACATGTTGGAATCTGAAACAAAACCAGAAAATACTGGACAATCTCTTTGAAGAGGCATCCAGACTCAAAACGTTAGCTTCCTTCTCTCTCCACAAATGCTGACAGACCTACTGAGATTGTCTCGTATTTTTGGATTTATCCTGGATGATGTTGAATTTCTCGAATGTTGTTGGAACTGTGCTCATCCTGGCAAATGGAGAGTATTCCATCAGACTCTTGGATGGAACATTGTAGCTGGTGGAGAGGCCTTTGGGAGTCAAGAGATGAACAACTTGCCACAGAATTCCCAGCCTCTGATCTTCCGTTGTAGCCATAGTATTTATGTGGCTTGACCAGTTCAGTTACTGGTCAATGATAACCCCCAGGATATTGTTAGAGAGGGGTTCAACAATGGGAATGCCATTGAAAGTCAAGAGGAGATGGTTAGATTCCCTCTTGTCGAGATGGTGACTTAAGTGGCATGAATGTTACTTGCCACCTCTCAGCCCAAGCCTGAATGTTGTCCAGGTCTTGCTGCATATAGACGTGGACTACTTCACTTTGTGAGAAGTTGCGAATGGCACAAAATATTGGGCAGTCATCAGCGAACATCCCCACTTCTGTCTATTTAATCGAGGGAAGAGCACCGGTGAAGCACCTAAAGGGACTAATACACTATTCTGAGGAACTGCTGCAGCGATGTCCCAGCATTGAGATGATTCATTTAAAATGGACACTATTGAACTGCTAAGATGGCTGCCAAGGCGTCATGTGACCTTTGCTTATTCAACATAGACTATCAAGTTTCCGGAAAGTTCCAAATTGAATAATCGTGGGTGCTGTTGTAATATGCCTTTAAGGGATATCAGCATGACATTAATTGCCAGTCTGAGAACCAGACTCTGAAATAAGCTGCAAATCGTCAAGCAGCCAGATTACATAACCGGTTTTGGTTTGATAGTTCACCTGATACCAAGATCTTGGATATTCAGCTGTAAGAAACGTCACAACCTGCTATGAGAAACCGCACAACCTGCTTTGAGAAACAGGGCAGAATCTTACCAGAATTGGCAAAGTGTCAGGTGCAGACAGAAAACTGGCGTGTAACTCTCCAGTTGCACAATATTCAAATCATGAGCCTCTTTGCCAAAAAATGAGTGCCTGTTGTTTATGCTGTCACTGTGGCGAGGCAGTGGAGGGGGAGCCCTTAGAGGTGGTAACTGGCTGCAAACAGAACTGCAGTCTAACAGCTCCCAGCCCACACCATCAAGGTCTCAGAGGCTCTCCTCCCGACATTCAGTGCTGGTAAAACACCCCACCCATGCCATTCATCGCGGGATCCCCTCCTTAGTGTCTGCTCTCCCCCTCTCCCCACCCACCACACATATTGACATCCCCCCCACCGATGGGGCTTGTGCTAGGGTCTGCCCCAGCACCGCCCCATGGCATAATGCCAGCCTGTGCCAGGGTCCCAGGCTCGATTTCCACCTTGGGTCACTTTGTGTAGAGTCTGCACGTTCTCCCAGTGTCTGCGTGGGTTTCCTCCGGGTGCTCCGGTTTCCTCCCACAGTCCTGAAAGATGTGCTGTTAGGTGAATTGGACATTCTGAATTCTCTCTCAGTGTACCCGAACATGGGCGACTAGGGGCTTTTCACAGTAACTTCATTGCAGTGTTAATGTAAGCCTACTGTGACAATAAAGATGATTAAAATTGGGCAGTGCCAGGGCACTTCCCAGGCAAGTCCCTCTACCCCTTGGAGATAGCATAGCACTGCACCCCTGGAGAGATCCCCTTGATTGCCTCACGCCTGACCCAACTTGTTGTAAAATAAACTTTGTTGACGTGCTGTATGGATATTTAACGAGGGGGGTCATTTGGCGGGGAGGGGGGTTCAAATTTATTCAAATTTATTAAATGAGGTTCACACCCACTTGTGATATCACCGGTGAGGGACGGGTGGTGAGTACTGGCTCATGATTTCGCTCTCGCATTTCAACTTTAAATCATCAAAACCATTCAACAAACCACAGAAGTTGTAAATCAGAGACTGAATTACCTGTAATATGTAAAAGTGCACTTTATCAAATGTGTGTGTGTGTGACTGAATGTGTGACCTTGCGTTAATTCTCAATACGTTTGTAAGAATAAATAACTTTATCTTTAAACTTATGAAGGTTGCTGGTGACTTACTTAATTGGAAAATATACTCCAAGGATAAGAAAAAATACACCTCTTTTTCCACACAAGATATGTTGAGTACGTGCAGCAAGAAAGCATCTGCATCTGTTCGTGACACCAATATTAATAATAATACTGTATTGATTAATGTAAATTTCTCTATTTCCTCCACCAGCCATTTCTGTGCTCCGCTTTGGACCCTGTGTGTCAAAATTGAACCTACCCTAGTCTGTACAGATTGAGTGCTATGGTATCCTCCGAGACTTTGGATCATTATATCATATATGCAGTTCTGACAAGTATTGGATTGTCAGGTGTTGTGTTAGTTCCGGGTGTTAATGTTAGCTCTGACACAAGATTATTCCACCGTCAGTCCAGCATTTTGGCATGGGCTCAGTGACCCAACCGATCAAGCCTCTTGAATTTGATCACTGTCAAACATGACACAAACATAAATGTCTCAGATCTGATGGGACACAAGAGGAACATGTTTGAACCCACATGAAGCTTATCTGTTGATTTGCTTAGCATCTTATTCATTAAAATTCAATGATCAAACATGGTATCGCTGACACTGAAGTTACTCAATTTATGTCTCAAAAGACAGACATTGTGTATCACGTTTTACACAGATTTATATCCATTCTTGTTGGCAAGACCAGCATTTATTCAATTTAGTCACAAAAACAAACTGCCTGCCCTTTCAGATCTAATTTAATAACCAGCCCAGCTGATCTACAAGGCTACCTATTGTACTTCAGTTATTGTCATCAGTCTTTAACCGATTACATTAGTGATTTACTATACCTATTAGTCTGATGAATCTTGTATTCATTGGCCGGGTCTTTGCTGTTATCCCCTGGTACTGATTTCCTGGTACAAATTGTTTTGAATGTTCTGGTATTTCTCATAGATTCACTGAATGACTTGACAAGCTTTTCCTGGGACTCATTACTTGGCTGGTTTGTTGCCCTCCTGCAAGATTCTTGTCCTCTGAAGATTACATCCTTTAATTGAACCCTATTACCTGAGTGAGTTTTGGACACTTTGATTGCTGCTACCAACCTCCTCATTATTGCCTCCAAGGAAATCAAATTGGGCTCATTAATCTAAAGAGCGGGGCTGTGAGTCTACTCTCCATGCGTAAATGTTTCAGCAAAGCTTGACTTTGTCTGTCGAATTGCCATTATGTCAGTTTTACCATTTAATGGGGTAATTTAGTAGCTCCAACAGAGTCTTGTCCTGGCAAAGCATGTTTTAGCAAACCTCCCTCAACTTGCATTTTTCAATTATGATGCAGAAAATGTGCAATTCTTTAGACAAAGAGAACCGTTTGCAGCAAAACTAAACTGTAGATGTAGGTGAAACACTTCAATTTCCTCCCAGTTATTTCCCCTTTATTTATCTTGAATTCTCATTATCTTAACTGGTTCAGGAAGGTCTGATTTTGGGTAACGTAGTTAAGCAGACTATCCAACACTTTGAAATGTTTAAAGAATTTCCTCAGAATGGAAATTATATTTTTAACAGACAAAAGAATTGTTCTCTTTTTAGCATGGCCAATCCACCTACCCTGCACATCTTTGGGTTGTGGGGGTCAGGTCCATGCAGACACAGGGAGAATGTGCAAATCCACACAGTGCTAACCATTGTGCCACATGCTGCCCTAAAAGGATTGTTCTTTGGCTGAAATTACCCAGCATTATTTTTCAAAGTGAATGCCCTTGCTTTTGCATCACATATTGTGGTGGACAGGACAGCAACAAGGTCATTATTAAAAATGCTTTTCTTCACCATTTTCCACTCTTTGCCTGGATGTAGTTACTGCGCGCATCCTTTGATATTTTGCCTAAATGGTAATTCATCAGTGCCTTGTTAAGCTATTTGCCTTTATAGATAATATGATAGCTACCCCCATCTAATGTCATTGCACACACATTTCCATAAAAGTATGTAGAAGTTCACTGAGCGATCAAATGAGTTATTGCGCAGACAATAATTTCCATTGTAAAATGAACTGTGCATTCATTGTTCCTCTGGCTCGGAGTTATGGTACATGCTTTATTCAAATAGACAATGATATCTCCATCCAAGCACCCAATGATTTGAATCTGAACTATGCTGCACCTATCAGAATGTCTTGCACGTTCTGTATCTGGTAAAGTGGGAAGAACCATTTTGTCTATCATGCCTGGGCTGGCTAATTTGCATTATTCAATTAATTCCATTCCCTTGCTCTTTCCCCATATCCCTATAAGTTTTTCTCTCCAAGTATTTACCCAAATATTATTTGAAACTTACTATTGGATTAACTGCCAGTACATTTTTCAGACAGTATGTCCCAGATCATCACAACCCAGTACATAAAAATGTTCCCCCATGTTACCTCTGGTTCATTTGCCGAAATTTGTGTTGTTTGGTTCCTGACACTTTTGTCACAGGAAATGGTTTTTCCATATTATTCCGTCCAAACAATTCCTGATTTTGAACACCTCGATCCAATTTCTTCAACCTTCTCTCGTCTGAGGAAAATACCCTCAGCTTCTCCAAACCCTCCACACAACTGAAGTCTTTCACACCTCATGCCATTAGTAAATCACTTCTGCACTCTCTCCAAGGCCTTGATGTCCTTCCTAAAGTGAACACCATATTCCAGCTGAGGCCTAATCAGGGTTTTATAAAGGTTCAGTGTACTTTCCTTAATTCTATACTCTATGCTTCTATTTATAGAATCCCAGTATTCAATATACTTTGCTAAAAACTTTCTCAACTTCTCTTGTCACCGTCAAAGGTTTGTGCACATATGCCCAAATATCTCTGCTTCTGCATCCAATTTAAAATTTTTATCATTTAATTTATATCACCTCACCTCATTCTATCTACCAATATATATGTAGCATTGTACTTCCCTGCCATATGTCTGCCTATTTCAGGCTTATGTCCCTGTGAAGTCTGTTACTACCCTCTTCATTGTGTTTCTGAATTTCATAGAATTTACAGTGCAGAAGGAGGCCATTTGGCCCATCGAGTCTGCACCGGCACTTGAAAAGAGCACCCTACCTAAGCCCACATCTCTATCCTATCCCTGTAACCCAGTAACCCCACCCAAACTTTTTTGGACACTAAGGGCAATTTAGCATGGCCAATCCACCTAACCTGCACATCTTTGGACTGTGAGAGGAAACTGGAGCACCCGGTGGAAACCCACGCACACACGGGGAGAATGTGCAGATTCCACACAGACAGTGACCCAAGCCGGGAATCGAACCTGGGACTCTGGAGCTGTGAAGCAACTGTGCTAACCACTGTGCTACCGTGCCCCCTTTTGTGGGGCATGTCATAAGAACATAATAGGAACTAGAGAAGACCATACAGCGCATCAAGGTTGTTCTGTCATTCAATATGACCATAGCTGATCCGAGACTCCAGCTCCCTTTTCTCGGCTGCTTCCCATATTCCTTAATTCCCGAAGAGACTCAAATCTCTCTACTGCAACCTTAAATGTGTTCAACGAAAGATCATCCCCAACCCTCTGGGATAGAGAATTCCAAAGGTGCGCAACTCTTTCAATGAAGAAATTTCTCCGCCTCTCAGTTTGAGGTGATCGGCCCCTTTATTCTGAACCTGTGTCCCCTTGTTCTAGATTCCACAGCGCAGGGAAACATGCAAGTTTTGAAATTATCGCCACTTATACTCGGACCATTACTCCATATCAAGTGGAGCAGTGGCCGTATATCAGCCCCTGGGGAATGTCACTATAGAAAGTCTGAAGAACAATCATTCACATTGCTGTTTTCTCCTTGAACCCATTTCTCATCCATGTTACCATTACCACTTTAATCCATGCTCTTCAACTTTGCTGGCAAGTCAATTGAGTGATACTTTGTCAGACGCCATTTGAAAGTCCATAAACACAACATCATCCACACTGCCCTTGTAAACTCTATCCTTTATTTATACACCAGTTGGGGCGGCATGTGGCGCAGTGGTTAGTACTGGGACTGCGGCGCTGAGGACCCGGGTTCGAATCCCGGCCCTGGGTCACTGTTCATGTGGAGCTTGCATATTCTCCCCATGTCTGCATGGGTTTCACCCCACAACCCAAATGTGCAGGTTAGGTTGATTGGCCATGCTAAATTGCACCTTAATTGGAGAAAAAATAATTGGGTATTCTTAATTTAAAAAAAATTTATACACCAGTTTTTTCAATATCACGGCACTGTTGCTTCACAGAGCCAGGGACGTGGGTTCGATTCCCAGCTTGGGTCACTGTCTGTTCGGAGTCTACACATTCTCCCTGTGTCTGCGTGGGTTTCCTCGGGTGCTCCAGTTTCCTCCCACAAGTCCCTGAAGATGTTCTTGTTAGGTAAATTGAACCTTCTGAGTTCTCCCTTTGTGTACCTGAACACATGCTGTTGTGTGACGTCTAGGGGGTTTTCACAGTAACTTTATTACAGTGTTAATGTAAGCCTACTTGTGACATTAATAAAAATTATTATTAAGGTTATACTACAGCACCATGCCAGCTGATGGAATTTAAATTCAATTTGAAAAATCTGGAATTGAAAGCTATCCTCAGTAATGATAGCCATGAAACTATAATTGTTGTAAAAACCCATCAAGTTCACGAACATCCTTTAGGGAAGGAAATCTGCCATCTTTACCCAGTCTGGCCTACATGTGACTCCAGATCCACAGCAATACTGTAGACTCTTAGCTGTCCTCTGAAATGGCCTCGCAAGCCAATTAGTTAAAGGGAAATTAGGGATTGGCAACAAATGCTGTCCCAGCCAGTGACACCCACATCCCATGCACGAATAAAAGGATTGTGTTTTGGGGATCCTTAAGGGGGAGGGGGAGCAGCCCCAGGTCATGGTCCACATAGGTACCAACGACATATGTAGGAAAAGGGACAGGTATATAAGGCAGGAATTCAGGGTGCTAGGGTGGAAACTTAGATCTAGGACAAACAGAGTTATTATCTCTGGGTTGTTACCCGTGCCACGTGATAGCGAGACGAGGAATAGGGAGAGAGAAGAGTTGAACACGTGGCTACAGGGATGGTGCAGGAGGGAGGGTTTCAGAATTCTGGATAATTGGGGCTCAATCTGGGGTCGGTGGGACCTCTACAAACGGGATGGTCTACACCTGGACCAGAGGGGTACCAATATCCTGGGGGGGGGGAAATTTGCTAATGCTCTTCGGGAGGGTTTAAACTAGTTCAGCAGGGGCTTGGGAACCTGAATTGTAGCTCCAGTATACAGGAGGTTGAGAGTAGTGAGGTCATGAGTAAGGTTTCAAGTTTGCAGGAGTGTACCGGCAGGCAGGAAGGTGGTTTAAAGTGTGTCTACTTCAATGCCAGGAGCATCCGAAATAAGGTGCGGCATGGGTTGGTACCTGGGACTTCGATGTTGTGGCCATTTCAGAGACATGGACAGAGCAGGGACAGGAATGGTTGTTGCAGGTGCCAGGGTTTAGATATTTCAGTAAGCTCAGGGAAGGTGGTAAAAGAGGGGGAGGGGTGGCATTGTTAGTCAAGGACAGTATTACGGTGGCAGAAAGGACGTTTGATGAGGACCTGTTGACTGAGGTAGTATGGGCTGAGTTTAGAAACAGGAAAGGAGAGGTCACCCTGTTAGGAGTTTTCTATAGGGCTCCGAAAAGTTCCAGAGATGTAGAGGAAAGGATTGCAAAGGTGATTCTGGATAGGAGCGAAAGCAATAGGGTAGTCGTTATGGGGGACTTTATCTTTCTAAATTTTGACTGGAAATGCTATAGCTCGAGTACTTTAGATAGGTCCGTTTTTGTCTAATGTGTGCAGGAGGGTTTCCTGACACAGTATGTAGATAGGCCAACGAGAGGCAACATCATATTGGATTTGGTACTGGGTAATGAACCAGGACAAGTGTTAGATTTGGAGGTAGGTGAGCACTTTGGTGATAGTGACCACAATTCGATTACGTTTACTTTAGTGATGGAAAGGGATAGGTATATACCGCAGGGCAAGAGTTATATCTGGGGGGAAAGGCAATTATGATGCGATGAGGCAAGACCTAGGATGCATTGGGTGGAGAGGAAAACTGCAGGGGATGGGCACAATGGAAATGTGGAGCTTGTTCAAGGAACAGCTACTGCGTGTCCTTGATAAGTATGTACCTGTCAGGCAGGGAGGAAGTGGTCGAGCAAGGGAACCTTGGTTTACTAAAGCAGTCGAAACACTTGTCAAGAGGAAAAAGGAGACTTATGTAAAGATGAGACATGAAGGTTCAGTTAGGGCACTCGAGAGTTACAAGTTAGCTAGGAAGGACCTAAAGAGAGAGCTAAGAAGAGCCAGGACGGGACATGAGAAGTCTTTGGCAGGTATGATCAAGGATAACCCTAAAGCTTTCTATAGATATGTCAGGAATAAAAGAATGACTAGGGTAAGAGTAGGGCCAGTCAAGGTTAGTAGTGGGAAGTTGTGCTTGGAGTCCGAGGAGGTAGGAGAGGTGCTAAATGAATATTTATCGTCAGTATTCACACAGGAAAAATACAATATTGTTGAGGAGAATACTGAGATTCAGGCTACTAGACTAAAAGGGCTTGAGGTTCATAAGGAGGAGGTGTTAGCAATTCTGTAAAGTGTGAAAATAGATAAGTCCCCTGGGCCGGATGGGATTTATCCTAGGATTCTTTGGGAAGCTAGGGAGGAGATTGCTGAGCCTTTGGCTTTGATCCTCAAGTCATCTTTGTTTACAGGACTAGTGCCAGAAGACTGGAGGAAAGCAAATGTTGTCCCCTTGTTCAAGAAGGGGAGTAGAGACAACCCTGGTAACTATAGACCAGTGAGCCTTACTTCTGTTGTGGGCAAAATCTTGGAAAGGTTTATAAGAGATAGGATGTATAATAATCTGGAAAGGAATAATTTGATTAGAGATAGTCAACACGGTTTTGTGACAGGTAGGCCATGCCTCACAAACCTTATTGAGTTCTTTGAGAATGTGACCAAACAGGTGGATGATGGTAAAGCAGTTGATGTGGTGCATATGGATTTCAATAAAGCGTTTGATAAGATTCCCCACGGTAGGCTACTGCAGAAAATACGGAGGCATGGGATTCAGGGTGATTTAGCAGTTTGGATCAGAAATTGGCTAGCTGGAAGAAGACAAAGGGTGGTGGTTGATGGGAAATTTTCAGACTGGAGTCCAGTTACTAGTGGTGTACCACAAGGATCTGTTTTGGGGCCACTGTTGTTTGTCATTTTTATAAATGACCTTAAGGAGGGCGTAGAAGGATGGGTGAGTAAATTTGCAGATGACACTAAAGTCGGTGGAGCTGTGGACAGTGCGGAAGGATGTTACAAGTTACAGAGGGACATGGATAAGCTGCAGCGCTGGGCTGAGAGGTGGCAAATGGAGTTTAATGCAGAAAAGTGTGAGGTGATTCATTTTGGAAGGAATAACAGGAAGACAGAGTACTGGGCTAATGGTAAGATTCTTGGCAGTGTGGATGAGCAGAGAGATCTCGGTGTCCATGCACATATATCCCTGAAAGTTGCCACCCAGGTTGAGAGGGTTGTTAAGAAGGCGTACGGTGGGTTAGCTTTTATTGGTAGAGGGATTGAATTTCGGAGCCATGAGGTCATGTTGCAGCTGTACAAAACTCTGGTGCAGCCGCATTTGGAGTATTGTGTGCAATTCTGGTCGCCGCATTATAGGAAGGATGTGGAAGCATTGGAAAGGGTGCAGAGGAGATTTGCCAGAATGTTGCCTGGTATGGAGGGAAGATCTTATGAGGAACGGCTGAGGGACTTGAGGCTGTTTTCATTAGAGAGAAAAAGGTTAAGAGGTGACTTAATTGAGGCAGACAAGATGATCAGAGGATTGGATAGGGTGGACAGTGAGAGCCTTTTTCCTCAGATGGTGATGTCTAGCATGAGGGGACAAAGCTTTAAATTGAGGGGAGATAGATATAAGACAGATGTCAGAGGTAGGTTCTTTACTCAGAGAGTAGTAAGGGCGTGGAATGCCCTGCCTGCAACAGTAGTGGACTCGCCAACACTAAGGGCTTTCAAATGGTCATTGGATAGACATATGGACGATAAGGGAATAGTGTAGATGGGCTTTAGAGTGGTTTCACAGGTCGGCGCAACATCGAGGGCTGAAGGGCCTGTACTGCGCTGTAACGCTCTGTGTTCTATGTTCTATGTTCTATGTTCTAACAACCATAAAACAGCACTGGGTATATTGGGTCTTAATGTTTAACTGCATATTTAACATTGTAATATAAGATGAAGAAAGTTATTGCAGTTTATTTTCATGAAATAAACAATTTGATATTTGATGGTAGATGAGTTACCCCCCACCCCCCCCCCACCCCCCCAACCATGGTTCACAGATGTCAATTCTTATGTATGCCAACATCATAGATCTCCTTGCAAGAGTTTTGTTTTTGTCCTTTTAATAAATTCGAGTGGAGTCCAATGAGTAAACAAAAGAAGATAGCTATTTCTAAGAATAATGATTTAGATGAGGCCCAGTTATTTCTCACCATGTCCTCTCTCTGTGTCGATTGGTTCCTGACTGGCTGACCTTTTATACAACCTAGGTATTAGCCCCGTAGTTAGCGGGAGAGCTCATACTCGGTTAGCCACACGGGGAAAACAATCGACCCCGCCCCGTGTGCCCCTTGCAGGTTATTACAGTACTTAAAGAGCATTTAAAGTGCTTAAAGTGTTAGAGGGTGCAGACTTGGGCAACATTAGGTAGAGAGAAACCACAACTGGATATTGATGAGATACGATTCTGAGGTGAATATGTGAGAAACAAAAAGGTCAATGGCAGAAACCAGCACATCGGTGGTGAGTGAAGATTATGGGAACATCGAAGGAAGTAGCTGAGGAGAGATCGAAATATGTTGCGGAGAGAGAGATAATTTGGTTCAAGTACAGAGTTCAAGTTATTGGTTGGGTTGATTGGCATTCTGTGTTGCAACGGTTATATCTTATTTTAGTGAATTGTATGGGTTGGATTGTTGTTTTTGTTTTTTCTTTCTCTGGGACTGGGTGGGAGGGGATGGTATACCTTGGCAGGGGGAGCCACCCGCGCTAGCTAACTAAAGTCGGCTAGTGAACGGAGGTGAGCTGAGAGGATGGCTACGGACATTGGAGCCTGGTTAGCAGGTTTTGATGGGCCTACAAGGAGAGTGAGGGGGAGGAAGGGATTGATGCTGGGAGATGTTTTTTTGAGAGGAAATGTAGGGGGGGGGTTTGGGAGGGGGGAAGGGGGTCGATGTTAATAATGGATAAGGGCGGGTCAGGCTAATGGGGCAGGGCCCGGTGGTATGATGATGGTGGATAAGAACATTTGTGAACTGGGTAAAGCTACTATATAAGGAGCCGAGGGCGATTGTTTGCACAAACAACATCAGCTCGAGATACTTTTCTCTCCACCGTGGGACTAGGCAGGGATGTCCTATCTCCCCTCTGCTGTTTGCACTCGCGATTGAGCCGTTGGCCATCACATTAAGAAGTTTGGGGGTATGGAGAGGAACAGTGCGGGGGGAATAGAGCATATGGTGTCCTTATATGCCGATGACTTGCTGTTATACGTGTTGGCACCGTGTGTGTCGCTAGGGGGAATATTGGAGCTTCTTCGAGTGTTTGGGTCTTTCTCGGGGTACAACCTAAATCTAGACAAGAGTGAGTATTTTGTGGTGTCTCGGCCGGGGCTGGGGGCAGGGGTGGGGGGGCTGCCATTCCGTAGGGCAGGGACTCACTTTAGGTACCTGGGGGTGCAGGTTGCCCGGGAGTGCAGGTGGGTGTGCTCCGCAGGTACAACATTTCTAGTTTGGTGGGCAGAGCGAAAGCTGATCTGGCAAGGTGGGCTGGTCTCCCTCTGTCACTGGCGGGTCGGGTACAGGCGGTTAAAATGAACGTGTTGCCGCGATTTTCCTGCCAAAGGCTTTTTTCAGAGAGATTGAGGGAAGGATAACTTTGTCCATATGGGGAGGGAAGGGGGCCAGAGTTAGAAAGGTGCTGCTACAGAGGGGAAGGCAGGCAGGGAGTTTGGGTCTTCCGAACCTGATGTATTATTACTGGGCGGCGAATGTGGAGGAGGTGCGGAGCTGGGTCAGAGGGATTGATTCCCAATGGGTCAGAATGGAGGAGAGTTTGTGCAGGGGGTCGGGATTGAAAGCACTAGCAACAGTGCCACTCCCGATAGCCCCAGGGAAATACTCAGGGAGTCTAGTAATAATAGCTTCATTGAGAATTTGGAGGCAGTTTCGCCAACACTTCGGGTTGCGGGCAGGGTCAAGGGAAATGCCGAATCAGGGGAACCACAGATTTGAGCCAGGGAGGTGGGGATACAGAGCTTCCCGGTTGAGCCGGCCTCCACATTGCTGGAGGAGGTGCTGACGACAGGGGGACTGGAGAAGGGGGTAGTGTCAGCGGTCTATGGAGCTATTTTGGAAGAGGAGAAGGCACCACTGGAAGGGATTAAAGCAAAGTGGGAGGAAGAGTTGGGAGAAGATATGGAGGAGGGGTTCTGGTGTGACGTGCTCTGGAGAGTGAATGCCTCCACCTCATGCGTGAGGTTGGGGCTGATACAGCTGAAGGTAGTACACAGAGCACACCTCACGAGGGCGAGGATGAGCCAATTCTTTGAAGGAGTAGAAGATGTGTGTGAACGTTGCGGGGGGGGGGGGCGCTAATCACGTTCATATGTTTTGGTCCTGTCCAAAGCTAGAGTATTCATAGACTTCATAGAATTTACAGTGCAGAAGGAGGCCATTCGGCCCATCGAGTCTGCACCGGCTCTTGGAAAGAGCACCCTACCCAAGATCAACACCTCCACCCTATCCCCATAATCCAGTAACCCCACCCAACACTAAGGGCAATTTTGGACACTAAGGGCAATTTATCATGGCCAATCCACCTAACCTGCACATCTTTGGGCTGTGGGAGGAAACCGGAGCACCCGGAGGAAACCCACGCACACACAGGGAGGATGTGCAGACTCCACACAGACAGTGACCCAAGCCGGAATTGAACCTGGGACCCTGGAGCTGTGAAGCAATTGTGCTAACCACCATGCTACCGTGCTGGAAGTATTACTGGAAGGAGGCTTTTAGGGTAATTTGTAAAGCGGTGCACGTGAAACTGACCTGGGCCCCCGGGAGGCCATATTCGGGGTGTCGGACCAGCCAGGGTTGGAAACAGGTGCGGAGGCAGGTGTTATAGCCTTCGCCTCAAAGGCAGATCCTGATGGGTTGGAGAGCAACCTCTCCACCCTGTGCCCTGGCGTGGCGGGGGGATCTGTTGGAATTCTTGACTCTTGAGAAGGTTAAGTTTGAACTGAGGGGAAGGATGGAGGGGTTCTACAATTCATGGGCATTATTCATTATGCACGTTCAAGAACTGGATAACATCGAACATTAGTTGGGGTGTGTGGGTGGGGGGATTGGGGGGAGAGGGGCTGTGTGTGTTAATGGCGACTATGGGTGATCCCTAATTCCTTTCTGTCATTTATTTGTGTGAACATGCGGGCTAATGTTTGGGGGTTGGTGGGAGGGTGGGATCGTTGTTATTGTTATGGGGATTGACATATTTGTTACTGATTATTGTTTATTGTTGGTGGGTGTAAATTTGGGAGAAAATGTGAAAAAGGAGAATAAAAATATTTTTAAAAAGAATAATAATAATCTAATAATATAATAATATAGTCTGGAATGAAGAACTTGTCGGATGAGGAACGGTTGAGGACTCTGGGTCTGTACTCGTTGGAGTTTAGAAGGATGAGGGGGGATCTTATTGAAACTTACAGGATACTGCGAGGCCTGGATCGAGTGGATGTGGAGAGGATGTTTCCACTTATAGGAAAAACTAGAAGCAGAGGACACCATCTCAGACTAAAGGGACGATCCTTTAAAACTGAGGTGAGGAGGAATTTCTTCAGCCAGAGGGTGGTGAATCTGTGGAACTCTTTACTGCAGAAGGCTGTGGAGGCCAAATCACTGAGTGTCTTTAAGACAGAGATAGATAGGTTCTTGATTCATAAGGTGATCAGGGGTTATGGGGAGAAGGCAGGAGAATGGGGATGAGAAAATATCAGCCATGATTGAATGGCGGAGCAGACTCAATGGGCCGAGTGGCCTAATTCTCCTCCTGTGTCTCATGGGCTTATGGTTAATGGATGTTTTGGCTGCTTTGTTGCAAATATTGAATGATTAATGCTTCACAGGAAAGTTTATTCATGAGATTGGCGTTAATGAACAAGAAGGTGTAAATTTATGATGTGCTTAACTTATCATAGACTCTTTAGGAAGTGACAAAATGTTGAAGACTGATGTGGGGTAAAAAAACAAGGTAAAGGAAAATCTCTGAATTTACTGTCACATGTTATGGATATCTATGGGGTGTGATTCAACGGGATAAAAGAGAGCCCACTTTTGGGTGCATTTAGTGGGGTGTTTCTTGGTACCTGCAGGGCCAAGAACACCCCCGTATTCAATGGCACTTCACTGCTTTTTTGGCCTCATCAAGGAACGCCTCGTCAAGGCCACGCTTTAATAATTCCTGTGCTGCTGAGCAGAAGAGTACTCGTGGGTCAGGGTGCCATTTTTATAGGCAGCAGGAATCTTTCAACCTCCCCCCACAGCGACCCCACCGCAACTTCCAGAAACCCCCTCACTTCACCCGACTTACCTCTTCCATCCCCCACCCCCCCCATCCCATCATTAAGGACAAGGCACCCTGGGCCTGACCACTGGGATGGGCAACCTGGCACCTTGGCACTGCCAGCATGGTAGGTTGCCTGAGTGATAGTGCCAAGGTGCCTGACTGGCAGTGCTATGGTGCCCGGGTGCCAGCGAGAGTGCCAGGGTACTATCCTGCTCAGAGCCCAACCAGCCGGGGATCGCCAATGGCCTGGGAACCCCCCCACGACTGCCACAGGTGCCTTTACAACTGGACCATGTCTGTGTGGACCAGTGCTAAATAATGGTGCCCGGTCAAGAAGTCGCTTTGGAGGCCATTTGTTCCCAGGCACCGGGAGAGTACAGCACAGACATTTATAATGAATCTAATAGATTATTTTGCCTTCATGAGCTCAGGGCTGGAAAATGGGTCCTTGTTTGAACTTTCCTGCAGCAACGTGGGTAATGAAAAATGGGAGGATCTGAGATACAAGAGGTGCGATTTTCCAGTAGCCGGAATCGAACCTGGGACCCAGGAGCTGTGAAGCAATTATGCTATCCACAATGCTACCGTGCTGCCCCTGGAGATAACTAAAGTGAGATCTCTCATGAAATTCTGGAGTAGCTTTGCTTGTTCCTTACTCTCCCCAGCCACTTTGAACCAGAGAATCATATAGTATAGAAGGAGACCATTTGGCCTATCATACCCATACCATTTTTCTGAAATAGGGATGTAATCAGCTTCACATATCTAAGCTCTACAATCATCACCAAAATGAACCCGCATATTGCAAAAGCTGTAGCTGTTATGTCCAAGTTGAGTAAGAGAGTGGGGAGCAATAGCAAAGAGACTGAGAACACCAAACTGTGAGTCTACCAAGCCTGTATCC
The DNA here is from genome assembly GCF_047496885.1 of Scyliorhinus torazame. Taxonomy (NCBI): domain Eukaryota; kingdom Metazoa; phylum Chordata; class Chondrichthyes; order Carcharhiniformes; family Scyliorhinidae; genus Scyliorhinus; species Scyliorhinus torazame. Next base: position 144,989,440 of record NC_092719.1, read on the forward strand.
TCAGTGCACTCCTCTACAGTGGCAAGACCTAGACAACATATGCTAGGTGGGAGAAAATGCTGAACTGTTTCCACCTTCATTGTCTCAGATGTATCCTTTGCATCTCTTTTCAGGACCAGGGGCGAAATTCTCCGACCCTCCGCCGGGTCGGAGAATTGCCGGGGGCTGGCGTGAATCCCGCCCCCGCCGGTTGCCGAAGTCTCCGGCACCTGAGATTCGACGGGGCGGGAATCCCGCCGCTCCGGTTAGCGGGCCCCCCCGCTGGATTCTCCGGCCCGGATGGGCCGAAGTCCCGCCGCTAAAATGCCTGTCCCGCCGGCGAAAATTAAATCACCTACCTTACCGGCGGGACAAGGCGGCACGGGCGGGCTCCAGGGTCCTGGGGGGGGGGCGCGGGGTGATCTGGCCCCGGGGGTGCCCCCACGGTGGCCTGGCCCGCGATCGGGGTCCACCGATCCGCGGGCGGGCCTGTGCCGTGGGGGCACTCTTTCCCTTCCGCCTCCGCCACGGTCTCCACCATGGCGGATGCGGAAGAGACTCCCTCCACTGTGCATGCGTGGGAAACTGTCAGCGGCCGCTGACGCTCCCGCGCATGCGCCGCCCGGAGATGTCATTTCCGCGCCAGGTGGCGGGGCACCAAAGGCCTTTTCCGCCAGCTGGCGGGGCTGAAATTCGTCCGGCGCCGGCCTAGCCCCCCAATGTTGTGGCTCGGCCCCCAAACCTTTGGGGCGGAGCGATGCCCGTCTGATTTGCGCTGTTTTGGGTGCCAGTCGGCGGACATCGCGCCGTTTCCGGAGAATTTCGCCCATGGTCGCCAACTCATTGTTTCTGGTGTATGCTAATTCCATCAGCATACACTCATTGCTAAGCCAATGATATCTGCACTGGCTCAGCCACATTCATTGGATGGAGGACAGCCATATATCCTAAGACTTTCTGCACCGTGAACTGGCCATTGGGTCAATACCTCCTGAACACCCAAACCTATGCTAAAGGGACACCTGTAAGTGGGATATGAAGATATTGATGTTGGCAACTGGGAAACAGCCCCCTTGAGACTGCCTGTTTGGAAGGGCATTGGAAGAGGTGAGCAGAAATAAAAAGCTTGGCCGATTGAGAAGAGGGCCCTGAGAAAATAAGAGGCCAGCAAATCTGAGATGAGAGGGTAAACTTCATTTAGAGGGTTGCGAATCTTTGAAATTCGCCATCCCAAAGGATTGTGGATGCTCCATTGATGAATAAATCTAAGTTTAATGCGGTCAGATTTTTGGTCTCATGGGGAATTAAGGGATATGGGAGTGGGCAGGAAAGTGAAGTTGAAACCCAAGATTAGCCACAATTTTACCAAATGGCAGGGAAAGCTTAACAGGCCATGTGGTCTACTCCTGGTCTTATTTCTTGTGTTCTTGTGAATCAAACCCCTTCTCAGCCAACTGTCTCCCTCTGCATCAAATGCAGCAGAAACTGCCATGCCAGAGTGGGGCCCCTGAGCCATGCCAAGTGATGACCTTCATGATGTAAACCAGCATCTTATGAGGTGGAAGGCCACCACCAAGCATGTTAAAGGCAAAGATAAGAATATGGAAAACAATATATTGTGAGGGAACATATACTTTAATTCCCCCAAAGAAGTTGAATTAATTGGAGCACGGTTGATTAACGTCTCCAGTCTTGTGATTTGGAAAAATATTTTAATATAAAATGTTGACCATCTTCATTACCCCAAAGAGTGAAGCCAATCCAAAACTGAGGGCAGGCCAGCCTCAGCCATTCTCCAATGCTTCCTGAGTGGACCTTCATATAACTTGAATGGCACGAAACCCAGAAAGCTGATCCAAACGTGCACCTTGAAATTGAGCAAAAGTTCTGTCCTACTGTATTTACAAATGGAAGCATTTGTCCTGACATTTCAGGTTAATTGATCTTCAAGCATAATTTGACAACAGTCTGAAAGTCTGACTGAAAAGGCCTAGGGCTGGATTCTCTGGTTCCCCAGTGCATGTATCTCGGTGGCGATCGCTGGCAATGGGATTCCGTCTTCACGCTGCTTGTCAATGGGATTTCTCACTGAAGCTATCCTATGCCGCCAGGAAACCCTCGGGCAGGGCTGCGCTGTCGGCGGGTAAAGGATAATCCCGACCCTAATTGATGTTATCTCAGCGTCTTCCCTTTATCAGATTTCAAATGAATAAACTTGTACTGGGAGCAGTAATACTATTTATCACGCATTGCAATTTGGATATTAAAACGAATGAGCCAATCAAGAATGAATAGCTTCACGAATATCAATTTTTTGGTGAAACTAACACTATATAACCAGCAAACTTTTGAAAGTATAAATGATGAAACTGCTTTATTTTTCATTTGTGACTAAGTTTAAAAAAATGTTCCATTTGCTTCTCCTATCTATAAAGAATCTTTTGTATGATCTCCTCGGTGACATACTTGGCTGCGTTCCAAATCAATTTCCTTCGCTTCTTAATTACAGATCAGGATGTTAACAGTAAGATGACTGCTGAAGATTAGTAATTACAAATATAGCCGCCTCTTCAATATGATACTGGCACTGTCCTGCTCCATATGACTTACTCTTTGGGTTTAATGTGGCACAGCATATTCAAATTGAAGTGCAGTCAGATAGTTACAGTGAAAAATCATCACCAGCCCTTTGGCACTTGGTGCACACAAAGCAAGGCATCATAAATAATTTCCAAGGTTGGAGTAGTGTAGATTTTACCCTGAATTTCAGATTGAGTTGACTGTGCAATTAGGAAACATTTTGAAGAACTAATTGCACAATTGGCAAATTGAAAAATTAATGAGCAGAATATTACAAGGGGAATTGAAAGCCCAATGTTGGGGCGGGATCCAATTGGCAATTTTACCACAGCTGGTCTCCTAATTGACCGCCTGTAGGCCTGCTGTCCAATTGCAGATGTAAGGCGCACTCCTGGTGATGCTGACCCAATCACAGAGCCTGCATATTTGAGGTCTCTGTAACTGGGAGACAGGCTGTTGTTAATAAATGCATTGCTTTACCAATTCTTCAAATCACTCCATGGGCAAGCAAAATCCACATTGAAATATGTAAATGATGTAAGTTCCAGGTTCAATATTACAAGTTCAAATGAGACTCTGCCTTCAGTGAACAGCTTGTCCATATGAGATAGCTCCATGACAGGAACCTCGGCCTAATATACTTGGGAGTATCTTTTGTTCTTATTTAATATTAAAGTCTGGTCGTTTCTGCTAGGGTACATTTTTCTATTTTGCATTGAATTATTTGCATTTTCTTTTTCTTTCCAAGTTTCACCACAATGCTGTGAGAATGTCCTTGCTTGTTCCCATAATGCTGTATGAATTGGAGAAGGAGAAAGCATGTGGGCGCAACATTGTCAGGTGTAGTGATAGCTCAGATGATTTATTCATTCCCATTGTATCCGAAGCGACATCTTTACTGACTCTGCTAATTCTTACCTTGGTACGTCAGAATAAACCTATCTTTGCCATTGCTGAGGCAGTCACCCAGCTGTGCCAGCAATTGAAGGCTGATGTTTGTAAAATCATAGAATAATAGAATCCCTACAGTGCAGAAGGAGGAAACAATACCCTACCTAGGCCCACACCTCCACCCTATCCCCGTAACCCAGTAACCCCACCTGAACCTTTAGACACTAAGGGGCAATTTATCATGGCCAACCCACCTAACCTGCACATCTTTGGACTGTGGGAGGAAACCACAGTTCTGGCAACTTACAAAAAAGGGCCGGAATAAGCCAACTTGGTGTTCTGTGTTATCTGATGTAGAGCTGTCTACTCATGGGGCCATGGTCAATCAATTAGGAACTTACCGAAATCTGTGCAAAAGTTGATAAAGCCACCTGACCCTTGGCAGACACCTTAGCTATGTTTTAATGTCCATTTTTCAGAAAAAAAAACAGTTTTAGAAGATTCTATACTGAATACAGGCCATGGTGAAAGTTAAGGATATGACGTACCTTTGCAGGGCATAAGGATGTCTTGTGGTGCACTAGGTAGCATCCGCGCCTCTGAGCCAGAAGCTCTGGGTTTGAATCCCACCCCAGGACTTGATGGCCCAGGAGGTGCATTCATAACGGGGCTAAACAGGTTGCATGTCAACCTGCAAATCCTTCCATCACATCAATGGCTCGTGGTAAGAGTTGGAAAGACTCCTGGTCATCCATGCTTAACGTGGAGTGGGGCCTGCTCAAGCTATAAACCTCTGGCAACAGACTAGTGGTCCGTTCCAAGATAAACTAGCTATGGAAACAGATCAAATTCTGCCTTAGTGTACCTCAAGGTGCCGGAAGACAATTGGAATATAATTCTGGGCCATGACAGTGGACTCCAAGATTTTTCCACACCACACTGGAGGCCTTGATCAAGAGGTACAGAGATGGCACTTATCTGAAGGGATTAGGAGGTGCTCTACATGAACTCTCAGAAAGCAGTGAGGGCGGGTAACTCTAGCAGTCAATGCCAATGCTTCAGCACCAAGTGTCTGGATGCAATGCCACAGGAGGTTCAATGATAACAGACAAGCTTCAGCCAGTATGTGCATCTTCAAATACCACTACCAACTAGATTTGCATACTGTTAAATGCACGACATCTCCACCATTCACCTACCAACCATCGATATAGTAATCTTTATTACTGCCACAAGTAGGCTTACATTAACACTGCAATGAAGTTACTGTGAAAAGCCCCTAATTGCCATATTCTGCCGCCTGTTCGGGTACACAGAGAGAGAATTCAGAATGTCCAAATTACCTAACAAAATGTCTTTCGGGACTTGTAGGAGGAAACCTGAACACCCGGAAGAAACCCACGCAGACAGGGGGAGAACATGCAGACTCCGCACAGTCAACGACCCAAGCCAGGAATCGAATCCAGGTCCCTTGCGCTGTGAAGTGACAGTGCTAACCACTATCGTGCCGCCCATATCACGACTGAAACTTTAAATATTCCCTCACATGCTTAATACTGCTGCAAAGCTGACAGTAACATCTCTCAGGTTGCAATGGAGGTAGGGCGAAGAGGCAGATTGTGGCTTCAGTCAACATATAATACAAATTTTATGGTGATAGCACCACCTTTCACCTCAAGACTCCAGAGAATATCCTCTGTTAATCTCGCAAAGCGAGGCGTGCATTACTTTGAAGTTAGTTGCAAATTGATTTCTACTGGGTCTGTCAGGGTTTGTGGAGGTGCTTGGTGATTTGTAATGCTATAAAATTCTAGCAGTCTAGAGGGAATAAAAGCCGTTGTTATGTTTTCAAAGATTCTGCTCAGACCACTATCAAGAGATGAAATAGTTTATATCCCCAATGTTCTACCACGTGACAGGGAAAATGTGCTGAGGCGACACAGAGCAGAACAAGCTTCTCAAAAGAGGGAGGAGGAGGAGGAAGGTAGAAGACTCTTGACGGGAGGCAATATCTGCCTCAGGGTCTTCACAGAGCAATTGTCCTGTCTCAGCCAGGAGCAGTGAGTTAGATGCTTCTGTTTCACCAAGAGGTTGCTCACTGAAATATGCCACCTGTTTCAGCCTCAGAGCTGGGGGAAGAGGCCACTGTCAGTGGCTGTGAAAATGTCTGTAAGCATGAAAATTTAAGCATTGAGCTTGTTATGATCCAGTTAGGGATTGTTAATGTTTAAAATGAGGTCTTGTGGTTGTTGTGTTAGTGCCCCAACCACTGGACCAGAAGCTTTGGGTTCGAGTCCAATGCCAGAACATGCAAACTCCACACAGACAGTCACTCAAGACTGGAATTGAACTCAGGCCCCTGATGCTGTGAGGCAGCAGTGCTAACCACTGTGCCACTCTGCTGCACTATGAACACTGCACAGTTCTCGAGTGGCATCCCATGGGTACATGTGCTAGGTTCCAGGCGAGTGTTATTGCCTGGCATCCAAATCAAACTGTGAGGTCTGGACACTTTAGCCTGAACTTTGGAGGCATCAACATCACAAGAGGCTGCAGCCAAAAATCAAACACTCTGGAGCAGGGCTTCTGCACTGGGGATATCCGCACGGCCAGAGGGTGTGTGTGTGTGTGTCCATCAGGGATTAAAGCTGACCCTGATCCAATTAATGTTCCCGGCAGGGGTCTGGGGTCCGGTGCTCCTACTGTGGCCAGGGGTGTGTGTGCTGGGTGTGATCCAGATCATGCTGGGCACTGCGGTTCAAGCGACTTGCTCGCGGTTTTGCGTGCCGCATGAAGCCTGATTTGGGCCTCCACCATGATGCTCCCAGCGCAACTGGATGGGTGCAGGGCACAACAGTGTGGAAAAATGGCACCCACACTGTTTTTCCCTCAGCTACTTTCTGTGGTAGCTGTCATAATATACACCCATGCACATCATGAGGTAAAAGCAGGCAGTGACAGACACCCAGGTGAGCCAATCAACATACAGAACAGAACACGACCAATCACCAGATAGAACACCAGAGGGGGGCTTCCAACTATCAAACACACGAGGCATCAGCACTCTGCCTCTTTCCACTGGTGACAACTGTAGTGACAGTCAGGGTGTACAAATCATTCAACATCTTCTACAAGTGGATCAGAGCTAGCCTGGTCTAGATAGTTAATGTTAGTTTACTTAGAGTAGTAGAGAGTCAACCCACAGGCAGCTGTGTGCTTCGTTACTGAAGTTCAATAAATCTTATTGGACCAACGCCTATGTTTGGTGTATGCTTGATCATTTAACTGCATCGTGTTGCAGTCCGTGTTACTCCAGGGTGAACAACACAACATGATTTCCACAGATTTGTCACTCACTGGGTGAAAAGATCTCTCTTCATCTCAGTCCTACAAGGTTTACCCTGTAATCTTAAACTATAACACCTGGGGCGAAATTCTCCGTTATCGGCGGAAACTCCGCCGATCGGCGCAAAAAACGGCGCAAATCCCACTTGCGTCACGTCATAAAAATGGGCCGATAGTCTGCGGCCCGAAATGGGCTAGCAGCGACGTAACGGGATCCGCGCTTGCGCAGTGGTTCACGCCGTGCAGCGTCATACGCGCTGCACGGCGTGACGGCTCATAAGGCCGCGCAGCTCCCCCCCCACCCGACCGGAACAGCCGACCGCAACACCCGACTTGATGGCTGGCCGTCGCTCAGCCCCGAGGTTCGAGTCACGCGATGTGGAGGCGCTCCTGGATGCGGTGGAGCAGAGGAGGGACGCCCTGTATCCCGGGCACGGCCGCAGAGTTGCCCCACGCCACAGCCGGCGTCTGTGGAGGGAGGTGGCAGAGGCCGTCACCGCTGTGGCCCTGACACCACGGACAGGCACCCAGTGCCACAAGAAGGTGAACGACCTCGTCAGAGCAGGCAGGGTGAGCGTCCCCCATATCCCCCATATCCCCTCTCCCCCAAATCCCCCCCTCCCCCATATCCCCCATATCCCCCCTCCCCCATATCCCCCATATTCCCCCCTCCCCCATATCCCCCCCTCCCCCATATCCCCCATATTCCCCCCTCCCCCATATCCCCATATCCCCCCTCCCCCATATCCCCCCTCCCCCATATCCCCCCCTCCCACATATCCACCCTCCCCCATATCCCCCCTCCCCCATATCCCCCATATCCCCCCTCCCCCATATCCCCCCCTCCCCCATATCCCCCCTCCCCCATATCCCCCATATTCCCCCCTCCCCCATATCCCCCCTCCCCCATATCCCCCCTCCCCCATATCCCCCATATCCCCCCTCCCCCATATCCCCCCTCCCACATATCCCCCATATCCCCCCTCCCCCATATCCCCCATATCCCCCCTCCCCCATATCCCCCCTCCCCCATATCCCCCCTCCCACATATCCCCCATATTCCCCCCTCCCCCATATCCCCCCTCCCCCATATCCCCCATATCCCCCCTCCCCCATATCCCCCATATCCCCCCTCCCCCATATCCCCCATATCCCCCCTCCCCCATATCCCCCCTCCCCCATATCCCCCATATCCCCAAGTGAATCCAGCCCTAACCTTAACCTCTGCAATGCACGCGCAACCGATGGCGTGCATTCATATACCTGCCTAACACTGTTGCCTTTTACCCCTGCCACCACCCCCCCCCCCCCCCCCCCCAGGAGAAGCGCGCACACAACAATAGGGAGCATGTGAGGACTGGAGGAGGGCCCGCTGATGAGAGGCCACTGACCGTACACGAGGAAAGGGCCCTGGAACTGGCTGGCGGACCTGACGACCGGGAGGTTGCTGATGCAGAGGTCGGGGCCCCACGAGCAAGTGAGCCACCAACAGCCCGTCCCCATATCCCCCCTCCCCTATATCCCCCTCTCCCGTATCACCTGATCACTGCCTGATGTCTAACCATGCATGCTTCATTGTGTATCGCAGGACCAAACGTCCAGGCACCCATCCCCGCAGATGCAGACCGCCCGCAGGATGCCCCTCGGAGACCACGGGAGACGGAGAGACCCGAACCCTCCAGCATGCGACGCCCGCAGGATGCCCCTCGGAGACCACGGGAGACGGAGAGACCCGAACCCTCCAGCATGCGACGCCCGCAGGATGCCCCTCGGAGACCACGGGAGACGGAGAGACCCGAACCCTCCAGCATGCGACGCCCGCAGGATGCCCCTCGGAGACCACGGGAGACGGAGAGACCTGGAGCAACAGGGAGACGACACCCCCGTCACGTGCGGGAGCGACCACCCAGCGATGAGGGGGGCAGCCACAGGCCCCCGTCACATCCGAGCCAGGACACCACTACCCAGGACACCACTATCCAGGACACCCCTACCCGGGACACCACTACCCAGGACACCCCTACCCGGGACAGCACTACCCGGGACAGCACTACCCAGGACACCCCTACCCGGGAAGACGAAATACCGGACAGTGACTCAGAGTGGATGGGTGGAGACGAACCCCCACCCCAAAGTGCCATGGACTCAGAGTGGGACGAAGAGCACGACACAACGCCACTGCTGTCACCAACACCCTCCACCATCGCAGAAACACTCACCACGGTTGGGCACTTTAGTGATGAGGCGTCTGGTACACTCACTGGTGCGCACAACACAGCCGTCCCGGTACAGCAGGTGGAGGTAGGAGCAGCAGAGGGACCGGGCGGTCGGAGGGCAGCCCAGGCCAAGCGAACATCTGCCGCCCAGATGGATCCCGGGTTCCTGCAGTTACCACACCCACACATAGATCCGATGCAACCACCGACACGGAGACGAGCGAATAGGGTGACGGGTGGCTTGCGGCGGCTGCGGTCGCAGGTGGAGGAGTCCACCCGCGTCCAGGAGCTGGGAGTGGTCCCGGTCATGCGTGCCACCCAGGCTGACACCGCACGGGTGGCGTCCGCGGTGGAGGCAATGGGTGCGACGGTGTCAGACATGGGGAACGGTTTGCGAGGCCTGGGGCCTTCCGTGCAGGCGGCGTCTGTGGCCCAGGAAATGGCTGCCCTCTCACAGGAGGCCATGAGCCAGTGCCAGCGCCAGATGGCAGAGGCGCTCAACGCCATAGCCCAGTCTCAGCAGGCCATGGCCCAGTCTCAGCAGGCCATAGCCCAGTCTCTGCAGGCCATGGCCCAGTCTCTGCAGGCCATGGCCCAGTCTCAGCAGGCCATCGCTGAGGGCATCGGCGCCAGTGGCCATGTGCGAGCTGGCGTCGCACTGTCGCAGACAGGGTTCGACAACCCCCTGGGCTCCATGGCTGCAAACCTGCAGACCCCTGTCGATACCAGCACGGGCCTCCAGGACTGGCAGCGCCAGATGTCGGGGGCGCGTCGGATGGCCAGTCCGTTCGCATCCCCCACCCATGTAGAGGCCTGGGGGCCATCGGGCACCCCGAGGGAGGAGGAGGTGGTGTGGTCCATCCCGGCTCCCTCTGTAGGGGAGGTCCCGGTACACCGCGACACCTCGGACTCCCCCCCTTCCGTCCCAGGTGCATCGGGTGGGCAACGGGCAGGACAGGCTGGCAGCTCGCCATCCCAGTCGCCCGGGCCGCAGCCTGGCCCATCTAGGCCAGGACGCCCCAGGAAACGGCCGCCAAAGGGATCCAGTGTCAGAGGGCAGGAATCACAGGAGTCCACCTCCAGTTCTGCTGTACCGTCTGGGGAACCACGTAGACGTAGTCAAAGGGCCCGTAAGGCCAAACAATTAGACACTGAGTAAGTTGGCACGGGTGCAGGGCACAGATGAGTTTTAGGCGCTAGGGCACGTGCATGAACTCCTTTGGTTATTAAAGTCAATGTTACACCTACCGAAGCTGCCTTTATGCTCTGTCCAAAGTGTGCGGGGGTGTCATGTACGTTGAGCGCAAGTGTGTGTGTGAGGGGTGGTCTTACCTCAGCCCCAGGTGAGTCTGCCCCCTTCCCCCTGGGCCGCCATCAACATCCCCCGGGCAGAGGACGGGACCGTGCGCTGCAGTATCACAGCCGCATGCAGGGATGGTCCGGGTGGATGGTGGTACTGTGGCCATGGGTCAGACATAGTCCAACGATGTAGAGCCAGGAGCTCATCGGAGGCGGGCTGTCATCATTCTCCATGGCCTGCGATAGACACGCGTCCACCCGCAACTGGGTGAGCCCGGCCCGTTGTGCCGCCGGTGGATCGGCAATTGGGAGTGGGGGGGTGGTGTGCATGCGGGTGGGGTGTGTGGGGTTGGGGAGGGGGGTGATGGTGCTGGGTGGATGGATGGGTGGGGGGTGTGGGTGGTCGGCTGTTGTCATGGTGTGCGGTCTGTGGCCATACTACCCGATTCCCACGCCCATCTAGTCAGTGAAGCGGGCGTCTATCAGTCTGTCCCGTGCCCGCTGGGCCAGCCGGTAACGGTGGACAGCCACCCGTCTGTGTCTACCCCGTCTGCCCTGACCATTGCCCCCATCCCCCTCATCTGGGGAGGACTGGGCCTCTTCCTGCTGCTCCTCCACTCCGCCCTCCTCTGCCTGCGGCACATCGCCCCTCTGCTGGGCTATGTTGTGCAGGACGCAGCACACCACAATGATGCGGCCGACCCTATCTGACCGATACTGGAGGGCGCCCCCAGAGAGGTCCAGGCACCTGAAACGCATCTTCAGCACGCCAAAGCACCTCTCGATCACTCCCCTTGTCGCTACATGGGCATCATTGTAGCGGTTCTCCGCCTCATTGCGTGGCCTCCGTATAGGCGTCATCAGCCACGATCGCAATGGGTAGCCCCTGTCGCCCAGCAACCAGCCCCTCAGCCGGGGATGGCGTCCCTCGTACATGCCGGGGATGGATGACCGCGACAACACGAATGAGTCGTGTACACTGCCTGGGTAACGGGCGCAGACGTGCAGGATCATCATGCGGTGGTCGCAGACCACCTGTACGTTCATCGAATAGGTCCCCTTCCTATTAGTGAACACGGCCCTGTTATCTGCAGGTGGCCGCACGGCGACGTGCATCCCATCGATCGCGCCCTGGACCATGGGGAACCCGGCAATGGCAGAGAAGCCCACGGCCCGGGCATCTTGGCTGGCCCGGTCCACGGGGAAGCGGATGTAGCGGTGCGCCATGGCATAAAGGGCATCTGTCACTGCCCGGATGCACCGATGCACCGATGTCTGCGATATGCCGGACAGGTCCCCACTCGGTGCCTGGAATGACCCCGTTGCATAAAAGTTCAGGGCCACCGTAACCTTGACGGACACGGGGAGAGGGTGTCCCCCGCCAGTGCCACGCGGTGACAGGTGTGCCAGCAGGTGGCAGATGTGTGCCACGGTTTCCCGGCTCATCCGGAGTCTCCTCCTGCATTCCCGGTCCGTGAGGTCCTGGTATGACTGCCGGGGCCGGTACACACGGGGCGCCCTCGGGTGCCTCCGTTGCCGTGGGGCCGCGACGTCCTCCTCCCCCTCCTCGTCCTGTCGGTCAGGTGTCCCTCCAGCCTGGGCGGCTGCCGCCTGCCCCTCTGCGGCAGCCTGCGCCGCCTCTCTGGCACGCTCCTCCTCCTCCTCCTCCTCCTCCTCCTCCTCATCCAGGGCAACATAGACATGAGCGGCTGCCACCACGGCGGCCAACATCGCTGGATGATCTGAAAACATGACGACCTGGTGGGGGGGAGGGGAACGACGACATGTCATCATTGCCCATATCCCCTCCTCCCCCCAGCCAGGTGGCATGGACCGCATGGGTCCAACTGTTGGAGGCTGGCACCTGGCCAGGTGGACCAACTCATTTGCCCTCCCATCACCCACCCCGGCACGGACCCCCCCCCCGCCCCAACCTCCACCCCAGCACGGACCCCCCCCCAACCTCCACCCCGGCACGGACCCCCTCCCCAACCCCCAACCTCCACCCCAGCACGGACCCCCCCCCCCAACCTCCACCCCGGCACGGACCCCCTCCACAACCCCCAACCTCCACCCCGGCACGGACCCCCTCCACAACCCCCAACCTCCACCCCGGCACGGACCCCCTCCACAACCTCCACCCCGGCACGGACCCCCTCCACAACCCCCAACCTCCACCCCAGCACGGACCCCCCCCCCCCCAACCTCCACCCCGGCACGGACCCCCTCCACAACCCCCAACCTCCACCCCGGCACGGACCCCCTCCACAACCCCCAACCTCCACCCCGGCACGGACCCCCTCCACAACCTCCACCCCGGCACGGACCCCCTCCACAACCCCCAACCTCCACCCCAGCACGGACCCCCCCCCCCCAACCTCCACCCCGGCACGGACCCCCTCCACAACCCCCAACCTCCACCCCGGCACGGACCCCCTCCACAACCCCCAACCTCCACCCCGGCACGGACCCCCTCCACAACCTCCACCCCGGCACGGACCCCCTCCACAACCCCCAACCTCCACCCCAGCACGGACCCCCCCCCCCCCAACCTCCACCCCGGCACGGACCCCCTCCACAACCCCCAACCTCCACCCCGGCACGGACCCCCTCCACAACCCCCAACCTCCACCCCGGCACGGACCCCCTCCACAACCCCCAACCTCCACCCCGGCACGGACCCCCTCCCCAACCCCCAACCTCCACCCCAGCACGGACCCCCCCCCCCCAACCTCCACCCCGGCACGGACCCCCTCCACAACCCCCAACCTCCACCCCGGCACGGACCCCCTCCACAACCTCCACCCCGGCACGGACCCCCTCCCGGCACTCCCCCGGAGCCCAGCCTACTCTAACCACCCCCCCCCCCCCCCCGCCGCACACACACACAAGCCGAGACACACCTCTTCTCAGGCAATCAGTCTGCGGCCACGCCATTTCCTGCCCAGAGCCAACCCCCCAGGCCGTCACTCACCTCCTCGCTGGTCGGCGTGAGCCTGGAGCACCGGGTCACGCCGATGAAAAGGAGGTTTGATTGACGTCGACGTGAACGGTCATCACGTCGACGGGACTTCGGCCCATCCGGAAGGGAGAATATCGGCAGGCCGAAAATCGGCTGCCTTGCGCAGGCCCGTGACATTCTCCGCGGCAGCGGCGCCATTAACGCCCCGCCGACTTTTCTCCCTTCGGAGACTTCGGCGGGGGCGGGGGCGGGATTCACGGCGGCCAACGGCCATTCTCCGACCCGGCGGGGGGTCGGAGAATGACGCCCCTGGTTCTGGATAATCCCAACATTGGGAACATCCTTCCTGACTCTTCCCTATGCAGTCCTGTTAGAATTTCATCGGCTTCTATGAGATGCCTCCTCATTCTTCTAAACTCCAGCGAATACATTCCTAACCAACTCAGTCTCTCCTCATACATCAGTACTACCATCCCAGGAATCAGTCTGGTCAACCTTCTCAGCACACCCTCTATAACAAGAAAGGAAAGCAAATGCCACACTCCCCTGTGCCTGTGTTGCCCTATCCATTTGAAACTTTACGTAAGAGGTGGCCCTCTCAAATAATGCACCTGTGAACTGCCTTACGCAATGATCAGTGGCCACTTGAGAAATGCCACTCAGCAGCAGCCGATCTCTGGAACTGTTTATCATAGTGTCATAGAGTTCTACAGCACAGAAAGAGGCCATATGACCCATCCTGAAATTGTATACTGTCACTGACGCAAGGTCAATTGTAGCCCCTCTTGACCTGGAGTTGCAACACAAGTAAAATTAGATATTATTTTAAAATACCTGAGTCACCAAGTTTGTAAATTTATCAGGCAAATAACCTTTTACTATTTAACACTAATATAATTAAACTGATAAAATGGAACTGACTACCTAATATCCCTTACCCAACCCTCCCTTTCCAACTTGCCCGACTCATATTATACACACACACATACCCTGGAGGGAAAGGGTGGTGGAGAGAGAAAAAAAAAATGACGATGAAGTGAAAAGGATAAAAGATCTCCGAAGCACTCTGATGGTTTTCAGTTCAAGTCTTTTAGAAGGTCGAGCTTTCATTTTGATGCTTCTTCCTTCTATGCTTGAGAGAGTTTTCCCTCACAAGGCTGTCTACTTCCTTTTGTAGATTAAAAATCATTTCAACTATATTGTAAAGATGTCTGAGGCACTCACTGGTTTTACATCATTCTAGCAGTCCTTTACTGCAACATGGTAGCATAGTAGTTAGCACTGTTATTTCACAGTGCCAGGGACCCGGGTTCGATTCCTGCATTGAGTCACAGTCTGTGCAGTGTTTGCACGTTCTCTCCGTGGCTGCCTGGGTTTCCTCCGGGTGCTCCGGTTTCCTCCCACAAGTCCCGAAATATGTGCTTGTTAGGTGAATTGGTCATTGGTGAATTTGGGCAACACGGTAGCAGTGTGGATAGCACAATTGCTTCATAGCTCCAGGGTCCCAGGTTCGAGTCCAGCTTGGGTCACTGTCTGTGCGGAGTCTGCACATCCTTCCCGTGTGTGCGTGGGTTTCCTCCGGGTGCTCCGGTTTCCTCCCACAGTCCAAAGATGTGCAGGTGAGGTGGATTGGCCATGATAAATTGCCCTTAGTGTCCAAAATTGCCCTTAGTGCTGGGTGGGGTTACTGGGTTATGGGGATAGGGTGGAGGTGTTGACCTTGGGTAGGGTACTCTTTCCAAGAGCCGGTGCAGACTCGATGGGCCGAATGGCCTCCTTCTGCACTGTAAATTCTATGATTCTGAATTCTCCCTCTGTGTACCCGAACAGATGCCGTAATGTGGCGACTGGGCATTTTTCACAGTAACTTCATTGCAATGTTAATGTAAGCCTACTTGTGACACTAATAAAGATTATTATTAGCATCAGAGACAGCAAACTACCTTCTCGTTCCAGGTCTAATTACTTCTGCCCAGCTTTCTTAGAAGCATCCTGCAGGAACCAAATAATGTCCCTGGCCAACCCACAGGTTTCAGCCAGCCAATCGAACCAACTTCCTCCAAAGCTGCCACATAAGAGACTGTTAAATAAGTTAAAAGCCCATAGTGTGAAGGGTAAGACCCTGGCATGGATAGAGGATTGGCTGACTGGCAGAAGGCAGAGAGTGGGGATAAAGGGGTCTTTTTCAGGATGGCAGCTGGTGACTAGTGGTGTGCCTCAGGGGTCTGTGCTGGGACCACAACTTTTCACAATATACATTAATGACCTGGAAGAAGGAACTGAAGGCAATGTTGCTACGTTTGCGGATGATACAAAGATCTGTAGAGTGGCAGGTCGTATTGAGGAAGCAAGGGGGCTGCAGAAGGCATTGGACAAGCTAGGAGAGTGGGCAATGAAGTGGCAAATTAAATACAAAATTGTATTTGTGAAAATTGTGAGGTTATGCACTTTGGAAGGAGGAATGTAGGCATAGATGTGGTAAACCACTGTAGTATATAATATGTGCATTGGGTAAACGGCTACTGTATTACATGTAATGTGGTAAACCACTGCCCGATGGCTCCGCCTCCCCTCGGGCTTGGTATAAAGGTGGCTGGTCTCCGCCTCTGACCCAGTTTGGGATCAGAGGCCAGGAGGCTTTCTATTTAGTTTATTAAAGCCTCAGTTATGCTCACTACTCGTCTTGTGGTCATTGATGGCACATCAATTTAATAAACTAAACTTCTAAGATGAATTCATCACTCAAGCCTGATCGCCTGGAGCTGGACCCACAGGCAGCCGACGCCACTGTAACATTCGAGCACTGGCTAAGCTGCTTCGAAGCGTACCTCGGATCCTCAACCGAAGACTTCACCGAACTCCAAAAGCAGCAGATCCTCAACGCACGGGTGAGCCCACAAGTTTTCCTTCTCATCAGGGACGCCCCCTCGTACTCGTATACGGTGGCGATAATGCTGCTGAAGGGACAATATGTAAAGTCTGTAAACGAGGTGCATGCTAGGCACCTTCTTGCCACGAGGCGACAACACCCTGAGGAATCATTAGCCGATTTTGTGTTTGCCTGGTGGGTACTCGGCCGGAACTGTGCTTGCCAGGCGGTATCGGCTACCCAAAACACGGAGCTGTTGATCAGGGACACCTATGTCGTAGGCATGAAATCGACCTACATCCATAGCGATCGGGGTTCCTCCTTCATGAGCGACGAGTTGCGCCAGTTCCTGCTTAGCAAGGGCATCGCCTCCAGCAGGATGACAAATTACAACCCCCGGGGCAACGGACAGGTGGAGAGGGAGAACGCGATGGTCTGGAAGGCCGTCCTCCTGGCCCTACGGTCTAGATGTCTCCCAGTCTCCCACTGGCAGGAGGTCCTCTCCGATGCGCTCCACTCCATCCGGTCACTCCTGTGCACTGCCACCAACGAGACCCCTCACAAACGTATGTTCGCCTTCCCCAGGACGTACACCTCCGGGGTCTCGCTCCCATCCTGGCTGACAGTCCGAGGGCCCGTCCTCCTCCAGAAGCATACAAGGAGCCATAAATCAGATCCCCTCGTCAAGAAGGTCCTGCTCCTCCATGCCAATCCACAATATGCCTACGTGGCACATCATGACGGGCGACAGGACACAGTCTCCCTGCGGATTTGGCACCTGCAGGTTCCCCAGCGACCATCACCACCACCCCCGACCCTACACCATCTCCCTCCACCACTACCCAGCTACTTCAAGAACTGGCACCCGCAGGCCCACCGGCGACCATCACCACCACCCCCGCCCATACACCGCCACCCCCTCCATCGACTCAACAACTGGGTGAAGAAGAGGACAACACACGCAGGTCTCGACACTGGTGCCCACACCACAGCCGGGACTGAGGCGATCACGGCGGAAGGTCAAGGCCTCCGACAGACTTGATCTTTAAGTCCACTTCACCCCCACTGGACTCTTCTTTTTAACAGGGGGTGAATGTAGTAAACCACTGTAGTATATAATATGTGTATTGTGGTAAACGGCTACTGTATTACATGTAATGTGGTAAACCACTGCCCGATGGCTCCGCCTTCCCTCGGGCCCGGTATAAAGGTGGATGGTCTCCGCCTCCGACCCAGTTCGGGATCAGAGGCCAGGAGGTTTTCTGTTTAGTTTATTAAAGCCTCAGTTACATTCGCTACTCGTCTTGTGGTCACTGATGGCACATCAATAGACTATTTTCTAAATGGGGAACTGCTTCGGAAATCAGAAGCACAAAGGGACTTGGGAGTCCTTGATCACGATTCTCTTAAGGTTAATGTGCAGGTCCAGTCAACAGTTAAGTAGGCAAATGCAGTGTTAGCATTCATGTCAAGAGGGCTAGAACACAAGATCAGGGAGGTACTTCGGAGGCTGTATAAGGTTCTGGTCAGACCCCATTTGGAGTATTGTGAGCAGTTTTGGGCCCCGTATCTAAGGAAGGATGTGCTGGCCTTGAAAGGGTCCAGAGGAGGTTCACAAGAATGATCCATGGAATGAAGAACTTGTCGTATGCGGAACGGTTGAGGACTCGTTGGAGTTTAGAAGGATGAGGGGGGATCTTATTGAAATTTACAGGATACTGCGAGGCCTGGATAGAGTGGACGTGGAGAGGATGTTTCCACTTGTAGCAGAAACTAGAACCAGAGGATATCATCTCAGACTAAAGGGACGATCCTTTAAAGCAGAGATGAGGAGGAATTTCTTCAGCCAGAGGGTGGTGAATCAGTGGAACTCTTTGCTGCAGAAGGCAGTAGAGGCCAAATCACTGAGTATCTTTAAGACAAAGATAGATAGGTTCTTGATTAATAAGGGGATCAGAGGTTATGGGGAGAAGGGGATGAGAAAATATCATTTAACAGTCTCCTATGTGGCAGCTTTGGAGCAAGTCATGATTGAATGGCGGAGCAGACTCGATGGGCCGAGTGGCCTAATTCTGCTCCTATATCTTATGGCCTTAAGGTTCCCTCGATGCCACGGGTCTGTATTCTCCTCTCCAAAAAAAACAAATTCTGGAACACATGTCCTGACTAGCAGGCTGCCTCAGCTTAAGTCCACTGCTTAAGGGCACATTGCAATTAAGATAAAATAAAACAAAAGAAATGAAAACAAAGGAAAATCAAAAGGAAGTACTCTAACAATACCCATTGGCGGTTTTCTCCATCCCGCCGCTCCAGATTTCTGATTCAGCACGCCGTCGGGGATGTTCTATTTTGCCGGCTGGTCAATGGGGTTTCCCATTGTGGGGCTGCCCCACGGCGTCGGGAAACCCCCGGGCTGCTGGCAAAATGGAGCATCCCGACAGAAGCGCATCCAGCCCATTGTGTTTAATTGAACGTAGGCATTAACTGGAGTTTCACCTAAGCATGTAGAAAACGTTTGGAGGTAAATGCTTGCAATGCTTAACTCGGTAAATAATTATAACCCTGAGTAAAGTGTTATAACACAGTGGTAAACACCCAGGCTCCCATAGAATTAGCATTCCAAAATTAACCTTGATGTGGCGAAATTCAGAGCGACTGTGATGTTAATGGCTACTGGCAGGGTGTGCTGACAAGACCTGCCTGAGGTGATCTTCAATGAAGGTACACAGGTCAAACAACAATTTCCTGGATTGTTGCAGATACCTGTGGCATTGATGTTCTGCCATCTCCTGGAGGCTTATTGTTCATTGGTACACCCTATGGCGAGTGTATTGCCTTTGTTTCTTCCTACCCCTCATTCCTCACCTCTGAATTCCTAATGGCCAAAGGTCTGCCTCTGCTGCTGTTGCAAGGGCTGATCCTCATCACTGCTCATCTCCAATATGGAGTAGCTGATCCACATTTCCAGTAATGACATTTACTGTCACCAGCTGCACTACCATGGATGCCAGGACACTTCCCCCTCCCCAAACCCTGCAATTCCCTCATGATCCCTCTAGGTTTAGACCCTCCCTTCAAATGGCCAAATCCTCATAAACCAAACTCTCTTGGAGCATTAATCATGTGGTGACACCATCTGTCAATTCATGAGGTAATCCCTGAGTCTTCCCCCTCTTAGTGGGTTCTAGGTTGCGCCTGTGTCTCTGAATGGCTCTGCACTGCAAGGCTGCCTCCTCCTCTTGGGCAGGTTGTAGATTCTCTGTTTCTTGTGCCCACTCTAAAAATTAGCAAACTGTCCTTCAATGAGCTGACAGTTAGCTTGTTTGCATGCATGATGTTTTTCGATGACGGACCACTTCTCAACTGTTTTATAAAAGTTGCAGCATGTGGGAACTGTGCTAGGGATCCATCATGGCACACAATGGAACAATCTTCACTATGATACAAAAATTATACTCTTGCATTCATGACTATCTACGGAATCTTTCCGATATATAGACACTGAATCCATACTAAAAACAAACTGTAGTATAAATGCAGGAATTGCTCCCATTCACAGTTGTAACTATTTTGCGTACACCAAGACAACCTTTGCATCATAAATGGTACTCATTGCCATCCATTGAGCACCTTTTTGCTAATACAATGATGTGATATTCTGATGCCATAAAATCCACTTGCTTAATGAGGTTTAAATTGCAACTAGCAAGTGGTCAACTGATGGACAGTTCAAGTGATCTCTCTGAGACATGGCCAGCTGCCTGTTGCTGTTGATATTCCTACCTGGGGTAAAAACCTGTTCTCCCCAAATTGTCACAAAAACAGAGGATGCTGAAACAACTCAGCAGGTCTGGCAGCATCTGTAGGAAGAGGAAACAGAGATAACGACGCAAGTCCTTTTGACTCTTCATCAGAACTGAGAGAGAGGGGGGGATTCTCCGACCCCCCCATCGGGTCGGAGAATCGCCGGGAGCTGGCGTGAATCCCGCCCCCACTGGTTGACGAATTCTCCGGCACCAGATTTTCGGCGGGAGCGGGAATCGCGCCGCGCCGGTCGGCGGGCCCCCCCGGCGATTATCCGGCCCGCGATGGGCCGAAGTCCGCTGCTGTCATGCGTGTCCCACCAGCCAGAATCAAACCACCTCTCTTACCAGCGGGGCAAGGCGGCGCGGACGGGTTCCGGGGCCCTGGGGGGGGCGCGGGGCGATCTGGCCCCAGGGGGTGCCCCGACGGTGGCCTGGCCGGCGATCGGGGTCCACCAATCCGCGGGCGGGCCTGTGCTGTGGGGGAACTCTTTTCCCTCCGCCTCGGCCACAGCCTACGCGATGGCCGACGCGTAAGAGACAACCCCCCCTGCGCATGCGCGGGGATGACGTCAGCGGCCATTGACGCTCCCGCGCATGCTCGGACTTATGCGCCCAGCGAAGTCCTTTCGGCCCTGGCTGGCGTGGCGCCAAAGACCTTCCACGACAGCCGGTGGAGCGGAAACCACTCCGGCGCGGGCCTAGCCCCTCACGGTGAGTGCTTGGCCCCTAAAGGTGCGGAGAAATCACCACCTTTGGAGCGGCCACTCCATCCCGCCGGGACCCCCCGCCCCGCCGGGTAGGGGAGAATCCCGGCCAGTGAAAGAGAATAGGCTGGATTCTCCGGCTCCTCAGCCGTGTGTTTCTCTGTGGTGCGCCATTCGCTGGTGGCAATTTTCTATACTTCCGTGCTTGTCAATGAGTATTCCTATTGAAACCACCCCATGCCGCTGTGAAACCCGCTGGCGGAGGGGGGTGGGGGAGGAGGTGGTGCTGCCGGTGGGAAAAGTGAATCCTGACGACTGGAGAATTCCGGCCAATGTGTTGGATATTATATTGCAGCTGGGAGAGATTGTAACAAAGATGTAACAAATAATGTCCCCATATTGTTGGTGTTTAGGCACAAACCTGAAAATCTGCAAAATATTACAAACTGGACAGATACAAAAAGGGGATTTGTAATTGCATCTGTTGTTTGTTTTATCGGAGTTATATTCTCCCCATGTTTTCCTGATGTATAACTTAACTTTTGCCCGTGCTATGACCTGCCAATTTGAAATACACGTTGGTGTTGTTGATTCTAAAATTAATGACTACACCAAAGTCTTATATTTATTCAGCAGCTCATGGGTTCTCTCAGTAATGTCTCACAGTGCTTTGACTTTGATTTATGAGAAGAGATCTGCACATTCTCTTTGGATTGATCATATGTGCACTAAACGTGGATAATGAGGCATTAGAAGCAACCATCTTGAATAAAGACATAAATCACATGGCTGACGGGTTAACTGGCAGTGTTCTGAACACTGGATTAAAGGCATCAAATTCTCTATTGCCAACCATCTTCACAGAGCGATGATAATTCGCACTTGAGCTTCTTTGGCTGTGGTATATGTGGAGCAGTGCAACAAATCCCAGCAAACTATATCAGGTGTAAATAATGACGTAAGGCAGCCACTTTGTAATTTCTTTGAATTCTGCAGTGTAACAATGGTGTACACTGTAGATTGTCATGATATTCAAATACACACATCATGATGGACACACCAACAGGCAAATCAGAGCACACAACACCACAACCAATCACACACAAGGACACCAACCACATAAAAAGCACGAGCACGACACCTAGTGGTCAGTAGGTCTGGGGACAAAGACACGGACAAGACCTGTCACAAGATCACAAACAGGGAATCCCCACGTGCAGAGTATCAAGACAAAACTGTACATAGAAAGTTTAAATAAAATAGCGTTGTACCATATACAACCGTGTTGGCTCATCTGTGTGTCAGAACGCCCAACACCACATGGTACAGGAGTGGATCGATACCTGCCAACTAACCTGCCATTCTGGACATGGACCGCACCGACAAACCGCAGCCGTTGCAAGTCGCGGGGAACCTAGGTACCAATTGGAAGCTCTTCAGGCAGCGATTTGACCTGTACATCCGAGCCAACGAAAAACAGAGTGCCTCGGATGAAACGAAGTTTGCAATGCTCCTCTTCTACGCAGGTCAGCACGCCCTCGACGTCTTCAACTCACTGGTGTTCGAAGAAGGCGAAAACCAATCCAAATATGACACGGTCATCCTCAAACTGGACCAGCACTTTAAGGTTGAAGTGAATGAAAGTTTTGAAAGATACCTCTTTCAGCTACGCCTGCAAGGTAAGGAGGAGCTTTTTCAACCCTTTTTGACGCACCTCCGAATTCTAGCGCAGTCCTGCGGTTACGGCACCACCACAGAGTCCATGATCAGGGACCAGATTGTTTTTGGCGTTGCCTCTAGTGGCCTACGCCAGCAGCTTCTTAAAATAAAAAGCCTCACCTTAGCGTCTGCTGTGGAAGCCTGTGTCCTCCACGAAAATGCTACCTGCCGTTTTGCCCGATTTCAGGCGTCCGAGTTGGCACGGAGGGGGTCCCCAGCCGTCGAATCGGCAAGCCAGGCCGCCCACGACGCCGAACGCATCCAGGCCGTCGATTACTTCCCGACCCACGGCCCGGACGACAGCGGCCGCTTCCCGCGCTTTTCGCGGTCTCCCGTGCTGGTGCGCGCCAAAAATAACGGCCACATCGAGGGACGCACTGCGCAGGCGCGCCCACCGCAAGATCGCACTGCGCATGCACAGTGGCACAACGAACGCCGTGATGTCATGACGTGCGGCAATTGTGGAGCTGTACATTTAAAAGGGCAATGTCCTGCAAAAAACCGACAGTGCCTCAGATGTGGCAAGATGGGCCACTATGCTGCCCACTGTCGTTCGGCTCAACCCATGGATCCTGCACATCCCCGACAATCTCGCAGACAAGTCAGGACCGTCCAGCCCACGCATCAAGACTTCCAGTTAAGTGATGCAGATGACCAGGATGCCTTCCGCGTTTCCGTCATCGATGTCAACAAGGTCAATGCCAACAATCCAGCCGATGAGTGGTGTGCCACCCTGACGGTCAACCGATCGCGCGTCACCTTCCGTCTGGACACCGGCGCATCCGCCAACCTGATTGCACATTCTGCATTCCAGGCCATGAAGGTCAAACCACCCATCACGCCATCCCGGCTCAAGATGGTTGATTATAACGGGAACGTCATCCCGTCCGTAGGATCTTGCCAGCTACAGATAACTCACAAGATGCACACGGCCACACTCCCCTTCGAAGTTGTCGGCTCATCAAAAGACTCGTTACTGGGCGCACAGGCGTGTAAGGTCCTTCACCTGGTACAGCGCATTATGTCTCTCTCTCCAGATGAGATATCCGACTTCCTGGATGCTGAGTTCCACGCAAATCTCCATTCCCTCCTTGCTCACAACCAGGAGGTTTTTGAAGGCATGGGGACATTGCCATACACGTACAAGATTTGACTCAAACCGGACGCCATCCCTGTCGTTCACGCAGCTCGCAGGGTTCCTGCGCCACTCAAAGACCGCCTCAAGTTGCAGCTGCAGGCTCTTCAGGACCAAGGGGTCCTATCCAGGGTCACGGAGCCCACGCCATGGGTCACCTCCATGGTCTGTGTAAAGAAGCCCTCTGGCGAGCTCCGCATATGTATAGATCCTAAAGATCTATGGAGCAGATGATGGAAGGCATCGAAGGGGTACGTGTATATGTGGACGATATCATCATTTGGTCCACCACTCCGCAGGAACACATGCATTGTCTACGACGCGTCTTCACCCGCATACGACAAAATGGCCTGCGTCTCAACCGCGCCAAGTGTGCCTTCGGCCAGACTGAGCTGAAATTCCTCGGGGACCACATCTCACGATCAGGGGTCCGTCCCGATGCAGACAAAGTTAGCGCCATCACAGCCATGCCACGGCCGGCTGACAAGAAGGCTGTCCTAAGATTCTTGGGCATGGTCAACTTCCTTGGGAAGTTCATTCCCAACCTGGCTTCTTATACAACGAATATGCGCCATCTCGTAAAAAAATCAACAGAATTCCACTGGCAACAATCGCATCAGCTGGAATGGGAGGAGCTCAAGCACAAACTGGTCACGGCACCAGTGTTGGCGTTCTTTGACACGGCTCGCCCTACAAAGATCTCAACGGATGCCAGCCAATCTGGTATTGGAGCGGTACTCCTGCAAAAAGACAGCACGTCGTCATGGGCCCCGGTTGCATATGCTTCACGAGCCATGACCCCTACCGAACAGCGCTACGCACAAATAGAAAAAGAATGCCTGGGCTTGTTAACTGGACTGGACAAGTTCCACGACTATGTGTATGGCCTGCCACGATTTACGGTTGAAACTGACCACCGCCCCCTGGTCAACTTCATTAACAAAGACCTGAACGACATGACCCCTCGCCTCCAGCGCATCTTACTTAAACTCAGGAAGTATGATTTCGAACTGATCTACACTCCGGGGAAGGATCTCATCGTGGCGGACACGCTCTCCCGAGCAGTGAGCACACCACCAGATGCGGAGGGGTTCGTGCGTCAAATTGAGGCACACGTGACTCTGACAGCAGCAAATCTGCCAGCTGATGACCCAAGTCTGGCCCACATACGCGCAGAGACGGCGACTGACCCCCTTCTGCAGCGAGTGATGCGCCACATGACGGAAGGGTGGCTCAAAGGGCAGTGCCCCCAGTTTTATAATGTGCGAGATGACCTTACCAACATAGACGGGGTCCTTATGAAATTAGACAGGATCGTTATTCCGCACAGCATGCGCCAGATGATTCTTAATCAACTACACGAAGGCCACTTGGGCGTCGAAAAATGCAGACGAAGGGCCCGAGAGGCGGTATATTGGCCGGGTATTAATGAAGACATAGCCAACATGGTGCTCAATTGCACAACCTGTCAGAGGTTTCAGCCGGCGCAACCTCCGGAGACGCTTCTACCACACGAGTTGGTGACGTCCCCCTGGGCAAAGGTGGGTGTTGACCTATTTCACGCGCTTGGCAGAGATCACATCGTTATCATAGACTACTTCTCAAACTACCCGGAAGTCATGCCTCTCCATGATCTGACGTCGTCCGCAGTCATTGGGGCCTGCAAGAAACATTTGCTCGCCATGGCATTCCAAGGACTGTCATGTCAGACAATGGACCCTGCTTCGCCAGCCGTGAATGGTCATCCTTTGCCGCAGCATATGGTTTCACTCATGTGAAATCCAGCCCTCTACATCCACAGTCGAACGGGAAGGCTGAAAAGGGCGTCCACATTGCCAAGCGGCTCCTGTGCAAGGCGGCTGCTGCCAGATCGGACTTTAACCTCGCCTTGCTGGCCTATCGATCGGCCCCGCTATCCACGGGTCTCTCGCCAGCGCAGCTACTAATGGGTCGCTCCCTCAGGACGACGGTACCGTCCATCCTGGCACCAACAACAGACCATGAGACGGTTCTTCGGAACATGCAAATGCAGCGTGATCGCCAGAAAAGTCAATACGACACACGAGCGACGGACCTGCCCCCCCTGTCCTCCGGGGACAAAGTACGCGTCCATCAACCGTATGGTGGCTGGTCAGCACCGGCCGAAGTCCTCCGACATGTGGCTCCCCGCTCGTTCCTGGTTCGCCTGCCGGATGGTTCAGCGCGTCGCCGCAATCGGCGCGCCCTTCGCCGACTTCCACGCTCGCAGCCACACAGTACGCACACGCCAGATCCTCAACAGGCTTCCGAGGATGACTTTGTGGAGCTGCCGCAGATCACGCCCTCTCCATCGCCACCCATGGCCATGCTTGCACATCAGCCGGTGGTTCTTGACCCACCCTTGAGGCGGTCAACCCGAACTCGTCGCAAGCCCATTAGACTGGACTTATAACACCGTTCATATGTCGAACAAGTTACACAATTTTATATGATAACCTGTTGTTGTTTATCGTTCCAGATATCGTCTGACTGGACCACTGTTCAAGTTTTTTTTCTCGTTCGCATTCATGTTCTGTTATGGTACAACCTTGTTCATGTGACGCACCCGACATCGCCCCATGTAAATAGTTACGTCATATGCACATGCTGTACACAACACACACACACTCTTAGATGCACTCACGACGCGATCATATTTATTACCACGTAGGCACATATCTTTGTAAAAAGGGGGGATGTCATGATATTCAAACACACACATCATGATGGACACACCAACAGGCAAATCAGAGCACACAACACCACAACCAATCACACACAAGGACACCAACCACATAAAAAGCACGAGCACGACACCTAGTGGTCAGTACGTCTGGGGACAAAGACACGGACAAGACCTGTCACAAGATCACAAACAGGGAATCCCCACGTGCAGAGTATCAAGACAAAACTGTACATAGAAAGTTTAAATAAAATAGCGTTGTACCATATACAACCGTGTTGGCTCATCTGTGTGTCAGAACGCCCAACACCACATAGATGGCACAAGTTATCATTGAATTCAGCCCCAAAGCTTATTTTATATCTCCAGAGGTAACCATCTCAAATCTTGTAAATGGCAGGGTAGCAAAAGTGATTACCATGAATGATGTAAAATCAATATTAATGTTACAAAATTAATATTACTGCTTGCACCTCTGCGACAGAATATAAATTCAAACTTTCCTATCAAGTTATGTTTAACAATTTAGTTATTTAAATGATCCCTGTATGTGAAGGATTACTTTAAACCAACAGAATAAATGTGAAATCTTATCAAATGTGATGATACAAAGAAGAGCGTGGGGTTAGTTGACTGCTTTGTGCTGAATCAGATGACCTTTGAAGTCCAAAGGCATCACATTTATCTATTCTGTCGCCCGCCCTGTTAAAGGTGTTGAGGTGAATCACTCATTCCTAACCCTGCTCCAAGCCAAGTGTTCAGTGCCCTGCATTGTGACATTGACAGTGCTTTTTAACATTAATGAGGCTGTTAAAAGTGCCTGGGCAAAACGTGTGCTGAGGGCAGATTAAACCACTTGGAGGACTGCATTTATCAATTATTTTTGGGTGGACAGTGCAAAGCTTTAGTAAATTTAAACCAATCAAAACCAACAACAACTTATTTTCGTTTGGCACCGTTACCTCAGTAAAACATCACATGATGCTTTGCATAAGACAAGTTATGACACTGAGCAACATAAGGGGATATTGGGAGCCAGGTGGACAAAAGCTTTGCCAAAGATTTAAGGAGCAACTTAAAGGAAGAAAGCAAAGTGGAGAGTTTTCGGGAGGGAATTCCAGGAGTTGGATTCTCCGTTTGGGAGACTTACGTCCCCACGCCGATGTGAAAACGGTGGTGTTTTACTCCAGGAAAACTGGCGCAAAATGACCACCGATTCCCATGGGGGGGAGGGGAGGGGGGGGGGGAAGAGAGAGAGAGAGAGGGGGGGGGTGCTAGCAGCCAGGCAGCGTAGAGCTCCCAGCTCTAGCTGCCGATGCAGCCCAGAGCATTGCCGGGTCCGCGGCCACGCATGCACATGGCGGCGGCCTGCAGCTGCTGCGCTGTGCTTCATGGCGGACGCAGCCTGCGGACCCGGACTGCAAAAATACTCCCCCTACATCGGCGCCTTGTGCGCCCTGGACTGCGCCCCCCCCCCCCCCCAGTGCCCCAGTTCCGAATAAAGCCCCCACTGCCCGCGGATCGGCCCTCCCCCGAATGTGGCGGCACTGGACTGAGCCCGCAACCACCACGCTGAGTTCACGACGGGTGAGATCACACATGTCCCATGCCATTGGGAACTCGGCCGGTCAGGGACGGAGCATAGTGAGGCGGGCCGCTTTACAGGGGACGGAGCATAGTGAGGCGGGCCGCTTTACAGGGGACGGAGCATAGTGAGGCGGGCCGCTTTACAGGGGGCGGAGCATCGCAAAAGCGGCGCCATCCTCAATTTTGCCGTTATCGGGGATTTTCCGCCCTGTCACCGAATGCGATTTCAGCGTCGGGGATCAGAGAATCCAGCCCCAGTCTTTTGGGCCCAGGCAGCTTAATGCAGCCACTTATGTTGGAGGTACTAAAATGGGAGATGCTGAAGAGGCCAGAGTTAAATGAGCGCAGATACTGGAAACTGTTGCGGGCTAAGAGAAGGTTAAAAAGGGCTCAGGCTGTTGAGGGATTTGAAAACAAGGATGAAAATTTTAACAGTGAGAACAGGGGTAATGGTTGAAAGAGACTTGGTGTGAATAAGGGCAGGGACAGCAGAGTTTTATATGACTTCAAGATTACAGAAGGTAATATGTGGGAGGCCAGACAGGAATGCATTAGAGTTGCTAATTCCAGAGGAAACAAAAGCAACAAATCCAAAAATGTTTCCTTTAAATTTATTAACTGACTCAAGAAAGAAAGAACTGAGTCTAAAACAGGATATGATATAAGATAAAGCTGAAAAAGCTATCGCTATGGATGTTCAGCTATCCTTTTCATTGAAAGATAGTTGTTCTTGAAGTAAACAGGAAAGATCCTAGCAAGGCTGTCACAATAAGTACAATATTTCTCTTTGTTTTGAGTGGATGATGAATAAACCCAGGAGCAAGGGCTTCCAGTCCCTTAACCAATTTCCATTGCTAAATTAAATCATTTTCAAGTTCACCACCATGAAGTGTATTTTTATAAACTCATTCATGGAACACGGGCAACATTTATTCCCCATCCCTAATTACCCTTGTAAAGGCGATGGTGAGCCACTGTTTTGAACTGATGGAGGTTTTTGTGACGGCCACGAAGAATCCAGCACGAGTTGAAGGATAGAAAGAAATAACATTTATTTACAATAACATATATATACAACAGCTGCAGACACTCCTTGCTGCTCACTCTCCTCTAGCCGGTTCCAAACTGGTCAGCTTTATTTATGCAGGGAATCTGCTAATGATTTCTCTGCCCCCCTCATTGGGGAAGCTCATACTCCCAAAGGATTGTGGGATTGCCATTAGTCCCCAGCCAGTGGTAAGCAGGCAGGTTATAACAGAAGTACACCCACAGTGCTATTCGGGAGGGAGCAGTGACATATTTCCAAGTCAGGATGTTGTGTGACTAATTGGAAGGGAACTTGGAAGTGGTGTGTTGCAATCAGGTGAGGAGGGGTCGGATGGCAGCCCTCTTTTTCCACTCCATATATGATCATAATAGGTTTTGTCAAAAGGATCTGCTCCCAATTAAGTGAGTATTTTATTGTTTATGTGCAGCTACTGTAAAATACACAACAGACATGGATCCATGAAGTTTTATTTTAATGGAAAAGGATAGTTTTTATTCTATTTAACCCAGTCAAAGTAAAATAATATATATGCTCCAATTTACATACATACACACACTCAGGATTAAATATTAAAAAGTGAGAACATAATTCTTAAGTACATTAAAGATTAAAATTGTACAGTACTTACAGGTTGATGACTTGGGTCGATCCAGGCTGAGCTCAGCTGTCCTTCTGGTTTGAGCGTTGAGGTGGTTTAAAGTTGTGGATGGACAATTTACCTGTTCTTCTGGGGGCAGCAGCTGCTGGCTTGTGTTCTTTAAAAATCTCGCCTGCTGCATATGGATAATCAAACTTCAGACAGGGTTCAGGTTTTCAAGCTGGGTGAGGAGAGAGAGGGGCCCACACAGTGGTCTTATCACGTCGGCATCTTAGCTACTTTTGTTGCTGGCCTGGGAAACAGTTTCTTAACACAAAAAGAGCCACCTGAATTGTTGCATCATCTTGTTTCGCACCAACTTCCCGGTTATCTAAATATGGTAATGGCTAGTATATCCCATGTGGATGGTTTCAACTTGATTCCATTTACTAATTTTGGAATTTGTCATGTACAGTGACGCAAATGTTCAGCCATCTTTAATTTATGGTTTTAAGTCAATGGATGTTGCTTAAGTATCTTTAAAATTCAATCAGTGGTTTTCAACTAGTAAATAAATAGTCATTCTTTACAAAGCACGTTTTCGCGAAAGGTGATGTTTCCTTTCAGCAGCCACCCTTCTAAGTGCTGAAGATTGCAGATTTGGAATGTGCTGTCAAAGGCGTCTTGGCAAGTTGCTGCAGTGCTTCCTATAGGTGGTAGACACTGCGATTGTGTGCTGATGGTGGGGAGAGTGAATGTTTGTGGTAATTGGGATGCCAAGTGGACTGCTTTGTGTTACATGGTGTCAAGCTTCTGCATGTAGTTGGAGCTGCACTCATCCACACACAGGGATAATATTCCATCACAATCCTGACTTGTGCCTTGTTTGGTGAAGCATGAAGGAATTAGGAGTTGAACTACTCACCAAAGAATTCCCAGCCTTTGCCCTGCTCGTGTAGTCATAGTAACCAAATGGTTGGTCCAGTTAAATTTCTGGTCATTAGTAACCCCTAGAATGTTGACAGTAGGGGATGTTATGCTGTTGAATACCAAGAGGGGGTGGTTAGTTTCCCTCTTGTTGGAGATGGTTATTGCTTGCCACTTGTGTGGTAATAATATTACTTGTGACTCTTCAGCCCAAGTCTGTGTGTTGCTACATGCGGACACAGCTTATTCATTATCTGAGGAGTTGTGAATGGAACTGCACATTGTGTAATCAGTCAAAATCCCCACTTCTGACTTAATAGTGGGGGGAAGTAATTATTGAAAGAGCTGAAGATGGTTGGACTTACGACATTGTGCTGCGGATCTCCTGCAGCAATATCCTGAGACTAAGATGATTGGTCTCTTACAGCCACAATCATCTTATTTTGTTCCAACAATGGCCGGGATTAGTTTCACTTCCTATTTTCTAACAGCAGAAAGCATTGGGCTGCCTCGATGTGGTCAGGAGCTATCAATCATAGCAAGAGTATTTATAAACACTATGTATAGCATCAAAGCAGAGTAGGAGATGCATTCAAGTATGAAGAGAAAGATAAATAAACACCCTCCCTCAGCAGCTGTGTCTGAACCATTAGGCTGTCAATCACAGGCTACTGAAAGGTACTGCTCTGTGAAAGCGAATGGATGCTTAGCATTTCAAAGGGTGTAAGGGGATTTGAAGCGGTATTAAGTTCACAGGAGGGCATGTATTGCAATCTTAAATCTTGCCCGCACCCCAGTAACTTAACTGCCAACCTGACAGTGCCAACATGTGCAGGCTGTCCCTCTCCCAAGCGCTTCCTGGTGGGATCCCCTCGACTGTTTCCCATCTTTATAAAGCTGTTGTGAATGTCACGTCAGCGAGATATGAATATTCAGTGAGGGGGATCATGTGATGGATCATATTATGATCCCAGACCAGACCCCAACGGTGGTGAGGATACTGGACAGAAATCCCAATATCTTATTTGAATTTTGTGAGACTGTAAGGACAGGATATCTCATTCCAGATCTGATTTCATGCAACATAGGTATATGGTATATTAAAACAAACGTTATTACTCGCACAGTATTAAAATATCTTCACACAAGAAAATAGGTAATGATTATCCATATATAGGGCGTCATTCTCCGACCCCCCAGCGGGTCGGAGAATGGCCGTTGGCCGCCGTGAATCCCGCCCCCGCCGGTTGCCGAAGTCTCTGGTACCGGATATTCGGCGGGGGCGGGAATAGGGCCACGCCGGTTGGCGGGCCCCCCCCGCTCGAGTCTCCGGCCCGGATGGGCCGAAGTCCCGCTGAGAAATTGCCTGTCCCGCAGGCGTAAATTAGAGTACCTATTTACCGGCGGGACAAGGCGGCGTGGGCGGGCTCCGGGGTCCTGGGGGGGGCGCGGGGCGATCTGGCCCCGGGGGGTGCCCCCACGGTGGCCTGGCCCGCGATCGGGGCCCACCAATCCGCGGGCGGGCCTGTGCCGTGGGGGCACTCTTTCCCTTCCTCCTCCGCCACGGTCTCCACCATGGCGGAGGCGGAAGAGACTCTCCCCACTGCGAATGCGTGGGAAACTGTCAGCGTCCGCTGACGCTCCCGCGCATGCACCGCCCCGTCATGTCATTTCCGCGCCAGCTGGCGGGGCAGCAAACGCCGTTTCAGCCAGCTGGCGGAGCATTCCACACCTTTGGGGCGGCGCGATGCCCGTCTGATTGGCGCCGTTTTGGGCGCCAGTCGGCGGACATCGCGCCGTTTGGGGAGAATTTCGCCCATAATGTTAATCAATACAGTGACACTATAACCCTCAACTGCTATCTTTCTTTCTACTCAAACACACAAAACCGTTTCAGATCCCAATCCACAGTTAAATACAATGAGCACTCAGGAATACTTGCTGTAAAGTGATGTCTTGAATAATCCACTTTGAGAAATAGAGATATTTTGACTGCTTTAAAGAAAAAGACCTGACACCCTGTCAGAATAATGCAGACTCTCTTGCTGTATGTCTTCAGAAACCTTCTCAGCTCACCTTCCAACCAAAACTCAAATTGAACTTCAACACATGACTGCTTCATTCCTGGCTCCTCCCATTAACTACATCATCTCACTAAACTGAACAAAAGTCTCTAATTAGCTACTCCACAGGGAACCCTCTTAATGTAAATAAAAGGCCATTAGCCCAAACATTTATTTTTTAATTTTAAAAATAAATTTAGAGTACCTAATTATTTATTTTTTGCCAATTAAGGGGCAATTTAGCAAGGCCAATCCACCTAACCAGCACATCTTTGGGTTATGGGAGTGAAGCCCCCGCACACATGGGGAGAATCTGCAAACTCCACACTGACAGTGACCCAGGGCCAGGATTCAAACCCGGGTCCTCAGCGCCGTAGTCCCAGTGCTAACCACTGCACCACATGCAGCACCAGACCAAACATTTATGATGCTTTAATTGCACCTCTGGCTTCAAAAAGCCCAGCTGTCTTGCAAATCAGGATTTTTAAAAACACTACTGCAGCAATCATACACACACTAACCCAGGTTTTTGACCCTTACTGCACCAAAAACATAGAATACAATATATCTGAAATTCCTACATTCATTGCAGTCGGCCCTTGAATAATATTCAAATTTATTAAAATGTATTTGTATTAAAATTTTGACTTATAGTGGCTCTCCACATTTTCCCATCCCACCAGAGACAATGCCCGCTGGTGCCAGGGCCAGAAGGTTCTGCATGATAGCTGGGTGAAGCTGAGGCAAGATGCTGTGGGAATGAGGTGCCCCTTTTATGGTATTTTATTTTTAGTTCTGACATAGACAAATCATCTCCTCAGGAGATTTGGGCCGTATATTTTTGTTGGGAAGAATGGCAGTAAAACCAGCATAAATTTCAGTGTTTGTGTGATCATAGAATCCTTACAGTGCAGAAGGACGCCATTCAGCCCATCGAGTCTGCATCAACCCTCCAAAAGAGCACTCTACCTAGGCCCACGCCTCCACCCCATAACTGTTAGATGTTTAGCTGCTGTTGTATAAAGAGTCAAAGTTTCTGCTCCTTTTCACAAACATGTTTATTTCACTTTAATAGACTCTGCATAAAACCCTATCTTCACATCACCTGGCACAAAGGCCACCTGAAGCCTCTTTACATATCAGTGTCAATTATTGGATACTTAACATAAATGAGACAACTAATTGGAATGTCTCTTAACCCATTACTTCCTTGGAGGAAAAAAATATTTGGGTGAAAACAAAATTACAAGAAACACAAAAACACTAACGCATTTTCCCCCCTTCCCTTTTTATTTTTCGTTTTGTTTTGGAAGAAAAAACAGTCACAGAAACAGGCGCCCTTCATTAACAATATCCAAAAGTTTCCGTGAACTAGCCCTCTTTTTGTAAAACAGTCTGACAATTGATAGCTACTGTCGATCCATTTAATTTTTGCTATTTCCCCTCTGTCCAACATCTGCTTCAAACTTGTGGGGCGCGATTCTCCGACCCCCACCGGACCGGAGAATCGCCGGGGGCCGGCGTGAATCCTGCCCCCGCCGTGTCGCGAATTCTCCGCCACCGGAGATTCGGCGGGGGCGGGAATCGCGCCGCGCCGGTCGGCGGGAATCCCCCGGCGATTCTCCGGTCCGCGATGGGCCGAAGTCCCACCGCTGTCAACCCACGCCAGCCGACGTGGATTGAACCACCTTTGGGACTGCGGGACACAGCAGTGCGGGCGGGCTCTGGGGTCCTGGGGGTGCGGGGTGCGGGGCGATCTGGCCCCGGGGGGGTGCCCCCACGGTGGCCTGGCCCGCGATCAGGGCCCACCCAGGGCTTGTGCCGTGGGGGCACTCTTTTCCTTCCGCCTTCGCCATGGTCTCCACCATGGCAGAGGCAGAAGAGACCCCCTCCACTGCGCATGTGCGGGGATGCCGTGAGCGGCCGCTGACGCTCCCGCGCATGCGCCGCCCGGCAAAGTCAGTTTCGCACCAGCTGGCGGGGCACCAAAGGCCTTTCCTGCCAGCTGGTGGGACGGAAATCAGTCCAGCTTGTCCTAGCCCTTCAAGGTGAGGGTTCGGCCGCTCAAGATGCGGAGACTTCCGCACCGGGCGGCGCGATGCCGGACTGACTTGCGCCGTTTTTGGCGCCGTTTGGCGGACTTCGCGCCGCTATCAGAGAATCCCGCCCGTGATGTCTATCCTTAACCTTTTTGCATTGACACTTTTTGTAGAGTGCACATTTTCCCACAGGGATTTATTGTCAACGTTACAGTCAATAGGTATATTACCCAAATCCCCTAATCCCAAAATTTCTGTCAATATTTGAGATATATAAAAGGCCATATCCACCACCTCTATAAGGCAGCCAACGTGCTTTTGACCACTCTCCTTATTTTCTTTGTTTCCCACACAAGAGGGCAACATTTACCATTGTTCACCAAAAGGAAAATTATAAAACCTCCTGCGCTTGAAACCCCATCACATACATTTGCGTAGGACGCATCACTATAAACTATGAATTTCAAGTGCCTAAGGTCACCTAAAACCGGGAACCTCAAAACACACTCCTGCATTTTTAGTTTGACCAACACTTTATTTGCTCTTATTATTTCTTCCACTTTGGGATCATTCATTTTTGTACTCAACTCTAAGACATCAAAACTCATGTCCGGTCTAGCCTGTCTACCTAACCAATTCAGTTGCCCAATTAAACTTCGCATTTGCTCTTTTTCCATTTTTGAAACCATTACGTATTTTTGTGAAACTCGGCCGCAACTAATTGCTTTTGGGCTGATGCTTTCCAAATAAGATTGCTGACGTAAAGTTACCCCTAACTTAGTCTGTCCGATTTCCAGTCCAATATATTTAAATGCACCAGAAACCTGACTTCCAACCTTGAATTCTTTCCTCAAACCAGAGATTACGATAGCTTCGAAATCACTAGTCCCACCCCACAAAAAATCATCGACATGCATCATAAAGGTGCCAGAAAGATTTCCTTGAAAGTGCCAGTAAAACATTGACAGATCTGCTTTCAAATGGCAACAGCCTAACTTTAACAAAACTGACCTTCCCGAAAAGTACCAGACTCTAGACGCATCATTCAATCCATATCCACATTTGTTCAATTTCCAGAGTAACCCTTCTGTGTTAACTGCCACTTTAGGAGGACAGAGAAAAATGTCTCTCTGGAGCTGATGCCCCTGCAAAAAGGCAGCTTTTATATCTAATAGATATGCATTCCCATGCCTTTGTGGCTAATGGAGCCAAGCAGATCTTTAAAATAACCTTTCCTGCCGTAGGTGAATCGACCCTTAAATCCTGATCTTCTAAGTTTTCTTCAAATCCCCTTGCCACAAGCTCGGCCTTTGCCTTATAAGTTCCATCCGGAAGAACCTTTTCCATGCAAATCCATCTGTGGGATAGAGCTCTTTGTTCCCCATCGAGTACATAGAACATAGAACATAGAACAATACAGCGCAGTACAGGCCCTTCGGCCCACGATGTTGCACCGAAACAAAAGCCATCTAACCTACACTATGCCATTATCATCCATATGTTTATCCAATAAACTTTTAAATGCCCTCAATGTTGGCGAGTTCACTACTGTAGCAGGCCTCACTACTGCTGTAGTTCCACGGCCTCACTACTCTTTGCGTAAAGAACCTACCTCTGACCTCTGTCCTATATCTGTCCTATATCTATTACCCCTCAGTTTAAAGTTATGTCCGGAGTATTTCCGTGTATACCCCAAATTCACTCCAACTATGCAGTTCTTGCTGTTTGGCATCTTTGGTAACTTTTTCATCTAATTTATTTGAAGCCACCAAAATCTCACGTGCATGTGGGCTTCTACTCCTATTAGTATTCGTAGTCTTACTCATGTTCCGAGATCTTGTTAAACTATGTCCCCTCTCCCGCCTGGTATCTTGTTCTGTACTTCTACTGCTGATCTATCCCTTCTGCTGTGGGATGTCCTTTCAATAGTTCTCGACCTTTTCCTGCAGACCTGTTCACTATCCGATGTACTATCTGAACTGGCACTGCGTTTCTGTGTCCTCCATTTTTGAACTTCATGTTCCCAATCCATTGTCTTGACTCCCGCCCCTGAATGCTGTACATTCAACCAATGTTTATACTTTCCAGTGGCCTTCCCTGCTCGACTAACAACAGTTGCATCCTTCCATTGACTAGACCCTTCAGGTAAGTATGTCACTTTTGTACCAACTTTGGCAGTTGTCCTTTCAGAAAAATGGCCTGTTCTAATTCATCGGAAGTGTTGCATTCCTCTACAGAAACCCTGTCTCTACCAGTTAACTGGTCCTCATAGTTCTGTAACACGTGCGTACCAGATGGCTCTGGTTCCTCGTCATGTCTCTGTGCTCTGTCTAAATTTGAAAATTTGTAATCTGTACCTTTTATCCTTGATGAATGTACCCTAACAGTTTGATTGCCATTTTGCAAAATAATTGTTTTGCCATCTATGCCTATGATCTTCCCTGGGCCTTTCCATTCATTAAAATTGTCTCTCTTATAGTATACTATGTCTCCTTGCTGAAAAACGGTATCTGATGGCAGGACATTATGTCTCAAAGCTCTGCAAATTCTTTCAGAGACTCCTGCTTCCAAAAAAGCTTTTCTACTGCTATGTAATGCATTTAAATGCTCAGCAAAGGCAGAGCTAATTGTAGTCCCTTCCCAAGGTGGTCTTCTAAAATGGACGGAATTTTAGGATTTCTACCAAACACTAATTGATAGGGACTATAGCCCCCAACCATGAATTCTTTGCATGTACCGCCCATGCTAAAGCTGAATTTAGCTTGCCGTTTTGTCTATCTGCCAAACTGTTCCGGAGCTTGTCATCTATTACCGCATGGTTTCTTTCACACACACCATTACTAAATGGGCCGTATTCATAACTGTGATATTCACGTTTTCACACATATCCCTAAACTCATCATTAGCAAATTCTTCCCCATTGTCCGTAAGGAATTTTGACGGTGGCCTCATTCCTGTCCCTATCCATTTTTCCATGATTTGATCCAGAATTACTCTCTTTTCTTTACTTCGTACAATCGTTGATTGACTAAATATGGTTGCTAAATCTACAAAATGTAAAATAAATATATTATTGGCTTTATCTCAGATCTTAAGGTCCATGTCGTTAAAATCCCTGGACCAAGGTAGGGTTACTATCGGTCGTGCTGGTTTCATAGAATTTACAATGCAGAAGGAGGCCATTCAGCCCATCGAGTCTGCACCGGCTCTTGGAAACAGCACCCTACCCAAGGTCAACACCACCCACCCTATCGCCATTACCCAGTAACCCCACCCAACACTAAGTGCAATTTTGGACACTAAGGGCAATTTATCATGGCCAATCCACCTAACCTGCACATCTTTGGACTGTGGAAGGAAACCGGAGCACCCGGAGGAAACCCACGCACACACGGGGAGGATGTGCAGACTCCGCACAGACAGTGACCCAAGCCGGAATCGAACCTGGGACCCTGGAGTTGTGAAGCAATTGTGCTATCCACAATGCTACCTTGTCCTTCTGCACTTCCTACAAACTTCACAGCGATCATTAACCTGTTCTATCAGTTTAGTATAGTCTTCATCCCTTACCCCTGCATCCTTTAATACAATTTTCAGCCTCCAAGGAGATGGATGTGCAAACTGCCTATGCAGTTTCAACACAACAAGCTTTTTATCGGCTAAAGAGCCATTTTCAACTGCAATTAGCACATCCTTAACAACTGTACTTGAAATATTATTTGTCAGTAATGGAATACAATAGTGTCCCGACTGTGTAAATTGTAAGTCCAACGTCTTTCCAAACACTGTTGTCTTATCCTCTTCCATATCCATTTTCATGTGTGCTTTCTTCATCGACGGTCTGCTCAGAAGCAAAGGTATCTCACTTGATACAACATCCGTGCTAATGAAATGATTCACTCCGGCAATATTGCAAGGGATCACCACTCTTTTCAGCGACTTCAGAGTATTATCATCCCCAAACCTAAAACGTGTGGAACTTTCAAATTCCTTAACCATGTCACGATGTTCAGCATTCAAAGGGTCCAGGTAACATTTTAACCAGTCAATTCCACACACAGTAGATGTGCAGCCACTGTCCAATACAGCACAATTGAAGGATTCTGCAACCAACACCTCATTGCCGGCATAAAACTGCTTGTTAATAGGACAATGCCTTCTTTCTGGTCACTATCCTTTTCCTCTTCTGACTCTTCAGTGTCATGTGTCACTTCAAACACTCTATTATAACTTGTTGGACAGTTGAAAGCATAATGGTATTGAGGGTCACATCGAAAACATCGATTCACCATACCCTGGGCATTTCTGGGGTTCATCTTCTTATTGTAGGTTTTAACTGGGTTTCTGTCTTCATAATTTCCTGGTCCCGATCTCCTTCTATAGCCTTGGAACCTGTTTGTAGCCATGCGATTTCGCCATCCTGTTAGTAGTGTATCTTCCATATTCTGCTTTATTGCAGACTGACCTATTTGGGTCAACAGAGCCATCGGAG
Organism: Scyliorhinus torazame; assembly: GCF_047496885.1. Lineage (NCBI taxonomy): Eukaryota > Metazoa > Chordata > Chondrichthyes > Carcharhiniformes > Scyliorhinidae > Scyliorhinus > Scyliorhinus torazame. The sequence continues at coordinate 145,028,379 of NC_092719.1, forward strand.
TCGAATGTTTCCCCAGAAACGTTTTTAAAGCTTCTGTCATCTGATCGAATAAGGTATCCTTATCCGCAAACTGAACTCCTGTCAAAACCAGGAGCCTATCCATGTTGGTCACTCTAGCACAGTCAAGTAATTTAGAGGCCAACAGAGACTGTGGAAATTCCAGGTTGTGTTTCTGCAGCCTTTTATATACTCTGCCAAATTCCATTATATAGTCTTCCATGGAGAATTCCTCTATTTTCCGGAACCTATCAAAATCCGACCATGCTTCATACGCACTTAACATGTCATTTTTTTTATAAATCTTATCCATATAACGTAATAGAGTCTCCAGACCTTCTTCTGAGTCTAACTCTTCCAATTCCAGCTCAGAAAACGCTTTGTTTCGGATTTTACTGCCATATGGTAGAGAAAGAGCCAATGCCATACCTTGTTTTCTCTTTCCCAAGGCAGTTACCTTAGTCCACATAACTACTGCACTTCTCCATTGGTCGTGTGATCCCCTTTCAGAAAATAAGGGGGGTAGTCATATCCGGCCATCTTTATCCTAGGTTCAGCCATATATCTTTTTTTTTCTTCTCACTCACTCCTTGGTTTGGGCTGGAAAAGCTGTATCTTTCAACCCTTCACATTTGCACAGCAACTGTCCTCTGCTACCATTTGTTAAACGTTTAGCTGCTGTTGTATTAAGAGTCAAAGGTTCTTCTCCTTTTCACAAACACCTTTATTTCATTTTACCAGACTCTGCACAAAACTCTATCTTCACATCACCTGGCACAAAGGCCACCTGAAGCCTCTTTATATCTCAGTGTCAATTATTGGATACTTAACATAAATGAGACAACTAATTGGAATGTCTCTTAACCCATTACTCAACAATAACCCAGTAACCCAGCTAAGCTTGGGACATTAAGGGCATTTAGCATGGCCAATCCATCTAACCTGCATATCTTTGGACTGTGGGAGGAAACTGGAGCACCCGGAGGAAACCCACGCAGACACAGGAGAATGTGCAAACTCCACACAGCCAGTCACCCAATGTATGGTGAGGCAGCAGTGCTAACCACAGTGTCATTGTGCCACCTAGATAAATCCAGATAAATTTGGCTCACTTGTGATTGCACCGAGAATTTGGTGGCAACAGCCACGAGGATGGCACAATAGCACAGTGGCTAGCACTGTTGCTTCACAGCAGCAGGGACTCGGGTTTCATGCCCTGCATGAGCCACTGTCAGTGCAAAGTCTGTACGTTCTCCCCGTGTCTGCGTGGGTTTCCTCTGGATGCTCTGATTTCCTCCCACAAGTCCTGAAAGACCTGCTGTTAGGTAATTTGGACATTCTGAATTCTCCCTCAGTGTACCCGAACAGGCACCGGAGTGTGGCGACTAGGGGATTTCCACAGTACCTTAATTGCAGTGTCAATGTAAGCCTACTTGTGACTCTAATTTAAGATTATTATGCATGGACCAGGGTTTAGAGAACACCAAAGTATATAATGGAGTTCACCTGACCCACAACTGTTTATAGATTTTGGTTACGAGGAGCACGAGGGCCTACCTTTCAGGTGTTATTCAAACGAAGCCTAAAGCACTTTTAAACAAAACAAAGTTTATTCTACAAATTTAGTTAAAATTTTATAAACACACACAGTAAGCATTTTTATCAGCTGCAAACATAAATCCCTCACACAGCTACAGTTCTCTCTCTATACATAACCCTCAATAACTTCCCTTTCAACTGTTTTAATTTGAAAACAACATCCACTAAACCAGGAAAACCCTTTTTACAACACAATAGGTTTGAATTCTTCCCAGAAAACAGAGGCGAAATTCTCCCCCAACGGCGCGATGTCCGCCGACTGACGCACAAATCGGCGCCAATCAGACGGGCATCGCGCCGCCCCAAAGGTGCGGAATGCTCCGCATCTTTGGGGGCCGAGCCCCGACATTGAGGGGCTAGGCCGACGCCGGAGGGATTTCCGCCCCGCCAGCTGGCGGAAATGGCGTTTGTTGCCCTGCCAATTGGCGCGGAAATGCGGCGCATGCCCGGGAGCGTCAGCGGCCGCTGACAGTTTCCCTGCGAATGCGCGGGAGCGTCAGTGGCCGCTGAAAGTTTCCCGCGCATGCGCAGTGGGGAGAGTCTCTTCCGCCTCCGCCATGGTGGAGGCCGTGGCGGAGGCGGAAGGGAAAGAGTGCCCCTACGGCACAGGCCCGCCCACGGATCGGTGGGCTCTGATCGCGGGCCAGGCCACCGTGGGGGCACCCCCCGGGGTCAGATCGCCCCGCGCCCCCCCCCAGGACCCCGGAGCCCGCCCACGCTGCCCGGTCCCGCCGGTAAATACCAGGTTTGATTTACGCCGGCGGGACAGGCAATTTCTCGGCGGGACTTCGGCCCGGGAGAATTGAGCGGGGGGGGGGTCCCGCCAACCGCCGCGGCCAAATTCCCGCCCCCGCCGGTACCGGAGACTTCGGCGGGGGCGGGGGCGGGATTCACGGCGGCCAACGGCCATTCTCTGACCCGGCGGGGGGGTCGGAGAATGACGCCCCAGTTATCACTTTTAAATTATAAAGTGATCTGGACACCTTTTAACAGACAGAGAGACAAAAGAAACCTTCTTTGTGTGAATCAGCTTCCAACTGTCTAAGCCGAAAGTAAAACTCAGAGCCACAGCCAGCTCCCAGCTCAAAGCAAAAGTAAAGCCCAGAGCGACAGCCCAGCTCCACCCACACAATAAAATCACTAAAGCCATGTGATAATACATACATTTCTTAAAGGGACACTCGCATGACAATTATTAGAAACTGTATTTCAGTAGGCGTCATTCAGTGTATCGGTCCTGAATATATTGACAAACAATAAACAGATATAGTGGGAACTGATGCTAATGATAACAGATTATCTAGTCCCTCTTGTTATCATAGGTTTTGCCCTTGATCTTGGTTTCTTACCTGCATATTTCTCAGCATTCACTGAGTTCCTTAAGTTCAGGAATGGGATTGTGCTGGTCACTGACCTTAAAATCCAAATTGAATTTGCTACGAGAAGTAGATAAACCTTGCGTATGATGGTATCTTTGTGAATATCCTCCAAGCTTTTTAATCACTGAATATTCAGTGAGGGGAAGGTTCCGGAGTGACAAACTAATGTATTAAAATGGGGTTCCTAGGCTCTCGCAATGTTTTTATTTTACTCCACCGGCAAGGGGGGATGAAAATCATAAATCACAATCTTGCCGGCAAGGAACTTGCATTCCGATTCTCTCCTGATCTTGAGCCCATGTCAGCAATCCCATGCCACGGCCAACGTGAGCTCAAACCCTCCCCTACTGTCTTTGAATGTATAAACATGTTGGCCTTGCAGCTGGATTTCAACATGAACAAATCACAAACACTGGTAAATATGCAAAAGCTATGTGACAATTCGGCAATATGTTTAGTTTGAGGTATTAGGTTAAATCGTATCAGCACTGATGCTTGGGTTTACTTCCCTATCGTGTGCTTCTGTCAACAGCGTACATCCAGAGATGGTGTTAATATATTGCTACAAATAACATCAAGTTAGAGATACTTTGATTACAGACCCTCAATTGTATTCTTGTTTTGGGAGGGTAGGTCAGCCAGCTGTCCACCTCTGTGTCTATATATTTATGCACAAACATAGCTTCGTTCAAAATGTGTGCTGTTTTATGAAATTGGAACAACATTTGGTTTGTGTTTCAGTTATTAATTGTATATTACTGATTAAGGCGTTTACTTGGAGGAATGATATTATAGTTTATATTATAGTTTACTGCAGTTTAATGATGGATGCGCATTAATAACAGCTTAGCAGCCCATTGAAATGAGATTCGGCTGATTTTACATTGGCTGCATCGCATTCTCGTTGTAAATTAATGTCAATATCATGGCTATCTTAACTTAGATGTGGTTCCTACATTTGCAGAATGGACTGAATCAGTCACACAAAATTAGATTTGAAGATCTGAGATAACAACTGGGAGCTGATTAAGTACATAAATGTGAAAATATGGAACAAGCACAGACTCATTATAAACATAGAAAGGGGAGTCTGAAAATTTAATTAAATTTTAACACATTCCTACATTCGATGGCTGCCAGAATTTGACCCTAAAACAGTGCAGTGGACTTTGATCAGCAGAAGGCTATCTCTGTTTTTATAGTGTTGCATTCAAAGACAGTAGGGGAGGGTTTGAGCTCACGTTGGCCGTGGCATGGGATTGCTGACATGAGCTCAAGATCAGGAGAGAATCGGAATGCAGGGACCATGCCGGCAAGATTGTGATTTATGATTTTCATCCCCCCTTGCCGGTGGAGTAAAATAAAAACATTGCGAGAGCCCAGGAACCCCATTTTAATACATTAGTTTGTCACTCCGGAACCTTCCCCTCACTGAATATTCAGTGGGTGCCGGCATGACATCACGCTGCCGCCATTTACAACTTTATAAAAACGTGAACCTGGCTACCTCACCCCCGTGGGGGTTCAGTATAGACACCTCAGGGTGGGGGGTTGAGGGGGGGGGAGGGTCGCTCACAGGCCTTACCTTCCCTTCATGTTGGGCACCCTTTGGTTGGGCGGCACGGTAGCACAGTGGGTAGCATGTGGCTTCACAGCTCCAGGGTCCCAGGTTCGATTCCCGGCTTGGGGCACTGTCTCTGTAGAGTCTGCACGTTCTCCCCGTGTCTGCGTGGGTTTCCTTCGGGTGCCCTGGTTTCCTCCCGCAAGACCTGAAAGACGTGCTGTTAGGTAATTTGGGCATTCTGAATTCTCAATCAGTGTACCCAAACAGGCACTGGAATGTGGCGACTAGGGGCTTTTCACAGTAACTTCATTGCAGTGTTAATGTAAGCCCTCCTGTGACAATAATAAAGATTATTATTATAATTACATTTTGGTTTAATGGTTTCATTTGTGATTTGTTTTTCATTTAAGGCGGTTTCCTTTTACAGGACTGTCCCTTTAATTTATCTCTCAGTTCATTTGATTTTGTTTACTTAGTTATTTGTGTTGAATAAAATAGTTTGAGGCATTGACCCCAAACTGCACTCCAATGCTCATACTAGCATCTGCATTAGACAGATGACATTAATGTGGACCTCAATGGAAGGTATTATGGTGAAGTCTCTCATCACTCACCCTGTTCAATGTCAGGATGGGGGGGAGCAACAATGAAGTCCCCCGTGAGGTAGGAAAGCTGGTCCAAAGCGTGCACCCAACTGCCCTATCACCTATCACCTGGGTTGGCAGGGAATGGTCAGGGTTAGGAACCACTGAGACTTCTCTAGAGTTGACGCACTTCATCCAGGTGGAGTTGAGAGGACAAACTGTGGGAAATGGCGATTGTGTTAAAGGGAAGGGAGTGAGGCTTAGTGAAGAAGCGATCACTGAAGGGGCAGCGCATGGGTATATGTCCCAGAAGCGTAGAGGGTTCAGGATATTCTCTTCCTTTCAGTTTATGATTCGGGAGAACCATGGAGCCAGTTGTGTTTGCTATTCTATTGATTGCGATCAACCAGCATCGGTGACATTGACGTGACACTGCACACAGCCAGGACCGGCGCCCTGCGGATCTGAGGGAGGCTGGGCCCGTTGCTCTTCCGGGAGCAGAAGCACAGGTGGTGAAGTCTTATAGGAGACACCAACATACATAGAAACAGACAGAGAAAATAGGAGCAGGAGGAGGCCGTTTGACCCTTCGACCCTGCTCCCCCATTCATTATGATCTTGGCTGATCAACAGCAAAGGGTGTTCTGACATCTACCTCCAGATGTCAGAGCTGCAGTGCTGGAGAAGACTGCATCTGACCCGGGGGATGATGGACCACCTTTAATAAGAACATAAGAACTAGGAGCAGGAGTAGGCCATCCGGCCCCTCGAGCCTGCTCCGCCATTCAATGAGATCATGGCTGATCTTTTGTGGACTCAGCTCCACTTTCCGGCCCGAACACCATAACCTTTAATCCCTTTATTCTTCAAAAAACTATCTATCTTTATCTTAAAAACATTAAATGAAGGAGCCTCTACTGTTTCACTGGGCAAGGAATTCCATAGATTCACAACCCTTTGGGTGAAGAAGTTCCTCCTAAACTCAGTCCTAAATCTACTTCCCCTTATTTTGAGGCTATGCCCCCTAGTTCTGCTTTTACCCGCCAGTGGAAGCAACCTGCCCGCATCTATTCTATCTATTCGCTTCATAATTTTATATTTTCTATAAGATTCCCCCTCATCCTTCTAAATTCCAACGAGTACTCAGTCTACTCAACCTCTCCTCGTAATCCAATCCCTTCAGCTCTGGGATTAACCTAGTGAATCTCCTCTGCACACCCTCCAGCGCCAGTACGTCCTTTCTCAGGTAAGGAGACCAAAACTGAACACAATACTCCAGGCGTAGCCTCACTAAAACCTTATACAATTGCAGCATAACCTCCCTAGTCTTAAACTCCATCCCTCTAGCAATGATGGACAAAATTCCATTTGCCTTCTTAATCACCTGTTGCACCTGTAAACCTGTTTGCCAGGTTATGCACGAGTTGGCACCACATGGAAGGAGAGGTCACTGCAATGTTCCTGTCGGATAGCCTGATTTATATTACAAGAACATTTGTAGCTAAAGCTATAAATGATTTATTAACATTAACTGTGGGTCAAATATATAGAAAACAGATGAATAACAGTATGAACATGCACAAGCAACCTCTCTCCCAGCTCCCTAGTCAGTCTGAGGTCACCTAACTCTTACATTCACTTACATATTAATGAGACTCTTAGTGGTCAGCTGGTGAATTACAACACAACCATGATATCACTACATCCCCTTTCCTTTGAAGGAATAAATGAATACATTATCATCAGTATATTAACATGTGACATCATTAGCCTGTGAGTTTGACAGTATTAATTTTTGTTTTAATTTTTAAAACTGGTTTAACATATATACAAGAACAGCAAGCATAGTATGTACAAATCGTCCAAATCTTCAAATTGAGTCGATCAGGTTTTCTTCTGGCTGTTGATCTTCTCAAAGTTTGACCTTGCTGCTCAGAGCTTCGAGATCAATATTCACCATGACATTGTCATGCTCAGGAACTGCTGAGCTATCTGACGCTGCAGCTAACGTTGATTCTGACGTAGATTCATCTTCCATCACGTTGTTGTGAAAGTCTTCTCTGGTTTTCAAGAGAGCGTGATGATTTCCTCTTAAACCAACCCTTCCTCTGCCTGTACATTGTAGGAACGAGGTGCTACTTCTTCAAGTACAATAGCTTTTCTCGACCAATTGCCTGAATCTTCTACTCTCACAATGTCATCACTACTCAGACGTGATCAAGTTCTAGACAATGTATCATAGAACTGCTTTTGTTTTGCTTTAATGTTTTGCATTTCCTGCAGTACCACTGCATTCTCCTCCTTGTTTTTCAAGTATGGAATTTGGTACACAACCCAAAGGGCAGCACGGTAGCATTGTTGATAGCACAATTGCTTCACAGCACCAGGGTCCCAGGTTCGATTCCAGCTTGGGTCACTGTCTGTGCGGAGTCTGCACATCCTCCCCGTGTGTGCGTGGGTTTCCTCCGGGTGCTCCGGTTTCCTCCCACAGTCCAAAGATGTGCAGGTTAGGTGGATTGGCCTTGCTAAATTGCCCTTAGTGTCCAAAATTGCCCTTAGTGTTGGGTGGGGTTACTGGGTTATGGGGATAGGGTGGAGGTGTTGACCTTGGGTAAGGTGCTCTTTCTAAGAGCCGGTGCAGACTTGATGGGCCGAATGGCCTCCTTCTGCACTGTAAATTCTATGAACCTTCTATTCACGAGTAACTCTGCTGCCGATCTACAATGTGACAATGGTAACACTTTGTAATGTGATTTTGTGAGATATGGATCAGATTGGCTGTCCATAGCTTTCTCTAATGATTGTTTACAATATCTACACTTTTTTCATTAAGATCGTTGGGATCTATGCCTATACAAGCATCACCTTTTTTTTGTTTCACACATACCATGGAATTTACTCTATTGGTAGGTTCTTCTATCTTCTTGATAACTTGTGGTTTCGTATCTGATAAGAGTGGTAGGGTAGAAATAAGATTGACATGCAGATCTACATCTTCAGCAATTTCACGACTGATAGTTTATATCGGTGTTTTAGCTAATGCATCTTCTTTACATTGTATCCCGTTGGCAAATGGTAGTGCACTAAAATCAGTGAACAGATCACTGAATTTGTTGATAATATTCTCAGAATCGTTGGAGTGCTGTTACAATCCTTTGTGGATGCTATATACCAACTGCACTAGACCTAATTCTTCACAGGACTGATCACCTAATAATGAATCGAAGCCCTCGGATACAATACAGAATTGTTTGGAATAAACTATATTCTTCACCACCACCCTCAGGTCACAAGCACCATAACATTTAATGCTTGAACCATTGTGATCTCTCAGAGATATTTTGTGATTCCTTCTAATCGGCTGAATTTTTAGATTTTTAAAAATCAGTCCAGCTGATTTAATTGGCTTTGGCCCCAGTGTCTAACTTTAATTGGACCACTTTAATTGGATAACTTCAAGTGGTAGCAGCCATTTGTCCTCATCAATCGCATTTATTTTAAAATAGAATACCAGTTTGCATTTTTTAAGTGATGGAGAATTTTTTGATGTCTCCAAAAAGAATATTCTTCTCTGATATTATTCCAACAAACAAATGGGGCGCGATTCTCCGACCCCCCACCGGGTTGGAGAATCGCCGTAGGTCGGCGTGAATCCTGCCCCCGGCGCCCTCCGAATTCTCCGGCCCCTCAAAAATCGCCCCGGCGTGAATCACACCGCCTGCCTCGGAGAATGGCGGGGACCGGCGCGACGCAATGGGCCTCGGGGCTGCCCGAATTCTCCGGGCCGCGATGGGCCAAAATCCCGCCCGTTTAACTCGGGTTCCGCCGGCGTAAATCAAGGTTGGTCCCTATCGGCGGGACCCAGCTCCGGGGTTCTCGGGGGAGGGGGCGCGGGGAGATCTGGCCCTGGGAGGTGCCCCCACGGTGGCCTGGCCCGTGATCGGGGCCCAACGATCCGCGGGCGGGCCTGTGCCGCGGGGGAACTCTATTCCTCCGCATCGGCCGCTGTGGTCATCCACCATGGCCGATGCGGAGGCGAACCCTCCCGCGCATGCGCCGGGATGACGCCAGCGCACGCTGGTGCTCCCGCGCATGCGTCAAGTCATGCCGGCCGGCGGAGGCCCTTTGGCGGCAGTTGGCGTGGCGCCAAGCCCCTTCCCCGCCAGCAAGCAGGGTGCAAACCACTCTGGGGCGGGCCTAGCCCCGAAGGTGCAGAGGATTCCGCACATTTGGGGCGGCCCGACCCCGGAGTGGTTCACGCCACTCCTCGGCGCCGGGACTCCCCGCCCTGCTGGGTAGGGGAGAATCCCGCCCATGATGTTTCATTACTGGAGACTGTGGGCCCCTTAGTGTCCACAAAAAGGTTAGGTGGGGTTACTGGGTTACGGGGATAGGGTCGAGGTGTGGGCCTAGGTAGGGTACTGTTGCCAAGGGTCGGTGCAGACTTGATGGGCCGAATGGCCTCCTTCTACACTGTAGAGACTCTATGATTCTATCATTCTATGATTCTTCACCTTCCTGCTACACGGGCAGCACGGTAGCATTGTGGATAGCACAATTGCTTCACAGCTCCAGGGTCCCAGGTTCGATTCCGGCTTGGGTCACTGTCTGTGCGGAGTCTGCACATCCTCCCCGTGTGTGCGTGGGTTTCCTCCGGGTGCTCCGGTTTCCTCCCACAGTCCAAAGATGTGCAGGTTAGGTGGATTGGCCATGATAAATTGCCCTTAGTGTCCAAAATTGCCCTTAGTGTTGGGCGAGGTTACTGGGTTATGGGGATAGGGTGGAGGTGTTGACCTTGGGTAGAGTGCTCTTTCCAAGAGCCGGTGCAGACTCGATGGGCCGAATGGCCTCCTTCTGCACTGTAAAATCTATGATAATCTAGGTGTAGCCCCAGAACCCACAGCCGAGGTTGAGATCATCTACTGCCTTCCACGTCCCCGTTGCCTGAGATGACCCTCGCGAGCATCCCTTGGAGAGCCCAGAACTTGAGGATCCGGGGCTATTTTCAGGTTGTATGGCTGTTGCATTGCTGCCCTTCTCAGTTTGCAGGGCTGGAGGTATGTCGCTCACAGGGAGGGAGATATCAGTTGGACTGGACATCCCAGGATATCCTCGGTGGAACGCATGGACTGTTCTCCTGCCATTTCTCTTCCCTTTGGCTGCCCAGGGGCCCCTGCGCTCCTGCGTGGGATAGAGGGGCAGCTGGAGTGAAGTCCTGAAGCCCTGCTGTCCTCTGGCGCTGACACTCGTGGATTCCTAGTGGTGCCTGCAACCATCCTCCTGATTGTATCTGGAACAAGTGCTTGGGAGGCGTTTGTATGGAGGTCACACTGATTGCACAAATCAAGTTATCCCACAGTGTGCAAATCAGTAGCAGGCTGCCATGAGTGTAGCATGATTCACGTGGGTGGAAAGCATTTTTTAAAAAGGCTCAAAATTCCATTCAATTTCCCACCAGCAGAATTCTCTCTGGTTTTCTCACCGGAACCAACGCTGAAAAAATATGATAGGATTCCACCCATTGCAGATTACTTTATCACAGTGTTTTTGTTGTCAAATTGAAAGTAATACTGATAGCAGAAAAGGTTCACAATTGATCATGATAAGTAGTAGAATAATTGAATGCTCAGGGAGTATATACAAATGTAGATGGGAGGGCATGAGCAATGTCAGCATTTATTGCCCATCCCTCGTTGCCCTTGAAAGGTGTTGGTGAGTCACCTTCAACGTGAACTCCTGCAGGCCCTGTGGTGAAGAGACACCCATAATGCTGTTAGAGAGGGAGTCTCTGAATTTTGATACAGCGATGATGCAGGAATGGTGATATATATCCAAGTCAGGGTGGTGTGTGACCTGAAGAGAAACGTGGAGCTGCCCTTATCATTCTGGATGGTGGATGCTGCAATTATCTTTTATTCTTTTGTGGGATGTGGGTGTCGCTGGCAAGGCCAGCATTTATTACCCATCTCTTCTTGTCCTTGAGACGATGATGGTGAGGCACCTTTACGAACCCCTGCAGTCCATGTGGTATCGGTACAACCACAATGCTGTTCGCGCGAGATGTCCAGGACAGTGAAGGAATGGCGATATAGCTCCAACATAGGATGGTGAGTGGCTTGGAAGGGAATCTCCAGGTAATTGTGCCCCCAAGCATCAGCTGCCCTTGACTTTCTAGGATGTAGATTTGGAATGTGTGTGTCAAAGGAACCTTGTTGAGTTGCTGCAGTGCACCTTATAGATGGACCACACTGCTGCCTCTGTGCATCAGTCGTGCAGGGAGTGGATGTTGATGGTGATGGATGGTGTGCCAATCAAGTGGATTGCTTTGACCTGAATGGTATTGAGCTTCTTAAGCGCTATTAGAGTTGCACTCCTTGAGACCAGTGGGGAGCATTCCATTACATTCCTGACTTCGTTGATGATGGACAGAATATGTGAAGTCAGGAGGTGAGTTTCTTTCTGCAGGATTCCTAACTCTGACCTGTTCTTGCAGCCACAGTATTTCTATGGCTTGTCACAGTTCGGTTTCTGGTCAATGATAGCCTCCCAGGATGCTGATAGTGGGGGAACATGTGCAGGTTAGATGGATTAGCCATGCTAATTTGCCCCTTAGTGTCCAACGGTTAGATGGAGTTACAGGGTTATGGGGTTATAAGATGGGAGAGTGGGCCTAAGCGGGTGCTCTTTCAGAGGGTCGGTGCAGATTTGATGGGCCGAATGGCCTCCTTCTGATCTGCAGGGATTCTATGGGATTTAGCGATGGTAATGCCCTTGAATATCAGGGAGCGATGGTTAGATTTTATTTTGCTGGAGATGATCATTGCCTGGCACTTGTGTGCTGCAGATTTGGAAGGTGCTATTGACAGAGCTTTGGTAATTTGTTGAAAGAGTTGGAGAAACATTGGACAGAATGTATAACAGACAGCTGACCTGATGCTGCTAATGTTCCGTTCTCTGTCAAATTGTAAGTTACTCCCTTGGTGCGGATGCTCAGTGGCGTAGTTAATGTTTATTTCTGGCTACTTCTCCATGTTGTTGAGAATCAATAAATGTTCAATTGCCATTTTTGTCTCCACACATTTTTTTGATGATTGATGTCAGATATATTGGAGACATGGCTAACCCTCAGTGGTGTCTCTGGCCTTGAATAAGCCTTGAGAAAGCTTCCTTTCAAATGACATAGTAATGCACGGCGTTAGGCACACAGAGGCCACACAGGGCTATGATGACAAGCTGCATCCCTCAGCCCATTCAATTCAATTACGGTTGCATGACAGCAGAGTTTTTCAAAGTTTTTTTACCGGGACCCACTTTGCCAAACAGCCAACCTTCGCAACCCAAGCCGACCAAACTTTGTGACACACTCCACGTTCGGTTACCTCCAATGCGAAAGGGGAGCCTGCTTGGTCCTCACAATCTCACTTTAATCAGGTTCAAAGGAGGAGTGGGCAGTGCGCATATCAGGCTGTAGACTTCAGCCAGATCCTTTGTGCTGTCTTTAGTTTATGAAAACGGAAAATCCACATGTGGGTTGCTGTGAAGGGCAACAGCAACAAAATGCATTTTTTACTCAGCACTGGATATTCCTGGGAGATGCTGCTCCAGAATGTTGACACCCTCATCGGCTTTGGCATGTTTTTAAAGTGGTATCACAGGCCAGCTACAGTAGCATGGTCTTTTAATTTGGAGTCAGCTAAAGTTAATAACTGACTCTGGGATCTCAACCTCAAAAAGAATATTTCACCCACCACCGTGCTGCCCTGAAATTTTAGATTTTGGAAGAGAATCCACGGTCGATCCGGCCCCGGGTCACTGTCCATGTGGAGTTTGCACATTCTCCCCGTGTCTGCGTGGGTCCCACCCCTACAACACGAAAAGATGTGCAGGGTAGGTGAATTGGCCACCCCCCTTAACTGGAAAAAAAAAAATTGGATACTCCAATTTTATTTTTTAAATCAAAAGCCTCTTCTCTCATTTGCCAGTACTTCTCTGCATATAACACACATGGGCTTTGCATCCTTATTTGCATTCGAGCAGTTGATAAAATCATACCTCCAGAAGTCATCTTGATGCTACCTTGTTCCCGAGTTAAGCTGTAAGCTGTTAACCAGCACCCTGGAGTTCTGTAGAGAACTAACACTAGTATTGCTCTGTTCTGACTTAGACTCTCCTGTGCAGCTCACTCCAGCAGATTCTGTTGTGACACCCTGCCCAATAAGTAAACTGCCTATTTGAGTCTCTGGCCATTTTACTTTTAAGAAAACCACTGTTCACTTGCCTTGCTTGCCAGGAGCTGGAAAATGGAAGCAACACCGCTCCATGATTTGGCGCAAAAAGCACATACCTGGAGGGCGCTTGACGTTGGTGTGCATGCAAGGCATGTGACCAGCTCTCTGCTGCCGCTTCTGGCTGGAATGCTCCACACAGCCGCATTTATTTCCATTTAAAAGGTGACAGCGGCTGCCATTCTCAATGTAAAAGCCGGTAGCGGCTGTTTCTCCCGCGATCGGGAACAGCATGACCCATTGCCCTGACACCCGCCGGTCGCGACTTACATTTCCAAAATCCCTGCAAGAGAGAAAATCTCTTTTTGACAGGGAAAGAGGGACAACCTGGGAGTAAGGTCACTCTTGTGTAACTTATGATTGTTTGAAATCTAAGTGCCAGACACCGGGATCAACCCATGAGCCTGTTCTCAAACAAAGAGGTGTTACAATATAAACCTTTTGGAATGGGCACTTTCAAGGGTGAAAAATCAGTGAAACATCTCGGGTGGGATTCTCCGACCCCCTGTCAGGCTGGAGAATCGCGCCCCCGCTGGGTGCCGAATTCTCCGACGCCGGGGTTTTGGCGGGGGTGGGAATCGTGCCACGCCGATCGGTGCCCGCTGCCATTGGCCCCCCTGGTGGTTCTCCAGCCCGCAATGGGCCGAGCGGCAGCCCGCTTTAGGCCGGTCCCGCCGGCGTAAATTAGACCTGGTACTTACCGGCGGGTCCTGGCTCTGCGGGCGGCCTCCAGAGTCTTCTGGGGGGCGCGGGGGTATCTGGCTCCGGGGGGGTGCCCCGATGGTGGCCTGTGCCATGGGGGTACTCTTTCCTTCTGCACCAGCTGCTGTCAACCTCCGCCATGGCCGGTGCAGAGAAGAACCCCCTTGCACATGCGCTGGGATGACGCCAGCACACGCTGCCGCACCCGTGCATGTGCAAACTTGTGCCAGCCGGCAGAGGCCCTTCAGCACCGGTTGGCACGGTGCCAAGCCCCTTCCGCGCCAATTGGTGCGGTGCCAACCCCGCCGGCACCGGCGTAGCCCCTGAAGGTGCGGAGGATTCCGCACCTTCCAGGCGGCTCAACGCCGGAGTGGTTCACGCCACTCCTCGGCGCCGGGACCGCCCGCCCCGCCAGGTAGGGGAGAATTTAGCATGGACAATCCACCTAACCTGCGCATCTTTGGACTGTGGGAGGAAACCGGAGCACCCGGAGGAAACCTACGCAGTCACGGGAGGATGTGTAAACTCCACATAGGCATTCACCCGAAGTCGGAATCAAACCCGGGTCTCTGGTGGTGTGAGGCAGCAGTGCTAACCATTGTGCCACCATGGATTACAGTGGGACACATGACTGTGGAACCCTCAACAGTTCAAAGTTGTCTTTGTGGTGAAAAATCTGCCTAATCAACAGTGAGTCTTATGGCAAGAGAAATTAGTTTAAGCATTGGTAGATATATTTTATCTATGCCTGGACAAGCAACTGGTAAAGGTGGCTGGAAAAGCTGGTGGGAGGAATAATCTACAAGAAAGCCACAATTGTAAAATAATAGATGTACAAGCAAAATTAAAGTCCATGGGATTAAAAGGACAGCAGAAGTGTAGATACAACATTGGCAAAGGAACAGAAAGCAGAGTAGTGGTGAATAGTTATCAGGCAGAAGAGAAGTACAGACTGCTGATTCCAGGATTCAGTATCGTGTTTAATTCTGGGCACCACACTTTAGGAAGGATGACCAAGTGTAGGGAAAGGTAAGAAAAGATTGACTAGAATGGTTCCAAAAATACAGGACATTTACGTGGCAAGGTTGTAAGAATTCTGCTCTAGAAACAGAGGAGTCCAGAAGGAGGTTTGGCAGATATGTTCAAAATCATGAATGGTATAGATGGAGTAAATAAGTAAAGACTGTTTCCAGTGTTAGATGGGTCAGGAGCAAAGGGCACAGATTTTAGGTGATTGGCAATTGAACCAGAGGTGTCATGAAGAAACACTTTACAGTGATTGGTGTGATCCGGGATACATTGCCTGAAGGGGTGGTGGAAGCAGATTCAATTGGAGAACTGAAATGAGAATTGGGTAAATACCTCAAGGGAAAGATCTGATATGGCTATGGTGGAAAAGCAGGGGAGTGGGGTTAATTGGATAGCTCCTTCAAAGGACTGTCAGGATCAGCCACATTGTCACTTCCTTTGTTGTATGGTTCTCTGTTTCTACGATAACAATGGGACCAGAAGATGAAAAAGAATGGTCATTATGAATAATTTGTAGGTAGCTGAAATTGCATAATAGTAAAGTTAAATTTAGAAAATTAGAACAAGTAGGGAAAGAACAGAATGTGAGCTGAAGTAAGCTCTCTAAAATTTGTAACTTTTTTGTTCGATGTTCTGTGCCAGTACGTGGTCATTCAGGACCTCCCATGTTCTTTATCTTTATGGTGGTACGATGGCAGGCTGTGGTTTGCCCATTGTGAATTTATCCACATTGACATGAAGTAAAAGTGTTGCACACCTTTCTGATTTTGAAAGTGAGTTGTAACAACTGCCTTATGCCATTCTGTACAAATCCCCGATAGGTGAGAAAACTGAATAGAAAATAGGTCCTCGGCTTAGCAGAATTTGAAAATACACATGCAGCATTCCCAACATTCCAGAACTCCAGGTTTCATTCACAAATGATGCTGATGTTGATCTTCCTCACTCGATGATGAAGAACAAATTGGGAGACGCTACCATCAAGATATTAGATATTTTGTTCGGATAAGCTGACTTTAATAGTGTGAATGTGGTGGCCATCTGCACAGATGTCACATATGCACGATTCGAGCTTGCCAAACGCCTTCATAGGGCTTTAGTTTCCCATTGCACCGTTGTGAAAGAGGATGCTTTAAGCTTCCATTGCAGTTTGTTTGAAACAGATAGGCTTCTTGCATTAAGCAGAAGGTTTGGAATTGATAATTCTTCTCTCTCTCTCTCTCGCTCACATTTTTGTCTTCAACCTTTGCACCTATCAAACTCAGTTGTGTTGCTCCGTCACATTGTTTGTGGAGCTGATCTATATAGTTAATCTAGTGATACACTAGTAGCTCCATATGTTATTTGCTTTGCCAATGTTTCAGGGACGTGTTTTTTAAATAATCGGATAATTACTCCATTGATAACCAATTGCATATTTTACATGCAATTGCTGCAAAGGTTCATAGACTTCTCCTGTGTTTGTCACTTTCCTCGAGGGACAGGTTAGATTTGAACATGGAATCTAAACTGGCCTATAGGTGGTTTGTGCTGAGAGACTGGGATAAATAGTTTTGCTTCTCTTCCTGGTATATCAGATCATGTTATACGAGAGGTTCGTTCTTCCAAAGCATATTGGAGATAATTAACAAAAAGAGGTAATCAGCAGGTTGGAAAACACTGTTTGAAAAAGTGGTGGAAAGAGATTGCCATAACTTTCAATAGGGAATTGCACATATCCTTTAAAAGGCTCTTGGTACCTCTGACAAAGATCCAGCACAAGTATGAATGTCTTCCTTCTATACTGCAAAGGAAACTCTGGGTCTAAGATTCAACTGTATGGAAAGGGGAGTTGGCAGTACCAATGTGGGAGGCTCTGCGCAGACATCACTCACACACAATAGTGTTAGAAAACAAGTTCTTTCAAGATAGCTGTTGTTTTAGTAATCACAATAAAATATTTACAGGGATTCAAGCAGGTTAACATGTTTATATTTGATTTTTGTTTCAGTACAATCTCACTGCTTATTATTGGCCTCCGAAAACAGACACTGTGGGTATTTCATGGTTACGTAACTGAAGGTGTGATACTAACACTCTGTCTGGTGGAAATGAGTCAAGTGGGAAGTTAAAATCAGCTGGATGACTTATTCACAAGCATCCCACTCTGTTCCTGCTATCTTTTGCTTTAATCTGCTCTTCTGGCCTGGCAGCAAGAACAATCACCTCAAACCGTGGGAGTCTTTCTGTAAGAATGCAGTTCAGGGCCTGATATGTCATTGCGTTTGACTGCAATTTTAATCGTTGGAGGGAGTGATGAAGCCATTGTGGATTTTCTGCTGGATGAAGCTTGGGAGCAGAGAAGCCAAGGCCCCATGTTAGGAATACAAACAAAGAACAAAGAAAAGTACAGCACAGGAACAGGCCCTTCGGCCCTCCAAGCCCGTGCCGACCATGCTGCCTGACTAAACTACAATCTTCTACACTTCCTGGGTCCATATCCCTCTATTCCCATCCTATTTATGTATTTGTCAAAATGCCCCTTAAATGTCACTATTGTCCCTGATTCCACCACCTCCTCCGGCAGAGAGTTCCAGGCACCCACTACCCTCTGTGTAAAAAACTTGCCTCGTACATCTACTCTAAACTTTGGCCCTCGCACCTTAAACCTATGCCCCCTAGTAATTGACCCCTCTACCCTGGGGAAAAGCCTCTGACTATCCACATGGTCTATGCCCCTCATAATGTTGTAGACCTCTATCAGGTCGCCCCTCAACCTCCGTCGTTCCAGTGAGAACAAACCGAGTTTATTCAACCGCTCCTCATAGCTAATGCCCTCCATACCAGGCAACATCCTGGTAAATCTCTTCTGCACCCTCTCTAACACCTCCACATCCCCCTGGTAGTGTGGCGACCAGAATTGAACACTATACTCCAAGTGTGGCCTAACTAAGGTTCTATACAGCTGCAACATGACTTGCCAATTCTTATACTCAATGCTCCGGCCAATGAAGGCAAGCATGCGGTATGCCTTCTTGACTACCTTCTCTACCTGTGTTGCCTCTTTCAGTGACCCGTGGACCTGTATAGCAGGAGCTCTTAACTTTCTATCAAACACAACTCCTTAAACCTATCTTTCCAGAACTTATTGGAGTCCCGTTGATCATTCCTTCAATGTCAACCAGCTGCTTCCAGCTACCGAACATGCTGGTCCCTCTCTCTTCCCAGACATTTCTCTGAAAATAAAGGGCTGAATCCTCCGAGGAGTAGCAATCACCATTGGACTGCCACTCTGCTCCTATTTACTTACCTTGCACCGGTGTTCCACATTTCTTGCCCAGACTTCCGAACTGGGCTTCCTCAGCAATGTGGAGTATGGATTCCTCCTTCGTAGTTTAGAAATTTTAGGGAAAGCAAAACCATTCCCCCTTTTAGTGGGACTAGCTGCTGGATTCTGGTCATTTTAAATGTCCCAAAGCCACATTGACAGACTACAGAGAGAAGGTAAGTGTGGAAGTGGGTAAAAAGATAGGGTGGGATGGGGAGGGGCACTGAGGTGAGTTTGGGCAGATAGCTGGGAGGGGTGGGGGTTAGTTGGATGGTTAGGTGATGTATAGGGGTCGGGGGTGTGAGAGTGGTCATGGGGTGGGGGAATAGCTGGGGGGGTGAGAGTAGTTTGGGGGTGGGGTTGGTGGGTGTTTTCAGCTGCCTGAGCACAGAAGTCTGAAATCACCTCCCTTCCTCTCTTTACAGCTTTTATGACATCTTGAAATCTACCTCCTTTGGCCAAGATTTTGGTTATCTGCCCTAATTTCTCCTTATTTGCTTGGCATTACATTTAGAACATAGAACATAGAACATAGAACAATACAGCGCAGTACAGGCCCTTCGGCCCACGATGTTGCACCGAAACAAAAGCCATCTAACCTACACTATGCCATTATCATCCATATGTTTATCCAATAAACTTTTAAATGCCCTCAATGTTGGCGAGTTCACTACTGTAGCAGGTAGGGCATTCCACGGCCTCACTACTCTTTGCGTAAAGAACCTACCTCTGACCTCTGTCCTATATCTATTACCCCTCAGTTTAAAGTTATGTCCCCTCGTGCCAGCCATTTCCATCCGCGGGAGAAGGCTCTCACTGTCCACCCTATCCAACCCCCTGATCATTTTGTATGCCTCTATTAAGTCTCCTCTTAACCTTCTTCTCTCCAACAAAAACAACCTCAAGTCCATCAGCCTTTCCTCATAAGATTATCCCTCCATACCAGGCAACATCCTGGTAAAACTCCTCTGCACCCGCTCCAAAGCCTCCACGTTCTTCCTATAATGCGGTGACCAGAACTGTACGCAATACTCCAAATGCGGCCGTACCAGAGTTCTGTACAGCTGCAACATGACCTCCTGACTCCGGAACTCAATCCCTCTACCAATAAAGGCCAACACTCCATAGGCCTTCTTCACAACCCTATCAACCTGGGTGGCAACTTTCAGGGATCTATGTACATGGACACCTAGATCCCTCTGCTCATCCACACTTTCAAGAACTTTACCATGAGCCAAATATTCCGCATTCCTGTTATTCCTTCCAAAGTGAATCACCTCACACTTCTCTACATTAAACTCCATTTGCCACCTCTCAGCCCAGCTCTGCAGCTTATCTATATCCCTCTGTAACCTGCTGCATCCTTCCACACTATCGACAACACCACCGACTTTAGTATCGTCTGCAAATTTACTCACCCACCCTTCTGCGCCTTCCTCTAGGTCATTGATAAAAATGACAAACAGCAACGGCCCCAGAACAGATCCTTGTGGTACTCCACTTGTGACTGTACTCCATTCTGAACATTTCCCATCAACCACCACCCTCTGTCTTCTTTCAGCTAGCCAATTTCTGATCCACATCTCTAGATCACCCTCAATCCCCAGCCTCCGTATTTTCTGCCATAGCCTACCATGGGGAACCTTATCAAACGCTTTGCTGGAATCCATATACACCACATCAACTGCTCTACCCTCATCTACCTGTTCAGTCACCTTCTCAAAGAACTCAATAAGGTTTGTGAGGCATGACCTACCCTTCACAAAGCCATGCTGACTATCCCTGATCATATTATTCCTATCTAGATGATTATAAATCTTGTCTCTTATAATCCCCTCCAAGACTTTACCCACTACAGACGTGAGGCTCACCGGTCTATAGTTGCCCGGGTTGTCTCTGCTCCCCTTTTTGAACAAAGGGACCACATTTGCTGTCCTCCAGTCCTCCGGCACTATTCCTGTAGCCAATGATGACATAAAAATCAAAGCCAAAGGTCCAGCAATCTCTTCCCTGGCCTCCCAGAGAATCCTAGGATAAATCCCATCAGGTCCCGGGGACGTGATATTTTCAGCCTGTCCAGAATTGCCAACACCTCTTCCCTACGTACCTCAATGCCATCTATTCTATTAGCCTGGGGCTCAGCATTCTCCTCCACAACATTATCTTTTTCCTGAGTGAATACTGACGAAAAATATTCATTTAGTATCTCACCTATCTCTTCAGACTCCACACACAATTTCCCTTCCCTGTCCTTGACTGGTCCTACTCTTTCCCTAGTCATTCGCTTATTCCTGACATACCTATAGAAAGCTTTTGGGTTTTCCTTGATCCTTCCTGCCAAATACTCCTCATGTCCCCTCCTTGCTCGTCTTAGCTCTCTCTTTAGATCTTTCCTCGCTACCTTGTAACTATCCATCGCCCCAACTGAATCTTCACACCTCATCTTCACATAGGCCTCCTTCTTCCTCTTAACAAGAGATTCCACTTCCTTGGTAAACCACGGTTCCCTCGCTCGACGCCTTCCTCCCTGCCTGACCGGTACATACTTATCAAGAACACGCAGTAGCTGATCCTTGAACAAGCCCCACTTATCCAGTGTGCCCAACACTTGCAGCCTACTTCTCCACCTTATCCCCCCCAAGTCACGTCTAATGGCATCATAATTGCCCTTCCCCCAGCTATAACTCTTGCCCTGCGGTGTATACTTATCCCTTTCCATCATTAACGTAAACGTCACCGAATTGTGGTCACTGTCCCCAAAGTGCTCTCCTACCTCCAAATCCAACACCTGGCCTGGTTCATTACCCAAAACCAAATCCAACGTGGCCTCGCCTCTTGTTGGCCTGTCAACATATTGTTTCAGGAAACCCTCCTGCACACACTGTACAAAAAACGACCCATCTATTGTACTGAAACTATATCTTTTCCAGTCAATATTTGGAAAGTTAAAGTCTCCCATAATAACTACCCTGTTACTTTCGCTCTTATCCACTTAAAATTTGTTTTATAATGTTCCCTTGAAGCACCTTGTTACATTTTACTATGTTAAAGGCACTGTACACGTCCAGATTTCTGTTATTGTTGATAATTCCTGTGAATCCTAGATCAGTTAGAATTTGAGCTCAGTGATTACATACTGCAGAAATATATCACTCAGGCCTCCTCTCGTAATGGGAGCACCTTCATCTAAGGGCATTTATCCAAGTGAGGTTGGATTGGACTGCTCACTCCAGCTTCTTTGAATAGTTATGGTGGGGCATCCATGAGGATCAGGAATACCCAGAAGAAGTTGGTCATGGATTCTGTGCCCATCGCTTTCTCAGATCAGAAGCTCAACAAACACCAAACACAGAATGTCAAAGAGAGCTATCCCTGCCTTCACTGAACAGGAATATTTGACTAGGAGTCGGCACTAAAACACAGCTGAATTGTGGAAAGCAATGACAAAGCCCTGATCATTGCAGAATTGTTAACACTACAAACTTCAAGCCTGAACCACATTAGGGCCAGGGTAGGGAAGTATCAGAGGGATTCTGGTTTTTGCAAGTGGCACAGTCATTGGATCCATGATGCCCTCAGACCAGGCCCACAGGAAAATCAGACCAACATTTATGTTCTCCCTGGTAAGCATTGTTCACAAGCCAAAAGAATGGAGAAATGATCTGGCTCAAGGCTTATAACTATTGCTGTTTCTAACTGGTTACTTTCTAGATCAGCTTGGCTCTCAGTTTTTTCGATCTACATGATGTGCTGCACTATTGAGCTGGCTGATAATATATTGGAATAAAAAGTGATCAGAGCAATATGTTAATGAAAACTAAAGCCTTTTATCTATTTATTTGCATGTTTATAAGTGTACCCATAAGATGCCCAGGCAAAGGACTAATGGAGGTCCCAACTGATGACTCGATGGAATTACATTAATCTTTTTGGGACTAAGACTTTCTAACCATATTGTGAGAATGGATGCCAGCATCTGTTTGAGTGCCTCAACCATTCCTGATTATGTTACAACAGGTTTTGCTCTGCCTCTGGAAAGATTAGCACTCCGATGGAGGTGATTGCAGAACTTTTAGAGTTTACCATGTCATGTGGCATGAAGATAAATGGTGTCTGTATCACATGCTGACATTGTCTTTAATAGAAATCATCAGGACAAATCCTGAGAGAATTGTGTTTTACAGTTATTGATTTGTGGCAGAACCTCAGGCAACAGTCATTTTTTTTGCTATAAATGTTTGAAATTAAATGCACCTATCTTTCACAGAGCCTGTAAATGCCAGCACAGGCCTTATCTTGTAAGTAGGCTTCGTGCAATTGTCAAAATGAAAGACAGTGACAATAAGAAATCCTTGACCACCTTTTTCCCATTTGGCATTCGCATGATAGAATACTCGTTGATAATTAATTCTGTTAATTGAGCTGTTCTATATGATAGTGTTATTCGCAGGTTTCTTAGAAAGGAAGCGAGACATGCATTTTAATAGCACTTTTCACAGTCAGCGAACATCTCAAACCACTTTAAGCCAATGACATACTTTTGAAGTGTAGGCAGAGTTACGTTGCAGGAAGTATGGCAGTAAATGTGCATCCAACAAGATCTCACAAACTGCAATGTTATAATGACAGGGTAATCTGCTCTTTGTAATATTAATTGAGGGACAAATATTTGCCACAACACCAGTAATAATCCTCCATGCTTTTCTTTGAAATAGTGGAATAGAATAATTTACATCCACCTGAGAGGGCACAGGGGACCTCTCTTTAACATCACTTGCAGAAGTTGGCACCTCCAATGGTACAGCATACACTCAGTATTTCACTGGAGTGTCAGCATTAATTTCTGAGTTCAAGTCCTGGTGTGGGACTTGAACCCAGAACCTTTCAAATTAGAGGAGAGATTGTTACCAACTGAGCCACAGCTTAAACTGTAAACAGCACGGTAGCATTGTGGATAGCACAATTGCTTCACAGCTCCAGGGTCCCAAGTTCGATTCCGGCTTGGGTCACTGTCTGTGCGGAGTCTGCACATCCTCCCCGTGTGTCCGTGGGTTTCCTCCGGGTGCTCCGGTTTCCTCCCACAGTCCAAAGATGTGCAGGTTAGGTGGATTGGCCATGATAAATTGCCCTTAGGGTCCGGTGGGGTTGCTGGGTTGTGGGGGTCGGGTGGAGGTGTTGACCTTGGGTAGGGTGCTCTTTCCAAGAGCCGGTGCAATCTCGATGGGCCGAATGGCCTCCTTCTGCACTGCAAATTCTATGTTATTATTGAAATATTTGTGCATTTTCTGTTTGCAGCATATTTTGGATGTCTGATTTATCTCATAACAATGCAGAGATGACTCAAGTTCAAATCTACAATAGGTTTACTTCCAATATTTTAAGTAATCTCAGACCTTACAGGATTCTCTAAACACACATGGTCCGCGCCCACAGCCTCAAGTCTTTCCAGAACTTTCTCAGTATTCTCAGCTCTTTACTCCATCCATAGACTGAAGCAATTAACTTTGGTGACACAGATCAGAGAACCGGCTAACACAATCCAGCACAGATCAACCAAACCATTGAACATTTCACAACCTGCTGCGCCACCTCAGATGATCATAATGTACTGCTGAAAATATATTCCCATCTCCTTTCTGTTTCTTCTGTCAGTTTCCTTAAATCAATGTCCTCTGGTCCTCTCAGAAAAAGTATAATGAAAAGTATTTCCAAGTCTATGGTAAAGCGATAACACTTAAATAATTTTGAATTTTCAGTCATATATGAGGATACAAATTGTTCAGTCTGCAGGTCTGCACCATGGCAGGATAAATTGAAAAGGCCAATTTTAAAAATTGGTTTTATAAATAGCATCTTGGTGTACAAAAATAAGGAAATTACACCAAACCTTTTATGAACACTGGTCAGCTAATTTATTGTGCCTAATTCTAAAAAAACATCTTTAGAAAGGATGTAGGAGAGTGCAGAACAAATTTACTAGAATATTAAGCAAGGCTGAGAGACTTTATTTGCAGGCACTAGAGATTATGAGATTACTCATTTTAAGCAAGGAAGATTAATGAGGGGTTTGATAGAACAGTGTCACAGCCCCACAGAAGTTTGTAGAGTAAACTGGCAGGAAGGCTGGCAACCAAAGGGCACTGACTTAAAGCAATTGACAAAAGAACCAGAAAGGAGAGGTTTTTTTCCCAAGCGATGTGTTCTGACAATCTGCAATGCACTGCCTGAAAGAGTGGAGGAAGCAGAATAAATAGTAACTTTCAAAAGACAACTCGATTAAATACCTGAATTGGAAAACAAAATGCATGGCTGTGGCACCAGAACAAGGGCCTGGGGCTAATTGGATAGATTTTTCAAAGATCTAGCACAGTTTGGAAGCAGTTCCTTGAGAATAAAATAGTCTTTTGAGCCTTACCTTGTCATGATATACATCAGCATATCATGGTACAATCACACTCACACTGACACACTGATGGACATACAGTAGGACCAACCAGCATACACAACATCGCAGCCAATCACCAGTGAGAGCACACACACTATAAAGACAGGGGACACCAGAGTTCCCACTCACTCTAGCAGCAGCCAGCTCAGAGCACAGAGCTCACAGCCTGCCTCTCAGACATTCACCATGTGCTGAGTGCCTCACCTAGATAGTGATAGGACAGGGTCCACAGATAAGCTGGTAATGCACGTACCCAAGCTTACAGTATGTTATTACAGTTGAGCTGTTAATAAAATACAGTTACACCATCTCCAGCCATGTTGACCTGTTTGTAGACCAGAACACCCAACACGACATACCTGTTGAAGCAAGGTTTATGGGAGGCTATGTGATACACTGCCCCATTGATGATAGAGCAACTTTTTCGATTGATATGCCTGCTTCAGAAAATAGTTACAATCTGTGGTATAGTGGCCCCTTTCAGGGGTAAAGCTCCACTGGACGCATGACTGCCTTGGGGCCAATCGCGCAGAAGGGCGTAAACCCCGTCACTGAGGAGTTTGCACGGAGCCCTGGGTGCGGGACCCTGGGCAGCGTGGACCAGGGAGCTGAAGAGTGAAGACCTGTTGTGTAGGGTTCCGTGTCAGTTATCTAACTGTCTTTGACTTTCCTCAGTAAACCTTTGTTCATTACTCGAAGCCTTCAGTGTATGTCTTGGGCCATCACATAATTCATGAAAAACTGGTGTCCAAAGAATCAATCGTTGTGGTGGTGTAGCCAATATGCTTTTTGCAAGCAGGCTACAGGATGTAAGTGCTCGGGTCCTGGGGAAGAAAATAGATCATATTTCTAGATTCATGGCCTTCTTCCATTGAAATGATTTAGACAAAAGTTACTTTTAATGTTGGGATTTTCCACGCATGAGGGTGAACTTACATATGTGATTTACCACTGATTGTCATAACTTTAGCAGAAGAGCCACAGAAGCCTAAGAAACATGGCCTAAATAGTGTTTGTTCCATTTTGCTGAAGTTTCTGCAGCTTTTATGCTGAGGTACATAAATGGGACAATCACCATAGAAATTCACATACTTACTGTAGTTAACCAAGTTAAAAAGCAAAGGCTGGAAAGATTGTTAGTTGAGAGGTTAATATGCGAATGTTGATATTGTTTACCACAGAAATGCGACTTGTTAGACTGTCTCAGCAATCAAAAAGCCCTCATTATTGGAAAGTCTTTGATTGCTTTTGTGTCCATGAATGAAAAGATGTAGAATACAGACCATAGGCGGTTGTGAGACTACCTTTATTTGGCCAAATCTCCCTGCAGCAATTTAATGGCTGGTAGGCTGTAAGTTAAATTAGGGTGAAACCTCTGTCCACATCTGGGAATAAATCCTGCCTCCAAGAGCTGCTGGCCAATCAAATGGTTGGCAGCTCTCTAATCCCAGCAGTGTCATTGGAAACCATGGCTGATGCTGAGACGACTGAATCTGGCGACCCAGGTAAGTCTGATGTTTCACTGCGGCCTGTCTAGCATTGAGAGGGAGTAGGGAGCCAGGTTTAGGAAAACAGAGTGAAAGCACATGAGGGGAGTGGCCTCCATTGAGCACAGGGTGCCCTGAACAGAAGGGACCCTTCCCTCAGTCCACACAAAATGGCCTCACCATGTGGTGTTGATGGCTCCCACCCACAGATGGTAAAATATTAGCGGCTGTGGGAGGAGGCATTGAGTGACTATTAATTGCCACTGGGGGCCCAGGGATAGGCGGACTGCTTCATGGTTCCCTGTCACTGATAGAATAACAGCAGATGTCAGTGGATAGTGGGAATGGCCCCCTCCCTCCTCCTGTCAACCTGTTCATAGAAGGCTCCGGGGGTGGTCCAGGAGGTACAAATTTGTGAGCAGTGAGTTCCTATAAAAGGCCCTGAGAAGAGTAAAAGTGAGTTGTTTAAGTCAAGCTAGAAGATCGATTGATGAGGGAAAGTGCAGCATGTGCGTTGTTTTTGTATTTTTACAAAAGGTGAAGTTGACTGATTAGAACTGTTTTTTTTGTGTAATCAATTGTTGTAAAGTAAAATAACTCAGCAATTCAAAGTGAATATATATCCCCAAATGTTTTTTGGCCGGGCATGAGAGAACTTGAAAACACAAAGTCCCATCTTCACATTGAGGATACCCTACATCGTATTGTGTGGCACAACCACTGTGCTAAATGGGATAGACTTCAAACAGATGTAGCAACTCAAGACTGGGCAACCATGAGGCACTGTGGGCCATCAGCAGCAGCAGAATTGTACTCAACCATAATCTGAAATCTCATGGCCCGGCATATCCCCCACTGTACCATACCACCAAGCCAGGAGATCAACTCTGGTTCAATGAAGGATGTAGGAGAGCATGCCAGGAGCAACATCAGGCGTACCGAAAAATGAGGTCCCAACCTGGTGAAGCTACAATACAGGACTGTTTGTATGCCAAACAATAGAAGCAGCAAGTATTAGACAAAGCTAAGCAATTTCACAACGAACGCATCAGATCTAAGTTCTGCAGTCCTGCCGCATCCAACCGTGAATGTTGGTAGACAATTAAACAACTCACTGGAGGAGGAGGTTCCACAAATATCCCCATCCTCCATGATGGAGCAGCCCGGCACAGCTGTGTAAAAGATAAGGCTGAAGCATCCTCAACAATCTTCAGCCAGAAGTGCCAAGTGGATGATTTATCTCGGTCTCCTCCAGAGGTCCCCAGCATCACAGATGTCAATCTTCAGTCAATATGATTCACTCCACGTGATATCAAGAAACGTCTGAAGGCACTGGATACTGCAAAGGCTGTAGGCCCTGAAAATATCCGGAAATAGTACTGAATACTTGTGTTCCAGAACTTACTATACCCTAGCCAAACTGTTCCAGTACAGCTACAAAACTAGCATATCCCTGGCAATGTGGAAAATTGCCCAGGTGTGTCCTGTGCACAAGAAACAGAACAAATGCAACCCAGCCAATCATCGCCCTATCAGTCTACTCTCCAACATCAGCAAAGTGATGGAAGGAGTCATCGACAGTGCTATGAAGTGGCACTTACTCAGCAATAATCTGCCCACAGACGCTCAGTTTGGATCCGCCAGGGTCACTCAGCTCCTGACATCATTGCAGCCTTGGTTCCAACATGGACAAAAGAGCTGAACTCCAGAGGTGAGGTGAGAGTCACTGCCCTTGACATCAAGGCAGCATTTGACCGAGTATGGCATCATGGAGCCCGAGCAAAACTTGAGCCAATGGGAATCAAGGGAAATCTCTGCTGTTCGGAGTCATACCAGGCACAAAGGAAGATGTTTGTGGTGGTTGGAGGCCAATCATCTCAGCTCCAGGACATCACTGCAGGAATTCCTCTGGATAGTGTCTTGGGCCCAACCATTTTCAGCTGCTTCATCAATGACCTCCCTTCCATCATAAGGTCGGAAGTGGGATGTTCGCATCCATGTCCAAATGCAGCAAGACCTGGACACTATCCAGGCTTGGGCTAACAAGTGGCAAGTTACATTCGCGCCACACAAGTACCAGGCAATGATCATCTCCTTCATGATTGGATTGGATTTGTTTATTGTCACATGTACCGAGCTCCAGTGAAAAGTATGGTTCTGCGTACAGTTCAAACAGATTATTCCACATATGAAAAGAAAATACGTAGGGCAAACATAAATTACACAATGTAAATACATAGACACAGTCATCGGGTGAAGCGTGCAGGACAGGAGTGCAGCACTACTCAGTAGAGAAGATATGTGAAGAGATCAGATCAGTCCATAAGAGGGTCGTTTAGGAGTCTGGTAATAGTGGGGCAGAAGCTGAAAAGATCTATTCATCGCCCCTTGACATTTAATGGCATTACCATAGCTGAAGCCCCCACAATTAACAACCTGTGGGTTACAATTGATCAGAAATTGAACTGGCTTAGCCATATTAATACTGTGGCTACCAGAGCAGGTCAAAGGCTGGGAATCCTCCAGCGAGTAACTCACCTCCTGACCCCCTAAAGCCTGTCTACTTTCTATAAGGCACAAGTCAGGAGTGCAATGTAATACTCCACACTTGCCTGGATGAGTGCAGCTCCAACAACACTCAAGTAGCTCGACACCATCCAGGACAAAGCAGCCTGCTTGATTGCTACCCCTTCCACTAATACAATCCCTTCACCACCGACGAACAGTGGCAGCTTGTATCATCTACAAGATGTACTGCAGGAACTCGCCAAGGTTCCTTTGGTAGCACCTTCCAAATCCACAAATACTACCACCTAGAAGGACATAAGCAGTAGATACCTGGGAACTCCAACACCTGGAAGTTCCCTTCCAAGTCACTCACCACCTTGATTTGGAAATATTTTGCCGTTCCTTCACTAGCACTGGGTTAAAGTCCAGGAACTCCCTCCCTAACATTACTGTGGGTGTACCAACACCCCAGAGACTGCAGCGGTTCAATGAGGCAACTCACCACCACCTTCTGAAGGGCAACTGAAGGGCAACTAGGGATGGGCAATAAATACTGGCCTAGCAGTGACGCCCATATCCCGTAAATGAATTTTAAAAAACATACATGGAAATAATATGAATATCCTGCTTAGAACATGGGATTTTGCTATTTTCTTTGTTGATAGGCACAGAGAGTCATTTCCCCATTGCCATGTGAGAGTACCTTTAAGAAATGGGTGTTTAAGAAATGTACCTTTAAGAAATGAGTGTTTATCAGTGATGTCAGAGTGTGGGTGGAGCTGGGCTGTCTGTCAGCTTTTTACTTTTGTTTTAGGCTGTTTGCTGCAGTGTGTGTTTTAGTTTCGTTTTCAGTGTTGGAGCTGAAGCCAGACCAAGCATGTGTACTGCTGTTCTCTCTGCCATCAAAAGACTATCTCTTGATCATTTGGTGAATTTAGATTTATAAATGTTTTCAGTAGTGACTTTAACCTGATGTGCTTCTGTTAAAGTTCTTTTTTTTAAGCCGTATGTATATTAAACGGAAAGCTTAAAGGATTACTTAGTGTTGTAGTCTTTGGGGGTTGTATTTGAATTAATGGTTGCTAAGATGTTCACTGTATGTTTTAAAAAGGTTAACGTGAGTTCATAGAATAAACATTGTTTTGCTTTAAAAAATACTTTTCCATTTCTGCTGTACCACACCTGTAGAATGGGCCGTGTGCTCCCCATACCACAATCTATTAAAAGTTGTGAACTCCATGATACACTTTGGGGTTCTCTAAACCCTGGCCCATAACATCATCAAATTAAGATGCTCAGAATTCTTTATAGAGGCAGGTATCTATGGCAAAGTTGAATATGTAGAAGGCTAAACACAAATATAAACACTTAATTCAGGAGCACAACAGGCATGCGGAGAAAATTTGAAAACCAGAAGGCTGATAAAGATTAAACCAGGGAGACATGTGCAATTGTGAATATTTTGAATGCGTACTTCAAGCACAGAAGAGTGCAACAAAGCAAAATTTGAGGATGATACTAAAATAGGTGGGGAAGCAGGCAGTGAAGAAGAGATAAAGAGTTTACAGAGGAATATGGATATGCCAGGAGAATGGGCAAAATTTTGGCAGATGGAGTTTAATGTGGATAAGTGTGATAAATGAAAAGCAGATTCAAAATGCGTCTGGACAGAGGGATCTGGGTGTCTTTGTTCATGAATCGCATAAAGTTGGTATACAAGTATAGCATGTTATATCATAGAATTTACATAGAATTTACAGAGCAGAAGGAGGCCATCCGGCCCATCGAGTCTGCACCGGCTCTTGGAAAGAGCACCCTACCCAAGGTCAACACCTCCACCCTATCCCCACAACCCAGTAACCCACCCAACACTAAGGTCAATTTTGGACACTAAGGGCAATTTATCATGGCCAATCCACCTAACCCGCACATCTTTGGACTGTGGGAGGAAACCGGAGCACCTGGAGGAAACCCACGCGCACAAGGGGAGGATGTGCAGACTCCGCACTGACGGTGACCCAAGCCAGAATCGAACCTGGGACGCTGGAGCTGTGAAGCAATTGTGCTATCCACAATGCTACCGTGCTGCTAGTTATAAAAAAGGCAAATTTGAATTTTAGCATTTACTGCAAAAGGACTGGAGTATAAAAGTAGAGAAGTGTTATTGCAATTGTATAGGTTGTTGGTGAGACCACATCTGGAGTATTGTGTCCAGTTTTGGTCTCCTTATTTGAGGAAGGATGTGGTGCCATTGGAGGCAGTTCAGAGGAGGTTCACCAGATTGATTCCGGGGATGAAAGGGTTGATGTATGAGGAGAGATTGAACAATTTGGGCTCATTCTCGCTGGAGTTTAGAAGAATTAGAGGTGATCTGATAGAGGTATATAGATGGATAAAGTAAGCAGAGGCCAAATGTTCCCTCTTGTGGGACAATCTAGAATGAGAGTTCACAGATATAGGTTGAGAGGTGGTAGATTTAAAACTGTGATGAGGAGGAACTACCTCTCGCAGAGGGTGGTGAATTTGTGGAACTCGCTGCCCCATTGTGTGGTGGAATTTGAATCAAATAATGTTTTCAAAGAGGTGTTAGTTATATTTCTGATTTTTAAAAATCGGTTAAAGGGGTATGGGAACAGGTAAGAAGGTAGATTTGAGACATGGAAGAGATCAGTCATGATCTGATTGAATGGTGGGGCAGGATTGAAAGGCTGAATTGCTGACTTCTGCTCCTAATTCCTATGTTCCTATGTTCATTAACCTCCAAGTATTTATCACCAAGTACACAGAAGGAAAGACATGAATAATCTGCCATCTCCAGATAATGATATCGCAAGAAGGATCAATTATTTCATTGTAAATAAGATAGACTGATGGGCTAGCTAGGCTCAACACATCCCCAGGGATAGATGGCATTTATCCCAGTGTACTAACAGAGACGGAGATTACGCAGGAAATCGGCGATTACACTGTCACTGCGAGGGAGTTAATGGACACTCAAATATGTCAGTAGGTTGCAGATAGGTGAATGAGCATCCATATTGATAAAAGATGACAGCAGGGAACTACAATCTCATTAGTCTTAGCCCTAGTAAATGTAAAATTTACTTGGAATTATCTTAGGCACCACTTGTACAATAGTCTCATTAAAAGTTCTAATTAAAGGTCATTGACTTGAAACCATTAACCCGGTTTCCTTCTTCACAGATGCTATCAGTCCTACTGAGTATTTATAGCATTTCTGTTTTTATTTCAGATTTCTAACATTTGCAGTATTTTGGTTTTGACCTGGTTAGCCGCAGTCAGCATGGGTTCAGTATGGGAAAAGGATCTGCCTGACAACCTGTTTTATTTTGTTGGGGCAGTGGACTGTGGTAGGCTCTGTGGTGTAATGTGTCATTTCAAAAGGTTAGTGAAAAAAAACCTGAAGACATCAAGGCAATGACAGAGGAAATATAGGTCCAGATTTGCTTTCCCGGGTTGCTGCGTGGGCTGGAAGAATTAAAAAATGGCTGCTCACAATTCTGATTTGCAAATCAGGAGGGAGGGCTGGGTTAGACGTTGTGCTCACAGCTCCCCGGTATGAGTGTGGAGGCTGCTACATGTGGAGGCAGTCTGGACAGAAGGTTTGTTCCTCTACTCCAGCACTTTGTTGATTTCAATTAAAAAAAGATATTTAAAAAGAAGCCCACCAACCCTCAGTCTCTCAACCCCCACACATTCCCCGTCCATGCAAACCTATGCCATATCATGACCCTCTATCCTCACCTCGTGGCACCTCTCCCCTCCTATCTTTTAATCGTTCTTTGAAAGCTTTGACAGTTCTACTGAGTTTATGCACTTTTGTAGCCACATAAATTGGCCAACTCCCGATTTAAAATGGCGAATGGCAAAGGCTGATGGGAAAGTCAGCCAACAAGACAGAACCCAGCGGCTGCAGGTTTGCTGTGTATTTACCTCTGCAAAAACCAGACAGCATCGATACCAGCGACCATCAGCATAACAAAGTAACAGCCATCTGCATACTGATGAGCAATCCTTGGGAACAATAAGTAACATTTTGGACACACAAAGCAAAGCCAGACTCCTCGGCGCCGGCAGGTGCCAACACAAAGGAGGTGAACGAGCACCTCAAGACGGCCCATCGATCAGGGAACCGCTCCAGTATTGGAGAAAATCGAACCAAGCGATTGGGACAAAGTCCAATCACTTGGGACCAGGTATAGGGGCCACCCCAAAAGGCGGGAAGACCCTGGGGACTATACGAATTGAGCCCCAAGTCCAAATCGCTCTTCTCTTCTTCACCTCTGCATCCTGCCCGGGTCACCCAGCAACACGAACCAACATTGACCATGACCGGTGCAGTGACTCCAGTGAACACCGAAACCCGTAAGTCTTAACTCAACGCTCGCTACGAGATAGGTGCTCCTAGCTACCAATCCGTACCAACTTCGAATCCCGCAGACTCAGAACCCGAACAAAAGGGCATTTGTTCCCCTGACCTGGTGGGCCAGTCCAAAGTTAAGTATCGGCCTGTTAGTTGTAGAAGTAGCTTAGATGTAGCATTTGTGCATGAGTAGCGATTACTGTGTATAATAAATGTGCTTTGATATAAATCTTACTAATCGGTGTATTGGGTTATTGATCATTACTCGGACTTGAACCTCGTGGCGGTATCATAAAGATACCTGGCGACTCGAGAGCAAAGGTGATAAAACAGAGCAATTGAACCAAGGAGAAAAACAGCAACATTATTTGGCGACTCCGCCGGGACCCGATCTCGAAGTGGCATAACCACTCCGGGAGAACCCAAGAATTTGAATTAGAGATCCAATTGGAAACAGAAAACCACAAGTGTTCAAGCAGTTCTGATCAATACTCATAATTCGGAAGTGTGTGTATGCATGCGTAACTAACAGGGTGATAAGGTAAAACTGATAGATTTTTTGTTGCGACAAAACTGTCGGAAGTTTGTATTTCGGAAAGTAGCGAAAGCCGTACCCGTATTTACAGCACCGCCTTAATACCCCTGACCCAAATTTGAAGAGCAGCATTCGGATTAATACCTCGTCCCAAATTTGAAGAGCAGCATTCGGATAGGAAAGATGGCAATGCAGGCAATGCAGCGCCTAATGAACCCAGAGGAATTTGCAGTCGCAGCGACCAGAAGCAGTAGGGTGGGACAATGTCCCATTTGAGAGGAAGAGATCAGGAAATATCTCAAAGGGAAAGGATGGCCCCTTTGGAATGAATTCTGTGACAACGAGGAATCAGGCCCCGGGAGTATAGGATATACTTGGTGGGAGAACCTGAGCGAGATCCACAAAAAGAGCTTAGGGAAAGCTTGCAAGCCGATGGCAATCGTGTTCTGCTTGGCATAATTGCGAGGCACACAGGAGGGCGCTAGGACGCTCCGGAAAGAAGTTGAGGGCATACATCGAATGAGTAAGGTCGATGTAAGCGAGGTAGAAAAAGAGAATTTGGAATTGAGAAGGAAATTGGCAGCAAAAGATGGAGAGGTGGAGGATGCCAAAAGGGAACACCAGTCTTGTCTGGCACACTTAAGCAGCTTCCAGTCCCAATAAGAAAAGGCCTATCAGGACACTCAACGTGCAGTCCTGGTACGTGAAGAAACAGAAAAGCAGGTAGAAGCATTACAGAGACAGTGTAGTGACCTCAAGGCAGCATTAAGAGCACTCCATGCTGCCACCACAGAACAAAGACAAATTACATTAGATCACGCAAATGGCCGGAAGCAGATTGCAGAGCTGCAATCACTTCTTTCAGTTCAGAAAGGCTTCCAGGAAACCTTTGGAGCGAAATTAGATCAGGAAGACGGCCCTGATTGGGAAGAATTGAATGAAACAGCGCAGAGATATGTTCAGGGAACATGTGCGCAGGGAAAGCCACAAAAGTGGAAAGCGCCCCAAACCCCCACAGAGCAGATAGTTCACGCTCCAATGAACCCAGTCACCACCCACCACACAGCCACACCGGACGATGCGGAATTTCTATACTCCACCCCCTTAACAGTGACCCAATTACGGGATGCGTGCAAGAAAATCACACCGTTCCTCCCCACCTCAGACCCCCACCATTTCTTTGCCACAGTCAAGCATCAGGCGACCATGTACAGCCTGGATGAGCGAGAGCATGTAAAGCTCACAGTTTTAAGTTTAGATCCTTCAGTAGCAGCAGCCCTTCCCGACGCACAGAATGTAGGAGGAGGCACCCTTGCAGAAATGCATACCGCGATCCTGGATGCGATCGGGGATAACCGGGGTGACCCCGTAGATGGCCTCAACAAATGTAGGCGAAAGAAATCCGAGCAACCCACAGCGTTTGCTGGACGCCTGTGGATCCACTTTGCAGCAGTCCTTGGAGGCTTAGACGTGCCCATTTGTCCCCAGACAACATGGCCAAATGGACCCGCACCCTTATCTCCCATGCCACAGAAACAGGACAGAAAGCTTGCACGAGTTATATAGAACATAGAACATAGAAAATACAGCACAGAACAGGCCCTTCGGCCCACGATGTTGTGCCAAACCTTTGTCCTAGATTAATCATAGATTATCATTGAATTTACAGTGCAGAAGGAGGCCATTCAGCCCCCTGAGTCTGCACCGGCTCTTGGAAAGAGCACCCTACCCAAACTCAACACCTCCACCGAACACCAAGGGCAATTTTGGACACTAAGGGCAATTTATCATGGCCAATCCACCTACCCTGCACATCTTTGGATTGTGGGAGGAAACCGGAGCACCCGGAGGAAACCCACGCAGACACAGGGAGGACGTGCCCCAAGATCTCTCTGCTCCTCCACATTACTAAGAACTCTACTGTTAACCCTGTATTCCGCATTCATATTTGTCCTTCCAAAATGGACAACCTCACACTTTTCAGGGTTAAACTCCATCTGCCACTTCTCAGCCCAGCTCTGCATCCTATCTATGTCTCTTTGCAGCCGACAACAGCCCTCCTTACTATCCACAACTCCACCAATCTTCGTATCGTCTGCAAATTTACTGACCCACCCTTCAACTCCCTCATCCAAGTCATTAATGAAAATCACAAACAGCAGAGGACCCAGAACTGATCCCTGCAGTACGCCACTGGTAACTGGGATCCAGGCTGAATATTTGCCATCCACCACCACTCTCTGACGTCTATCGGTTAGCCAGTTCGTTATCCAACTGGCCAAATTTCCCACTATCCCATGCCTCCTTACTTTCTGCAGAAGCCTACCATGGGGAACCTTATCAAATGCCTTACTAAAATCCATGTACACTACATCCACTGCTTTACCTTCATCCACATGCTTGGTCACCTCCTCAAAGAATTCAATAAGATTTGTAAGGCAAGACCTACCCCTCACAAATCCGTGCTGACTATCCCTAATCAAGCAGTGTCTTTCCAGATGCTCAGAAATCCTATCCTTCAGTACCCTTTCCATTACTTTGCCGACCACCGAGTTATGATCCCTCAGAGGAGGCCCATAATGAGAAGTGGGTAGTGAAAAGATTGTCCCGAGCTTGGGAGCAATCTATACAAAGTAACCCCGCAGTCAAGAATCCAGAGGAAAAGCAGGCCGGCGCAGATATACAGGCAGTAAAAACACACCAGAACCCTGCATGGGTGAATGAAGGAAAGAACAGCCCCCCACCCAAGTCACAGGAGTGTTACAACTGCGGACAGTTGGGACACTTCGCAAGAGAGTGCAATGCCCCTAAAAAGCCACAGAGAGACCAGCAGACGGGCACTCTGAGTAAGAAAAAAACAGAGTCCATTCATAGCGTTAACGCCCGTTCAGATCAGATGGACTTGACCGGAACGAACAGACGGTGTACAGGCTCCCCCAGTTGGGTCTGCGACACCCTTTGGGATAGTTCCGGACGACCAGTAGTTGCAGCGAAAATTCGGGGACAGCCCATCGAATTTCTATGGGACACAGGAGGGTCCCGCACCACAATAAATTCCTCCACCCTGTTTCAAAAAGACACATGGCCCACTACAGCCACTAACACCCTCAGCGGCTTTACTGGCACAGAGTCTCTGGCACAGAATCTGTCCCTGTTGCTCAGAAGGGAAGGGGGGAGAGGAGTAGAGCATTAGTCATTGGAGACTCCATAGTTAGGGGGATAGATAGGAGATTCTGTGGGAACGAGAGAGACTCGCGGTTGGTGTGTTGCCTCCCAGGTGCCAGGGTACGTGATGTCTCGGATCGTGTTTTCGTGATCCTTAAGGGGGAGGGGTAGCAGCCCCAAGTCGTGGTCCACATAGGTACCAACGACATAGGTAGGAAAAGGGATAGGGATGTCAGGCAGGAGTTCAGGGAGCTAGGGTGGAAACATAGATCTAGGACAAACAGAGTTATTATCTCTGGGTTGTTACCCATACCACGTGATAGCGAGACGAGGAATAGGGAGAGAGAGGAGTTGAACACGTGGCTATAGGGATGGTGCAGGAGGGAGGGTTTCAGATTTCTGGATAATTAGGGCTCATTCTGGGGTTGGTGGGACCTCTACAAACGGGATGGCCTACACCTGGACCACCAATATCCTGGGGGGGAAATTTGCTAATGCTTTTCGGGAGGGTTTAAACTAGTTCAGCAGGGGCTTGGGAACCTCAATTGTAGCTCCAGTATACAGGAGGTTGAGAGTAGTGAGGTCATGAGTAAGGGTTTAAAGTTGCAGGAGTGTGCTGGCAGGCAGGAAGGTGGTTTAAAGTGTGTCTTCTTCAATGCCAGGAGCATCCGGAATAAGGTGGGTTGGTACCTGGGACTTCGATGTTGTGGCCATTTCGGAGACATGGATAGAGCAGGGACAGGAATGGTTGTTGCAGGTGCCGGGGTTTAGATATTTCAGTAAGCTCAGGGAAGGTGGTAAAAGAGGGGAAGGGTGGCATTGTTAGTCAAGGACAGTTTTACGGTGGCAGTGAGGACGTTTGATGAGGACTCGTATACTGAGGTAGTATGGGCTGAGGTTAGAAACAGGAAAGGAGAGGTCACCCTGTTAGGGGTTTTCTATAGGCCTCCAAAAAGTTCCAGAGATGTAGAGGAAAGGATTGCAAAGATGCTTCTGGATAGGAGCGAAAGCATCAGGGTAGTTGTTATGGGGGACTTTATCTTTCTAAATTTTGGATGGAAATGCTTTTGCTCGAGTACTTTAGATGGGTCCGTTGTTGTCTAATGTGTGCAGGAGGGTTTCCTGACACAGTATGTAGATAGGCCAACGAGAGGCGAGACCATATTGGATTTGGTACTGGGTAATGAACCAGGACAGGTGTTAGATTTGGAGGTAGGTGAGCACTTTGGTGATAGTGACCACAATTCGATTACGTTTACTTTAGTGATGGAAAGGGATAGGTATATGCCGCAGGACAAGAGTTATATCTGGGGGAAAGGCAATTATGATGCGATGAGGCAAGACTTAGGATGCATCGGATGGAGAGGTAAACTGCAGGGGATGGGCACGATGGAAATGTGGAGCTTGTTCAAGGAACAGCTACTGCGTGTCCTTGATAAGTTTTGGACTTCCAGATGCTAATTGTATCACTGGCCACACTTCTTGCCATTGCTAACTTCATGTGGATTTCATTCTTGGATGTAACTTTTGCATTTATCAACAAATGAAGATACTTGAAATTGTCCACTGCCTCCAGCTTGTTGCTCCCAATTTTGACTTTTCGATCATCTTTTAGAGCCATAATGTTGTTTTTTTGCCTCATTTATGTTTAGTCCAAAAAGACTGACTGTGTTCTTATATGAGGCCTGCCATTGTCTTTCTGGCTGTGAGTGTGGTGACACCTGCGCACCCGATGTTCCTTATGCTACGACCTCCTCTGATGCTGCCACATTTACCTGGTAACTCTTCCTGCACCATCCTCACTGTCTTCTTTCCCATCGCATCGAACAGCAGAGGCGACAGAAGCTGTGCAGTGTTAAGTAGAGCAAATAACAATAGAGTTGTACAGCACATCGAACAGGAAACAAATCACAGTGACCCCCAGCAAGTGCAGGGCATTGGTCCGTCCCTACTAGATTACTATAGACTATTTGGCTGTGAACTCAAAGGGAGAATAACATGACAGTGAAATAAAAGCAGCAAATGTTGTTCTTGGAAGAATTGGCATCGGACACCTAAACGACAAATCTAAACCATAAAAGCAAATTTTATTTCCACTAGGGTAGAGAGATTTACAGAGGATCTTATGGAGGTAGTCAAAGGCTTTGTCTAGTTCAGTCCAAGAAACTGTTTCCTGATCATAATGAGACAATCAACCCGGGCCCGCTTGACCGGCTCATTCAGTCCCCTTACATTCCTGGTTATCAGCCGGATCAGGGTGCTACTCACCACCCTCCCCCGCCGACTAGCCATAGCCTGTCCTAGGCCAGCCACGTGCCCGCGTCCCCCGCACGACCCGTTCCCCACAGTGGCAGACCGCCGTCCTGACCTCCTCTACCAACTCCAGCTCCCTATTGGCCATTCCAGCAGCAACCCAGCCCCCCCCCCCCCCCGCCTTCCCCCCACCCCCTCCCCCCAGCTAGGTCCCCCCCTAGCTGCATTGCTCCCCCCATTGCACTCCCGTAAGTCAGCTGACTCCTGCTGACCTCACCCACACACGCCGCTCCATCGACCCCCACCCCCCCACTGTGAAACTCCCCCTCCCGCCCCCTTGTCCACCAGCAGGCTCTCATCCATTCCACTCCCAGTGCGTGAGAAAACCCAGTTCCAGTTCCGGCACCGCCCCTTCAATCCTATGCTCGGGAAAAGGCCCGCGCTTTCCACTCGCCCAGCCCCGCCTCCTCTGGCGCAGCTCCCTTTGCAGGCCTGGTCCCACTACCCCCAACTCAGGCCACTTCCCCCCCCGCCCCCCCCCCCCCGCCCCCACGGGGCCCCAACACCCCTGCCGACCATCAACCCTCCAAGCAGTTTACCTACCCCCCCCCCCCCCACCCCCCACGAGCCCACCCGGCGGACCTAATCAAAACAGTGCCCAATCAACCCCCAACACACAAAGAACTCCCCTCGAAACACAACACAACAATCCCCAACCATCCCTCCACCACGACCCCTCATCCCCGACCCTTAGTCCGAGTCCAGTTTTTCGGCCTGAACAATGGCCCACTCCTCCTCCGGGGACTCAAAATAATGGCGTTGGTCCTTATAGGTGACCCACAGATGCACCGGCTGCAGCATACCGAACTTCACCCCCTTCCTGTGCAGCACTGCCTTCATCCGGTTGCAACCGGCCCTCTTCTTCGCCACCTCCACGCTCCAATCCTGGTAGATTCGGACCTCCGCGTTCTCCCACCTGCTGCTCCGCTCCGTCTTGGCCCACCTTAACACACACTCCCGATCAGCAAACCGGTAGAACCGCATCAGCACCGTCCGCGGCGGCTCGCTGGGCTTGGGCCTCCTCGCCAGCACTCGGGCCTCCTCCAGCTCCAAGGGCCCCTGAAAGGCCCCCGCTCCGATCAGCAAATTCAGCATGGTGACCACGTAGGCCCCCTCCAGCCCCTCTGGGAGACCCAGGATGCGTAGGTTCTTCCGCCTCGACCGGTTCTCCATCTCCTCGAACGTTGCCTGCCATTTCTTGTGTAGCGCCTCGTGCGCCTCCACCTTCACCGCCTGGCCCAGGATCTCGTCCTCGTTCTCCGAGACCTTCTGCCGGACCTCCCGGATCGCCGCCCCTTGGGCCGTCTGGGTCTCAAGCAGCTTGTGAGGGTGGTGGATCAGGTAAGGTTGAGAAAGGGGTGGGTAGGGCAGGTGTTTCATTCGGGTTTGGATGCAAAAAATCGGGAGGTGGCGATCTTGGTGGGGAAGAGAGTGTCATTCGAGGCGTCGAGCATTGTGGCAGAAAATAGCGGTCGGTATGTGATGGTAAGTGGCAAGCTGCAGGGTGAGCGGGTGGTGTTGGTCAATGTATATGCCCTGAATTGGGACGATGCGGGGTTCATAAGGCGCATGTTGGGCCAGATTCCGGACCTGGAGACAGGGGGCCTGATAATGGGGGGGGATCTCAACACGGTGCTGGACCCGGCACTGGATCGCTCTAATTCTAGGACGGGCAGGAGGTCGGCGGCAGCCAAGGTGCTGAGGGGGTTCATGGACCAGATGAGAGGGGTAGACCCATGGAGGTTTGCGAGGCCGGGGGCCAGGGAATTCTCATTCTTCTCCCATGTCCACAAGGCCTACTCCCGGATTGATTTTTTTGTCTTGAGCAGGGCACTGATTCTGAGGATGGAGGATACGGAATACTCAGCGATAGCCATTTCTGATCATGCTCCGCATTGGGTGGACTTCAAGTTGGGGGAGGAGAGGGACCAGTGCCCGCTGTGGCGCCTAGAGGTAGGGTTGCTGGCGGACGAGGAGGTGAGCGGGCGGGTCCGGGGGTGCATAGAGAGGTACCTGGAGGCTAATGACAATGGGGAGGTGCAAGTAGGGGTGGTCTGGGAGGCGCTGAAGGCTGTGGTCAGAGGAGAGCTGATCTCCATTAGGGCACACAAGGAGAGGGAGGAGAGGAGACAGAGGGAGAGGTTGGTGGGGGAGATGGTGAGGATGGACAGGAGGTACGCAGAGGCCCCGGACGGGGGATTGCTTAGGGAGCGGCGTAGCCTCCAGGCTGAGTTCGATTTGTTGACCACCAGGAAGGCGGAGGTGCAGTGGAGGAAGGCGCAGGGGGTGGTATATGAATACGAAGAAAAGGCGAGCCGGATGCTGGCGCACCAGCTTCGGATGCGGGAGGCAGCTAGTGAGATCGGGGAAGTTAGGGATGGAGAAGGGAGCACGGTGTGAAGTGCGGTGGGTATCAATGGGGTCTTCAGGGACTTCTACGAGGAATTGTACCGGTCTGAGCCCCCACTGGAGGAGGGAGGGATGGGTCGCTTCCTGGACGGGCTGGGGTTTCCGAGGGTGGAGGAGGGACAGGTGGCGGGGTTGGGGTGGAGGAGTTGGTCAAAGGGATAGGGAACATGCAGGCGGAGAAGGCACCGGGGCCGGATGGGTTCCCGGTTGAATTTTACAAGAAGTATTCGGACCTGCTGGGCCCGCTGTTGGTAAGGACCTTCAACGAGGCAAGGGAGGGGGGGGCTCTGCTCCCGACGATGTCTAGAGCGCTGATTTCCCTGATCCTGAAGCGGGACAAGAATCCCCTACAGTGTGGGTCATATAGGCCGATCTCACTCCTAAATGTAGATGCAAAGTTGCTGGCAAAGATTTTGGCCATGAGGATAGAGGACTGTGTGCAGCAGGTCATACACGAGGATCAGACGGGGTTCGTGAAAGGGAGGCAGTTGAATACTAATGTACGGAGGCTCTTGAATGTTATAATGATGCCGGCGATGGAAGGGGAGGTGGAGATAGTGGCGGCGATGGGTGCGGAGAAGGCCTTTGATAGTGTGGAATGCGGGTACCTGTGGGAGGTGTTGAAAAGGTTCGGGTTCGGGGAGGGTTTCGTCAGGTGGGTGAGGCTGCTATATGAGGCCCCAGTGGTGAGTGTGGCCACGAACAGAAGGAGCTCAGAGTATTTCCAGCTGCACTGGGGGATGAGGCAGGACTGTCCCCTGCTCTTTGTGCTGGCGATTGAACCCCTGGCCATGGCGTTGAGGGAGTCGAGGAACTGGAGCGGGCTGGTGCGGGGTGGGGAGGAGCATCGGGTGTTGCTCTATGCGGATGATTTGCTGCTATATGTGACGGACCCGGTGGGGTGAATGCCAGAGATGATCCTGAGGGAGTTTGGAGATTTCTCCGAGTACAAGCTTAATATGGGGCAGAGCGAGTTGTTCGTGGTGCACCCAGGGGACAAGGAGAGGGGGATTGGTGAGCTCCTGCTAAAAAGAGCGGAGAGGAGTTTCAGGTACCTGGAGGTCCAGGTGGCTAGGAGCTGAGGGGCCCTAGATAAGCTTAACTTCACGAGGCTGGTGGAGCAGTTGGAGGAGGAGTTTAAGAGGTGGGACGTGCTGCCACTCTCCCTGGCGGGTAGGGTGCAGTCAGTTAAAATGACGGTGCTCCCGAGGTTTTTGTTCCTGTTCCAATGCCTCCCCAACCTGATCCCTAAGGCCTTCTTCTGGCAGGTTAACAGGAGCATTATGGGGTTTGTGTGGGCGCAGAAGACCCCGAGGATGAGAAGGGTGTTCCTGGAGCGGTGTTAGAACATAGAACATAGAACAATACAGCGCAGTACAGGCCCTTCGGCCCACGATGTTGCACTGAAACAAAAGCCATCTAACCTACACTATGCCATTATCATCCATATGTTTATCCAATAAACTTTTAAATGCCCTCAATGTTGGCGAGTTCACTACTGTAGCAGGTAGGGCATTCCACGGCCTCACTACTCTTTGCGTAAAGAACCTACCTCTGACCTCTGTCCTATATCTATTACCCCTCAGTTTAAAGTTATGTCCCCTCATGCCAGCCATATCCATCCGCGGGAGAAGGCTCTCACTGTCCACCCTATCCAACCCCCTGATCATTTTGTATGCCTCTATTAAGTCTCCTCTTAACCTTCTTCTCTCCAACGAAAACAACCTCAAGTCCATCAGCCTTTCCTCATAAGATTTTCCCTCCATACCAGGCAACATCCTGGTAAATCTCCTCTGCACCCGCTCCAAAGCCTCCACGTCCTTCCTATAATGCGGTGACCAGAACTGTACGCAATACTCCAAATGCGGCCGTACCAGAGTTCTGTACAGCTGCAACATGACCTCCCGACTCCGGAACTCAATCCCTCTACCAATAAAGGCCAACACTCCATAGGCCTTCTTCACAACCCTATCAACCTGGGTGGCAACTTTCAGGGATCTATGTACATGGACACCTAGATCCCTCTGCTCATCCACACTTTCAAGAACTTTACCATTAGCCAAATATTCCGCATTCCTGTTATTCCTTCCAAAGTGAATCACCTCACACTTCTCTACATTAAACTCCATTTGCCACCTCTCAGCCCAGCTCTGCATCTTACCTATATCCCTCTGTAACCTGCTACATCCTTCCACACTATCGACAACACCACCGACTTTAGTATCGTCTGCAAATTTACTCACCCACCCTTCTGCGCCTTCCTCTAGGTCATTGATAAAAATGACAAACAGCAACGGCCCCAGAACAGATCCTTGTGGTACTCCACTTGTGACTGTACTCCATTCTGAACATTTCCCATCAACCACCACCCTCTGTCTTCTTTCAGCTAGCCAATTTCTGATCCACATCTCTAAATCATCCTCAA
This sequence comes from Scyliorhinus torazame, assembly GCF_047496885.1. Classification (NCBI taxonomy): domain Eukaryota; kingdom Metazoa; phylum Chordata; class Chondrichthyes; order Carcharhiniformes; family Scyliorhinidae; genus Scyliorhinus; species Scyliorhinus torazame. The sequence goes on from NC_092719.1 coordinate 145,072,496, forward strand.
TCCCCAGCCTCCGTATTTTTTGCAATAGCCTACCGTGGGGAACCTTATCAAACGCTTTGCTGAAATCCATATACACCACATCAACTGCTCTACCCTCGTCTACCTGTCAGTCACCTTCTCAAAGAACTCAATAAGGTTTGTGAGGCATGACCTACCCTTCACAAAGCCATGTTGACTATCCCTGATCATATTATTCCTATCTAGATGATTATAAATCTTGTCTCTTATAATCCCCTCCAAGACTTTACCCACTACAAACGTGAGGCTCACCGGTCTATAGTTGTCGGGGTTGTCTCTGCTCCCCTTTTTGAACAAAGGGACCACATTTGCTGTCCTCCAGTCCTCTGGCACTATTCCTGTAGCCAATGGCATCCTGTTGATGAAGGCTGTTCATTTATTATTTATATGTAGGGGTTGTTCTTTTCTTTCTGTATTTTGTTGTTGATATTTTGTGAAAATTTGAATAAAAATTATATTTTTTTAAATGGGAACAATCACAGTGAGTGGCCATTCAATAAAGTTGGAAAAGTAAAAGAAACCACAAGCGTAAGACCAGTATCGATCAAACCTCCAAGATTCGGAAGTGCGTAATTTGCATGCGTACTAACAAGGGATATGAGGTAACCTCGATAGATTTTGTTGCGTGAAACTTTCGGGAGTTGTGTAAACTGGAAAATAGCTTGAGCCGTACCCATTGTTTGCCCCACCGGTTTATTCGCCCCTGTCCTAAATTCCCAGTAAAGAGACAGAGATAATCGTAGAGATGTCAATGAAGGCAATGGAACGCCTTATGCATTCACAAGAGCGCGAGATCGCAGCGACCAACAGAACAGAACAGTGTCCCATTTGGGCAGAGGAGATTAGAAAGTACCTAAAGGGGAAAGGATGGCCCCTATGGTCTGCGTTTTGTGCGAATGAGGAAACAGGGGTGGGATTCTCCGCAATCGGCGCGATGTCCGCCGACCGGCGCCAAAAACGGCGCGAATCAGTCCGGCATCGCGCCGCCCCAAAGGTGCAGAATTCTCTGCATCTTGAGGGGCCGAGCCCTCACCTTGAGGGGCTAGGCCCGTGCCGGACTGATTTCCGCCCCGCCAGCTGGCAGGAAAGGCCTTTGGTGCCCTGCCAGCTGGCGCGAAAATGACTTTGCCATGCGGCGTATGCGCGGGAGCGTCGGTGGCCGCTCACGGCATCCCCGCGCATGCGCAGTGGAAGGGGTCTCTTCCGCCTCCGCCATAGTGGAGACCAGAGCGAATGCGGAAGGGAAAGAGTGCCCCCACGGCACAGGCCCGCCCACGGATCGGTGGGCCCCAATCGCGGGCCAGGCCACCGTGGGGGCACCCCCCGGGGTCAGATCGCCCCACGCCCCCCCCAGGACCCTGGAGCCCGCCCGCGCCGCCTTGTCCCGCCGGTAGGAGAGGTGGTTTAATTCTCGCCAGCGGGACAGGCATTCCAGCAGCGGGACTTTGGCCCATCGCGGGCCGGAGAATCGCCGGGGGGCCCCACCAACCGGCGCGGCACGATTCCCGCCCCTGCCGAATATCCGGTGCCGGAGAATTCGGCAACCGGTGGGGTCGGGATTCACGCCAGCCCCCGGAGATTCTCCGACCCGGCGGGGGGTCGGAGAATCCCGCCCCAGGTCCTGGCAGCATAGGACAAACTTGGTGGGACAACCTGACCGAGATCCATAAGAAGAACTTGAGTAGAGTTTGTAAGCCGATGGCAATCGTGTCCTGCTTGGCACACATAGACACAGCCACTGACACCCCCACATGGTGTGATAATAGCATAAAGTGGTACTCCCTTTCATGCATGGTAGAAGCCCTATTGACTATAGCTATACTCTGCAGTGTCATCCAGACGATCAGACTTTGGAAATGGCGAAGGAGAGCATCCCGCCCTCCAGTATACACACTCAGTGCCCCTTTCATCGACTTCAGCAGACCCCACACTCTTTTTGAACCCTTTTTTCCCTATAAATTCCACAATTGTTTTTTAAAAATAAAATTACTTTCTCTGTATATTGACATAAGTGTTAAGTAGGAATGTGATGCTGCTATTGTTTATTTTGTACTGTAGTATAAGTTCCTTTGATAAATTGAAATGTAGGATTGAATGTTATAGTGGCCCCTTAGAATGTTTAGAGATATGTGTTGTATTAAGGAAAACTTAGGTAAATGTTTCGACTCATAGGACAGAGTAGGATAGAACCTGTCCATGATTGAGGGTACCCGGCATATCAGAGAACAGGAGAAGATTCAGTAGTGTGATCCTTCACGCTTCGCGTTGAGGATCAAGAGGATGGACTGTAGCCATCTGGGATGGCCACTTACAACAAGAAACATGGACAGTCGCAAAGCATAACGGGAAATATGGCCAATGTAAGGTTCAGGCAGGCTCAGAGCCTGAATGTATATTTGTGAGCAAAGAATCCAGACAGCATCGAAACCCCCAACCGATTAGCATTTTGATGGCCCATCTCCGTAAGACAAAAGACTGATATTTGAGCGACCAATACAATCCCAGACATTTCGGCGCCACTTCCTGTACTCAGGAAGCATCAACAACAGGGTCCAAACCGAAGGACCGCCCAAAAGAGCGCAAAACGTCCCAAGGATAAAGAGAGAGACCACCATGCGTTCGATCACTCTTGGACCTGGCGCTCCGGCAACGTCCACCTCCAATCGCAGCACCACCAGAAGCAAGTCCAAGTTCAACACCCGCTACCAGACGGATGAGCCCAGCTGAGCAGCAGTTACTTCTCCAGACTCGATAGATCCAGAATCGGACAGCGGCCACTGTTCCTCTGACCTAAGCCGGGTGCCTGAAGTTAAGTACAGGTTGTTATAGTGATAGGTGTAGTTTAACTAGTAGTGTTTATGTTGCATGTTAATTGTGTGTAAATAAAGTACCATTGATACTGAACTAACTAACTGGTGTTTGGCTCTTTGATCGATATCCGGTTGAACCTTGTGGTGGTATCATTTGATACCTGGCGGCTCATAGCAATATAATATCGATATCTAAAGAAAGAAGGGCAACCTTATTGATTGCCTTATTTATAGCAGGTAAAAAGGGCAACAGCGCCGTAGGCAGCAGTATTAACCGTTGGGCCACTGTGCTGCCCTAGGATTTTATCTTTGAAGTGCTGGATAATATGGTGAGAAAAGCAGGCAGTGCAGCCAGCGAGCTGCACACCACTTTTCCCGCCTGAGCCAGCACTTAGAAGAAAAAAAGGAACATTCCACCCGATATTACCGCTAATTCAGACTGATACCTCACAATTGTCGAGGCTCGTCAGAACTAACTCCGATCTCAGTGGCTCTCATTGTCAACTTTGCTTCTTTTAAAATGGCTTCAAAATAAACACAGTTGCAATCAAGCACTTGGAAGCAAAATGGCAATTATTTTAGAAATTAAACAAAAATTTGGATCAAGTTTGAGAACAAACCAAATTGAATTAATTTAATCTGAGAGATGAATTTGGCTGAAGACAAATCATTATCTACTGATCCAAAAATCAAGCTATACTATTTAACAATTGTTACCTCACTCAGGCAGTTGAAGGAGTTTTATTAGAACCAATAAATTCAGTAATTACATGGTTAGCTGAAATGATTAGATGGTTAAGGAATCAATAAAAGTGATTGGATAAAGTGGGACACTTGTTAATTTTGACTGAGTTAAGGATGTTTATTGTTCATAACTTATAATTATAATAATATTTTACTAAATTTGATATACCAATTCAAAAATTGGAGTTTAGTAGAATAAAATTGATTTCTAGATAGTGTTTATAGTCCATCAAATCATTAATATCGAAAAGGTCTCACGAGATGATTCATCAATTATATGATAAGACTTTTTATTCGATTTTTCATATTCTAATAACCCTGTCAGGACAAATCTTTGCTTAGAGAGGAGGGGTCTACTCTGTTCTTCCAAGTAATTTTTGAAGGTTTAGTCACACTTAAAATTCCCTTGTAAAAGCCAGCAGATGATGCACGAGTTCAAAACAAACTTGTGCGCAGTGTACCTGAGTCAAAACCCAGTGTGGACTGGTGAGATGTAAATCTCTATTCTGAGATTTTGCTGATGCCCAGTGAAAATTATTTTGGACATTTTCACCCCCAATCCACAGACAGTTCTGTCCTTGTGGGATTATTAATTATCAGTCATTTCTCCATCTATCTCAGATAACCTATTATGATAGCTTATGTGAAGTTCGGAAAGACGTATTTAGGGTGCAGAGGCTGAGATGATTAGTTGGAGCAGAATACAGAAATATTTCACCTCTTCCTTAGGTAACCTGGAAACATTTAGAAATGGGATGTAAAAATTGTTCCACTTGAGGCACTGACATATCCTTCTCATTGATGAGCACAAAGTTCACATTCTCAATAAAATATTCCAGCAAGTATCATCCGGCAGTGGAGATATATAGTTTGTAACATAAATTCCCACCACTGGAGGGCACTAGTGCTTCCCCTTCTTACACCATTCTTACAGAAAAAGCCATCATTGTAATTTGAGCTTTATAACCATATAATATAATTTTTATTGGATGAAAAAAATCTGAAGTCTATTCCTTGAAAGCCAACTTTGTATAATTATAAACTGTATATTTTATTGATCGTAATGCCATTAGTACTGTATCTAAAATCCAAACCTTTTTATCTGTTACTCCTTTGCAATCTTTCAGCTTTTATTTCTTCATTAATTGTAAACGAATTTGGTCTTTGAAATGTGTTAGAATAATGGAGGGGGCTCCTTGTAAGAAATCAGAAAAGTCCTGTCAAGTGACAAGATGAATCACATGGACAGATAAAAATTCATAACCCTTCTATTTTTTCAATTACACCGTCAATAATTTCAAAATGTTTCTGCTCTGGCTTTGCAACAATGAAATGATAAAAGAACAGAAAAAAATATACAATTCTTGGCTTTATGGAATGGCCTCCAGCAGGTCTGCTCATGATCATTGGTTAGATCATGGAGGACCCAGAATACCTGTCTATTTGCTGACCAATTTGTATTGGAGGTTCTACAATTGGAATTAGGGCCCTATAACATACTGCAGGAAAGGATGTCCCGAAGCGTGGTACATTGGCGAGACCATGCAGACGCTGCGACAACGAATGAACGGACATCGCGCAACAATCACCAGGCAGGAATGTTCCCTTCCAGTCGGGGAACACTTCAGCAGTCAAGGGCATTCAGCCTCTGATCTCCGGGTAAGCGTTCTCCAAGGCGGCCTTCAGGACCCGCGACAACGCAGAATCGCCGAGCAGAAACTTATAGCCAAGTTCCGCACACATGAGTGCGGCCTCAACCGGGACCTGGGATTCATGTCACATTACATTCATCCCCCACCATCTGGCCTGCGAAATCCTACCAACTGTCCTGGCTTGATACAATTCACACCTCTTTAACCTGGGGTTACCCCATCTCTGGATCTGTAAAGATTTAATCACCTTCTACTGCTCGCATTCCTAGCATTGTTTGGCATCTTTGAATTTGTCTGTATATGTGTTTCTGGAACAGACCTCTTCATTCACCTGAGGAAGGAGCAGCACTCCGAAAACTAGTGACATCGAAACAAACCTGTTGGACTTTAACCTGGTGTTGTAAGACTTCGTACTATACTTTTGGGTGACTGCTTGTACACCGAGACGATACTAGCTACTTGCATTTTACATTTCCAGGGGCAGGTCATGTCATGATATTCAAACACACACATCATGATGGACACACTAACAGGCAAATCAGAGTACACAACACCACAACCAATCACAGACAAGAACACCAACCACATAAAAAGCACGAGCACGACACCTGGTGGTCAGTAGGTCTGGGGAGAAGGGAACAAGAAAGAGCTGTTAAAACACCACAAGCAGGGAACCCCCCACGTGCAGAGTGCAAAGACCAAACTGTAAATAGTAAGTTTAAATAAAGAAGCGTTGTACCATATGCAACTGTGTTGGCTCATCTGTGTGTCAGAACACCCAACACCACATGGTACAGGAGTGGATCGATACCTGCCTACTAACCTGCCATTCTGGACATGGACCACACCGGCAAACCGCAGCCGATGCAAGTCACGGGGAACCTAGGTACCAACTGGAAGCTCTACAGGCAGCGATTTGACCTGTACATCCGTGCCACCGAAAAACAGAATGTCTCGGATGACTCGAAGATTGCAATGCTCCTCTTCTACGCAGGTCCCCACGCAACCGACGTCTTCAACTCACTGGTGTTCGAAGAAGGCGAAAACCAAGCCAAATATGACACGGTCATCCTCAAACTGGACCAGCACTTTCAAGTTGAAGTAAATGAAAGTTTTGAAAGATACATCTTTCAGCAACGCCTGCAAGGTAAGGAGGAGCTTTTTCAACCCTTTTTGACGCACCTCCGGATTCTAGCGCAGTCCTGCGGTTACGGCACCACCACAGAGTCCATGATCAGGGACCAGATTGTTTTTGGCGTTGCCTCTAGTGGCCTACGCCAGCAGCTTCTTAAAATGAAAAGCCTCACCTTAGCGTCTGCTGTGGAAGCCTGTGTCCTCCATGAAAATGCTACCTGCCGTTTTGCCCGATTTCAGGCGTCCGAGTTGGCACGGAGGGGGTCCCCAGCCGTCGAATCGGCAAGCCAGGCCGCCCACGACGTCGAACGCATCCAGGCCGTCGATTACTTCCCGACCCACGGCCCGGACGACAGCGGCCGCTTCCCGCGCTTTTCGCGGTCTCCCGCGCAGGTGCGCGCCAAAAATAACGGCCACAACGAGGGACGCACTGCGCAGGCGCGCCCACCGCAAGATCGCACTGCGCATGCGCAGTGGCGCAACGAACGCCGTGACGTCATGACGTGCGGCAATTGTGGAGCTCTACTCTTAAAAGGGCAATGTCCTGCAAAAAACCGACAGTGCCACAGATGTGGCACGATGGGCCACTACGCAGCCCACTGTCGTTCGGCTCAACCCATGGATCCGGCGCATCCTCGACAACCTCGCAGACGAGTCAGGACCGTCCAGCCCACGCATCAAGACTTCCAGTTAAGTGATGCAGATGACCAGGATGCCTTCCGAGTTTCCGTCATTGATGTCAACAAGGTCAATGCCATCAATCCAGCCGATGAGTGGTGTGCCACCCTGACGGTCAACCCGAACTCGTCGCAAGCCCATTAGACTGGACTTATAATACCGTTCATATGTTTAACAAGTTGCACAATTTTACATGATAACCTGTTGTTGTTTATCGTTCCAGATGTCGTCTGACTGGACAACTGTTCAAGTTTTTTTTTTCTTCTTCTCTCGTTCGCATTTATGTTATGTTATGGTACAACTTGGTTCATGTGACGCACCCGACATCGCCCCATGTACATAGTTCCGTCATATGCACATGCTGCACACGACACACACACACTCCTAGATGCACTCACGACACGATCATATTTATCACCACGTAGGCACATATCTTTGTAAAAAGGGGGGATGTCATGATATTCAAACACACACATCATGATGGACACACTAACAGGCAAATCAGAGTACACAACACCACAACCAATCACAGACAAGAACACCAACCACATAAAAAGCACGAGCACGACACCTGGTGGTCAGTAGGTCTGGGGAGAAGGGAACAAGAAAGAGCTGTTAAAACACCACAAGCAGGGAACCCCCCACGTGCAGAGTGCAAAGACCAAACTGTAAATAGTAAGTTTAAATAAAGAAGCGTTGTACCATATGCAACTGTGTTGGCTCATCTGTGTGTCAGAACACCCAACACCACAGGTCAGATATGGGAGATTGTAACCTGATATATTGTAACCTGATATATTGTTCCCTCCCAACCTCCATTTCAGACCCCCAAAAATCAGGTGAAATGGTGTTCAGTTTCTGCCCCCATATCTTTTGCTCTCTCATAGCAGCTATCATGCTGGATATTTTTTTTGTAATGGGCGTTTGAATTTCTGATGTAAAGCTCCACTTTATAGAACATCAATATCAAGAAATTGTCTTGGTTCCCAATGGACCCCCCTGAAACTCAGTAGCTTTGTGGCCCATTTATATGGCTGCTGATGCAGTTCCTGCAAATTATGCTTTCCTTTGGTACAGCAGTTTGATTCCCAAAGTTGTAGAATCATTTAGTCAGGTGTCTAAAAAAAAAAGGATTGAAATAAATTGGAAACGTGGATCAAATATTAAAACCAGCAAATAGCAGGTTGGCTGCTATTTTATCGCGTTATATTTCATATGGTTCACCAGCATTTCAATGGCTGAAAGGCAAGTTGGAAAGAACCAGTGGAGTTGGATGCTAATTGAGAATGTGTGTTGTACTCTGCACAGTATGAAAGATATTCTAATGTACATCTGGTGGCTGCCCATTATCATCCATCGGGACCATTTTATCTAGTCTATCTTGCAAAAATTGGCATGTGAAATCCCATTTCACGAGCAAAGGATTAAAAGGCTCAAATGTGGCCAAGAGCTTATTGTCGAGTCAGTGTGATGCAATGCATCTGGTAAATGTCAGTAACAACACCAGTGGCTATGATATGGATTTTAATGGACCATCTTCTGATTGAATGTTACTAGTGGAGCTGTTCAGAATACCAAGAAACTCATTATTAATTTTACTGAGTACTTTGACCCCAGGATACTTTTGAAAAAGCACAAATTGCTCCAAAAGAATTGATTCTGCAGCCTCACTTAAGATTACTATTAAAATCTACCACATTCAGCTGATTCTTCTGAACAATTAGCTTGATTAAAAACACAATTGAAGAACAAAGGATTTAAAACCAACTTGGGTGCCACTTTAATAAAATAATTTGTATTAATAACAATATTGTAATAATAACAACTTTAAAAAAATAATTCGGGCGCATTTTCCTGCCAACGAGAAAGCTGGAGTGGTTCCCACAAGCGCAAGGAGCGCTGGAGAGGCGCGATTCCGTGCATGCAAGCAGGCCAGCATTCTGCCCATGTGACTCTCGCTGGATTCCCGATTCCCCAGGTGGCTGATTCGCTGGAGTTGGGAATCACTTGTTAGCTTGTCAAGCTAGAGCAACTTTTAAGCGCTCCAGTCGTCTCAGGCTGTCAGTCCAGACCAGCAGATGGCTGCATGAAGACCAGCTCCAAGGTAAAAATTGACCGCATGCTGGGCACCATTGAGGAGGAGAGGGTCATTCACTTCCTCAGCGTTTGGTGAAGACAACAGGCAGCAGTCATTAACCGATCCTGGGATGAGGTGGCAGATGCTGTGAGTGCTGGTAGCCTCACCAGGAGGACCAGAATGCAATGTAGGAGGAAGATGAACCACCTCCTTCGAGCTACTAGGGTGAGTAACCACCTGTGTGACCCTGGCATCACTCCTGTCCCTGACTCCAGCCATCTGCCCAGAAACCCATATAGGTTTGTAACACTCCACTTACCAGCATGTCCTTTCGAACCCACCCTCGGGGAAATCCCCAAAACAAGCCATACCCTCTTTGGCCAGGTGCCTTGCCCACATATGCCACCAACTGGATACATCTTCCGTTGTATCACAATGTCCTTTCTCGGTCTCCAAGAATAAAGCAGGACATAATCAAATGGAGCGACAGAAGACGGGTGGAGGCAGGTGGAGATATGCATCCTCACCAGTTTTGAAGAAAGTGCCGTGGAACTCACAAGGGAGGCTGAGGAGTAGGCAGTAGTTGACATGGAGGTGGGCATGCGCCGATGAAGTGAGAACCCAATTCAACTTTACTCAGATATCCTATCTCAAGTGAGTCTTTCTTCTCCCTGTCCATCCCAAGAGCTGACCTCATGTCGTTTGTAGTGCAGGTTTCCCATCAGATGATGCCGTGCTGTCCTGGGTCGCAGCCTCCCCATCCAGGCCCTCAGAACATACCGGCGCAGAGCTTCGGGGATGACACCGATTTCTATGCACTGCTTTCACCTGCACCAGTGCAGAGACAATCACCTATGTGGAATATGTGAGCGAGCAGGTTCCTGGGCCATCCTCTGGTGAGCACCACACACCTACTGTAGCATATCAGGTGGAGGCAGGAACTCCCAAGGAAGCGGCCAATCGGAGGGCTGCCAAACCCCAAGAAACAGCTGCCCCCAAGACTTATGCTGCGCCTCTAAAAACGGTTATCCAGGTTATCACATCACCAGTCCAGATGCAAATTCAGAGCAAACTTTACAGGAGGGGATGTCAGCAACATTCTAACTAGAGGGGACCAATTGCCTTCAGGTGCAGGAGATGGCCGCCAACATTGTGTGGCACCCAGACCAACACTGAAAAGGTGGCATCCACAGTGGAAGGCCTGGGGCAAGAAGTCAGATCCATGGGTCAGGACGTCCAAGGCTTGGGGCACACTGTGCTGTCAATGGCTGAGGAACAGGACATGAGGGCCCAGCCACAGGCAGACATGGCCCAGGCACAGATGGGTATTGCTGCGGTGCTCCAGAGCTTGACCCATTCACAAAGGGGCATGGCGGAGGGCATTGAGAGCATTGGTCGGGTGCACACAGACATAACCAGACAGAGAGACATGTCCGAAAAACTGAGGGGCATGATAGGCACAGAAGGACATGCCCAATGCAAAGAGGGACATAGCTCACTTGTTGAGGGATAGGTCCCGGTCACAGAGCACCATGGCTGAAGGCATCAACACCATGGTTGAGACAATGGCGGGCCTCCAGGACTGGTAACACCAGATGACGTTGTGGCCTCTGGAACTCACTCCACGCCATTCCATGGAGTAGCCCAGGGGCCAGTGAGCATCCTGAGGGAGGCGGAAGCGATGGGGCCAAGGCAAGGGCATCACGGGCCATAGGGTGAGATAAACAGCAGACTACCTCCACTCCTGATGTAGAACCTGGGGAATGCCTAGGAGAGGGAAACTACGGAAGAGCAGAAAGAATGCCAACACATAGGTTTTTTAAAAAATATATATTTTTATTGGCATATCTTATATTAATAAACAGTTGTTTATTAATACACATCACATTTTTCTCGCCTGCGCTAATTTCCTTTATTATACAGAGATTTAGTTTGTCCTTCGTTTAACTGACCCTACGTGCCTTTCATTGCCCTCTGGATTGGTCTATGGTTCCCCCCCCCCCGCTTTGCTAGCCTCCACTTCCTCGTCAGTTCGTCTAGTGTCGCCAGTCTGTGCCCTACGTAGAAGTCCCCGACAGCCAATGTGCCCCCGTCCCGCCTCTATCTTTTGAAGGTGGTATCTAGCATGGCTGGGGGGAATCTGTGATTGCCGCAGATGGGGGCCACGGGGGGCATTTTAGTTATCCCGAAGTGTTGTCTGAGCTGGGTCCATATTCTCATGGACCACTGGGCTCGTTGTGTATCTTGTTGAGGAGGATGGGGGTGCTGCTGTGGCCAGGGCCCGGAGGGTCGTTCCTTTACAGGATGCCTCCTCCATTTGTACCCAATCTGTGTCAGGTTCTTGTACCCATCCCCTCACTCTTCCTGCCGTTGCTGCCCAGTGGTAGTATTGTAGGTTTGGTAAGGTTAAGCCCCCTTTGATTTTCCTTCTTTGCAGTGTCTGTTTTGGGATTCTCGGGTTCTTACCCCCCTACACACAAACGCCATGATTAGACTGTCTACGTTTTGGAAAAAGGCCTTGAGGATGAAGATCAGAATGGATCTAAACAGGAAGAGGAGCCCTGGCAGTACGTTCATCTTGATCGTCTGCATTATTCCGGCCCGGAAGAGTGGGAGTGAGCCCCACCTTTGAAGGTCTCTTCTTACTTCCTCCACCAGGGTGGTCAGGTTCCACTTGTGGATCTGTGTTCAGTCTCTGGCTATCTGGATCCCCGGGTAGCGGAATCTGTTCTGGGCTGTTTTGAACGGGAGCCCCACCAGCTCTCTCCCTCCCCCGTTTGGGTTCACTGGGAATGCCTCGCTTTTGCCCAGGTTAAGTTTGTAGCCTGAGAAGGTTCAAAACTCTTTCAGCATTTGCAGTATTGCCTTCAGTCCATCCTGTGGCTTTGAGACATAGAGGAGCAGGTCATCTGCATAGAGTGAGTCTCTGTGCTCTCTGTCTCCTCTCCGGATTCCCTTCCAGCTTTTTGCATCCCGCAGGGCTATCACCAGGGGTTCGATCGCCAGCGCGAACAAGAGTGGGGACAGGGGGCAGCCCTGTCTTGTTCCTCTCTGCAGCTGGGAGTATTTTGAGCTGGTGGTGTTAGTTTGGACGCTCGCTTTGGGAGCGTTGTACAAGAGCCTCACCCAGGCGATGAACCCCGCTCCTAGCCCAAACCGTTCCAGTACCTCGAGGAGGTATTTCCATTCGAAGGCCTTTTCTGCGTCCAGGGAGACGATCACCTCTGGTGTTCTCTCCCCACAGGGGGTCATTATTACGTTCAGCAGCCGCCTGATGTTCGCTGTGAGCTGCCTACCCTTGACAAAGCCCGTTTGGTCCTCTGCGACCACCTCTGCGACCACAGCCCTCCAGCCTTTTGGCCAGGACCTTTGCGAGTATTTTCACATCCACGTTCAGCAGTGAAATGGGTCTGTATGATCCGCATTCCGTCAGGTCTTTATCTTTTTTGGGTATCAGTGAAATAGTGGCCTGCGCTAGCGTGGAGGGTAGGGTGCCCGTTGCCAGTGAGTCCGCAAACATGTTCCTTAGGTGTGGGGCCAGGACTGGTGCAAATTCTTTGTAGAAGTCTGCCGGGAACCCATCGGGTCCCGGTGCCTTCCCCGCCTGCATGGAGCTGATGCTCTCCATGATTTCTCCCAGGTCTATTGGTTCTTCCAGCTCCGCCCGTCTGTCTTCCCCCACAACTGGTAGTTCCAGTCCGTCTAGGAACAGTTTCATCCCCGCGTCCCCGTTGGGGGGCTCGGAGGTGTACAGTCCCCGGTAGAAGGTCCCAAATGCCCCATTGACCTCCTTTGGTTCTGTTACCAGTCTGCCTCTGCTATCCTTTACCTGCGCTATTTCCCTTGTGGCTGCCTGCTTTCTCAGCTGGTGAGCCAATAGGTGGCCAGCCTTGTCTCCGTGTCTGTAGAAGGTCCCCCATGTCTGACGGAGTTGGTACACTGCTTTCCTAGTGGATAGCAGGTTAAAGTCCATTTGCAGTTTTTTCCTCTCCGCCAGCAGCTCTACGGTCAGGGCCTCGGAGTATTTTCTGTCGACTTCCAGGATGGAGTCCACCAGTTTTTGCCTGGCCACCCTCTCTTCCCTATCTCTGCTTGCCTTGTAGGCTATGGTCTCTCCTCTAATCACGGCGTTTAGTGCCTCGCAGAACGTGGAGGGTGAGACCTCTCCGTTTTGGTAGTTACTCACGTAGTCGCCTATGGCCCGCGATGTTTTCTGACAGAAGGCCTTGTCGGCCAGGAGGTCCGTGTCCAGCCTCCATGTGGGGCGCTGGGCACGGCCTGTCTCCAACCTCACATCCATATAGTGTGGAGCGTGGTCAGAGATAAAGATCGCGGAGTACTCCGTTCCCGTGATCCCTGTTAGCCCTCCTCGCTAGCACGGTGGCCCCCCTCCCAGCACTTGCCCTGTTCTGGTCCTGTTTTACCTTCCTTTTGCTAGCCCTTGTCTCGCCCTCCTGTCCGCCTTTGTCACCCTCATTCACCTTGCTTCGCTACCCCCATTGCATTGAGAGGTGGAACGAGCCCGGGAATGAGTCAGCACAGTCCCGCACAGTGCACCAAACACGTGTGTACAGTCCGTCTTATTGTCTCTGTTTGCGGTCTGCCCGCTGCTCTTTGTTCCGCTTCTTCCTTTCTTTTCCATCCCCGTCGCTTTCATGATGGCTGTTGTGGCTGTCCCTCCCCCAGTTTGTTCGCTCTAACAAACTCCTCCGCTGCCGCTGGGGTGTTAAAAAACAGCTCCTTCCCCTCAAATGTTACCCAGAGTTTGGCTGGGAATAGCACCCCAAATTTCACATTACATTTGTAGAGTGCTGATTTGGCCCTGTTGAATTCAGCCCTTCTTTTGGCCAGGCCCGTCCCAATGTCCTGGTACACCCTTATGGTCTTCCCTTCCCACGTGCTCGCTTTCGTCTGCCGGGCCCACTTTAGGATATTTTTCCCTGTGTTGGAACCTGTGCAGCTCCACGATAATCGCTCTGGGCTGCTCCCCGGCCTTGGGCCTGGGTCGGAGCGAACTGTGCACCCTGTCAATTTCTGGGGGGTTTGGAAACTTCTCCCTTCCCACTAGCTTGCCCAGCATTTGGGTGACGTAGCCTGTTGGATCTCTGTCCTCCATCCCCTCTGGCAGACCCACTATTTTAACATTCTGCCATCTGGACCTATTTTCCTGGTCCTCCACTTTCCCTCTTAGGCTCCCCTGGGTCGTTACCAGCCTTTTCACCTCGGTTTCCTGAGTTACCATCCTGTCGCTCTGGTCGAGGCGGCCCTCTCCAACTCCTGAATAGTTTTCTCCTGCACCTCCACCTTCCTTTCCAGGCCGTTGATGGTTCTCTCCATTTTTTCTGTTGTCTCCGCCAGCATCTCCTTCATCATTGTGTGGAGCTCCGTCCTGAGTGCCTCCCTCATGACGTTTATCTCTGTTTTTATCTCCTCCTTTATGGCGTTTATTTCCGTTTTCAGCACGCTTCTCCATTCCTCCCCCTGTGCGGGGGATGTGTGGGGGGGTGGGGGGGGGGGTGGGGGTGGGAGGGGGTGGGTGGTCGCCGCGTCCTGTTCCTGCTCAGCTGCTCGGTCCGCCAGCTTTTCTGCTTCCTGATTCACCTGAACCTCCGCCTCGCCCCGTGGGGACGTCTGCCTGCGCGGCCACAGCTCCTGCTTTTTTCCTTCGCCTTCGCTGCTGTTCCTTCTTACATCTCACCGTCCCCTCAATTTATTATTTGGAGGCATATTTCTGTCTGTGCCTTCCATTTAAAAACGATTTTTTTTAATAAAAAGGGATTTTTTTTTTGGGAAAGTTTTATTTTTCTAAAAAAATTTGCAGGAGAGGAACAAGGAAGGTTGAATTAAAAAATTCTTATTTTGTCCTTGTGATCCTCTCCGTGCTCCGACTTTCAGGCCGTTTCGGAGCGATCCCCACTCCTCCTCCACAGGCAGCTCTCCGGGACCAGTCTCTCCTTTTTTCCCCCTCTCCCTCTCCAGATCCGTGGATCGGAGCTTTGGCGCCTGGGCAGGGCCGAATTCGCAGGGCCTAAGAAATTTTTTTTTTGTGCAAATTCCCCGGGAAAGCCCCCACACAAAAGCCGTGATTTTGTGGCTGTGTGGGAGCGTCTTTGCTGCGGCCGCTCCGTTCGCAATCGACAACACATAAGTTGGCACTGGTGTAGTTGCACATAGTTAAATGGGGGGTGGGGGGGGGGGGGAGGGACACTAATTGTAACCACTTTTCCACCACCAGTATTATCGGCTTCTCACTGATTTCCCATGGGTGGGAGGATTGGGCTGCGGCTGGGTGTGGGGGTCGGGGGGTTTGCGCACATTGGATACTTGGCCCACAGGCCCTCCACCCTTATCCAGGAGTGACAAGCCATGAGAGCCTCAGTGTGAGACTGCCTAGTATGACAGAAGCCTCAGTCTATGAGCCCAAACTTTGCTCCAACTCCCCTCCCCCAAAATAATGTCCATCAGGAGGAGTCCCCAATGCACAACCAAGAATCATCCGGGCGGACAGTGATATGTTATCTGAAAGACAGAGGTCAGACTTTCTCATACAATGAGGAGTAGCAGTGTTCATCATCCTCCATCACCCGCAGGCAAGATTGGCTGATACTGCCAATCCAGACCCATCACCCTGGTGTGATGCATGTGGGGGGTGGGGTGAAGATCTGGTCGTGGGAAGTGGGGAAAGATTGAAGGTTCATGGGGGTGGCGGGGAAACAAGGTTAGATGGAACAGGGGTTCACAGGGTAAAGGGAAGCTGAGTTGAAAGGGTAAGGGGAGGTGGGGTGAAAGTGTAAGGGGAAGGTGGGATGAAAAGGTACGGGGCAGGTGGGAGGTAGAAAGAGCTATGGGGCAGAGGGTTTGCAGACAAGGGGCGGTGGGGATGATGGCATTGGAGCTGCCAGACTTTAGGTCTCTTCGTCGGTGAAGCGAGAGTTGATGATGTTATCCCACGTTCACCGCCCTTGTAAAACCTTTCTGTGGCATGTTAAGCCAGCTTAGGGACCTCGCCAGGCTCCTCCTGGACTCCATCTTGTTCCTCCTCATTTGACAAGGCCTGACATTCCTCCTCCTTCTCCAGTATGTCACCCAGCTGCTGTGCCAGGTTGTGCAGCACACAACAGGCCACCATGATGCGCGAGACCCTCTGGGGGCAGTATTGGAGAGCCCCACCAGAGAGGTCCAGACAGCTGAAGCGCATCTTCATCAATCCGATTCACTGCTCGATGATGCCCCTGGTTGCTGAGTGGGATTCGTCGCGCCTGGTCCCTGATTTGGCATGGGGCCTCCGCACAGGCCTAATCAGCCATGACCTCAGTGGGTTGGCCTGGTCACCCACTAGCCAACTCCTCATCAGAAGGAGTGCCTCGACGGCGCTGGGAACCTCCGAGTGTGCCAGGATGTAGGCGTCATGCATGCTGTCTGCATATTGTGCACAGACATAAGACATAGGAGAAAATTAGGTCATTCAGCCCACTGCTCCACCATTCAATCATGGCTGATATGTTTCTCATCCTCATTCTCATCCTTCTCCCTCTAATCCTTGATACCCTTATGTGATGAACGGTTACTGCCTTATCATCATGTAAGGTGATGTCCCCTTTAAGACTGGGCTTGTAACCCTGGGGACTCCGCCTCTGGCTCCACCCATCTGGGAGCCATACATAAAGGCTGCCTTATGGTCTGTAACAGTCAGCTCTCGTCTCTAGCTCTAGCATAGTTATTAGTCTAACAAAGCCTTCTTTACAGTTTAATCTCTAAGTGTCATTATTGAGGGTACCTCACCTTATTAATAAAGAACCTATCTATCTCTGTTAAAAAAGGCATCCAAAAGGCATCTTGATAAATACCTGGATAGGATGGGTATAAAGGTGTGGTGTTGGGTGTTCTGACACACAGAAGAGCCAACACAGTTGCATATGGTACAACGCTTCTTTATTTAAACTCACTATTTACAACTTGGTCTTTGCACTCTGCACGTGGGGGGCTCCCTGCTTGTGGTGTTTCAACAGCTCTTTCTTGTTTCCTTCTCCCCAGACCTACTGACCTCCAGGTGTCGTGCTCGTGCTTTTTATGTGGTTGGTGTTCTTGTCTGTGATTGGTTGTGGTGTTGTGTGCTCTGATTTGCCTGTTAGTGTGTCCATCATGATGTGTGTGTTTGAATATCATGACATCCCCCCTTTTTACAAAGATATGTGCCTACGTGGTAATAAATATGATCGTGACGTGAGTGCATCTAAGAGTGTGTGTGTGTCGTGTGCAGCATGTGTCTATGACGGAACTATGTACATGGGGCGATGTCGAGTGCGTCACATGAATCCAGTTGTACCATAACATAACAGAAATGCGAACGAGAGAAGAAGAAAAAAAATTTGAACAGTTGTCCAGTCAGACGACATCTGGAACGATAAACAACAACAGGTTATCATGTAAAATTGTCCAACTTATTAAACATATGAACTGTATTATAAGTCCATTCTAATGGGTTTGCGACGAATTCGGGTTGACCGCCTTAAGGGTGGATCAAGAACCACCGGCTGCTGTGCAGGCATGGCCATGGGTGGCGATGGAAAGGGCGTGATGTGCGGCAGCTCCACAAAGTCATCCTCGGAAGCCTGTTGAGGATCTGGCGTGTTGTGTGGCTGTGAGCGTGGAAGTCGGCGAAGGGCGCGCCGATTGCGGCGACGCACGGAACCATCCGGCATGCGAACCAGGAACGAGCGGGGAGCCACTTGTCGGAGGACTTCGGCCGGTGCTGACCAGCCACCATACGGTTGATGGACGCGTACTTTGTCTCCGGAGGACAGGGGGGGCAGGTCCGTCGCTCGTGTGTCGTACCGACCTTTCTGGCGATCACGCTGCAGTTGCATGTTCCGAAGAACCGCCTCATGGTCTGTTGTCGGTGCCAGGACGGAAGGTACCGTCGTCCTGAGGGAGCGACCCATTAGTAGCTGCGCTGGCGAGAGGCCCGTGGATAACGGGGCCGATCGATAGGCCAGCAAGGCAAGGTTAAAGTCCGATCCGTCATCAGCCGCCTTGCACAGGAGCCGCTTTGCGATGTGGACACCCTTTTCAGCCTTCCCGTTCGATTGTGGATGCAGAGGGCTGGATGTCACATGAGTGAAACCATATGCTGCGGCAAAGGACGACCATTCACGGCTGGCAAAACAAGGTCCATTGTCTGACATGACAGTCCTTGGAATGCCGTGGCGAGCAAACGTTTCCTTGCAGGCCCCAATGACTGCGGACGACGTCAGATCATGGAGAGGCATGACTTCCGGGTAGTTTGAGAAGTAGTCTATAATAACAATGTAATCTCTGCCGAGCGCGTGAAATAGGTCAACACCCACCTTCGCCCAGGGGGACGTCACCATCTCGTGTGGTAGAAGTGTTTCCGGAGGTTGCGCTGGCTGAAACCTCTGACAGGTTGTGCAGTTGAGCACCATGTTGGCTATGTCTTCATTAATACCCGGCCAATATACCGCCTCCCGGGCCCTTCGTCTGCATTTTTCGACGCCCAAGTGGCCTTCGTGTAGTTGACGAAGAATCATCTGGCGCACACTGTGTGGAATGACGATCCTATGCGATTTCATAAGGACCCCGTCTATATTGGTGAGATCATCTCGCACATTATAAAACTGGGGGCACTGCCCTTTTAGCCACCCTTCCGTCATGTGGCGCATCACTCGCTGCAGCAGAGGGTCAGTCGCCGTCTCTGCGCGTATGTGGGCCAGACAAGGATCATCAGCTGGCATATTTGCTGCTGTCAGAGTCACGTGTGCCTCAATTTGACGCACGAACCCCTCCGCATCTGGTGGTGTGCTCACTGCTCGGGAAAGAGTGTCCGCCACTATGAGTTCCTTCCCCGGAGTGTAGATCAGTTCAAAATCGTACCTCCTGAGTTTAAGTAAGATGCGCTGGAGGCGAGGAGTCATGTCGTTCAGGTCTTTGTTAATGATGTTGACCAGGGGGCGGTGGTCAGTTTCGACCGTGAATCGTGGCAGGCCATACACATAGTCGTGGAACTTGTCCAGTCCAGTTAACAAGCCCAGGCATTCTTTTTCGATTTGCGCGTAGCGCTGTTCGGTAGGGGTCATGGCTCGTGAGGCATACGCAACCGGGGCCCATGATGACGTGCTGTCTTTTTGCAGGAGTACCGCTCCAATACCAGATTGGCTGGCGTCTGTTGAGATCTTTGTAGGGCGAGTCGTGTCAAAGAAGGCCAGCACTGGTGCCGTGACCAGTTTGTGCTTGAGCTCCTCCCATTCCCGCTGATGCGACTGGTGCCAGTTGAATTCCGTCGATTTTTTTACGAGATGGCGCATGTTTGTTGTATGAGAAGCCAGGTTGGGAATGAACTTCCCAAGGAAGTTGACCATGCCCAGGAATCTTAAGACAGCCTTCTTGTCAGCCGGTCGTGGCATGGCTGTGATGGCGCTAACCTTGTCTGCATCGGGACGGACCCCGGACCTTGAGATGTGGTCCCCGAGGAATTTCAGCTCCGTCTGGCCGAAAGCACACTTCGCACGGTTGAGACGCAGGCCATTTTGCCGTATGCGGGTGAAGACACGTCGAAGACGATGCATGTGTTCCTGCGGAGTGGTGGACCAAATGATGATATCGTCCACATATACACGTACCCCTTCGATGCCTTCCATCATCTGCTCCATAATGCGGTGGAATACTTCAGATGCCGAAATGATGCCGAATGGCATCCGGTTGTAGCAGAATCTGCCAAAAGGGGTGTTGAATGTGCATAGTCTTCGGCTGGCCGGGTCCAGTTTGATCTGCCAGAATCCTTTGGACGCATCCAATTTAGTGAATATGTTGGCTCGCGCCATCTCGCTGGTGAGGTCTTCTCGTTTCGGGATGGGATAGTGTTCCCGCATGATGTTGTTGTTCAGATCTTTTGGATCTATACATATACGGAGCTCGCCAGAGGGCTTCTTTACACAGACCATGGAGCTGACCCATGGCGTGGGCTCCGTGACCTTGGATAGGACCCCTTGGTCCTGAAGAATCTGCAGTTGTGCCTTGAGGCGGTCTTTGAGAGGCGCAGGAACCCTGCGAGGTGCGTGAACGACAGGGATGGCGTCCGGTCTGAGTCGAATCTTGTACGTGTGTGGCAATGTCCCCATGCCTTCAAAAACCTCCTGGTTGTGAGCGAGGAGGGAATGGAGATTCGCGTGGAACTCAGCATCCGGGAAGTCGGATATCTCATCTGGAGAGAGAGACATGATGCGCTGTACCAGGTGAAGGACCTTACACGCTTGTGCGCCCAGTAACGAGTCCTTTGATGAGCCCACAACTTCGAAGGGGAGTGTGGCCGTGTACCTCTTGTGAGTCACCTGTAGCTGGCAAGATCCTACGGACGGGATAACGTTCCCGTTATAGTCAACCATCTTAAGCCGGGATGGTGTGATGGGTGGTTTGACCTTCATGGCCTGGACTGCAGAGTAAGCAATCAGGTTGACGGATGCGCCGGTGTCCAGACGGAAGGCGACGCGCGATCGGTTGACCGTCAGGGTGGCACACCACTCATCGTCTGGATTGATGGCATTGACCTTGTTGACATCAATGACGGCAACTCGGAAGTCATCCTGGTCATCTGCATCACTTAACTGGAAGTCGTGATGCGTGGGCTGGACGGTCCTGACTCGTGTGCGAGGTTGTCGAGGATGCGCCGGATCCATGGGTTGAGCTGCACGACAGCGGGCTGCGTAGTGGCCTATCATGGCACATCTGTTGCACTGTCGGTATTTTGCAGGACATTGCCCTTTTAAGTGTAGACCTCCACACTTGCTGCACGTCATGACGTCACGACGTTCGTTGCGCCACTGCGCATGCGCAGTGCGATCTTGCGGTGGGCGCGCCTGCGCAGTGCGTCCCTCGTTGTGGCCGTTATTCTTGGCGCGCACCTGCGCGGGAGACCGCGAAAAGCGCGGGAAGCGGCCGCTGTCGTCCGGGCCGTGGGGCGGGAAGAAATCGACGGCCTGGATGCGTTCAACGTCGTGGGCGGCCTGGCTTGCCGATTCGACGGCTGGGGACCCCCTCCGTGCCAACTCGGACGCCTGAAATCGGGCAAAACGGCAGGCAGCATTTTCATGGAGGACACAGGCTTCCACAGCAGACGCTAAGGTGAGGCTCTTTATTTTAAGAAGCTGCTGGCGTAGGCCACTAGAGGCAACGCCAAAAACAATCTGGTCCCTGATCATGGACTCTGTGGTGGTGCCGTAACCGCAGGACTGCGCTAGAATCCGGAGGTGCGTCAAAAAGGGTTGAAAAAGCTCCTCCTTACCTTGCAGGCGTTGCTGAAAGATGTATCTTTCGAAAGTTTCGTTTACTTCAGTTTGAAAGTGCTGGTCCATTTTGAGGATGACCGTGTCATATTTGGCCTGGTTTTCGCCTTCCTCGAACACCAGTGAATTAAAGACATCGTTTGGGTGGGGGCCTGCGTAGAAGAGGAGCATTGCAATCTTCGAATCATCCGAGACATTCTGTTTTTCGGTGGCACGGATGTACAGGTCAAATCGCTGCCTGTAGAGCTTCCAGTTGGTGCCTAGGTTCCCCGTGACTTGCATCGGCTGCGGTTTGCCGGTGTGGTCCATGTCCAGAATGGCAGGTTGGTAGGCAGGTATCGATCCACTCCTGTACCATGTGGTGTTGGGTGTTCTGACACACAGAAGAGCCAACACAGTTGCATATGGTACAACGCTTCTTTATTTAAACTCACTATTTACAACTTGGTCTTTGCACTCTGCACGTGGGGGGCTCCCTGCTTGTGGTGTTTCAACAGCTCTTTCTTGTTTCCTTCTCCCCAGACCTACTGACCTCCAGGTGTCGTGCTCGTGCTTTTTATGTGGTTGGTGTTCTTGTCTGTGATTGGTTGTGGTGTTGTGTGCTCTGATTTGCCTGTTAGTGTGTCCATCATGATGTGTGTGTTTGAATATCATGACAAAAGGGATACGGCACAAGGAAGTCCTGAGGGTTTTGGCCAAGGTTGGTATCATGACCGATACAGGCATGGAGGGCCGAAAGGCCTGTTCTTGTGCTGTATTGTTCTTTGTTCTAAAAACATTTAGTGACCTGGCCTCCATAGCCTTCTGTGGCAATGAGTTCCATAGATTTGCCACCCTCTGCCTGAAGAAATTGCTCCTCATCTCTGTTTTTAAAGATTATTGAGGTCTGACCAGAGCCTCATACAGCCTCATCCCTGCTCTTGTGTTGGAATCATAGAATCCCTACAGTGCAGGAGGAGGCCATTTGGCCCATCAAGTCTACACCGACCGTTTGAATGAGGACTCTACCCTTGCCCACTCCCCCCTATCCCCGTAATCCCATAAACTAACCTGCACATCCCTAGACAATAGGGGGCAATTTATCATTGCCAATCCACCTAACACGCACATCTTTGGACTGTGGGAGGAAGCCGGAGCACCCGGGGGAAACCCACGCAGACACGGGGAGAAAGTGCAAACTTCTCACAGTCACCCAAGGTTGGAATTGAACCCAGTTCCCTGGAGCTGTGAGGCAGCAGTGCTAACCACTGTGCCAGATGGTAGCCCTCTCAACATGAATGCTGACATTGCATTTGCCTTCGTAACTGCCAACTGAACCTGCATGTTAATCTTAAAAGAATCTTGAACTAGGACTCCTAAGTCCCTTTGTGCTTCTGATTTCCGAAGCCTTTTCCCATTAAAAAAATAATCTATGCCTCTATTCATCCTACCAAAGTTCATAACCTCACACTTTTCCACATTGGATTCCATCTGCCACTTCTTTGCATGATGTGTAGCTGGTGATCACACACCAACTGCATATTCAGGAATTGGAACCCCTTTCTGTTCATGAGGCACCTCCTGTC
This sequence comes from Scyliorhinus torazame, assembly GCF_047496885.1. Taxonomy (NCBI): domain Eukaryota; kingdom Metazoa; phylum Chordata; class Chondrichthyes; order Carcharhiniformes; family Scyliorhinidae; genus Scyliorhinus; species Scyliorhinus torazame. The sequence goes on from NC_092719.1 coordinate 145,095,470, forward strand.
GAGCCAGTGCTTAGAGGGTGACATGAGTGCTATCGATAACCCTTGGACCTGAGATATGCCAGCAATAGCAGCGAATTCTGCAGCCTGGGCATCCTGGCAGATAAGTCATCATGACACCTGTGATCCACCTGTACATCGATGTTTGTGATTTCCCACACACATGTCCCTGTTCGAATCTTGGAAGGACCCAGAGGCATAGTTCAGGGCAGATGTTAACTTGATGGCCATCGGGAACGGGTGTCCTCTTCCTATTCTTCGAAGTGCCATGTCCGCCAGCACAGTGGTTAGCACTGTTGCTTCACAGCTCCAGGTCCCAGGTTCAATTCCCGGCTTGGGTCACTGTCTGTGTGGAGTCTGCACGTTCTCCCTGTGTCTGCATGGGTTTCCTCCGGGTTGCTCTGGTTCCCTCCCACAGTCTAAAGGTGTGCAGGTTAGGTGGATTGGCCATGATAAATTGCCTTTAGTGTCCAAAAAGGTTAGGTGAGGTTATGGGGATAGGGTGGAGATGTGGGCTTAAGTGGGGTACTCTTTCCAAGGGCCGGTGCAGACTCGATGAGCTGAATGGCCTCCTTCTGCACTGTATAATCTCCTGCTACCAGATGACCTGAAAACCTTTGTTATGAAACCTTCCTGTTATGAAGATGAAATCACAAAAACATTTCTTGGTACTGAAGCTTAGCTACTGGAACGATGCTCTGTGCATTAAGAGCATGCTCCTTGAAGCTGGGAGTATCATAAAGTCTCAGATAACTATTGGGAATGATAAGAAATAAAATGGATCGTTTTAATCATGCAGGGCCTAGGTCTGTTGCCATGACAATGGTGACTGCACTTTTCTGAACTTCTCAATTTGTTTCTCGTTTTTCCTGCACAGAATTTTATTCATCCAATTTAAAATATTTTGGACCAATTAAAAAAAAAGTAATTGTAACTGTTCAAACAAAAACAAAAAAGTAATTATAGTCATATTTAGGCTCAGTCCACATTCTGTATGCCTTGTTGATAGGGAACTATAGACAAATATTTAGTGCTTCAAAGCTACTCTCGGTCCTGAATATCAACATTACTTCCTCTCCATCACGTCTTCCCTGATGGGCAAGAATGGAGGTTAAAATCCCAATAATTATCATTCAGCTTCCAAGCCGTGGCATTGGAAGCCACAGTAATGTTTACAGAAATGATTTAAGGCCTGCATGAAGTATTTTCTAAGAGCAGGGAGGGTGTAATTTGCAGGTTGTAAGTCACTGCTCTGTGCTGTCAAGGGCACTGCAATGTGACGTTAAAGTCCATGCAGGGGGCTTACCCACACTCTCTGCTGTTCAGCAGCTCTGGCACACAGGAAAAGCTAACTGGATAGAAGGGGGTACAGGCATGTTTTAAAATCTTGTCTCTCTTTGATGTCTTTGTGGGCCAGGTCGCGGGACAGGAGCATTATCCCACCAAATTGCTTACCCCTCTGTCTCTTCCATCACCCCTCTTCTGCACCCGCCACCCCCCCCCCCCCCACCCCCACCCCCATCCCCCCACAGCCCCCTCCACCACAACCCTCTGGATCCCTCAAAAGGTTTTTGGGTACTTCAACCCCCAGCAACTCGAATATTTTTGAGAGTTCCCAGCCTCGACATTCCTCTGATTTCTCATTAAGAGGGAGCTTTGACTTGCCCCTCCCCCTGACAAAGTCAAGGCATTCCTTCCATCACTGCTTGACCAGTACACACGAGTGCCTGACTCTGGCCTCCTGCTGTCAGATGCCCAGGAGGTCAACTGGTCTGCTGTCTGGCAGGACCCGTAAAAACTGTCATTAAAGCCAACTGTCAAAGGGCATATTGAACTTTTAAAGGAAGCCAGAGTTTGCCATCAGAGAGAACGACAATGCGGGCAGAAGATCCGGAGAGAATTGTGTTTTCCGATTCTCTCTGGAGAGAGCCCTTGGTGAGGGAGCCTATTGATTGAGGGGGAGGTCAAGGAAAGAGATCCAATGATCGTGCAGGTGGGGGGAAGGATCCCAGTGATTGTTGAGGGATGGAGTGTCCAATGCTTGTGGTGGGGATGGCGGGAGAGGGCTACTATGATTTTTGAGAGGGGGTGGGCGGGGGGGAGGTGATATTCAATTCCTGAATCTCCATTCCCCTTGCTGGTGACACCCGCAAAGGGTGAGAACCTCATTTTAATGGATTTCAATAAATTTAAATACAATTACCCAGCTATCTCCCCAGCCACATAATCCCCCGTCACTGCATATTGAAAACTTGCTGACATGTGTCACGTCGGTGAGGTTCACAACAACGTTTTAAAAATGAGATTCAGTCGAGGGAATGCCCCTTGGGCACCAAAGTAAGTATAGTTCCTGGGGGCGGGAGAGACACGCTGTGACAGTGCCCTGGCATAGGGTGGCACTGTGCCAACCTTGCAGTGCCAATCTGGCAGTGCCTACCTGTGCTGGGGCAATGCCGGGACGGACCCTCCAGGGAGTCACATGCTAGGGTTCCCGTTATGTGCGGTGGCGGGGGCAGAGCATCGAGGTCATTGAGGCGGGGGAAATTGCAAGCAGGGGGGGATGGAAGAGCCTGATGATTGAGGGGGAGGACGGGAGAGAGAGAGTCTGATGATTGTGGGAGGTGGTGGGGTGGATCCTGGTGATTGTTGGGGGAGGGGGAGAGAGAGCCCAATGCTTGTGGAGGGGGTGGTGGGAGCAGGTGCTGATGATTTTTGAGTGGGGGCGAAGTTAATGTTCACTTCTAATCAGGGCACCATCTTTAAAGGAGTGAGTTCTGTGGCGAGTGGCATTTAGTCGGGTAGAAGGGTGACGGTTGGGGATCCCACCACCTTTCCATCTCTGTCCCTATCAAGTCCTGGGCAGGAAAGTTCATGTATGGCCTTCCTGACCCACTGTCCCACTGTCAGTCGAGACCCTTAATAGATACTGAATGCCTACTTAAGGGTTTCATCCCACCATCACTGATATTCATCCAGTGGCGGGCAGGGGACTCAGCATGTGAGAAGTCTGAGAAGCAAATGGTCTTCTGGCTGGGGCTGGTGAGCCTTTGTTGTCAGGTATACAGTGCCTGATCGAGGGACCCAGCATCGGGGAGAGGGGTCACTGCTGACATCCACCTTACTGCCACTCACCACCTGCCCTGTGACCTCCCCTCTTGACATCATCCACCTGTGACCTGAGTCCCTTGGAGATCCTGGACCTGGGGTGGGCGCATAACCAGCATCAGCCACCACCTCCCTGTGACACTGCTGAGCAATGCACTTTGATTGCCAGCAGCTCTCAGGGGCCGGTTTCACTCCTAAGGTCTTGATCCATGAAAGGGCCCAATGCTGCAGAGTTAAGTGCCTTATTGATGCTTATTCAGAGGGCCTTCCCGAAAGGAGGTGACATGGGGCTCTCACCAGCTCTCCAGATAGTGGACGAAACCCCGGTCACTTCCATTAAATACTACAGGAAGACTTTTGTTCAGAGTATGGTGAGGGTTTATTAAAATACAATATTCCTTATTATTCTTTAAAATTCAGCACTGAAAGTGCAATGCAAATAATATGTACGTTGAAGACTTCAATTTGGGAACTAATGGCTTGATTACAAAATGTTGGAAAAATTAATATAAATTCTAATGAAATATCAGTCATTTTTGTGATTGTATGGGCGGGATTCTCTGGCCACTTTCACCCGGCGACCGGAGAATCCCGCCCGAGGTCAATTGATTCCCCCCCACCCCTCGGCCACCTCACTAAACCAGCAACACCCATCAGGGTACCACCCAGGGCCACACTCACGGCAGCCCCCAGTGAGGTGGCCCTGGCAGCAGGGACAGGGGCCAGGACTGGGGGCACCGATGGGGCCGGGGTGTGGGGGTGGAGCGACATGCATGGCTGGGGTGCGCGGTGACAACCGGGGCCACCATGTGGCCTATGGTACCTGGTTGTGCATGGGTCTATGCGCCATGATAACAGGTTTTCCCCTCACCCCCTGCAGATTGCACTCCCTGCCCATCCTCGGCCCTCCACCAGTCTCAATCCCTCCTACCCCATTTCTTCCAGCCCCAGCCCTTGCCACATGTTCACCATACCCTCCGACCTTCCCCTCTCTGAGGATGAGCATGCTGTTCTTAGCAAAGGACTCAGCTTTGTACCCTTACGTCCCCACGTCAATGAATTCCGGGCTCAACATCATGTTGAACTCTTTTGTCGTCGCCTTCGTCTCTGTGCCCACTTCTTTGGCAAGATTCCTCTCCCCGTTTCACAGATCCTTTCATGTTCCTCCAACATTCTGCCTCCAAGTGGACACCCCCGCCGAAGCAATGACCTGCCCTCGATCTTTTCATTGAGAACTGTCGATGGGACTCCCTCACCCATTCCAACCTCTCTCCATCTGAACTTTCTGCTCTTCACCGCGTCAGGTCTAACCCCGAATTTGTCATCAAACCTGCCGACAAAGGGGGAGCTGTTGTCGTCTGCCACACTGAACTCTACTTCACAGAGGCTGAGCGTCAACTCTCAGATACTTCCTTTCTACCTACCCCTAGACCATGACCAGACCATTGAACATCAAGCCATTATCTCCACCGCCATTGGCGACCTAATTTCCTCCGGATGCCTTCCCTCGACAGCTTCCAACCTCATAGTGTTATGGGCCAGGGTTTAGAGCATCCCAAAGTGTATCATGGAGTTCACCTGACCCACAACTTTTACTAGATTGTGGTATGGGGAGCACGCGGTCCACTCTCCAGGTGTGGTGCAGCAGAAATGTAAAAGTATCTTTTAAAGCAAAACAATGTTTATTCTATGAACTGAGTCAAGCTTTTTTAAAACATACAGTGAACATCTTAGCAACCATCAATTCAAATACAACCCCGAAAGAATACAACACGCTAAGTAATCCTTAAACTTTCCTTTTAACATCCATAAGACAAAAACCCTTTTTACAGAAGCACATCAGCTTTAAATTCTCTACTGAGACCGGTTATCACTTTGAATTCACCCAAATGATCTAGAGATAGTCTTTAGATGTCAGAGAGATCAAAATTACATCTTCTTTGGCTGGCTGCAGCTCCAACACTAAAACTAAACTAAAAAAACAGACACACCCAAGCTTTTCCTCAAAGCGAAACTAAAAAGCCGAGCCAGAGCTCAGCTCCACCCACACTCTGACATCACTGCAGTCACTTGAGCAGACAAACATTTCTTAAAGTGACATTCCCATGACAATAGTCTCCCAACCCCAGACAGCCCGCTTTTACCTACTTCCCAAAATCCACAAAAAGGACTGTCCCGGCAGGCCCATTGTGTCAGCATGCTCCTGCCCCACTGAACTTATTTCTTCTTACCTTGACTCCACCCTCACTCCTCTGGTCCATTCCCTCCCCACCTACGTCGGGATTCCTCTGATGCGCTGCGTCATATTGACAGCTTCCAGTCCGCGAGTGCTAACCGCATCCTGTTCACCATGGATGTGCAATCTCTTTACACCTCCATCCCACACCATGATAGTCTGAGAGCTCTTTGCTTCTTTCTCGAAAGGAGGACGGGACAATTCCCATCCACCCATCACTCTCCTCCGCCTGGCTGAACTCGTTCTATCTCCCAACAACTTCTCCTTTAACTCATCCCACTTTCTCCAAATTAAAGGTGTAACAATGGGTACCCGCATGGGTCCGAGCTAAACTTGCCTTTTTATTGGGTATGTGAAACATTCCTTGTTCCAGGTCTACCCAGCTCCCCTCCCACAACTCCTTTACTGGTACATTGATGACTATTTTGATGCCGCGTCATGCTCTCGCCCGGACCTGGAAAAGTTCATCAACTTTGCTTCCAGTTTCCACCCTTCCATTACTTTCACCTGGTCCATCTCAGACACTTCCTTTCCCTTCCTTGATCTTTCTGTCTCCATTTCCGGCAATAGACTAATATCCACTACAAACCCACTGACTCCCACAGCTATCTGGACTATAGCTCTTCGCACCCTACGCCCTGTAAGGACTCCATCCCTTTCTCTCAACTCCTTCGCCTCCGTCGCATTTTGTTCCGATGATGCCACTTTCCAAAATGGTGCTTCGAAAATGTGTTCCTTGTTCCTCAACCGTGATTTCCCACCTACATTTGTTGACAAGGCCCTCAACAGTGTGTGGTCTATCTCCCGTGCCACTGCCCTCGTCCCCTCCGCTCCCTCCCAGAACAAGGATAGAGTCCCCCTCGTTCTCACATTTCACCCACCAGCCTCCGTATGCAAAGCATAATCCTCCGCCATTTTCTCCAACTCCAGCGGATGCCACCACCAAACACATCTTTCCTTCACTCCCTCTGAGATAATCTAGTTCACTCCTCCACCATACCTAACACTTCTCCCATCACCCATGGCACCTTCCCATGCATTCGCAGAAGGTGTAACACGTGCCCCTTTACCTCTCCATGCTTAACATCCAAGGTCCAAAACACACATTCCAGGTTAAGCAGCGTTTCACTTGCACCTCTTTCAATTTGGTCTACTGCATTTGCTGCTCCCAATATGGTCTCCCTCATAATATCCACTCATGTATATAATGAGATGCAGACAGGCAGTGATTGACACACAGGATGACCAGTAAGCACACAACACAGTGCAGCCAATCACCAGACAGGACACTATCACTATAAAGCCAGAGGGCACTAGGTTTCCCACTCTCTCGGGACCCAGCCACTGAGACAGTCAGAGTCCATGAGCTAGCCAGTGCAAACACCATGCGGTAGCTAATAAGTCTGGTCAGGCTACTACAAGGTCTCCAGTCAGTTCAGTATAGTGTCGACCCACAGTTGAATATGTATATCAGTTCTATCGTTGAATAAAACAGTGTTGGATCTTCTCCAGTGTTCGACGCCTGTTTCTAGCTTCCCTGCATCGAGTGCAGTCCACATCAAACCTACCTGCCTAACACATCAGTTTCCTCTATATCGGAGAGACCAAACACAGACAGGGTGATCGCTTTGCTGAGCACCTACGGTCTGTGCGCATTCAGGACCCTGACATTCCCGTTGCTTGCCATTTTAACACAAGACCCTGCTCCCATGCCCACATGTCTGTCCTTGGCCTGCTGCAATGTTGCAGTGAAGCTCAACACAAACTGAAGGAACAACATCTCATCTTCCGGTTAGGCACGCCGGTCTTAACATCGAATTCAACAACTTCAGATGATTAGCTGTACCCCATCTCGACCCATTTGTTTTCATCCCATTTCATTTTAACTGTCTTTTGCCATTTCTTTCTTTCTTGACTTTGGTTATATATATTTACCCCCCCCCCCCCATCTTATCCATCTTTCCTTACCCTTTCTCCCCTTTGCTTCCCCCTTCCCCTCCCCCCACATCTACATCTGTCGCAGTTTACCCTCTGATGTTAGTTTCTCTGCTGTTTCTCTGCCTCTCACACCCTTTGTTCTCTCTGGGGACTGCCATTAGCATTCCTTCCCTTGGTTTCTGTGGCTATTAGCACCCCGTTTCTGTGGCTATGACTCATCTTTCATTCTCACTCCACAGTATAAATATTTCCCACTTTCTCTGTCTTTCAGCTTTGACAAAGGGTCATCTGAACTCGAAACAACAGCTCTTTTCTCTCCTTACAGATGCTGCCAGACCTGCTGAGATTTTCCAGCATTTTCTCTTTGGCTGCAGATTATCATGTTTGGTCATCAACCAGCGATGTTGGTCGCCGTGGCGGCGGCCGCTGCCCTGCATGCAGCCCTGCGGCAGCGTGGGCGGAGGCGGCTCAGAGGTGCGGCAGAGGCTGCAGCAGAAGAGCGGGCTGCAGAGGGCCAGGTGGAAGCCGTTCAGGTTGGAGGGCCGGCCGCCCGACAGGATGAGGAGGAGAAGGTGGTGGTGCCAAGGGGGCGCCGGATGAGGGCACGAGTCTACCGCGACCGCATGTCCTTTGAGGAACTCCCGGACCGGGAGTGCAGGAGGAGACTGCGGATGAGCTGGGAGACTGTCCGACACATCTGCCACATGATGGCACACCTGGCAATGCATGGGAATGGGGGAGGACACCTGTTCCCGGTGGCCGTCAAGGTGACAGTGGCGCTCAACCTTTACACAATGGGGTCTTTCCAGTCGCCGAGTGGGGACCTGTCCGGGATTTCACAGGCATCGGTGCACAGGTATGTCCACGCCACTATGGACGCCCTGTATGCCCTTGCAGACCGGTACATCCAGTTCCCTGTGGACCGCGTCCACCAGGATGCCCGGGCAGCGGGCTTCGCCGCCATCGCCAGGACGCCCCAGGTGCAGGGGGTAATCGATGGGGTGCATGTCGTCCTGCGGCCACCGGCAGGTAACAGGCCGCTGTTCACGAACAGGAAGTGATCCCACTCCATGAACGTTCAGGTGATCTGTGACCACCAGATGAGGATCCTGCATGTCTGCGCCCGATTCCCTGGCAGTGTGCATGGCTCGTTCGTTTTGGCACAATCTGTGATTCCCGACATGTTTGAGGGACCCCCCCCCCCTCCAGCTGTGGGGGTGGTTGCTGGGCGACAGGGGTTACCCGTTGCGGTCATGGCTGATGACGCCTATACAGAGGCCACAGACCGACGCAGACACCCACTACAATGATGCCCATTGTGTGACCAGGAGTGTGGTTGATCGGTGCTTCGGGGTGCTGAAAATGCGTTTCAGGTGCCTGGACCGCTCTGGAGGGGCCCTCCTGTAAGAGGCCAGGAGGGTCGGCCACATCAATGTGGTCTGCTGCGTCCTCCACAATATAGCCGAGCAGAGTGGCGATGTGCTGGAAGAGGATAAGCAGCAAGGGCAGGCCTCGGCTGAAGAGGGGGATGAGGGGGAGGGGGACAATGAGTGGGACCTGGGGGCAGGTTTGACCTATACAAGAAGGACGGGTTGCATCTAAACTGGAGAGGCATAAATATCCTGGCCGCGAGGTTTGCTAGTGTCACACGGGAGGGTTTAAACTATTATGGAAGGGGGGTGGGCATGGGAACAATAGGTCAGAAGGTGAGAGCATTGAGGGAGAACTTGGGAATAGGGACAGTATGGCTCTGAGGCAGAGCAGACAGGGTGAAGTTGCTGAACACAGCGGGTCTGGTGGCCTGAAGTGCATATGTTTTAATGCAAGAAGTATTACGGGTAAGGCAGTTGAACTTCGAGCTTGGATTAGTAAATGGAATTATGATGTTACTGCCATTACAGAGACCTGGTTGAGGGAAGGGCAGGATTGGCAGCTAAACGTTCCAGGATTTAGATGTTTCAGGCGGGATAGAGGGGGATGTAAAAGGGGTGGCGGAGTTGCGCTACTGGTTAGGGAAGATATCACAGCAGGACGACACCTCAGAGGACAGTGAGGCTATATGGGTAGAGATCAGGAATAAGAAGGGTGCAGTCACAATGTTGGGTGTTTACTACAGGCCTCCCAACAGCCAGCGGGAGATAGAGGAACAGATAGGTAGACAGATTTTGGAAAAGAGTAAAAACAACAGGGTTGTGGTGATGGGAGACTTCAACTTCCCCAATATTGACTGGGACTCACTTAGTGCCAGGAGCTTAGACGGGGCAGAGTTTGTAAGGAGCATCCAGGAGGGCTTATTAAAACAATATGTAGACAGTGAAACTAGGGAAGGGGCTGTACTGGACCTGGTATTGGGGAATGAGCCCGGCCAGGTGGTAGAAGTTTCAGTAGGGGAGCATTTCGGGAACAGTGACCACAATTCAGTAAGTTTTAAAGTGCTGGAGGACAAGGATAAGAGTGGTCCTAGGGTGAATGTGCTAAATTGGGGGAAGGCTAATTATAACAATATTAGGCGGGAACTGAAGAACCTAGATTGGGGGTGGATGTTTGAAGGTAAATCAACATCTGACATGTGGGAGGCTTTCAAGTGTCAGTTGAAAGGAATTCAGGACCGGCATGTTCCTGTGAGGAAGAAGGATAAATACGGCAATTTTCAGGAATCTTGGATAACGAGAGATATTGTACGCCTCGTCAAAAAGAAAAAGAAAAAGGAGGCATTTGTCAGGGCTAAAAGACTGGGAACAGACGAAGCCTGTGTGGAACATAAGGGAAGGAACTTAAGCAAGGAGTCAGGAGGGCTAGAAGGGGTCACAAAATGTCATTGGCAAATCGGGTTGAGGACAATCCCAAGGCTTTTTACTCGTACATAAAAAGCAAGAGGGTCGCCAGAGAAAGGATTGGCCCACTGAAGGATAGACAAGGGAATCTATGTGTGGAGCCAGAGGAAATGGACGAGGTACTAAATGAATACTTTGCATCAGTATTCACCAAAGAGAAGGAATTGGTAGATGTTGAGTCTGGAGAAGGGTGTGTTGATAGCCTGGGTCACATTGAGATCCAAAAAGACGAGGTGTTGGGCGTCTTGAAAAATATTAAGGTAGATAAGTCCCCAGGGCCTGATGGAATCTACCCCAGAATACTGAAGGAGGCTAGAGAGGAAATTGCTGAGGCCTTGACAGAAATCTTTGGATCCTCACTGTCTTCAGGTGATGTCCCGGAGGACTGGAGAATAGCCAATGTTGTTCCTCTGTTTAAGAAGGGTAGCAAGGATAACCAGGGAACTACAGGCCGGTGAGCCTTACATCTGTGGTAGGGAAATTACTGGAGAAAATTCTTTGAGACAGGATCTACTCCCATTTGGAAGCAAATGGACGTATTAGTGAGAGGCAGCATGGTTTTGTGAAGGGGAGGTCGTGTCTCACTAACTTGATAGAGTTTTTCAAGGAGGTCACAAAGATGATTGATTCAGGTAGGGCAGTGGATGTTGTCTATATGGACTTCAGTAAGGCCTTGACAAGGTCCCTCATGGTAGACTAGTACAAAAGGTGAAGTCACACGGGATCAGGGGTGAGCTAGCAAGGTGGATACAGAACTGGCTAGGTCGTAGAAGGCAGAGAGTAGCAATGGAAGGATGCTTTTCTAATTGGAGGGCTGTGACCAGTGGTGTTCCGCAGGGATCAGTGCTGGGACCTTTGCTGTCTGTAGTATATATAAATGATTTGGAGGAAAATGTAACTGGTCTGATTCGTAAGTTTGCAGACACAAAGGTTGGTGGAATTGTGGATAGCGATGAGGACTGTCAGAGGATACAGCAGGATTTAGATTGTTTGGAGACTTGGGTGGAGAGATGGCAGATGGAGTTTAATCCGGACAAATGTGAGGTAATGCATTTTGGAAGGTCGAATGCAGGTAGGGAATATATGGTGAATGGTAGAACCCTCAAGAGTATTGAAAGTCAAAGAGATCTAGGTGTACAGGTCCACAGGTCACTGAAAGGGGCAACACAGGTGGAGAAGGTAGTCAAGAAGGCATACGGCATGCTTGCCTTCATTGGCCGGGGCATTGAGTATAAGAATTGGCAAGTCATGTTGCAGCTGTATAGAACCTTAGTTAGGCCACACTTGGAGTCTAGTATTCAATTCTGGTCGCCACACTACCAGAAGGATGTGGAGGCTTTAGAGAGGGTGCAGAAGAGATTTACCAGAATGTTGCCTGATATAGAGGGCATTAGCTATGAGGAGCGGTTGAATAAACTCGGTTTGTTCTCACTGGAACGACAGAGGTTGAGGGGCGACCTGATAGAGGTCTACAAAATCATGAGGGGCATAGACAGAGTGGGGTAGTCAGAGGTTTTTCCCCAGGGTAGAGGGGTCAATTACTAGGGGGCATAGGTTTAAGGTGAGAGGGGCAAGGTTTAGGGCAGATGTACGAGGCAAGTTTTTTACACAGAGGATAGTGGGTGCCTGGAACTCGCTACCGGAGGAGGTGGTGGAATCAGGGACGATAGCGACATTCAAGGGGCATCTTGACAAATACATGAATAGGATGGGAATAGAGGGGTACGGACCCAGGAAGTGTAGAAGATTGTAGTTTAGTCAGGCAGCATGGTCGGCACGGGCTTGGAGGGCCGAAGGGCCTGTTCCTATGCTGTACATTTCTTTGTTCTTTGTTCTCTGTTGCCAACTAGTCTGTACTGACCCTCGGCAGGGGTTGGGGTGGGTGTGATGGTGGAGGAGGAGACATAATAGGCAATGTTGCAATGGCTAAAACTGTTTCTCACCAGATATAAATAGTTATATATTGTTCGCCTGATCAATTTGTATGTTACATAAGGGTTCAAACACAGTTACTGTTCGCGCACATGGTTACAGCTGTATACCACTGGTTGTCCCAACTTAAATGGGGCAGATGTAGACCGAGTGGTCATTGGATGATGTGGCTACAAAACGAGTGAGGTGACGGGAGTGCGGATGTTTTCCCCCGAGCGTGGCGGGCAGAGTATAAGCGTGGGGTGGCTGCTCAGCTCGTGAATAAAGTGTTGTTTGTTACAAGTCCCAGTTGTCAGTGTTTGGGAACCCAGCACTTCTACATGGTACATTATCGTGATCTAAAGCCCTCCTGATTAAAGAAACAACGGCAGAACAGGAAGAAGCAGAGGAACTTAGGAAAGATTCCAACAAGGTGAAAAAGAAGCAGTCATTTTCAGGAAGTTAAAATATTCCTCAAATAGCTGCAGAGTGGGAGAGGGTGTGGCCAGCAGACAGAAACCTGAAGTAAATTTAGTATGTGCATTGGAAGGAGGTGGTTGGAGGAATTAGTACCAGCTCCGTCCTCTGCAGAACTACTCTGCAGTGCTGGATGTTTAGTGACCTCATTAGACATGCCAGAGGGAACTAACTGCCTCCGCTGACTCTTCCTTGCAATTTCTTTATATTAGTGGACATCATCATCATTGCAGTAGGAGTGTAGTGTAAACCTGATTCCTTCAGCCATCTTATGTGATCTGATAGTTACATCACTTTCCCTCTTCCATGTATGAACAAACATTCCTAATTCAACACACCTATTGTTTCCTGAATTTAGATCCTCAAAAACCCGAATATGGCCAACTGTGTGGTAAACCACGTTATTGCATTGTATGTATTGTATTGTGCATGCTTGTGCATGCCTGGGCTTGGCCAGGCTGCTTCCGCCTGTGGCTCCTCCCCTCAGGCTTATGTATAAAGGTGGCACGTCTCCGCCTCCGACCCAGTTCGGGTCCAGAGGCAGGAGGTTTGCTGTTTCGTGCATTAAAGCCTCAGTTACGCTCATCACTCGTCGTGTGTTATTGATGGTGTGTCAATTTAATACACTAAACTCCTAAAGATGAACTCATCACTCAAGCCTGATCGCTTGGAGCTGGACCCACAGGCAGCCGACGCTACAGAAATGTTTGAACACTGGCTAAGCTGCTTCGAGGCGTACCTCGCATCCTTCAACGAAGACCTCACAGACCTCCAGAAGAAGCAGATCCTCCACGCACGGGTGAGCCCAAGAGTCTTTCTCCTCATCAGGGACGCCCCCTCGTACGCGGAGGCAATAACGCTGCGAAAAGGAAAATACGTTAAATCTGTTAACCAGGTATATGCTCGGCACCTCCTGCCACGAGACGGCAACGCCCGGGGGAATCACTTGCAGAATTCCTGCGTGCCTTGTGCATCCTCTGCCGGAACTGTGACTGCCGGGCGATATCGGCTACCCAGCACGCGGAGCTGCTGATCAGGGACGCTTATGTCGCGGGCATGAACTCTAACTATATCCGCCAGCGATTACTCGAAGGGGGGACACTCGGCCTCCCAGAGACAGTACAACTCTCCAACTCACTGGAGGTGGCCTCCCAGAACATGGGGGCCTACACCTCCGACTGTGCGGCACCCTCGTGGGCCTCTTGGGCGCAGCCATCAATCGACCCGGGTGCGACACAAGCCTGCACCGCGCAGCGGCCCACCAACACCGGAGGTGCTACTTCTGCGGCCAGGGTAATCACTCAAGACAACGCTGCCCGGCACGGAATGCAACTTGTAACGGCTGTGGGAAGAAGGGCCACTTCACAAAAGCCTGCCAGGCCCGATCCCTCCCTAAATCTTCTAGGCCCAGCAGCGCTACCTGCTGCCTGTCGGGGCCACCCCCAACTGCTGCGCCACCCGCCATGGGCAACCCATGGGCACCGCCATCTTTAATTTCAGCCGACACGTACGACCCATGGGGGCCGCCATCTTGGATGCCATCACAGATGCCACCGCCACGCGGGACTCATGGGGGCCGCCATCTTGGGACCACTCCGCAGCCTCCCAGGAGCCCAGCTCACCCAACCATATGCTGGCCGCCGCTACAGCCGACCGGCCTACCGACCACCTTCCGACACTCGCCTCCGTCACACTCGACCAGCCTCGGCCGCACCACCTTGTAAAGTCCATGATGACCGTCCAGATCAACGGGCACGAGACGGCCTGCCTTTTCGACTCCGGGAGCACAGACAGCTTCATACACCCAGATACGGTAAGGCGCTGCTCCCTCCTCATCCTACCCGCAACCCAGAAAATCTCCCTGGCTTCCAGATCCCACGCTGTAGAAATCCGGGGGTACTGTATCGCGACCCTTACTGTACTAGGCATAGAGTACACTAACTTTAGGCTCTATGTCCTCCCCCATCTCTGCGCTGCCCTATTACTGGGGCTCGACTTCCAGGCCATCTCCAGAGCCTTACCTTAAAGTTCGACGGACCCCTGCCCCCCTTCACCATCTGTAGCCTCGCGACCCTTAAGGTCACCCCACCCTCCCTCTTCGCAAACCTCACCCCGGACTGTAAGCTACCCGAAGCAGATGCTACAGTGCCCAGGACAGGGCCTTTATCAGGTCGGAGGTCCAGCGACTCCTGCGAGAGGGGACCATTGAGGCGAGTAACAGCCCCTGGAGAGCCCAAGTGGTGATCGTCAAGACTGGGGAGAAGCCACCGGATGATCATCGATTACAGCCAGACCATTAGCCGGTACACGCAGCTCGATGCTTACCCCCTCCCCCGCATATCTGACATGGTCAATCAGATTGCGCAGTATTGAGTCTTCTTTACAGTCGACTTGAAGTCCGCGTACCACCAGCTCCCTATCCGCCCGGAGGACCGCCAATACACTGCCTTCGAGGAAGATGACCGCCTCTACCACTTCCTCAGGGTCCCTTCTGTGTCACCAACAGTCTTCCAAAGGGAAATGGACCGAATGGTTGACCAGTATGGGCTGCAGGCCACGTTCCCATTGCCTAGACAACGTCACCATCTGCGGCCATGACCAGCAGGACCATGACGAGAACCTCCGGCGCTTCCTCCACACCGCGAAACTCCTGAACCTAACCTATAATAGAGAGAAATGCGTCTTCCGCACAACCTGCCTAGCCATCCTCGGCCACGTAGTGGAACACGGAGTCCTAGGGCCCGACCGCGACCGCATGCACCCCCATTGGAACTCTCCCTTCCCCACTGCCCCAAGGCCCCGAAGAGATGCCTGGGGTTCTTCTCGTACTACGCCCAGTGGGTCCCCAACTATGTGGACAAGGTCCGTCCACTGATCAAATCCACCATTTTCCCCTGACGGCCGAGGCCCGCCTGGCCTTTAATCGCATCAAGGCAGACATTGCCGAAGCCGCGATGGATGCTGTGGACGAGTCCATCCCATTTCAAGTGGTGAGCGATGCGTCTGACTGCTCTGGCCGCTACCCTCAACCAGGCGGGCAGGCCCGTGGCTTTCTTCTCCCGTACCCTCCATGCCTCCGAAATCCGACACTCCTCCGTCGAAAAGGAAGCCCAAGCCATTGTAGAAGCTGTGCGACATTTGAGGCATTACCTGGCCGGCAGGCGATTCACTCTCCTCACTGACCAACGGTCAGTCGCCTTCATGTTCAATAACACACAGTGGGGCAAGATCAAGACTGACATGATTCTGAGGTGGAGGATCAAGCTCTCCACCTACAGCTACCATATCTTGTATCGACCCGGGAAGCTCAATGAGCCCCCAGATGCCCTATCCCGCGGTACATGTGCCAGCGCACAAGTTGACCGACTCTGGGCCCTCCACAATGACCTCTGTCACTTGGGGGGTCACCCGTTTTGTTCACTTCATCAAGGCTCGCAACCTGCCTTACTCCATCGAGGAGGTCAGGACCGTGACCAGGGACTGCCAGGTCTGCGTGGAGTGCAAACCGCACTTCTATCGGCCAGGCAGAGCACATCTGGTAAAGGCCTCCCGCCCCTTTGAGTGCCTCAGCATCGACTTCAAAGGGCCCCTCCCCTCCACTGACCGTAACGTGTACTTCCTCAACATCGTTGACGGGTACTCAAGATTTCCCTTCACCATCCCCTGCTCTGACATGATCTCTGCCTCCATTATCAAGGCCCTGCACAGTCTATTCACCCTGTTCGGGTTCCCCGCCTACATCCACAGTGATCGGGGCTCCTCCTTTATGAGCGACGAGTTGCGTCAGTTCCTGCTCAGCAAAGGCTTCGCCTCCAGCAGGACGACCAGCTATAACTCCCGGAGAAACGGACAGGTGGAGAGGGAGAACGCGATGGTCTGGAAGGCCATCCTTCTAGCTCTACGGTCGAAAGGTCTCCCAGTCTCCCGCTGGCAGGAGGTCCTCCCCGATGCGCTCCACTCCATCCGGTCGCTCCTATGTACAGCCACTAACGAGACTCCTCATGAACGTATGTTTGCCTTCCCCAGGAAATCCACCTCCGGGGTCTCGCTTCTGTCCTGACTGACAGTCCCGGGGCCCGTCCTTCTCCGGAAGCATGCGAGGAGCCATGAAACAGACCCCCTCATCGAGAAGGTCCTGCTCCTTCATGCAAACCCCCAATATGCCTACGTGGCACATCAGGACGGGCGACAGGACACAGTCTCCCTTCGGGATTTGGCACCGGCAGGTTCCCCGGTGACCATCAACACCACCTCCGTCCATTCACTGCCCCCCCTCTTCGCCGACTCAACATCTGGGTGAAGAAGAAGAAGACAGCACGCTCCCGGACTCGCAGGTCTCGGCACCGGCGCCCACACCACAGCCGGGACTGAGGCTATCACGGCAGAAGGTCAAGGCCCCCGACAGACTTGATCTTTAAGACCACTTCACCGGACTCTTTTTTTAAACAGGAGGTGAATGTGGTAAACCACGTTATTGCATTATATGTATTGTATTGTATTGTGCATGCCTGGGCTTGTCCAGGCTGGCTCTGCCTGTGGCTCCTCTCCTCGGGTTTATGTATAAAGGTGGCAAGTCTCCGCCTCCGACCCAGTTCGGGTCCAGAGGCAGGAGGTTTGCTGTTTAGTGTATTAAAGTCTCAGTTACGCTCATCACTCGTCGTGTGTTATTGATGGTGTATCAAAGTGTTGTAGCAAAAGATCCTGACACAGTTTCAATGTAATCTTCTTGTCTCTTCACAGGAGGTGAGTGAGTCACAGCACATGAGAGGGCTGGGAAATCAGAAATGAAAGTGAGACCTGACAGTGAGTAGTGAAAACGCCACAGAAATCATCCCCTGGCTACTGAATCTACAGACTCAAATCTCTCTGATCCTGCTCAATGGGAGATGCTGAACATATATAATACTCACACGGAGGCACCGAGATGCATCTCTGAGAACCTGCGATAGATGACAAGCCAGTATCCAATGTCTTCTCCTGTATAAATGTATGAAAAAGGATTTGACACATTGCAACAATACATGGAGTGAGTTGTGGCACCCGGAACAAAGGGAGAGGCAGTGGCGCAGTGGTATTGTCATTGGACTAATAATCCAGAGACCTCGGGTGATGCTCTGGGGACCTGGGTTAGAAACCTACCAGGGCGGATGGTGAAATTTGAATTAAATTTTTAAATGAAAAGTCTAATGATGATCTTGAAACCATTGCCGATTGTCGTAAAACCGCATCTGGTACACCAATGTCCTTTAGGGAAGGAAATCTGTCGCCCTTACCCGGTCTGGTCTGCGTGTGACTCCAGACCCACAGCAATGTGGTTGACTCTTAAATGCCCTCTGGGTGGGCAATAAATGCTGCTCAGCCAGGGATGCCCATATCCCATGAATGAATAAAGAAAAATGAAATGCCAAGAAAGTGCTGTCAGGATGGCAGCTCTCAAGAAGATGGAGGATCTAATGGATGCCACCACCATTACTATACAGATCCAGGACCCAGTATAAGTGTTGCTCTGTTTCTCTGGTTATGAATATGGCGGCCTTCCTTAATCCTAATTATGTTTGCTTTAGAGTCGCCAGGTATCTTTCGATACCGCCACAAGGTTCAAACCCGAATACTGATCAAAGAGCCAATACACCAGTTAGTTCAAAGTCAATACTATTTATTTACACACACAGTAATATCTACTCATACACAAAGTACTACAAACTAAACTATCTCTAACTCTAACACCTATACTTAGCTTCGGGTGCCCACTCAGTCAGAGGAACAATGGCCGTTGTTCGGATCTGAGGTTGTTGGGTTCGAAGTGGTACAGGAGAACAGCTAAGGTCGTCCGTCTGGTAGCGAGCATTGGCCTTGGACTTACTTGCTTCTGGTGCAGCTGATGGACGGGCGTCTCCGCTTTGAGAGCCAAGTCCAAGAGAGCGACTCGCTCATGGGGGTTCCTTCTTATACCCGGAGGGGCTTCGCCCGCTTTTAGGCGGGCCTTAAACTTGGCCCCAATTAATTGGGCCGCTTCTTGATCACTGGTAGTGATCTTGACCAATAAAGGGGTGGGTGCCCTGATGGCTGGGCGTGTCTTTGGTGGCCGTTGGCCTGGCTTTGTTTATGCTTTCGGTTGGGGAACTGGCGCCGGGATGTCTGAAACAGTATCGGTTGCTTGAGTGTCTTTCCTTTGTTCCCGGAGATGGGCCATCAATATGTTAATTGACCTATAGTTTCAGTTCCGTCTGGGAGCTGTTTCTCCAATATGCAGACAGGCTCTGTGCCTGCTTGCTTTCCTAACATTGACCACAGTTCCCTACAGTCTTTGCGAGCGTCCATTTTGTATTCTGGAAGTGGCCATCCCAGATGGCTACATAAGTGAAATGGTTAAAACGTGCTTTTGTGGTGCCATCCTGTTGCCAGTTTGTGTCACCTTTCTACTCCCTTAAGTATCTGCTCAGGTCTGGTGCCAACCCACTAATGAGGGAAGAAAATCTTGCAGTGAGCACTATTGATACTGAAGCATAACCAAACACCATGGATGTCCATGTCTCTCAATATTACCACATCCAGCAGATGGATGGTTGATTGGCAGTCAGTAAAAATAGACACGAACATGTGTGTAAAGTAAAAACATCCGGGCCTCTAAACCTACAACTTCCTGAAAATAACCCGCTCCTGCAATCCTGGCTTCTTGTTAATCTCTCATTTCCTTCCCCACACCCTTTGTTGCTGTGTCTTCAGCTGCCCAGGCCACAAACTTCCAGATTCCTCCACCCCACTGCTTCCCCTGCTCTCTATCATCCTTTATTAAAACCCCTTTTGATGTGTTGGGTGCTCTGGATCCGTGGAACACATACAGGCCACCAACACTTAAAATAGTGCAACACTATTTTATTAAGTCAGAAACTGTTTAACATACTTTCACTGTGGGTTAACACAATATAAGATTGAACTAAAGACCTATGCCTTGTCCTAACCAGTCAATGCACTCAGCACATGGTGTAGATCTGCGCTGCAGGCTGTGAGCTCTGTCCTACTAGGAGGCTGCAGCTCGAATGAGCAGGAACTCTGATGCCCCCTGTCTTTATAGTGTGTGTGCTCTAACTGGTGATTGGCTGCGGTGTTGTGTGTGTTGATTGGTCCCGCTGTGTGTCCATCAGTGTGTGTGTATCTGCACCATGATATATTGGTGTATATTATGACATCCCCCCTTTTATAAAAGAATGTATGTGTGTGGCAATAAATAGTGTATGGTGAGAATGTTCGTAACTATGTGTGGGGTGCGAAAGACATATTTACAGGACTACGTACATGAGAACTAAGCTATTTACATGGGAAGATGCCTGGTGCAGAGAAGCAGTATGCAACAAGAATAACGAGATGAACACGATATACAAACCAGGTAAACGATCAAACAAATCAACAAAACAATTCAGAAAGTCTATAAGTCCGCAAAGTTCATAAATTAAGTTTCTGAGGTGGGTGACAAATTCTGGTTGACCGCCTCAAAGGTGGTTCGGGAGCTGCCGGTTCAGGAGCGGGCTGGATTGCATCAGAGTCAGGGGGATGCAGTGTGACAGGGAGCTCTGCATAGTCCGTGGCAGGGTCAGCAGGAGGGCGAGGCGACAGTGGAGGATCACGTAGCGAGCGTGGAACGAGACGAAGGGTGCGTCGATTGCGGCGCAGAATGGAGCCATCCGGTAGACAAACCAGGACCGAAGGGGGAGCCACCTGCCGAAGGACAACAGCGGTTGCAGACCAGCCACCATCCGGAAGATGGATGCGGACGTTGTCATCTGGAGCCAGAGCAGGGAGGTCAGCTGCACGGGAGTCATGAGCCGCCTTGTGCTGTGCACGAGACAGTTGCATCCGTCGAAGGACCGGAATGTGGTCGAGGTCTGGGACATGAATGGACGGCACTGTCGCCCTCAGGGTACGACCCATGAACAACTGGGCTGGCGACAGGCCAGTGGACAGTGGGCCGGAGCGATAGGCCAGCAAGGCGAGGTAGAAATCGGACCCAGCATCGGCAGCCTTGCATAGGAGCCGTTTGACTATATGTACTCCCTTCTCTGCTTTGCCGTTGGATTGGGGGTACAGGGGACTGGATGTCACATGGGCAAAATTGTACCGCCTGGCAAAGCTGGACCATTCCTGGCTGGCAAAGCAGGGGCCATTGTCCGACATAACCGTGAGTGGGATGCTGTGTCGAGCAAAGGTTTCTTTACAGGCACGAATGACTGCAGACGATGTGATATCGTGCAACCGTATCACTTCCGGGTAATTTGAAAAGTAGTCCACGATCAGGACATAGTCTCTACCCAGCGCGTGGAACAGGTCGATGCCCACCTTGGTCCATGGTGACGTGACCAACTCATGGGGCTGCAGGGTCTCACGTGGTTGGGCAGGCTGGAAGCGCTGACAAGTGGGGCAGTTGAGCACTGTGTTGGCTATGTCCTCATTAATGCCGGGCAAGTACACTGCCTCTCGGACCTGTCGGCGGCACTTTTCCACGCCAAGGTGGCCCTCGTGTAGTTGTTCCAGGACAAGCTGGCGCATGCTATGCGGGATGACAATGCGGTCCAGTTTTAGAAGAACCCCGCCTACTACCGCCAGATCATCTCTGACATTATAGAACTGAGGGCATTGGCCCTTGAGCCACCCGTCCGTTAGGTGGCACAGGACATGCTGTAGCAAGGGGTCAGCCGCCGTCTCGCGGCGATTTGGACGAGGCGTTCAGCCGTGGCAGGTAGATTGGAGGCCCCGAATGCCACATGGGCGACAACCTGGCAGACAAATCCCGCTGGGTCACATGGAGTGTTGACTGCGCTGGAGAGAGCGTCAGTAATGATGAGGTCTTTGCCTGGGGTGTATACCAGCTGGAAGTCATATCGCCGGAGCTTGAGAAGAATATGCTGGAGGCAAGGCGTCATGTCGTTCAAGTCTTTCTGTATTATATTGACCAGCGGGCGATGGTCGGTCTCAACGGTGAATTGAGGAAGTCCGTATACATAAACGTGAAACTTAACCACACCGGTCAGAAGGCCCAGGCATGCCTTTTCAATCTGCACGTAGCACTCCTCCGTGGGGGTCATGGCGTGTGACGCATATGCAACGGGGGCCCGTGATGAGGCCTCAACACGTTGAAGGAGCACTGCCCCAATGCCGGATTGGCTGGCATCAGTCAAAATTTTGGTCTTCTTTGCTGGATCAAGGAAAGCTAAGATCGAGGCCGTGGTGAATTTTGTTTTGAGTTCTCTCCATTCGTGCTCGTGGGCAGGGAGCCATTTGAAGTCTGTCGCCTTTCTGACCAGGTTCCTGAGAGCCGTGGTAGGAGAGGCGAGGTTAGGGATGAACTTCCCTAAAAAATTGACCATGCCCAGAAATCAGAGGACCGCCTTCTTGTCCTCTAGCGTTTTCATAGCTGTGATAGCAGCTACCTTGTCCGCATCCAGCTGCACACCCAATTGGGAGATGTGGTCCCCGAGGAACTTGAGTTCCAACTGACCAAAAGAGCATTTGGCCCTGTTGAGGCGGAGGCCATGCTCACATATACGTTTGAATACGCGCTGGAGGCGACTAACATGCTCCTGCCTGGAGGACCAAAATGTGGTGGACCAAATGATTATGTCGTCGACATAGACGCGAACACCTTCAATGCCTTCCATCATTTGTTCCATAATCCTATGGAACACTTCTGAAGCAGATATGATCCCAAACGGCATCCTGTTGTAACAATATCTTCTAAAGCGGGTATTAAATGTGCAAAGTTTCCTGCTGGATTTGCCTGAATCCTTTTGAGACATCGAGTTTGGTGAAGAGCTTGGGGCGAGCCATCTCGCATGTGAGCTCTACGCGCTTGGGAATTGGATAGTGCTCCCTCATGATATTGCGATTTAGATCCTTGGGATCAATGCAAATTCTCAATTCGCCGGAAGGCTTTTTTACACATACCATGGAGCTGACCCAGTCGGTTGGTTCCGTGACTTTGGAAATCA
The DNA here is from genome assembly GCF_047496885.1 of Scyliorhinus torazame. Classification (NCBI taxonomy): domain Eukaryota; kingdom Metazoa; phylum Chordata; class Chondrichthyes; order Carcharhiniformes; family Scyliorhinidae; genus Scyliorhinus; species Scyliorhinus torazame. The sequence continues at coordinate 145,117,951 of NC_092719.1, forward strand.
CTCCTTGGTTCTGGAAGTCCTGCAGCTGCTGCTTGAGGCGGTCTTTAAGGGGTGCTGGGACCCTGCGAGGTGCATGCACCACAGGCGTGGCATTCTGTTTTAATAAGATCTTGTAGGTGTAGGGGAGCGTGCCCATGACCTCGAAGACATTGTGGTACTGGTTGATAATGGCGTCGAGTTGCGCCCTGAAATCGGTGTCCTGAAAGGCAGATGCATCAGCAGGAGAGAGTGAGTGAACTCTCTGAACTAGTTTCAACAGCTTGCATGCCTGCGCGCCAAGCAGGGAGGCTTTCGAGGAGCCCACGATTTCAAAAGCAAGGATGGCTTTGCGTGACCTGTGCGTCACTTCAAGTTGGCATGAGCTGCTGGCATCAATGGCATTGCCATTATAATCTAATAGCTGGCAGGCTGATGGGAGGATGGCTGGTTTGACACAAAGGCTTTGGAGGTCAGACCGTGCAGAGAGATTGGCGGAGGCACCAATGTCCAGTCGGAATCGTATTTGGGACCGGTTGACCGTAAGGGTGGCACACCACTCATCGTCTGGATTGATGCTGTATACCGATAGAAGCTGGAGTCTTTGCTTCGGGACACCCTGTTTTTTGTCACGATACCGACTCGGAAAGGCGCCTTCGGGTCCTCGGTGTCAATGTTGGGTAGTAGGTCCGCATCGGACTTGGTGACCGTGGGTTGAATGGCCCAGACAGTCCTGCGGGGCTGGCTGAAGCGATACGAGTTGGCAGGCTGAGCTGCTCTGCATAAAGCAGCATAGTGGCCAAGTTTGCCACATCTCAGGCATAGTCGGGATTTGGCAGGGCATTGCCATTTTAAATGGGCGGAGCCACAGTTGCCACACATCGTAACGTCAGTACATTCGCTGTGCCACCACGCATGCGCGGTGGGTCCCCACACCCCCTCCCTCTCTGCCCTGGCACCACCCTCCCTCCCCCCAGCGCACCCACCACAGCCCCCGCTCCAGGACGGTCCGTCCTCCCCTTGGTCCCACCCGGGGATGAAGATGAGGTTGACATGCTCCCGGAGTCACTGACGACCAAACCAACGCCAAAATCGCCACCAGCACTGTGGTGCTCGCAACGACGGATCAAGGCGCCCGATCGTCTGAATTTGTAAACTTTTCCTTAAAATGTTAAACACCTGAATGTAAATAATTTTTCACCAGCCCTGCTGGACTCTTTTTTAACAGGGGGTGAATGTGGTAGTCACCACTCTTGTATTGTATATACCACATACGAGGGGTATTGCGGTAAGACCCCTGTACTACAGGTACGGGGGTAGATCCCTGCCTGCTGGCTCCACCCAGTAGGCAGAGTATAAATGTGTGGGCTCTCCGAGCTGCAGCCATTTCGGCAGCAGCTGCGGGAGGCTACACATCTCTGCGTAATAAAGCCTCGATTACACTCTACTCTCATCTCGTCGTAATTGATAGTGCATCAAGATGAAAGATTACTTGGTGGGCAACCAAACTACAGAAACGGTATACCTTACTAAATACCGATAACAACCAAACTCCCACTCATGCTTACATATTAGACTCCAGCCTCTGCAGAAAGGTAGCCGATGTTTTAAGATGCCAAGCTCCTCTCATTTCTCACTGCTCCACAAGGGTGAATCATACAGTGTCCTTTTAAACAAAGTCCCCTTCACAGTCTTCTTAACAGAAATGAATAGATTTCCAGTAGCAAAGTACTCTCTGGGGATTGCTTGATATTTAAATCTCCACAACTTATTTCCTTGAACAGGGTTTCTATCTCACCGGCACGCTGTATGGTGTTTAACCCAAAAGCTGTCCTTTTCTTCTGCCTTGTCCCTCAAAATCCTCCAGTCTGACTGACTCTGAGAGTACATGGGCGGAATTCTCCGTTTCTGATATTAAGTGTTGACGCTGGTGCAGAATTTGTGGATATCCACGACAGCAAAACTGGCACCAAACCTGATCTGATTCAGCGACTGGTAAGGGACTAGCACCGGCGCCATGTGGAACACAATCGATTCCAATGAAAAACAGTGCGGGATTCGGCAGATCCGTGATTGACATTCGGGAGGCTGACAAACTGCAGCCGTAAATACCGGACAATCCCCACACACACTCATCCCAACCAACAGGGTGTCACTGGTTGTGCTGGAGTGCGCCCATATAGCTGAATGTTGGGCTGGTGCCAGAGGGCACCTAGTGGGGTGGCCTGGGGGGAGACCTATACAACCCATGGCCCTAGGTTCACAGTGGGCTGTCTGTGGCATGCGCAGCTGCATGCTGCCTTTCTAGCTGTGGCAATGGTGTTCACGTCCGTCCACCCCGAGCCCACAGCCCGCCACCCCCCCCGCTAATCGCCCCGGCCCTGGCAGAAGCCCCCGGCCAGCGGCACAACTGTCAGCAGACGATGGTGATGTTGGACACTTTTTGTACCCCCTCTCTCTCCCTTGGCAGCCACAACACCGGTTTCATGATTTTTAAAAGCACAAGTGAACTGAGCCATCGTCAACGCGGTCCATCGGAGGCAGAGAATCGCGGAGGCCCTGGAGAACACTGGGTCAGGCCCGCTAATGATATGCAAAGGGTGTTTACTTTCATTGCATTCTGGACACCATTGACACCGCTGTTGAGATGACGGAGAATTGCGATTTGGCGTCAAATCAGCGCCCGCTGCAATTTTGGCACCAGAACCTACCCTCCGCCTAATCGCGTTTCCTGATTTTGGCGTCAGCCAACAGAGAATCCCCCATAAGTCTGTATTAGCCAAGGCTAACTGCTTTTTCTTTGTTTCCAGCTGTCAAGTCACTACAACTCTATACTACCCCCCACTACTGCGAATTATAAGAGACAGTTCATGGCATAACTGTCTGATACCCCTATTGTGGGATTCTCCGTCACTGGGAGCCTCTACTTCCCTGGCAGCATACCCATGCCCTAGTGTTCTTAACACTATCTTTACTGAACTATTACATCCTTTCGCATGCTTCTCCTGAGACACCATTCAGGGGCTGTCAGTGCCTGTGTACTCTGGTGCAAGGTGGTCTTCTCCTATGGATCTATTCTTTTCTTGCCTGCCTATACTTGTACTTTTTTCTCTTACCCTAGTTCTGCAGTCATTGCGAGGAAGCAAGGGAAAATACAATTTGAAATTAAACTAGCCGGGAACACAAAACTGACTGCAATGGTTTCTATGGCTATGTAAAGAGGAAAAGATTAATTAAAATGAATGTAGGCTCCTTACAGTCAGAAACTGGGGTATTCATAACAGGGAACAAAGAAATGGCTGAGGAACTAAATTTGTACTTTGCTTCTGGTAGACATGAATAGTGTACCAGAAGTTCTGAGAAGCACAAGTTTTAGTGAGGAGCTGAAGGAAAGTATTAGTAAAGAAATGGTTTTGGGGAAATTAATGGGATTGAAGGCGGACAAATCTCCAGGGTCTGATAATCTTCATCCCAGAGAATTTAAGGAAGTGGCCCTATAAATAGTAGATCCATCGGTGGTTATTTTCCAAAATTCTTTGGACTCTGGAATGGTTCCTACAGATTGGAGAGTAACGAATGTAATCCCGCTATTCAAAAAGGGAGGTAGAGAGAAAACAGGGAACTATAGATCAGTGAGCTTAATGTCAGTCGGAGAGAATTTGCTGGAGTCAATTATCAATCAATTCATAGCACAGCATTTGGAAAGCAGTGGTGTAAGCAGACAAGGTCAGCATGGATTTACAAAAGGAAAATCATGCTTGACAAATCAACTAGATTTCTTTGAAGATGCAACCAGCAGAGTTGACATGGGAGAACCGGTGGATGTGATTTATTTAGACTCTCAGAAGGCTTTAGACAAGGTCTCACATAGCAGATTAATATCCCAGCTCGTGGGATTGTGGGTTGAGCTAGTTAGCAGACAGGAGCTATGAGGAGGATACAGAGATGCTTTAGCGGGATTTGGACTGAGTGAGTGGGCAGATGCATGGCAGATACAGTATAATGTGAGGTTATCGCTTCGGTAGCAAAAATAGGAAGGCAGATAATTATTTGAATGTGTGTAAATTGAGAGAGGTGTATATGCAGCAAGACCTTGGTTCCTCGTGCATCAGTCGCTGAAAGTAAGTGCTCAGGTACAGCAGGCAGTAAAGAAGGCAGTTGCATGTTGGCCTTCATAGGGAGAGGATTTGAGAATAGGAATAGAGATGTTTTTGCTGCAATTGTATAGGGCATTGGTGAAGCCACACCTGGAGCATTGTGTGCAGTTTTGGTGTCCTTATCTGAGGAAGGACTATGGAAGCAGTCCAGCGAAGGTTTCCCAGGCTGATTCCTGGGATGGAGGGACTGTCATATGAGAAGAGAATAAGTTGGTTAGGATTATATTTACTGGAGTTTAGAAGAGTGAGAGGGGATCTCATAGAAACTTATAAAATTCCAACAGGATTAGAAAGCATGTTCCCGATGGTGGGGCAGCCAAGAACTAGGGGGTCATAGTTTGAGGATAAGGGATAAACCTTTTAGGACTGAGATGAGGAGAAAGTTCTTCACCCAGAGAGTGGTGAATCTGTGGAATTTGTTATCACAGAAAATAGTTAAGGCCAAAATGTTGTGTAATTTCAAGAAGGAATTAGATATAGCTCTTGGGGCTAAAGGGATATGGGGAAGGCGGGATCAGGGTATTGAACTTGATGATCAACCATAATGATAACGAATGGCGGAGCAGGCTCAAAGGGTCGAATGGCCTCCTCCTGTTTCTATGTTTCTATGCTTCAAGGTAGTCTGTGTTAGGAGGAATACGGTACCTGGTAATGCCGGAATACCATTGATGGAGAATGTACTTGTTCCCATTGGTTAAGCTTGTATGTTAGCTCCGCCCTGCAAGGCGGTGTATAAGAGCCCGTGCCGCCCCAGCAGCTTTCTTCTGTACCTGCGCCGCTGGGGGAAACATCTAGCGTATTAAAGCCTTCAATTGTCTCCAATCTCGTTTCTGCGGTTATTGATCGTGCATCAGTGGGATTGTCCTTAGTGAGTGCAGGTTAAGGATTCAACGACAGGCAGAAGGCAACAGATATATCTGTTCACTCTGTCAAAGCTGATATTTCAGACAAAGTTTGCAATTTATACACTGGCCATTCTGTGTATAGTGCCATTTCCCTCCTTTTATGATCTGGCTGACCTGACTTCAGTTGAGGGGAACCACGGGCATCCTTGACAAACAGCTGAAGAACATCCTCTTCGGAACAATGAACATATTTTCCTCGGTAACAGAGCAAATACCAACTAATTGTACTACTGTCCTGTACTGATAATAAAAAGAGAATTGCCACCATGGACTCAGTGGCCATCATCTGATCCCATGCTATTGTTCTTCCCACCCACAACTGTTTTGCCTAATCTTTAGATTAGCGGTCGACAGTGCAGTGTCATCGGTTGAGTAGCTCCCGCCAAGACAGATAGCAGAGATTCACTGGCATAAATTACTGTGAAACGCCGGCCTAGAGAGTACAGTAGCATGAACCGGTTGACAGAAGAAAGCACTTTAAAGAAAACAAGAGGAGCAGAGACATGTAAATGATAGCTTCTGACCGGGAAAATGAAATTCAGCACTTTTAATATGTAGAAAATTGGGATTGATCAATGAATATATTGCTAAATTGCTTCCATATTTTGAAAGCTGATCGATCAATGCAATCCTTTCTCCACGCAAGAGAGAAATACAAATGTGAGAACAAAAAACATGCGATATACTGGTACATTTTCAATCCCATCACAGAAGATTATGTGTTTTTTCTTTATAATCCCTCGAGAATTAGTCAGAATAAAAGCTCAGTTTCCAGTAGATAACACTTGCCAAACAGTCTGGTTATGATTTTCCTTGAAATACACTAAGCACATTACCAGGCGTAAATGATGGCGTTCCACCTGCCACCCATATTGGTGGGTTTTTGCACTGTATCGGCCAACTGCATGAATTATTCATTAGCATGGAACACGCCAGTTCAAATAATAACATGTAACAGGTGGAATATGATTCACCCAGCCCACCATGACCTCAGTGCTCCCTTACTACGAGCGCCATATTTAAATGGCACCAGCACTCTGCAGTCTAAGACACCACCAGCGAAGATTTTCAAAGACAGAAACCAAGCTGCACCTAATTCAACGCTACCTCACTGGTGTGCCTGTTGGACGCAGTCAAGACCTGCTGCCATGTTATCTATCCCTGCTCTGGCTGCAGGACGTCCACTCAGGTGATCAACCGGCTTGGGAGGCAGTCATAGTGGGTGGTCAGTGAAAACACCCGACAGAAGAGGTCAGCCACTCAGTGCAGGAAAAGGATGAATGATCTTTTCTGTTCCGCCATGGTAAATCAAACATCTCATCAGCCGCAACTCACGCTCACAAGCCCATCACACATTCACAAGGATCTCACTCACTGCCAGTTCAAAGGACATCACTCGCTTTCTCACCCCCCCCCCCCCCCACACACACACATCTCTATCTGCCCTCATCTCTGCAGGGGTTTGCATTCTAATCATAGGCTCCACCCACTCATGACAGGCATCTTTATTATTACCACCCACATGCACCTTACTTACAATCTAGCCATCTGTCTTCATGCAGGACAATCTGCCTCACAATAAGAAGGCCCAAGACCTGGGTTGGAGTTCCCAGATCAAGGTTCTCACAGATTTCAGGAACAGAACCACAGGGCTGGCTGGAGAGGACACAGACTGCAATGTACACTCAGGTGAGGATCCTGCACTACAGCACCAAACATAAAACCATACTGAGTGATTTCTCCTGTTTCAGAGTCACCTGCTACACACTGCCCCTCTGGGAAGTTGCAGAGGCCATCCATGAACCAGTATCTCCGCTCTAGCCCTGACAACACCTCGGATGAGGAACCTGTCTTAGATCAGTTGCTGGAGCTGCAAAGGCAGTCATGGGAACATTAGGAAAGGATGTCAGCTTCATTTCTCAGATTGGTGGAGTGTGTCCACCCTCAGTCTGAGGAGATTCCATCGCATTGGTAGGACAGCGGCCAACATGGATACCTTGGTCCAAGACATAGGTCCAGCTCTACCACAGGAGCTCTACCACAGGAGCTTCACTCCATTGCTGTAGCCATTGGTGGCATCCATCAGTGTCAATGCAAGAGGGCTGCAAGGTACCTCGCTCTGACTCCAGCTGCCCTTTTTATGGAGTCAGCCGGGAGCCCTCGGGGACCCATAGCGAGGAGGACCACCAACTCGACATTCCGAGGCAATCCACCCAGGTGGCTCTATCTGGCTGATCCAAATCCCCTCTTCCTGTGAGCCCATCACTTCCAGCTCCACAGCCAAAGAGGATGTACCTGACAGGACCCTCCAGATCTCAGCCCTCCAAAGGATGGCTTGTCAAGGTCATCACAGACAGCAGGGTGTAGCTGTCAGTCAGCTACCTCCGCCTCCATTGTGGATGTCAGGGGATCATCAAGATGTAGCAACACGGTAAGGAAAGTGAAAAGGATGTAGTTACACAACATGGGCATGGGTGTTAAACAGAAGTATAAAATGTTCACAAATATAAATAGATTCCAATTTATTTATTGGAATAATGGGCGGGATTCTGCGGGAATTGGTGGGGCGGCAACTCTGGCATGAAGAAGTGGCGTGAACCACTCCGGCACGGGCTGCCCTGAAGGTGCGGATTCCTCCGACCTTCAGGGGCTAGGCCGGCGCTGGAGTGGTTTGCGCCGCGCCGGCCGGCGCGGAAGGAGCTTGGCGCCACGCCAACTGGAGGCGAAGGGCCTCTGCCGGCCAGCGCGAGTTGGTGCATGCACGGGGGCACCAGCGTGTGCTGGCGTCATCCCAGCGCATGCGTAGGGGGGGTTCATCTCTGCGTGTGCCATCTCGGAGGTCCACAGCAGCCGACGCGGAGGAATAGAATGCCCCCACGGTACAGGCCCGCCCGCGGATCCGTGGGCCCCGATTGCTGGCCAGGCCACCGTAGGGGCACCCCCGGACCAGATCTCCCGCGCCCCACCGAGAACCCCGGAGTCCACCAGTGCAGCCAGGTCCCGCCGGTAAGTACCTGTTGTAATTTACACCGGTGGGACCGGCGTAAAATGGGTGGCCACTCGGCCGATCGCGGGCCGAAGAATCGCCGGGGGGGCCGCTGCTAGCGGCCGCCGACTGGCGCGGCCGATTCCCGCCCCCGCCAAACCCCTGGTGCTGGAAAATTCGGCAGCCGGCGGGGTCGGGATTCACACCGCCCTCCGGCGATTCTCCGACCCGGTGGGTGGTTGGAGAATCCCGCCCTGTAACTTCCAATATTTATTATTGGAATAATAAATATTCCAATATTTATTCCTCTTGTTATGAATGAACTCTGTTATTGTCACTCACGTGTGATATCTTGGTTCCTGCACCTACTTATAGTAATTGTTTCTATTCTGGGCCTCTCTGCTGTGCAGTGTGCTACCATCTCACCACAATGAGTATCCCATTTCAACATTATTCTCCATATCAGTAATGCCTCCACCTTCATGTTAACTGTGCTTGTGGAATGAACCTCACTCCCATGCCTCGTAGGGTCCCATGATGCACATTCTTGGCTCTGAACAATTGAGAGAGGGGTGTCCCCTAGCTCGTCTGTGTTCTTGCAAAGTGAAAGTATAGTGCTTAAAGAGAGGTGTGCTCAGGCATGGAGAAGGTCCATGTACCATCCAACTCCCATCTGCCTGCTGCCTCTCAGCAGGGTTGTGATGATATGAGCCCATACTCAGAACGTATGTGCACTGCCCTCAGCCAAACAGGTTTCCGATGCTCCCAGTGTCAATCTGCAGAGCTCAGCAAAATGTGGGAGCACTTTGTCACCTCAAGGTGATGAAGCAATGGCATATTTGTGTGCAGGCATGCTGAGATGTCCAACCTTAAGCATCTATCGCCATGTAGTTGTGACTATTGTGGGGAGAAGTGTTTGGCCATAAAATTGGTAAACAGCATTGTGAGTGTAAGTTCTGGAATACACTGCCTAACAGCACTGTGGATGTACCTACACTCACCACCATCTTTCCGAGGGCAATTAGGGATGGGCAATAAATGCTGCCCTCGCCAGCGATGCCTATATTCCTTGATTGAATCAAAGAGTCTGCAAGTCCCTCTGTCGTAGAGGATGGAGGAGAATGCTATTGGCTTCTTCGTCCCACCGTCCATGCGATGGGATAGCACCAGCCCAATCCAATATGGGGAGGCATTACAAGTGACCAAAAGAGGCTTTGCGGGGTTCCAGTGCGTCAACAAGCCCGATGACAACAGTTGCTGCTTCACCTTGCAAACGCTTCTTATACCACTTCAAAGAGAAAGTCAAGGCCATTCATGAAGTTCCAGCTCCAAAGAACGTCTCAGAGCATAAATCAATTCTTGGTATGATTAACTACTAGGAGCTTCATCCCTAATCTGACCACAACATTGGCTCCACTGCATCTGCTTTTAAGGTGGCAGTGGAGGGAGCCACAGGAAAAATCCTTTGACGCGGTGAAGCGAGATTTGAATTCTTCAGCCCTCTGGGTACGTTTTGTCCCCAGAAAACCCATTGTTTTAACATACGGTGCTTTGCTGAATGGAATTGGCGGGGTATTGTCCCAAAAATGCACGATGGTTCCGAACACCCCAATGCCTTCTCTTCGAGGACCTTACCTGAGGCAGAAAAGAACCACACCTGGACAGAAAAGGAAGATTTTGTGGTTATATATGGGGTGAAGAAATTCCACCAATGTGTCTACGGATGCCGATTTGTCATAGTGACAGACCACAAACCTCTTTTAGGGTTAATGAGAAAAGATAAACCCATCCCTCCGACAGCCTCAACAAAGATCCCGCATTGGGCCCTGTTGCTCGAGGCTGATCAGTACACGTTTCAGTGCAGGCAGACACTCAAATTGCAAACGGGTATGCCCTGAGCAGGACTTCCCAACCAAATGAGTTCTCCACCTCCACCTGTCCCTCAAGAAATAGTACTGGCTTTGAATTTTCTGGACACATTGTCCTTCACGTTCAATCACATTGTCAACTAGAACCGCCGGGACCCGGCCCTCTCCAGGTACAAAGAATGATACAGTCTGGGTGGCATCACAACCAAACTGAGTGTATGAAGCCATACATTATCTGCCATGAGGAGCTCACTTGTGAAGACGGAGGGATTTTATGGGGATCACAGGTGGTCATTCCAACCCCCGGATAGGGAACACCTCCTCCAGGAGCTGCACAGCGCACATCAGGCGCAAAGTAAGGTGAAGATGCTGGCTCACAGCAATGTATTGGTGGCCTGGTATAGATAAGGCTGTTGATGACTGGTACCCCAGTGAACCTTGTGCCAGACGCAGTAGTCATTCATTACTCCATCAGCTAGCATCCACCCCAGGGAATGACCAGGTCGTCCCTGGACGAGTTTCAATGTAGACCACGCAGGGCCTTTCCTGGGCCGAATGTTTTTAGTCCTGGTTGACATCCACTCTAAGTGGTCACCAGTTAAGTCGATGGGCTCCACAACCTCATCAACGACGGCCGGTGCCTTACATTGTGTATTTGCAACCCATGGTCCGCCGAGTCCATCATCTCGGATAATGGTATGCCGCTCACACGGGTCAAATTCCAGGCTTTTGTGAGTCAAACGGGATCCAGCACATTAGGACGGTGCCCTACCACCCTTCATCCAATGGGTTGACAGACGGTTGTGCAGACTTTTTAAAACCCACAGGCAATCAGACCAGCCGCTACGCCTGCGCGTTTCCAGTTTTTTGCTGTCATACAATACCATCCCCATTCAACGACAGGCATGATGCCCACCAAAACCTCTGATGGGTTGTCGTCTTCGGACCCATCTTGACTTGGTGTTTCCAAATTTGCCGAGGAGGGTGGGGGCATGCCAGGCCTCCCAGAAGGATCAGCATCCTGCTGGAAAAGGAGACAGGTCGCTTCAGGTGGGGTCCAGTCTTGGTCTGGAATTTTGCCTCTGGGCCACCTTGATTGGCAGGGTGCATCATTCAGGATCTGTTTCACATGCAGTCACAGTGGCTGGTCGGACACTTAAAAAGCATATGGACCATGTGAGGAGTCGGTGTTCGGCAGTTCCAGCCAGAATAGGTGGATCCTATTGTCATTTACAGTGTACCTGTGGTCGTCACGGCACCAGAGGAGTCAAGGGTTCAGAAGGCAGCCTTGCCTTTGGTGCCTTCCGCAGGTGGTGGACTTGCTGGTCCAATAGCTGCTCCTGAGTTTGGGCAACTGTTTGCTGCTGAGGCAGGCTCGACTATTCCAGGGCCCAAAAGATCTGCAGTGGTGTTGAGAAGATCAAGTTGGTTCAGGAGATCTCCGGGTCGATAGACTCTTTAATGGGTGAATAGTTTTGCACATAGTTAGTAATGCAACCTCCTACCAGCTGGTGGCATCAGACATCGGTCATGTGATGTGAGATACTCGCCAGTTGGTAGTAAGCCGTACAACTGGACAGTCACACATAGGGTAGTTCCAGGAGAGTTCACCAAACTCATTTAGTAACTTTGTCTGTATAGTAATCTGTTTGTTATCTTTCCATGTGTTCATCAATAAATCATCGTTCTAGTTAAACAACTAAATGTTCTGTGTACATCATTACAACGGTGGGATCACAGAACACAACAGGACTGACATATTTCCCTTCTGTTGTTGTCTCTCGTGTATCACATTGTGAATAGTTATGATGTTGTCAAATAAGGGACTTGGGGGAAGAAGGGTGTTATGGTAGCGTGGCCCCTTTAAGAGGGTGGGCTCCTGGGCCCATGTGGCAGGGTCAGAGCCAATTGTGTGGGACTGTGCAAACCCTGGCCAATAGCGTGACAGCTTGGGGCTGGGGAGCTTGGGGATTAAGCAGTGTGAACCCTGGAGCTAGGGAGTGAGCACCTGTATATACAGCTCTGTACCTGTACAATACCAGCCTTTTTCATGCTTAATAAAATCTTTTTGGTTTACAACATTCACCTCGAGCGTGCATATCTCGAGCCGATACATTTTCAACTCTTTTGACATCTGTCAAAATCTCTTGCTTCTTTTGCTGTACAATATCAGTTTTTTTCAGGTTACATACTCTTGTCTTCCAATTCATCCACTCATCCCTTGACTATTATTTGGTGCTTTAAAAAAACAGTTTAAAGCTGCCTGTTGCCTGCATGAGTTGATAGTTTTTGGTCTCTGACATGTTAATGTTATGCTTTTGGAATACGAGCTTACCCTGATGATTGAGGGACATTTCTTCTATCTGTTTAACTGGCATGAAGTGATTAAATGTACAGGGAAAAGGAATTATTTTCCTTGCCATCTCCAATGTGGCCAGTTCAACACTCCTTTTTGTGCTTAATATCATACAGGTTTAACAGTGGGATTCAAAGGGATAAAACTGAAAACGAAACTTACAAATGGTTTTTGTCTTAAATAGAACACAGCAGGCTTGTCAGCATATGTAAAAAGGAAAGATAAGTTAGTGTTTTGAGTGTAATCCTTCATCATTACACTAATCCAGCCGATCATGAGTTTTTTAGGTGCAAGAATTAAGCAAAGGAGACAGCATTAGATTTTGTGGCATTTTGAGTTTTGTATCACAAAATTCTGACCCACTTAAAAAGTGTCCAATTTGTGTCTAAGCAGTTCAGCTGGTGGATTCTGAGCTTTCATTTCTTTTATGATATGTTTGTGGCATTTTGGCAGGGCCCGTCTCTGTGTAAACTGTGAAGTCCTTTCTGTCGTGACACACAACTATCTTTGTAGAGGTGCATCAGTGAGTTACCGTTTTGTGACTGCAGCTTTATTCAGAAGGTTTGCAACCTGCAACAAAAATTTTGGATGCCGAAGGTCATATCAAATAATTTGCTTCTGAGAAAGCCCTCAAATGTAGAAGGAGATGATGTAAGGCAGAGAATTTCAGACAGCAAGCACATGATAGTAAAGATGTGTGGCCGTTGATTTCTTTATCCATTTACTGAGGAATGGTGTATGCATAAAGGTACCTCAAATGAACTTCTTGAAGTTATAAAATAAGACTTTATTCATTCTGACCATCAAAAGCAGTGGTCTATTGACCTGAGATAAACCGCCTCAATCCAGTGTAACACAGCAAACCTCTGTAGTTTCACTACACCCAGTTGAAAATACTGATCGAGTACTAACATCCTTATCTTCAAATGTGATACTACCCAGCATGTGAGTGCAAGAGTTAAGAGACATGCCCAAAAGTGTCAAGTAGATGATCCTTTTCTACTTCCTCTCAAAATCCCAATGACTAGTTATTCATGTCCAGCCAATGCTGTTCACTCCACACAAATTGAAGGAACATATGGAGTATCTTGGACAGAGCAAAGGGTATGGAGAGTGACAAGATCCTGGCTGGAGAGCTGAAGATCTCTACCACAGCAGAACTGCTGCCTCACAGCAAAAGCATTGGGATGTACCTGACAATGTGGAAGATTTTACTTGTATGTGCTCCCCACAAAATACAAAAAAAAAATCACCTAACCTTCTCCCAGCCAAAAATAATTGTTGTGAAAAGACTCATCAATAGTAATCTAACAAGGCTGTGCTCCTCCAATTCTGGGTTTTCGTAGCTTCATCATTGTTGGCCAGTCCTTCAAGCCTTTTTATTTCAGATTTGTTTTCACATGAGAAGATACTCAGAGAAGGAGACTTTAATTAGTAGTTTAAAGGAGGAGAGAGAAATGATAAGATTTACAGAGGGAATTTCAGAACTTGTGGCCTTGGCAACTGAAGGCACTGCCAGTAATGGTAGAGAATTAAAATTGGGGATGTGCAAGAGACCAAATTGGAAAAGGGCATTTATTCCAGAGGGTTGTAGAGCTGAAGAAGATTGTCGAGATAGGGATGGGTGAGCCAACGGAGGAATTCGAAAAAAAGGCAAAGAATTCTAAAATGAAGGCAGGAGAGTTTTGGATTGTTTTCTGTTTATAGAGAGTGGGAGATGTGAGACTAGCCAGGACAGCTTGGAACAGTCAAGCCTAGAGATTACAGAGGCACGAATGTGGGTTTCAACAACAGATGAGCTAAAAGGGGCACAGTTGTGTGATGCTACGTAGATAGAAGTTGCCAGTCTTAGCGATTGAACATATAACTGTCGAAAAGCTCATCTCGGGGTCAATATGAGGTTCTGAACAGCCTTGTTCAACCGCAGACAGTTGACATGGAGAGACATGGGGCAGGATTCTCTGATCCTGAGGCTAAGTGTTGACGCCATCGGAAATGCTGTCGCGTTTCTCGACGGCGTCAACACGGCCTCAGGATCAGCAATTCTGGCCCCTACAGGGGGCCAGCACGGTACTGGAGTGGCTGCTGAATGTGGCGTGAACTGGGCGCCACGGGGTCTGTGCATGCGCAATGGCACCGGCGCGAACGCGCGCATGCACGGTATCTCCCTTATCCGCGCTGGCCCCGATGCAACATGGCACATGGCTACAGGGGCCGGCGTGGAAGAAAGGAGGCCCCCAGCCAGAGAGGCCGGCCCGCCGATCGTTGGCCCCAATAGTGAGCCAGGCCACATCAGAGGCCCCCACCAGGGACGGACCCCCTCCCCCCCCCACAGGCTGCCCCCCGACCCTTCCACGCCGAGTTACCGCTGGCTGAGAGCAAGTATGAACGGCGCCGGCAGGACTCGGGTCTTTTGGGATGGCCGCACGGCCCATCCTGGGTCGAGAATCAGCGGGGAGGCCGCATAGATCGGCCCCCGATCAGCGTCGCTCCGACCACGCCGGCGCCAATGGTGCTGATTCTCTGCTCTGCGGAGAATCGCCTGCCGGCGTCGGGGCGGTTTGGCGCGATTCGCGCCAGTCGCGGGGATTCTCCAGCCCAGCCCTGGGCTGAAAGAATCCCGTCCATGGTGTCAGGGGCTAGGGCCAAATACAATGGCTTCAGTTTTCCCAATATTTAATTCGAGAAAATCTCTGCTCACTCAACACGGATGTCAGACAAACAATCAGTGGAAGAGTTCAGAAAGGTGGTGGTGGAGTAGGTTATGGGTCAGAATACATGTGAAATCTGATGTGTTTTTGGATGGCATTATCGAGGGCAGCATGCAGATGAGTAATAAAGCCTAGGCCTAAGCTTTGGAATGCTCTCTCTACACCTATTCACCTCCTGGTCTGGTCTTCTTTAAGACCATCCTTAAAAGGTATCTGTTTGATCTAGCTTTTGGTTATCTCTGCCAGTCACCTTATGTGGCTCGATATCAAGGTTTGTTTGATGAAGTACCTTGGCTGTGTGATAGCCCCCATACTATTTACCGGGGCTGGTTTAGCTCAGTTGGCTGGACAGCTGATTCGTGATATAGAGCGAGGCCAGCAGTGCGGGTTCAGTTCACGTTCTGGCTGAGGTTATTCATGAGGGCTCTCCTTCTCAACCTTACCCCTCGCCTGAGGTGCGATGATCCTCAGGTTAAATGACCACCAGTCAGCTCTCCCCCTCAAAGGGGAAAACCGCCTCTAGTCATCTGGGAATGTGGCGACTTTACTATTTACAATCTACCTGACAGTGGTTGTTCTCCTCATCAAAGGTCAACTGCCCTTTGAGTCTTAAATACCGCCTTGAAAACTCTTTAACCTCAGTCGTCTCTACGCCAAATCTAAATTGATTGACATACGTGATCTGCAGTTTATGTCTGATTGCAGTTTTGTTACCCACTCTGTACCAGATTTGCAAGTCACTCTTCAATTCTGCATACAAGAGGCCTCTCCTTGAATGTTGCCAAAGCAAAACTCATATCAATCCGCACCTGCTCAGCCAAATACTCCACCTCCCATATATGTTAAAGGAGAAACTCTGG
The DNA here is from genome assembly GCF_047496885.1 of Scyliorhinus torazame. Classification (NCBI taxonomy): domain Eukaryota; kingdom Metazoa; phylum Chordata; class Chondrichthyes; order Carcharhiniformes; family Scyliorhinidae; genus Scyliorhinus; species Scyliorhinus torazame. The sequence continues at coordinate 145,133,770 of NC_092719.1, forward strand.
AGTATGTTGAGCACTTCCCATACCTTAGCAGCCACCTCTCTTGAAAGCCTACCATTGATGAGGCGATCTAACACTGGACCATTTTACAAATGACGGCAGCGAGTGTTTGACAATGAAGACTTCCGCAAGTCAACAAAAGATCTAATGTACAGAGCAGTTGTTGTCACTATGCTCTAAAGTGCAGTGGCACCCAGACTGTGTGTCAGGAACACATAAATGCACGAGCGAAATTCCACCAAAAATGCCTCAACCATATCATATAATTTCCACCAGAAATGCCTCCACCATATCATTTGGATTCAACAGGAGGACTGTCAAACAAATGCTAGCATCCTTCTTGACGCCAGCTGCATACGCATTCAGGCAAAAGTCCTGTAAAATCAATTAGAATGGGCTGGACACTGTATCGAGATGCATCTCCTCCACCAGGTCCTGTATCTTCAACTTGCAAATGGCCGGTGCTCCTGCGAAGGACAAAGAAACAATATATAGACACTCTGAAGGTCTCCTTGAAGTGCGGCAGCAATGCCATTAATGACCGGGAGGAGCTTGCGACTAATCTTTAAAAATGGTGACAATTTGTCCATGAGGTGTGAGGTGATGCATTTGTGGAGGTCAAACAAGGCAAAGGAATAAGCACAATAAATATACTGGAACTGTATAAATCATTAGTTAGGTCACAATTTGAGTATTGTGTGCAGTTCTGGTCACCCCATTAAAGAAAGGTTGTAATTGCAGTAGAGAAGATATAGAAGAGATTTATGAAGATGTTGCCAGGACTGGAAAAATGCAGCTATGAGAAAAGATTGGATGGGCTGGGGTTGTTCTCCATGGAACAGAGGAAAGTGAGGGGAGATTTCACTGAAATGTGTAAATTTGTGAGAACTCAGGATAGAGGGGATGGGAAGGGCCTTTTTGCTTTAGCAGAGCGATCAGTAAGTAGGGGACATGGATTTAAAGTGACTGGCAGAAAGATTAGAGGGGAGGGGAAGAAAATAAAAAATTCACAGAGCGTTATTGGGGTCTGGAACTCACTACTGAAAAGGTAATTAGAGGCAAAAAACCTCAACTCATTTAAAAGGTGGCTGGATCTCTCACTCGGGAGCTGTAGCCTTCAGGGTTATGGACCGAATTCTGGAAAGTGGGAGAAGACTGGGTGGCTCGTTATTTTGGCCGGCAAAATAACACAATCGGCCAAGTGGTCTATTTCTGCACCATAAACCTTCGATGATCTCTATGAAGCTGCATTATGCTTTGGGTCTAAATCCACTCCGGATCCCACTAACTTGTGGGAAGTTCTGAGCGACGAAACATAAGGATAAAAGCAATATACCGCAGATGCAGGAAATCTGAAATTAAAAAAGGGGAAATGCTGGAAAATCTCAGCAGGTCTGGCAGCATCGGTGGAGGATGAAACAGAGTTAACGTTGTGAGTCCATCTGACGAAAATGCAGCTTTGTGAATTCAGCACCATTCACATCCTAAGAACAAATATTTTAAGAAGAGAAACAAGAAGTGAAAAGATATAAGGCGGTATTCAACTGAAAAATTTCTAAGTTCACTTGTGGAGGGTTTTTCAGGGAGTTTCCAGCGGCTCTGCGTTGAATTTGGCGCACGGTGCAGAGGTGAGGATCCACTGGGCTGATGGACTGTTAAACATGAGTTATTAATGCCATACAGACTGACCCATCCCTCGCAATGACGACATGTCCATTCTCCCGCAGGACCTCCAGCCAACAGCCTGAGTCCATCCAGACTGGCCTCCAAGCTCCCAAGAGAACACCTTGGAGGAGAGCTCCGAGGATGCCACTGTAGATGCAGCACTGCTGTCTTCCCCACCATCCACCAGCGCAGATACACACACATCGGTGGCCAACTGTAGTGGTTAGGCTTTTGGGGCACATACTGGTGAGCACCACACAGTTGCTGATGTACATTAGGTGGAGGCAGGAATGCCCAGGCGAGGCAGCAGTTGGAGGTTTCCTGGATCCCAGGAGCCAGCTGGGTCCCAGTCAGATGCTGAGCCTCTGGACCAGCTTTACCTGGAGCTGATCCAGATGGTAGTGTGCAGTGATATTCAGAGGGAGATGTCAGCAGGCCCATAGCCAATTGAAGGTGTCCCAGAGGCTACGGGCACAGGAGATGACACCGGCAATGTGTGGCACTGAGGTCAACACTGCTAGGGTGGTGACTGCAGTGGAAAGCCTGGTGCATGATATTGGCAGCATGAGTCCAAGGCGTGGCACAGTCATAGATTATCATAGAATTTACAGTGCAGAAGGAGGCCATTCGGCCCATCGAGTCCGCACCGGCTCTTGGAAAGAGCACCCTACCCAAGATCAACACCTCCACCCTATCCCCATAACCCAGCAACCCCACCCAACACTAAGGGCAATTTTGGACACTAAGGGCAATTTATCATGGCCAATCCACCTAACCTGCACATCTTTGGACTGTGGGAGGAAACCGGAGCACCCGGAGGAAACCCACGCACACACGGGGAGGATGTGCAGACTCCGCACAGACAGTGACCCAAGCCAGAATCGAACCTGGGACCCTGGAGCTGTGAAGCAATTGTGCTATCCACAATGCTACCGTGCTGCCCCAGTCGGTGACGGTCATGGCTGAGGGCCTCGGTAGAATGTCCGACTCGCTGGGGGACGTGACCCAGTCTCAGGTGGGCACAGCCAAGGTGCTGCGGGACATGTCTCAGTCTCAGATGGGTATAGCCAAACGCTGCTGGAGAGCCTGGTGCATGACGTCGGCAGCATGAGTGGAGGTGTCCAAGGCGTGGCTCAGTCGGTGAAGGCCATGGCTGAGGGCCTCGGTAGAATGTCCGACTCGCTGGGGGACGTGACCCAGTCTCAGATTGGTATAGCCGAGGCACTGCAGACCTTGTCCCAGTCGCAGGTGGACATTGCCGGGGAACTGCCGAGTGTGTCCCAGTCACTGAGGAGCAGAGCCAAGGGCATTTACACTCTGCTGCAGACATTAGGAAACCGCCAAGGTTGGCAGGGGCAGATGACGCAGGGACAGCCGGGGCTCAAATGAGCGGCCTCTCCACCCTGAGGTGAACTCCAGTGTTCCATGGGCACCGATTGGGAGGGAGGGGGCTGGGTGCCAACCTAGACCCATCCTATGGAATGGCGACTGTGGCCCGTGTTCCACCCTCCTGTTGCACCAGGGCACCCAGATGCCGCTTGCCATGGTCATCGAAGGCCATGGGACGTAGTGAGCAGCTGACTGCCTCAACCTCTGATGTGCAGCTGGGGAAACACCTAGATGCAGCGGTAGAGCTAGGAGGGTCAGGCATGTCAAGGAGCACTGACAGGGCACGGGGTGGGGGGGGGGGGGGGGCTGCGTAGCTAGGGGATGAGGGGGAGTGTGCGTTGAGGGATGCAGGGGTGGGGGAGGGGGAGAGGCTGGTGTGGAGAGTGGGGTGATACCATTGGGAGAATGAGGCAGTGGTGGGCACTTATGTGACGGACATTAATAAATCCTCACCACAACCAGTTGGATGCTTCTGGCAGTTCCATCTGCAATGCAGGCCGACCACCAATCCCGTGCCCCATCTCCCCAGGCATGGGGATCCTGGTCACCCCTCCCCACTTCTGGCACACCATGTGCAAGTGATGGTTGTGAGCAAGCACTCAGCAGACAGGCAGGGGTCAGGCTATGGCATTGATTGAGGAGCGCTAGCACCCCTCTGCCCGCTGTCAGTGCTGACAGAGTCCCAGCACCCTGGATTGATGTTACACAGAGCCAGGGAGGATAGGAAATCAAGGTGGGGAGGTGGCGACAGAGGGGAGGATGGTGAAGGGGGTGCAGAGTGTTGGGGGAAGAAGGGAGGGGTTATGACGATGGACAAGGCCATGTCCTATGTGAAATGGGCAAGAATGACGGCCTCCCTGGCCCTCCAGCTTGCTGGACCCTCGCCGCTGCCACCTGTCCTCCAGCCTCTGGCTGGACCTCCGGTTCATCCCCAGGATCGTCCTCCAGCCCCTCATTGTCCTCCTCCTCCTCTTTGGAGGTGGCCACATGTTTCTCTCCCTCCACCTCCAGTACGTCGCCCCACAGCTGTGCCAGGTTGTGGAGAACACAGCAGACAACAAAGCGGGCGACCATCCGGTATGGCAGTGCACCACCAGAGCGGTCGAGGCATCGGAACTGCATTTCCAGCAGTCCGCTGCTCCGCTCAATCACAGGCCAGGCGGCTGCATGGGCCTCGTTGTATCAGGTCTCCGCATTGGTCACCGGCCTCCATGATGTCATTAGCCAGGTCCTCAGCGGGTACCCCTTATCTCCCAAAAGCCAACCGGCCATCCTGGGTGGTCCTCGAAGAGGCCAGGGATGCCTGACTTTCCCAGGATGGTTGATGGGAAATGTTCAGACTGGAGTCCAGTTACTCGTGGTGTACCACAAGGATCTGTTTTGGGGCCAGTGCTGTTTGTCATTTTTATAAATGACCTTAAGGAGGGCGTAGAAGGATGGGTGAGTAAATTTACAGATGACACTAAAGTCGGTGGAGTTGTGGACAGTGCGGAAGGATGTTACAAGTTACAGAGGGACATAGATAAGCTGCAACGCTGGGCTGAGAGGTGGCAAATGGAGTTTAATGCAGAAAAGTGTGAGGTGATTCATTTTGGAAGGAACAACAGGAAGGCAGAGTACTGGGCTAATGGTAAGATTCTTGGCAGTGTGGATGAGCAGAGAGATCTCGGTGTCCATGTACATAGATCCCTGAAAGTTGCCACCCAGGTTGAGAGGGTTGTTAAGAAGGCTTACGGTGTGTTAGCTTTTATTGGTAGAGGGATTGAGTTTCGGAGCCATAAGGTCATGTTGCAGCTGTACAAAACTCTGGTGCGGCCACATTTGGAGTATTGCGTGCAATTCTGGTCGCCGCTGTAGCCACCTAAAATGGCTGATTCCCGATTAATTTGGCCAAAACCCGATGTAAAATGGCTAACTGAAAAGGCTGATGGGAAAATCAGCCAACAGGGCACAAACGGACAGCTGCAGACAGAACAGCGTATTCGGCTCTGGGGAAGTCGGCCCAGACCGATACCTGCAACCATTAGCAGCACATCAACCCAGCCATCTGCAGTTTAAGCGGCTATCCCCGGGAACAATTGCAACAAATTAGCAATTGAATGCCGGGCCAGGCCTCTTGGCGTCAGCAGTAGCCGAGACAAAGAAAGGTGAACGACCACCCCCAGATCAAGGAATCGCCCAATAATTGGAGCATATCGAACCCAGTGATTGGGACCATGTCCAATCACTTGGGACCAGGGTCAAGGTCCGCCCCGAGAGGCGGGAAGCCCCTGGGGACTATAAAGATAGGGGCCAAGTTCAGATCGACCCTTCTCTCCCTTCTTCTCCTGCTAGCAACCTTCGCAAGAACCATCGACAAGAAACCGTAAGTTTGACTCCAGCAATTGCTACGCGATAGAGACTCCTAGCCATCGACCTGTAGCAGCCTTTGAATCCCGCAGGCCAGACCCCATTCGTTTCCCTGACCTGGTGGGCCATTCCCAAAGTTAAGTATTGGCCTGTAGTGGTAGGTAATAGTCTAGAGGTAGTATTATTGTGTAAGTATTTATTGCTGTATATAATAAATGATCGTTGATTTAACATTTACTAAGCGGTGTGCTGTCTTATTAATCATTACTCGAGCTTGAACCACGTGGCGGTATCAGAAAGATACCTGGCGACTCGTGAGCAAAGGTGACAGAATTAGAGCTAATAAAACTAAGGCTAATAAGAGCAACATTTTGGCGACTCTGGTGGGACCCGATCTAGAAGTGGAAAACCACTCCGGGAGAACCCAAGAAATTTTGGATTAGAATCCAATTGGGAAAAAAACCCAAAAAACCACAAGTGTTCAAGCGGTTCTGATTAATAATTCACAATTCGGAAGTGTGTGTATGCATGCGAAACTAACAGGGCTATAAGGTAAAACTGATAGATTTTTGTTGCGTCAAAACTGTCGGAAGTCTGTATTTTCGGAAATTAGCGCAAGCCATATCCGCATCTACGACACCACCTTAGCCCCCTGTTCCAAATTTAACCGAAGCAAGCAGATAGGAGAGATGGCCATGCAGGCAATGCAACGCCTCATGAACCCCGAGGAATTTGCGGTCGCAGTGACCAGCAGCAGTAGAGTGGGACAGTGCCCCACTTGGGAAGAGGAAATTCAGAAATACCTCAAGGGCAAAGGATGGCCCATGTGGAATAATTTCTGTAATAATGACGACGCAGGTTCCGGAAGTATAGGGCATACTTGGTGGGAGAACATGAGTGAAATCCACAAAAATAATTTTACAAAAGCTCGCAAGCCGATGGCAATTGTGTCCTGTCTGGCACAATTGCGAGGCACAGAGGAGGTCGTCAGGAAGCTCCGCAAAGAAGTAGAGGGCATACACCGTATGAGTAAAGTCGATGTATGCGAGGTGGAGAAAGAGAATTTAGAGCTAAGGAGGAAATTGGCAGCCAAGGATGAAGAGGTGGCTGACGCCAAACGGGGTCACCAGTCGTGTCTGGTGCATTTAAGCAGTTTCCAATCCCAGTATGAGAAGGCTTATCAGGACACGCAGCGCGCAGTCCTGGTAAAGAAAGAGACAGAGAAGCAGGTGGAGACGCTTCAGAAGCAATGTAGTGATCTCAAGGCAGCCTTGAGAGCGCTCCACGCTGCAACCACGGAACAAAGGCAGAGTACCATAGACCATGCGAAGTGCCGGAAGCAAATTGTAGACCTGCAGTCACTGCTTTCTGTCCAAAAGGGATTCCAAGAAACCTTTGGGGAAAGTTTAGAACAGGAAGACGGCCCTGATTGGGAAGAATTGCAGGAAACCGCGCAGAGATATGTTCAGGGAACATGTGCGCAGGGAAAGCCCCAAAGGAGAAAGGCACCCCAACCCCCCACACAGCAGGTAGTTCAGGCTCCGATGAATCCTGTAACAACCCACCGCACAGCCACATCAGACGAGGCGGAATTCCTATATTCCACCCCCCTCACAGTAACCCAATTACGGGAAGCGTGTGCGAAAATCACACCGTTCCTCCCCACTTCAGACCCACACCATTTCTTTGCCACCGTCAAACATCAGGCGACCATGTACGGCCTGGATGAGAGAGAGCATGTAAAGCTCATGGTTCTAAGTCTAGACCCATCGGTAGCAGCAGCCCTTCCCGACCCACAGAATGTAGGAGGAGGCAGACTTGCAGAAATGCATACCGCGATCCAGGATGCGATCGGGTATAACCGGGGTGACCCCATAGATGGCCTAAATAAGTGCAGGCAGAAGAAGTCTGAACACCCCACAGCGTTCGCAGGATGCTTGTGGATTCACTTTGAAGCCGTTTTCGGAAACGTAGGCCCTGCCCATTTGTCCCCAGACAATATGGCCAAATGGACCCGCACCCTTATCTCCCATGCCGCAGAGGCAGGACAGAATGCCTGTAGTAGTTATGATCCCTCGGAGGAGGCTCATAACGAGAAGTGGGTGGTTAAAAGATTGTCCCGCATTTGGGGGCAGTCTGTTCACAATCGACCCGCCGCTAAAACCACAGAGGAAAAGCAAGCCGCCGCAGACATGCAGGCAGTAAAAGCCACACCTCACAACCCCGCCTGGGTAAATGAGGGAAAGAGCAGCCCCCCCAGCAAAACCGCAAGAATGTTACAACTGCGGACAGTTGGGACATTTTGCCAAAGAGTGCAATGCCCCTAAAAAGCCACAGAGAGCCCAACAGACAGGCACTCTCAGTAAGAAAAAGGCAGAGCCCATACATAGCGTTAGCGCCCAGTCGGATCAGACAGACTTGACCGGAACGGACTGACGGTGTACAGGCTCCCCCAGTTGGGTCTGCGACACCCTTTGGGATAGGTCAGAACGACCCGTAGTCGCAGCGAAAATTCGGGGACAGCCTATCGAGTTTCTTTGGGACACAGGAGGGTCCCGCACCACCTTAAATTCCTCCACCCTTTGTCAGGACACGTGGCCCACTACAGCCACTATCACCCTCAGCGGCTTTACAGGCCACTCATAGCAGGGACACATTACAGCCCCTGTATCCATCCAAATCGGAACCATTAGCACAAAACACCCCGTAGTTTTAGTAGACCTGCCCCAAACAGCAGAACACATTCTGGGAATCGACCTTATGAATTCCCACCACCTATCCTTCGATCCAGTCAACCAGTGTGTCTGGAAGATGGCGAAATCCGCTAGAGCCCCCGCAAAGCTCACCATAGGGGACTACATGAACAAAATTAGCGAAGTAGGTGAGTTTTGGTTCAACCCCAACACACTCAGCACGGACAGACAGGTTAGGGCAGTCCTGCAAAAGAACAGGACAGCATTCGCGACCCACAAGCACGACTGTGGACGGATGACTGGCTCCGTGCAAATAACAGGACCTGACCCTAGACGCCAGAAACAGTACGGATTTCCCCTAGAAGCAGAGGGAGAAATCCTAAAAGTTATAGAAAGCTTATTAGAGCAGGGCGTACTAAGATCGGTAGCCTCTACTAATAATGCCCCGATTTGGCCAGTGAGAAAGCCCGACGGATCATGACACTTGACCATTGATTATCGCGAACTCAATAAAATCACCCCCGCAGCAGCCCCAACCGTAGCAACAAGTCCCGAGACTTTGCTCAAACAGGACTCAATGCCCGATATTTCACGGTTTTGGACGTCAGTAATGGATTCTGGTCCATTCCATTGGCAAAGGCGTGCCAGTACAAACTTGTCTTCACCTTTAAAAACCAACAGTACACGTGGACATGCCTTCCCCAAGGATTCCACAACTCCCCCTCCATTTTCCACCGACAGCTGGCAAATGGTTTAGCCAAATTCTCTCGCCCCGAATGTTTGGTCCAGTACGTAGACGACCGACTACTGCAGACAGACACCAAGGAAGAGCACATTGAGCTTCTGTCCGAACTCCTGGAACTCTTACATTCAATTGGTTGTAAAGTTAACCCCAAAAAGGCCCAGATTTTGGAAGATAAGGTGATATATTTGGGAACAATTATCACACATGGTAAACGCGAGATCGAGCATAAAAGGATTGACTCGATTGCTAAATTGCCCCTTCCCCAGAACGTTTCAGCCCTCCGGTCGTTTGGTCCAGTACGTAGACGACCGACTACTGCAGACAGACACCAAGGAAGAGCACATTGAGCTTCTGTCCGAACTCCTGGAACTCTTACATTCAATTGGTTGCAAAGTTAACCCCAAAAAGGCCCAGATTTTGGAAGATAAGGTGATATATTTGGGAACAATTATCACACATGGTAAACGCGAGATCGAGCATAAAAGGATTGACTCGATTGCTAAATTGCCCCTTCCCCAGAACGTTTCAGCCCTCCGTTTTTAGGACTGGTTGGCTACTGCCGAAACCACATCGACAGTTTTGCCAGCAAGGCAGCACCCCTCTCAGACCTCTTAAAGAAAGGAGCCCCCTGGGAGTGGCTTCCGCAGCATACGGATGCTGTGGAATCATTAAAATAGGCGCTCATAGCCGCCCCCGCACTACAAGTTCCAGACCCGCTGTCCCCTTACGCAATAGAGGTAGCGACCACAGACCGCACCCTTTCAGCCGTGCTCCTGCAGGAACGGCACGACCAGCTAAGACCCGTGGCTTATGCCTCCCGAATTTTAGATGCTGTGGAGCAGGGATTTTCAGCCTGTGAGAGGCACCTGCTCGCAGTTTTCTGGGCAGTCCAGTACTTTTCATACATTACCGGACTGAACCCCATCACCATTCTGACCGAGCATACCCCCACCCAACTTTTACTGGACGGACGACTTAAAGACGGTACCGTCTGCCAAATCCGCGCAGCTAGGTGGACCCTTCTCTTACAAGGACGGGACATCACAGTAAAACGGACAAAGACTCACACATACTTAGCGGACAATTTACAGTACCCCAGAACTCCCCATGAGTGTGAAATCATCTCTCCACTCCACAATACAGACCCCTTTATAGCTAAAACACCCCCCAGAAAATTAGCCACTCCATCTCAGAGCCCCCCTCACCCGGGCACGTGTGACCCCATTAGGATTTATGTGGATGGATCTTCCACAGTCTTAGATGGGCAACGCATAACAGGTTGCGGGATTTATGTGGAGGACGCGCAGGGACGCGCTCTCGAGGAAATCGCATTAAAATTACGCGGACACTTAGGCGCGCAGGCTGCAGAGCTTGCGGCCATCGCTTACATCGTAGACCACCCAGATTCCTTCCCCAGCCCAGCAGACATATATTCAGACAGCCTATATGTCTGCAACAGCCAGACAGAATTTCTGCCCCTGTGGGAAACAAGAGGATTTGTTTCCGCGGACGGGAAACCGCTCCCCTCAGCCCCATTACTCCGCCACAATCTAGAGAAAGCTAAGAACTGGACATTTGGCATTATAAAAGTCCGCAGCCACCATCGTTCCTCCCCCCCTGGAAATGTAAAAGCCGACGCACTGGCTAAGGCAGGATCCAGGCATGGGTACTTTTGGAAGCCCCCCGAAAGTGCGCCAGTCAGTGCGCCAGTGAGTGCAGTTCAGGTCACGCAGACTAGGATCGAGGATCTAGTAGAGGCCCAGAAGCAGGATAGCGCTCTCACTGAGATCATGAAAGGGAAGTTTCCAGCCTCCTACGAAAGGTTCAGAAATACACTGACCACACATGATGGTGTGGTGTTCAAGGACACCCTTTATGTTGTTCCGGAGCAGGATAGGAACCAATTAATTTGTTTATTCCATGCTGGTCATGGACACCAGGGAATCGATCCCACTACAGACCACCTCAAACAGCTTTGTTGGTGGCCAAATCTCAAGGAAGATGTATCCCATTACATTGAGAATTGTCTCATCTACGCACAGAACAACCCAGATAGATATGCCAAAAAGGCACAACTCAGCCACACCCGACCCGTTAACGGCCCCTGGACTAACCTCCAGATCGATTTTATAGGTCCATTGCCCCCTTGCAGGAATGGCTATAAATATGTTCTGGTGGTCATAGACACTTTTACAAAGTGGGTGGAAGCATTTCCAGCCCGCACCAACACCGCGAAAACCACAGCCAAGATCCTAACCCACCACATCTTTACAAGATGGGGACACCCCCGCAGTATTGAATCGGACCAAGGTTCTCACTTTATGGGACGGGTCATGCAGAACGTCCTCACGATATTTGGCATAACCCAAAAATTTCACATTGCGTACCACCCACAGTCGAGTGGTATAGTGGAGCGCATGAATCGGACCCTATAAACCACCCTCCGAAAAATGGTCCAGCAGAACAACATCACTTGGGACTCAGGCCTCTCCTTTGCGCTGATGTTTCTGCGTAACACTGTTTCCACCTCCACAGGTGACACCCCACACACTCTCATGACCAGACGCCCCATGAAAGGGACAGAATACTTGTTAGGTTTAGACCTGACCAGCCCTGAAGTTATGGCCCTCACCCACGAGAAAGCCGTTGAGCAATTAGTTGCGAATGTAAAAACAGCTCAGTTAGCAGCCGCAGTTAAATTGGGCATCAAAAAGAAACAGAGCATGGCCTGTTTTGATAAGGCAGTACATGCAACGGAGTATGATATGGGACAACAAGTGATGTTGTCTGTTTCTAACCCCAGCATATTCCTGTCTCCAAAATACTCAGGTCCGTACTCCATTACGGATAAAGTAAGCCCATCGGTATATAAAATCAAATACCCAAATGGTCAGACTGCGTGGTTTCATATCAACCAGTTAAAGGCTTATGGAGCACAGTCAAACCACACCCACCACATCATGCTTGACGCAGCAGACCACACCCCGCCCACAGCCACGTCACCAGACCAACCCCCACCACGTCCAGCCCAGCCACGGACTCGCCCACGACTCCATCCCCAAAATCTACACTCCGCCCCGGAACGCCCACAGACTGCCGCAGCAGAGACAGCGACTGTGACTCTGACGATAGCCACAGCACGCCTCACTACTATCCCCATACAACCGGACCCACACCCAGCGACTCCAATTTCAACTCCAGTGATCCCTTCATGATCACTTTTCTAAACAAATCCCACCACCGACCACCGAACCACACGGACGACCCCGGCTTTGTCCCCACACAACTCGACACAACCCATTGGCACCGCGACAATTCCTACAGACTCGTCCGCAACGACGAAAGCAACCCCAACTCACACCACGCAGCCCTCTCAGCCTTAATTCACTCCAGAGTTTGGCACCCGGGAGAAGGGGACGACCTCGAGTCGGACTCCCATGCCGCCAACCCCTTTGCGACCCTGTTCGCAACAGAGAACTGAGGTGTCCACATGATGTTAAAAGGAAACACTTGGGAGAAGTGTTGTCCTTCCTGATGGAACCTGCAGGATGTTTTATGTTGTCCGTTCGTTTGTTTTATGTTGTTCGTTCGTTTGTTTTATGTTGTTCGTTCGTTTGTTTTATGTTGTTCGTCCTACAGTAAGTTTTTCCAGCCGCTTGTTCAGCAGTATCAACTTGTCTACAGATACCTGGTCAACAGACCAGACGCTTGTTCAGCGGAACTAGCTTTTCAGCAGGTACCTGCTCACCAGACGCCCGATTGTAGCTGCTCTTGTGATTCGAGGATAGAATCACTGTAGCAACCCCACCACGATGACTACATTTTTACCCGTTCTTGTCGGTTGCTCAGGCAGTGGAGAAACGGCGTGAGACCCGCCCTGCCTGGGGACCACCCCGTTGGTCAAACACGCTCGGGTAGGGAAGATATGGCATTGGTAGCCGTCCTACCCAGGGGCTCCATCCAAATCTTACCCGTCGCGGCCCACACGCACCTCATTTGACATTTTCATTTCAAAAAGTTTTTTTTTTTGGCGACCTTTAGGTTGCTGCCATATGCTATTTACATCCTGGAACATTCGGATGGTAAATCAGCACTGGTCCCTCATTGGGAAGTGTGCCGTGTCCTAACATTTGTTTCGAAAAAAAAAATGAGGGAGTCGCACAGTGACCAATTATTTATTTTTTTTAAATATATTTTATTGAAAATTTTTGGCCAATCATAACAGTACATTGTGTATCCTTTACACAGTAATATAACAATATAAATAACAATGGCCAGTTTTATAAACAAGAAATAAATAATATATAAACAAAAACAAAACTAAATGGCAACTGCCTTGTCCCAGATAAATATTATCCAAAAGTATGTTTTAACAGTCCAAATACAATTATCTATAACAACAACCTATACATATTATACTTATATATTAACATCCCTGAGAATCCCTCTGGTTCCTCCCCCCCCCCCTCCCCCCCCCCCTCCCCCCCCCCCCCCCCCCCCCCCCCCACCCCCCCACCCCCCGGGCTGCTGCTGCTGTCTTCCTCTTTTCCATTCCCTCTATCTTTCTGTGAGGTATTCGACGAACGGTTGCCACCGCCTGGTGAACCCTTGAGCCGATCCCCTTAGGACAAACTTAATCCGTTCCAGCTTTATAAACCCTGCCATGTCATTTATCCAGGTCTCCACACCCGGGGGCTTGGCTTCCTTCCACACCAACAGTATCCTGCGCCGGGCTACTCGGGACGCAAAGGCCAAAACATCAGCCTCTCTCGCCTCCTGCACTCCCGGCTCTTCTGCAACCCCAAATATAGCCAACCCCCAGCTTGGTTCGACCCGGACCCCCACTACCTTCGAAAGCACCTTTGTCACCCCCGCCCAAAACCCCTGTAGTGCTGGACATGACCAGAACATGTGGGTGTGATTCGCTGGGCTTTTCGAGCATCTCGCACACCTATCCTCTACTCCAAAAAATTTGCTAAGCCGTGTTCCAGTCATATGCGCCCTGTGTAACACCTTAAATTGTATCAGGCTTAGCCTGGCACACGAGGACGATGAGTTTACCCTACTTAGGGCATCAGCCCACAGCCCCTCCTCAATCTCCTCCCCCAGCTCTTCTTCCCATTTCTCTTTCAGCTCATCTACCATAATCTCCCTCTCGTCTCTCATCTCCCTATATATGTCTGACACCTTACCGTCCCCCACCCATGTCTTTGAGATCACTCTGTCCTGCACCTCCTGCGTCGGGAGCTGCGGGAATTCCCTCACCTGTTGCCTCGTAAAAGCCCTCAGTTGCATATACCGGAATGTATTCCCTTGGGGCAACCCATATTTTTCGGTCAGCGCTCCCAGACTTGCAAACGTCCCATCTACAAACAGATCTCTCAATTGTGTTACTCCTGCTCTTTGCCATGTTCCAAATCCCCCATCCATTCTCCCCAGAGCAAACCTATGGTTATTTCTTATCGGGGACCACACCGAGGCTCCCATCTTTCCCCTATGCCGTCTCCATTGCCCCCAAATTTTCAGAGTAGCCACCACCACCGGGCTTGTGGTGTATTTCTTCGGTGAGAACAGCAACGGCGCCGTCACCATGGCTTGTAGGCAAGTCCCCCTACAGGACGCCTTCTCCAATCTCTTCCACGCCGCTCCCTCCTCTTCTCCCATCCACTTACATACCATTGAGATGTTGGCGGCCCAGTAGTACTCACTCAGGCTCGGTAACGCCAGCCCCCCCCTATCCCTACTATGCTGCAAAAATCCCTTCCTCACTCTCGGGGTCTTCCCGGCCCACACAAAACTCATGATACTCTTTTCAATCCTTTTGAAAAAAGCCTTCGTGATCACCACCGGGAGGCACTGAAACACAAAGAGGAATCTCGGGAGGACCACCATTTTAACTGCTTGTACCCTCCCTGCCAGTGACAGGGATACCATGTCCCATCTCTTGAAGTCCTCCTCCATCTGTTCCACCAACCGCGTTAAGTTTAACCTATGCAATGTACCCCAATTCTTGGCTATCTGGATCCCCAAGTAGCGAAAGTCCCTTGTTACCTTCCTCAGTGGTAAGTCCTCTATTTCTCTGCTCTGCTCCCCTGGATGCACCACAAACAGCTCACTTTTCCCCATGTTCAGCTTATATCCTGAAAATTCTCCAAACTCCCCAAGTATCCGCATTATCTCTGGCATCCCCTCCGCCGGGTCCGCCACATACACCAATAAATCGTCCGCGTAGAGAGATACCCGGTGTTCCTCTCCTCCCCTGAGTACTCCCCTCCACTTCCTGGAACCCCTCAATGCTATTGCCAGGGGCTCAATCGCCAGTGCAAACAATAATCGGGACAGAGGACATCCCTGCCTCGTCCCTCTATGTAGCCGAAAATACGCAGACCCCCGTCCATTCGTGACCACGCTCGCCATCGGGGCCCTATACAGCAGCTGTACCCATCTAATATACTCATCTCCAAAGCCAAATCTCCTCAACACCTCCCACAAATAATCCCACTCCACTCTATCAAATGCTTTCTCGGCATCCATCGCCACCACTATCTCCGCTTCACCCTCTGGTGGGGGCATCATCATTACCCCTAGCAGCCTCCGTATATTCGTATTCAGCTGTCTCCCCTTCACAAACCCAGTTTGGTCCTCATGGACTACTCCCGGGACACAATCCTCTATCCTCATTGCCATTACCTTGGCCAGAATCTTAGCGTCTACATTTAGGAGGGAAATAGGTCTATAGGACCCGCATTGCAGCAGGTCTTTTTCCTTCTTTAGGAGAAGCGATATTGTTGCCTCCGACATAGTCGGGGGCAGCTGTCCCCTTTCCTTCACCTCATTAAAGGTTCTCATCAGTAGAGGGGCAAGCAAGTCCACATATTTCCTATAAAATTCAACTGGAAATCCATCCGGTCCCGGAGCCTTCCCCGCCTGCATACTCCTAATTCCTTTCACTACTTCCTCTATTTCGATCTGTGCTCCCAGTCCCACCCTCTCCTGCTCCTCCACCTTAGGAAATTCCAGCCGGTCCAGGCAGCACATCATTCTCTCCTTCCCATCCGGGGGCTGAGCTTCGTATAATCTTTTATAGAATGCCTTGAACACTCCATTCACTCTCTCCGCTCCCCGCTCTATCTCTCCTTCCTCATCCCTCACTCCCCCTATTTCCCTCGCTGCTCCCCTTTTCCTCAATTGATGGGCCAGCAACCTGCTCGCCTTCTCCCCATACTCATACTGTACACCCTGTGCCTTCCTCCACTGTGCCTCTGCAGTACCCGTTGTCAGCAAATCAAATTCTACGTGTAACCTTTGCCTTTCCCTGTACAGTCCCTCCTCCGGTGCCTCCGCATATTGCCTATCCACCCTCAGAAGTTCTTGCAGCAACCGGTCCCGTTCCCTACTCTCCTGCTTTCCTTTATGTGCCCTTATTGATATCAGCTCCCCTCTAACCACTGCCTTCAGCGCCTCCCAGACCACTCCCACCTGGACCTCCCCGTTATCATTGAGTTCCAAGTATTTTTCAATGCACCCCCTCACCCTTAGACACACCCCCTCATCCGCCATTAGTCCCATGTCCATTCTCCAGGGTGGACGCCCTTCTGTTTCCTCCCCTATCTCCAAGTCCACCCAATGCGGAGCGTGATCCGAAATGGCTATAGCCGTATACTCCGTCCCCCTCACCTTCGGGATCAACGCCCTTCCCAAAACAAAAAAGTCTATTCTCGAATAAACTTTGTGGACATAGGAGAAAAACGAAAACTCCTTACTCCTAGGTCTGCTAAATCTCCACGGGTCTACTCCTCCCATCTGCTCCATAAAATCTTCAAGCACCTTGGCTGCAGCCGGCCTCCTTCCAGTCCTGGACCTCGACCTGTCCAGCCCTGGTTCCAGCACCGTATTAAAATCTCCCCCCATTACCAACTTTCCCACCTCTAGGTCCAGGATGCGTCCTAGCATGCGCCTCATAAAATTGGCATCATCCCAGTTCGGGGCATATACGTTTACCAAGACCACCGCCTCCCCCTGTAATTTGCCACTCACCATCACGTATCTGCCCCCGCTATCCGCCACTATGGTCTTTGCCTTAAACATTACCCGCTTCCCCACTAGTATAGCCACCCCCCTGTTTTTCGCATCTAGCCCCGAATGAAACACCTGCCCCACCCATCCTTTGCGTAGTCTAACCTGGTCTATGAGTTTCAAGTGCGTCTCCTGTAACATAACCATGTCTGCCTTAAGTTTCTTAAGGTGTGCGAGTACTCGTGCCCTCTTTATCGGCCCGTTCAGCCCTCTCACATTCCACGTGATCAACCGGGTTGGGGGGCTTTTTACCCCCCCCCCCCACTTGTCGATTAGCCATCCCCTTTTTCCAGCTCCTCACCCGGTTCCCACGCAGCTGTGTCCCCCCCAGGCGGTGCCCACCCCACCCAATTCCGGCTCCCCCCTCTCCCCAGCAGCAGCATCCCAGTAACTCCCCCCTCCCACCCCCCCCGCTAGAACACCCACTAGCGTAGTTACACCCCCCATGTTGCTCCCAGAAGTCAGCAAACTCTGGCCGACCTCGGCTTCCCACCGTGACCTCGGCTCGCACCGTGCGACGCCCCCTCCTTCCTGCTTCCCTATTCCCGCCATGATTATCATAGCGCGGGAACAAAGCCCGCGCTTCCCTTTTGGCCCCGCCCCCCATGGCCAACGCCCCATCTCCTCCACCTCCCTTCCTCCCTCCACCACCACCTGTGGAAGAGAGAAAAGTTACCGCATCGCAGGATTAATAACATAAAACTCATCTTTCCCCCCCTTTTCCCCCCCCTCCTCGCCCCCCATACTCGCCCCACCACTTTGTTTCAAACGTTCTTTTTTAAAATAACCCGCTTATTCCAATTTTTCTTCCACAATAATAGTCCACGCCTCATCCGCCGTCTCAAAGTAGTGGTGCCTCCCTTGATATGTGACCCACAGTCTTGCCGGTTGCAGCATTCCAAATTTTATCTTCTTTTTGTGAAGCACCGCCTTGGCCCGATTAAAGCTCGCCCTCCTTCTCGCCACCTCCGCACTCCAGTCTTGATATACGCGAATCACCGCGTTCTCCCACCTACTGCTCCGAGTTTTCTTTGCCCATCTAAGGACCATCTCTCTGTCCTTAAAACGGAGGAATCTCACCACTATGGCTCTAGGAATTTCTCCTGCTCTCGGTCCTCGCGCCATCACTCGGTATGCTCCCTCCACCTCCAGCGGACCCGCCGGGGCCTCCGCTCCCATCAACGAGTGCAGCATCGTGCTCACATATGCCCCGACGTCCGCTCCTTCTGCACCTTCAGGAAGACCAAGAATCCTTAAATTATTCCTCCTCGCGTTATTCTCCAGCACCTCCAGTCTTTCCACGCATCGTTTATGGTGTGCCTCATGCATTTCCGTCTTCACCACCAGGCCCTGTATATCGTCCTCGTTCTCGGCAGCCTTTGCCTTCACGACCCGAAGCTCCCGCTCCTGGGTCTTTTGCTCATCCTTTAGCCCTTCGATCGCCTGTAATATCGGGGCCAACAGCTCCTTCTTCATTTACTTTTTAAGTTCTTCCACACAACATTTCAAAAACTCTTGTTGTTCAGGGCCCCATGTTAAACTGCCACCTTCCGTCGCCATCTTGGTTCTTGCTTGCCTTCCTTGCCGCTGCCCCAAAGGATCCACTGCAATCTGGCCACTTTCCCCTCCTTTTTCCATCCGTATCCAGGGGGGATTCCCTTTTGGTTTACCGCACAGTGCTTCTAGCCGTTAAAATTGCCGTTGGGGCTCTTATCAAGAGCCCAAAAGTCCGTTTCACCGGGAGCTGCCGAAGCGTGCGACTTAGCTGGTCATCGCCGCACCCGGAACCACAGTGACCAATTATAAGGGTATAATTGGCCCCAAAAAGGACAGACACACTAACACACCAGATATTAAACCAAGGTAGTTACAGATACTATGCTTGATTTTACAGAATTCCAGAGGCTCCAGGACCGGAGAAAACAAAAGACCACGAAAAGGAAAAGGAAAAAGGACAGCCAGGACACCCATGAGGACTTCCTTCATCGTGATCAACATCTTTTTTACGAACATTTGGTTGCACGGGAACGCGGACCCCATTACTCCAAACCTCCCTGCCGTTAATGTTTCACTGCCCCGCAGTACCCAAAGCCCAGTCACCAGCGACACTGCATCTTCCTGGTGTGCCAGGTTCATAACCTGGTACTCCCTGTCCTACATGATTGAAGCACTGTTAGCGTTGGCGATACTCTGCTATGTAGTGCAGACTATGCGCCTCCGCAAATGGAGAAGGAGAGCGTACTGCGCTCGAACCCCGGTATATCGGATCCGATCCCCTATATTCGGTTATGACCAGACCCCCGATCCCCGCGACCTATAACACGATAATAAAGAACATGCACTTGCGTTTTTTCTGTAAATAAAAGATGTACAAAACTTGTCATAAACAAAAAAAGGCATGATCCTGAGCTTGACTGCCAAGCCAGGAAAGAGTATATTAAATGTTGTGATTGTTGTTGTGTATGTTTTAGGAAGATAGGATAATGCAATGTTTGGTGAGTATAGTGTATTTAGGTAAAATTAGAGGTTCTAAGTTTTTTATTTTGTAAATGCATGCCCCTGCCTGACATAGCGCCCTTAGAATTGTTTAGGTAAAAATCTTTGTGCATAGCTCGGGTCAGAGTAGTGGCCATGTAGGAGGGGTTCCCCCCCGGTCAGGGAACGGAAGGGACACAATTTATGTGATCCTTCACGCTTCACGTTAGGATCACAAGGTGGGCTTGTAGCCACCTAAAATGGCTGATTCCCGATTAATTTGGCCAAAACCCGATGTAAAATGGCTAACTGAAAAGGCTGATGGGAAAATCAGCCAACAGGGCACAAACGGACAACTGCAGACAGAACAGCGTATTCGGCTCTGGGGAAGTCGGCCCAGATCGATACCTGCAACCATTAGCAGCACATCAACCCAGCCATCTGCAGTTTAAGCGGCTATCCCCGGGAACAATTGCAACAAATTAGCAATTGAATGCCGGGCCAGGCCTCTCGGCGCCAGCAGTGGCCGAGACAAAGACAGGTGAACGATAACCCCCCGATCAAGGAATCGCCCCATTATTGGAGCATATCGAACCCAGTGATTGGGACCAAGTCCAATCACTTGGGACCAGGGTCAAGGGCCACCCCGAGAGGCGGGAAGCCCCTGGGGACTATCAAGATAGGGGCCAAGTTCAGATCGACCCTTCTCTCCCTTCTTCTCCTGCTCGCAACCTTCGTAAGAACCATCGACAAGAAACCATAAGTTTGACTCCAGCGATCGCTACCCGATAGAGACTCTTAGCTATCGACCTGTATCAGCATTTGAATCCCGCAGGCCAGACCCAATTCAATAAGCCATTCGTTTCCCTGACCTGGTGGGCCATTCCCAAAAGTTAAGTATTGGCCCGTAGTGGTAGGTAATAGTCTAGAGGTAGTATTATTGTGTAAGTATTTATTGCTGTATAGAATAAATGATCGTTGATTTAGCATTTACTAAGCGGTGTGCTGTCTTATTAATCATTACTCGAGCTTGAACCACGTGGCGGTATCAGAAAGATACCTGGCGACTCGTGAGCAAAGGTGACAGAATTAGAGCTAATAAAACTAAGGCTAATAAGAGCAACACCACATTATAGGAAGGATGTGGAAGCATTGGAAAGGGTGCAGAGGAGATTTACCAGAATGGTGCCTGGTATGGAGGGAAGATCTTATGAGGAAAGGCTGAGGGACTTGAGGCTGTTATCGTTAGAGAGAAGAAGGTTAAGAGGTGACTTAATTGAGGCATACAAGATGATCAGAGGATTGGATAGGGTGAACAGTGAGAGCCTTTTTCCTCGGATGGTGATGTCTAGCACGAGGGGACATAGCTTTAAATTGAGGGGAGATAGATATAGGACAGATGTCAGAGGTAAGTTCTTTATTCAGAGAGTAGTAAGGGCGTGGAATGCCCTGCCTGCAACAGTAGTGGACTCGCCAACGCTAAGGGCATTCAAATGGTCATTGGATAGACATATGGACGATAAGGGAATAGTGTAGATGGGCTTTAGAGTGGTTTCACAGGTCGCGCAACATCGAGGGCCGAAGGGCCTGTACTGCGCTGTAATGTTCTATGTTCTATGTTCTATGTTCTAGGATGTAGCTGTCGTGCACACTCCCGGGGAAGCTTGCACACATGTGCATGAGCTTCATGTGGTGGTTGCATATGAGCTGGATGTTCAGGGAGTGGAACCCCTTCCTATTGACACAGGGTGCTCCCAGACAGCCCGGTGAGCGCAAGGCGGCATGCGTGCCATCCACTATCCCCAGGACCTGTGGCAGAAAAACATGCTGCCTGGGCACCTTGTTCCGCTTGATCCATGTCAAAGTTTATAGACATGATGTGGAGATGCCGGCGTTGGACTGGGGTGAGCACAGTACGAAGTCTTACAACACCAGATTAAAGTCCAACAGGTTTGTTTCGATGTCACTAGCTTTCAGAGCGCTGCTCCTTCCTCAGGTGAATGAAGAGGTATGTTCCAGAAACACATATATAGACAAATTCAAAGATGCCAAACAATGCTTGGAATGCGACCATTAGCAGGTGATTAAATCTTTACAGATCCAGAGATCGGGTAACCCCAGGTTAAAGAGGTGTGTATTGCATCAAGCCAGGACAGTTGGTAGGATTTCGCAGGCCAGATGGTGGGGGATGAATGTAATGCGACATGAATCCCAGGTCCCGGTTGAGGCCGCACTCATGTGTGCGGAACTTGGCTATAAGTTTCTGCTCGGCGATTCTGCGTTGTCGCGCGTCCTGAAGGCCGCCTTGGAGAACGCTTACCCGGAGATCAGAGGCTGAATGCCCTTGACTGCTGAAGTGTTCTCCGACTGGAAGGGAACATTCCTGCCTGGTGATTGTTGCGCGATGCGCAAGTTTATAGAGTCAGCTGCCGGGTGAACAGGGCATCCATGACCTCTAGGATGCACCTGTGAGCTGTAGCTTGCGAGATGCCACACAAGTACCTGCATGAGAGCTGGAATGATCTTGAGGCGTAAAGGTTCAGTGCTGAGGTGGTCTTTTTTTAAATATAAATTTAGAGTACCCAATTCATTTTTTCCAATTAAGGGGCAATTTAGTGTGTCCAACCCACCTACCCTGCACATCACGCAAACACGGGGTGAATGTACAAACTCCACACGGACAGTGATCCAGAGCTGGGATCGAACCTGAGACCTCAGCGCCATGAGGCAGTAATGCTAACCACTGCACCACCGTGCTGCCCCAGGGCTCAGGTGGTCCTGCCGGCCACTGGGAGCAAGTGTCCTCCTCATCCATCTGGTGTCATGTCCGCGAGGATATGGCACAAGTCTGTTTGTTGAGGCGGAGCCTCCTGTAGCACATGCTGGGTCATTTGTTTGAAAGACCAGCAACACCTTGTACACCTTGGGCTGTCATGGCAGCCCCCCCCCCCCTCTCTGGAACTCTCCCTGGCCTGATGGGCTGCCAGGTGCTCAGGGTGTGGAGCGGGGTCCTGCACATGGCCTGCTGCCTCAAGCCTCTGTCGACATTGCTGTTTCTGCTGCTGCCTTTCCTGGCGTCTGACTGCTCGGCCTGCCAACAGCACTATTAAGGAAAGTTCCGTGATGTCCACAATGTCATCCATATTGTTCGATATCTGTAACGGATTGGGAGAGGTTGTGAGACTGACAAACAGCGATGTTTTCCACCCTGGGACCTTCCAGTCACCCCATTGTTCTCCCCCCACCCTCCCCCAACCTGCTTACCAGTGTAGCCACCTGAGTTGGCCACTTCCTGACTTAAAATGGAGAACCGCAAAGGCTGAAGGGAAATCCAGCCAACACAGGCAAAAACTAGCAGGTGGAAGTTTACTGTGTATTAGACTCTGCAGAAACACAGACAGCATCGATGCAAGCAGCCATCTGCATAGTAATATAGCAGCCATCTACATAGTAATGAGCGATCCCCGCGAACAATCGAAACATGTTGAGGTAAACAAGGCCAAGCAAGACTCCTCGGCGCCAGCAGGAGCCAACACAAAAGAAGTTAACAGACACTTAAAGACCACCCAATGATCAGGGAACCCTCCAGTATTGGAGAAATCGAACCAAGCGATTGGAACAAAGTCTAATCACTTGAAACCAGGTACGGGGTCCACCCCAAAGGGCGGGAAGCCCCTGGGGACTATAAAGTAAAGCCCCCAAGTTCAAATCGTCCTTCTTGACAGGGTCACTCAGCAACCCGAAGCAACCCCTGAGAGTGAACTGTCCGGCAGCCTCCAAGAAAGTAAGTCTCAAGTCAACGCTCGCTACGAGATAGGCGCTCCTAGCTACCAATCCATACCAGCTTTTGAATCCCGCAGACTCAGAACCCTAACGAAAGGCCATTTGTTCCCCTGACCTGGTGGGCCAGTCCGAAGCTAAGTATAGGCCTGTTAGTTATAGAAATAGCTTAGAAAGTAGAGTTTATGCATGAGTAGTGATTTACTGTGTATAATAAATGTGCTTTGATTTGAATCTTACTAATTGCTGTGTTGAGTTATTGATCATTACTTGAACTTGAACCTCGTGGCGGTATCATAAAGGTACCAGGCGACTCTCGAGCAAAGGTTATAAAACAGAGCCAATTGAATCAATCAAAAGTTAGCAACATATTACTGGCGACTCTGGTGGGATCTGATTTAGAAGTTGCTTAACCACTCCGGGAGAACCCAAAATTTGAATTAGAAATCCAATTGGGAATAGAAAAACCACAAGTGTTCAAGCAGTTCTGATCAATCCTCATAATTCGGAAGTGTGTTAATGCATGCGTAACTAACAGGGCGATAAGGTAATACTGATAGATTTTTTGTTGCGACAAAACTGTCGGGAGTTTGTATTCCGGAAAATAGCAAAAGCCGTACCCGTAATTACAGCACCACCTTAATACCCCTTGTTCCAAATTTCAAGAGAAGCATTCAGAGATGAAAGATGGCAATGCAGGCAATGCAACGCCTCATGAACCCCGAAGAATTCGTGGTCGCAGCGACCAGCAGTAGAGTAGGACAGTGTCCCGTTTGGGAAGAGGAAATCAGAAAGTACCTCAAAGGAATTTTGGAGCGAATTCTGTGAAAATGAGGAAACAGGTCCCAGGAGTATAGGACATACTTGGTGGGAGAACCTGAGCGAGATTCACAAGAAGAGCTTAGGAAAAGCTCGCAAGCCGATGGCAATCGTGTCCGTTCTGGCACAATTGCGAGGCACACAGGAGGTTGTTAGGACGCTCCAAAAAGAGATAGAAGGCATACATCGAATGAGCAAGGTTGATGTCAGTGAGGGAAAGAAAGAGAATGTAGAATTAAGGAGGAAGTTAGCAGCAAAGGACGGAGAAGTGGATGATGCCAAGTGGGCACACCAGCCTTGTCTGGCGTACTTAAGCATCTTCCAATCCCAGTTCGAAAAGGCCTATCAGGACACGCAACGTGCAGTCCTGATACGAGAGGAAACACAGAAGTAGGTAGATAAATTGCAGAGGCAGTGTAGTGACCTGAAGGCAGCGTTAAGAGCACTCCATGCTGCCACCACGGAGCAAAGACAAAGCTCATTAGACCACGCAAAGTGCCGGAAGCAGATTGCAGAACTGCAATCTCTGCTTTCAGTTCAAAAAGGATTCCAGGAAACCTTTGGATCACAGTTAGATGAGGAAGACTGCCCTGATTGGGAAGAATTGAGTGAGATAGCGCAGAGATATGTTCAGGGAACATGTGCGCAGGGAAAGCCCCAGAAGAGAAAAGTGCCCCAACCCCCCACAGAGCAGATAGTTCAGGCTCCAATGAACCCAGTCACCAGCCACCGCACAGCCACCTCGGACGACACGGAATTTCTGTACACCACCCCCTTAACAGTGACCCAATGGACTTCCGGTTGCGGCTATGCGGAGCTAAGTCGCACATTCAGTGGCTCCCGCAAAAAACGGACTTTTGGGCTCTTTTCAGGTCCCCCAACGGCACTTTATTTGACGTTTCCCCGGTGTGGGAAGGAGATTACAACAATTCCCCGATAGTATATGACTTTTACCAGGAGCGGGGCGACTAAAAAGGTGGTGGTGGACCCGAAGAAGGTGCGAGGGAAGAAGAACAAAATGGCGGCAGGCGGAGACCAGGTAGCGTGGATGCAGTGGGCGCAGGAGCAACAGGAGGGTATCCAGCGCTGCTTCAGAGAGATTAAAGCGGACCTGCTTGAGCCGATGAAGGCTTCTATTGATAAGCTGCTGGAGACACAGACGGCCCAGGGGGTGGTGATCCGCGAGGCCCGACAAAAGATCTCCGACAACGAGGACGAGATCTTAGGCCTGGCGGTAAAGGTGGAGGCGCACGAGGCACTCCACAAGAAATGGCAGGAACGGTTTGAGGAGGTGGCGAATCGGCCGAGGCGGAAGAATCTGCGGATTCTGGGCTTCCCGGAGGGGCTGGAGGGGCCGGACATGGGGGCCTATGTGATCACCATGTTGAACTCACTGATGGGAGCGGGGTCCTTCCAGGGGCCCCTGGAGCTGGAAGGGGCCCATGGAGTGCTGGCGAGGAGCCCCAAGGCTAACGAGCCTCCGCGGGCGGTGCTGGTGCAGTTTCATCGGTTCGCTGATCGGGAGTGTGTGCTCAGGTGGGCCAAGAAGGAGAGGAGCAGCAGGTGGGAGAACGCGGAGGTTCGGATATACCAGGACTGGAGTGCGGAGGTGGCGAAGAGGAGGGCCGGGTACAATCGAGCGAAGGCGGTGCTGCACAGGAAGGGGGTGAAGTTTGGCATGTTGCAGCCGGCGCGACTGTGGGTTACCTACAAGGACCGGCACCATTATTTTGAGTCTCCGGAGGAGGCGTGGGCCTTTGTTCAGCCCGAGAAGTTAGACACAGATTGAGGGTCGGGATGGGCGTTTGGGGACTGTGGTTGATATGTTACTTTTTGAGGGGGGGTCCTTTGCTCTTTGTTTCTTTTTTTTTGTGTTTTTCTCTTTCTGGTCGGTGTGGGTGGTTAGGGCGGGTTGGGCACTGTTTTGGTTGGGTTGGTCGGGGGGGCTCTTGGAGGGGGGTAAGCAAATAGAACAGGGGTGGATCGCCGGCGGTGAGATGAGGTCCTGCGGGGGAGGGGGAGGCCCGAGTCAGGGGTGAGGGGACCGGGCCTGTAAAAGGAGCTGCGTCAGAGGTGGCGGGGCTGTGTAGGTGGAAAGCGCGGGTTTTTTCCCGCGCTGAAGACTGGAGGGGGTGGGGCCGGGGCGGGGAAGCGAGGGTTGTTTCCTGCGCTTAGGATGGAAGGGGGAGGGGGAGAGCCTGTGGATGGGGAACAGAAGAGGAGGGTATGTCACACAATGGGAGGAGTCGAAGGAGAGGCGGGAGTTGCCGGGCTCAGCAGGAGTCAGCTGACTTGCGGAAGTGCAATGGGGGGAGTAAAACAGCTAAGATGGGTGCTAGCCGGGGGGGGGGGGGGAAATCGAGTTGCTGCTGCTATGGTCAAGAGGGAGCTGGAGCGAGTGGGGGGGGGGTCGAGACGGGGGTCTGCCGCCGTGGGGAACGGGCCGGACGTGAGGTGCGGGCGCGTGGCTGGCCAAGGAGGGGTTATGGCGAGTTGGCGGGGGAGGGGGGCGGGTAGCCCCCTTATCCGGCTGTTAACCTGGAATGTAAGGGGACTGAACGGGCCGGTTAAGCGGGCCCGTGTGTTCGCGCACCTGAAGGGGCTCAAGGCGGATGTGGTCATGCTCCAGGAGACACACCTGAAGGTGGCAGACCAGGTAAGATTGGGGAAAGGGTGGGTAGGTCTGGTGTTTCATTCGGGGCTGGATGACAAAAATCTAGCGACCTTGGTGGGAAAGAAGGTGTTATTCGAGGCGTCGAGCATTGTGGCAGACAATGGCGGTAGGTACGTAATGGTAAGTGGTAAGCTGCAGGGAGAGAGGGTGGTACTGTTCAATGTGTATGCCCCGAATTGGGACGATGCGGGTTTTATGCGGCGCATGTTGGGTCGGATCCCAGACTTGGAAGTGGGGGGCCTGATAATGGGGGGAGACTTTAACACGGTGCTGGATCCGGCACTGGATCGCTCCAGGTCTAGGACGGGTAGGAAGCCGGCGGCGGCTAGAGTGTTGAGGGGGATTATGGACCAGATGGGAGGGGTGGACCCTTGGAGATTTGCAAGGACGGGGGCTAGGGAATTTTCATTCTTCTCACATGTCCATAAGGCTTATTCCCGAATCGACTTTTTTATTTTGAGCAGGGCTCTGATAGCGAGAGTAGGGGATACCGAGTATTCGGCGATAGCCATTTCGGACCACACCCCGCAGTGGGTGGACTTAGAGCTGGGGGAGGAAAGGGACCAGCGCCTGTTGTGGCGCTTGGAGGTGGGGCTGTTGGCGGACGAGGAGGTGAGCGAGCGGGTCCGAGGAAGTATAGAGAGGTACTTGGAGGCCAACGATAACGGGGAGGTCCGAGTGGGGATGGTATGGGAGGCGCTGAAGGCGGTGGTTAGGGGAGAGCTGATCTCCATTAGGGCCCACAAGGAGAGGAGGGAGCGGGGGGGAGAGGGAGAGGCTGGTGGGGGAGATGGTGAGGGTAGACAGGAGGTATGCGGAGGTGCCCGAGGAAGGATTGTTGAGGAAGAGGCGCAGCCTCCAGGCTGAATTCGACCTGGTGACCACCAAGAAGGCGGAGATGCAGTGGAGGAAGGCCCAGGGGACGATTTACGAGTATGGGGAAAAGGCAAGCCAGATGCTGGTGCATCAGCTTCGGAAGCGGGTCGCAGCTAGGGAGATCGGGGGAGTTAAGGACAGGGGAGGGAGTGTGGTGCGGACTGGGGTTGGCATCAATGGGGTCTTCAGGGACTTTTATGAGGAATTGTACCGGTCCGAGCCCCCATGGGAGGAGGGAGGGATGGGCCGCTTCCTGGACCAATTGAGGGTTTCGAAGGTGGAGGAGGGACTGGTGGCAGGATTGGGGGCCCCGATTGGGCTCGAGTAGCTGACCAAAGGGATAGGAAGCATGCAGGCGGGGAAGGCACCGGGGCCGGACAGTTTCCCGGTCGAATTCTATGAAAAATATATGGACCTGTTTGGCCCGTTGCTAGTTAGGACGTTCAATGAGGCAAGGGAGGGGGGGCTTTGCCCCCGACGATGTCCCGGGCACTGATCTCCTTGATCCTGAAGCGGGACAAGGATCCCCTGTAGTGTGGGCCTTACAGACCGATTTCATTGCTAAATGTAGATGCCAAGGTGCTGGCGAAGGTCTTAGCCACGAAGATTGAGGATTGTGTACCGCAGATCATCCACGAAGACCAGACGGGGTTCGTGAAGGGAGGCAGTTGAACACGAATGTGCGGAGGCTTTTGAACGTTATCATGATGCCGGCGAAGGAGGGGGAGGCGGAGATAGTGGTGGCGATGGATGTTGAGAAAGCCTTCGATAGAGTAGAGTGGGGGTACCTGTGGGAGGTGCTGAAGATGTTTGGGTTTGGGGAGGGGTTTGTCAGGTGGGTTAGGCTGTTGTATGAGGTCCCGATGGCAAGTGTGGCCACAAACAGGAGGAGGTCCGAGAACTTTCGGTTGCACCGAGGGACGAAGCAGGGGTGTCCCCTGTCCCCCCTGCTCTTCGCACTGGCGATTGAACCCCTGGCTATGGCACTGAGGGAGTCGAGGAACTGGAGGGGGTTGGTGTGGGGTGGGGAGGAGCATAGGGTGTCGCTCTATGCGGACGACTTGCTGCTATTTGTGGCGGACCCAGTGAGGGAATGCCGGAGGTAATGAGGATCCTTAGGGAATTCGGGGATTTTTCGGGATACAAGCTCAACATGGGGAAGAGCGAGCTGTTCGTGGTTCACCCAGGGGACCAGGAGAGGGGGATTGGCGAGCTCCCACTAAAAAGGGCGGAGAGGAGCTTCAGGTATTTGGGGGTCCAGGTGGCCAGGAGCTGGGGGGCCCTGAATAGTTCAATTTCACAAGGCTGGTGGAGCAAATGGAGGAGGAGTTCAAGAGATGGGATGCGTTGCCGCTGTCCTTGCGGGTAGGGTGCAGTCAGTCAAAATGACGGTGCTCCCAATGTTTTTGTTCCTGTTCCAGTGCCTCCCCGTGTTTATCCCGAAGGCCTTCTTTAGGCGGGTTAACGGGAGTATAATGGGGTTTGTGTGGGCGCGAGGGACTCCGAGGGTGTTCCTGGAGCGGAGTAGATATGGGGGGGGGGCTGGCGCTGCCCAATCTCTGTGGGTACTACTGGGCCGCCAATGCGACGATGGTGCGCAAGTGGGTGATGGAGGGGGCTGCATGGAAGAGGCTGGAGACGGCGTCTTGTGTGGGTACGAGTCTGGGGGCGCTGGCAATGGCGCCGCTGCCGTTCCCTCGAAGGAGGTATACCACGCGCCCGGTGGTGGCGGCTGCCCTCAAAATCTGGGGGCAGTGGAGGCGGCACAGGGGGGAGGTTGGGGCCTCGGTGTGGAACCCAATACGGGGGAACCACCGGTTCGTCCCAGGGAGAACAGATGGAGGGTTTTCGGGGTAGCACAGGGCAGGGATACGAAGGTTGGGGGACCTGTTTGTGGACGGAAAGTTCGCGAGCCTGGGTGAGCTGGAGGAGAAGTACGGGCTCCCCCCGGGGAACACCTTCAGGTACTTACAGGTAAGGGCGTTTGCCAGACGGCAGGTGGCGGAATTCCCGCGGCTACGGCCACACACAGTACAGGACAGGGTGCTCTCGGGGGGGGGGGGACAGGGTGCTCGCGGGGGGGGGACGATGACAGGATGCTCTCGGGGGGGGGGGGACAGGGTGCTCTCGGGGGGGGGGGACGGGGTGCTCTCAGGGGGGGTGGGTGGGAGTGGGGAAGATCTCGGAAACTTACCAGGTGATGCAGGAGGAGGAGGAGGCCTCGGTGGTGGCGGTAAAAGGTAAGTGGGAGGAGGAGTTGGGAGAGGAGATTGAGGAAGGGACGTGGGCAGATGCCCTAGGGAGGGTGAACTCTTCCTCTTCGTGCGCGAGGCTCAGCCTCATACAGTTTAAGGTGCTGCACAGGGCACACATGACCGGGACAAGGATGAGCTGGTTTTGGGGGTGAGGACAGGGGTGTTAGGTGCTCAGGGAGCCCAGCAAATCACACCCATATGTTCTGGGCGTGCCCAGCGCTGGAGTAATTTTGGAAGGGGGTAGCGAGGACGGTGTCCAGGGTGGTAGGATCCAGGGTCAAACCTGGCTGGGGGCTCGCAATATTTGGGGTCGCAGAGGAGCCGGGAGTGCAGGAGGCAAAAGAGGCCGGTATTCTGGCCTTTGCGTCCCTGGTAGCCCGGCGAAGGATTCTTCTTCAGTGGAAGGATGCGAGGCCCCCAAACGTGGAATCCTGGATCAACGATATGGCGGGGTTTATTAAGTTGGAGAGGGTGAAATTCACCTTGAGAGGGTCGGTACAAGGGTTCTTTAGGCAGTGGCAACCGTTCTTCGACTTCCTGGCAGAATGATAGACATTGGTCAATGGCAGCAGCAACTCGGGGGGGATTACTTTATTTTTCTTTTTGTTATTTACACTGGAGGGTCTGAGGGGGCGTATATCGCTGTTGTGTTAAGTCGGGGTGTTAATGTTAATTAATTATTTATGTACGGGGGGGAGGGGGGGTATGGAGGGTTGCTTTTCTAGACTGTGTTTTGTACTTAACCCTGTTGGGTACCTTTTTCATTTTGTTCTTGATATTTTATGAAAACCTTAATAAAAATGATTTTTTAGAAAACAAAAAAACAGTGACCCAATTACGGGACGCGTGCGATAAAATCAAACCGTTCCTCCCCACCTCAGATCCCCACCACTTCTTTGCCAGAGTAAAACAGCAGGCCACCATGTACGGCCTGGATGACCGAGAGCAAGTAAAGCTTTCAGTTTTGAGTTTAGATCCTTTGGTCGTAGCAGCCCTTCCCGGCCCACAGAATGTAGGAGGAGGCACCCTTGCAGAAATGCATACCGCGGTCCTAGACGCAATCGGGTATAACCGGGGTGACCCCGTAGATGGCCTCAATAAATGCAGGCAAAAGAAAACCGAGCATCCCACAGCGTTCGCTGGACGCCTGTGGATCCATTTTGCAGCAGTTTTTGGAGACTTAGACTGCGCCCATTTGTCCCCAGACAACATGGCCAAATCGACCCGCACCCTTATCTCCCATGTCACAGAAACAGGACAGAAAGCTTGTGCGAATTATGATCCCTCAGAGGAGGCTCATAACGAGAAATAGGTAGTAAAAAGATTGTCCCGCACCTGGGAGCAGTCTGTACAAAACAAACCCACAGTTAAAAATCCTGAAGAAAAGCAGACAGGAGCAGACATACAAGCAGTAAAATCACACCAGAATCCCGCATGGGTAAATGAAGGAAAGAACAGCCCCCCACAAAAGTCACAGGAGTGTTACAACTGTGGCCATTTAGGACACTTCGCAAGAGAGTGCAATGCCCCACGAAAGCCACAGAGAGCCCAGCAGACGGGCACTCTAAGTAGGAATAAGACAGAGCCCATACATAGTGTGAGCAGCCGTTCAGATCAAACGGACCTGAACGGAACGGACTGACGGTGTTCGGGCTCCCCCAGTTGGGTCTGGACACCCTTTGGGATAGGTCCGGGCGACCGGTAGTTGCAGCGCAAATTCGGGGACAGCCCATCGAGTTTCTATGGGACACAGGAAGGTCCCGCACCAGAATAAATTCCTCCACCATGTTCCAAAAGGACACGTGGCCCACTAAAGCCACTATCACCCTCAACGGCTTTACAGGCCACTCACAGCAGGGACACATCACAGCCCCTGTACCC
Source organism: Scyliorhinus torazame (assembly GCF_047496885.1). NCBI lineage: Eukaryota > Metazoa > Chordata > Chondrichthyes > Carcharhiniformes > Scyliorhinidae > Scyliorhinus > Scyliorhinus torazame. The sequence goes on from NC_092719.1 coordinate 145,165,444, forward strand.
ATTCAAATCGGCAACATCACCACCAAGCACCCCGTAGTCTTAATCGATCTACCCCACGCAGCAGAATACATTCTGGGAGTCGATTTTATGAATTCCCACAACCTATCATTTGATCCAGTCAACCAGTGTGTCTGGAAAATGGCAAAATCTGCAAGAGCCCCCGCAACGCTCAACATAGGTGAATACGCGAACAAAATTAGCGCAGTAGGCGAATTTTGGTTCAACTGGACCATGCTTAGCACGGACAAGCAGGTTAGGGCAGTTTTACAAAAGAACAGGACAGCATTCGCGACCCACAAACACGACTGTGGACGGATGACTGGTTCCATACAAATCACAGGACCTGACCCTAGACCCCAAAAGCAGTATGGATTTCCCCAAGAGGCAGAGGGAGAAATCGCAAAAGTAATCGACAGCTTATTAGAGCAGATCAGTAGCCTCCACTAATAATGCCCCGATTTGGCCAGTGAGAAAGCCCGATGGATCATGGCGACTGACCATCGATTACCGGGATCTCAACAAAATCACACCAGCAGCAGCCCCCACAGTAGCAACAAGTCCCGAGACCATGCTCAAGCAGGGACTCAATTCCCGATACTTCACAGTTTTGGATATCAGTAATGGATTCTGGTCCATTCCATTGGCAAAGGCGTGCCAGTACAAATTTGTCTTCACCTTTAAAAACCAACAGTACACGTGGACATGCCTTCCCCAAGGATGCCACAACTCCCCCTCCATTTTCCACCGACAGCTGGCAAATGGTTTAGCCAAATTCTCTCGCTCCGAATGTCTGGTCCAGTACGTAGACGACCTCCTTCTGCAGACAGACACCGAGGAAGAGCACATTGAGCTTCTGTCCGAACTCCTGGAACTCTTACATTCAATTGGTTGTAAAGTTAACCCCAAAAAGGCCCAGATTTTGGAAGATAAGGTGATATATTTGGGAACAATTATCACACATGGTAAACGCGAGATCGAGCATAAAAGGATTGACTCGATTGCTAAATTGCCCCTTCCCCAGAATGTTTCAGCCCTCCGGTCGTTTTTAGGACTGGTTGGCTACTGCCGAAACCACATTGACGGTTTCGCCAGCAAAGCAGCATCCCTCTCAGACCTCGTAAAGAAAGGAGCCCCCTGGGAATGGCTTCCACAGCATACGGATGCTGTGGATGCATTTAAAAGAGCACTCATAGCAGCCCCCTCACTACAAGTTCCAGACTCGCTTTCCCCTTACGCTATAGAGGTAGCAAGCACAGGCCGCACCCTTTCGGCCGTGCTCCTTCACGAACGGCACGAACAGTTAAGGCCCGTGGCTTACGCCTCCAGAGTTTTAGATGCTGTGGAGCAGGGATTTTCAGCCTGTAAGAGGCACCTGCTCGCAGTATTCTGGGCAGTTCAGTATTTTTCGTACATTACCGGACTGAACCCCATCACAATCCTCACAGAACACACCCCCACCCAACTTTTACTGGACAGACGACTTAAGGACAGTACAGTAAGCCAGATTAGAGCAGCTAGATGGACCCTTCTTTTGCAGGGATTGGACATCACTGTTAAAAGGACAAAGACCCACACTTTTTTAGCCGACAACCAACAGTACCCCGGAACCCCCCATGAATGTGAAATTATATCTCCACACCACAACACAGGCCCCTTTATTGCTAAAACACCCCCCAGAAAGATAGGTAGTTGAACCCAGAGCCCCCAGCACACAGACACGTGCGAATCCATTAGGAATCGATCCCACTACAGCCCACCTCAGGCAGCTCTGCTGGTGGCCGTGTTTAAAAGAAGATGTTACTCACTGCGTTGAGAATTGTCTTATCTGTGCCCAGAATAATACGGACAGATATGCCAAGAAGGCTCAACTCAGTCACACCCGACACGTTAATGGCCCCTGGACTAACCTCCAGATTGATTTTATAGGACCATTGCCCCCTTGCAGGAATGGTTATAAATATGTATTCGTTGTGATAGACACGTTTACAAAATGGGTAGAAACATTCCCATCCAGAACTAACACGGCAAAGACCACAGCCAAGATTTTGACCCACCACATCTTTACAAGATGGGGACTCCCCTGCAGCATTGAATCCGACCAAGGTTCCCATTTTATGGGATGTGTCATGAAGAACGCCCTCACGATATTTGGCATTACCCAAAAATTCCACATCGCATACCACCCCCAGTCAAGTGGTATCATGGAGCGCATGAATCAGACCCTGAAATCCACCCTCAGAAAAATGGTCCAGCAAAACAACACCACTTGGGACTCGGTCCTCCCTTTTGCACTGATGTTTTTGCGAAATACGGTTTCAACATCTACAGGTTACACCCCACACACTCTCATGACCGGACGCCCCATGAAAGGCACAGAATTTTTATTGGGATTAGATTTGACCAGCCCCGAGGTGACGGCCCTCACACACGAGAAAGCAGTAGAACAACTGGGAGAGAATGTTAAAACATCTCAGCTAGCAGCCGCGGAACGATTAGGCACACAAAAGAAACAGAGCAAGGCCTGTTTCGATAAGACAGTACATGCGACTGAGTTCAGTGTAGGACAGCAAGTTATGCTCTCCGTATACAACCCCAGCACATTCCTGTCACCTAAATATTCGGGTCCGTACTCCATTGCGGACAAAGTAAGCCCCTCCGTGTACAAAGTAAAGTTCCCCAATGGAAAGACTGCGTGGTTCCATATTAACCAGCTTAAGGCATATGGACCACAGTCGAACCACGCACACCACGTCATGCTCGACACAGCAGACCACGCCCCGCCCACAGCCAACATAACCCTACCCTCCCCCAACACGTCCAGCCCAGCCACGGACTCAACACCGACTCCATCTCCGAACTCTGGACTCCGCCCCGGATCGCCCACAGATAGCAGCAGCAGAGACAGCGACTGTGACACAGACAATAGCCACAGCACGCCTCCCTACTATCCCCTTACATCAGGCCCCACAACCAGTGAATCTGAGCACGGTTCGAGTGATCCCTTCATGATCAGTTTCCCAAACAAACCCCACCACCGACCACCGACCTACAATGACGACCCCGACTCCGTCCCCACAGAATTAGACACCACCTTTTGGCACCGGGACAATTCATTTAGACTCGTCCAGAATGATGAGATGGATCCCAAATCACACCATGCAGCCCTATCCGCCCTTATACATCCGGGAGAAGATGACGACTTTGAGTCTGACTCCCAAAATGAGAACCCCTTTGCGACCCTGTTCGCAACCGATAACTGAGGTGTCCAGATGATGTTTTAAAAAGGAACCGCTTGGGAGAAAACGGTGTCCTTCCTGCTGGAACCTGCAGCATGTTTAATGTTGTTTGTAGTGGTATTGTTAAATGTTGTTTGTCAGATCGAAATTTTTTCCACGGCCCCACGCCTTATTTTTCAGCCGAAACCTCTGAGAACTTGCCCGCACGCTCATCAGCAGAAACCGCTGAGAGCTTGCCAGGCCCCCGTTCGTAACTGCCCTTCTGATTCGAAGGTAGAACCTATACGGCGACCCCCCATGATGACTACATTTCTTGTCCGTTCTTGTCGGTTGCTCAGGCAGTGGAGAAACGGCATTGGGACCCGCACTGCCTGAGGGCCCCCCCATCTGGTCAGCTACGCTCGAGCAGGGCACACACGGCATTGGTCGCCGTCCTACCCGGGGATTCCATCCAAATCTTACCTGTCGCGGCCCATGCGCACCTCATTTCGGCACTTTTGGTTCAAAAAGTTTTGTTTTGTTTTCAGGCGACCCTTAGGTTGCCATCCCTATGCTATTTATATCCTCAAACATTTGGATGGTAAATCGCACAGTCTGCGAGACGGCTCGCACTGTTTCAGTATTTTTAAGTGTGTCTTGTCCGGAATATTCGGTTTAAAAAAAAAGAGGGAGTCACACATGGTGACAAATTGTAAAGGGAGAATTGGCACTGAAGGACAAATACACTAACAGATGAGATATTAAACCAAGATAGTAACAGACACAATGCTTGATCCCACAGAATCCCAGAAGCTCCAGCGAAGAGAAGAGAAAGAAGGAGAAGCATGAGGACATCCTCCGTGTTGCTCATCACCCTAACGAACCCCCTAAACCCAACCCCCCCAGCCGTTAATGATTCACTTCCCCATAGCACCCAGAGCCCAGTCACAAGCGACACCACACCATCTTGGTGTGACAGGTTTATAACCTGGTACTCCCAGACCTACTTGATAGAATCCCTACTAGTACTATTCATCTGAGGAAATGGCGAAGGAGAGCCTACCGCGCTCGCACTCCGGTATATAGGATAAGATCCCCTATTTTCAGTTATGACCAGACCCCCGACCCCCGCGATCTATAATCAAGAACATTCGTTTGCGTTCTTTTTTGTGAATAAAGAAATGTGTTTCATGAGCGACTGTACGATCCTGGGCTTGACTGCCAAGCCAGGAAAAATGTGAATAATACTGCTATGATTTTGTTTGTATCATGAAGAAAGTTAGTATGATTGAATGTTTGAGTGAGTGTAGTTTATTGAGGATAGTTAGAGGTACCGTTTTATTATTTTGTAATGCATGTCCCTGTTTAGACATAGCTCCACTTAGAATGTAAGTTAAACTTTTCTTGCATAGTTATGGTCAGTGTAGAGGCCATAGAAGAGTGCTCGCCGGGTCAGGGAATGAAGACAACACAGTTATGTGATCCTTCACGCTTCGCATTAGGATCACAAGGAGGGTGTGTAGCCACCTGGGTTGGCCACTTCCCGACTTAAAATGGAGAACTGCAAAGGCTGAAGGAAAATTCAACCAACACAGGCAAAAACTAGCAGGTGCTAGTTTACTGTGTATTAGACTCTGCAGAAACCCAGACAGCATCGATACAAGCAGCCATCTGCATCGTAATGTAGCAGCCATCTACATAGTAATGAGCGATCCCCAGGAACAATCGAAACATTTTGAGGTAAACAAGGCCAAACCAGACTCCTCGGCGCCAGCAGCAGCCAACACAAAAGAGGTTAACGGACACTTAAAGACCGCCCAACGATCAGGGAACAACTCCAGTATTGGAGAAATCGAACCAAGCGATTGGAACAAAGTCCAATCACTTGAAACCAGGTACGGGGTCCACCCCAAATGGCGGGAAGCCCCTGGGGACTATAAAGTAAAGGCCCCAAGTTCAAATCGTCCTTCTTGAAATGAAATGAAAATCGCTTATTGTCACAATTAGGCTTCAAATGAAGTTACTGTGAAAAGCCTCTAGTCGCCACATTCCGGCGCCTGTTCGGGGAGGCTGGTACGGGAATCGAACCGTGCTGCTGGCCTACCTTGGTCTGCTTTAAAAGCCAGCGATTTAGCCGAGTGTGCTAAACCAGCCCCTGACAGAGTCACTCAGCAACGCGAAGCAACCCCTGAGAGTGAACTGTCCGGCGGCCTCCAAGAAAGTAAGTCTCAAGTCAATGCTCGCTATGAGATAGGCGCTCCTAGCTACCAGTCCATACCAGCTTTTGAATCCTGCAGACTCAGAACCCGAACAAAAGGCTATTTGTTCCCCTGACCTGGTGGGCCAGTCCGAAGCTAAGTATAGGCCTGTTAGTTATAGAAATAGCTTAGAAAGTAGAGTTTATGCATGAGTAGTGATTTACTGTGTATAATAAATGTGCTTTGATTTGAATCGTACTAATTGGCGTGTTGAGTTATTGATCATTACTTGAACTTGCACCTCGTGGTGGTATCATAAAGATACCTGGCCACTCTAGAGCAAAGGTTATAAAACAGAGCCAATTGAACCAACCAAAAGTTAGCAACACCAGCCTCCATACCCTCCACTGCAGACACGCTTGTGTAATGCTACTTGGACCGGGCTCAAGCCCCCTCCCTGGTGCACTCACCCACCCTCCACTGGGGCCAAACACTAGGTGTTCAGATGTTGGCCTCTGCATCCTAGGTGTTGCCTGCCGCAGTGTTCAGGCACAGTGTCCAGGCACCATGGTCTGATTGGGATGCTAGGCAATAACTCACACATGCCCATGGTAGTACAGTGGTTAGCATAGTTGCTTCACAGCGCCAGGGTGCTTGGATCGATTCCCAGCTTGGGTCACTGTTTGTGCGGAGTCTGCATGTTCTCCCCGTGCCTATGTGGGTTTCCTCTGGGCGCTCTGGCTTCCTCCCAAAAATCCCGAAAGATGTGCTTGTTTGGCGAATTCTGAATTCTCCCTCTGTAACCGAACAGGCGCCAGAGTGTTACGACTAGGGGCTTTTCACAATAACCTCAAGGGCCTCGATGCACACTCTGGCAGTGCCAGGCTGGCACCCAGGTGCACTGCCAAGCTGGCAGTGTCAGGTGGCCAAAGGGCATGCACCTGGGCGCCACCGATCCCCTGGGAGATGCCCATGAATGCCATTCTGCCTGGTCTCCATTTTTGGAAACCCAGTACTGAACGGCGAGGGCTCCAAGGCAAAGAAGATTGAGCCGACACCTGAGGTAACTTGGGAATCTGCATATTAAAGGTGAGACTTGTTGTCTCACTTTATTATGCAGATTTGCCAAAAGGTGATACCGCCCACAATGGGCGAGATTCACATTGCAACATCTCATGAGATCGCGTTAGATCGCGCAAGGCATTGCGAGCCGAGTATATCCCGTGAGCAGGGTCTATTAGCCACATTGGGCTGCGGCGAGCTGCTTTTCAGGCACAGCGTGACCGTTCAATTGCGATTGTGCCCTCTATTTCTCTATTCTATGTTATATTTTATCCTTGAGTATTGCTTTAAATCAAATGATCCTGACTTTTCTTAGAAACAGTGGGGAGTGAAATGGGGGCAGAGAAGATATTTTTTCTTAGTGATGTTGTTATTTGTGTCAGGTTCAGCCTGGCATTCACCATCTGTTTCGAATTATGGATCAATCTGGCAGAACGCCTGATTCTTAAAAACCTGGCCAGAATCCAAGGTATTACCCTGATGAAGACTTACATTAGTACTGGGTTTAATGGATTCCCTAATTCCAATGGGCAGAACAGGAAATTAAATGTCTCTGAATGACTATACTGTGAAAGCTACATTAGCTGTTGCTCCGAGCAGTTTTATTTTAACATTCCTGGCACTTGCATTTTGTTTTGAAATTGTTTGCTTTTGTGTGATGACATGGCTTACCACGTTATGTCTCAACTATGTTTGAAAAATTGCACAGATTAACAAGGTGTCTGATAAGACACTTACTGCTAGATAAAGCATCATGGACAACATATTCAAAGAAGTATTAATCTTTAAAGGAGAATGGGAAAACACTGGTGACAATTCCAAGTCCACAGATCATGGCCACAGGCTGGATTGTCCTGTTCCCCAGCTGTGTATTTCTTGGCGGCATGCCTTTCGCTGGCAGTGGGATTCTATACTCGCCCCGCTTGTCAATGGGATTTCCCATTGAAACCACCGCTGCCAGTGGGAACATAGAATCCTGCCAACCAGTGAATTCTGTCTCATATAACTGTTTAAGAGGGGCATATCACATCATTTTACAAAAGATGCAGCAATGTGAGACTATTATATCTAGTTTATGGAGATATTGTTTGTTGAACAACCGTAACACTCGTCACATGTCGGGAATTTAGCGACTAGTAGAGTGTCCTAAAGCAGAGTTACTATTTTGCTGATTCTGAAAAAAACTGGCTTCATTCATGGATTAGATTTGGTCTGAATCAACCATGGGCCATGCTTTTATTGCATCCCACATTGCAGAGTTGTTATGTCCTGTGGCTACTGTCCAGTCTCTAAAAAGTAATAGGGGGAAAATTAAATAATGCCTGATAATCGGCAGAGATTGTGATGCACGATTAACCTGCACCCATCTGCTGTGAGGTAGAATGCAGGCAAACCCCATGCTGACTGCTCATTATAATGATGATAGTGTGGAGTTCAATATTCAATGCACTGCTGAGTGGCTGGGCACCTCAGCAGGGAGCCCAAGCTCTTACAAGGTTAGCACCAATTAAAGCCAGTTGGCACCACTTAAGGGATTTCTGGCTGCAGCTGTTCATGAAAGAATTAAAATAGGACAGAGAGCATGCTCCAAAGTTCTCCGATGAATCACTGGAAGCTCATGGTGCAGGAGGCAAAAAGGAGGAAATATATCCTCTATGCACAGGCCATCAGAAGGCCCTTCAGACAGGCAATGAGAAGACATTGGGAGCAGATAGCCATCACTGCCAATGTAACCAGTGTGGCCCCAATGATTTGGATAATATGCATGAAGACGTTTAATGACCTTCACACAAGTGGTCAAGATGAATGAATGGATTTTCCGGTTGTAGCACCATCGATCACACACGAGGCGAGACGTAGAGAACGTCAATCGAGGCTTTATTGAGCAGACTTGTTCCCCAGCAGCTCAGTTACAGAATGCAGCTGCTGGGAGAAACCGGGTTCTTATACCCCGCCTATCTGGGTGGAGCCCAGTAGGCGGCAGATCCAATCAGGACCCAGCATCTGTCCTCCAATAGCTCCTCGGCATCATGGTGTACCGTATTACCCCTAATACATACCACCACATTCACCCCTTGTTAAAAAAGAACCCGGCGGGGTGGTGGGTGGTATGGTTGTAGGGGTTTACAGGGTTGGTGCCTTAACCATTTAACTATATACAACCATGCCGCTTTTACTGGGCCACTGAATTATTTACATCTTAAGCCGATTCGCAGCATTAACTATTTACAACAATGCCGCTTTACTGGGCCACTGAATTATTTACATCTTAAGCCGATTCGATGAGTCGAGATGGTGCCCTGGTCGCCCTTTCTGATCGTCTCAGCCTGGGTGGTGGTGGTGGTGCTGGCTCGGGTCCGGTCGACTCTGGGAGCATCGCGCTGTCCATCCCTGTTTCCCTACTCCTGGGCGGGCCTGGGAGGAGAACCGATCCCCCCGGGAAGGGGGTGGCTGTGGAGTGCACCGGCGGGAGTGAGGGGGTGGTGGTTGGTGTTGGAGGGGTGTGGGGAGCTCCGGCGGGCGCCAGGTCCCGCAGGGAGACCGTGTCCTGTCGGCCGTCTGGGAATGCCATGTAGGCGTACTGCGGGTTTGCGTGGAGTAGATGTACCTTTTCCACCAGTGGGTCTGATTTGTGCGCCCGCACATGTTTGCGGAGCAGGATGGGTCCCGGGGCTGCCAGCCAGGTTGGAAGTGACATTCCCGTGGCGGACTGCCTAGGGAAGACAAGGAGGCGCTCGTGAGGCGTTTGGTTAGTGGTGGTGCACAGCAGGGACCGGATAGAGTGAAGGGCATCCGGGAGGATTTCCTGCCAGCGGGAAGTTGGGAGACTCCTAGACCGTAGGGCCAGTAGGACGGTCTTCCAGACCGTTCCGTTCTCCTTCTCTACCTGCCCGTTCCCCCGGGGGTTGTAGCTGGTCATCCTGCTCGAGGCTATACCCTTGCTGAGCAGGAATTGACGCAGCTCGTCACTCATGAAGGAGGACCCCCTATCGCTATGGATGTAGGCGGGGAAACCGAACAGGGTAAAGATGGTGCAGAGGGCTTTAATGACCGTGGCCGCGGTCATGTCGAGGCATGGAATGGCGAAGGGGAAACGGGAGTATTCGTCAACGACGTTAAGAAAGTACGTGTTGCGATCGGTGGAGGGGAGGGGGCCTTTGAAATCCAAACTGAGGCGTTCAAAGGGACGGGAAGCCTTTATCAGGTGCGCTCTATCTGGCCTGAAAAAAATGCGGTTTGCATTCTGCGCAGATTTGGCAGTTCCCGGTGACTGTTCGGACCTCTCGCCAGAGTACGGGAGGTTGCGAGCCTTTATGAAGTGGTAGAAACGAGTGACCCCCGAGTGGCAGAGGTCCTCATGGAGGGCTTGGAGACGGTCCACTTGTGCGTTGGCACATGTGCCGCGAGATAGGGCATCGGACAGCTCGTTCAGCTTTCCGGGATGGTACAAGATCTCATAGTTGTAGGTGGAGAGTTCGATCCTCCACCGCAGGACCTTGTCGTTTTTTATCTTGCCCCGCTGTGCATTAACGAACATGAAGGCTACCGACCGTTTGTCAGTGAGGAGAGTGAATCTCCTACCGGCCAGGTAATGCCTCCAATGTCGCACAGCTTCCACTATGGCTTGGGCCTCCTTTTCTACTGAGGAGTGGCGAATTTCTGAAGCGTAGAGGGTCCGGGAGAAAAAGGCCACGGGTCTGCCCGCTTGGTTGAGAGTGGCCGCCAGAGCTACGTCGGATGCGTCGCTCTCGACTTGGAATGGGAGGGACTCGTCGATGGCGCGCATCGTGGCCTTTGCGATATCTGCTTTGATGCAGCTGAAGGCCTGGCGGGCCTCTGTCGACAGGGGAAAAGTAGTGGACTGGATTAGTGGGCGAGCCTTGTCTGCGTATTGGGGAACCCACTGGGCGTAATAAGAAAAGAAGCCCAAGCAGCGTTTCAGGGCTTTGGCACAGTGGGGGAGAAGGAACTCCATGAGGGGGCGCATGCGTTCAGGGCCGGGGCCTATCACTCCATTACGCACTACGTAGCCCAAGACGGCTAGACAGTCAGTACTAAACACACATTTTTCCTCGTTGTAGGTGAGATTGAGGGCGTTAGTCGTCGTGGCCGCAGATGGTGACGTTGTCGAGGTACGGGAACGTGGCCCGTAAACCGTGCTGGTCAACCATTCGGTCCATTTCCCGTTGGGAGACCGAGACTCCGTTTGTGACGCCGAATGGAACCCTTAAAAAGTGGTATAGTCGCCCGTCTGCTTCGAAGGCAGTGTACTTGCAGTCACCGGGGCAAATGGGGAGCTGGTGGGAGGCGGACTTAAGGTCCACGGTGGAGAAGACCTTGTACTGTGCAATCCGATTGACCATGTCGGATATGCGGGGAAGAGAGTACGCATCTAGCTGCGTGTACCTGTTGATGGTCTGACTGTAGTCTACGACCATCCTCTGCTTCTCCCCGGTCTTCACAACTACCACCTGGGCTCTCCAGGGACTATTGCTCGCCTGGATTATGCCTTCCTTCAGCAGCCGCTGGACCTTGGACCGGATAAACGTCCGGTCCTGGGTGCTGTATCGTCTGCTCCTAGTGGCGACGGGCTTGCAATCCGGGGTGAAGTTTGCAAACAAGGAAGGCGGTTCAACCTTGAGGGTCGCGAGGCCGCAGATAGTCAGTGGGGGTATAGGGCCACCAAATTTGAATGTTAAGCTCTGGAGGTTGCATTGGAAATCCAACCCCAGGAGGGTGGGAGCGCAGAGGTGGGGAAGGACGTACAGCCGGTAATTTTTGATCTCTCTCCCCTGCACTGTTAGGTTTGCGATGCAGAACCCTTTGATTTCAACGGAGTGGGACCCCGCCGCTAGGAAACTTTTTGGGTGCTTGGACGAATTACAAGGGAACAAACAGCGTCTTACCGTGTCCGGATGAACAAAACTCTCCATGCTCCCCGAGTCGATCAAACACGGCGCCTCGTGCCCGTTCACCAGCACCTTCGTCGTTGTTGTCTGGAGCATCCGGGGCCACGACTGGTCCAGGGTCACCGATGCCAAACGTGGTTGGTGCATCTGGTCGTTGTCTTCAGGCGGCGTGGAGCCGTCCCCGCTGGGGTCCTTGCCTGTCAGCCAAGATGGGTCGCACGCGGCCTGGGGTGGACAAAATGGCCGCTCCCATGGATCACACGCGGCCTGCGGGTAGGAAGATGGCGCCGCCCGTCCCCCCCTCGTGGTGTCCGGGGTCCAAAATGGCGGCGCACATTGGCCGTACGTGGGTCGCTGGGGGGGGGTTGAGTCCGTGCTCCCGTTTCTTCACCGGAGATAGCGGCGCCCCACGGGACTGGCACACCGCTGCGTAGTGCCCCTTTTTGCCGCAGCTTTTACAGGTGGTCGAGCGGGCTGGGCAGCGCTGGCGGGGGTGTTTTGGCTGCCCGCAAAAATAGCAGCGGGGCCCCCCCGGGTGGTCTGGGATTCTGGCCACGTACGCTTGCGGGGGGGGCGGGGGTAGGGGGTGCCGGGGGGGTCGGTCGCGGCGGGGGCCCACGGAGCCCAAGGGGCTGTAGTGCGGTCGGGGGCATAGGCGCGGGCGTTTTGGGAGGCCACGTCGAGGGAAGCTGCAAGGGCCCGTGCCTCTGTGAGTCCGAGAGAGTCGCTCTCTAAAAGTCTTTGGCGAATTTGCGATGATGGCAAACATACGCGTCTCTGATCAGGAGCTCCGTGTGTTCATTCGCCGTTACCGCTGGGCAGTTGCAGTTTCTTCCCAGGATCGTTAGAGCATTGTAGAATTGTCTAGCGATTCCCCGGGGATTTGTCGTCTCGTCGCGAGCTGGTAGCGTGCATAGACCTGGTTGACGGGCCGAATGTAGGTCTCTTTCAGCAAGGTGATCGCCGCTGGGAAATCTTCCGCGTCCTCCATGAGTGAGTAGATTTTGGGACTCACCCTGGAATGCAGGACCTGCATCTTCTGGTCTTCTGTTGGTCTGCCGGGGGCCGTTCGGAGGTATCCCTCAAAGCACACCAGCCAGTGTTTAAACGCGGATGTTGCGTTAGCTGCTTGGGGGCCGATTCGCAGGCACTCCGGAGCGATCCGGAGCTCCATATTCCTTTTTAAGTCTGCTCAATAAATTGTAGCACCATCGATCACACACGAGGCGCAACGTAGAGAACTTCAATCGAGGCTTTATTGAGCAGACTTGTTCCCCAGCAGCTCAGTTACAGAATGCAGCTGCTGGGAGAAACCGGGTTCTTATACCCCGCCTATCTGGGTGGAGCCCAGTAGGCGGCAGATCCAATCAGGACCCAGCATCTGTCCTCCAATAGCTCCTCGGCATCATGGTGTACCGTATTACCCCTAATACATACCACCACACCGGTACCATACCTTTACAAGTGAACATTCTCTATCAGGTATGACTCGCACCAAAATTCATAACCTTACCCCACCCTTTCACACTTAGCACTGCTACAAGACTCACACCCACACTGTTGTGCGCACTGCCAACTATTTAACTATTTAACTATGACTATTTAACTATCACCCAACTGACACACTTTCCTCTTTCTTCCACATGACAAATAACCAAGGCAGCAGCACCTACGCAGTGTTTGCCGTCTTTGGAGTGGTCATGACTAAGGCTTTGGCCAACAGCTGGGCTGAAACCATAGAAATTGTTGCTATCTCACATCCCATTTCCTCTTCATTCCCCCAGTGTTTTCAGATATACAAGTTGCACATCAGATAAGGATGTACATCTTGCCTTGCCCTCCCTTCCCTCACCATAGTCCTCCCCTTGCACCTTTATCCTTTCAGATACCCAAAGAAGTGCAAGAAGAGCAGGATACCAATGGTAAAGAAATACCATCTCTCAACCGTACATTTATAATAACTTCTTCAAATATTGGCACTACTTTAGAGGGAAGCATAGAGGCGAGATTTGAATGTGGTGGTGAGTCTGTGGGATTGAGTGTTAGGAAAGAGTTAATGTTCCCTCGTGCTTAAGTTGGAGTTGGGGATTTTAATTGTTTAATAGATTGCACCAAATATAAAGGGGACACAGGTGGCACTGTGGTGTTGGAGAAATGATTGCTGAACACAATAAACTTGGAGTGAAAGAAGTCAAGACCTGCTCTTTTGTTCCTATAGAGTTATCATTGGAGCTTAACAATGATAGCAGAGGATGGTCAGAACATGTGAGCAAAAAGGATTGTAGTCTAAGATTTCTTCGGATGAAAGAATGTATTCTGAATTCTAATCTTGAAGAGTGATTTAGAGTAACTTGGAAAATAAATGGCTGAATCCAAGAGTAGGATGTCAAGGTATCACTACCCACTGATGTTTGATGAGCGTCAACCCTATGACCAATGGAAGAATGAAGTTACTGTGTGGACACTGGTTACGTCTTTGCCCAAGAGAAACAATGGCCTTGGTACTTTCATTACTATATGAAAGCAAAATAAGGTGCAAGGTATTTTTGGAAGTGAACCCGGAGAACTTGGACTTGGATGAAGGTTTGAATACACTATTAACTTTCATGGATAGGGCTTATCAAAAGGAAGATTCATGAAGTGCTTATGAGGCTTTGTCAGATTTTGACAAATTTAGAAAGTTGGATGATACCTTCATAGAGTACATAATGGAATTCAGCAGACTGTATACAAGGCTTCAAAATTCCATCTAGAAATTCCTCAATTAGTGCGGGTGTTCAAGTTATTGGATTGTGCTAAAGTTACAAACATGGATAGACTTCTGGTTTTGATTTGAGTTAAATTTTCAGAAAGACACACCCTGCTAGAACAAAAATCAGAGGCTCTAAACAGGTTCCTGGACAAATAATTCTTCATGACAGAAATGGGCCAAACGGCATTAAGACAGACTATGGAAGATGCAATGTTAACGGGATGGCGCAGGTCTAGAAACAGGCCGCAAGTGTCAATACGAAAGAATGTGGAGCTGAGTCCACAAAAGATTAGCCATGATCTCATTGAATGGCAGAGCAGACTCGAAGGGCCAGATGGCCTAATCCTGCTCCTAGATCTTAAATTCTTATGTTCATAGATTACCATAGAATTTACAGTGCAGATTATATTGGTCCCTCACTAATTGCACCAATCGATCAAAGGACTTGGAGGCCAAAGCCTCCGGAGTTGTTAAACTTCACACTAGGTTGTGTGTGTGTAGGCCGCTAACCATAAATAATATTACCTTTTGTTTTTCTTCTGCCTATATTTCATTGGCAGCGATAAAGTATTGGCCCCAATTTTCGACCTCCCGATCTAAGGGATCAATTTTCCCAAACAGTGGCATAGCTCTTCGACTGTAGATGAACTTTTAGCTTTTTAGTATTCTGAAGGCTCTTTCCTCATCCCTCCATCCAAATTTTCAGCATGTCCTCTGACTGGCTTGTTTTAATCTCCTCACCAATGTTAGATTGTGAGACGAACGGCGAGGCAGTGTTGAAACACAAAAGAAGTTTATTGCTCGATAGGTGAACGTTATACACTGGACAGTGCAACTAATACACAGGTCTTGCTCCTACAACTTCTAGGTTAGCTCTGACCAAGCCCACAATGGCCAGAATTTCACCAAACCCCTGATAGGCTTGCATTCGCATGCTGTGAACCCCATAGGCTCTACGCCCGTCACGGGGCCTGCGAAGTATCGCCCCTTAAAGGAGCCATGCTACTACTGTAACCCTTTTTAACTGCCGAGTTTTGAGATGCAACATTTTCTGTATTTTTTCAGGCCTTTCGGGAGGGAATCTTGATATTTCTTCAATTTTACATGGAAGTCAAGTGTTTCCATAGAAACAAAAACTTCTGAATATTGCTTACCAAGTACCTGGGAGGCCCAGTGTAATTGGACTAGTTACAACAGTTCACCAAATAGAAAAATATTAAATGTATGAATGTGAAAAGGGCGATTGCAATATAATTTTACACTCCAGCTCAGAGAGCAACAACTTATCTAATGAAAGCTGTAAAACCAGTTCAAAATGATTGACAATGGTAATTGCTTTGCAATTGCCTGAATTATATTATTTGATGTTTGAAGTAGTTAAAAATGAAAGAATAAGCATGATATTAGGCCTGGATTGTGTGCACAGTCCATTTTACAAACATGGTACACGGCGCCATGCTGTACCGTTCCCACACCCGCGTGGGGACTTAGTCTCAGAATCGGAGAATCCAGCCCAATGTGTCTATCCAGAAAGACGAATGTGAACCTCGAGCTGAAGACCTTCATCCTTCCTATCCCCCCCCCCCCCCCCCGCCCCTATGTTTGGTTGTCTTCTTTGTGTGGGAAGAGGATGAGACAGTAGAAGGAGCGTACTAGATTAGTTTGTTATCCAGTTGCATTCCCTGCATATTTCATCATTATTCTTGATATAAATAAACAGTAATTGTGTTTCAACTTACAAACTTGGTGACTATAATTATTGGGCAGCCAAGGGCCAAAGACTTTGGGAATTGTCAGAAGAATTATTGGTTAATTCACTTGTGTTGTGACTCCGGGGCATGTAGGGCTGGAAATGACCGCGCACTTGCCCAGGGTTTCGTAACACCTATAGAAAGTTTCCCTTTGTCTCCTTGTGGGCTAACATAAGGATTATCTGAAGTACCAAGCAATGTGTGGGCCACATATTTATAACCAGCTTATTAATGCATGCTTAGCATGGCAAATACTACCATCAACTTCTTTACCCACTGAATAGAATTACAGCATGTTACATGTCACAGTACTACTAATGTAGAGGGAGTTATTTAAAATATATAAAACCAACTTAGGCAGAAGCTCCTGCTTTTTTATCTCTCCTCCTTTGGTTTCACTTACTCAGTTGCTACATACATCCTCTTGAATGTGTGCAACTATGCTACTGTTAGATTGTGAATTGCAATCTTGATGGGTCAGAGGAAGCTATAGCAGGTGGCATGTGTGGGCACTACACCTGGGCATGAGGAGTTGTGCTGGGGGTGCTGAGGAAAAAACACGAAGATCAGATGTGGGTAGGGGAGGGTGCGAGGTGTCATCCAGTAATTTGGGGGGCAAGGGGATGCGTGTTTGAGAAATTGAGGGGTAACTGGTGGAATTGATGTCAGGAGTTGGTAACTTACTTCTGCAGCTCAGTGAAGTTCGTTGGTCATCTTCCGACATTGGATGTCATGCTACCCGCACTGACCGTCCCTGCCTCTGCCTCCCAAGCGGTATTGGTGACCTTGCTGCTGGTCCTCCGATTCCCTTGGGGGAACAGAATGCCCCATCTCGCATCAATGGCATCAAGAATTCTTGTGAAGTCACTATCCCCAAGGAGAGGAGCAGGTCTGTGCGCTGCCATGCTTATGTTTTCACTAAGTGAGTGATGAGGGAGCATTTAAAAGCAGCTCCCCCTCATTAGCAGTGAGACACTGAGGCAATATCTGGCAAATCAGACGACGAAACAGCCAATAATGGCAAGAAGCTCGTGGGGCTCGTTTCAGGCACTAAATGTTGTTAAATATGGGCCGCGATCTCCCCAATGCGGCCTTGAGAAACACCCCACCAATCGTGCCCAAAATGACACTTGAGAAATGTTTCCGTTAAATCGTGCCCTTTGTTTTTTTTTGTGAGCATGCCCACTGTTGCGATCAGGCACCAAGGGGAGTTAGGGGATTCACCAGCACCCCATCCACATGAAGCATCCCTCGTTTTATTTCTTAAGTATTGTTCACCCTGGCAACGTTGCAGAATTCTGTTACAGTGATAGAAGCAGAAAGTGCTTGCACATAATAGGATTAATACAGGAAAATATTCCGTGATGCTTCAGATTGGCATGTGGAAAAGATTGGACACAAATAAGGCAAGTCTCAAGAGTGGTGATAAAAGCTTGTTTCTTGAATCCACTGTGCCGTTAACCTTGACATTACTTACCTTTGTAGTATAATTTTTTTAAAAAACTTTTATTGTTCAAAAATAATCAGTCTAACTTCATTTCTTACTGCAAACATGCTTCTTTTTAATATGTTTCCAATGGGATTTATTTTAACTGAGCAGTTATTTTAAAAAAATGATTAGTTTTAATTTCTCTTTCCCAGGCGTTATGAATCAAATCCATGAATCTAAGTTTACCACAAATGTTTACAGTGAAAAGTGTGCCAACTATATTTAAACATTC
This sequence comes from Scyliorhinus torazame, assembly GCF_047496885.1. Classification (NCBI taxonomy): domain Eukaryota; kingdom Metazoa; phylum Chordata; class Chondrichthyes; order Carcharhiniformes; family Scyliorhinidae; genus Scyliorhinus; species Scyliorhinus torazame. Next base: position 145,183,053 of record NC_092719.1, read on the forward strand.
TGGGCGGGATTCTCCGAAATGGAGGCAGAATGTCTGCGCAGTCGTGACACCGTCGCGTTTCACAATGGCGTGGAACGGGCGCGGGCACTACCGATTCTGGCCCCCACAGGGGGCCAGCACGGTGCTGGAGCGATTCACGCCACTCCAGCCTCCCTTCCTGGTGCCAACTGGGTGCCGCGCCAACCCGCGCATGCGCAGTGGCGCTACGGGAAACTTCCTCAATGCGCCGACCCCGACGCAACATGGCGAGGGGTTCAGGGGCCGGTCGCGTTACAAAATAGGGCCAGGGCTGGAGAGGCTGGCCCGCCGATCGGCGGGCCCCGATCGTGGGCCAGACCCCATTGGAGGCCCCCCCGTTGAAGGAACCCCCCCCCGCCCCCCCCCCCCCCCCCCACAGGCCGGCCCCCCGACCCAGCACGCAGAGTTCCCGCCGGTTGCGAGCAGGTGTGGACGGCGCCGGCGGGACTCTGCCGTTTCTGCCCGGCCACTTGGTCCATCAAGGCCGGAGAATCGGCGGCCCAGCCACGGACAGCGGCCCGCGACCGGCACCGTGCCAAACGCGCCGGCGCAAATGGCGCTGATTCTCCGCTCCTCGGAGAATCACGTGTCAGCGTGGCGTGGTTGCAGCGATTCCCCGGCCCGGCGCAGGGCTCGGAGAATCCCGCCCAATCTATCTTTTTGTATGAACCTGAGTAACTTTCAAGGTCAGTCAGAACCATTACCCAATGGTTTGAATTTCGTATCATCTGACTAATACAAACAAAACTAGTCAAAAGAACCATTTATACTCTCAGGTGACATCAACAACTTCTACCTTATAGGTAATAAAAAGTCCTGATAAGGCACATCGCAGTGGTATAATCAAGCAAACAAAATGAAATTAGCACAATGTTGCCACCATGATCAGTAATGTTCAAGGAAATGCTGTTTCCACAAATTACATTGTGCGGAAAAATAATCAGTACACAAATTCACATGAAAACAGTTTGCCAGTATAGGGAAGGACATAGTAAAACGGCTGTGTGCTTTCAAATTTATATCCATGATGAATCTACTGAAAGCTGAAAAGTAATTCAGAACTTCTTGAATGGAGAAATTGAAAACCTTTTTACAAAATATTTTATTCAAAGCATTTTCATATTAGCAAACAAACAACCAACACCCCTGTTCCCCTAATACTACCCACTTCCCAAACCTTTTTCTACACAATTGTGTTATTAGTTCATTTACTTTGCTAAAGAAATGAATGAACTGGATCCTAGTTTTGAGAGTAGATTTACCAGTCTATCTGTCTACTCCCAGAGGTATTCCTGATGGGGTTTAAATTATGCTGCCGATTCAGTACAGCTTTGATTTGTTTGCACAAAGTAACATGTCTAATTGAAACAATTGGTAAGCATACACCATTTCTTCACTGAAAGCCATATAATACTCCTCCAAAACACTTAATTGACAACATATCCAAGCTTGCATTCTAAACTTGGACTCAAGGGGACGGATTCTCCGAGCCTCCTCGCCGAAATCGCGTTCGGCACGGGGGCAGCGAACGGCCGTTTACCCGGAAATCGGACCGGCGCCGCTGAAGCGATTCCCCGGAGAATCGCTCGGGAATTGCTCGCGCGGGATCTACGTGATGCGGGTAGGGGACCATTGACAGAGGCCCCGCCCCCGCGATTCTCCGCGCAAAACTGGCCGAGTTCTAACCATGTATCGGCCGCCGGGAACCACGGGTGGCCTTGGGGGGGGGGGGAGCGGGGGGATCGATCACAGGGGATGGCCTCATGGACGGTCAGGGGAGCGATCGGGCGGCACGGACAGTGGGCGTGCGCGATCTCGGGGGTGGCCTACATTTTTGATGATGGTCCGCAGTGCGAGTCCGCCATGTTGCAGGCCACCGGCGTGTGCATGCGCGGACTCCCGACCGGAAGTGCAGGACCCCGTATCCGCAGACAGAGCTGCGAGAAGCACTCTGGGGTCCTGCCAATCCCCTGCAGGTTGTGTAGAAAAAGGTTTGGGAAGTGGGTAGTATTAGGGGAACAGGGGTGTTGGTTGTTTGTTTGCTAATATGAAAATGCCTTGAATAAAATATTTTGTAAAAAGGTTTTCAACTTCTCCATTCAAAATGCCAACCCCCTGCAGGTAGGAGAATCGCTCAGGATTTTCTTATGGAAAGACCAGAATTTTTACACTGGCGTGGGGATATGGCCCCACTTCTGGAGAATCCAGCCCAAGATCTTCTGCTCAGAATATGGGTAAGATGCAGTGAACAACACAGGAGCAATACTTCTCCAGTATTGCACAAACAAGACTAATACTTTACCAATCAAACTTATTTGCTTGAGACAAGGTGACTGCAACACTCAGTTCTATAGTTCCTGCGTTTTTGACACTCTGGGTCCTATTTTGGTTCCAAAATGACATCCATGGCCCATGTGCACACTCTGATCCGGGCTATGCCAGATGCCATCAATAGCTTGGGTTCGGGGAGCATGCACTGATACATGCAGGTTAGATAGATTTGTAACCAGGAGGAAAATCCCACTCCGGTTGATTGATAGACACAACGCATTTCCTTTGGAATCAAACCTCTTCTTTATAAAAAACAGTATAGGAATCTCAATGCTTATCACTGCTATCCAAGAAAGGTTTTATCACTGTATCCAAAATACATAAATGAGTCTACTTTCCTTCCCTATTACTACAAGCTCCTAAGGACAGGTTTAAAACAGATAATAATTATGTAGCATCTCTTTGCGAACTTGTGGAGACCTCACCACCTAGTCACGCTGGCCAGTTGCGAAATGGGGATGAAACTTCGTCGTCAAGCTAGAGGCTTCAGTTTCCTTATCATTTGTTCGTCCTGCAGGTTATCGATGATATATCCAATTCTGTGACTAACTTCATATCTTTCTTGGGACTTTGCGTCTGTCTGACTACCCACTTGCACTCCTGCATGAAGCTGATGACCACGTTGCTTTGTTCGAACAGATCCCAGCAATTGCTAATGTTCTATGGCCTGTTATACTCCACACCCATTATCTTCTGTTTCCCTTGTGATGTGTCCTTGTTTACAGCCATTTATTTCATGTCACAACTCTGGTGCCTCAGGCTGATGTTGATAGTCTTTGAGATCAAATGCCCCCTGCTGTCTTAAACCCTGTTGCAGCCTGCGCTTTCCCAGCTCACCTTAAATGTCCCTATGATTTTGCAGCGTCTATTATAATGTGGCTAAATCTCCCATCATGCTTCAGTGTTCTCTTAACTTGGCCATATTTCCCATTTAGGCCATGGCACAGAATCAACAGACTATAAGGTGCATTACTAATTTGATGGCAGCGCTACTCGTTCAACCCTCCAGCTAATTCCCTCTGTTAATCTTGCACAGCTGAACATATATTCAGCAGCAGGAAACACCAGCCCATACCTGCTAGGTACAGGCATCATAAACTGCTTCACGCTCGTTGTTGGTTGATCTTTTGACTGTTGCTGAGTTGATGAAAGTTATTGGTGGTTTGTATTATTTGAAGCGGTGTTGAGGTGCTGAAGGGTGTGGTTCTCACTTCGTGGGTTCTGCTTTGAACACTTGCTCCCAGACAAGGTGCAATGGCTTGAATCCCCCTTGAACTGCAGCATGATGAGGAAGTTGAACAATGACAGAGGAGGACAAGTTGCTTGAAAGGAAGGAGCGGGAGAAGGGCTCTCAGCTAGAGGCCATATCGACCCTGAGTGTTCAGAGAGTGTTCCTCCCATCTCAACCTCGGTCAGAAACTGAGTTCGGCTGCAGCCTCAGAGGAGGGTGAGGACAGAATTGCCAGTAGCCTTGAACTTTGTGTTGGGTTTCTTTCAAGCTTGAGTGGTTCATATTTGTAACAACTCCCTGTTTGCTGCCCACTGTTTCATTAGATATTCTCTTTTGCCAAAGAGAAGCAGGTAGAGTGTGTAGGCAGCTTCATGAAGATTGCAGATTTTCCTTTGGTGCAAGGTAACACCATTTACGTCATTTTATGGACGCCAAGATCCTTTATAAGATGTACCACAACTCGAAGGGATTTCACTCCTTCAATGTCTGTCTGGTGTCTTAGTGCATCAGGCAGATCAACACTCAGTATCCTGGCAGCGGTCATGTTACCTTCATTCTGCAGCGAACTTTGTGCTTTCTGCTGTTGAGTCACCGTGACAACCCAGAGGATCGTTACTAGCTGATAGGGGCTAACTGCTGACCACCTGGCTTGTGGCACAGGCGCACAACTCATGCACAGGTGGACAGCTTACAGATAACTGAAGTCATGTTGACACATAAAATGCGCTTGAACAAACCATTGGGGAGCTTAAACAATGCTTCTGTTGCCTTAATCCCGCTAGTGGAGCCCCAGGTACTTGGCAGAGTGCATGTCATGATTGTCAAGGTTAGCAGCATGCTGCTGTTGTCTATATGCTTCAGACACTTTGACCAGTTATCTTAAAACTTGATTACTGCCCTTACTCATGGGACAAACAAAGGACAAGAGTGGATTCGCGATTCAACCCGATTTGATTACTGTATCTTATGATCCAAACTCTATTCACATAACAAACTCTAAATCCTTAAATTAACATAGTATACATGTCTGAGACTCGCATACTATCCGTGCAGTTAAACTTGGGTCAGGCTGCTCCGCCAAGTACAATTCTTCGCTGAGCTCTGCTGCTTTTGATGACAGAGCTTCTTGAACTCAGGGCCTTCTTCGTGAAGTTGGTCTCGCACGCCCTCTCCTGTCGCCATGCTGTGGTAGTCACCACTAACTGTATTATATGTATATTAGATGTAGTACGGTAAGACTCCTGTACTAGAGGTACATGGGTAAATCCCTGCCTGCTGGCTCTGCCCTGTAGGCGGCGTATAAATGTGTGTGCTCGCCGGTGCTGCTCCCATTCTGGTAGCAGCTAGAAGAGGCCACACATCTATGCTCAATAAAGCCACAATTATTCACAACTCTTGGCTTTGTGGTAATTGATTGTGCATCAATTTATTGAGCAAAGATTTTAAAACGATGGAACTTCGCATCAAGCCTGATCGCCTACAGCTGAGCCCTCAAGCAGCCAACGCTATGTCTGCTTTTGACTACTGGCTAACATGCTTCGAAAGCAACCATTGAACATCCGCTGAAGAACCCTTGGATGTACAGAAGCTCCAGGTCCTTTATTCACGGGTGAGCCCTGACATTTTTCCTCTCATCCGGGATGAGCCCACTTACTCTGAAGCAATGGAGCTACTGAAAGGACATTCCGTTCGGCCAGTCAACAACCTATAAGTCAGGCATCTTCTGTCCACGAGACAGCAACTCCCCAGTGAATCCCTAGACAATTTCTGGCGTGCCCTGCACATCCTGGTGAGGAACTGTGACTGCCAGGCAGTTTTGGCAGTCCAGCATACAGAACTTTTAATCAGAGATGCTTCTGTTACAGGCATGGGGTCAGCGTACATCCGCCAGCGCCTATTGGAGGGGGATACGCTTGATCTTGCGGGAGCCAGGTAGCTCGCGAACCCGTTAACAGTGGCCTCCCGTAACGTCCAGTCGTACGCCCCCGACTGTACAGCACCCTCATGGGCATTGTGGGCCCCACCAGCTACCAACCCCAGCCCACCGCAAGCCTGCGCCACGTGGCAGCCAGCCAACCCCGGGGGACCCAAATGCTACTTCTGCGGGCAGAAAAAACACCCCTGGCAGCGCTGCCCGGCGCGGAGCGCAACCTGCAATGGATACGGAAACAAGGGACATTTTGCAGTTGTGTGCCAGGCCCGGTCGGTCGCTGCTGTTTCTAGCCCCAGCGTTCCTACACACCCCATGTGCGACCCGTGGGTGCCACAATATTCTTCTCCGCAGGCCATGTGCGGCCCGTGGGTGCAGCCATTTTTAATGCCGCCCGCCATGTGCGCCCGTGGGCGCCGCCATCATCGGCGCCATTTTTGGATGGCGCCTCAGGACCCCTGCCCGTCGGGAAGCTCGTCTGGCGACTCATCGCCTGCCACCATCGCTGACCAGACCGGGGCCTCCCAGCATCAGCCGCAGCTCGCCTCGATCACACTCGACCAGTCCTGGCCCCACAACCTCGCAACCGCAACGACAACAGTGAAAATCGATGGGCACAAGACTTCCTGCCTTTTTGACTCCGGGTGCACGGAAAGCTTCATCCACCCCACTACGGTAAGGCGCTGCTCCCTCGCGGTACACCCCATTACTCAGAAAATCTCCCTGGCCTCCGGATCCCATTCCGTGGAATTCCGGGGGTACTGCATCGTGGCCCTCACCGGCCAAGGCGTAGAGTTTAGCAACTTCCGACTCTACGTCCTCCCCCACCTCTGCGCTGTCCTGTTACTCGGCCTGGACTTCCAGTGCCACCTCCGAAGCATAACTTTAAAATTCGGCGGACACCTAGCCCCCCTCACCGTATGCGGCCTCACGAACCTTAAGGTCGACCCACCTTCCTTGTTTGCAAACCTCACCCCGGATTGCAAACCCATCGCCACCAGGAGCAGACGGTACAGTGCCCAGGAGAGGACCTTCATCAGGTCGGAGGTCCAGCAGCTTCTGCGGGAGGGTGTCATTGAGGCCAGCAACAGCCCCGGAGAGCCCAAGTGGTAGTAGTAAAGATTGGGGAGAAACACACGATGGTCATTGACTACAGTCAGACGCGTACCCCCTCACACGCATATCTGATATGGTCAATCAGATTGCACAGTACCAGGTCTTTTCCACAGTGGACCTGAAGTCCGCCTACCACCAGCTCCCCATCTGCAAGGAGGACCCCCAATACACTGCGTTCGAAGCAGATGGCTGCCTCTATCACTTCCTTAGGGTTCCCTTCGGCGTCACTAACGGGGTTTCGGTCTTCCAACGTGAGATGGACCGAATGGTTGACCGGTACCGACTGCGGGCCACCTTCCCGTACCTAGACAACGTCACCATCTGCGGCCACGATCAGCAGGACCACGATGCTAACCTTCTCAAATTTCTCCACACCGCCAAACTCCTCAATCTCACGTACAATAAGGAGAAATGTGTGTTCCGCACCACCCGCTTAGCCATCCTTGGCTATGTTGTGGAAAATGTACTTCTAGGGCCCGACACCAACCCTCATGGAACTCCCCCTCCCCCACTGCCCCAAGGCCCTGAAACGATGCCTGGGGTTCTTCTTCTATTATGCCCAGTGTGTCCCTAACTATGCGGAAAAGGCCCGCCCACTCATTCAATCCACAGTCTTTCCCCTGCCGGCTGAGGCCCGCCAGGCCTTTAACCGCATCAAGGCAGGCATCACCAAGGCCACGATGCACGCGGTCGATGAGTCCCTCCCCTTTCAGGTCGAGAGCGGTGCATCGGACGTAGCTCTGGCTGCCACCCTCAACCAGGCAGGCGGGCCCATGGCATTCTTTTCCCGCACCCTACATGCCTCTGAAATTTGGCACTCCCCTGTCGAAAAGGAGGCCCAAGCCATTGTGGAAGCTGTGCGGCATTGGAGGCATTACCTGGTCAGCAGGAGATTCACTCTCCTCACTGACCAATGGTCGGTTGCCTTCATGTTCAATAATACACAGCGGGGCAAGATCAAAAACGATAAGATCTTGAGGTGGAGGATCGAGCTCTCCACCTATAATTACGAGATTTTGTATTGCCCCGGGAAGCTCAATGAGCCTCCCGATGCCCTATCCTGAGGTACATGTGCCAGCGCACAAGTGGACCGACTCTGGGCTCTACACGATGGCCTCTGCCACCCGGGGGTCACCCAGTTCTCCCACTTCATCAAGGCCCGCAACCTGCCCTACTCCATTGAGGAGGTCAGGACTGTCACCAGAGACTGCCAGGTCTGCGTGGAGTGCAAACCTCACTTCTACCGGCCAGATCGAGCGCACCTGGTGAAGGCCTCCCGCTTCTTTGAGCGCCTCAGCATGGACTTCAAAGGGCCCCTCCCCTCCACCGGCCAAAACACGTACTTTCTGGACATGGTTGATGAGTACTCCCGGTTTCCCTTCGCCATCCCATGCCCCGTAATGACTTCTGCCACGGTCATTAAAGCCCTCCACAGCACCTTCGCCCTGTTCGGTTTCCCCACTTATGTCCACAGCGATCGGGGATCCTCCTTTATGAGCGATGAGCTGCGTCATTTCCTGCTCAGCAAGGGCAATACCTCGAGCAGGACGACCAGCTACAACCCCCAGGGAAACTTGCAGGTGGAGAGGGAGAACGGGACGGTCTGGAAGGCCGTCCTGCTGGCCCTACGGTCTAAGAATCTCCCGCTCTCCCGCTGGCAGGATGTCCACCCCGGCGCGCTCTACTCCATCTGGTCGCTCCTCTGCACTGCAGCTAACGAAACCCCCCATGAATGTCTCTTTGCCTTCGCCAGGTAGTCCATCTCAAGGGTCTCACTCCCAACTTGGCTGGGAGCTCCTGGACCCGTCCTCCTTCGCAAACACACGATGACCCATAAGTCGGACCCGTTGGTCGAAAGAGTATAAATACTGCACGCGAACCCACAGTACGCCTATGTGGCGCACCCCGACGGGTGCCAGGACACAGTCTCTCTCCGGGACCAGGCACCCGCTGGATCCTCACCCACGGCCCACCACCCGACACTCCCCCCCCCCCCCCGTTTGCCCCTGTGCCACTCACCCTCCCCCCAGCGCACCTCACCGCAGCCCCCGCCCCAGGAAGATCCGTCCTCCCACTGGTTCCACTCGGGGGTGATGAAGACGAGGACAACACGCTCCCGGAGTCACAGGTGACCAAGTCGGTGCCCACATCACCACCAGGACCGAGGCGTTCACAGCGGAGGATCAAGGCCCCCGACAGACTGAACTTGTAAATTTTTCCACCACCCCTGCAGACTCTTTTTTTTTAACAGGGGGTGAAATGTGGTAGTCACCACTAACTGTATTAGATGTATATGAGATGTAGTACGGTAAGACTCCTGTACTAGAGGTACATGGGTAAATCCCTGCCTGCTGGCTCCACCCAGTAGGCGGCGTATAAATGTGTGTGCTCGCCGGTGCTGCTCCCATTCTGGTTCCAGCTACAGGAGGCCACACATCTATGCTCAATAAAGCCTTGATTATTCACTACTCTCGTCTTTGTAGTAATTGATAGTGTATCACATGCCTCTTTTTCGCTGGGTTGGAGTTTTCACTCAGGATGGACTCTTCACTGGGGGTGGCTTCCAAGTGTCTCTTCATATATCCCTCCCTTCTCTCTTTCACACCTTTCTGGAAAGTTCTCTGGCTTCCAACCAACACGGTTACTGGAGGTGGGGGGTTCACAGCACCTAATGGGATTGCTGATTCCATATTTGAAAGCCACCAGGTGCCCTCCTAAGGGCCCATTCTCAGGTGTACAGAGCGCACGTAGTCTAGCCCAAACAAAACTATACAAAAGGTCGATCACTTCTGGTCCCACTTCTGGTCCCAACTGCCAGGACCAGTTCAGACTTGCCCCTGTTTGCCTCTGATCAGTGTCTGTGTTTGTTAGGCCTCTCTGAATTCCATCAGGCCTGGAGGTGCAAGCTGTCGGCTGCTGTTTAATTCAGATTCTCCAATCCTGTATCTGGCCTAGCTTTTTAGACTGTTAAAAGTGAACACAACCCCAATCACAAACAGCTCCCAGCCACCACAAAACTAACATTCCAAATCAAATTTGTCAGTCAAATATCTGAAAATTATCTGAAAAGTAAAACACACAAATGTAGGGTTTTGGTGAGATGGTGAGAGGAAAACCAAGAGGTACGTACTTGTACACCTGTGCAACCTGCGAATCAGAAGAGATTGCGGGATGAGGGAGGGGGAATTAGGATGTGAAAAGGAGGAATAGGTATGAGCATATTGTTTTATTCAATGATTTAAACCCTATAACCAGCTGTGGTTCTTAGTCATAGCTGCACCAAGGATCGAGAGCACACTCTCCTTCCACGGACTGAGGACCTACAGCTGGAATTATACCTGGTCGGTTGAATGCTGCTGCCTTTGGTTCTCCACCTTGTCCTGCAAGAGCGGAAAGTGTGTCGGCGAGTGTGGCACAATGTATTTGAATGATATACTTATTGTGTTTGAATAGATTGCAATGTGTGCAAGGCCTGAGATGTTGTGGTGAGGCTTGCAGGAGTGCTAAATGTGCCAGGGTGAGGTGAAGCTATGTGATATATGAGCCATGATTACAAAAGAATGTTGGTACCTGAACAAAGGAGCTGTGGTGACGTTTAGTAGTGTCTGAGGCTAGATTCAGTTGCAAGGTTATGGCATTTAAAGATTAAATCACAAACCTTGATGCCTCGTGTGGGGTCATTAAATTTCTTGAGGCACTGCATCCAGTTGCTCAGAGCTACACTGCTTGCATTGACTGAAATGAGTATCTGGAAGGTCTTCACCACCTGCACCAAAGTCTCGAGTACTGTGGCTGAAAACCTTGGAAGTATGACCCCAGCCCAATAGCGGGATTAGTCAGACTTTCAGGTCAGCATCTCTTCCCTAGCTCCTTCCGGTCAGCACCTGCTGTAGCCAGAATGCACCTTCCTTTTGCAGGCCGGTTTTCAATAGTGGTGCAGGCCTTGTGTGAACTTTGGCCTCAACGGTGTATTTAATGCTGTATCCTATTATTACTTAAACTTACCGGTAGCATGAAGTTTGCATGTTTCCTTCATTGAAAGGAATGGGATCAGTTTAATTGTGCATCATGTTCGCCAAGCCTTTTTTGGTGCTATCTAATGTTGCTGCCAGTATCTTTTCAGAGTTATCTGGGTTGGATATTGATGGCTCTTCTTCCAGTTAGTGCAATATTCCCGCTGTCTGAATAAAGTTGCAACTGAAACAGAGCTTATCGTAATACAAATGTATCGATAGCTATTCACAACAAATCGTCATGATATTCAAACACACACATCATGATAGACACACCAACAGACAAATCAGAACACACAACACCACAACCAATGACAGAAAGATATAAAAGCACAGACACGACCCCCGGTGGTCAGTATTAGCTGCAGAGGAGGACCAGGACAGATCTGTTACCAAACACACTCAGGGAGACAGCACGTGCAGAGTATCCAGAACGAACTGTATTATAAGAGTTAAAATAAAATAGAGTTGTACCACATACAACTGTGTTGGCTCATCTGTGCACCAGAGCACCCAACACCACATGGTACAGGAGTGGATCGATACCTGCCGGCATACCTCAGTGTACACAGACAACCAGCAGTGCCCAGGCAAAATGATAGAGCTCCCGGTTCCGCAGCCGCTCCAGTGCCACGGCGATCTCCGCGAAAACTGGCGGCGATTCCGGCAATGGTTCGAATTGTTCCTGGTGGCAGCTGAACTCCAAGACCTGGATGATAGAGAAAAAATTGAATTTCTCCTCACCATCGCCGGTGCAAGGGCAAGAGAAATATTCACAAGGTTCAGGTTCTTCAGGAGGCAGCAAAGGTACGATTACCAGGCAGTCCTGGACAAATTCTCCAAGTACTGTGAAGAAAACGCAATCCAATCGGCAAGTAAAGGTAAGAAAAGCTGCAGTACTCACTTCGTGGCTGGGATCCCGGAGCCCGAATTCCCAGAGGCCGAAATCCCGGGCCTGAGAGAGGGCTGGGTCGAGGTTGGCGGCCATCTTGCTAAAGGTATCACGCTAGCACAGTTGCGCGAGCAGTGCGCAGAACCGGAAGTTTCGTTTGCGCATGCGCGAGATGCTGCGCATGCGCAGTCAAGAAAACGGCCATCGGTAAAGGAACAGCGATCTGAGCATGCGCAGTCGCTTCCTACGTGCTACATACCGAGCGTCAGGATGTCAGAGGCCCCAGACTGCACCAATTTAAAGGGGAAATGTCCCAAATCCAATTTAAAAGGGAAACGTCCCAAATCAAAAAAACAAAAATCTGTTAAAGCTGTAAAACAACCTTCCCTCACCTGGAATGACAGCACATTGCCGCAAATTGACCCAGGAGATGAATTTGACCTCCGAAGAACCCTCCGACAAGCAGTTACCTACGCACAAGCCGATGATTCCGACCTCGAATACTTCGATGACGATCTTTACAGTGTTTCCGGACCTCGCGAGCCCAATGATAGCTCCGTGGTCCTATACGACTATGACTCGGACGAACCTTTCGTGTTGAACATTGGCGGCCCCCACATTGAATCCGACGCAGATGTGGATTCATTTTTCGGATTTGAGGATCTTCAATCCAGCAGATATGACGTTCCAACTTATCAGTACCGGATGATGCTGCAGCCTGACATTAACAGACAGGGAGCGGTGCAAGCACACGGAGAGTGCCCTGCTGCCACACAGAGCGTGGTCCACGTCCCGCTCAACGTTCCCGACTCTATGAAAGAAGACATGCAAGACTCCAGAGTGCAGTCCTCGCATGAACCAGAAGTGACTCCAGTGTCACAAGCTTCCACAGCAAGCTCTTGGACAGACTCCACAATTGCAGAAATGCAAGACTCCAGAGCGCAGTCCTTGCACGGACAAGAAGTGACTCCAGTGTCACAAGCCTCCACAGAGAGCTCGTGGACAGCCTCCACGATAGAAGCAACGCAAGACTCCAGAGCGCAGTCCTTGCACGAACAAGAAGTGACTCCAGTGTCACAAGCCTCCACAGAGAGCTCGTGGACAGCCTCCACGATAGAAGCAACGCAAGACTCCAGAGCGCAGTCCTTGCACGAACAAGAAGTGACTCCAGTGTCACAAGCCTCCACAGAGAGCTCGTGGACAGCCTCCACGATAGAAGCAACGCAAGACTCCAATGTGCAGTCCTTGCAGGAACAAGACCATGAGGGTCTAGCAACCTCTCCTGACCAACCAGCGGCAGACGATGCAAGTCTGCCATGCTCACGTGAACAGCAAGAAGGCTATAACAGCCTACCATGCTCCACTACACAGCAGCATGACCATGACGGTCTCTCATGCTACAATGAAGGGCACAGCGCTGAAGACTGTTCAAGCCCAACTGAAGACAAGCCAAAGGAATCGCCTCGTCCAAGCCCGAAGAAAAAAGGTTTATGCGCTGACCTTCAGGATCATTATAGCCGAATAGAGATTAATAATGCTGCACGGCCACAGAAGGATGCTGAGGATTTGCTAACGAAATTAATTGAATGTTTAACTTGCAAGGAGCAGACTGAGAATTGCCAGTGTTTTAGTACGGATCGAAAAAATGGACAAGACATTGATCCTCAGGTAATGGAAATAACACAACCTGAATCATATCTACAGCAGGGACAAATGTCTCCCTTCAACACAACGCCGCAAAATCCCAACTTCGGAGACCAGCAGTTAGTCAGTAATGACTCTTCAAACCTTGAGGGGAACATTAATTGCATTGAACCTATACACACTCCACTGATTATTGAGCAGAACATTGGAGCAAGAATCCTGAGGACACCGACATCGAGTAGCCAGATAACGAATTTAAAACCCACAGCAGTTTCAAGTGAACCAAGTGTGCTTTCCACTAATGGTGAAGATGCAGATAAGGTCGACCCGATTATCCATTGTACCACACTAACCCCAGTGATTAAGCAGTTATGTATGGGGAGTATAATGTGGGCAATTGAGAACAGTAAAAGAGAGACTGTGACCATGCCAGTCCCAGCAAAATCAGACCCAGAGACCATGAAGGCATGTACATTAGACAAAGATACATATCAGGTACCTGAGAAGAAAAGTGAAACGGAATGTTCTTTGGAAAATAGTACAATGTCGATAGAAACATTGGATCCTATATTCGAGACCATACATATGGGAGAATTTGGGGGTAATAAACAAGGTTCTGCAATGTCTGGGGGAAGATTTAAAATTCCAAAGAAGAAAAGCCCAAATGAAGGACAACGGCAAGACAATGACAGTCCACCGACATGGTGTGCACCACCAGATGAAAACTCTGACAATTTACCCAACCCTAGTGAACAGCAAGCTGCTAATGAGGATCTATCCACGGGATGTGAGACGAGTGACGACAGCATCCCACTTCCCATGCAAAAGGTGCAAGGTGACAGACCTCGCCTAGTGCGTACCGAGGCACTCGACGATCACGGTGGGACCACTGATGACTGCGGTGGCGGCGCACCGCTTCCACCCTCGATGGCTCGACCCTCTCCACTGGTTGGTGCATTCCTGCATGTTCCGACTCCAGAAGTGCAGCTTCAGGGAATCTCGGCTGCCTCCAGTGAACCTGTTGGGACTCCGGACGGGGGGCATCGACGGAAGGCAGACCGGACTCCAGATGGGGAGCAGCCAAGCGCCGACTCTGATTTGCGCACGCCAGACCTTGCTCCGGACGGGCGGTGTCGCGGCCTCGGTGATGGCACGCTCAGGGTGACGGCGGATGCCACGGCGACAGGGAATGGATCGCGTGGCAGTCCCACTGGGTTGGCAGTGGCAACCAGCACCGGCGGTCCAAGATGGACACACCAATTCGCGCCATCGCCAGACGTTGATGCGAGCAACAATTCTCTCTCCAAGGCGACATGCTTCGACGTTTCTCTGCGGAGTCGCCCTTCCGGCACAGCAGGTGGCCGGAATCAGCGTACACGGTCTCGACCAACTTCCACATCTGGCACAGTCATCGCCTTGCATGATATTCGTGATGGTGCTACTTCGATGGCAACGACCCATCGGCTACAAGATGCCGTCCACCACAAACATAAAAAGAAAAAGACTCCACCTTGTTCCTGGCATGCAGGGCGGATGGATTGGTGCGTAGGCGCAATCAGCGAGCTTTGCGCCGCCTTCCACGCTCGCAACTGAACCGTACGCACACGCCGGATCCTCCACTGGTTCCCAAGGATGACTTCGTGGAGATGCCACGGATCATGCCCCTTCCATCGCCACCAGAACCAAACCACAGCCAAGGCACCACTAACAAAGATGTTGAATGTTATATTTGCACGAATGAAAAAACCAAGCACTGCACGAAGTACAACAAATGGTAAAGTAGAGACTTCGGCAACAGCATCACCTCCAACAGTCCAAGGTGAACCAGTGTGACCCCAAATCTCCACAGCTGAACCGGCTTGAGGACCAGCCCATTCTTGAGGCGGTCACCCATTAGACTGGACTTATAACGCTGTTCATACGTTCAAAAAGTCAAACACTTCTGTATTATAACCTGTTGTTGTTTATTGTTCCAGATATCGTCTGACCAGACCAATGTTCAAGTTTTTTTTTTCTCTCGCATCCAAGTTTTGTTATGGTACAACCTTGTTAGTGTGACGCACCCGACATCGCCCCATGTAAATAGTTACGTCATATACACACGCTGTACACAACACACACACACACTCTTAGATGCACTCACGACACAATTATATTTATAACCACGTAGGCACATATCTTTGTAAAAAGGGGGGATGTCATGATATTCAAACACACACATCATGATAGACACACCAACAGACAAATCAGAACACACAACACCACAACCAAAAGATATAAAAGCACAGACACGACCCCCGGTGGTCAGTATTAGCTGCAGAGGAGAACCAGGACAGATCTGTTACCAAACACACTCAGGGAGACAGCACGTGCAGAGTATCCAGAACGAACTGTATTATAAGAGTTAAAATAAAATAGAGTTGTACCACATACAACTGTGTTGGCTCATCTGTGCACCAGAGCACCCAACACCACACAAATGATGAAGATATTGAATGATAATTGAACCTTAAGTTTGTGTCTCAATGAGGAATCCTTATTGTGAATTGTTGGTGCATGAACTGGGTAGGATTAGGCATGTGATGGGTTTTTTCCCCCTACATTTAGTGAAATTATAAAATAATCTGTAATTGTGAATTACTGAAGCCATGATTGAATTTTAGACTTAACAGTTTTTAGACTTAACAGTTCATAACCTTCTTTGGCATAATATGCTGATAATTCTGAATGTGAAGAGCACAGCTTGGTTGTATGTTCTCTTAATTAACTGTGGAGAATGAAGCAAAATTTCCAATACTCATTATAATACTGATAGACTAATGACTGCAATGGAAGCTACATAATTAACATTATTGTAATCGCAGATGCAAGCTGTGCTGTGTTACCAAAATTTTTCCAAACTCTTTTTATACTGGCATAGTCATTGTGAAAATTCAATCAAACACACATTCTGTCTTCTTAGTGGGTTTAAACATTGAATTACTATTCCAATCATTTATTTTCATTCATATGATGTACAAAATCAGACAGGCGTCCAAAAATGTGTATAATTTTTTCAGACAATAGGAAGAAAAAGAGAAATATGATGGAAGATCTATGTATCGAAATTGGGGCAAATGCAAGAGAGAATGCCTAATGTGAAGCAACAAATCAACTGGTCAAAGACTGATGGGCTTTTTTTTCAGTATTTGAGATTAGACAATGCCAAACGATAAGTTAAGTTGTAAAATCAGGCATAGGGTTAATTGGAACCTGACACCTATAGTAAAAAAATTCTGAAATGGAGAACACTGAATCCAACAAGAGAAATTGGCGTTCGATGAGTGGTTGCATCGGACTTTTCAATGGAATGCGGCGGTACAAACCTGTATCAATTTGTAGACTGAAGGGAAAGTCAGTAAAGCAAACACTGCAGAAGAACTAGCTCAGATCTGACTTGAACTAAATTTGCACAGTTATGTGCGGCATGGAGAAATTGATCCTGTAGCAATCTGGGATGGCCACTTGCAAAGTAAACATGGATACTTGCAAACACTCGAGGGGATTATGGCAAATACAGGATTCAGGCAACCTCAGAGCCTGAATGTATATTTGCTGACAGAGAACCAGACAGTATCGAAACCCCTAGCCGATTTGCATTCTAATGACCCATTTCCCCAGGACAAAGGACGGGTACTCAGGTATCAGATACAATTCCAGACACATCGGCGCCACTCCCTTCACCCAGGAAGCCCAAACGACCAAGGTCAATGACCGTTCAGGACACGCCCAGCCATCAAGGCACCTACCCCTTTATTGGCTCAAATCAAAGGCAGTGATCGAAGCCTGCTGAATTATTGGGTCCAAAGCTAAGGATCGCCCAAAAGAGCGCGGATAAAGAGAGACACTGCCATGTGTTCGATCTCTTTTGGCCCTGGCACACCGGCACTCTTCGGCCCGGCCAACTGCAGCACCAACCTGAAGCCAACTGCAGCACCAACCTGAAGCCAACTGCAGCACCACGACCAGAAGCAAGTTCAAGATCAACGACCGCTACCAGACGGATGAGCCCAGCAGAACTGAAGTTACTTCTCCAGACGCAGCCACTCCAGATCCGAACAAAGGCCTTGTTCCTCTGCCAAAGCCGGGTGCCTGAAAGTTAAGTACAGGTTGTTGTAGTGTTAGGTGTAGTTTAGCTTGTAGTGTTTTTATGTTGCATGTGTGAGTTAATCTTGTGTGTTAATAAACCATTATTGGACTTGAACTAACTGACTGGTTGTTGGGTCTTTGATCAATATCCGGTTGCACCTTGTGGTGGTATCATCTGATACCTGGCGACTCTGAAAAGCAATATCACTCAATATTAAAAAGGGCAAAATAATTGGCGTCTCCAGTGCAGAATTGGCAAAAGTTATTCGTGACGCTAGTGGGATAGTATTCCACTCATCAAAATCGGCAACAATCACTAATAAATCATTTAACAGAATGAGAGATTCTGTTCATCTCCTCTCTTTTGTGCTTGAAGCTATACTTTGGGGTGACACAATGGCACAGTGGTTGGCACTGCTGCCTCACGGTGCCAGGGACCCAGGTTCAATTCTGGCCTTGGGTGACTGTGTGGAGTTTGCACTTTCTCCTCTTGTCTGCGTGGGTTTCCTTCGGGTTCTCCGGTTTCATCCCACAATCCAAAGACGCGCAGCTTAGGTGGATTGGCTGTGATAAAGTTGACCAGTAGGTTAGGTGGGGTTACGGGGATAGGGTGGGGGAATGGGCCTAGGTAGGGTGCTCTTTCAGAGGGTCAGTGCAGACTAGGTGGCCGAATGGCCTTCTTCTGCACTGTAGGGGTTCTATGGTTCTATGCTTACTGATTACAGACAAATTAGGTTTAACTGCATCACACATAGGGTGCTGAACGTATGGCACAATCTGCACAGAAAATGAAATGGCTGGAGATCATGGAAGTCAGATAGCTTTTTGGAAGAATAAGTAATTGAGGGGAAGAATAGATATAGAGCAGAATTTGTGGTTGGGAAGTGTATCAGAATGCAGATCATTCTAGAACTTGCCAAGTTTTTCAATTCTATTGCCTTATAATGGAAAGGAAAATCAAGCAAGATATGCAGCGGATGGTCAATCCGACATGACCCGTTCTACACCCCTGCCAAAATTGAAAAATAGTTCTGTCATTCTTGTTTTGAACTTTTAGACCAACCGACGGACTGCAATAGGTTTCCCAGTCTTTTACAGTCTACGTTCCTATGCATTCAATTCAAAGTAGTAGAAAGATTATAATGACCTGAAAAGTACAACATATCCAACATTTAGGATCTAAAGAATAATAATTTTAGACAAGTACATTTAAGCATTTGTACTGAATAAATTATTGGGGCTAATTTCAATTCTATCATGTAGGCAGTACCCTGGCAGAATAAAAAAAAGAATATGTTCGACAATGGGCAGACAATTAGCTCCTGTTATACCGTCAATTCACTGTGAGACCGTGAGAATGAGTGAACATTAGACTTTATTATCCCTGAACTCGCCTGCCAGTGTCGGCTGTACAAATGAGTGCCACCCACAGGTGGCTGGTCGACATATTGCCCTGGTGAGGGCAGAGCCAGAGGCGGAGCCCACCGGGGCTCCAGTACAGTACCTGGAAGTAGACCGTATCATCATTTCCAGGCCATAGGTCACAGCACTATACAGACAAGTCATACTTAGGTGAATACATTCACCACAGCTCCCCAAGCTGATTACTAAACATTCAGCAAAGCTGAACATTACTCCCCATAATCACTGAGTTTAAATAAATCTGTATTGTTCTTTGGCTGTATTTATCACTCGCAAGTTGCTCATTGCATTTTCTCTTGATTATTTTGGATTAGGTTCCTTGATGCTTGGCCAGCTGTTGCTTCAGAACAATATCTTGTAAAATGGTGTTGATTGTCAAGCATTCTAATCTGTAGATTTTTCTCCCTGTTTATGTAGATAATTATTTTCATTATTATAAGATTCATTACTTGTGTTTGGTATGCAATGATGGATTCTATTGACAGGTTTGCTCCATAGGTGTGCTTGTTCTATACCTGATTTCTGAAATTCTAATGTGCAAGGCCATAGTTGAGTCTGTTGCCACATACGGTGTGAGACACAGTGAGAATTTGGTTTTAGATTGTTGCTCACTGCATGTAGCAATGTGTACTAGGCACATTTGTTTTCTTGCTTATCTGAACATCTGGGATTCATAACTAATGGGCAGAATTTTCCCTGTATTTGGCAGAGTGTGACAGCGGGTGGGAAAAGTGACGTTGAAGCAGCTGGTACCAACGCCGGTTTTCTCTGCTGTATTGTTGGGAACGTGGAAAAGGGCAAGGAGCGGGTCCCACAGCATCACACTGGTAAGGAGGGCTCTGATGAACCCACCCTGCCAGCAACTTGGTTTTTAAAAGATCGGGGCAGCATTTTTATAAGTTGATCTAGTCCATGCCGCTCCCATCCCCCAACCCACGCAGCCCCTGACACTGTCCTCTGGCAGGCCATCCTGCCACAGCCCAGGCAGTGCCCAGATTGTGTTAGGGGAAATGCCCAGATGTCAGTGCATGGATAGTGCCGGACATGGCCTTCACCCCCTGAGCAATGCACTCACCAGAGCTCCTGTGGGAGGTTTGCCCACAGGTCCATGCCGAGGGAGACCAGTTGTAATTCACGCAAGTCTGCCCTCATGCCGATGTGAATGGATTTTCTTACAAGGTGTTGGTTGGGGGAGGTCGGGGGCGAGAATTCTGCGTACAGGCATGATATTGAGATGCAATGCCTGATTTAACACAATCATTTCAAAGTGTAATTTTGGCCATGTTTGGCTGGGTGTTTCTCAACGGCTGCGTTGGCGAGATCACGGCCTGTATTTACTGGTACTTAGTGCCGGAAATTAGCCCCCTCGAGCTTCTTCACATTACAGGCTGCCTCGCCACCTGATTTGCCAGACACACGCCTCAGCGTCTCGACATTATCAAGGGGGAGCAGCTTTTAAATGCTCCCTCAGCACTCAGTCAACACGTAAGCATGACAGCGTGCAGACCTTCTCCTCGCTATGGGGATGCCGACCTGGCCAGGCTTCTTGACACTGTGAATGAGGGATGGGACATCCTGTTCCCTTGAGGGGGTAGGAGGACCAGCAACAGGGTCACCAATACCGCCTAGGAGGCAGTGCCAGCAGCATGACCAGGAGGACCATCATACAATGTCGGAAGAAGACCGACGACCTTCACCGAGCAGCAAGTGTAAGTTACCACCTCTCTCCTGGTATCAGTCCACCCCTCCCCCCCACCCCCCCCCCCCCCCCCAACCACACACACAAATCAGTGGTTAACACCTCACACCCTCCCCACATCCAAATTTTGTGCTTGCTCACCAGAACCCACTGGCAGTCACCAGCACAACCCCTTCATGTCCAGTGCAGTGCCCACACACGCAACCGGCTATTAACCCGCCTGACCCATCAAGTGTGCAGCTCACAATGCCCTCTCTTAGGCCTTGCACGAGAAGATATTCCATAATAAGTGGGAAAGGGCCAAGGCGAAAGGCAAAGTATCAGAGATTCGGGTCCTCACCCCCTATCAGGAAGGGGACCTTGAAATTGTGGGGTTGACCGAGGAGAGAGCAGTCACCGACAGCAAGTTTGTGCTGTGCTAGAGAGGTGAGGATTCATTGCTCATTCACCCAGATGACCTGTCTCAAGTGAGTTGTTCATGTCAGACAAAATGATCCTTCTTTCTCACTGACCACATGACCACTCTCTCACAGGATGTCCAACTGATGGGCCGGGCTATCCGGAGTCGTTTTCCCCCCCGCCACCCAAGAGACAACCTTCGAGGAGAGGTCCAAGGAGATGACCCGTTATGCATCACAGACATCACCCCCACCTTCCATCAGTGCTGAGGCACACAATTGGTGGGCAATATTAGAAGACCTGCTTCTGGGGCGCAATCAGGTGAGCATCACACAATTGCTAATGCACATCAGGTGGAGGCAGGAATATCCAAAGGGGGAGCGAGAGCAGCAGTTGTAAAAGTCCCTTGTGGTGAACGTATTGTATTAACTATTCACCATATATGTTACTGTATCACGCTGTTGCCCATGTGGGCTCCACCTATGGACCATTGTACGATATTACATGGAATGTATCAGGTTGGTGCCCTTGCGGGCTCCGTCCCTTGAGGGGAGGTATTGTTGCTAACCTTTGGTTTGTTCAATTGGCTCTGTTTTATAACCTTTGCTCTCGAGTCGCCGGGTATCTTTATGATACCGCCACGAGGTTCAAGTCCAAGTAATGATCAATAACTCAATACACCGATTAGTAAGATTCAAATCAAAGCACATTTATTATACACAGTAATCGCTACTCATGCACAAATTCTACGTCTAAGCTACTTCTACAACTAACAGGTCTATACTTAACTTCGGACTGGCCCACCAGGTCAGGGGAACAAATGGCCTTTCGTTCGGATTCTGAGTCTGCGGGATTCAAAGTTGGTACGGATTGGTAGCTAGGAGCGCCTATCTCGTAGAGAGCGTTGACTTAAGACGTACGGTCTCTCGGCGGCAACTGCACCGGCCACGGTCAAGGTTGGTTCACGTTGCTGTGTGACCCAGTCAAGAAGAACGATTTGAACTTGGGGCTTAACTTTTATAGTCCCCAGGGGCTTCCCGCCTTTCGGGGTGGACCCTGTACCTGGTTCTAGGTGATTGGACTTTGTTCCAATCGCTTAATTCGATTTCTCCAATACTGGAGCGGTTCCCTGATCGATGGGCGGTCTTGAGGTGTTTGTTAACCTCTTTTGTGTTGGCTCCTCCTGGCGCTGGGGAGTCTGGCTTAGCTTTGTTTGTCCTAAATGTTGCGATTGTTCCCGGGGATTGCTTATTAGTATGTAGATGGCTGCTACATTATTATGCTGATGGTCGCTGGTATCGATGCTGTCTGGACTTTTGCAGAGTTAAATACACAGCAAACCTGCACCTGCTGGTTTCTGCCTGTGTTGGCTGAATTCCCTTCAGCCTTTGCTGTTCTCCATTTTAAATCGGGAGTTGGCGAACTTAGGTGGCTACAGTATAAAGAGCAGCTGCCCTGTAGGCGGCTCTCACTAGCAGAGCAGTCGCAGGCAGGCACTGTTCTAGTCGATTAAAGCCACAGTTTACATCTACTCTCTGTTTCGCGTGAATTGATGGTCGCATCATCCCGCAAACTCCCTTTTGAGATTTAACAGCTGAAAAACCAAGTCCCTATCTATCTCCTCTTGGAAATTTTTAAAACTCAACCTATTTACTTGCAAATCCACTTCACTCTAGCCTCTCATTAGAAATGAATGCCTCCAGCACTTGTACCCTTTTATCTCAACTCTTTCAGACAAGTTGGATGGGATTTCACAGCACCAGGGTCCAAGGTTCGATTCCCGGTTTGGGTCATTGTCTGTGTGGAGTCTGCACGTTCTCCCTGTATCTGCATGGGTTTCCTCCGGGTGCTCCGGTGTTCTTAGGTGATTGGACATTCTGAATTCTCCCTCAGTGTACCCGAACAGGCTCCGGAATGTGGTGACTCGGGGTTTTTCACAGTAACTTCATTACAGTGTTATTGTTAGCCTACTTGTGACAATAAAGATTATTATTTCCAGCCCCACCCATCATGTGTTTCCAGGCAGCGGAAGTGACTCACTGTTGCTGTCACCAGGATCTTCTGGTCGGGCTGAAGTCTATGGTGTTTTGTGTGGCTTGCCTATCCCGCCACCAGGCAATCTATTGCAGGGAATCATCTTTGGAACGCCTGAAGGTGATCAGCGGGAAAGGTCTGAAACCTCTCCTGCTGACTCCATTAATCTTCCTCCTCCCCATCCCCCCCCCCCCCCCCCACTTAATCAAATCATGTACACACACACAGACGTACAGTCTTCCTTACAGAATACCTCCATATACCCAAAATATTAAAACAAATTATATACATCTTCACGCAAGGCTGTTGGTAAACATTATCTCTGTTGTCATGTGATCTTACATCACTGATGTTGTTGACTGTCTATTTACATATTTAGCACTGACCATTCATGCTGCAACTTTGAACTATATTTGCTTCTTCATATATTATAATAAATGGCACAGTGGTTAGCACTGTTGCTTCACAGCACCAGGATCCCATGCTCGATTCCCTTGGGTCACTGTCCGCACGGAGTCTGCATGTTCTCCCGTGTCTGTGTAGGTTTCCTCCCACAAGTCCCGAAAGACGTGCTGTTAGATAATTTAGACATTTGGAATTCTCCCTCCGTGTACCCAAACAGGCGCCGGAATGTGGCGACTCTGGGTTTTTTACAGTAACTTCATTGCAGTGTTAATGTAAGCCAACTTGTGACAATAAAGATTATTATTCTATTCTAAATATTCACTTCTTATATATCTGACTCAAGACCCAACAAGGAAAAGACTGTGACATGATATAGATGAAAGTCAGCACTCCCCAGAATACCGTATCCCTTTTGTGGTTGTGCTAAGTCTTGGAGCATTCATGTGACCTGATTCTGTTAAAATGATCAATCACACTTTTAACACTGATGCATTTGTTTGCCCCAGGTGACATTATGCGTGTTTAATCATGTGTTCAAAGTACAATAGATGTTTGATCAAATGAACGAGGGAGCTATCATTCTGATTAATGCTGCTGGCCTTACCATCCATAGAATTGATTCTACACAGTTCATATTATCCAACAGGCATAGTTCTGGCATTATTGGCAGATCCCAGGCTGCTTATTACATTACTCTATAGACCATCGTAATGCATCTCAAATTGCTTGAAATTTAGTCCACAAGACAAAAAATAATAGAGCTATCCAAAATTGAACTTCTATATATCCATTCAGCAATCTTCAATTGTTACACCACCCCTGCTAGTGCATAGTCAATACCTGCCTCACAGACCCCAAATTCCCACACAAGTGAATGATCCAATAATTAATATAAAACTTCCTGAAATCGGGGAGGTGAGAGGAAGCCACCGGCCGGGGAAGGGGGAAGGGGAGCCGGCTGGGGAGGGGGGATTGGAGGGGGAGGCAGCGGCGGGGGAAAAATCTTCCTAAAATCTTTTGTCCTTGGCTGCCCAATAATTACAGTCACCTGTTTTGTAAGTTGAATCACAATTAGTTTATTTATAAGGAAAATAAAGATGAAATATGCAGAAATGTCAGCTGGATAACCAGCAAATTACTTGCAAGCCCCCCCCCCCCCTCCCTTAACTGTCCCACACATGGTAGCACAAGTGATTAGCACTGTGGCTTTACAGCGCCAGGGTCCCAGGTTCGATTCCCCGCTGGGTCACTGTCTGTGCAGAGTCTGCACGTTCTCCCCATATGCGTGGGTTTCCTCCGGGTGCTCCGGTTTCCTCCCACAGTCCAAAGATGTGCAGGTTAGGTGGATTGGCCATGATAAATTGCCCTTCGAGTCCAAAAAGAGGTTAGGAGGGGTTATTGGGTTGCAGGGATGGGGTGGAAGTGAGGGCTTAAGTGGGTCGGTGCAGACCCGATGGGCCGAATGGCCTCCTTCTGCACTGTATGTTCTATCACACACATAAGACAGACAAACACAGAGGGGTGGCAAGGAGTAAATATAATAAGGGTTAAGGTCAAGAAAATAAGAGTCTGTGCTTCAGATGATGAGTTCTTTACAGCAGGTTTTTCTCCTAACATGCTGGGTGATCAAAGCATTTGGTTTACAGTTGGTGTTGGTCTTCTTGCAGAGTCATTCGTTCAGTACTCGCAAGCAGTAGGCTTTCTTCTGGAGAGACATTAGCTTTTATTAAACTGGGCCTTCAACTCGAAGGTTCACCTTCAGGCCTGTTCCTTCCTTGAGACCCTTTGTCTCACATCAAACCCAGCTTCCAGCCTGTGGGTTGACTTAAATCCTTTGCAGTCTCAAGAGAATGACATCCAGTCTTACTGCGGAGAGAGAAGAGCTCTTACACTGGATTTTTAGAGAGAATACATCTGATGAGAGAGTGAGCGACTTAGAGCTGCTCTTTCAAAGCTTCCAAACCCAAAGTGAAACTAGAAAACCAGTCTCGTCTCTGAAAAACATCTCAGTGAGATTAGAACTAATTACCACTGGTTACCGGGCAAAGCACAGCATTTTGAACCAGTTTATTGTCTGCCAGCCTAGTCAGTCAAAGTGAGTCATCACTAATCAATCCTGCTGCTACAAGCCTCTGCTTGAATTAAAGACACAGGCCATGTACACACTGCTTTGCCTTAAAGTCACAGGACCATTAATCACCCATGGATCAAAATGATAATTGTAAAAATAAAAGAAAGGGAAAATAAGGGAATAGACTGGTACAACCAGGAGGGCCCTTACACAATACAAGATCACATTTCATGGTCCAGGAATGATAGACTGCCTTTTTGCAGGTGGGACCAAATGGGTGAGAAAAAGAACATTACAGCACAGCAAGAGGCCCTTCGGCCCACCAAGCCTGCGTCGATCAGATTCCTTATTTAAACCTACTACTTATTTGCCAAACGATGTGTATCCCTCCATTCTCATGTGTCTATCAAGATGCAATTTATATGTTGCTGTTGTGCCTGCCTCCACCACCTCCACTGGCAATGTGCTCCAGGCACCCACCACCCACTGCATGAAAAACTTCCCCCGCACATCTCCCCTAAACGTTTCCCCTCTCACCTTGAACCTGTGCCCCCTTGTAATTGAGTGTTTCACCCTTGGAAAAAGCTTCTGACTATTCACCCTGTCTATACCTCTCATATTTTTGTAGACATCTATCAGGTCTCCCCTCAGCCTCCGTCTTTACAACCAAAACAATCAGAGTTTATTCAACCTCTCCTTGTAGCTAACACCCTCCAGAACAGGTAACATCCTGGTAAACCTTCTTGGCATTCTCTCCAAAGTATCCATGTCTTTCTGGTAGGGTGGCGACCAGAACTGCACTCGATATTCCAAATGTGGCCTAACTAAAGTTTTATGCAGCTGTAACATGACCTGCCAACACTTGTATTCAATGCCCCAGCCGATGAAGGCAAGCATGCCATATCTTGACCACCTTATCCACCTGCATTGCCACTTTCATGGATCTATGGACCTGAACACCCAGATCCATCTGTATGTCAATGCTGCCATTTACTGTATAATTTACACCTGAATTTGATCTTCCAAAATGCATCACCTCGCATTTGTCGGGATTGAACTCCATTTGCCATTTATTTGTCCAACTCTCCAATCTATCTACATTCTGCTGTTAACTCTGACAGTCCCCTTCATTATCTGCAACTCCCCCTATCTTCGTGTCATCTGCAAACTTTCTAATCAGACCATTTACATTTTCCTCCAGATCATTTACATATATTAAAAAAAGCAGTGGGCCCAGCACTGATCCCTGTGGAACACCACTAGTTACAGATCTACATTATGAAAAACTCCCTTCCACTGTTACTCTCTGTCACTTGTTGTCAAGCCAATTCTTTATACATCTAACTAGCATACCCCGAATCACATACGACTTTACCCTTTGTGCCAGTCTGCCATGAGGGTCCTTGTCAAACGCCTTACCTAGCCCATGTAGATGACATCACACAGCCTTTCCCTCATCAATTAATTTTGTCACCTCCTCAAAACCTTTGTAAGACATGACCTTCTCCGTACAAAATTATGTTACCTATCACCAACAAGTCCATTCGCTTCCAAATGTGAATAAATCCTGTTCCTCAGTATCTTCTCCACTACTGACGTCTGGCTGACCGGTCTATAATTAACTGGATTATCCCTGGTTCCTTTCTTAAACAAACAGACAACATTGGCTATTCTCCAGTCCTCATGAACCGCGCCTGTGTTCAAAGGTGATGCAAAGATATCTGTTAAGGCCCCAGCTATTTCCTCTCTTGCCTCCCACTGTAACCTGGGATATATCCGATCCAGCCCAGGGGACATGTCTACCTTAATACATTTTAAGATGTCCAACACTTCCTCCTTCATCATGCTGACATGTCCTAGAGTATTCACGCATCCATCCCTAACCTCAACGTCCATCATGTCCCTCTTCTTGGTGAATACTGATGCAAAGTACTGATTAAGGATCTCACCCACTTCCTCTGACTCCATGAATAACTTCCTTCCTTTGTCCTTGAGTGGGCCTACTCTATCCCGAGATACACTCTTGCTCCTTATATATGTGAAATGAAAATGAAAATCGCTTATTGTCACAAGTAGGCTTCAAATGAAGTTACTGTGAAAAGCCCCTAGTCGCCACATTCCGGCGCCTGTTCGGGGAGGCATGTACGGGAATGTATAAAAGGCCTTGGGATTTTCCTTGACCCTGCTTGCCAATGACATTTCATGGCCTCTTTTAGCCCTCCCAACTCCCCGTTTGAGTTAGTTCCTACTTCCCCTATATTCTTCAAAAGCTCCATCTGTTTTTAGTTGCCTAGATCTTATGTATGCTTCTTTTTGACTAGTCTCGCAATTTCCCCTGTCATCCATGGTTCCCTAATCCTGCCATTTCTGTCCTTCATTTCTGCAGCGACGTGCCTGTCTTCCACTTAATCAACTGGTCTTTAAAAGACTCCCACATATCAAATGTGGATTTACTCTCAAACAGCCTCTCCCCATCCACATTCTCCAGCTCTTGCCAAATCCTGTTAGCTTTCCTCCAATTTATCACCCTCTCTCTCTTGAGGACCACTCTTGTCCTTATCCATGACTATTTGAAAATTTACGGGATTACGATCACCATTCCTAAAATGTTCCACTGCTGAAGCTTTAGTCACCTGCCGGGCTCATCTTCCAATAAAGCTCCCTACCTGGTTGGACTATCAAATTACTCTTTCAAAAAAATTAGCCACACCTAACAAATTGCTCTCCATCCGAACCTCTGGCACTAAGAGCATCCCAGTCAATATGGGTGAAATTAAATTCACCCACCAAAATAACCCTTCTACTCGCACGTCTTTCTAGAATCAGACTACATATCTCTTCCTCTGCATCCCGCTGACTGTTGGGAGGCCTATAGTACAACCCCAACATTGTGATTGCACCCTTCCTATTCGTGAACTACATCCAGAATGCCTCATTGCAGGATCCCTCCCTCATCACCGCTGTGATATGTTCCCTAACCAGTAATGCAGCTCCACCACCGTTTCTGGCTACCCCCTCTGTCTTGTCTAAAACATTGGTATCCCGGAACATTAAACTGCCAGTCTTGACCTTCCTTTAACCATGTCTCCGTAATAGCAACTACAGCATAATTCCCCACATTAATCCAAGCTGTTACCTGTTATACTTCTTGAAGCAAATGCACTCCAGACCTCCAGATCAATGAAATCAGTGACTTCCCTCTGCCTGCTCTCCCTCTTTCCTATATTTGTCTTTGTCTCAAGCTCTTCCCCAATCTCTAACTTGCTGGCTTACTGCTGTGGTTCCCATCCCCCGCCATACTAGTTTAAACCCTCTTAAACCACATTAGCAAATTTCCCGGCCAGGATATTGGTGCCCCTCCAGTTCCAGTGCAACCCGTCCTCCTTGTATCAGTCAAACGTTCCCTAAGACATCCCAATAATCCACATAGCTGAAGCCCTCTCCATAACACCAGTTCTTTAGTCACATGTTCAACTGTAGTATCTCTCTGTTCTTAGCCTCACTAGCATATGGCACGGGGAGTAATCCTGAAATTACTACCCAAGAGGTCCTGCTTTTTACCTTACTACCTAGCCCCCTCTAATGTCAATTACAGGATCTTGCTGCTCTTCCTGCCTATGTCATTTGTACCAATGTGGACAATGATATCTGCCTGTTTGCCTTACCATTTCAGGATGTCCTGAGCTCACTCAGAGATATTCATGACCCTGGCACCAGGGAGGTAACACACCAACCTCGAGTCTCTTTTGTGACCACAGAAGAACCTATAGTGCCCCTGACTATTAAATCCCCAATTGGAATTGCTCTATTAACTTTGCCCCCTCCTCTGTACAGTAGGGATGGCCATGGTGCCACCACTCTGGCTACTGCTGCTGCTGCCAACTGATGGCCTATCCCCCTCATTGGTATCCAAAAGGGCATACTTGTTGGAGAGGGGCTCAGCCACAGTGGACTCCTGCCCATCTAGCGGTCAGCCATCTTTCTTCCTGTACCTGGAGTGGGTCCACGTCTCTATAACTTCTATCTATGATGCTTTCTGCCATTTGGTTGCTTCTTAGTACCTCCAGCTGCTGCTCAAACCAATCCATTCGTTCAGTCAGCAAGTGCAGTTGGATACACTTCCCACAGATGTACTTGTCAGGGGTGTTGTCAGCATTCATGATTGCTCACATGTCACAGGCGGAACACCAAGCCCCACCAACTATCATGACTAATGCTCTGTTAAATATTAAATTACTTTAATAAAATAAAAATGCTCACAAGAACGTACTCACCAATCAGCTGCCTTCTTAAATCGTCATTCAGAAAAGTGTGCCTCACAGGTCTGGTGTTCTCCTAAAGTACTGTCTCACTTCCTCTCTTTTCTTGGTTTGAGGAGGAAGGAGGCTGGAAACACAACAGCAATGTAATGTTTTGGTCTGAACTGGAACTTCTTTTTCAGGAAAACATGACCAGTTCAAACCAGTACCAGTCATTCCCCAGGTTTTACCTGTTTTTCCTGCTAGGTAACAAAGAACAAAGAACAAAGAAAATTACAGCAGAGGAACAGGCCTTTCTGCTCTCCCAGCCTGCACGATCCAGATCCTTTATCTAAACCTGTTACCTATTTTCCAAGGATCTACTTCCCTCTGTTCCCCGCCCGTTCATATATCTGTCTAGATGCATCTTAAATGATGCTATCGTGCCCGCCTCTACCACCTCCGCTGGCAAAGCGTTCCAGGCAACCACCACCCTCTGCGTAAAAAGCTTTCCACGCACATCTCCCTTAAACTTTCCCCCTCTCATCTTGAAATTGTGACCACTTGTAATTGACACCCCCACTCTTGGAAAAAGCTTGTTGCTATCCACCCTGTCCATACCTTTCATAATTCTGTAGACCTCAATCAGGTCCCCCCTCAACCTCTGTCTTTCCAACGAAAACAATCCTAATCTACTCAACCTTCCTTCATAGCTAGCACCCTCCATACCAGGCAACATCCTGGTGAGCCTCCTCTGCACCCTCTCTAAAGCATCCACATCCTTCTGGTAATGTGGCGACCAGAACTGCACGCACTATTCCAAATGTGGCCTAACCAAAGTCCAAAACAACTGTAACATGACCTGCTGACTCTTGTACTCAATACCCCGTCCGATGAAGGCCAAGCATGCTGTATGCCTTCTTGACCACTCTATCGACCTGCGTTGCCACTTTCAGGGTACAATGGACCTGAACTCCCAGATCTCTCTGTACATCAATTTTCCCCAGGACTCTTCCATTGACCGTATAGTCCGCTCTTGAATTAGATCTTCCAAAATGCATCACCTCGCATTTGCCTGGATTGAACTCCATCTGCCGTTTCTCTGCCCAACTCGCCAATCTATTTATATTTTGCTGTATTCTCCGACAGTCCTCCTCGCTATCTGCAACTCCACCAATCTTAGTATCATCTGTAAACTTGCTAATCAGACCACCTATACCTTCATCCAGATCATTTATGTATATCACAAACAACAGTGGTCCGAACACGGATCCCTGTGGAACACCACTAGTCACCGTTCTCCATTTTGAGACACTCCCTTCCATCACTACTCTCTGTCTCCTGTTGCCCAGCCAGTTCTTTATCCATCTAGCTAGTACTCCCTGAACCCCATACAACTTCACTTTTTCCATCAACCTGCCATGGGAAACTTTATCAAACACCTTACTGAAGTCCATGTATATGACATCTACAGCCCTTCCCTCATGAATTAACTTTGTCACTTCCTCAAAGAATTCTATTAGGTTTGTAAGACATGACCTTCCCTGCACAAAACCATGCTGCCTATCACTGATAAGTCTATTTTTTTTCA
Organism: Scyliorhinus torazame; assembly: GCF_047496885.1. Taxonomy (NCBI): domain Eukaryota; kingdom Metazoa; phylum Chordata; class Chondrichthyes; order Carcharhiniformes; family Scyliorhinidae; genus Scyliorhinus; species Scyliorhinus torazame. Next base: position 145,214,215 of record NC_092719.1, read on the forward strand.
AATGTGAATGGATCCTATCCCTCAGTATCTTCTCCAACAGTTTGCCTACCACTGACGTCAAGCTCACGGGTCTTTAATTCCCTGGATTATCCCTGCTACCCTTCTTAAACAAGGGGACAACATTAGCAATTCTCCAGTCCTCCGGGACCTCATCCGTGTTCAAGGATGCTGCAAAGATATCTGTTAAGGCCCCAGCTATTTCTTCCCTCGCTTCCCTCAGTAACCTGGGATAGATCCCATCCGGACCTGGGGACTTGTCCACCTTAATGCCTTTTAGAATACCCAAAACATCCCCCTTCCTTATGCCGCATTGACCTAGAGTATTTAAACATCCATCCTTAGCCTCAACATCCATCATGTCCCTCTCCTTGGTGAATACCGATGCAAAGTACTCATTAAGAATCTCACCCATTTCCTCTGACTCCACGCATAAATTCCCTCTTTTGTCTTTGAGTGGGCCAATCCTTTCTCTAGTTACCCTCTTGCTCCTTATATACGAATAAAAGGCTTTGGGATTTTCCTTAACCCTGTTGCAAAACATATTTCATGACTCCTTTTAGCCCTCTTTATTGCGCGTTTGAGATTTGTCCTACTTTCCCGATATTCCTCCAAAGCTTCATCAGATTTAAGTCGCCTAGATCTTATGTACGCTTCCTTTTTCATCTTAGCTAGTCTCACAATTCCACCCGTCATCCATGGTTCCTTTATCTTGCCATTTCTATCCCTCATTTTCACAGGGACATGTCTGTCCTGCACTCTAATCAACCTTTCCTTAAAAGACTCCCACATTCCAAATGTGGATTTACCCTTAAAGAGCTGCTCCCAATCTACATTCCCTAGCTCCTGCCGAATTTTGTTATACTTGGCCTTTCCCCAATTTAGCACTCTTTCTTTAGGACCACTCTCGTCTTTGTCCATGAGTATTCTAAAACTTACGGAATTGTGATCGCTATTCCCAAAGTAATCACCGACTGAAACTTTAACCACCTGGCTGGGATCATTCCCCAATACCAGGTCCAGTATGGCCCCTTCCCGAGTTGGACTATTTACATACTGCTCTAATGCTATTCCAGGGTTAAATGTCTGGTTATGATTGTTATATTTCTTTATTGCCGCAAATAGAATAGGTATGGAGGCACCCACACTCTGGATTCTTGTAAAACACGATGAGAGATTTATTTAATAATCACTTATTGTCACAAGTAGCCTTCAATGAAGTTACTGTGAAAAGCCCCTAGTCGCCACATTCCGGCGCCTGTTCGGGGAGGCTGGTACGCGAATTGAACACGCACTGCTGGTCTTGTTCTGCGTTACAAGCCAGCTGTTTAGCCCACTGTGCTAAACCAGCCCCTGGTGTTGCTCATAAAATCAAAGATTGTGATCTCTCCAAAGTCTGCTTCAACTTTAGGCCTAATGGCGTATGGTACGGTTCTAGCTTAGGGTGTGCTGTCTGGCTTGAATTTTCAACTCCAGTCATAGAGCCTAGTGAATCTTCAAATACCATCTTGTACTTCTTCAGAAGTTGTTGCAAGTTGTTCTTGGAATCCACTAATTGATCAACTGTTTCCCAGTTAAGCCAAATAGAGCAGGAAATAAAGCAACTTCGCCGCCTGTCCATTTGCTTCTACTTTCACCATAATGCATCCTTTTTATGGTACAATCTCTTCAATTTATGTCCTCAGGATCACAGTCAATGGTTTTAAAGGCAGATGCTTCAGATTTTGGTCATAAATTGTCTCCGCTGTTAACGATGCTGCTGCACCTGTATCCACTTCCATTTTAACTGCATGACCGTCAAGTTTTGGATATATTCAAATACGTTGTTGATTGCCCTGCATTGACAAAACACAGTCTTAGCCTCTACTCGGTTGCACTGTCTTTTGAGTAATCTTGAGCTTTATCCATTAATTGGTAAACATAACTAGATTGGGTTTTTTCTTGCACTTTCTTTGTGTCGAAGTTGTTTTCGGAGCCCAACATGCCTGAGCAATGTGGCTCTTCTTACAATAAGCAGCTTCCTCTGAATAGCTTCACTGTGGAGTTCACAAACCAGCCTATCACAAAGAATATCATCAAGCGTTGTACCAAATTGGCAATATCTAGCTAATTTTCTTAAAGTTGCTACGAACTATAAAATGCTTTCACTTTCTTCCTGATTATGGCAGTGGAACCAAAACCTTTCTGCAATCAATAACGGTTTAGAAGAGAAATGGCCCTCTATGATTGTCATCAATTTAATGTAGAATTTATCTCCTGGTTTTGCTGAATGAACAAGATTCTATAGCAGCAAAAACGTTTTATGGCCAACTGACCCAAGAAATATTGCAACGCTGAGGCCCTCCGGAATCTGATTTTCTATTAAAAACAATTGGAATCTTTCCTTGAAAGAATTCCATGTTTCATAATCCTTATAAAACGCACTCATGTCGCCCATTTTTCCTGCCATTTTTGGATCCCGTCCCTTAGGATCTACACTTTCTCCCTTCTGATTTTTAATGGAAACTATGGCAGAACCAATCCCTTTTAACAAGCAACCAGGAATTATTTTCGAAGGTGAACCCCCAAAGTCCTCGCAAACACTCTGCTGATGTAATTATGCATCACGTATGTTTAACCAGTAGGAATGCATTCCCAGATACATAACAACGATCCTTTCGGGAAATTTAAATTTTTTTAGCAGAGCGTGTATTAGGTCGGTTTGACTCAGATTATCTAGGATCAAAGATAAGCAATGCAGCTTTAGTTTTGGGCACCATCCATATAACCTATCACTGAGCTCATCACAGGCATAGGAGGACAAAAATTCTGATGCTGGGATGAATCAGGAGGTAACTTACTGTACAACGTGATCAGCAGATCAAGTATTACCATCATCATTGCACACAATGAAGAATCAATAAGAAAGTGGAAGGCACCAAGTCAACCATGGAGGCAATATTCAGCAGGCTCAGATGCTGCTGTTATCAAATGTGCAAACTGCAGGAGTTATTCAACGGGCTCACAATGAAGAGAAGTGTTCCTCATTCTCACTCCATCCTTTTAATGAATTACCCTGACTGTGCCTTCATGAATGTTTATAAACTCCAACAGAACTGCCAAATATATCAGATTGCTTGCCTGATGATATAATATATAATGCCACTGGAAAAAACACCCCCACTGAAGTCCAAACAAATCCCAATTTCCTAAATGTAATGTGTGTTCCGCTACACTTTGCCCTCTCTCAGTGATGGCACGTGACTCCGCCCACCACCAGTGCCAGATCTACATAAAACAGTAACAGCAGCACATGCTTTTAATAAATAAAAGCAAATTACTGCGGATGCTGGAATCTGAAACCAATGAGAAAATGCTGGAAAATCGCAGCAGGTCTGGCAGCATCCGTATGGAGGGAAATGAGCTAATGTTGCGAATCCAGATGACCCTTTGTCAAAGCTTTTATTGTTGGAACAGTTCCAAGATATTGTTGGTGATCAAAACAAACTGTTAACATAACATATGATAACCAGGCAAGCTTATAAGAAAATGAATTGTAAGGAGAAACACTGTGGATATTTCTTTAACTTTGTTGCCTGGGCAGTAAGCTGGCAGAATAGATATCATACCTATTTTCCAACCCATTTTCTAATGACATGTGTGTGGTAAACCACTGTATTGCATTGCACTGTTGTACTGTTACATGCCTGGGCTTGTCCCTGCTGGCTCCGAACCATTGTAGTATATAATATGTGTATTGTGGTAAACTGCCACTGTATTATATGTAATGTGGTAACCACTGCCTGCTGGCTCCGCCTCCCCTCGAGCTCGGTATAAAGGTGGCTAGTCTCTGCCGCTGCCTCAGTTCGGGATCCGAGGCCAGGAGGCTTTCTGTTTAGTTTATTAAAGCCTCAGTTACGTTCACGATTGCTAGAAGGGGGTACACTCAGCCTCCCAGAGACAGTGCAGCTCTCAAACTCGCTGGAGGTGGCCTTCCAGAACATGGAGGCCTACACCTCCGACCGCGCGGCACCCACGTGGACCTCGTGAGTGCCGCAAACATCCGACCCGACTGCGGCGCAAGCTTGTACCGCGCAGCAGCCCGCCAACGCCGGAAGCCCGAAGTGCTACTTTTGCGGCCAGGGTAAGCATCCCAGACAACGCTGCCCTGCACGGAACGTGACTTGCAACAGTTGGGGGAGGAAGGGCCACTTTGCGAAGGCCTGCCAGGCCCGATCTCTCCCTAAAACACCTAGACCCAGCAGCGCTGCCTGCTGCCTGTCGGGGCCGCCCCCAGCTGCCGCGCCACCCGCCATGTGCGACCCATGGGGGCCGCCATCTTTGACGCCACCTCCGATGCCATCCGCCATGCGCGACCCATGGGGGCCAACACCTTGGGACCACTCCGCAGCCTCCCGGGGGCCCTGCTCACTTGGTCGTACGCTGGCCGCCACTACCTCCAACCGGCCTACACATCACCTTCGGAAGCTCGCCTCCATCACGCTCGACCAGTCCCGGCCTCATCACCTCACAAAATCTACGATGACCGGCTGGATCAACGGGCACGAAACGGCCTGCCTTTTCCACTCGGGGAGCTCAGACAGCTTCATACACCCAGATACGGTAAGGTGCTACTCCCTCCCAATTTTACCCGCGACCCAGAAAATCTCCCTGGCTTCCGGATCGCATTCAGTAGAAATCCGGGGGTACTGTGTCGCAACTCTTACTGTACAAGGCGTAGAGTACACTAACTTCAAACTCTACGTCCTTCCCCCATCTCTGCGCTACCCTATTACTGGGGCTCGACTTCCAGTGCCACCTCCAAAGAATTACTTTAAAGTTCGGCGGACCCCTGCCCCCCCTCACCGTCTGTAGCCTCGCGACCCTTAAGGTCGCCCCACCCTCGCTCTTCGCTAACCTCACCCTGGACAGTAAGCCCATCGCTACAAGGAGCAGGCGATACAGTGCCCGGAACAGGGCCTTTATCAGGTCGGAGGTCCAGTGACTCCTATGAGAGGGGATCATTGAGGATAGTACCAGCCCCTGAGAGCCCAAGTGGTGGTCGTCAAGACTGGGGAGAAGCACCGGATGGTCATCGACTACAGTCAGACCATCAACTGGTATACGCAGCTCAATGGTACACCCTCCCCGGCATATCTGACATGGTCAACCAGATTGCGCAGTATCGAGTCTTCTCCTAAGTTGACTTAAAGTCCGCGAACCACCAGCTCCCTATCCGCCTGGAGGACCGACAATACACTGCCTTCGAGGCAGATGGCCGCCTCCATCACTTCCTCAGGGTCCCGTTCGGCGTCACCAATGGGATCACGGTCTTCCAACGAAAAATTGACCGAATGGTTGACCAGTACGGGCTGCGGGCCACGTTCCCGTACTTAGATAATGTCACCATCTGCGGCCATGACCAGCAGGACCATGACGAAAACCTCCAGCACTTCCTCCACACCACTAAACTCCTGAACCTCACTTATAATAAGGAAAAATGCATTTTCCGCACAACCCGCCTAGCCATCCTTGGCCACGTTGTGGAAAACTGAGTACTAGGGCCCGACCCTGACCGCATGCGCCCCCTCCTGGTACTCCCCCTCTCCCACTGCCCCAAGGCCCTGAAGAGATGCCTGGGGTTCTTCTCTTACTATGCCCAGTGGGTCCTCAATTATGCGGACAAGGCCCGTCCACTTATTAAATCCACCACTTTTCCCCTGACGGCTGCGGCCCGTCTGGCCTTCAACCGCATCAAGGCAGATATTGCCAAAGCAGCGATGCACACTGTGGACGAGTCCATTCCGTTACAGGTTGAGAGCGATGCGTTGAACTTTGCTCTGGCCGCTACCCTCAACCAAGCGGGCAGGCCCGTGGCTTTCTTCTCCCGTACCCTCCATGCCTCTGAAATTCGACACTCTTCCATCGAAAAGGAAGCCCAAGCCACTGTAGAAGCTGTGCGACATTTGAGGCATTACCTGGCCGGCAGGCGATTCACTCTCCTCACTGACCAACGGTCGGTTGCCTTCATGTTTAACAACACAAAGCGGGGCAAGATCAAGAACAACAAGATTCTGAGGTGGAGGCTCTCCACCTACAACTACAATATCTTGTATCAACATTGTTGACGAATACTCAAGGTTCCCCTTTGCCATCCCATGCCCTGACATGACCTCTGCCACCGTCATCAAGGTCTTTTCACCTTGTTCGGGTTCCCCACCTACATCCATAGTGATCGGGGTTCCTCCTTCATGAGTTGCGTCAGTTCCTGCTCAGCAAGGACATCGTCTCCAGCAGGACGAACAGCTACAACCCCCGGGGCAATGGACAGGTGGAGAGGAAGAATGCGATGGTCTGGAAGGCCGTCCTCCTGGCCCTACGGTCTAGAAGTCTCCCAGTCTCCTGCTGGCAGTAGGTCCTCTCCGATGCTCTCCACTCCATCCGGTCGCTCCTGTGTACTGCCACCAATGAGACCCCTCACGAACGCATGTTTGCCTTCCCCAGGAAGTCCACCTCCGTGGTCTCGCTCCCATCCTGGCTGACAGTCCCAGCGCCCGTCCTCCTCTGGAAGCATGGGAGGAGCCATAAATGAGATCCCCTCGTCGAGAAGGTCATTCTCCTCCATGCCAATCCACAATATGCCTACGTGGTACATCATGATGGGCAACAGGACAAAGTCTCCCTCCGGGATTTGGCACCTGCAGGTTCCCCATCGCCACCTCCCTCAATCCTACACCGTCTCCCTCCACCACTACCCAGCTACTTCAGGGTCTGGCACCCGCAGGCCCACCGGCGGCTATCACCACAACCCCTGCCCACACACCGCCCCCCCCTCCACCCACTCAACTACTGGGTGAAGAAGAGGACAACACGCTCCCGGACGCGCAGGTCTCGACACCGGTGCCCACACCACAGCCGGGACTGAGGCGATCACGGTGGAGGGTCAAGGCCCCCGACAGACTTGATCTTTAAGTCCACTTCACCCCCGCTGGACTCTTTTTTTTAACAGGGGGTGAATGTGGTAAACCACTGTATTGTATTGTACTCTTGTATTGTTACATGCCTGGGCTTGTCCCTGCTGGCTCCGAACCACTGTAGTATATAATATGTGTACTGTGGCAAACTGCCACTGTATTATCTGTAATATGGTAAACTACTGCTTGCTGGCTCCGCCCCGCCTCGGGCTCGGTATAAAGGTGGCTAGTCTCCGCCGCTGCCTCAGTTCGGGATCCGAGGCCAGGAGGCTTTCTGTTTGGTTTATTAAAGCCTCAGTTATGTTCACCACTCGTTGTGTGTTCATTGATGGCATATCAATGTGAAAGGAAGAGATTTACACTGAGTGAATGATCTGCTGTGCCAGATTGTTGTCCAAATATTGAATAGTCCCTCTCTGAACTTAAAGCATTTCTGAAGGTGATAGAACACAAATCTGAAGGTACAAGAAGCATGTAATCATTAGTCTCTTTTTATTCCCTCTTGTATAAAAACAACATACATCATATAAATATTATCAGTATTATACATTTTTCCTCTAGCTTTCCTGCAAAATATTGTGGAGAGCCTTTAAGCAGGACCTGCTGGAATATTCTATCAGTACAAATGACAAATACGTCTAACGTCATCCTGGATCCAAGAACATATGCTACAAAGGACCCAAAGCTTTGGGTGGCTGTCTTTGTTGCCACAGTAGAGCAGATGAAAATCTGAATCATTTGGTTTCCAATGGCTCCTGGACAGGTATGTAACTTTGGTGATTTTAACTGCCCTTCTGCATAGTTTCTGCCATGTCATCTATTGTCCATAGTGTCTATTAAAATAAACTTGCTATTATCATATGGCAGTTGTTCATAAAGTGATGCATTTCTTTCTAATCCTAAAATCACATTTCTTTCTAATCCTAAAATCAACCTTAGCTTACACCATCAAGAGATTGCTCTCCACAGTTCAATAAATAGCAGAAGGCTCATTATTAGCTGTAAATGGCCTTGCCATAAGACTAGCATACACAAGCCAATTCATGTTGGAAGCAAGCTTCTTACTTTTCATATTTTTATGTGAACATTAAGTCAGTTTGGTTTGTGTTGTTAATCTTTTCCTATTTAATTTCTGATAATATGTAATAATGTGCAGAACCTTTATTCTATATCAATGGAGACAGATGTCTCAATAAGGTTGTCTCTCATTCTTCTAAACTCCAATGAGAACAGGCCAAACCTTCTTAAACTCTCCTCATAATAAATTATTTCCATTCCCAGCATCAACTTAGTGAACCTTCTCTGGATTGCCCCCAATGGCAGTACATATTTTGAGTACAGGAGCAGGAATGTCTTACTGCAAATATACACGGCAGTTTTGGTCTCCTAATCTGAGGATGGATGACCTTGCTGTGGAGGGAGTGCAGCGAAGGTTTACCAGACTGATCCCTGGGATGGCAGGCTGATGTTTGAGGAGAGGTTGAGTCGGTTAGTGACAGGGAGAGAAAATACAACTACTTGGCCATAGTGCACTTCACTCACTCTCGAGAAAATCAGACAAGGATTCTTTGAATTTTAAACAAGGCCTTTATCTTGAGCTTTCGTATGGACCCCGGTGTTCCAAATAGTGGCACACGAGATAGCCCTGATTCAAGGATTGTACAGACAGTTATACTTCCGATTCGATTACAAGAAATTAATTTGTTTCTCGTTCTCTATGTCCAATCATAACTGCCGATTATTAGGTTTACATCCTGCATAATATATGAGAACAATTAACCAATTACAACAAATGCAAGTCTTCTTGATTATAATATCCAATCAGCGTATATCAGTGTATATGTTGTCGAACAATTATTTATATTGGTTACCTGTTATCTGACTTGTGCCTTTCAATCACCCTCCCTATCAGGTACCCCTGCTCTTTAATGGCTCCTCCAAGGTTTGGATGCTACAATAGACAAACAATTCTACATGATTCCAGCCTCCCTTCCGATATTTCCAGACGCTTTAGCACCAGAACAAATGGTGGAATGTCCCACATTGTTATTACACACCTGTGGAGTTCCTGCCTGAGAATTAGCTGCTGGCGGAATGTGCCCTTGAGGTGTCTTCTTACAGTCGACAGCTTGTCTCTCACAGACTGAACTGAAGATTTTAATCTCTTCAGTAAATAGTGGACATGATAAAAATTAACTAGAGTTTTAAACTAGTTTAAATATGATGTTTAAAACTACCCTCTTCAGTTAGGGTTATATTCGCTGGAGTTCAGAAGAATCGGGGGGATCTCATAGAAACCGATAAAATTCCAATAGGACTAAACAGGGTTGATGCAGGAAGGGTGTTCCTGATAGCGGGGTAGTCCAGAAGCAGGGGTCACATTCTAAGGATATGGGGTACACCATTTAAGACTGCGATGAGGAGAAATTTCTTCACCCAGAGAGTGCTGAGCCTGTGGAATTCACTACCACAAGAAGCAGTTAAGGCCAAAACATTGAATATTTTCAAAAAAGAAAAAATATAGGGGCAGCGCGGTAACACAGTGGTTAGCACAGTTGCTGTGAGCTCCAGGGTCCCAGGTTCAATTCCGGCTTGGGTCACTGTCTGTGCGGAGTCTGCACATTCACCTCGTGTCTGCTTGGGTTTCCTCCGGGTGCTCTGGTTTCCTCCCACAGTCCAAAGATATGCAGGTGAGCTGGATTGGCCATGATAAATTGCCCTTAGTGTCCAAAAACGTTGGGTGGGTTACGGGATAGGGTGGAGATGCTCTTAAGTGGGGTGCTCTTTCCAAGGGCCAATGCAGACTTGATGGGCTGAATGGCCTCCTTCAGCACTGTAATTTCTATGATTCTAGAAAGAGTTAGATATAGCTCTTGTGACTAACGGGATGAAAGGATAAGGGGGCAAGCAAGAACGGGCTATTGAGTTGGATGATCAGCCATTATCATAATGAATGGCAGAGCAGGTTCAAAGGGCCGAATGGCCTACTCTGCTCCTATTTGTCTCTATTTCTATCTTTATATAGATAAGGGGACCAAAACTGTTCATGTGCATATTTTTGTAGCCAATAAGGTGGTGCAGTATTAGCTATGCACATTAGTTTGAGAATCCACATAAATACATTACTCTAGACGTCTCAGATAGGGGGCGTCATTCTCCGACCCCCCCGCCGAGTCGGAGAATCGCCGGGGGCTGGCGTGAATCCCGCCCCCGCCGGTTGCCGAAGTCTCCGGCACCGGAGATTCGGCGGGGGCGGGAATCGCGCCGCGCCGGTTGGCGGGCACCCCCGCTCGATTCTACGGCCCAGATGGGCCGAAGTCCCGCCGATAAATTGCCTGTCCCGCCGGTGTGGATTAAACCACCTTTTGAACGGCGGGACAAGGCGGCGTGGGCGGGCTCCGGGGTCCTGGGGGCGGAGCGGGGCGATCTGGCCCCGGGGGGTGCCCCCACGGTGGCCTGGCCCACGATCGGGGCCCACCGATCCGCGGGCGGGCCTGTGCCGTGGGGGCACTCTTTCCCTTCCGCCTCCGCCACGGTCTCCACCATGGCAGAGGCGGAAGAGACTCCCTCCACTGCGCATGCGTGGGAAACTGTCAGCGGCCGCTGACGCTCCCGTGCATGCGCCGCCCGGGGATGTCATTTCCGCGCCAGCTGGCGGGGCAACAAAGGCCGTTTCCGCCAGCTGGCGGAGCGGAAATTCCTCCGGCGCCGGCCTAGCCCCTCAATGTTGGGGCTCGGCCCCCAAAGATGCGGAGCGCCAGTTGGCGGACATCGCGCCGTTTCGGGAGAATTTCGCCCAGGTTCCTAAATGCTGGAATTGGTAAACTTTCAAAGTTGACCCACTAAAGCATGCCTCAATGTATGGCCCATTCTAAGATAATTTTGTGAGTTTTGAGGTTCCTGGAAGAGAAGACTTGTGTTTGAGGATTCAGTCAAAGACAAAGGGCAGGATTCTCTCAGCCCGGGGCCGGGCCGGAGAATCCCCGCGACTGGCGCAAATCGCACCACGCCGCCCCACACCGGCACCCGATTCTCCACAGAGCAGAGAATCGGCGCCGGCGTGGTTGGTGCGGCACCGGTCGGGAGCCACTCTAGGCGGCCGGCCCGCCGATTCTCGGCCCGGGATGGGCCGAGCGACCATCGTCAAAAACCCGAGTCCCGCCGGTGCCATCCACACCTGCTCTCAGCCGGCGGGAACTCGGCGTGGAAGGGTCGGAGGGTGGGGAGGGGAGGGGTCCGACCTGGGCGGGCCTCCGATGTGGCCTGGCCTGCGATTGGGGCCCACCGATCGGCGGGCCGTGGCTGGGGGCCTCATTTCTTCTGCGCCGGCCCCTGTAGCCTTGCACCATGTTGCGTCGGGGCCGGCACGTTGAAGGGAGCCACTGCGCATGCGCACGTTGGCGCCAGTGCCACTGCGCATGCGCAGAATCTACAGCCACCAGTTCACGACAGGATCAGCAGTTGGAACAGCGTGAACCACTCCAGTGCTGTGCTGGCCCCCTGCAGGGCCAGAATTGCTGATCCTGAGGCCGTCGAAAAACCGACAGTGTTTACGACGGTGTCAATAATTAGCCTCAGAATCACAGAATCCCACCCAAAGTTCCCTTCATGCGAATAAATCTCTTTTAGTTGAGACTTCAAGCGAGCACTCGGTTAAAAGGAATTTGGTTACCTTGTTGAGGACTAAAGATAGTAGAACTATGAACATAGTGACAAATTACATTGACAGTATAATAGGCATTTGTGTTCTTTGATGAACTTGGCACTGTGGACATGTGTTATGTGTGCATACTTACCCAGTAGATTTATTGATGTGATAGTCAAAAAACTGATACAGAGAAGGTAATCTGTTCACATGCTATGATTTGAAGTACATATATTATATTAGGCTACCTGCATACAATTTCAGTTTTGCAATAATAAGTCCGCAAATGGAATGTGAAATGCTTTAAATATTTTAGTACTTGCAGTTACTAAAGTTATATAAATGAGATTTTATAATATGAAAATAGGATGTGCTTGAATCTCACAAAGAATGGATATTTTAGTTCATTACTTTTTACAGTGAGTCAAATACACATACTTTATGACTTATTTAAAGCCTTATTGGATAGTGAGACTTCGGATTTAAACATGCTGTCCATCAATCCACTCTATACGAAAGATATAGAAAATCACTGAAGTAAAATTTCTCTTGGTGAAACCAGAAAATGGATTGTTCAAATGGCGACAATTATTAGACGCCTGCTATCAAATGGTATTAATTTAGTGATGGCTGATTGCAACCTATTTTTGTACTGCTTGTATCTATGTTTTGCTGGCTGTCTTGTTTCCAACGTGATTTCTGGAGAGCTTTATTTAGCCCTGGGAGCAAAATAAATGATTTAGCCCAATGTTCATGAAAGAGGCTGCACAATACCCTTTAATGTACATTCTATCTTCTAATACTGAATGTATTTTCCAGTTAAATTGCTGAAAGTGATTCTCAAAATGTACTGCACAAAACAGAAAATTGTTTTTGCATTTCTCTGGCGCGGTGCTTTTGCACTGTCAGCCCAATCACATTCAATGCACTCATTGTCTTGGATTCTGTCTTTGAGAACTGGTCCAGCAGGATGAAGTTAGGGGAAGGGCATTTTAGGCTACATCAAATATGGACATCTTTTCTGATGTTTGATTTTGGAAGAAAGGTATTGATATACTGAGATCCATTTCAACTTCTGTAGTATTATAAGATATGCTAATGAGGTAAGATGTCGGAACATGCATAATAATGTAATAAACTCGTGACCATAACCGGCAATGGTTTGCATTGGTCAACATTATTTATGATTCCCAATATATGACACATCCTCATCGCCAATTTGATAGTATATTGGGCTGCACAAATAAGAAAGACGCACACCAAGGATTGCCACTTCCCGTGTGTTTATTGCATCATTGCACGTTGTGCATGCCATGACATATTATCTCATTAACATAGCATATGAATACAGTTATGATCCCAGCTGATGTTATCAATGGACAAGTCAGATCCTTGGATTGATAGATCATAAATTTCTTTTATTTTGTGTTTTAAACTCTGCAGGGTATTTACTAAACAGAAATTCACATGAGTCTGCTGTTGACTTTTTAACAAAAGGGTAGAACATTTACATATAACTATATTACACAGAGCAACAGAAAGCTTGGAAAGATTTCAATGCAGGCATTATGAAAATTGAATTATTCAAACTCGGGTCATCCTTTTAATACCAGCAATACCCTTATAGACTCAGTGAAGAGGTGCCACTATTTCCAAACCAAGAGTACAACTGGTTCAGTTGCAAAGCGGTTGCTTTTCCAGTAGTCTTCTGACCATTCATTACACATCCTTCCAGAATTTTTTATCTCTCTTGAGATTCAGAACATTCACTTTAAATTTAAATTTTAACTTTAGAGCAATACAAATGAGTTCCTTAAACTCATTTCTTCAGCAGCCTGGCCTACTTTTCAGCTAGATATACCAATGTAAATATAAACTGATTTTCTTGACTCTGCCTATCTCTGTGTGGGTCTTTTCTCTGATGGACTGTTGCTCGGCAACAACAGTTCCCCCCCCCCCCCCCCCGCCCTGCCCCCACCGGCTACTTTGTGTTTGTTTTAACTTCACTAAACTACTAACCCCTTGATAACTCATCTCTTCACTTCAGGAGATGGCTCCATCTGAAAAATCACCTTTTTTAGTAAACAAATCAAACAATATAAATGAAACTTATCTTGTTCCTAACTCCCACAAATTAATAATATAATAATAATCGCTTATTAGTGATGAGAGACTTCACCATAATATCTTCCATCAGGATCCACATTAATGTCATCTGCCTAATGCAGGTGTTCGTATGAGCATTGGAGTGCAGTTTGGGGTCAATGCCTCAAACTATTTTATTCAACATAAATAACTAAGTAAACAAAATCAAATGAACGGAGGGATAAATTAAAGGGACAGTCCTGTAAAGAGAAACTGCCTTAAACAAAAAACAAATCACAAATGAAACCATTAAACCAAAATGTAATTCTCATAATAATCTTTATTATTGTCACAAGTGGGCTTACATTAACACTGCAATGAAGTTACTGTGAAAAGCCCCTTGTGCTCCACATTCCAGCGCTTGTTCGGGGAGGCCGGTACGGGAATTGAATTGAACCCGCTCTGCTGGCATTGTTCTGCATTACAAGCCAGCTGTTTAGCCCACTGTGCTAAACCAGCCCCTGGTTACAATACAAATATACCTTACTTAAAACTATAACTAGTTCCGAGCAATACTTTCAAATGAATTGGTGCCTTTGACTGATCAATTTACCTCTCTGTGAGTGGAGATCAGGAAGGCACAGTGAGTCTGAAACGGTGGGTATATCGAGGGTGCGATTCTCTGTTCCTGAGACTAAGTGTTGACGTCGGCACAGGATTCGTGGACTTCCATGACAGCAAAACTAGTGCCGCACCTGGACAGATTCAGCGATTATTGAGTGGCTAGTACTCGCGCCGTGTAGAACACAATCGATTCCAATGAGAAATGGTGCGGGATTCGCCGGATTCGCGATTGACACTCAGGAGGCTGACACGCTGCAGCTACATATACACAATTCACTCCTCACACACACCATCCCAGGCAACAAGATGGCAGTAAGATGTGCAGCCTCATGATTTACAGACGCCGAGCTGGAGACCCCCCTGGATGCGGGGGAGGAGGGGCGGGCCACCCTGTACCCCAGCGCAGGAACAAGGCTGCCAGCCTCCGCCATTTGCCATACTTGGGCAAGGTGGCAGAGGCAGTCAGCGCCACCAGCAACACCATCCGGACTGGCCAGCAGTGCCGTAGAAAAACTACACAACATTCTCAGGGCAGCAAAGGTGAGTAGGCAACAATGTGCTCCTGGCACCAACCCCCGTCCCCATCCCCCCACCCGGAGGGCGGCCGAACCCCCACCCTGCACCAGCTACCCATACTCTGGGGTGCATGCGTCAGACTGTCTAACACTGTCGTCTTCTGACCCCCCCCCCTTCAGGAGAAGATCACACATAACCGTCGGTGGCAGGGGAAAACTGGGGGGGGACCAGTGGACCGGCAGCCCCTCACCGTTGCTGTGCAGAGGGCCCTGGACATGGTCGATGGCCCAGAGGAAAGGGAGATCGTCGGGGTGGGGATCGGGCGAGGATGTGAGACCCCACTGGGTTGCTGCTCCCCGTGACACGTATGCAACCCCCCCCCTCCCCCCACAATGACCCCCACACCATGCTCACCCCCAACACCACGCTCACCCCTACCCGCACCTTGTGCATATTGCCTTATGTCTTTCAGGACCTGCTGGTGATGGGGCGGGTCCATCTGGTGTTCCCTGCCTCCAGCCAGTGCCACAGCCAGGCTCCCCCCATCCATGTGCTCTGCAGCGATGAGGACAGCAGCACATATTCCTGTAACCCCAGACACCCTGGAACCTGAGTCCGGCGATGACATTGACTTCCCGTCACAGCTGTCTCCAACACCCTCCACCATCCCAGAGACACTCACCTCGGTTGGGCTCTTCAGTGAAGAGGCTCCTTGGATATTATCTGGCGTGCACCACTCAGTTGATCCAGTACATCAGGTGGAGGTAGGAATACCCGAGGGGACGGAGAGTCAGAGGAGAGCTGACCCCAGGAACCAGCTGCCATCCAGACAGGATGCAGGCTTCTGGAATGGACAGTCCCATCTATTGTGGAGATGTAGGTAGAGCCAGGGACTATATGATGGGTTGTCAGCGAACATAATAATAATCTCTATTAGTGTCACAAGTAGGCTTACATTAACACTGCAGTGAACTACTGTGAAAATCCCGCAATACTGTGAAAGTACTATGAAAACGCCTGTGCAGCATCCAGTACCTGCAGGTGCAGTTGGAGGAGTCCAACTGTGGACAGGAACAGGAGGTGGTGCCGACCATGTGTGCCACCCAGGCCAATCCTGCATGAGTGGCGTCCACAGTGGAGGCATTGAGGGCGAGAGTTTTGGCTATGGATCAGCATGTTCAAGGCTTGGTGCATTTTGTACAGGCGCTGACCGAGGCCCAGGATAGGATTGCCGCCTCACAGGCAGCCATGTGCCAGAGCCACCTGGAAATTGCAGCAGTGATTTTAAGCGTGGCCCAGTCACAGCGGGCAATGGCTGTCATTTTACTCCGAAGTGTACCCTAACTTTACCAGGTTGACAAGCAGTTAAAATTACCCAGGCAATTACCTGCCCAAAAATGTCCAACCACAATTTGCACCGACTCGACTGAGAAGGCAGCAAACACACCCAGCCAAAGCTGGCAGTGTCCTTTTAACACATGCGTGCCATATGCCAATTACATCATCAGAGGAGGGAGGGGGGGCTCTGCAATACTTACTTGATGGCCTGAGCAGGAAGGAGCAGTGAACTTCGCACCAGACCGACACAGCAAGTTGGACAGGGGCTGGAGGAGGCCTGTATCTGAAGGTTAAAAGGACATCACATCTCTTGTGGTGCCTGAGGTATCAGGGCTCCTCTGGGACTAGAGTTGCCAATCCTCCAGGATTAGCCTGGAGTCGAGAAGAATTGAAGATCAGTTTCCGGGACACCGATGTGCAAAACCCTGAATCAGAAAGAAATTATCTCCGGGACATTAAAAAAGTACATTTTTGTTATTTTCTTTGAAGAGTTCTCTTTATCAGATAGAAAAATATTGAAAACCAGGAAACAAAAAGGCTGGTTGACTGACTTTCAAGCTTCATCCAATTGGATGAGTTGTTTTGTTTTCCAATTGGTGTAGGACAACAGTGTGTCACAAGTGCTTTTCAGTGGCAGGAACATGGGAGTAAATGCTGGAATATAACCTCCAGGAATACATATAATCACCATCGGCAACAGCGTCTGGATGACAGCATGATAGGTTAGGCCTTCCCCCGACTCTAATTTTGCCTCCAGCTCTTTACTGGGCCTTGCTACCTAACCTTGCAGCTGATCTCCTCCTAGCCTGCTGTTGGGTTGCAGCCTCTGGGCCGTGCAAATTGCCTCAGTTTCCTGATGGCTGGGTAGATGACTGACGGGATTGGAATGAAGCCTTAAAGCCAAAATACTTCAGGCCTCGTTTTTGGATTCGCAAATGAGACTTGAGCTTATACTTGGATACCTGCCAAAAACCAGTATGTCCTTTTGGGCATTTGTAAAGTCTCCTTCCACTAAATGGAAGTGCTTTCCTCCTACGCGCAATATTTTTATAAGTCTTGTCTGCTCCCATTCATCTTCGATTTCACTTAGCGCATTTGTTTGAAGCCCTACTGTTTTTACTGTGCTATCTGATTCTAGGACTGATTCCTCGTCATTCTCCATTACTAAAGCTTTATTTTTCTGCAACTGTTTTCTATATTCTTTTGCCACTTCAGACTTACTTTTGTGTTCATTAGGAACCTGTATTATTTCTTTCATGTTTTCCTTGTCAATGAATTTAACCAGGTTGGAGCTCGCTTTGCCCACTTGAGCAGCTGCATGTTTCTGTCTGTGTCCGAACAAAATTAATGATTCAGCTTGATTCTCAAATGCAAATTTACATAGCGCTTTAAGAATCCCGATTGGATCTCTATATTGTAGGGCTTTAGGCACTCTAACAAAGAATGAGACGTCTCCGTCCTGATACGTCTCTCTCTTCCAGGATTTTTTTTAGCTCTTTTAATTTCTTCCACTCTTGTTTCATTGCTTCATCTTTCTTGACCGTATTCCAGGGCAAGAGGATTACCCTAATTGCCATTTTTTGGATTTCTAACTTTCTGTTCTTTGTTGTCCCTTTTAGGTGCACTCTGAAATTAAGGATAAATTAAGGGCCCTATCCAAGGGTACTGAAGCACTATCTTCCTGTTTTAGTTAAGGGTCGATTGATTGGTCTCTAAAGGTTTCTAGACGTCCCTATTTCTCTAGGCTTTCCCTCACAATCTGCCTGACTCTAAGGATGATTTATTTTTTGGCCTCCTTTTACCAGTAATGGATGCAAGATTTTTAGTGCTATCACCAAGATGTCTTGCAGACTTTTCCTCAGGGTCAGTATCTTCTAGTCTACTGATTTTCGCACCCAACCTGCGTTTTAAGTCCACCCCCAATCCACAGAATATCCTTACAAAAGTCAAACACGCATGACTTTCCAAACTAAACTCGAGAGGTAAAGTTTGACTCAAACATAGACTAGAAACTTCTAATATTCCATCCTTTGTGCCGGTTAGAAACTGGAATATTCTAACCGTTTTTTGGGAACCAGAAACTTCTAATATTCTATCCTCCATGCTGGGCGCCATGAAGTAAAAAAACTCACCACTATTCTTAGGATTCCCCCTATATCAAAAAGGGTCAATAAGACATTTGAAATGGTGAACAGGGATTCTCACTCCATGACTCCTATGCAGACTTAAGTGGGTCCTATTCGGATCAATCTATATTTTCAAGTTATTCCCCGGTATAACCCATATCTTCATAGAAGATTTCATCTACTTACCACTTAGTAGCATCGATCCTGGGTCCCACGTTACTAAGTAAGTAAAGTAGACTTTGTAATAACCATGTTTCAGGTTAAAACTTTAAGTTATTTTATTATTAGATTTTTTCTTTTAAAAGGTGCAATCAGTGTCTTCACAGAAAAGTAAAAAGATATTTTCTTTGGATCATCCTGGTCAATTGATTGGACCTTCAGGTCTTCCTTGACAAACTTTCTTCTTGAACTTTTGGTCTTCCTCAGATGGATTCGCTGTTCTGCTCGGTTTCCGTGTTCTATCCGTCCCATGTACTGAGGGCAGCTATGAGAGCTGACTCTGCTGGCTGTCCCCGATATAGGGTTTATATTCCCCTTCTAGCAGTTATTAAGTTTATATGACATTATCGTAAAGTAACTTTATTTTACTCTTGATTGTTCAAGGTACCTATAATCTTAATTACTTCTGTTATGGGAGAGGTGTTTTCAGAACCCCAAACTGTATCATGGAGTTCACCCAACTCCCACCTTTAATGGATTGTTACTTTTGAAGCACACGGCTTGTTCCCCAGGTATAGTATTACAATTATGGACACGTGGTTTTTAAAACAAAACAATGTTTATTCTATGAACTCAAATTAACCTTTTAAATAAACGTAGTATCTCTTAACACCCCTTACTTCAAAGATAACCCTGAAAATAATACAACACTACCCAATCCTGCAAACTGTTCCTTTACAAATCCAAAAGACTTAACATATCCTTCAAACAGAAACACATTAGATTTAGATTCAATACTGAGACCTTTTTACAATTCCAATTTCACCAAAGGATTAAGAGATAGTCCTTCATGGCAGAGATCACCAGCAATGCAGCTCACACCCACACCCAAGCTGCCTTCAAACTGGCTTTCTCCTTTCAAGCAGTTCGCAGCAAAACAGCCAGGCACTTTTTAGCTGCTCGCTCTCAAAACTGAAACTAAAACTTCAAAATGGCCGAGATGAAGCCCAGCTCCACCCACTGACATCACTGCATTTCTTAAAGGTACATTGCTTAAACATCCATTTCTTAAAGATATTCTTACATGACACTTCTGACACAACTATGTATTCATGTTGAGCATGACTTTAGCTTATCGAACTCTGATTAAATGTTTTCCCTTGTGATGTTCAAAAGTGCTTTGATCTTAGAGGGGTGTTACATCTGGTTCCTGTCACTTCTAAAGTTGCTTTATTACCAAATAGTGCCCTTAGCTTGTCAGAACTCTGACTCCGATTTGGGGTTAACCTGTGTTCTCGTGGACACATTGTCTCCAGCTTCCCATATTCAACTGGTGTCAGCAGGATTTCACACCTAAACATTTGTCACCCAATTCAACTGAAGATCCCGGCAATTCATTTTTAGCTGCTTACTAAAATAATTAACTTCAAAGAAGGTGCAAAATATTGTTTTTTTTCATGTAACTAAAAGTTCAATCTGCTTTGACTTGAAAGACATGCATCAGTTTTACACCTTGAGCAGTCACAAGCTGTTTTCTTAAAGCCTGTTTGATAAAGGCTATCTGCACTTCAAAACCTTCTTTTGCAGCTGCTGTTAACCCTTCAAGGAATTTTTCCCTACATTTTCTCATGTACCCTCAGGACAGGTTTTGCCAGACTTCCATGTTTCAAATGACATATTTTCCCATTTTTACTTTACACTATGCCAGGCTGCTGTCTGCTTAGTCTGTGAGACAGCTCTCTCAATTTTGGCCTAGATGTTAGCAAGGAGGACTTTACAGGGTCGACAGGACTGCGTTTGCTGTTGTCATTGCCAATGCCTAGGTCAATGTCAAGTAGTCCGTCCGGGTTTATTCCTTTTTCTTATTTGTTGCTTTTTGATACAACTGAGTGGTTTGCTAGGCCATTTCTGAGGGTATTTCAGAGTCACTCACATTGCTGTGGGTCTGGGTCCAGAGACATGTAGGCCGGACCTGGTAAGGATGGCAGATTTCTTTCCTTCTAGGACATTAGTAAACCGGATGGGTTTTTACGACAATCAATAATTAGACTTTCAATTCCAGGTTTTAATTGAATTCAAATTCCACCATCTGCCGTGGTGGGATTCGACCACGATCTCCAGGGCATTACGCTGGCTCTCTGGATTACTAATTTAGTGACAATGCCACTATACCACCACTTCCCCAGAACTCTCTCCTGGAACTCCCTCCTCAACAGCACTATGGGTACACCAGATGGACTGCAGCAGTTCAAGAAGGCAGCTCACCACCACCTTCTCGAGGACAATTAGAGATGGGCAATAAATGCTAAGCCTGCAAAGCCCACATCCCAAAAATGAATTTTAAAAACTTAAACCTACTTGATTCAAATACTTCCACGTGTTGCCATTGAGTTTGCTAATAGGACCACAAATATAAAGACCTCTGTGATATTTCTGTACTGAAATACACAAAAGGAACATTCAGCAGGCATATGTTGCGGTCAATTTCAACTTCTCCCCACCTTCCCTATTTGTCGGAACGCAGGAAGATGTACAGTTAAAATGGAAAGGGTGGTTACCCATTCTGTTCTCACTGCGGGCTGGCTGCCTGCAATTTTAACTTTTAATGCAAGTGTTCTTTTGGTCTTGTACTTTATGCTCCCGAGGCACAGTGCTAATTTTTTCCGAAATATGAAACAGCAATTTTAATATTGGAATTTACCAAGCATAGATTTGGAAGGTGCACACAAATAAGCACCCATTATTGACAACATAGTTAATTTCATGTAAAGCCATACTTGGTTAATGTTTTTCTTAATTCATGGGGTACGGGTATAACTGGCAAGGCTCGCGTTTATTGCCCATCCTTAATTTCCCTTAAGAATGTAGTGGTCAGCCATCTTCTTTAACTGCTGCAGCCCATGTGGTGTAGGTGTACCCACAGTGCTGTAGGGAAGTTCCAGGATTTTGACCTTATGACAGCAAAGGATCCATGTTGAGTGATGTGTGACTCGGAGGGAAACTTGCATTTTGTGGTGTTCCCATGCGCCTACTGCCTTGTTCATCTAGATGGCAGAGTTCACGGATTTGAAAGGGGTTGTTGAAGGAGCTTTTGAGAGTTTCTGCAGTGTATTTTGTATGTTGCACACATTGAAGCCATGGTGCACTGATGGTGGGGGAAGTGAATGGTTAACATGGTGGATGGGGTGCCAATCAAGCAGGCTGCTTTGTCCTGGATGGTGTTGAGCTTCTCAAGTGTTGTTGGAGCCACACTTCTTTGGGCAGGTGGGATGTATTCCATCACATTCGCACTGTGATTGGTGCTGTTAATAACTATTTGTCACACAAAAGAATGTAGTCATTCACCGGTATAATTTCACAAAATGGGAATGCTTCACAACAACCGTTGGCCTGCCCAGTTAAGATAATTTTGCAGTGATATACACCACAGATCATAACTGCAAGAGCTTGCTTTTATGAAATGTTTTGTTCACCAATATCATTCCTTTCAAACATATCTTGTTTAATCGCTGATAAAATATATATGAAATGAAATGAAAATCACTTACTGTCACGAGTAGGCTTCAATGCAGTTACTGTGAAAAGCCCCTAGTCGCCACATTCCGGCGTCTGTTCGGGGAGGCTGGTCCGGGAATAGAACTGTGCTGCTGGCCTGCCTTGGTCTGCTTTAAAAGCCAGCAATTTAGCCCAGTGAGCTATACTAGCCCCTATGGCCACCAATCCAGGCAGTCAACAGTTATCTTACAGCTACAGTATGTGTAATTTATGTAGGATAGCAGTCCAACCAGAGCTATGTTCCTACCAGCATATGCGTTCATGAATGTTGAGCACCAGCTGTAACCATAGCAACTTGCACCTAGTAACTGTCCCACCACATAGTGCTCATTGCTGCTCAGAAGAACCAAGGAATTTTCACAGTAACTTCATAGCAGTGTTAATGTAAGCCTACTTGTGACGATAAAGATTATTAAATTGAATTAAATTATAATAGCTAATCTACTGGTCAGGTTAAAACATTGAACAAAATAACACAATTCTAGAACCCCCAGGTTGCATAAGTCAAATTTTAGAGAGTAGTAGGTTGGTTCTACTGGTATGAGGATCAGAAACTCATTTTAACTTGGTCTCAGTTACTGAGTCAGTACCCAGAAAACATAAAGAAAAGTGCTTGTTCACTCGTTCAATAGCCAGTCCGCAATTACCCAAAATAGCTTTGGGCAGGTTGCAGATTGTGGATTCCCTTTCATTTAGATTGAGGCGTACCATTTTTTTGCTGTCCTTCATGAAAATCAGATATAGTAAAATTGGTGGGAGGGAAAATTATATAAAGTATTTCAGAGAGGTTAGCTGAAACAAAGCTTCTGTACACTCTTCATGGCATGGTGGGACTAATTGAAGTTTTTATATCAAAAGTATAATTATGTTTAGGAATGAACCTCATCGAAGAGTGAAGATCTGTTGCTCTTAAATTGGTGGTCTTCAATTGGTAAGGGGGGTGGGAACCAGAACAGTAGGCCATAAGTGGCGAGACATAGAGCAGAGGAAAGCTGCAGGCCTCGGTGGGACTGTAGGTCTGGAGTGCATTTGCTTCAATGCAAGAAATATAACAGGTAAAACAGATGAATTGAGAGCCTGGATTACTTCATGGAACTATAATGTAATTGCAATTACGGAATCACGGTTAAAGGAGGGACAGGACCGACAACTTAACATTCCGGGATATCGTTGTTTTAGACAAAAAAGGAGGGGAAACAGAAGAGGTGGGGGAGTTGCATTGCTGTTTAGGGAGAAGATCACAGTGATCAGGAGGATGATGAAGAGGCGCCGGACCTGCAGAGGTTCAAGGATGAGGCCGGGCAGAACCTGAGGCCCAGCCGGAGGCTGCAGGACAGGCGGCAGTGGTGAGGGCCTGGCAAGCCTGGAAGGCCAGGGAGGCCTTCATACTGGCCCGATTCACCTCGGACATGGCCTGGTCCATCGTCGCATCCTGAACCACCCACCATCCCCATTTCCCATCCTCCCAGGGTATGTGTCACATCACTCCAGGGTGCTGGGACTGGGTGGAGGGAGGGCTGAAGGAGGATGGGGATCATAGAATCATAGAACTTACAGTGCAGAAGGAGGCCATTCAGCCCACGAGTCTGCACTGGCCCTTGGAAAGAGCATCACACTCTTTCTGTGGATTCAAGCCCACACTTCCAACCTATCCCTGTAACCCAATAACCCCACCTAACCTTTTTGGACACTAAGGGCAATTTAGCATGGCCAATCCACCTAACCTGCACATCTTTGGTCTGTGGGAGGAAACCAGAGCACCTGAAGGAAATCCATGCAGACACGGGGAGAGCATGCAGACTTCGCACAGATAGTGACCCAAGCCGGGAATTGAACCTAGAACCCTGGAGCTGTGAAGTAACTGTGCTAACCACTGTCCTACCGTGCGTGGATGTAGGTAGAATTGGGGGTCTCCTGTGGGGATGCTCCCTTGGGGAGTTGTCCCGGGCAGCACTGGCTGCTTTTTGGCTCAACCTCCTGGACCCCCGGGGGAACAGGACATCCCTCCTGGCCTCCACTGTGCGGTAGTCACCACTGTTGTATTATATTGTATATACTGCACTACATACGGGGGTATTACGGTAAGGCCCCTGTACTACAAGTACAGGTGTAGATCCCTGCCTGCTGGTCCCGCCCAGTAGGCAGAGTATAAATGTGTGTGCTCTCCGAACTGCAGCCATTTCGGCAGCAGCTGTAGGAGGCCACACATCTCTGTGTAATAAAGCCTCGATTACTCTCTACTCTCGTCTCGTCGTAATTGATAGTACATCACACTGCATCCAGGAGACTCCCCAGGTCAGCATCCCCGAATCTTGGGGCAGGTCTCCTCGGCTCCATTGTTACGAGCTAGCTTGGGTTGGCTGAGCAACTGCAGCTTAAGTGCTGCTCGACCTTGTTAGCAGGGGGCTTGCGAGTGCTGTCTCGGCGAATCAGCTGGCTAGCCATCATTTGGGGTGAGAAACCGGTGAGGCCTCGTTAACTGGACCAATTAATGTTGAATAGTGTTGCCAGCCTCGCTGAGCACCGGGAAACGCGCAGCAATTCCCGCTCGCTAGCACACATTGAAATTTTTCCGGAGAATCGTGCCCTCAGTCTTTAGGCTGGCTCAAGCTCATATAACCTCTCGGTTTTAGTTCCCCTGTTCAGACGTGCAGCCAATCGACAACATGTTTAGCATGGCTGCATTCTGCAAACAGCCAGCATGAAGGTTACATGCTGCCTGCAACCTTAGGAAGTAGGTTAATTGTACTTTGCAATCCCTGTATCTGTTTTCGGGCACTATCCTATTTTGACTCTGGAACTTATTGCCACTAACTTCCCTTCCACTAACAGCCTGCAGGCTTTTAAAATCCAAGGTTCACTCACATAAACTTCTCAAATTGATTTAATCATCTTCTCTCTTATGTTTTTCAACCTTGACATTCCCTCGCTTGGTCCTTCACATTGGTTCCTCAATTTTCTTTGATAGAAATCCTTAGCTGCACGCCATTGAATGTCATTTTTTTAGATAAAGGACTTTCACAGATCAAGTTTGATTGAGTGCTGGCAAAGTGTAATGATTGTGGCCTTCGGAACCATCTGTAAGCATTCACTACTTTAGAAATGTAAGGGCTTTGGATATTTGCTGCTGTCCTCAGAGTGTATTAGTGCTGGTTTTCAAATTAACTGCTTTTTTAATGTCCTTTAGATGTGAACAGTTAAAGCAAGAGGAACAGAGGTTCCCAAAACGTACATCTGTTTGTCTCAGGCTGAGTAAACTGCTCCTGCTGTGATGGTGCTCAATAAAATGGGTCACATTATTATCTTCTGAACTGCTGGAAATGCTAATGGATTAATTCTCTCAGGACAGAAATGGGCTTCAGCCTTGTGTAAAGCATTAAAGGTTTGTCAAACGCAACTGAGAAACTAATCTCTCCTATTTCTGGTTCCACTCTCGCCCCAGCCCCACTCCGACCCCTGCTTCGATCGAGACAATTCTTGTTCTATTTCAGGCTTCAGTGAATATTTCTCCCATCTGTGCTGTATGCTCATCACCAAGACATGCAGTTGTTGTAAAAATGGAAATGGATTAAAGTTCACAGCTGTTGGAGAACAAACCAATAATTCAATTTCCAACATCATGCACTGATTGTTTAAAATCCCAAAGGAAAATGCCTCGGTATGGATGCGGAATAAATTGATTTGAACACAATGGGTGGAAATTTTTGAAAATGACAGTGTTATTTTCGGTGGGAAAATCGGTAATAATAATAATAATCGCTTATTGTCACAAGTAGTCTTCAATGAAGTTACTGTGAAAAGCCCCTAGTTGCCACATTCCGGCGCCTGTTCAGGGAAGCTGGTACGGGAATTGAACCCGCGCTGCTGGTCTTGTTCTGCATTACAAGCCAGCTGTTTAGTCCACTGTGCTAAACCAGCCCCTTAATGTTGTCCCCGGTGATGCAATCCGGACTGCAATTTTCAGACAATTTGAAAATGTTTTTTAATCCCCAAGTGGAAAAAAGCCGCGCCTGAGGTGGGAAGCGTCTGACTCTCCCACCCGGGGGGGTGGGGGGGGAGGGGGGGGGGGTCATCGGAGCACTTCAATGAAATGAGCGCTGCTTGGAAACACAGCACTTGCTCTCATTCTACCCAAGCCCACACCTCCACCCTATCCCCATAACGCAGTAACCCCACCCAACACTAAGGCAAGTTTGGACACAAAGGGCAATTTAGCATGGCCAATCCATCTAACCTGCACATCTTTGGACTGTGGGAAGAAACCGGAGCACCCGGAGGAAGCCCACGCACTTAAATCAAATGAAAATTCTGCTCAATGGCTCGGGTACAGAAGCGGAGTCTTACGAACTCAAAACGTTTGCTCTGTTTCTCTCTCCACCGATGCTGCCAAACCTGTTGAGTTTTTCCAGCACTTTTCTGTTTTTATTTTGAATTCCCAGTGACGGGCTCAAAGGATCACATGACAAGATTTTACATTTTAAGACTTTGAATGCAACAAACTAAAATCAATGCATTAGGAAAACAAAGGTAATCTGTAGTGATTTCTCTTTGTATTGGTAAATGATTAAAAAATGTATAGTTTTAAATGGATTTAATTTAATATTTCTGTGCCTAAAAGTGTAAACCCTATAGTTAGATTAATGCTGGCCAAAGTTGTTTGTATGTGTGGGGGTTGATTAAGTTCCAACTGTGTTTCTAATGTGCTTAGAAGGGACCAGGGTGTGAAGAATAAATAAACTGGCCATGGTTGCTTAGCCATAGAGAAACTTTTAAGTTTTAGTGTAGCTAATTTGAGTGCAATTGGAGATCTGTAGTGAGGGAGAAGGCAACTCTGTTAGAAGCAATTGGCTTCGAAGGCTAGAGAGGGAACATCTATCTCAGCTTTGTGAGAAGAAAATCCATTCCCTGGAGTAATCGTTAAGAAAACAAGTGCAGAGATCTCGAAGGGCAGCTCGCTGAGGAAGCCAGAGAAATCGATTGGTTGATTTGATTGATTGTAACGTGTACCGAGGTATTGTTCTGTGTACAGTCCAGGCAGATCGTTCCATACATGAAAAAACATAGGACATACATAAATGCACAGACACAGGAATCGGGTGAAGTATACGATGGGTAGTACTACTCAGCAGAGAAGATGTGTGAAGAGATCAGTTCAGCTCATAAGAGAAATAATGAGGTGAAAAGTACTTGAACAGAGAAGTGTTCAGTAAAGACAGATTGAGTTGCGAAGAAGGCTGAGGTGCCAGAAAGATATTTGAAGTGATTTCCAGGTTTGTAAGATTTTACTACAGCTGTGAAACATGAGTTGAAATATTTATGGAAATCAATGGCTGGATCTCGGAGTTTGTGTAAACACAGTTAAGATTAAAAGTGGGTGGTGTAAAATCCTGGACTGGATTTGTTGTTAAAAGTGGAGCAGAAGCTTTGTTTAAAAGTATCCTTTGGAAAACTGGGTCTCGCTTTTGGAATGCAAACCACTGAAGAAAGCATTGCTGTGAGAGATTTTAAAGCTTTTTTTTTGAGTGGAGTTTGGAAACTTTCACGTGACAATCAGCTGGGGATTCTGAGGAGACATCCACAGACAGTCACTTGGAGTTCAGAGTGTATTTTCCCACAGTCATCTTGTCTCATTAAAAGGGACTTTGTGTTAATGAGACCATTATAGATTGCTTTGTAATCCGTGTTAATCCTCAAATCTGTGTGTACTTGTTAAACTAAGGAGGGAGTAAAGTTGTATTGTATCATTATCCAATTTTTCCATGTTTTTCTTGTTTTTAAAACTAATTCATGGTCCTGTGACTCTGTTCCTTTACGTTAAAAGTTATGGCCCATTGAGCCAGGATTCCATTCTGGGCTCTTCCCTTCTAGTTGTAACATCAACTGGGATCATAACAAATGTTAACTAAATTTACTTAGTAGGCAACTAAGTCTTATATGCAGCAGGGTGTAGCCGAAATCCTGTATAATGAAGACAGATTGGCATTGCCAAGACTGTAGCTCTAAAGGTGTTACAGTCTAGATAGATATTGCTTTGATCGTATACTGTGGAATCATGTTTCTTTACTCAGTTGTATGCAATTCACATTATTGTCAGTTGACGGAGAATCCCGCCGGCGGAGAATCCAGCCCGAGGAATTTAAAGGGAGCGATGTGGTTGGTAAGAGATACAAAGAAGTGGTCAGAAATGGCCTCATTTTCAAATGAGTCGAGAAGCCATGAGAGGTGGTAAGGTCAAGGAGACCGGTGTGAATATGATTAGGAGATTTTACGTGGTTGTTCGGGGTTAAGGGAGGAAAGGAGAAGAGTGAAATTGGTATTGACAGTGTTGTCAATGCAAAGTTTTATAAGATGGTTGTGTTTTAAACTGTCACCATTAATTCAAAGTAAAGTAGAATAATGGAGTTGAGCATTTAATTCCCTACTAATGCTGCCCGATAATACACCTATGTCAACTGTTGCCACGGGGACAACAGGCCTAGGTTAAGTCTATTGAAACCGAAGTGGCAGCTTTCACACCTCAACGCCAAGAATGCAGCAGCTGGCTTTGCTTTGTGAAGACGTATTGACTCAGTGACCTTGGACAGAGAGAACAAGAGAGAGAGAGAGAGTCCATTAGAGAGCGATAGACAAACAGTAGCTGTTGTGAACAACAGACAGAAAGGCTGTTCTCTTTTTTTAAATAATCTTTAGTGTCACAAGTAGGCCTATATTAACACTGCAATGATGTTACTGTGAAAATCGCCTAGCGTCACATTCCGGCGCCTGTTCAGGTACACGGAGGGAGAATTCAGAATGTCCAAATTACCTATCAGCACGTCTTTCTGGACTTGTGGGAGGAAACCGGAGCACCTGGAGGAAATCCATGCAGACACAGGGAGAACGTGCAGTGACCCAAACCTAGAATCAAACCCAGGTCCCGGGTGCTGTGAAGTAACAGTGTTAACCATTGTGCTACTGTGTCGCTGTTAGCACCAGGCAGAATATGGGTGGGAACTAGTTCGCTGTTTGAAAGATGGAACCTGTAAGGATTTAAAGGCACAGGAAAATTTGCCCTGGCATGACTAGGAGAAGGAGCACCAGAACAGGCCTTGCTGGGTGAAGTCAGTTCAGAGATTCTCAGCAGGCTGCGGAAAGGACTTTCAAAGGACAATGTTATTAAATTGGAGGGCTGCACGGTAGCACAATGGGCCATGTGGCTGGGGAGACCCCCCAAGGGACTAGGGCGGTGTCCAGGCATGGACCGCCATTACTGGTCTGTAAGGCAGTTATCTTGTTGTGCAACTCTCTGACCACCCACCTTGGTCCCTGTTTCTGCAGAGTGTCACTGGCCATATGGGTGCCCCTACACTCCCACCTACCCACCTCCTGCAGCCCACAGTCCACCATGCCCCCATCCAACTGGCTGCCACCGCCGGCGGGCATCAGGTGGCCCACCCAAGGGCAACGCCCATTGTAGCCACTATGGGGGCGGCGGGCAGGTGCCCCAGAGCATACCGCTGGCAGGAACAGTACCAGCCGACGGTAACCATGGCATCAGGCGCCAGGGCCAGAGGCCCCCACGGTGCTGGCCAGTGATGGGGCCAGTGGTGCGGGGATGGGGGGGACATACGGGGGCAGAGTCCACGGTGCCAACTGGGGCCACCATGTAGCCCGTTGGACTGGTTGGGCACAGGGATAAGCACCATGTTAACACATCAGCCTTTCACCCCCTGCAGACAATGGATATTGGAATTCAACCAGCAATGGTGGCTTTCCTGCTGGTCGCCGCAGCCCTGGGGGATGCACTGCAGCTGTATCCAGCACCGCCACACTCAGCTGGGATCCGGGGCGCTTGCTGGGGGGGGGGGCTTCCGTGAGGGTGGGGGATCTGGTGGTGGGTGGCCAGAGAGTGGCCTGCGGAGTGGCGGATGGCAGGGCGGATCCGCGCATGGCCAGTGCCATGTTGTACGGCGCGACCGCTGCAGGTCCTCAGCCGTGCACATGCGCAGCCAGGGACCCAGCCATTCTCCGGCCATTTTTGGCGCGGGAGCTGGAACCTTCACCCGATGTCGCTGCTAGCCCCTCACTGGTCCCGGAATTGGTGAGGGGTCAGTGCCAATTTTTCTATCGTAAACCTCCTGTGGATTGTCCGTTCGAGCCGGCACTTAGCTTCTGAAATGGAGAATTCAGTCCAAGGTATATCATATTGCAAAGGCCAGTGGCAGGCTGGAAGATTGGGAAACTTTCAAACATAAACAAAGGGATGCTAAATAATAAAAATAGCGAAGGTAAATAACAAAAAGAAACTAGCGCAGAATATCAAAAGATAGCAAAAGCTTCCATAGGTACATAAAAAAGAAGAGAGTCGCTAAGGTGAATGTTGGTCCCTTAGAAGATGAAACTGGTCAGTTAATAGTGGGGAACACAGAAATGGCAAAGATGCTAAATCAATACTTTGCCTCAGTTTTCATGATGGAGGACACTAGTACCATTCCTATAGGAACGGGCAATTCAGTGGTAATGGAAAGGGTGGAACTTGGAACAATCTGCATCAATAGGGAAAGGGTACTCAACAAACTCTTGGGATTGGGGGCAGACAAGCCCCAGGGCTTGATGGCCTACATCCTAGGGTGTTAAAGGAAGTGGCAGCAGAGATAGTGGATCCATTGGTTATAATATTCCAAAATTCCCTGGATACGGGAAAGGTTCCAGTGGATTGGAAAAATGCTAATGTAATGCCCTTATTCAAAGAGGGAGAGAGGCAGAATGTGGGAAATTACAGACCAGTTAATTTAACATCTGTTGTTGGAAGATTGTTAGAATCAATGATCAAGGATGTAATATCAGGACATTTGGAAATCCAAAGCACTATCCATCAGAGTCTGCATGGTTTTATGGGCAAATCATGTTTGACTAATTTGCTCGAGTTCTTCAAAGGTGTAACAAGCAAAGTGGATAATGGGGATCCTGTAGGTATAGTATATCTGGACTTCTGGAAGGCGTTTGATAAGGTGCTGCACAGACGGTTAATTCACAAGGTTAGTTCACATGGGGTGAGGAGCAATTAATTAGCTTGGATAGAAGACTGGCTGACGGACAGGAGACAGAGAGTCAGGATAAATGGGTCTTTTTCTGGTTGAAAAGATGTAAATAGTGGGGTGCCACAGGGTTCGATCCTTGGGCCCCAGCTATTTACAATCTATATTAACGGTTTGGATACAGGGATAAAAGGTTCTCTTGCCAGATTCGCTGCTGGCGCAAAAATAGGTGGGACAGTAAGTTGCAATGAGGAAATAAGAACCTTACAAATAGATATAGATAGGTTAGGAGAGTGGGCCAAAAGGAGCATTTTGGTTGAAAAAATGGAAAGGCAACTTATTATCTGAAAGGGGCGAGAATTCGGGATGCAGAGGGATCTGGGTGTCCTCGTGCATGAGTCACAGAAAACGAGCATGCAGGTGCAGCAGATAATAAGGAAAGCAAATGGAATGTTGGCATTTATAGCAAAAGGAATTGAGTATAAAGGTTAGGAAGTGTTGTTGCAAATATACAAGGCATTGGTAAGACTGCACCTGGAGTATTGTGCACAGTTTTAGTCCCCTTATTTGAGGAAAGATGTAGTGGCATTGGAGGCAGTTCCGAGGAGGTTCACTCGGTTGATTCCAGAGATGAGGGGTTTGTCACATGACGAGAGATTGAACAGTTTAGGCCTGTACTCTCTCGAGTTTAGAAGAATGAGGGGAGATCAAATCGAGGTATACAAGATGATAAAAGATAAAGTAGACGTGGAGCTGATGCTTCCTCTTGTGGGGCATTCTAAAACGAGAGATCATGGGCGGGATTCTCCACAATCGGCGCGATGTCCGCCGACCGGCGCCAAAAACGGTGCGAATCAGTCCGGCATCGCGCCGCCCCAAAGGTGCGGAATTCTCCGCATCTTTGGGGGCCGAGCCCTCACCTTGAGGGGCTAGTCCCACGCCGGACTGATTCCTGCCCCGCCAGCTGGCGGGAAAGGCCTTTGGTGTCCCGCCAGCTGGCGCGGAAATGACTTTGCTGTGCGGCGCATGCGCGGGACCGTCAGTGGGCGCTCACGGCACCCCGCGCATGCGCAGGGGGGGTCTCTTCTGCCTCCGCCATAGTGAGGACCATGGCGAAGGCGGAAGGAAAAAAGTGCCCCCACTGCACAGGCCCGCCCGCGGATCGGTGGGCCCCGATCGCGGGCCAGGCCACCGTGGGGGCACCCCCCGGGGCCAGATCGCCCGCGCCCCCCCAGGACCGCAGAGCCCACCCGCGCTGCCCTGTCCCGCCGGTAAGAGAGGTGGTTTGATTCTCGCCGGCGGGACAGGCATTCCAGCAGCGGGAATTCTGCCCATCGTGGGCCGGAGAATGGCCGGGGGGGGGGGGGCCCGCCAACCGGCGCGGCGCGATTCCCACCCCTGCCAAATATCTGGTGCCGGAGAATTCGGCAACCGGCGGGGGCAGGATTCACGCCAGCCCCCGACGATTCTCCGACCCGGCGGGGGGTCGGAGAATCCCGCCCCATAATCTTTGAATAAGAGGTAGCAAATTTAAAACAGATTTCAGGAGAAACTACTCCCAAAGGATTGTAAATCTGTGGAATTCGCTACCCCAGAGTGCTGTGGATGCAGGGACAG
Organism: Scyliorhinus torazame; assembly: GCF_047496885.1. Classification (NCBI taxonomy): domain Eukaryota; kingdom Metazoa; phylum Chordata; class Chondrichthyes; order Carcharhiniformes; family Scyliorhinidae; genus Scyliorhinus; species Scyliorhinus torazame. The sequence goes on from NC_092719.1 coordinate 145,246,847, forward strand.
TGACAAAATTTAAGGTGGAGTTAGACGGATTTCTTTTGATAAATTTAGAGTACCCAATTCTTCTTTTTTTCCAATTAATCCCCCTAATCTGCACATCTTTGGGTTGTGGAGGTGAGACCCGCGCAGACACAGGGAGAACGTGCAAACTCCACATAGACAGTGGCCCAGGGTAGCGACCCAACCCGGGTCCTCCGCGCCATAGGCAGCAGTGCTAATCAGTGCGCCACCATGCCGCCCCGGATTTAAACAGATTTTTAATAGGTAATGGGATGAAAGGTGATGGAGAATGGCAGAATAGTGGAGTTGAGGCCATGATTGGAACAGCAAGGATCACATAGAAGGTATTTCCACTCGGGAGGCTAAATTGCCTACTCCTGCTCCTAGATCCTCTGTTTTAGGGAGGAGATGCTCTGGCTGATTTTTCAATTCAGCTCTTAATCTTATAGGTAAAAGAGGAGGAACATATCAGTCATGATAGAATGGCGGAGCAGACACGATGGGCCAAATGGCCTAATTCTGCTCATATATCTTATGAACTTATGATAGGGTAGATGTGTATTGAGTCCAGTAGCCAGGTGTGAATAACACGGACTGCTTCGTACTGGCCGGTGTTGGGAGAAAGCACAAATGAGTGTCTAAATCTGGGGCGAGATTCTCCGACACCCCGCCGGGTCGGAGAATCGCCGGGGGCTGGCGTGAATTCCGCACCTTTGGGGCGGCACGATGCCCGACTGATTTGTGTCATTTTGGGCGCCAGTCGGCGGACATCGCGCCGATACCGGAGAATTTTGCCACTGTTGTTTTCTGTTCGGATTTTTAGTCTAACAACTCCAAAAATTATATTAAAAATCAGAATTTATTTTAAAATGTCCATATGATTATGGCATTCAATATAATGAAAATACAATATTTCAAATTTGATTTTGGGTTTCAGCTGCTTATTACTATTACAGCCCTGGCAAATGAAATGAAATGAAATGAAAATGGCTTATTGTCAGAAGTAGGCTTCAATGAAGTTACTGTGAAAAACCCCTAGTCGCCACATTCTGGCGCCTGTTCGGGGAGGCTGGTACAGGAATCGAACCATGCTGCTGGCCTGCCTTGGTCCGCTTTAAAAGCCAGCGATTTAGCCCAGTGTGCTAAACCAGCCCCTATGGGACAAGCTGTTCCTAAACCCAATCTTTTAAATGAATATTTTGAAACACTGATATTTTATTTATTGAATTCAAGAATAGATTAAATGGAAATATGTCCCTGCTGAGATTTAGAGAGGGAATTCTGAGGTTGTTTAACCTCAAAATTATATCCAATACGATGATCATTGAATTGAATCGTGATTTGTAATTTGAACGGTTGTGGTCTTGTTTTCTGCATTGACAAATATAATAAAGAGATAAATCAATAACTTTATTTTGTTTTCTCTAAAGAACGGATCTTCTTGCTGTACAGCAGCGTATTTGGTATCTGAATCAGGGTTGGTATGATCAGCTAAGTTGATGCAGGGTGGATGGGGGCGGGAGGGAGGCAGTGGTGGATTGATGAATTTAGCGGCAATGAGTTTGACTTATAACTCCCAGGCTAATGATCTAATTTTCTGTTGCAGCAAGTTAAACTCTAATGCCCTTTGCAAGGAGGGCACAGATGGCTGCTCTATTTAGAAATAGACTGACAAATGTGTTCATTGTTGTGACTTATTCAGTCAACTGTACATCTATAGTTCAGTTATTACTTATGTCCATTGCCATCTTTCTGGCTTTTTTCCCCCACTGGAATTTTTGTTTCTGCACTTTAACTTTCAGACTACCTTGATCAGTTTAGGTAACACTATCACTATAATACATGTAGTTTTCTTGAATGGAAACCATACAAAATTCACAATCTAAAAGCAAGCTGTTCTTTCGGAAATAACTTTTATATACCTCCTCTTGTGCCTCTTTGTTTACCTAGACTGTGTCAGCATTTTTAACTGGCTTTCTCAGATTGAAACAATCAAAGTTCCTTCCAATCTTGGTCCCATTTGGAAATAACGGGGATGTTGTAGCTGAACAAATCACAGTTCATGTATCTTGGAAAGCGGCATGGCTCCGTCCTACCAGAGCAGTAGACAACGATCAAAATGTGTCACGTTTGTGTTGCGTTAAGCATGGCACAAAGCTTTGGCTGGAGTTTTCTTACTCATGATGACCAATGAAATAATCTCCAGAAATATACAAAAAAAGACGAAACTGCCTGATTTTTTTTGTCACATTAGGCTCGAATATGCAGCACTTTGTCACTGAATTCTAAGAAAGATGTCCACAAAAATCTTGCGATCTCCTTGGCTGGGACTTCCCCTTTCCCAGCAGTCATTTAAATCCAGCACCAATTCAAGAGGATCTCAATTCAATTCAAGAGGAAGTGATATCAGAAAGCAACGCAAGTTCCCAATCATCTCACAGTATTCTCACAGACAGCAAACCAGGAAGTTAAAAGCAGTTCAATTTCAGTATTTAATTCAAAATTTCAGACAGCAAAATAAATGAAAATTATTGGATAAAAAATAAAAGTTAAAATATCAAATAGAAGAAACATTTAAAATAATCGCCATTCACTGGCGGCGGGATTCTCTGGCCCCTCTGGCAGCGCGCCTCCAACTACACATTTCCCAGTGGCTTGAGGTGGCTTCAATGGGAATTTCCATTGATAGCAGTGGGAACAGGGAATCCCCTCACCACCTCCCACCACCAAGAAACATACGGCTGGGAGGCTGGAGAATCTCGCCCATTATTTTAAAAGTGTGAGTTATTTTATTATTATGGAAAACTTGACATTCCATAAAAATAAAAATGGTTGTTTTGAGAACGGTGAGAATGTTTAGCATTCATTTACCAATGACATTGGTATGCCGTTTAAAGACCAGTTACATCTCATTCAATAAGAATAAGGAATAACTTTTAAAGGGTTTTTTACAATGATTCTGACGCCATGCTCTGGTCCTTTACTGGCGGCAAAACCATCATTCACATGGATTCAAATATCATTAGTTGCTTGGACACTTCATGCTCCACCTCTCCATGATGCTTTGCCTCTATTAGGTGAAAGTCTCATGGCTGCGATGGCTGGAGAGGGGAGGAGGAGGCTAACAAAACTCTGAAAAAGCCTCAAAAATTGTCAGGCTTGCTGGGGGAATGGCTGCCTGGGCCGGGGGAAGTAGCGGTGAATGACCTGGTTCCCAGGCCATAGACTCAGGATTGTAATGGCCTGGCTCAGACCGCCATTGCTGCAATATGTGTTTTAAATGAGCCCACCCAAGCTGCCCCTCTTGACACCTTCATACCCCAGCTGTTTGATTAAGTGGATGGGCATGGCAAAGTTCAATCAGGGGCCCACCAGTTATTGCCACTCCTCAGAAGCACTGCTCCACTGCAGAGGAAGCAAGGAATCAGCAGAACTCACCCCAACCAGAGGATACTTGCATCATGTCCTTTGGAAACCACCCGGGTTCTCTGCCCCTCTCAGGGCAGAAGCCTCACAAGTGACCCCCACCTCTCAGGATCACCAGCTGTCTCCTCCTCGTGAGGCTGGCAGCACTCACTGCCCCTGGCACAACCCCCTAGTCAGTGTTCAGAAGGGCATGCCTGAGTGTGCGGCCCACCCTGAGGAAGAGGGTGTCCCTCCTCTCCTCACTGGCATTGAGCAGTAAATCCATCTCAGACTCCCGAACATTGGGGACCTGACGTCTGTGAACCACCTTAGTGTCTACAGTGAACATGTGTTAAGTGGAACGCTTAAAAACAGCTCCAACAAACGGGGCCTGGAAACACCACTGGCACTGGGAGAGATCATGGACAGCATTAGCTCCATGCAGGCGTGGGAGGCACCGGGACCAGATGGGTTCCCGGTGGACTTCGACAAAACATTTGCGACAGCACTGGTCCCGCACCTGCGGGAGATGTTCACAGACTCGCCAGCGAAGGGCACACTGCCACCTACGCTAACACAGGCCTCAGTCTCGATGATACCTAAGAAAGATAAAGATCCAACGGAGTGTGGGTCATACAAACCCATCTCACTGCTGAACGCAGATGCCAAAATACTGGCCAAAATCCTAGCCAAAAAGCTAGAAGACTGCGTACCAGAAGTGGTCGCAGAGGACCAGAATGGTTTTGTCAAAGGTAGACAGCTAACCTCGAACATCAGGCGCCTGCTGAACGTGATAATGACCCCATCCGGGTCGAGAACACCAGAGGTGATCGTCTCCCTAGACGCAGAAAAGGCCTTTGACAGGGTCGAATAGAAATACCTCATAAAGTTACTGGAGCGGTTCGGGCTTGGAACAGGGTTCACCTCCTGGGTAAAACTCCTATACAACCCTCCCATGGTGAGCGTACGGACCAACAACATCAACTCCCGATACTTCCAGCTGCATAGGGGCACCAGACAATGATTCCCACTGTCCCCGCTGCTGTTCGCTCTAGCGATCGAACCATTAGCAATTGCTCTCAGAGCAGCAAAAAGCTGGAGGGGGATCAAAAGGGGGATCCAGAGTGCACAGAGTCTCACTCTATGCAGATGACCTGCTCCTCTAAATTTCGGACCCACAAAGCAGCATGGACGGAATCATCGCCCTCCTGAAAGAGTTTGGCACCTTCTTGGGCTACAAACACAACATGAGCAAAAGCGAGATCTTCCCGGTCCACCCACAAGTAGGGGGGTCAGCACTAACGGACTGCCATTTAAACAAGCCCGACACAAATTCCGCTACCTGTGGATCCAAATAGCCCATGACTGCAAAGAGATCCACAAATGGAACCTCAGCAGTCTAACAGAGGGAGTAAAAAAGGACCTGCAACGATGGAACACACTCCCACTTTCCCTCGCGGGAAGAGTCCAGACGATCAAAATGAACGTGCTGCCCAGGTACCTCTTCATACTTAGATCTATTCCGATCTACATCCCCAAGGCCTTTTTCAAAGCACTAGACAAACTAATCACGGCTTTCGTATGGGTGGGGGGAGGGGGGGGGAGGGGGGGGGGGGGGGGGGGGGAGAGATTGCTAGGATCCCAAAGAAGGTCTTACAAAAAACAAAATTCAGAGGGGGGCTAGCCCTCCGAAACCGGCAATTCTACCACTGGGGGGCGACGGCCGAGAGAATAAGGTGATGGATCAAGGAGTCAGAAGCTGAATGGGTGCGCGTGGAAGAGGCCTCCTGCATGGGGACTTCCCTCCGGGCCCTCGCCATGGTGGCGCTCCCATCCCCACCCAAAAAAACACTCCAGCAGCCCAGTGGTGATAGCCACCCACGAGCCCTGGAACCAACTACGGCAGCAATTTGGCCTGACCAAAATGTCGGACAAAGCTCCCATTTGCACCAACCATAGGTTCACACCAGCGCTGACTGACGCCACCTTTAAAAAGTGGGGACAGGACAGTCAGGGACCTATACACGGACGGCAGGGTGGCAACAATGGACGAACTGACAGAGAAATTCCAGCTAGCCAGGGGGAACGAGCTAAGGTACCTGCAACTCAAAAACTTCCTATGAAAGGAGACAAGGACGTATCCACAACCGCCACAACAGACATTACTAGAAGAGATACTGGACGCAAGCATCCTAGATAAAGGGAACTGTAGCGACATGTATGACCGACTGGTAGACAGGGCCGACACCGTACTGGACGCAACAAGAAAGAAATGGGAGGAGGACCTGGGGATTGAAATAGGGTGGGGACTCTGGAGCGAAGCACTGCATAGGGTCAACTCTACCTGCACGTGCGCAAGGCTCAGCCTGACGCAACTAAAAGTGGTACATAGAGCCCACTTAACAAGAACTTGTATGAGTAGGTTTTTCCCGAAGGTGGAGGATAGATGTGAACGGTGCCAAGGAGGCCCGGCCAATCACGCCTACATGTTCTGGTCTTGCCCCAGACTTGCGGGGTACTGGACAGCCTTCTCCGAGGCAATGTGATGGGGATGAGGGTGGAGCCATGCCCAAAAGTGGCGGTCTTCGGGGTATCAGACCAGCCAGATCTATTCCTGGGGAGGAGGATGGACACCCTTGCCTTTGCCTCCCTGATCGCCCGCTGTAGAATCCTGTTCGCTGGCGGTCAGCAGCACCACCCAAAGCTGCAGACTGGCTGTCCGAACTCTCAGAATCTCTCCAAACGGAGAAAATCAAATTCGCCATCCGAGGGTCAAACGACGGCTTCCACAGAACGTGGGAGCCATTCACCCAATTGTTCCAGGGCCTGTTTGTCGTCAACGAACAAGCAGAGGAATAGCCAGGTAGCCAAGAATCAGGGGGAAGTAGCAGAGGCGGGGGAGGGAGGGATAGACCGGGGGGGGAGATAGCATCTAAACCTAGGAGAAAAGAAAGGCGAACCACAGGAGAAGGGGAGGGGGGGAGGGGGTGGAAGAGGGAGGAGACAGGGAACAATAGAGGGGAACCAGAGAGGTGGGGGGGAGGCAAGGGAATGGCAGCCGGAAGTACGGCGCGGGAAACAATAACAAAATTGGCATCTACAGAGCAGAGAACAAGGAAAATCCAGGCGAAAGACGGGACAAACGGCTGAAGCGGAGGTGATCGGGAGACGACAACGGCAGGGAAAACCGTCCGGGAGAAGCAAGCGACAACACCAACACCAGATCCATTCGCGTATTGCCCTCTGTAATTGTTCTGTATTTGTTTCCCCGGTGACCAAATGTATATGTACCCCCCCAGTTTCCCCCCCTCCCGCGACAAAGAGATGCCTACTTATGTGCTGAAAACAATACTGCCAATTGTCAGAGTTGCTGTTGTTGGGCCAGCACATAATACCCTACCAGTTATTGTATTCTAACTTTTTTTTTGTTGTTGTTTTTTTTGCTTTTTGTGCATGTTCCCTTCTCTTCTATGTATAAAAAACATGCATGTATACTATTTTGTGTACATAACAGTAAATATACTTTATTCAAAAACCCAATAAAAAACATTTATTATAAAAAACAGCTCCAACTATCAGGCTTTTTTGGCGCTAACACCAGTCCCAGCGGTTAAAATGCCCGCTAGGCAGGAAATTGTTCTCAATTCACGCCGGCAGAGTGCTGGAACATTTGCATGTCTTGACTCGCTCACTGAATAGCGCCCCGAACAGAAGTACGAATCGCATGCAATTCAGTTGCAGTGGCAACACTTAGGGCATGATTCTCTGGCCTCGTTGCGCTCCCGCTCAAGCGAAACGAGGTCAGTGAATAGTGGGAGAGGCCAATTACAAGAAACGCGCCAGGCGCCAAATAGTCTGTGACTCAACCGGCCCGCTCCCATACATGAAATCAGGATCTTACCGTAGCGTGGCGAGAAACTAATTATCACCATTTAAGCCCCATTTCCATAAAATTAATGAAAGCCGCCCCATATCTGGCGGCCTCCTGTCATTCAGCAGCCTACCCAGCAAGTACTCACGCTGGTGCCAATTAGTACTCCTTTATAAAAACGTGAACCTGGTGGAAAGACTTCCGTGGGGAGCCGAGGAGGTGAGTAGCCATCTTTACTCACAGGAAAAGAGCCCAGGGGTGCTGGGCTTGCCACTCTAGTGCTCAATGAGGGTTGGGGGACCCTGGACTGGGAGGGGGGCCCCTTCGCAGAGGTGGGCCACCATGGGTCGGAGGTAGGAGCTGGAGGGGGGGCAACCGGCGGGGCAATCGCTTGTGGCACCACCATGCCAAACCCTGGATTGTGTGTACCCATTCCTGGCCATCCCTTGTCCCTGCCCGTCTGCCCCACCGACCACACATGAACCCCACCGACTGCCGAGGCCCCTTGCCATGCAGCTGAAGGCTATTGCTGATGGGGAATTGGCAATCGTGGTTAAGTGAGCACTTCACACAACCCAAGTGGATTCCTGTGGATGGGGTGCCATGTAGCATGAGGGACTCATTTCCTAAAAACCCAATCAGACCATGATGCTTGGACACTTTGTCTGAACACTGCTGGAGGAAACATCACGGATGCAGCAGCCAACATCCGAACACCCAGGGAATGGGACACTGCCCCGGGGACATGCCCACGACTAGAGGGTGGATGATTGCAACGGGGAAGAGACCAGTGCCCGGTCCAGGTGACGTTATGAGTGTGTGTCTGGGGTACAGGGTCTAGGGTGCAGTGAGGGGGGTCCTGCTGTGGCTGGGTGTGCGTAGGCAGGACGTTCTGGGGGGGAGTGAATCAGTGGGGGCATGGAGGGTCCCGGGGTGGGTGCCACTGTTGTTTGCCTCTCCCAACTCTTTACAGATATTGAATGATAAGGCAGGTCCTAATGGTGCCGCTGCTAGGCCGGGGGGCCAGAAGCCGGAGACGGCGGCAGTAGCTGCGGCAGCAGATGCTCGAACCAACGGTCCATTTGTAGGACCCCGCCCCACACCCTGAGGACCTGGCTGCCCATCAGGCCAGGGTGGGACCCAGAGGGGAATCCCTTGACGGCCCAGGGTGTACAGGCATCGATGGTTGTTTGAACAGATGACGGACAGCAGGTGCCGCAGGAGGCTCTGTCTCAACAAGGAAACGGTGCGTCACCTGTGCCATGTCCTCGTGGACTTGGTTCCACATAGAGGAGAAGGACACCCACTCCCAGTGGCCATCAAGGTCACCGCAGGTCTGAACCTTTACACCTCAGGATCATTCCAGAACTCAAGCGGGGACCAGTGTGGCATCTTGCAGGTCACAGGTGCATCCGACATGTCACAAATTCCCAGTGTGCCTGGGCGGAGAACTACTTTATCTTTGACATGGACCAAGCCCAGCAAGATGCCAGGGCTACAGGTTTCTCTGCCATTGCCAGGATGCCCCAAGTCCAGGGGGTAATAGATGCCACACATGTTGCCCTGCGCTCACTGGGCCATCTGAGGATGCCCTACGTTAAGAGAAAGCGATTCCACTCCCTCAACATCCACCTTGTGTGTGACCACCAGATGAAAATAATGCACTTGTGTGCATGTGGCATGGGGAGTGTGCACGACAACTACATCCTGGGTCAGTTGGTCATCCCCGGCTTCTCCGAGGACCACCCCAGGATGGGCAGCTGGTTCTTGCGGGATAAGGGGTCCCCGCTGAGGACCTGGCAAATGATGCCAGTGCGGAGGCCGGAGACCGAAGCGGAGACCCGCTATAACAAGGCCCATGTGGCCACCCGGGCTGTGATTGAGTGGTGTATCAGACCCCTCAAGATGCAGTTCCGATGTCTCGACCAGTCCGGTGGTTCACTCCAGTACACTGCCCAGAGGGTTGCCCGCTTTGTGGTGGTCTGCTGTGCCCTCCACAACCTCGCACAGCAACGGGGCGATGAGCTGGAGGTTGGTGATGAGGAACATGTGGCCACCTCCAAGGAGGAGGAGGAGAAGGGGGATGAAGATGATGAGGTGGCACAGCACCAGCAGGGATTGGAGGACGAGGCCAGAGAGGGACCCAAGGACCAGCCGGAGGCTGCAGGACAGGTGGTAGCAGCGAGGGTTTGAAAATTCCGGAGGGCCAAGGAGACCTTCAGACTCACCCGCTTCACCTAGGACGTGGTGTGGTCCGTCACTTCCATTTTCCACCCTCCCAGAGTCTGTGTCGCATCACTCCAGGGTGCTGGGACTGTGTTCCCACCGTCAGTGTGTCACTGTCGAGGGCAGGGGGGTGATGATAACCCGCAGAGAGCAGAGCGCCTGTGCTCCTCAATCTGTACCATATTCTGACCCTTGCCTAATTGCTGAGTGCTCGCTCACAAGCATCACCTGCACGTAGTGTGCCGGGGGAGGGGGGCGGGGAGCGAGGACGGTGGTGCCTAGAGAGATGGGCCAAGGGTTCGGAGGTCAGTCTGCATTGCCCAAGAAAGTGACAGAGGCATCATACTGGTTGTGCACAAGGGTCTTTATTGTGTTTTACACTTCTGCACTCTACTGAAGGTGCTGGCCCACCACCCACACTCCTCATCCCCTACCTAACACGCCCCCACCACGTCCTCCCTCCCCCAGTGCCCTCAATGATCCTTGATGTGCTTTGCCTTTCTAACTCTACCACTACTTGGTTAGCATTGTTGCTTCACAGCACTAGGGCCCCAGGTTCGATACCTGTCTTGGGTCACTGTCTGTGTGGAGTCTGCACGTTCCCCTATATTGACTGGGAGTCACTTAGCTATGGGCTTGGATGGGGCAGAGATTGTAAGGTGTATCCAGGAAGGCTTCTTGATGCAATATGTAGATAGTCCAAGTAGGGACCTGGTATTGGGAAATGACCCTGGACAGGTGGTTGAGGTTGAGGTAGTGGAACATTTTGGGAGTAGTGATCACAATTCTGTAAGTTTAGGGTACTTTTGGATAGGGATGAGGGTAACCCTCGCGTTAAGGTACTAAACTGTGGAAAGGAAAATTACGATAACATTAGGCAGGAATTGAAGAATTTGGATTGGTGTGGCTGTTGGAGGGTAAATCAACATTGGACATGCAGGAGTCTTTCAAACTACAGTTGATTAGGATTCAGGAAAGTCACGTTCCTGAGAGAATGAAGGATAAGTATGTGAAGTTTAGGGAGCCTTGGATAACAAGGGATATTGTGAACCTCATCAGAAAGAAACAGGAGGCTTTTGCATGGTCTAGAAGGGTGGGGACAGTCAAAACCCTTGAGAAGTATAAAGAAAATAGTAAGGTACTTAAGCGGGAAATTAGGAGGGCTAGGAGGGCTCATGAAAAGTCCTTGGCAAGTGGGATTAAGGTGAATCCCAAAGCTTTTTATTCATATCCACAGCATCTAGCAGCCTCCCAGGCCTGCGTAAATATGTAAAAAGCAAGAGGGTGGCCAGGGAAAGCATTGGACCACTTAAGGACAGAGGGGAGAATCTATGTGTTGAGCCAGAGAAAATGTGCAAAGTACTAAATAAGTACTTTACTTCAGTGTTCACCAAAGAAAAGGACTCTGTGGAAGATAATTCTTGGGTACGGTGTGTGGACAGTCTGGGTCATGTTGACATCGAAAAAGACATTAAGGTAGATAAGTCTCGTGGGCCAGATGGAATTTACCAAGATAACTGAGGGAAGCAAGGGAGGAAATTGCTGGGGCCTTAACTGACATCTTTGTATCCTCATTGACTACAGGTGAGATCCCAGAGGACTGGAGAATAGCTAATGTGGTACCACTGTTTAAGAAAGGTAGCAGGGATAATCCAGGAAACTATAGACTGGTGAGCCTCATGTCGGCAGTAGGTAAATTATTAGAGAGAATTCTCAGGGACAGGGTTTATACCCATTTGGAAACAAATGGACTCATTAGCAATAGACAGCATGGTTTTGTGAAGGGGAGGTCGTGCCTCACCAACTTGATCGAGTTTTTTGAAGAGGTGACAAAGATGATTGATGAGTGGAGGGTGGTGGATGTTGCTTACATGGACTTCAGTACAGCCTTTGACAAGGTGCCTCATGGTAAACTGGTACAAAAGGTGAAGTCACACGGGATCAGAGGTGATTTGGCAAGCTGGATACAGAACTGGCTCAGTCACAGAAGTCAAAGGGTAGCAGTAGAAGGATGTTTTTTCTGAATGGAAGGTTGTGACTCATGATGTTCCACAGGGATCAGTGCTGGGGCCTCTGTTGTTTGTAGTATACATAAACGATTTGGAGGAAAATATAGCTGGTCTGATTAGTCAGTTCGCAGATGACACCAAGGTTGGCTGAGTGGCAGATAGCGTTGAGGATTGTCAGAGGATGCAGCAGGACATAAATAGGTTGGAGTGGAGACTTGGACAGAGAAATGGAAAATGGAGTTTAATCCAGACAAATGTGTGGTAATGCATTGGTAGGCCTAACATAGAGGGGAAATATAGAAATCTTAGGAATATAGAAAGTCAGAGAGATCTGGGCGTGCAGGTCCACAGATCTTTGCAAGTGGCTACACAAGTGGACAAGGTAGTCAAGAAAGCATACGGAATGCTTGCCTTCATTGGACGGGTCATCGAGTATAAAAACTGGCAAGTCGTGCTACAGTTGTATAGAACCTTGGAAAGACCGCACTTGGAATGTTGTGCACAATTCTGGTCGCCATACTACCAGAAGGGTGTGGAGGCTTTAGAGAGGGTGCAGAGGAGGTTTACCAGGAGGTTGCCTGGTCTGGAAGGTGTTAGCTATGCGGAGAGGCTGAATAGGTTTGGACTGTTTAAATTAGAACGACGAAGGTTGAGGGGTGACCTGACAGAGGTCTACAAGATTATAAGAGGCATGGATAGAGTGGATGGGCAGGCACTCTTTCCCAGGTTGGAGGGGGTCAATCATCAGGGGGCAGAGGTTTAAGGTCTGTGGGGCAAAGTTTAGAGGAGATGTGCGAGACAGGTTTTTTCAACAGAGGGTGGTGAGCGCCTGGAATGCGCTGCCAGAGGAGGTTGTGGAAACAGATACATTAACGGCGTTCAAAATGCATCTTGATAAATACATGGATAGGATGGGTATAGAGGGATATGGCACCAGGACATGCTGAGGGTTTTGGCCAAGGATGGTATCATGACCGGTACAGACTTGGAGGGCCGAAGGGCATGTTCCTATGCTGTATTGTTCTTTGTTCTTATTAATGTTAATGGAAATGAAAGAACATGTATTAATTCTAAAATATAGTTCTTTCTTCAAATATGTCAATAAGTTTCAGGTTACACCTTCAAATCTGTGGATAATTCATCACCAAGTGTCAGTGCCATAGGATTTTTTTAAAAGTAGAGCCTATGGAGGTGCTTTAGTCACCTGATAGTAGTCATTGATCAATTATTGATCATTGTGTTATATATAGCCTAAGATCTTCTGCAACTGACACCATGTCACATAATAAATGACTGTTCTATTTTCATATAAGCTTTGGCATAACATAAATATACAAACCCGACAGTTTATATTTCAAAAATTCAGATAGAAATTGAACCTCTTGTTTATAAGTTATATGATGATAGTCTTCAGAGGTAGAACTTGAAGTGTAATTTCCTTCAAGCAAAGCAAGAGAATAATTTATTTTATACTTCATGTTATTCTTAAGGCATTAAAATGTATGATTCTGTGAACAACAGATTTTGGCTGTGAAGTTAATAGTGTTACGTTATTCCACACAGAAAATAAGGTAGCTGAGAAACAATGCAGTAAATGATGAGCTTGTTGGTACATCGCCAAAGAAAGTAATTAGTGTGAATGATTCTTTTACTTAGAAATGGAACTTTGTGGAGAGTAATAACAGCTACTATCATAACACTTAAAAAACAATTCTGGGACCCATCTACTTTACAAATCTATTCTCATGGATAAGTAGCAATTATTGTAATTCTCTCATGGCTTTAACAACATTAAGAAATGAGCAAACGCTGCACAAGTTACTTTTTCAAAATGTACAGAATGTTTTTTTCTATGCTGTCCTTTATCAGATACCCGATGTGGTCAAGAGGACAGACTGAGTGATCTATCCTACTGAGTGACCACAAGAAGTTGCATGACTCTGTCTTACAGGCATTCATTTGGCCTTTTCTTTCATATGTTCTGGAAATACAAGTATCATTTTTGCCTGTCTGTGTAAGTGGAGTTAAGAGCTGTATGTTAATTTAACGCTCTTTTGTTTCAATAAAGTTTTGTTTGTAAAAATAACTAGGCTCTATTTCATATGTAATCACTCCTGGAGTGAATTGATCTTTACACAGTCTAAAGCATTTTTTAAACCCTTGCGGTTCTGGTCCAGTATCTTAGCCATTGTTGGGATCTGATCAGGCATCCGTAACATTCTATCTTAAATCAGGATTTTGATTCTCAACCCTCTGCCTAAAGGAAACAGTTTCCTACTCTTGATCCAGCCCCCTCATGATTTTGAACACCTCTTAAAATCTCCTCTCAATCTTCACTTCTCTTAGGAGAACAATCCTAGCTTCTCCAATCAATCTAGATGACTGAAGCCCATCATCTCTGGAACCATTCTCGGCAACATTTAGAACATAGAACATAGAACATTACAGCGCAGTACAGGCCCTTCGGACCTCGATGTTGCGCCGACCTGTGAAACCACTCTAAAGCCCATCTACACTATTCCGTTATCGTCCATATGTCTATCCAATGACCATTTGAATGCCCTTAGTGTTGGCGAGTCCACTACTGTTGCAGGCAGGGCATTCCACACCTTTACTACTCTCTGAGTAAAGAACCTACCTCTGACATCTGTCCTATATCTATCTCCCCTCAATTTAATGCTCAATTTTGCACCCTCAATGAAGGGTCCACATCCTTCCTTGAGTGCCCAGGGCTGGAAACGATACTGCACTTGAGGCTGAATCAATCTCTTGTAAAGGTTCACCATAGCCTCCTTGCTTTTATAATCTATGCTTTGATTTATAAGGCACAGGATACCACATGCCTTTTTAACCATTTTCACAAACTGCCCTTCAATTTGTGCACATATATCCCCAAGGTTCCTTCATTCCTTTAGAATTGTATCCTTTGGTTTGTATTGTCGCTCCCCATTCTTCTGACCAAAATATGTTATTTCATATTTCACCTGCCACACAACCACAAATTTCACCAGCTTTTCTACGCTCTCTCAAAGTCGATCACTATCCTCCTCACAGCTCACGTTACTCCCAAGTTTTGTGCCATCTGAAAATGTTGAAATTGAGCCCTGTAAACCCAAGTCTGAGTTATTCTCAGATATCAGGAAAAGCAGAGGTCCCATGACTGACAACTGGGGAATCCACTGCTTACCTTCCGACAATCTGAAACCATTTACCATTACCCTGTCACTCAGTGTAGACATGCCATCGCTGTTCCTTTTATTCCATGGACCTCAATATTTCTGACAAGCCTATTACATGATGCTTATCAAACACCTTTTGGAAGCCCACGCCCATTACCCCAACCCTGTTACCCTCATCAACTCTGTCACCTTACCAAAAAACTCAAGTTAGTTAAACATTATTCTCATTTAACAAATCCACGCAGGCTTTCCTTAATTAATCCGCCTTGGTCCAAGTCATGCCAGCTGCTGTTTTCGCTCCGAAACCTGGAGTTTGAACTGTTCCAGCCGATGGTATTCTCACTGTTCCTCTCCCTCTCCCGGAGGTCCACTCCTAGCCCTGCTTTTATCTCACACCTCTTCTCTCTTCAGTCCATCAGGAAACTGTTCAAATTCCTACACTGCAAAAGGAGGCTATTCGGCCCAACCCTCTGATAGAGCCCCCACACTATCCCTGTAACCCAACCTAACCTTTTGGACACCGAGGGGCAATTTTGCATGGCCAATCCACCTAACCTGCACTTATTTGGACTGTGGGAGGATACCGGAGCACCCGGAGGAAACACATGCAGACACGGGGAGAAAGTCCACACAGACAGTCACTCAAGGCTGGAATT
Source organism: Scyliorhinus torazame (assembly GCF_047496885.1). Classification (NCBI taxonomy): domain Eukaryota; kingdom Metazoa; phylum Chordata; class Chondrichthyes; order Carcharhiniformes; family Scyliorhinidae; genus Scyliorhinus; species Scyliorhinus torazame. The sequence continues at coordinate 145,262,190 of NC_092719.1, forward strand.
GAACCTGGGTCCCTGGCGCTGTGAGGCAGCAGTGCTAACCACTGTGCCAACATGCCGTCCTTCAGTTCCTTCAGTTTCCAGTATTAAACCGAGAGGCAAAAAGTTGATAGAACAAAGAACAAAGAAAAGTACAGCACAGGAACAGGCCCTTCGGCCCTCCAAGCCCGTACCGACCATGCTGCCGATCTAAACTAAAATCTTCTACACTTCCTGGGTCCGTATCCCTCTATTCTCATCCTATTCATGTATTTGTCAAGGTGCCCCTTAAATGTCACTATCGTCCCTGCTTCCACCACCTCCTCCGGTAGCGAGTTCCAGGCACCCACTACCCTCTGTGTAAAAAACGTGCCTCGTACATCTCCTCTAAACCTTGCCCCTCACACCTTAAACCTATGCCCCCGAGTAATTGACCCCTCTACCCTGGTAAAAAGCCTCTGACTATCCACTCTGTCTATGCCCTTCATAATTTTGTGGACCTCTATCAGGTCGCCCCTCAACCTCTGTCATTCCAGTGAGAACAAACCGAGTTTATTCAACCGCTCCTCATAGCTAATGCCCTCCATATCAGGCAACATTCTGGTAAATCTCTTCTGCACCCTCTCTAAAGTCTCCACATCCTTCTGGTAGTGTGGCGACCAGAATTGAACACTATACTCCAAGTGTGGCCTAACTAAGGTTCTATACAGCTGCAACATGTCTTGCCAATTCTTATACTCAATGCCCCGGCCAATGAAGGCAATCATGCCGTCTGCCTTCTTGACTACCTTCTCCACCTGTGTTGCCCCTTTCAGTGACCTGTGGACCTGTACACCTAGATCTCTCTGACTGTCAATACTCTTGAGGGTTCTACCATTCCCTGTATATTCCTTACCTGCATTAGACCTTCCAAAATGCATTACCTCACATTTGTCCGGATTAAACTCCATCTGCCATCTCTCCGCCCAAGTCTCCAAACAATCTAAATCCTGCTGTATCCTTGGACAGTCCTCATCGCTATCCGCAATTCCACTAACCTTTGTGTCGTCTGCAAACTTACTAATCAGACCAGTTACATTTTCCTCCAAATCATTTAGATATACTACAAACAGCAAAGGTCCCAGCACTGATCCCTGCGGAACACCACTAGTCACAGCCCTCCAATCAGAAAAGCACCCTTCCATTGCTACTCTCTGCCTTCTATGACCTAGCCAGTTCTGTATCCATCTTGCCAGCTCACCCCTGATCCCGTGTGACTTCACCTTTTGTACCAGTCTGCCATGAGGGACCTTGTCAAAGGCCTTACTGAAGTCCATATAGACAACATCCACTGCCCTACCTGCATCAATCACCTTTGTGACCTCTTCGGAAAACTCTATCAAGTTAGTGAGACACAACCTCCCCTTCACAAAACCATGCTGCCTCTCGCTATTTGGCTCCTTGTGATGAATTACTAGTTACCAGTGGGTTAATGTATTCAGAAGGTACTCCAACGTTGCTTTGGTGAAAGACTACATCATGTGGTTTACATATACAGGGAAATGGTCTGGACAGAATGGCTGGATTGAATCAGGACAAGAGAAATATATTTCCTTCTCCATCTCAATTCACTGTACAAGTTAAACTTCCCCTGATGGAGGCAAGATTCTCGATGTAAGCTGATATTTTTAAAAAACTGGAAAATGGGAAACAGGTCAATGGTCCCACACACCGAGTGCTAGTCAATCCTTTTCAGCTGCTAACATCAGTTGGAAAATAGTTTCGTTGACAAGGGGCATTAACCATAGCTTAAAAATTTTTTTTTAGAGTACCCAATTCATTTATTTCCAATTAAGGGGCAATTTAGCATGGCCAATCCACCTGCCCTGCACATCTTTGGGTTGTGGGGGCAAAACGCACGCAAACATGGGGAGAATGTGCAAACTCCACACGGACAGTGACCCAGAATCGAACCTGGGACTTCGGCGCCGTGAGGCCACAGTGCTAATCCACTGCGCCACCGTGCTGCCCCTGGCATTAACCATAGCTAAAGATTAGCAATGCATTTCTGCTGACAGGAATTTCAATATCAAGCTAACACTGTTATCTATTCTGCAAACCTGATTGCCTGGTATTTTGCAGTGGTAATGTGAAACTGCTCGTTTTTACTCCACTCAATCTGACAGTAACTTCTGGAGTTCACACATGTTCACTGAGGCCTAGGGGTTCCTGATCTAGCTGGGAGTCAGAGGGAGGTTTGCCAGCACAACTGGCTCGCTAGATGGCACTCTGAGAGAGAGGATGGGGGGGCAGTCATGGTAAGGTTGGTGGAAGCTTGGGGATTACAGGGACCCGGGAAGAAAGCTCGAATGGATTGTTGTTCTAACTCCTTCTCCAATTCCTTCCAGATACAAAAATATTTGCTGGTGTGGATCCTGCTGAGGCTGTACTTGCTGTGCTTGTCGCAGCCAAGGAGGCCAGAGGCCAAAGATGGCAGCAAGACCATCGCAGGCTGGAGGGGGCACCACATGTGCAGGGGGTCGCCACACACCCTGAAGACCCGGCCACCCATCAGGCTGGGAAGGGGGCCAGAAGGAGTGGCCAATGACATGCCAGAGTGTACAGGAGCCATTGGTCCTTCCATCAGCTGACGGACACTATATACCGCAAAAGACACCGTCACACCAGAGAGACAGCACAGCACCTGTGCCACATCCTCATGGACATGGTATCCCATGAAGGAGGAGGATGCGCTCTCAGTGGCCCTGAAGGTCACTGCAGCCCTACATTTTGTGCCACCGGGTCATTTCAGGGCTCGAGTGGGGGCCTATGTGACATTTTGCAATCTTCAGCCCACAGGCACATCCAGGAGGTGACAGATGCTCTGTATCGCCGGGCAACAGATTCTATCACCTTCAACCTGGACTAGGCCCACCAAAATGCCCGGGCTGCAGGATTCTCCGCCATCGCTGGGATGTCCCAGATCTAGGAGACGATTAATGTCATGCATGTCGCCCTCGTGCTCCGGGACATAGAGAATGTCCTATATTAACAGGAAGGGGTTTCACTCCCTGAATGTTCAGATTGTGTGCAACCACCACCTGAGGACCATGCACCTGTGTGCCCACTACCCTGAGAACATGCATGACAGCTACAACCTGGGGCACTCGGAAATCCCCGCTGTCTTCAATGGCCACCCCAGGATTATGGGTTAGCTCATGGGGGGACAAGGGATACACGCTGAGGTCATGACTGATGATGCCGGTCCGGAGGCCTGAGATCGAGGGAGAGACCCATTATAATGAGGCTGACGTTGCCACCCAGGCTGTTACTGAGCGGTGCATTTGCTGCTCAAAATGCGGTTCAGATGCCTGGACCGCTCTGGAGGTGCCATGCAGTACACCCCTCAGAGGGACTCCCGCTTTGTAGTGGTCTACTGGCAGGGCAGCAGGGTGAGGAGGCGGACGGATATGTGGCCTTATCTGAGAAGAAGGAAGACCAGGAAGGGCTGGAAGATAGCCCACGGAGGAACCAGAGGATGGAGGACAGGCGGTGGCAAGGGTCTGACATCTCAGGAGGATCTGAGAGACCCTTGTCACCTCCAAATTCTCCTGAGACAACGCTGGGTCCATCAGCTCAATACCTGCCAAACACCCCCCCCCCCCCCCCACACACACACACCCCTCCCGGATGGGCTCTATAGGTTTCTCCTCCCTGAAGGTACTGTCGGGGTCCTGCGTAATTCCACAGGACAAAGGGGCAGCTGGTGTGAGCTCCAAAAGCGTCTGAGTCATCTGGCACTGGCAGTCCTGGAGGTTCCTCACTGTCTGCACCATGGTGTCGGCAGCGTCAGTGACTGGGCCATGCTCTAGAGTGCCTTGGCAATGTCCACCTGCGTCCGCGACATGTCCCTCATCGACTGGGACATGATGTCGCGGCCCTCAGCCATGATCCTCACAGACTGAGCCATGTTACCACCACTCAAGGCACGAATGTCGTGCTCCAGGTTTTCCACTGCTGTTGTCACCCTGGCACTGTTGGCCTGGGTGCCACGCATTGCTGGCACCATCTCCTGCACCTGAAAGCTGTGGAACTCTTCCAATTGGTCTTTCAGTCGTTGGAGTGTCACTGACATCCCTCCTGAATCTCACGGCTGCGTCCTATCATCTCCATCAGCCCTGGGAAAATTTTGTCCAGAAGCGCAACATCTGGCTGGGACTCATCTCGTCCTGGGATCCAGTGGACCTCCTACTGCTGTCTCCGTTTTATGTTTCTGCCTCCACCTAATGTGCATCAGCAACTGTGTGGTGCTCGCCAGATTGTACCCGCGAAGCCTGTCCTCTAATGTCGCCCACCGAGGTGTGTCTCTGCTCTGGTGGAAGATGTGACCAGTGCTCTGCTCTGGTGGAAGATGGAAGATGAAACCTTTCTCTGCTATTCATCTTTGTGGGTGGCACGGTGGCACAGTGGTTATCACTGCTGCCTCACAGTGCCAGAGACCGCCTGGGTGACTGTCTGTGTGGAGTTTGTACTTTTTCCCCGTGTCTGCGTGGGTTTCCTTCGGGTGTTCTGGTTTCCTCCCACATCAAAGATGTGCAGGATAGGTGGATTGGCAATGCTAAATTGCACCTTGATGTCCAAAAAGATGTGTAGGTTTGTAGGGGGCTGGGTTAGCACTGGGCTAAAGGGCTGGCTTGCAATGCCGAACAATGCCAGCAGCGCGGATTCAATTCCGTGCCGGCCTCTCCGGACAGGCGCCAGAATGTGGCGACGAGGGGCTTTTCACAGTAACTTCATTGAAGCCTACTTGTGACAATAAACAATTATTATTATTATTAGGTTAGATAAAGGGGTTAATGGGTTAAAGCAGGGGAGTGAGCTTGGGTGAAGTGTTCTTTCAGAGGCTCAGTGCAGACACGATAGGCCAAATAGCCTCCTTCTGCACTGTAGGGATTCTATGATTCGATTCTATGTGGGTGATGGCTGCGACGCATCACCGGTGTTATCCTTGCAACTCTCTTCTGGGGTGGTCTCTTGGTTGGTGGGAGAGGCACGACGCCGGACGGCCCGACCCCAGCAGACGGTGATCCTGCAAGACAATGTACATGTGGTCAGTGAAAGGGAAAGATTCATTTTGTGGGATATCAATGAGTCACTTGAGGCAGGCCGGCATCCCCAAAGCGGAGAGCAGATTTCTGCATTGCCATCCTCATGTTTTGACTGGGAATGAGTGCTGAGGGAGTGTGTAAAAGCTACAGACTGAGTTAGCGGTGAGCAACTGAGGCATGAGTCAGGCGAATCAGATGGCGAGCGAGCCAAGCATGTCCAAACCTCACTGACACAAACCTCACCGACTACAATCTCGTCAAAATTTATGTCACCGATATAAACGTCACTGATACAAACCTCACCGACACAAACCTCAATGGCACACTCCTCACTGACATGAATCACACAAACATTAATGTCACCGACACAAACCTCATTGAAACAACCTCACTGACATCAATCTCAACATTTATGTCACCGACATAAACCTCACTGACACAAACATCACCGACGCAAACCTCATTGACACAAACCTCAATGGCACACTCCTCACTGACATGAATCACACCAACATTAATGCCACCGACATAAACCTCACTGACACAAACCTCACCGACATGAACCTCACCGACACAAACCTCACCGACAGAAACCTCACTGACACAATCCTCACCGACAAAATCCTCAGTGACATCAATCTCACCAACATGAATCTCACCGACACAAATCTCACCAAAAAAAGCCTCACCGACATTAATCTCGCCAACATTAATGTCACCGACACAAACCTCACTGACACAAACCTCACTGACATGAACCTCACCAACACAAACCTCACCAACACAAACCTCACCGACACAAACCTCACCAACACAAACCTCAACGACACAAACTTCACCAACAGAAACCTCACTGACATGAACCTCATTGACACAAACCTCACCAACACAAACCTCAGCGACACAATCCACACCGACACAAACCTCACCAACACAAACCTCAATGACACAAACCTCACCAACAGAAACCTCACTGACAGAAGCCTCACTGACATGAACCTTGTTTTGTTATGTTTCCTTTGTAACATAAGCGGCTTCCTTGTGTTGCATTTGTCAAGGAAGGTCGAGACGTGTGAATAACTTCAACTCATTTATTTACACTATGTACACTTTTATAACTTGAGTTCGACACTACTGCTAATCCTATTATAGCTACCTAACTGACTAACCATCTGCTGTCTTCCACGGGGTGGGTGTGATAATGAATCAACCCTGTGCCTCTCCTCACTGACTGTCTCCACTGGCCAAAGGGGGCTGATCATGTGTGAGGTGTCCTTTATGTATGGGTTGGTGTAATGCCCCCCTGTGGCCGTGTCACCTCCTTGTGTATTGTGAATGTCCATTGGTCGCCTCCTATCTAACTTATCTATTGGTTGAGTGTGTGTGTGTGATGTTTCTGGTGCTCCCTCTAGTGTCTGTCTAGCTTACATGTATTTACAGTGATGCACATCACCACATCCTCCCTTTTTTATATGTTCATATTTTCTCTACACTTTAAGAAAAACTGAACAAAGAATAAGTCCAAATCATTCATGTGAGTCCATAAACCATCAATCATCATGGTCAAATGTCTCTCTTGGTTATGAACGCCATCAACAGGAACCAAGAAGTGGTCGAATCGCCTCGCTGTCCGATTTGGAGTCTTTTTTCTTTTTGTGTTTGTGGTGGTGCTGTCGGATGGCATCTTGTAGCTGATAGGTCGTTGACATTGAAGAGGTACCATCAACAGTATCATTTGAGGTCATGGATGTGCCAGATGTTAAAGTCGGATGAGACTGTGCATACTGGTTCTGGCCACATGCCGTGCAGAAAGGGTGATCCTGCTGAGAACCGTTGAAGCTTGTCGATTTGGAGACAGAATTGCTGCTCGCATCAATGTCTGGTGATGGTGTGAAACTAGAACCTTGCATCTGATAGGAATATGCTGTCTGGCCAGGCTGGGGTGCAGCAAATCCTGGGCTGTAACTAAGGCATCCAGTTTGTAGTGCAGATTGCGCTGGCGGTAGTCCTCCTTCGGTCTTGATTCCATTAGTGGGCAATCCGTAGTGCTAGCCTGTTTGAGAATATGCTGCATAGACTGCTGGCTGCTGCACGCTTGAATACTGGGTTTGTCCAGAATGAGCTGTCATTGGCCGCACTGTTGGTGTGGAGCAAATGTGTGGACATAGCTGTGGTGAAAATTGGTGTATTCCTCTTGGACTGTAGCTGCTGCTTGTTATTGCTGACCCAGTGTGATTGTCACATGATCCATCTCCTGTCGTTGTGGCATCTGCTGTCACCCTGAGCGTGCCATCACTGAGGTTGCGACACTGCCTGTCTGGAGTAAAGTCTGGCGTGAATCAGAGTCGGCGTTTGGTTGCTCCCCATCTGGAGTCTGGTCTGTTTTTTGTTGATGCCCCCCGTCCGGAGTCTTAGCAGGTTCACTGGAGTCAGCTGAGATTTCTTGAAGCTGCACGTCTGGAGTCGGAACATGCAGGAATGTATTGACTAGTGGAGAAGTTCGAGCAATTGAGGGTGGAAGTAGTGTGGTGTCACCGGAGTCACCAGTGGTCTCACCGTGATCGTCGAGTGTCTCTGTACACACTAGCTGAGGTCTGTCACTTTGCACCTTTTGCATGGGAAGTGGGGTGCTGTCGTCACTCGTTTCACATACCGTGGGTAGATCCTCAGTAGCTGCTTGCTGTTCACTAGGGTTGGGTAAATTGTCAGAGTTTTCATCTGGTGGTGCAAACAATGTGGGTGGACTGTCATTGTCTTGCCGTTGTCCTTCATTTGGGCTTTTCTTCTTTCAAATTTTAAATCTTCCCCCAGACATTACAGAACCTTGTTAATTTCCCTCAATTTCTCCCATATGTAAGGCAGCAAATGTTAGATCCAATGTTTCTTTCGTCATTGTACCAGTTTCCAAAGAACAGTCCGTTTCAATTTTCTTCTCAGTTACTTCATATGCATCTTTTTCTAATGTACATGCCTTCGTAGTCTCTGGCTCTGATTTTGCTGGGACTGGCACAGTCTCTCTTTGACTGTTCTCAATTGCCCACATTCTACTCCCCAGACATAAATGCTTAATCTCTGGAGTTAATGTGGTACAATGGATAATCGGGTCGACCTTATCTGCATCTTCATCATCACTGGAAGGCACAATTGGTTCACTTGAAACTGCTGGGGGTTTTAAGTGCTTTATCTGGCTACTCGATGTCGGTGTCCTCAGGATTCTTGCTCCAATGTTCTGCTCATTTATCAGTGGAGTGTGCAGAGGTTCAATGCGATTAATATTCCCATCAGGGGTTGAAGAGTCATTACTGACTAACTGCTGGTCTCTGTAGTTGGGACTTTGCGGTTTTGTGTTGAAGGGAGACAGTTGTCCCTGCTGTAGATATGATTCAGGTTGTGTTATTTCCATTAAATGAGGATCAATGTCTTGTCCATTTTTTCGATCCGTACTAAAGCAATGGCAATTTTCAGTCTGCTCCTTGCAAGTTAGACATACAAGCAATTTCTTTAGCAAATCCTCAGCATCCTTCTGTGACTGTGCAGCATTATTAATATCTCTTCGGCTAGAATGATCCTGAAGGTCAACGCATAATCTTTTTTTCTTCGGGCTTGGAAGAGGCGATTCCTTTGGCTTGTCTTCATTTGGGCTTGAACAGTCACCAGCGCCGTGTCCTTCATTGTAGCATGATACACCGTCATCGTTGTCCTGCTGTGCAGTGGAGCGTGGTAGGCTGTTATAGCCTTCTTGCTGTTTACGTGAGCATGGCAGACTTGCATCGTCTGCCGCTAGTTGGTCAGAGGAGGTTGCTAGACCCTCATGGTCTTGTTCCTGCAAGAACTGCACAGCGGAGTCATGCGTTTCTGCAATTGTGGAGTCTGTCCACGAGCGTGCTGTGGAGTCTTGTGGCACTGGAGTCATGTCTTGTTCCTGCAAGGACTGCGGTGTGGAGTCTTGCATGTCTTCTTTCGTAGAGTCGGGAACGCTGAGTGGGGCGTGGACCACGCTCTGTGTGGCAGCAGGCCGCTCTCTGTGGGCTTGTACCGCTCTCTGTCTCTTAATTTCAGGCTGCAGCATCATCCTGCACTGATGAGTTGGGACGTCATATCTGTTGGGTTGAAGATCCTCAAATCCGAAAAATGAATCCGCATCTGCGTCGGATTCAATGCGGGGGTCGCCAATGTGCAACACGAAAGGTGCGTCCGAGTCGTAGTCGTCTAGGACCATGGAGCTGTCATTGGGCTTGCGAGGTCCAGAGAAAATGTAAAGGTCGGTATCGAAGTATTCGAGGTCGGAATCATCAGTTTGTGCGTAGGTAACTGCTTGTTGCAGGGTTCTTCGGAGGTTAAATTCATTTCCTGGTTCAATTTGAGGCATTGTGCTGTCATTCCAGATGAAGGAAGGTTGTTTTACAGCTTTAAAAGATTTTTTCTTTGATTTGGGACGTTTCCCCTTTAAATTGGATTTGGGACGTTTCCCCTTTAAATTGGTGCGGTCTGGGGCCTCTGACGTCATGACGCGTGTGACGTAGCACGTGGGAAGCGATTGTGCATGCGCAGATCGCTGTTCCTTTACCGATGGCCGTTTTCTTGATTGCGCATGCACGGCGTCTCGCGCATGCGCAAACAAACCTTCCGGTTCTGCGCACTTCTCGTGCAACTGCGCTAGTGTAGTCCCTTTAGCAAGATGGCCGCCGACCTCGACCCAAATCGCTCGCTGGTCCGGGATTTCAGCCTCGAGGTGAATACTGGCGCTTCTCTTACCTTTCCTTGCTGATTGGAGTGTGTTTTCCTCACAGTATTTGGCGAATTTGTCCAGGACTGCCTGGAAGTCATACCTGTTTTGCCCCTTGGAGAACTTGAATTTTTAAAAGATTTCTTCTGCTCTTGCACCGGCGATGGTGAGGAGAAACTCTATTTTTTCATCATTGGCCAGGTCTTTAAGTTCGGCTGCCACCAGGAAGAATTCAAACGTTTGCCGGAATCGCTGCCAGTTTTCGCGGAGATCGCCGTGGCACTGGAGTTGCTGCGGAACCGGGAGCTTGTACATCTTGCCTGGGTATTGCTGATTGTCTCTGTACGCTGAGGTATGGCTATCTGGATTTAAGCAGGTCACTCGTGGTACCATGTTTTGTTATGTTTCCTTTGTAACATGAGCGGCTTCCTTGTGTTGCATTTGTCAAGGAAGGTCGAGACGTGTGAATAACTTCAACTCATTTATTTACACTATGTACACTTTTATAACTTGAGTTCGACACTACTGCTAATCCTATTATAGCTACCTAACTGACTAACCATCTGCTGTCTTCCACGGGGTGGGTGTGATAATGAATCAACCCTGTGCCTCGCCTCACTGACTGTCTCCACTGGCCAAAGGGGGCTGATCATGTGTGTGGTGTCCTTTATGTATGGGTTGGTGTAATGCCCCCCTGTGGCCGTGTCACCTCCTTGTGTATTGTGAATGTCCATTGGTCGCCTCCTATCTAACTTATCTATTGGTTGAGTGTGTGTGTGTGATGTTTCTGGTGCTCCCTCTAGTGTCTGTCTAGCTTACATGTATTTACAGTGATGCACATCACCACAAACCTCACCAACACAAACCTCACCGACACAAACCTCACTGACATGAACCTCATTGACATAAACCTCAACAACATAAACGTCACCAATACAAACCTCACTGATACAAACCTCACCAACACAAACCTCACCGACACAAACCTCCCCAACACAAACCTCACGACACAAACCTCACCAACACAAACCTCACCAACACAAACCTCACTGACACAAAGCTCACTGACACAAACCTCACCGACACAAACCTCACTGACACAATCCTCACCGACACAAACCTCACCAACACAAACCTCACTGACACAAAGCTCACTGACATAAACCTCACCAACACAAACCTCACCAACACAAACCTCACTGACACAAAGCTCACTGACACAAACCTCACCGACACAAACCTCACTGACACAATCCTCACCGACACAAACCTCACCAACACAAACCTCACTGACACAAAGCTCACTGACATAAACCTCACCGACACAAACCTCACTGACACAATCCTCACCGACACAAACCTCACCAAGAGAAACCTCATTGACATGAACCTCAACAACACAAACCTCACCGACACAAACCTCACTGACACAAACCTCACTGACACAAAGCTCACTGATACAAGCCTCAATGACACAAACCTTATGGACACAAACCTCACCGACACAAACCTCACCGACACAATCCTCACTGACATAAACCTCACTGATTGTGGTGAACGACTGTAATAGGAGATGTAAGGTAGGACCTGCACTACAGGTTCGCCGGTAGCTCCTGCCGGCTGGCTCCGCCCACGGAGAACTGTATAAATATGCATGACCTCCATTGCCCTGCCATTTTGCCAGCTGCAGCTGGAGGCCACGCATCTGACAGTTGTACCCAACTTTAGTCTTTGTGCAATTGATCGTGCATCAATTTATTATAGTCAGATTTTCCACAGAATGGATATCAGAAATAAGCCCAAACGCCTGCAGCTGGATCCGCACTCGCCTGACGCCAGAAAATACTTTACTCACTGGCTAGCATGTTTTGAGGCCTACATCAATGCTGCGGACCCCGCGCTAATGGAGGCTCAGAAGATAAACGTCCTGTACTCCAGACTGAGCTCCAGCGTGTTCCCGTTGATCCAAGACGCCACGAATTACACAAAAGCAAAGGAACTCCTTAAGGAACATTACGCGCAGAAGGCGAACACGCTCTTCGGAGGCATGTACTCGCCAACCACTCGCAACTACCTGGTGAGTCCATCGAAGACTTCTGGCGGGCCCTAATTCCACTCGTCCGGGACTGTGAGTGTCAGGTCGTTACGGCCGCCGAACACGCAAACCTCCTCATGCGCGATGCTTTGGTGATGGGGATTGCGTCGGACCGCATCCGAGAACGATTACTGGAAGGGGCCACGCTCGAACTGGCGGAGACGAAAATCTTGGCCCTCTCCATGATGGTCGCATCCCGTAATTTGCAATCATACCTCCCGCTGCGCTGCCCACCCTTTTACCCCTTCCTACCCCTCCTGGACCCTGCCGACGACCTCCTCAGCCGGGGCCCTGCCTTCCCAATACGCCTGCACCGCATGCCGATCAGCGCACCCCGGGGGTCCCCTTTGCTACTTCTGCGGTCAGCAGAAGCACCCCCGCTAAAACTGCCCGTCCCGCACTGCCGTTTGTAAAGCCCGCAGTAAAAAGGGCCACTTCACGGCTGCGTGCCAGGCCCGCGCCGTCGCTGCGATCGCGCCCGCTATCGCCCCCTCCCCCACGCCAGACGCACAATGGGAGCCGCCATATTCTCCTCCCGGGGCCATGTGCGACCAATGGGCGCCGCCATCTTGCCCCTTTCCGCCACGTGTGCCCCATGGGCGCCACCATCTTGTCCCGACCCCGCAATGTGCGCACCATGGGTGCCGCCACCTTGTCCCGATCCCGCAATGTGCGCACCATGGGCGCCGCCATCTTGTCCACCACAGGGTCTCCAGGCATCCCGAGATCAGAACCGCACACGCTCGCCACCCGAAGCATTCAACGCTACCCGCAGCTTGCTTCGATGACACTGGACCAATCTCGCCCGCACAACCTGGCCACCGCGCGACGACGGTGAAAATCAACGGCCATGTGACCTCGTGCCTGCTGGACTCCGGGAGCACCGAAAGCTTCGTTCACCCAGATACTGTAAGGTGCTACTCCCTCGTGGTCCACCCTGCCAATCAATGGATCTCCCTAGCCTCTGGATCCCACTCCGTCCTGATTCGAGGCTTCTGTGCAGTCACCCTCACTGTCCAGGGCGTAGAATTTAGTAACTTCCGCCTCTATGTCCTTCCTAATTAATGCGCTGCCTGGACTGTTGGGCCTGGACTTCCAGTGCAACCTCCAGAGCCTCACCCTTAAATTCGGCAGGCCCTTACCCCCCCTTACCGTTTGCGGCCTCACGACCCTCAAGGTCGATCCCCCGTCCCTTTTTGCCAATCTAACTGCGGACTGCAAGCCCGTTGCCACTAGGAGCAGACGGTACAGCACCAAGGACAAGACCTTCATCAGGTCCGAAATCCAGCGGCTGCTGAAGGAGGGTATTATTGAGGCCAGCAACAGCCCCTGGAGAGCCCAAGTTGTAGTGGTTAAAACTGGACTACAGCCAGACCATCAATCGGTACACGCAGCTCGACGCGTACCCCCTCCCATGCATATCTGATATGGTCAATCAGATTGCGCAGTACCGGGTCTTCTCAACAATTGACCTGAAATCCGCCTACCACCAGCTCCCCATCCGGAAGTCTGACCGGCCATACACGGCCTTCCAGGCGGACGGTCGCCTCTACCACTTCATTAGGGTCCCTTTCGGCGTCACAAATGGGGTCTCGGTCTTCGAAAGGGAGATGGACCGAATGGTCGACCAGTACGGTTTGCGGGCCACCTTTCTATACTTAGATAATGTCACCACCTGTGGCCATGACCAGCAGGACCACGATGCCAACCTCGATAAATTCCTCCGCACTGCCACTCTTCTCAACCTGACCTATAACAAAGAGAAGTGTGTGTTCAGCACAACCCAGTTAGCCATTCTCGTTTATGTAGTCCAAAACGGACTTCTCGGGCCCGACCCCGACCACATGCGCCCCCTCATGGAGCTTCCCCTCCCCCACTGCCCCAAGGACCTCAAACGCTGCCTGGGGTTCTTTTCCTACTGCGCCCAGTGGGTCCCAAACTATGCGGACAAGGCCCGCCCACTCATTCAGTCCACCCAATTCCCCCTCGCGGCCGAGGCACAACACGCTTTCGCCCGCATCAGAGCAGCCATCGCCAAGGCCGGGATGCGCGCAGTGGACGAGTCACTGCCTTTTCAAGTTGAAAGCGACGCTTCAGATGTCGCCCTTGCTGCCACTCTAAACCAGGCAGGCAGACCAGTGTCATTCTTTTCCCGCACCCTTCATGCCTCTGAAATTCGACACACATCCGTCGAAAAGGAAGCCCAAGCTATCGTTGAAGCTGTGCGGCATTGGAAGCATTACCTGGCCGGTAAGAGATTCACTCTCCTTACGGACCAACGGTCGGAAGCCTTCATGTTTGTGGTAGTATGCATTAGGGGTCATGTGGGACTGTGAAGCCGTGATGTCATTGGCTGACAGATCCCGGGTCCTGGTTGGCTGTTGACCTCTAGCTCCGCCCTGAAGGCGGAGTATAAGAACCTGGAGTTCTCCCCCGCAGGCCAGTCAGCTACTGAACTGCGGGGAACAAGTCACGCTTAATAAAGCCTCATCGACTTCATCTCTATTCGTCTCTCGTGAGTCTTTGTGCGCTACAATTTATTAAGCGTGATTAAAAGATCTATGGAGCTCAGGATCATCCCGGAATGCCTAAGGATCAGCCCCAATGCAGTGAACTCAGCAGCAGTTTTCAAACACTGGCAGACTTGTTTCGAGTCCTACCTCAGAACGGCCCCCGGCCGGGTCACAGAAGACCAGAAACTACAGGTCCTGCACTCGAGGGTAAGCCCGGAAATTTTCCCTCTCATCGAAGACGCAGAGGATTACCAGACGGCGTTCGCAGCACTAAAAAGCATCTATGTTCGCCCAGTGAACCAGATCTACGCACGCTACCAACTCGCAACGAGACGGCAAAGTCCCGGTGAATCGATAGATGATTTCTACGCCGCGCTACTAATTTTGGGACGGGCCTGCGGCTGCCCGCCGGTAAACGCGATGGAACACACGGACATGTTGATGCGTGTTGCTGTTGTGGCTGGTATGAACTCTTCCCAAATCCGCCAAAGACTTTTGGAAAAAGAGCAGCCTCACTAGATGTGGCTGCGCGAAACGCCCGCGCCTACGGCCCCGACCGCGCGGCAGCCCCTTGGGCTCCGTGGACCCCCGTCGCGACAAACCCCCCCCCTCCCCCCACCCCACAGGCTTGCGCGGTTCAGATGCCAAGTCGTCCCGGGGGAGCCCGCTGCTATTTCTGCGGCCAGGCGAAACACCCCCGGCAGCGCTGCCCGGCCCGTGCAGCGACTTGTAAGAGCTGCGGGACAAAGGGCCATTTCGCGGCTGTGTGCCGGTCCCAGGAGGTCGCCGCGGTCCACGGCGAACAAGGATTCCTGCGCGCTTCTAACACTCCCCAACCCCCCCAGCGCCCCATGTACGACCCGCAGACGCAACCAGTTTGGGTCCCGGCCACCGCTGTCCAGCGCCCCATGTGCGACCCGCAGGCGCAGCCAGTTTGGGTCCCGACTACTGCTGTCCCCGGAGAACAAGGCGATCTGCGCATTTCTGACGCTCCCCAACCCCCCCAGCGCCCCATGTGCGACCCGCAGGCGCCGCCATTTTGGGTCCCGGCCACCACGAGGGGAGGAGGGGTGCCGCCATCTTGGAATCCCCCAGACCTGTGCAACGCAGGGGGACGGCCATTTTGTCCACCCCGCCGCCATCTTGTGACCCCCCAACCATGTGCGATGCATGGGGGCGGCCATTTTGTTCACCCCCGCCGCCATCTTGGACGGCAACAACGGACCCCAGTGTCGACGGCTCCACGGGGTTCGAGGAAGACGCTCAAACACTATGATCACGTCTGGCCTCAATGACGCTGGACCAAGCACGGCCCCGGACGCTCCAGACGACGACAACAACGGTGCTGATAAACGGGCACGAGACACCATGCCTGGTCGACTCCGGGAGCACGGAAAGCTTCATCCACCCCGACACGGTAAGACGCTGTTTTTTGACCATCCGTCCCAGTGCGCAAAAGATTTCCCTAGCTGCAGGATCCCACTCCGTACAGATTAAAGGTTTCTGCATAATGACCCTAACGGTGCAAGGGAGGGAGTTTAAAAACTACAGGCTCTGTGTCCTTCCCCAACTCTGCGTGCCCACATTACTGGGATTAGATTTCCAGTGCAACCTGCAGAGCCTAACGTTTCAATTCGGCGGCCCAATGCCCCCACTCACTATCTGCGGCCTCGCAACCCTCAAGGTTGAGCCCCCATCCTTGTTTGCAAACCTCAGCCCGGATTGCAAACCCGTCGCCACTAGGAGCAGACGGTACAGCGCCCAGGACCGGACATTCATTCGGTCCGAAGTCCAGCGGCTGCTGAAGGAAGGCATAATCCAGGCCAGCAATAGTCCCTGGAGAGCACAGGTGGTAGTAGTAAAGACAGGGGAGAAGCAAAGGATGGTCATAGACTATAGCCAGACCATCAACAGGTACACACAGCTAGATGCGTACCCTCTCCCCCGCATATCCGACATGGTCAATCGGATTGCCCAATATAAGGTCTTCTCCACCGTGGACCTCAAGTCCGCCTACCATCAGCTCCCCATCCGCCCAAGTGACCGCAAGTACACAGCCTTCGAGGCAGACGGGCGATTATACCACTTCCTAAGGGTCCCATTTGGCGTCACAAACGGGGTCTCGGTCTTCCAACGAGAGATGGACCGAATGGTTGATCAACACGGGTTGTAGGCCACGTTCCCGTATCTCGACAATGTAACCATCTGCGGCCACGATCAGCAGGACCACGACGCCAACCTCCAAAAATTCCTCCAGACCGCTAAAGCCTTGAACCTCACATACAACGAGGACAAGTGCGTTTTTAGCACAAACCGGCTAGCCATCTTGGGATATGTAGTGCGCAATGGGATAATAGGCCCCGACCCCGAACGCATGCGCCCCCTCATGGAATTTCCCCTCCCGCACTGCTCAAAAGCCCTAAAACGCTGCCTGGGTTTTTTTTCATATTACGCCCAGTGGGTCCCCCAGTACGCAGACAAGGCCCTCCCCCTAATACAGACCACGACCTTCCCCCTGTCGACAGAGGCTTGCCAGGCCTTCAGCCGCATCAAAGCGGATATCGCAAAGGCCACGATGCGCGCCATCGACGAGTCCCTCCCCTTCCAGGTCGAGAGCGACGCCTCCGATGTAGCTCTAGCGGCCACCCTTAACCAAGCGGGCAGGCCCTTGGCCTTTTTCTCCCGAACCCTCCACGCTTCAGAAATCCGCCACTCCTCAGTGGAAAAGGAAGCCCAAGCCAGAGTGGAAGCTGTGCGACATTGGAGGCATTACCTGGCCAGCAGGAGATTCACTCTCCTCACGGACCAACGGTCGGTAGCCTTCATGTTCGATAATGCACAGCGGGGCAAAATTAAGAACGACAAGATCTTAAGGTGGAGGATCGAGCTCTCCACCTTCAACTATGAGATCATGTACCGTCCCGGAAAGCTGAACGAGCCGTCCGACGCCCTATCCCGCGGCACATGTGCCAACGCACAAATTAACCGCCTCCAAACCATCCACGAGGACCTCTGCCACCCGGGGGTCACTCGGTTCTACCACTTTATAAAGTCCCGCAACCTCCCCTACTCTGTGGAGGAGGTCCGTACAGTCACAAGGAACTGCCACATCTGCGCAGAGTGCAAACCGCACTTTTTCAGGCCGGATGGTGCGCACCTGATCAAGGCTTCCCATCCCTTTGAACGCCTTGGTCTGGATTTCAAAGGGCCCCTCCCCTCCACCGACTGCAACATGTACTTCCTGAACGTGGTGGACGAGTACTCCCGTTTCCCCTTCGCCATCCCCTGCCCTGACATGACAGCGGCCACAGTCATTAAAGCCCTTAACACCATATTCACACTGTTCGGTTGCCCCGCATACGTCCACAGCGACAGGGGGTCCTCCTTTATGAGTGATGAGCTGCGCCAGTTCCTGCTCAGCAACGGTATAGCCTCGAGCAGGACTACCAGCTACAACCCCCGGGGCAACGGGCAAGTAGAGAGGGAGAACGGCACGGTCTGGAAGACCGTCCTACTGGCCCTACGGTCCAAGGACCTCCCAGTTTCACGGTGGCAGGAGGTCCTCCCGGACGCTCTCCACTCCATCCGGTCGCTACTGTGTATTAGCACTAACCAAACGCCTCATGAGCGCCTCCTTGTCTTCCCCAGGAAGTCCTCCTCTGGAACGTCGCTGCCGACCTGGCTGGCGGTCCCAGGGCCCATCCTGCTCCGAAAACATGTGCAGGCGCACAAGTCGGACCCGTTGGTCGAGAGGGTTCGCCTCCTCTATGCGAACCCGCAGTACGCTTACGTGGAGTACCCCGACGGCCGACAGGACACGGTCTCCCTGCGAGATCTGGCGCCTGCCGGCAACACGCACACCCCCCCGACACCAATCACCCCCTCCCTGCCACCGGCGCACCCCGCGAGCGCCCCCTTCCCGGGGAGATCGGTCCTCCTCCCAGGTCCGACCAGAAGTGAAGCGGAAGCAGAAACCGTAAGGCTCCCGGAGACGACAACACGGGAACAAGCACCACCACCGGGGCCTGGGCGATCGTCGAGGACGACCAGACCGCCCGACCGACTTGTGGCATCAATGTAACACTACTATATTGTGGACTGTAACAAGAACGTTTTCTTTTTCCCCCTTTTACTGTAAATACTTCAAAACAAAAAAAAAACCTCTGTACATGCAAAGGTTTTTCCTCCCAGGACCAGCCTTGTAAACCCTTACCACCATACGAAGCACCACCCTGCCGGGTTCATTTTTAACAAGGGGTGAATGTGGTAGTATGCATTAGGGGTCATGTGGGACTGTGAAGCCGTGATGTCATTGGCTGACAGATCCCGGGTCCTGGTTGGCTGTTGACCTCTAGCTCCGCCCTGAAGGCGGAGTATAAGAACCTGGAGTTCTCCCCCGCAGGCTAGTCAGCTGCTGAACTGCGGGGAACAAGTCACGCTTAATAAAGCCTCATCGACTTCATCTCTATTCGTCTCTCGTGAGTCTTTGTGCGCTACAATGTTCAATAACACACAGCGGGGCAAGATAAAAAATGATAAGATCTTGCGGTGGAGAATCGAGCTCTACACCTATAATTACGAGATTTTGTATCACCCCGGTAAACTCAACGAGCCCCCAGACGCCCTCTCCCGAGGTACATGTGCCAGCGCACAAGTGGACCAACTCCGGGCCCTACACGACAGCCTTTGTCACCCGGGGGTCACTCGATTGTACCATCTGGTCAAAGCTCGCAATCTGCCCTACTCCGTCGAGGAAGTAAGGACAGTCACCAGGGACTGCCAGGTCTTTGCAGAGTGCAAGCCGCACCTCTACCGGCCGGACCGTGTGCGCCTGGTGAAGGCTTCCCGCCCCTTTGAACACCTCAGCGTGGATTTCAAAGGGCCCCTCCCCTCCACCGACGGTAACACGTACATTCTCAGTGTGGTCGATGAGTACTGCAGATTCCCCTTCGCCATTCCATGCCCCGATATGACGTCTGCCACCGTCATCAAGGCCCTCAGCACCATCTTCGCTCTGTTCGGTTTCCCCGCCTACATCCACAGTGACAGGGGATCCTCATTCATGAACGATGAGCTGCGTAAGTTCCTGCTCAGCAGGGGTGTAGCCTCCAGCAGGACGACCAGCTACAGCCCCCGGGGAAAGTAGAACGGGAGAATGGGACGGTTTGGAGGGCCAGCCAGCTGGCCCTACGGTCCAGGAACCTCCCAGCCTCTCGCTGGCAGGAGGTCCTCACTGACGCTCTACAGTCCATCCAGTCACTATTGTGCAACGCCAATAATAACACACCCCATGAACGTGTTTTTACCTTCCCCAGGAAGCCCACATCTGGAGTGTCACTCCCGACTTGGCTCGCATCTCCAGGACCGGTCCTTCTCCGTAGGCAGGTCCGACTCCACAAGGCGGACCCCTTGGTGGACAGGGTTCACCTGCTCCACACCAACCCTCAATATGTCTACGTGGAGTTCCCCGACGGCCGCCAAGACACTGTCTCACTCAGGGACCTGGCACCGTCAGGTCCCACCCCAACACCACCCCCCCCCACCCATGCGCACCCCTCCACTCCTTACATTGACCCCACTAGACCACGCCCCCCCCCCCCCCTCTCCCCGTCTTTTCCGCACAAGAGGACGAAGAGGACTTCTGCACGCTCCCGGAGTTCGCCAATGACTGGCATCAGCATCCAGCATCAGCACCGCCACCACCGCCATCAGTGCCACCTCCACTACCGCCAGCACCGGCCTCGCCGCCAGCATTACGCCGCTCCCAACGAAGCACCAAAGCACCGGACCGGCTGAACCTTTGACGGACTCCGGACTGTCAACATGTTCTTTTTTTCTTTTCCTTACCACTATACATAATTGCACTATTTGTATATAGTTTCACGTCACATCCGCCAGACTCATTTTTAACAGGGGGTGAATGTGGTGAACCACTGTATTAGGGGATGTAAGGTAGGACCTGCACTACAGGTTCGCCGGTAGCCCCTGCCGGCTGGCTCCGCCCACTAGGAACTGTATAAATATGCATGACCTCCAGTGCCCTGCCATTTCGCCAGGTGCAGCAGGAGGCCACACATCTGACTGTAATAAAGCCACAGTTGTACCCAACTTTAGTCTTTGTGCAAATGATCGTGCATCACTGATACAAACCTCAATGACACAAACCTCACCGACACGAACCTCACTGACACAAACCTCACTGAAACAAACCTCACTGACAAAAGCCTCACTAACACAAACCTAACTAACACAATCTTCGCTGACATGAATCTCATCGATGCAAACCTCACTGACACAAACCTCACCGATAAAAACTTCACAGACACAAACCTCACTAACACAAACCTCACTGACACAAACCTCAATGACACAAACCTCACCGACACAAACCTCACTGACACAAACCTCACCGATAAAAACTTCACAGACACAAACCTCACTAACACAAACCTCACTGACACAAACCTCACTTTCATAAGCCTCACCGACATGAACCTCACTGATACAAACCTCACCGACATGAATCTCGCCAACATTAATGTCACCGACACAAACCTCACTGAGGTGAACCTCTCCGACACAACATTCACCAACATGAATCGCACCGACACAAACCTCACCGACATGAACCTCCCTGTCACAACCCTCACCGACACAAACCTCACCGACACAAACATCACCGACATGAACCTCCCTGTCACAACCCTCACCGACACAAACCTCACCGACACAAACATCACCGACATGTGCCTCACCGACATGAATCTCCCTGACACAAACCTCACCGACACAAACGTCACCAACACAAACCTCACCGACCTGAACCTCCCTGACACAACCCTCACCGACATGAATCGCACCGACATGAACCTCCCTGACACAACCCTCACCGACACAAACCTCTCCGACACAATCCTCACCAACATGAATCGCACCGACACAAACCTCACCGACACAAACTTCACCGACATGAACCTCCCTGACACAACCCTCACCATCACAAACGTCACCGACACAACCCTCACCGACATGAATCGCACCGACATGAACCTCCCTGACACAACCCTCACCGACACAAACCTCTCCGACACAATCCTCACCAACATGAATCGCACCGACACAAACCTCACCGACACAAACCTCACTGACAATAATCTCACCGACATGAACCTCCCTGACACAACCCTCACCGTCACAAACCTCACCGACACAAACCTCACCGACATGAACCTCCCTGACACAACCCTCAGCGACACAAACCTCACCGACACAAACCTCACCGACATGAATCTCCCTGACACAAACCTCACCGACACAAACCTCACCGACATGAATCACCCTGACACAAACCTCACCGACACAAACCTCACTGACAATAATCTCACCGACATGAACCTCCCTGACACAAACTTCGCCGACACAAACCTCACCGACATGAACCTCACTGACAATAATCTCACCGAAATGAACCGCCCTGACACAAACCGCACAGTCACAAACCTCACCAACACAAACCTCACTGACACAAACCTCACCGGCACAAACCTCACCAACACAAACCTCACTGACACAAACCTCACCGGCACAAACCTCACCGACACCAATCTCACCGACACATACCTCACCGGCACAAACCTTAATGACACAAACCTCACCAACACAAACCTAACTGACACAAACCTCACCGACTGTGGTGAATGTATAATTACTGATAATTCACCAGTGCACTGTGTTATGTTATTAACCCTATGAGCTCTACCTATGGGCCATTGTGTGGCTTCACCAACAGGGGATATGTTGGGGCATGTAGGGGCTCCGCACATGGCTCCACCCACCTTTAACAGGAAGTACAAAAGCTGCTGACCTGCGGGACCGCATTCAGTGTTGTACCGGTCACAGGCAGGCTCAGTTCTAAGCTGATTAAAACCAAGGTTTACTTCTCCACGCGTCTTCGAGTGAATTGATGGTCGCATCAATTTAATCAGCTTAAAATACTACTATGGAATCAGCCCTCAAACCTGACAGACTGGAACTCGATCCACAGGCCGCGGGGGTGAAATAAATTTTTTCACATTGGCTTCAATGCTTCAAGGCCTATCTCGCCGCGTCGTCTACGCCATCCGTCACTGACGAACAGAAGCTGAGCCTCCTCCACGCACGGGTGAGCCATCGCATTTCTGTCCAGCTCGACGAAGCCGCTTCCTATCCAGAGGCCCTCGAACTACTGGAACGCCTCTATGAGAAGCCTGTGAACGAGGTATACGCGCGACACGTCTTCACCACTCGCCGCCAGCGCCCCGGGGAGTCGCTAGATGATTACCTACGCGACCCCAAAGCCCTCGCGCGCAACTGTAACTACCAGGCCATTACGGCCACTGAGCACATGGAGCTTGCTGTCCGAGAAGTTTACGTGGTGGGGGTCCGATTGAACTAAGTGAAACAGCGCCGGCTCGAAAAAGGGGCCCAGGACCTGGACGACACGGTAAAACTGGCCACCTCTGTGGTGGCCGCTATTCAGAGCCTTACTGCGTTCCCGGCCGATCACGCGACCCTCTCGTGGGCCCCCGACCAGAGACTACCCCAGGCCTGTGCCGTGCGGCCGCCCGCCCATCATGGGCGGCTACCCTGCTACTTTTGCGGCCAGTCCCAACACCCCCGACAGCACTGCCCGGCCCGCAACGCGAACTGCAGCAGCTGCGGGCGAAAAGGACATTTTGCCAAGGTCTGCCTGGCCAGGTCTAAGAACTCGAACTCACAGACCCGATCCACAGACTCACAGGCCCGCAGACCCCGCAATGTGGCAGCGTGTCTGCCGACTCCGCCTCCGCATATCATGTGCGACTCATGGGGGCCAACATCTTGTCCATCCTCCCCCACGCAGCCAGCCACGTGCGATCCATGTGGCCCGCCATCTTGGATGCCATCTTCCTCACCGCCCGCCACGCTCGACCAACAGGGGCCGCCATCTTGACCGCCATCTGCTACGCTGCTCGACACGTACGACCTGCACGGACAGCCATCGCGGGGCCGCCTCAGCACCTCCGATCACGCCGCCGGCTACCCACACCTCAGCGCGGTCACCCTGGACCAGTAGTGACCTAAGAACCTCCGGAGGTCCATGATGGCCATCCGGGTTAACGGGTACGAGACACCTTGCCTTTTAGACTCTGGGAGCACAGAGCTTCATTCACCCGGACATGGTAAGACGCTGCTCGCTCCCAATATTCCCGACGCAACAAACCATATCCCTCGCCTCTGGGTCGTACTCGGTGCAAATCCAAGGGCGCACTACTGCAACCCTAGCGATACAGGGCGCTGAGTATGCTAATTTTCAACTATATGTGCTCCAGACCTCTGCGCTCCTCTCCTTTTGGGACTCGACTTCCAGTGCAACCTCAGGATCCTAACTCTTAAGTTCAGGGACCCCTGCCCCCGCTCACCATATGCAGACTCGCGACCCTATAAATCGACCCCCCCCCCCCTCTTCGCAAACCTAACCGCTGATTGCAAACCAGTAGCCACCAGAAGCAGGCAGTATAGCATGCAGGACAGGACGTTCATTAGGTCCGGGTTGCAGCGTCTCTTGCGGGAGGGGGTCATGGAGGCCAGCAATAGCCCCTGGAGAGCTCAGGTGGTGGTCGTCAAGACCGGGGAAAAGTTCCGGATGGTGGTTGATTACAGCCAGATCATTAACCGGTTTATGCAAGTCGATGCGTACCCCCTTCCCCAGATTGCAGATATGGGGCGAAATTCTCCGGAAACGGCGCGATGTCTGCCGACTGGCGCCCAAAACGGCGCAAATCAGTCGGGCATCGCGCCGCCCCAAAGGTGCGGAATGCTCCACATCTTTGGGGCCTGAGCCCCAACCTTAAGGGGCTGGTCGGCGCCGGACAAATTTCCGCCCCGCCAGCTGGCGGAAAAGGCCTTTGGTGCCCCGCCAGCTGGCGCGGAAATGACATCTCCGGGCGACGCATGCGCGGGAGCGTCAGCGGCCGCTGACAGTTTCCCACGCATGCGCAGTGGAGGGAGTCTCTTCTGCATCCGCCATGGTGGAAACCGTGGCAAAGGCAGAAGGGAAAGAGTGCCCCCACGGCACAGGCCCGCCCGCGGATTGGTGGGCCCCGATCGCGGGCCAGGCCACCGTGGGGGCACCCCCCGGGGCCAGATCGCCCCGCGCCCCCCCCAGGACCCCGGAGCCCACCCGCGCCGCCTTGTCCCGCCGGTAAGATAGGTGGTTTAATCTACGCCGGCGGGACAGGCATTTTAGCGGCGGGACTTCGGCCCATCCGGGCCAGAGAATCGCGCGGGGGGGCCCGCCAACCGGCGCGGCGCGATTCCCGCCGCCGCCGAATATCCGGTGCCGGAGACTTCGGCAACCGGTGGGGGCGGTATTCACGCCAGCCCCCGGCGATTCTCCGACCCGGCGGGGGGTCGGAGAGTCTCGCCCAAGGTAAATCAGATCACGCACTACCGCGTGTTCACCACGGTGGATCTGAAGTCTGCATACCACCATCTTACAATCCGCCCGGAGGACCACCACTACACGGTGTTTGAGGCAGACGGCCGCCTTTTCCACTTCCTCCGGGTCCCCTTTGGCGTCACGAACGGGGTTTCGGTCTTCCAACGAGCGATGGACCGAATGGTGGACCAGTACGGGCTGCGGGCCACCTTTCCGTACTTGGACAATGTCACCATCTGTGGCCATGGTCAGCAGGACCACGACGCCAACCTCCACCGATTTCTCCAAACCACCCAAAAACTCAAACTCACCTACAACAAGGAGAAATGCGTTTTCCGCACAACCAGGCTAGCCATCCTTGGCTACGTCGTGGAAGACGGGTTCCTGGGGCCCGACCCTGACCGTATGCGCCCCCTCCTACAACTCCCTCTCCCTCACTGTCCCAAGGCCCTGGAGAGGTGCCTTGGATTTTTCTCCTATTACGCCCAATGGGTCCCCCAGTACGCGGACAAAGCCCGCCCACTATTTAAGGCCACCCTCTTTCCACTGGCAGCCAAGTCCCGCCAGGCCTTCAACTGCATCAAGGCGGACATCGCAAAAGCTGCGATGTGCGCGGTGGATGAGTCCGTCCACTTCCAGGTGGAGAGCAAAGCCTCAGAGGTCGCTCTCGCCGCCACCCTCAACCAAGCAGGCAGACTGGTAGCGTTTTTTTCACGCACCCTCACCACCTCCGAAATTCGATACTCCTCAGTCGAAAAAGAGGCCCAAGCCATCGTAGAAGCCCTGCGGCACTGGAAGCACTACCTCGCTGGTAGGAGGTTTACCCTCGTCACCGACCAACGATCGGTTGCCTTCATGTTTGACAATACGCAGCGGGGCAAGATCAAGGATGATAAGATCTTGAGGTGGAGAATCGAACTCTCCACCTATAACTACGATATAACTACCTCACTACCACAAATCTCACCGACACAAACCTCACCGACACAAACCTCACCGACACAAACCTCACCGCCACAAATATGACCGACACAAACCTCACCGACACAAACCCTCACCGACACAAACCTCAACGACACAAACCTCACCGACACAAACCCCACTACCACAAATCTCACCGACACAAACCTCACCGACACAAACCTCACCGACACAAACCGCACCAACACGAACCTCACTGACACAAACCTCAATGACACAAACCTCACTGACACAAAGCTCACTGACACAATGCTCACTGACACAAACCTCAATGACACAAACCTTACTGCCACAAACCTCACCGACACAAAGCTCACTGACACAAACCTCACTGACATGAACCTCATCGACACAAACCTCAGTGATACAAACCTCACCGACACAAACCTCAATGACACAAACCGCACCAACATGAACCTCACTGACACAAACCTCACTGGCACAAACTTCAATTAAACAAACCTCACTGACACAAACCTCAATGACACAAACCTCACTGACAAAAACCTCACAAACACAAATCTTACCGACACAAACCTCACTACCACAAATCTCACCGACACAAACCTCACCGACACAAACCTCACTGACACAAACCTCACTGACACAAACTTCAACGACACAAACCTCAATGACACAAACCTCACCGACACAAGCCCCACTACCACAAATCTCACCGACTCAAACCTCACCGACACAAACCTCAACGACACAAAACTCGCTACCACAAATCTAACCGACACAAACCTCACCGACACAAACCTCACCGACACAAACCTCAACGACACAAACCTCACCGACACAAACCCCACTACCACAAATCTCACCGACTCAAACCTCACCGACACAAACCTCAACGACACAAACCTCGCTACCACAAATCTCACCGACACAAACCTCACCGACACAAACCTCACCGACACAAACCTCAACGACACAAACCTCACTACCACAAATCTCACCGACACAAACCTCACCGACACAAACCTCACCGACACAAACCTCACCGCCACAAATCTGACCGACACAAACCTCACCGACACAAACCTCACCGACACAAACCTCAACGACACAAACCTCACTACCACAAATCTCACCGACTCAAACCTCACCGACACAAACCTCAATGACACAAACCTCAATGACACAAACCTCAACGACACAAACCTCGCTACCACAAATCTCACCGACACAAACCTCACCGACACAAACCTCACCGACACAAACCTCAACGACACAAACCTCACTACCACAAACTTCAATTAAACAAACCTCACTGACACAAACCTCAATGACACAAACCTCACTGACAAAAACCTCACAAACACAAATCTTACCGACACAAACCTCACTACCACAAATCTCACCGACACAAACCTCACCGACACAAACCTCACTGACACAAACCTCACTGACACAAACCTCACCGACACAAACCTCAACGACACAAACCTCACTACCACAAATCTCACCGACTCAAACCTCACCGACACAAACCTCAACGACACAAACCTCGCTACCACAAATCTCACCGACACAAACCTCACCGACACAAACCTCACCGACACAAACCGCACCAACACGAACCTCACTGACACAAACCTCAATGACACAAACCTCACTGACACAAAGCTCACTGACACAATGCTCACTGACACAAACCTCAATGACACAAACCTTACTGCCACAAACCTCACCGACACAAAGCTCACTGACACAAACCTCACTGACATGAACCTCATCGACACAAACCTCAGTGATACAAACCTCACCGACACAAACCTCAATGACACAAACCGCACCAACATGAACCTCACTGACACAAACCTCACTGGCACAAACTTCAATTAAACAAACCTCACTGACACAAACCTCAATGACACAAACCTCACTGACAAAAACCTCACAAACACAAATCTTACCGACACAAACCTCACTACCACAAATCTCACCGACACAAACCTCACCGACACAAACCTCACTGACACAAACCTCACTGACACAAACTTCAACGACACAAACCTCAATGACACAAACCTCACCGACACAAACCCCACTACCACAAATCTCACAGACTCAAACCTCACCGACACAAACCTCAACGACACAAACCTCGCTACCACAAACCTCACCGACACAAACCTCACCGACACAAACCTCAACGACACAAACCTCACCGACACAAACCCCACTACCACAAATCTCACCGACTCAAACCTCACCGACACAAACCCTCACCGACACAAACCTCAACGACACAAACCTCACCGACACAAACCCCACTACCACAAATCTCACCGACACAAACCTCACCGACACAAACCTCACCGACACAAACCGCACCAACACGAACCTCACTGACACAAACCTCAATGACACAAACCTCACTGACAAAAACCTCACAAACACAAATCTTACCGACACAAACCTCACTACCACAAATCTCACCGACACAAACCTCACCGACACAAATCTCACTGACACAAACCTCACTGACACAAACTTCAACGACACAAACCTCAATGACACAAACCTCACCGACACAAACCCCACTACCACAAATCTCACCGACTCAAACCTCACCGACACAAACCTCAACGACACAAACCTCGCTACCACAAATCTTACCGACACAAACCTCACCGACACAAACCTCAACGACACAAACCTCACCGACACAAACCCCACTACCACAAATCTCACTGACTCAAACCTCACCGACACAAACCTCAACGACACAAACCTCGCTACCACAAATCTCACCGACACAAACCTCACCGACACAAACCTCACCGACACAAACCTCACTGACATGAACCTCATCGACACAAACCTCAGTGATACAAACCTCACCGACACAAACCTCAATGACACAAACCGCACCAACATGAACCTCACTGACACAAACCTCAGTGGCACAAACTTCAATTAAACAAACCTCACTGACACAAACCTCAATGACACAAACCTCACTGACAAAAACCTCACAAACACAAATCTTACCGACACAAACCTCACTACCACAAATCTCACCGACACAAACCTCACCGACACAAACCTCACTGACACAAACCTCACTGACACAAACTTCAACGACACAAACCTCAATGACACAAACCTCACCGACACAAACCCCACTACCACAAATCTCACCGACTCAAACCTCACCGACACAAACCTCAACGACACAAACCTCGCTACCACAAATCTCACCGACACAAACCTCACCGACACAAACCTCACCGACACAAACCGCACCAACACGAACCTCACTGACACAAACCTTAATGACACAAACCTCACTGACACAAAGCTCACTGACACAATGCTCACTGACACAAACCTCAATGACACAAACCTTACTGCCACAAACCTCACCGACACAAAGCTCACTGACACAAACCTCACTGACATGAACCTCATCGACACAAACCTCAGTGATACAAACCTCACCGACACAAACCTCAATGACACAAACCGCACCAACATGAACCTCACTGACACAAACCTCACTGGCACAAACTTCAATTAAACAAACCTCACTGACACAAACCTCAATGACACAAACCTCACTGACAAAAACCTCACAAACACAAATCTTACCGACACAAACCTCACTACCACAAATCTCACCGACACAAACCTCACCGACACAAACCTCACTGACACTAACCTCACTGACACAAACTTCAACGACACAAACCTCAATGACACAAACCTCACCGACACAAACCCCACTACCACAAATCTCACAGACTCAAACCTCACCGACACAAACCTCAACGACACAAACCTCGCTACCACAAACCTCACCGACACAAACCTCACCGACACAAACCTCAACGACACAAACCTCACCGACACAAACCCCACTACCACAAATCTCACCGACTCAAACCTCACCGACACAAACCTCAACGACACAAACCTCGCTACCACAAATCTCACCGACACAAACCTCACCGACACAAACCTCACCGACACAAACCTCACTGACATGAACCTCATCGACACAAACCTCAGTGATACAAACCTCACCGACACAAACCTCAATGACACAAACCTCACTGACAAAAACCTCACAAACACAAATCTTACCGACACAAACCTCACTACCACAAATCTCACCGACACAAACCTCACCGACACAAACCTCACTGACACAAACCTCACTGACACAAACTTCAACGACACAAACCTCAATGACACAAACCTCACCGACACACACCCCACTACCACAAATCTCACCGACTCAAACCTCACCGACACAAACCTCAACGACACAAACCTCGCTACCACAAATCTCACCGACACAAACCTCACCGACACAAACCTCAACGACACAAACCTCACCGACACAAACCCCACTACCACAAATCACACTGACTCAAACCTCACCGACACAAACCTCAACGACACAAACCTCGCTACCACAAATCTCACCGACACAAACCTCACCGACACAAACCTCACCGACACAAACCTCACTGACATGAACCTCATCGACACAAACCTCAGTGATACAAACCTCACCGACACAAACCTCAATGACACAAACCGCACCAACATGAACCTCACTGACACAAACCTCACTGGCACAAACTTCAATTAAACAAACCTCACTGACACAAACCTCAATGACACAAACCTCACTGACAAAAACCTCACAAACACAAATCTTACCGACACAAACCTCACTACCACAAATCTCACCGACACAAACCTCACCGACACAAACCTCACTGACACAAACCTCACTGACACAAACTTCAACGACACAAACCTCAATGACACAAACCTCACCGACACAAACCCCACTACCACAAATCTCACCGACTCAAACCTCACCGACACAAACCTCAACGACACAAACCTCGCTACCACAAATATCACCGACACAAACCTCACCGACACAAACCTCACCGACACAAACCTCAACGACACAAACCTCACTACCACAAATCTCACCGACACAAACCTCACCGACACAAACCTCACCGACACAAACCTCACCGGCACAAATCTGACCGACACAAACCTCACCGACACAAACCTCACCGACACAAACCTCAACGACACAAACCTCACTACCACAAATCTCACCGACTCAAACCTCACCGACACAAACCTCAATGACACAAACCTCAACGACACAAACCTCGCTACCACAAATCTCACCGACACAAACCTCACCGACACAAACCTCACCGACACAAACCTCAACGACACAAACCTCACTACCACAAACTTCAATTAAACAAACCTCACTGACACAAACCTCAATGACACAAACCTCACTGACAAAAACCTCACAAACACAAATCTTACCGACACAAACCTCACTACCACAAATCTAACCGACACAAACCTCACCGACACAAACCTCACTGACACAAACCTCACTGACACAAACTTCAACGACACAAACCTCAATGACACAAACCTCACCGACACAAACCCCACTACCTCAAATCTCACCGACTCAAACCTCACCGACACAAACCTCAATGACACAAACCTCGCTACCACAAATCTCACCGACACAAACCTCACCGACACAAACCTTACCGACACAAACCTCAACGACACAAACCTCACTACCACAAATCTCACCGACACAAACCTCACCGACACAAACCTCACCGACACAAACCTCACCGCCACAAATATGACCGACACAAACCTCACCGACACAAACCTCACCGACACAAACCTCACTACCACAAATCTCACCGACTCAAACCTCACCGACACAAACCTCAATGACACAAACCTCAACGACACAAACCTCACTACCACAAATCTCACCGACTCAAACCTCACCGACACAAACCTCAATGACACAAACCTCAACGACACAAACCTCGCTACCACAAACCTCACCGACACAAACCTCAACGACACAAACCTCACTACCACAAATCTCACCGACACAAACCTCACCGACACAAACCTCACCGCCACAAATCTGACCGACACAAACCTCACCGACACAAACCTCACCGACACAAACCTCACCGACATGAATCTCGCCAACATTAATGCCACCGACACAAACCTCACCGACACAAACCTCACTGACACAAACCTCACTGACAAAAACCTCACTGACATAAGCCTCACCGACATGATCCTCACTGACACAAACCTCACCGACACAAACCTCAATGACACAAACTTCACCGACACAAACCTCACTACCACAAATCTCACCGACACAAACCTCACCGACACAAACCTCATTGACACATGACACAAACCTCACCAACACAAACCTCACCGACACAAACCTCACCGACACAAACCTCACCGACACAAACCTCACCGCCACAAATCTGACCGACACAAACCTCACCGACACAAACCTCACCGACACAAACCTCAACGACACAAACCTCACTACCACAAATCTCACCGACTCAAACCTCACTGACACAAACCTCAATGACACAAACCTCACTGACAAAAACCTCACAAACACAAATCTTACCGACACAAACCTCACTACCACAAATCTCACCGACACAAACCTCACCGACACAAACCTCACTGACACAAACCTCACTGACACAAACTTCAACGACACAAACCTCAATGACACAAACCTCACCGACACAAACCCCACTACCACAAATCTCACAGACTCAAACCTCACCGACACAAACCTCAACGACACAAACCTCGCTACCACAAACCTCACCGACACAAACCTCACCGACACAAACCTCAACGACACAAAACTCACCGACACAAACCCCACTACCACAAATCTCACCGACTCAAACCTCACCGACACAAACCTCAACGACACAAACCTCGCTACCACAAATCTCACCGACACAAACCTCACCGACACAAACCTCACCGACACAAACCCCACTACCACAAATCACACTGACTCAAACCTCACCGACACAAACCTCAACGACACAAACCTCGCTACCACAAATCTCACCGACACAAACCTCACCGACACAAACCTCACCGACACAAACCTCACTGACATGAACCTCATCGACACAAACCTCAGTGATACAAACCTCACCGACACAAACCTCAATGACACAAACCGCACCAACATGAACCTCACTGACACAAACCTCACTGGCACAAACTTCAATTAAACAAACCTCACTGACACAAACCTCAATGACACAAACCTCACTGACAAAAACCTCACAAACACAAATCTTACCGACACAAACCTCACTACCACAAATCTCACCGACACAAACCTCACCGACACAAACCTCACTGACACAAACCTCACTGACACAAACTTCAACGACACAAACCTCAATGACACAAACCTCACCGACACAAACCCCACTACCACAAATCTCACCGACTCAAACCTCACCGACACAAACCTCAACGACACAAACCTCGCTACCACAAATCTCACCGACACAAACCTCACCGACACAAACCTCACCGACACAAACCTCAACGACACAAACCTCACTACCACAAATCTCACCGACACAAACCTCACCGACACAAACCTCACCGACACAAACCTCACCGGCACAAATCTGACCGACACAAACCTCACCGACACAAACCTCACCGACACAAACCTCAACGACACAAACCTCACTACCACAAATCTCACCGACTCAAACCTCACCGACACAAACCTCAATGACACAAACCTCAACGACACAAACCTCGCTACCACAAATCTCACCGACACAAACCTCACCGACACAAACCTCACCGACACAAACCTCAACGACACAAACCTCACTACCACAAACTTCAATTAAACAAACCTCACTGACACAAACCTCAATGACACAAACCTCACTGACAAAAACCTCACAAACACAAATCTTACCGACACAAACCTCACTACCACAAATCTAACCGACACAAACCTCACCGACACAAACCTCACTGACACAAACCTCACTGACACAAACTTCAACGACACAAACCTCAATGACACAAACCTCACCGACACAAACCCCACTACCTCAAATCTCACCGACTCAAACCTCACCGACACAAACCTCAATGACACAAACCTCGCTACCACAAATCTCACCGACACAAACCTCACCGACACAAACCTTACCGACACAAACCTCAACGACACAAACCTCACTACCACAAATCTCACCGACACAAACCTCACCGACACAAACCTCACCGACACAAACCTCACCGCCACAAATATGACCGACACAAACCTCACCGACACAAACCTCACCGACACAAACCTCACTACCACAAATCTCACCGACTCAAACCTCACCGACACAAACCTCAATGACACAAACCTCAACGACACAAACCTCACTACCACAAATCTCACCGACTCAAACCTCACCGACACAAACCTCAATGACACAAACCTCAACGACACAAACCTCGCTACCACAAACCTCACCGACACAAACCTCAACGACACAAACCTCACTACCACAAATCTCACCGACACAAACCTCACCGACACAAACCTCACCGCCACAAATCTGACCGACACAAACCTCACCGACACAAACCTCACCGACACAAACCTCAACGACACAAACCTCACTACCACAAATCTCACCGACTCAAACCTCACCGACACAAACCTCAATGACACAAACCTCAACGACACAAACCTCGCTACCACAAATCTCACCGACACAAACCTCACCGACACAAACCTCACCGACATGAATCTCGCCAACATTAATGCCACCGACACAAACCTCACCGACACAAACCTCACTGACACAAACCTCACTGACAAAAACCTCACTGACATAAGCCTCACCGACATGATCCTCACTGACACAAACCTCACCGACACAAACCTCAATGACACAAACTTCACCGACACAAACCTCACTACCACAAATCTCACCGACACAAACCTCACCGACACAAACCTCATTGACACATGACACAAACCTCACCAACACAAACCTCACCGACATAAACCTCACCGACACAAACCTCACCGACATGAATCTCGCCAACATTAATGTCAACGACACAAACCTCACTGACACAAACCTCACCGACACAAACCTCACTGACACAAACCTCACTGACAAAAACCTCACTGACGTAAGCCTCACCGACATGAACCTCACTGACACAAACCTCACCGACATGAACCTCACTGACACAAACCTCAATGACACAAACCTCACTGACAAAAACCTCACTGACACAAACCTCACCGCCACAAACTTCACCGACACAAACCTCACTGACACAAACCTCACTGACAAAAACCTCACCGACATGATCCTCACTGACACAAACTTCACCGACACAAACCTCAATGACACAAACCTCACCGACACAAACCTCACCGACATGAATCTCGCCAACATTAATGTCAACGACACAAACCTCACTGACACAAACCTCACCGACACAAACCTCACTGACAAAAACCTCACTGACATAAGCCTCACCGACATGAACCTCACTGACACAAACCTCACTGACACAAACCTCACTGACAAAAACCTCACTGACATAAGCCTCACCGACATGAACCTCACTGACACAAACCTCAATGACACAAACCTCACCGCCACAAACTTCACCGACACAAACCTCACTGACACAAACCTCACTGACAAAAACCTCACTGACACAAACCTCACCGCCACAAACTTCACCGACACAAACCTCACTGACACAAACCTCACTGACAAAAACCTCACTGACACAAACCTCACCGCCACAAACTTCACCGACACAAACCTCACTGACACAAACCTCACTGACAAAAACCTCACTGACACAAACATCACTGACAAAAACCTCACTGACATAAGCCTCACCGACATGAACCTCACTGACACAAACCTCACCGACGTGAATCTGGCCAACATTAATATCACTGACACAAACCTCACTGAAGTGATCCTCACCGACACAACCCTCACCAACATGAATCGCACCGACACAAACCTCACCGACACAAACCTCACCGACATGAACCTCCCTGACACAACCCTCACCAACAGAAACCTCACCGACACAAACCTCACCGACATGAACCTCACCGACATGAACTTCACCAACACAACCCTCACCAATGTGAATCGCACCGACCCAAACCTCACCGACACAAACCTCACTGAGGTGAACCTCACTGAGAATAGTCTCACCGGCGTGCACCTCACAGACACTGACCGACATGAACATCACCGATAGGAACTTCACGGACATGAACCTCACCGAGATACTGACACGATAAAGGAAAAGCTTATGCCATTCCAAGTCTTTAATGTGTGGGGGGGGGTGATAAAATCTGTCACAATATTTGGAAACCTACAGGCGAGGTCTCTTTTCATTATTGAGGATGCAGTGCTGTTCCGAGGCAGAGGGTGAAGGACCAGATGCAAAGTTCTCATGCAGTTAAATGATGGTCTCTTTCCTGTTCTCTTTATAAACTATCGTGATACTCACTTTAAGAAGGGATGTGCTGGTGTTGGATAGTCACATGTACAATCCACCTGATGCTCAGTGCACTTGTACAGCTCCTTTAATTCTATTATGAATACAACTCGCATTGCATTACCCGAGTGATTTGAACTCTGACCGCAGGGATACGGAATATAAACATTCAAAATTGTTTGAAGAATACGTTTAGAGTTGAAATCTACTGAAAGTGTTATCTTACATAACATGATCCAATTTGAGTTAATTGCTTATTGGCAATTGCATTACCATTTGTTCAATGCTAAATTTAAAATATTCATTTCACAGTAAAACTAACTGCCATCAGAAATACACTGTTTACACGTGTTGATTTAATTTGTTCTGCAAAACCGAAGTTTCTGAATTTTCAGGGTTAGGCACCGCATACAAAAATATGTGGATTGTCATCCTAGAACATTATGCAATTTGTATCACCTTAATATTATAAACAAAATGCACCAAGACAGAATGTTGGTGTCTGTGGTGTTTTTTGTGATTCTTATTGTCAGGATGGCTGTGGTACTACTCACAAATACCACAGAAGCTAAGTTCCGTTAAGACCACAGAAACTCAGCTAAGTTCAATAACAAAGCTAAAATGTATTCATTTATTACACTACGTATTAACGCTCCACCACTTACTTCTATAGCAAGCAATAATCTAGTACTCTACAATCTATGCTCAGTACTAACACTAGTCTCTACACTCTATCTATATCTGTACTCTGCACTCTCTCGGACCTCTCCTCTGCCCTCTCCCAGAAGCCTGAGAGTCAATGCTTTATATAGTTCTGCATCTAGATCCATCTAGAGGTCAATTATGATATGACATTAACCCTTTATATTCAAGACATTCTACATAGTGTCACAGTGTCTACTCAGTTCTAATCATAACTTAGAATGTTTAATCCTGTGTCAAAAAGAGACTAAGTTAACGAAATCAGAAAATGAGAGTTGTTGATAAAGCGCTTTAAATTGCCTGCTTAATGCCTGTGTGTGTCACCAATATATTTTGTCCATGTTTTGAAGCAGGACTAGCCTCAATGGGCAGTTTACATGCTAGTTCAAGCAATGAAGTAATAGCTGACTCCTTCTATACAGGCAAACTTTTTGTGACACTAACATTGTGGTACACTGTTACCAAGCACTTATTGCATAAAATGTAAATCTATCATTTTTAAGGAGGCATCTGGAGTGTATTGGAGTTTAGAAGGATGCGGGGGGATCTTATTGAAACATATAAAATTATGAAGGGAATAGATAGGATTGATGCGGGCAGGTTGTTTCCACTGGTCGGGGAAAGCAGAACTAGGGGGCACAGCCTCAAAATAAGGGGAGGTAGATTTAGGACGGAGTGGAGGAGGAACTTCTTCACCCGAAGGGTTGTGAATCTCTGGAATTCCTTGCCCAGTGAAGCAGTTGAGGCTCCTTCTTTAAACGTTTTTAAGAAAAAGATAGATACCTTTCTAAAGAATAAAGGGATTCGGGGATATGGTGTACGGGCCGGAGAGTGGAGCTGAGTCCACAAAGATCAGCCATGACCTCATTAAATGGCGGAGCAGGCTCGAGGGGCCAGATGGCCTACTCCTGTTCCTAGTTCTTATGTATGAATAGTGTATATTCTGTCAGCTCAGCTTAAAATGTCCGCAAAACTCAGCCACATAGTTGCACAGCTGCCTAAATTTGGTACAATATAGATCAATCATGCAGCTGGGTAATGTTGGATGAATATCTATTGATAATAATTCCAAATGCAATTAGGGCGACACGGTGGCCCAGTGGTTAGCACTGCTGCCTCACAGCATCAGGGACCCGGGTTCAATTCAAGCTTTGGATGACTGTCTGTGTGGAGCTTGCATATTCTCCCCATGTCTGCGTGGGTTTCCTCCAGTTGCTCTGGGTTCCTCCCATAGTTCAAAGAAATGCAGGTTAGGATACTGCAAAGGCTATGGGTTCTGACAATATTCCGGCAATAGTACTGAAGACTTGTCTTCCTGAGCTTGTCGCACCCCTAACCAAGCTGTTCCAGTACAGCTACAACACTGGCATCTACCTGGCAATGTGGAAAATTGCCCAGGTATGTCCTGTGCATAGGAAACAGGACAAATCCAACCGAGCCAATTACCGCCCTTTCAGTCTACTCTCCATCATCAGCTAAGTGATCGTAGGAGTCATCAACAGAGCTGTCAAGCGGCACTTTTCAACAATAACCTGCTCACGGACACTCAGCTTGGCTTCTGCCAGTGTCACTCAGCTCCTGACCTCATTACAGTCTTCGTTCAAATATGGACAAAAGAGCTGAATGCTAGAGGTGAGGTGAGAGTCACTGCCCTTGACATCAAGGCAGCATTTGACCAAATATGACATCAAGAAGCCCTAGCTAAACTGGAGTAAATGGGAATCAGGGGAAAACTATTTGCTGGTTGGAGTCATACCTGGCATAGAAGTGTGTGACTACCTCCCCCACACAGGACTCCCCCACCCCCAGGCTACTCCCCCTGCGTCTCCCCAGCCCCAGACTACCTCCTCCCCATGGGACTACCTCCACAGGATTACTCCCCCCCTCCAAACAACCTCCCGTGGGCAACACTCCCGGCCACCCCCCCCCCCCCCCCCCCCCCCCCCCCCGCCCCCAACATGGAATTCACTCCCAACCACAAGGGACTCTATCTCCCCTGTAAGCATGATTCTCAGCCCTCCAAGACCTAAAACACTGCCTCCACCCTCACCTCCCTGGGCCAGGCCTGCCTTGACCCGAAGTATGACTTCCCCGACCTCCAAGCCCTGTGGAAGGATGTTCTTGCTATGGAGGGAGTGCTGTGAAGGTTTACCAGGCTGATTCCTGGGATGATGGGGCTGCCATTTGTTGGTTAGGATTATATTTATTGGAGTTTAGAAAAGTGAGAGTTTCTTACAGAAACTTATAAAATTCATCAGAATCACAGAATCATTGAAAATATAGTGCAGAAAAGGCCCATCGGCCCATCGAGTCTGCACCGACACATGAAAATCACCATTTGCCAGCACTTGGCCATAGCCTTGAATGTTGTGACCTACTAAGTGCCTCATAAAGGATGTGAGGCAATCCATCTCCACCACCCTCGCAGGCAGTGTATTCCAGACCTTCACCACGCTTTGGGTAAAAACGTTTTTCCACACATCCCCCCTAAATTTCCTGCCCTTCACCTTGAACTTGTGTCGCCTCGTGGCTAACCCTTCAACTAAAGGGAACAGCTGCTCCCTATCCACCCTGTTCATGCCCCTCATAATCTTGTACACCTCAATCAGGTCGCCCCTCAGTCTTCTCTGCTCTAAAGAAAACAACACAAGCCTATTCACAGGGCTAAATCGTTGGCTTTGAAAGCAGACCAAGGCAGGCCAGCAGCACGGTTTGATTCCTGGACCAGCCTCCCAGAACAGGCGCCGGAATGTGGCGACTAGGGACTTTTCACAGTAACTTCATTTGAATGCTACTTGTGACAATAAGCGATTTTCATTTTCATTTCATTTCTTCATAACTTAAATGTTCCATTCCAGGCAACATCCTGGCAAATCTCCCCTCCAATTCAATTGCTACCACATCCTTCCTATAATGTGGTAACATAAATTGCACACAGTACTCCAGCTGTGGCCTCACCAAATTTTTAAACAATTCCAATATGGCCTTCCTGCTTTTGTAATCTATGCCTCGATTGACAAAGGCAAGTGTTCCATCTGCCTTTTTCATCACCCTATTAACCCACCATCCTGCCTTCAGAGATCTATGGACAAACACGCTAAGGGGTGGGATTCTCCTCCACCCGGCACGGCGGGCTGTACCAGCGCCGAGGAGTGGCGTGAACCACTCTGGCGTCAGGCCGCCGGGAAGGGCCTCCGCCGGCCGGCGCGAGTTGGCACATGCGCCGGAGGTCGGCGAATCCCACCCAAGGTCTTTTTGTTCCTCAACATGTGTCATGCTGTTCGTTGAATTTCCTTGCCGGATTACTCCTTCCAAAGTGTATCACCTCACACTTTTCAGGGTTAAATTCCACCTGCCACTTTTCCGCCCATTTGGCCATCCTGTCTATGTCTTCATGTAACCAAAGCACTCAGCCTCACTGTTAACCACCTGGCTAACCTTTGTGTCAATCGTAAATTTACTGATTCTACCCCCCACATAGTCATCTATGTCATTTATATAAATGACGGATAATAGGCAACCCAGCACAGATCCCTGTGGTATGCCACTGGACACTGACTTCCAGTCACGAAAGCAGCCATCTGCCATCACCCTCTGTCTCCTACAACTAAGGCAATTTTGAATCCACCTTATCAAATTACCTTGTATCCCATGTGCATTTGCCTTCTTTATAAGTCTCTATTGTGGGACCTTATCAAAGGCTTTGCTGAAATCCATATAAACTACATCACCTGTGCTACCCTCATCTACACACCTGGCCACCTCTCAAAAAATTCAATCAAATTTGTTCGGCATGAGCTCCCTCTGGTCAGACCTCTGATCAAACCTTTCATCTCCAAGAAGAGATAGATGATCTCTTTCAGAATTTTCTCCAATAGTTTCCCTACCACTGACCACTCACCGGTCTGGAGTTCCCTGGCTTACCTCGAAAACCATTCTTAAACAGTGGAGCCACATTAGCTGTTACTCTAGTCCTCTGGCACCTCCCCCATGGCCAGGGAGGAATTAAAAATTTGGCTCAGAGCCCCTGCAATCTCCTCCCTGGGGGGGATATGGGGGGAAGTTGGGATCAGGGTATTGAATTTGATGATCAGCCATGATCAGAATGAATGGGCGGAGCAGGCTCGAAGGGCTCCTCCTGCTCCTATTTTCTATGTATGTTTCTCTGTATGTATAGCTATCATTTGACATTTTAAGTAATTATAACTGTCATAAATGTCATCAATTGCCCCAAAATGCAACATCCAAACATTTATGACTAGCAACATCACTTAAACACTTGGACACCAAAACAATCAATGTTTATTTTAGTTTTTTGAATTTTGATAGCTTCACACAGCCTAGAACTGAACAAACTTTAGGAATAGTAGACTCTTGCTTTTATTAAGCTAGTTTTATGGCTTTCTTCATAAACTGCAACTTACAACCCTGTGTGTTACAACCCTGCCCCCATCCCCCAGACATAGCAGCAGATTTCTCCCCCATCACTACCACCACCCCAAAATAATTTTGTTCCCCACTATTTATTTTCTCTTCCACCTTTTCTCTCTCTCGCTCCATCTTTCCCATCCCCCCACGAATCTCCACATCTCCACCCCCCTTTTTACCCACCTAACCAGAGCTCAATTTTCAACGTTAGCCAGAACTGGAAGTGTAGGTGAGGCCGGTTATGGTTCAGTTTTGCAGTTGGGGTGAGAGCAACAATGATGCTGACAATGAGGTGAGTATTTTGAGGATGGAGATGGAGAAAATCAGGGGCAGGCGGCAGAGTTACATTCGGTGGGGTCCAGGGCCTGGATTCGGTGGTCACAGATTTTGGTGAATCTTGGCAGTGACAGCAGAGCCTGGGACCTGGCGTTTGATGGACACGGGCTAGGTGTTCTGGGATGACAGACGGGACCAAGACCTGAAGACTAGGGAGAGAGAGGGGAGTAAGTGTTTGAAGACTGGAAGAATTTGGAGACTGGAGACAGGGAATCAATATTTGGAGACTGAAGTGAGAGGAGGAGGTAAGCATGTGAAGTCTGCAGAGAGGGGATATGTGTTTGGAGACTGGAGGGAGAGAGGGAACTAAGAGTTTGGACAATGAAAGGAGGGTGTAAAACTTTGGAGAATGGAAGGAGAGAGAGGGTAAGTGTTTGGAGACCGGACGGATAGAGGGGAGAGAAGATTTTAGAAGCTTTTTTTTGGTGGGGGTGGATGGGTTGAGAGTTTAGA
Source organism: Scyliorhinus torazame (assembly GCF_047496885.1). Taxonomy (NCBI): domain Eukaryota; kingdom Metazoa; phylum Chordata; class Chondrichthyes; order Carcharhiniformes; family Scyliorhinidae; genus Scyliorhinus; species Scyliorhinus torazame. Next base: position 145,304,362 of record NC_092719.1, read on the forward strand.
CCTGAAGATTAGATTGGGGTGGAGGGAGAGCTTAGACCCTAGAAACAGGTGGGGGGAGATGACGGGAGGTGTGTCTGTGTGTGTTGGGGGGAGGGGGGGCAGAGTTTAGCTAGGAAAGGGAGGCGTTTAGCTCCTGAGGCCTGGGAGGTGGTGGAAAAGCATAGACCCTGAGACTAAAATAAGTAAGAACTGATGTTAATCTGGTGGTTATTGAGGCGGCATGTGGCGCAGTGGTTAGCACTGGGACTGCGGCGCTGAGGACCCGGGTTCGAATCACGGCCCTGGGTCACTGTCCGTGTGGAGTTTGCACATTCTACCCATGTCTGCGCCGGTTTCACCCCCACAACTCAAAGATGTGCAGGTTAGGTGGATTGGCCACGCTAAATTGCCCCTTAATTGGAAAAAGAAAATAATTGGGTACTTTAAATTTTTTTACTTTTTAAAAAAAATTTGGTTGTTATTCTGAAGCATGTACTGTATAGTGGAAATATTTTTATTCTAAATGAAGAAAAGGAATAAATTCAGATATTATTAAAGTAATTAATTTCCTTATATTTTTCAACGTTGGTTGCTGAGTGTATTTGATAGCTTTGAGCACATTAGATAGCTTTGAGCACACTGGATACTTTTGAGCATACCAGATGTCTTTGAGCATCTTTTGCCTTTTGATTGCATTTGATGTCAAACATGGCAAAATGCTACTGATCTGCAATCAAATTCATTCCAAATTAGAATATCTGGGGCGAAATTCTCCCCCAACGGCGCGATGTCCGCCGACTGGCGCCAAAACCGGCGCCAATCAGACGGGCATCGCGCCGGCCCTAATGTGCGGAATGCTCCGCATCTTTGGGGACCGAGCCCCAACATTGAGGGGCTAGGCCGGCGCCGGAGGGATTTCCGCCCCGCCAGCTGGCGGAAATGGCGTATGTTGCCGGAAATGGCGTTTGGTGCCCCGCCAGCTGGCGCGGAAATGCGGCGCATGCGCGGGAGCGTCAGCAGCCGACGACAGTTTCCCGCGCATGCGCAGTGGGGAGAGTCTCTTCCGCCTCCGCCATGGTGGAGGCCGTGGCGGAGGCGGAAGGGAAAGAGTGCCCCCACGGCACAGGCCCGCCCGCGGATCGGTGGGCCCCGATCGCGGGCCAGGCCACCGTGGGGGCACCCCCCGGGGTCAGTTCACCCCGCGCCCCCCCAGGACCCCGGAGCCCGCCCACGCCGCCTGGTCCCGCCGGTAAATACCAGCTTTGATTTACGCCGGCGGGACAGGCAATTTCTGGGCGGGACTTTGGCCCATCCGGGCCGGAGAATTGAGCGGGGGATCCCGCCAACCGGCGCGGCCCGATTCCCGCCCCCGCCCAATCTCCGGTACCGGAGACTTCGGCGGGGGCGGGGGCGGGATTCACGGCGGCCAACGGCCATTCTCCGACCCGGCGGGGGGTCGGAGAATGACGCCCCTGATGTCAACAGATTGCTGCTAGTTTTTGAATGCAAAGTGACGTCAAAACTTTCAGGCAAAGTCTGCTCACTCACCATTGAGACTGGGAATGGGGAAACTCTCAGCATAGGAAGGTTGTACTGATTCTCTTCTGGTTTGAGCCCTTTGTGTCACAAACTTGTAAGGGGCAGGTTGAAGCTAACAGTGAAACCGCCAGTGCAGGCCAGGACCTGACACATCAGGCTATGCTGCACGTTCTTATCAGGCACTTGGTGGGAGCTTTGTCAGATCAATTTGAAGACAACTGGAAATACAAGTTTTCATAAACCTTAGTTCAAACTTTGCAAGTACATTCTCCTGGTTCGTGTAATCCCTTGAGTTCAGAGCAATGGATATATTGGGCTCAGTATATTATTTCAGACTGCTATTTGCTTTATTAGCAAGGGAAACAAATGGGTTATAGATTGTTGGCTTAGACCTCTGGAACAAAGAAGATAGAATTGCTCAGACAAATGAGGGAGGTGAGCAGTAAATCTAAACTAGCAATCATAGGAGACTCAAACAAGCCAGAAATAGCAACTAGGACAGTGGTCATTTCTGAGAGGAGGGAACTGACTTACCAAGTGAGGTCAGGGTATATATTTTTTTAATGCGTGTGCAGCAGGGAAGCTACAATATAATTAAAGCCATCATCACCGACAGGAGTACAAGTGAACAGAAATTCACTGCATTATTTTGATGAGTCGTATTGTAAATAATGATTTGATTTGAGTGCCGGGTGACCTAAAAATTTTAAGCAGTCATGAAAGACTTCAGGGAAAAATATTGAAAAAATGTAATTAGAAGGGGAAATGATTGCAGCGAATTTTGAACAAGCTTTGGTAAATTCAGTCTAAAATATATCATTGAGAAACAAAGCAACCAGAGACAGCAAATGGAGAGCGATTAAAAAAATAATGTAAGGCACCCGGGTCATCAGAAAAATATCTAGAAACAAATCAGTACTGGGAATCAATATCAAACAAAAAGCAATGGAATGAAGATGAATAAGATCTGTTTAGCCCTGCATTAAACATAGATTTAGTGAAGTATTGTGGGCCTTGTAGAATTTGTGATTCTGGATAAATATAGATTAGTCATGGAGCATTAACATCATGCAGAGCATTTGACCATCATTTTTTTCAACTGCAGCGCTCATAAAGGAGGATTGTGTAATATTCCTCGCTGAAATACGAGGAGAATATATGAAGCAGATTATTATTAACCGAAATGCATGAAGCTGGAGATTTTTTGCATGTTTGTTGCCAGGAATTTATAAAGCATATTCTGCAAATGCATACACACATATCAGGCAAATTCTCTGTTTGAGGGACTAAGTACTGACACCGGGACCGGATCACGAGTGTTCAATGTTGATAAAATCGGTGCGGGTCCTGGAGCAATTCAGGACCGTGAATGGGCTAGCACTGGTGCAACGTGAAACTAGTGCAATTCCAATGCATGACGGGGTCGAGACAGGCACTCGAGAGACTGACAAACTGCAGCCGCATATAAGCACTCCATTCCCAACACAAACTAATTCCAGCCAACAAGATGGCACCCTGAAGAGTGGCACCCCGTTTCCTCGATGCAAAGCTTGAGACGCTGCTGGGTGCCGTGGAGGAGGGGTGGGGCACCCTGTTCCGGGGAAGGAAGGCGGCTGCCAACCGGGTCTGGGCACAGCGCCTTGAGCCCCACCGCCAGAATTGGCTAGCAGTGTCGCAAGAAGCTGCACAACCTCCTCAGGGCAGCCAGCGTGAGTAACCAGCCCCTGCCACCACCCTGTCCCACAACCTCCACATCCTCCATAGCACACTCCCACCTCTGCCACCATCATGTGGCCTCCACCATCCCCACCAGGCAGATCGGTAAGCAGAGCTGGGAGCAGATGGGCAATCTCCAGACCAGCCAGGGTTGGCCACCACCACAGTGCCTCTGGCACTAACCTCCATCTCACACACCCATACCACCGCACCCCCCCCCCCCCCCACCGCCACAGAGGGCAATTGAAACCCACCCGCCCACAGGCCACCCACACCCTACCCCGTACCACATGCAGTCAACCATACTGCCATGGCTGGGTGCCCTGCACACACACACCACAAGTCATGGACCCCCTGTGCTTCCCGCATCCGAGTGTCTCACACTGTGCATTATCTGTGCCCCCAGGAGACAAAGGCCCACAACCTCACAGAGAGAGCATAGACCGGAGGGGGCCTGCCGGACCTGCACCCCTCACCGCCGCTGAGTGGAGGGCATAGAATCTAGTTGGTGGGAACGGGCAGTCGCCGAGGCAGAGGTTGGGACGGGGAAGCAAGTGAGCCCCTGAAGGATTATGATGTCCGCTTGGCACACATAGCACCTCCTCACCCTCACCCCTCAACCTCCCCACAACCCCACATTACAAAGCCCACCCCCTCCCACATTGGTGAAGAGGCTCCTGGGGCACTATCTGCTGCGCACCACACACACATGCTGTGGTGGTGGAGGTGGGAACCCCCGTTAGGGCGGACGGTCGGAGGGGGGCCCGACCCTAGGGACTAGCTGCCATCCAGACAGGTCTCCAGCTTCTGGAAACGACAGTTCCATCAATGCTGGAGATGCAGCAGCAGAGCCACGGACTACAGGAGGAGGTGTTAGCAACCATCCAGCGACTGCAGGTGCAATTGGAGGAGTCTAACTGGTCACACGGGCAGGAGGGGGTGCCAACAATGCATGCCATCCAGCCAACACCACATGACTGGCATCCGTGGTGGAGGTTTTCGGGGAGAAGGTATTGGCCATGGGTCAAGATGGCCTGGACCTCTCTGTGCGGGCTGTGGCCCAGGCACAGGTGAGGGCTGCCCTGTCACAGGCAGCCTTGTACCAGAGCCACCTGAACATTGCTGTGGCGCTCAAGAGTTTAGCCCAGTCACAACAAGCCATGGCTGCGGGTGGCGAAGTTATTGGCCTGGAGATGGTTGACCTGAGCCAGTCACAGAGGGACCTCGCACAATCACTGAGTGATGTGACCCAGTCCCAGAGGGATGCGGCCCAGTCCCAGACAGACAACACACAGTCCCTGTGCTCCGTAGCTATCTGTATTGAGACCCTGGTCAACACAACAGCAGGCCTCCAGGACTGTCAGCATCAGCTGGCAGGGGAGCCTCGCACACCCCCATCCTCAGGAGTAGGCTAGGGCCATTGGGCAAGCCGAGGGAAGAGGGGATGCTGGAGCCCGTGCCGGCGACTCCCGCAGGGGAGTTGCCGAAACACCACAGCGCCTCTGAATCCCCCCATTCCTGACGCATCCGATGGGCAAGGGACAGGACAGGGTGGCACCACACTACCTGGGACACCCAGATGGCTTCCGGACCCTTCCAGGTCGCTCCAGGGGATGGCTGCCAAAGGGGACTCAGGTCTCAGGGCAGGATTCATAGCAAGTCACCTCCACTCATGATGTACCACTGGGGAACCACCTAAACGGAGCATTATGACCCATAAGGCCAAAAAGACACCATTTAAGTTGGCAGGAGTGCAGCGGATAGGATAATATTAGGGGCTAAGGCACATGTATATATCACAATAAACACCTCTGTACACTAACGTTCCGACCTGCCTCGGTGCTCTGTCTGTAGAATGCGAGGGTTCATAGAATTTACAGTGCAGAAGGAGGCCATTAGACCCATCGAGTCTGCACCAGCCCTTGGAAAGAAAAACCTACCTGAGACAACACCTCCACCCTATCACTGTAACCCAGTAACCACACCTAACATTTTTGGACACTAAGGGCAATTTAGCATGGCCAACCCACCTAACCTACACATCTTTGGACTGTGGGAGGAAACCGGAGCACCCGGAGGAAACCCACGCAGACAAAGGGGAGAACGTGCAGACTCCGCACAGACAGTGACCCAAGCCGGGAATCAAACCTGGGATGCTGGAACTGTGAAGCAACTGTGCTAACCACTGTGCTACCATGCCGCCCGCACATTGGGCTTGGGGTAGAAGGTGTGCCGGGTGAGGGGGGGGGGTGGAGACCGCTGGTGGAGGGCGCGGGTATCGAGGTGGGCATGGTTGGTGAATCTGGAGGTGGTTAGATTGTCTCGTACCCGGCGGCCCAAGTGCATATTTTGTCTGACGTCCTGTGACTGCCCGGGCCCCATATCCTGCCCATCATGGCCCCCTCTGCATCCTCCTCATTGGATGAGCCCTGGCTATCGTCCTTGTCCTCTAGCACGTCTCCCCTCTGATGCGCGATGTTGTGGAGGACGTAGCACGCCACCACGATGGGGGAGATTCTCCTTGCACTCTCCTGGAGTGCCCCTCTAGAGCGATCCAGGCTCCTAAACCATAACGTAAGCATGCCGATGCACCCCTCGATCACGCCCCGGTCGCTACATGGGCGTCGTTGTACCTGTTCTCCGCATCGGTCTGTGGCTTCTGGATAGGTGTCTTCAGCCACAACCACAGGGGATAACCCCTGCTGCTCAGCAGCCAACTCCTCACCCGGGACAGTGTCTCGAAGGTGTCGGGAACTGTTGAATATGCCAGGAAGAATGCGTCATGCACACTGTCTGGGTATTGGGCACAGACGTGCATGATGTGCCTCTCATGGTCACACACCAGCTGCACATTCATGGATTTGTGAAGACCAACCCCTCATGTGGCAGGTGCTCATAGGCGGGCATGTATCCTATCGATTCTTCCCTGTACTGGGGGCATCCTGGTGATGGTGGTGAAACCCGCCGCCAGAGAGCCCTGCAGAACCGGAACCTGCTCCAAAGGAACAGGGCCCAGCCAGTGAGGATTGAGAGCTGGCCACCCAACAGGCCGCGGAGGAGGTGGGAAGGAGGCACCGCATCACGCCTTGTGTATATCGGCATACCTGCCGGACTGAACGTGTCGCCGAAGTCTCCGGCTGGGCAAGGGGGCTGTGCGACATCTCTGCCAGATCATGGCGCATCTGGCACAGCGGGGTATGGAGAAGGACACCTGCTCCCAGTGGCCATCAAGGTGACGGTCAATCTGAGCTTTTATACCACAGGGTCCGTCCAGGCGCCGAAGGGGGACCTGTCTGGGATCTCATAGACTCTCACTGCTTCCAAAGAACAAAGAACAAAGAAATGTACAGCACAGGAACAGGCCCTTCGGCCCTCCAAGCCCGTGCCGACCATACTGCCCGACTAAACTACAATCTTCTACACTTCCTGGGTCCGTATCCTTCTATTCCCATCCTATTCATATATTTGTCAAGATGCCCCTTAAATGTCCCTATCGTCCCTGCCTCCACTACCTCCTCCGGTAGTGAGTTCCAGGCACCCACTACCCTCTGCGTAAAAAACTTGCCTCGTACATCTACTCTAAACTTTGCCCCTCTCACCTTAAACCTATGCCCCCTAGTAATTGACCCCTCTACCCTGGGGAAAAGCCTCTGACTATCCAACAGACAATCCCTTCAGATTCCAGGCCCTGGGGCTTCACCAAACATTCGCTCCTGAGCTGGGCCCCAGCCTCAGCTGGCTTCACTCCCAGGCTGGAACCTGGCCTCACTCCATTCCCGGCCTGGATACCAGGCTCACTTTACTCCCAGGCTGGACCCTGGCCTTCCTCCACTCCTGAGCTGGACCCCAGCCTCACTCCACTCTCAGGCTGGACTGCGGCCTCGCTTCACTCCTGGGCTGCACTCCGGCCTCACTCCACACCCAGGCTGGACTGCGGCCTCGCTCCACTCCTGGGCTGGACTCCGGCCTCGCTCCATTCTTGGGCTAGACTCCGGCCTCGCTCCACTCCTGGGCTGGACTCCGGCCTCACTCCACCCCTGAGCTTGACCCTGGCCTTGCTCCACTCCTAGGCTGCACTCCGGCCTTGCTCCATTCCTGAGCTTGACCCTGGCCTCGCTCCATTCCTGGGCTGGACTCCGGCCTCGCTCCACTCCTGGGCTGGACTCCGGCCTCGCTCCATCCTGAGCTTGACACCGGTCTCACTCCACTCCTGGGTTTGAATCCAGCCTCGCTCCACCCACAGGCTGGACGTCGGTCTCACTCCACTCCCAGGCTGGACCTCTGCCTCACCTCGCTCTGCTCCTGGGAAGGTCCTTGGCCTCGTCTTGCTCTGCTCCCAGGCTTGGACCCCACCCTCACCTCACTCTGCTCCCAGGCTGGGCCTCACCTCACTCTGCTCCCAGGCTGGACCCCACCGTCACCTCGCTCTGCTCCAGGCTGGACCCCAGCCTCGCCTCACTCTGCTCCCTGGCTGGACCTGGCCTCACCACGCTCTGCTCCCAGGCTGGACATGGCCTCACCTCACTCTGCTCCCAGGCTGCACCCCAGCCTTGCCTCACTCTGCTCACAGGCTGGACCCCAGCTTCGCCCCACTCTACTCCCAGGCTAGACCTGGCCTCCCCTCACTCTGCTCCCAGCCTAGACCTGGCCTCACCTCACTCTGCTCCCAGCCTAGACCTGGCCTTGCCTCACTCTGCTCCCAGGCTGGACCCCAGCCTCGCATCACTCTGTTCCCAGGTGAGACCTGGCCTTGCCTCACTCTGCTCCCAGGCGAGACCTGGCCTTGCCTCACTCTGCTCCCAACCTAGACCTGGCCTCACCTCACTCTGCTGCCAGGCTAGACCTGGCCTCACCTCACTCTGCTCCCAGGCTGGACCTGGCCTTGCCTCACTCTGCTCCCAGGCGAGACCTGGCCTTGCCTCACTCTGCTCCCAGGCTAGACCTGGCCTTGCCTCACTCTGCTCCCAGGCTAGACCTGACCTTGCCTCACTCTGCTCCCAGGCGAGACCTGGCCTTGCCTTTCTCTGCTCCCAATCTAGACCTGGCCTTGCCTCACTCTGCTCCCAGGCTACACCTGGCCTTGCCTCACTCTGCTCCCAATCTAGACCTGGCCTCACCTCGCTCTGCTCCCACGCTGGACCCCAGCCTCGCCTCAGTCTGCTCCCAGGCTGAACCGCAGCCTCGCCTCACTCTGCTCCCAGGCTGTACCCCAGCCTCGCCTCAGTCTGCTCCCAGGCTGAACCCCAGCCTTGCCGCTCTCTGCTCACAGGCTGGACCCCAGCCTCGCCTCCCTCTGCTCACAGGCTGGGCCTGGCCTCACCCCACTTTGGCCTCCACTGTCCACGCTGCTCCCATGCCAATTTCAAATCTTTGTTGGGTCGCCCGGAAAAGGTGAATTCTGGTTTCCAGCTGATCCTGTAAACAGAGATCTTCCATTAGTGGGGGAAGCAAGAAGGGGGGAGCGGGAGAGATGGGTGGGGTGGCAGGGATAGGAGAAAGGGGAAAATGTAGGTGGAGAAAGAAGAGGAGGGGGAAGAAGGGGAAAGAACGGGAGGGGAACAGAAGGTGTTTGTGGAGGGGATTAAGGGGTGTGGTAAGAGGGAGGGGAAGGAGAGGTTGGGTGGGGATGTGGTGGATAGAGTGACCCTACTGGCTGCACATATAACCAGCTGGGGCTTAGGGAAATGTTGTTTGTGTATATAGTCATATTTTGTCATGATCGTTACAGGATGGCAATTGATGACATTGACGTCAGTTGTCAACTTGAATTTGACATCACAAGTTTGGTCCTGTCTGAAAATGATAGCTAAATGGTCAGTTCTGAGTGGAAATGAAATAGTATAATAGCTAGATGATCGATTCTGAGTACAAGTAATATCAGATGATGACAAAATGATAGCATTTCAGAGCAATTGATATCAAATGAAAGCTGTTGAAAGTAAATTATGACATATGCTGGTTTGAAACATTTTGTGTAGGGTGGGGCTTTTTCGTTGGTCATTGAATTGAGCACCCATTTAGATTTAATGCATTTTTCATCAGGTCACAATCATTCCAGGCTGCAGCTTTGAGGAATGTAACATCTCCCAGTTCACCTCCCACTACAGGGTAAGAGAGAGAGGTGACTGATTCTCTTTAAGCCAGGAGAAGGGAGCTTATTGTGTCTTCTCTAAACAGAGGGAAGCAGATGGAGCATTCACATGGCTTTGCCAGGATAGTGGGCTTCCTCATGGTGCAGGGTGCCATTCATTGTCTGCACGGATATGGCTTTGCAGATGCTATATCTAAATGTACCGGAAGTGTGCAGGATACCCTCCCTGAATGTGCAGTTGTGTGTGTGATCACGCTCAGCACAGCATGCCGGTAAATGCCCAGTATGTTGGCAGCAATCCTGAAACTTTCATTCTGCACTGGGCTACGTTTACCTTAGTTTTTGAGCAATCGCTTCAACCAGAGTGTGGCTGCTGAGTGACAATTATCCACTTTAATGTTCAGCTCGGGATCCTGCTCTGCAATCCAATCAGACATGGCCAGCATACTCACAGTGAACGCCATACTGCATGAGGGATATCACCGAGCAGACCAATGGGGTGCTGAAGCCCAATGGTTCAGCTGCCTGGAGTCCTCTGTACTCGCCCAGTTTGTGGTGATCTGCCGCATCCTGCACAACCTGCCCATCATCAGGGCATTGCCACCATCAATGTGATGATCAACTCAACAGAAGAGAGAGAGCAAGAGGACAAGGAGAAGGGGCAAGGGAGGAGGGAAATAGCCTGCTCTCTTTCTGTCTCAGCTGCCCAGGGATCGCTTCATTCAATAATGATCACACTGAACACAATCTCAAATTCCCATTGTACAGCAGTCACACTCCTTAACATTCCTTTTTACTGGCCCACCCAAGTCCTCTTGGTCATAATGATGAAATAAAGACCATCACAAAACAGCCAAATCAAATGTATCAAAAAGCCAGCTAGCAGTCCATACAAATAGCAACTATTCACACTTGTGTATGACCGTCATAGCTCTCGTGGGTGCCTTTGCCTGGCCTAATGCTCCTATACAATTCTCCCCAAGCGGCTCCAGTGTGCCTGATGGAAGGATGCTGACTTCCAGTGGGAGAGACAGGGGGCGGGATTACCGGCCTTTCATGTTAGCGGGATATTCCGGTCCCATGCCAGCACACGGGTTTCCTGGGGACGAGGGGTGCAGTCAAGTGGAAATCGCGTTGACAAAGGTGAGATCGGTAAATCCTGTTTGTGGGCTGCCTCTGCTGCCGAATAACACGTGGTGGGTTGGTGAGTAAATCTCGCCCAATAGGTGAACTTGCATGATTCCCTCAAACAGCCTTAGTCCTAGAAAGCTTGGATTTGGACTGCACCACCTTAACATGGGATGTAGCAACCAAACCTAGCTGGCTGACATGCCTCAGCATGGGCATTGCTGGAGTGGTAGTGGTGGGACCACATATGTTATGGAGCTGTGAGAGGAGAGTAGCTTTGTGCTCCATGGGCCCACTGCCATTCTTCCGGAGCACCACCTTAGCAATTCCTGCAATCTGCTATATCCCAGATTGCTGGACTGCTTTGAGAAGCTGAAATGCGTTTTTAGGCTGCACAATAATCAGTGTTATCTGCCAAGGATTAGAGAACCCCAAAGTGTATCATGGAGTTCACCTGACCCTCAACCTTTACTAGATTGTGGTATGGGGAGCACACGGCCTACTCTACAGGTGTGGTACAGCAGAAATGGAAAAGTATTTTTTAAAGCAAAATAATGTTCATTCTATGAATTTAAGTTAACCTTTTTAAAACAGTGACTATCTTAGCAACCATTAATTCAAATACAACCCCCAAAGACTACAACACTAAGTAAACCTTTAAGCTTTCCTTTTTAATATCCATTCGACTTAAAAACAAAACCTTTATCAGAAGCACATCAGGTTAAGGTCACTACTGAAAACATTTATAAATCTGAATTCACCAAATGATCAAGAGATAGTCTTTTGATGGCAGAGAGAACAGCAGTACACCTGCTTGGTCTGGCTTCAGCTCCAACACACTGAAAACAAAACAAAAACACACCCTGCAGCCTGCTCAAAAACAAAAGTAAAAAGCTGACAGGCAGCCCAGCTCCACCCACTCTCTGACGCCACTGCAGTAATAAACACCCATTTCTTAAAGGTACTCTCACTACAGATATTTATATACACACCCTTTTATAAACACCCATTTCTAAAAGGTACTCTCACATGACACCTCCCCCCAAGAAAAAAAACCCACCAACTTCAAGATGGTTTAATTTTTCACCTTTTCACTATCCTTTAAGAAATGCACACAGTAAATGTACTTTTTTGTTTAAAAAAACAACACACGCAAACAGGTACAATAATATAGTCCATTTTGTTCTTCTTCCTCCAACTGAAATCCTTCTCTATTGACAGTCTCTTTGAACAAGAAGGTCTCTGCACGATCCATCCATTTCTCTACGCCTCGGCATGTCTCTTTAAAGTCAGATACTTTAGTTCAATCTGATTGCAGAGTCTCTTGTAATTCTCCAACATAGGAGCATTGGTTATCACAGCTTTCAGGCCGTCAAATGCCTGTTGAAAGTCCGCTGTCCACTGAAATTTTCGACGTTTCTTCAACAAGTCCATCAGTGGAGCCACCACGCAACAACATTTTTTGCACAAATGTTCAATCAAATCCACTCATGCCAAGAAATCACATTATTTGCCTTGGTCTCAAGGGTATCGAAAACCCCTCAAGGAAAGTGACTTGGGCTTTTCCAAATTCACTTTTGGCAAGGTTTACCACCAAACCCGCCTCCTGAAGTCGATAAAATAACTCCATCAGATGTTTTAAATGCTCTTTCCATGTCTGGCTGAAAATTACCAGATCGCGATGTATACCGCACAATTGGGTAATCCTGAAAGGACTTTGTTAGTTAACCGTTGAAATGTGGCTGGGGCATTTTTCGTGCCAAATGGCATAACTTTGAATTGGTATATACCATCTGGAGTCACAAAAGCTGAAATCTCCTTCGCCCTTTCGAATAAAGGTACCTGCCAGTAATCTTTAAGTAAACCCAGTTTGGAAATAAAAACAGATTGTCCCACTTTCTCAATACAATCCTCCAAACGTGAGATAGGATAAGAGTCCGTCCTTGTAACTGCATTAACCTTTCGATAGTCCACACACAATCGTTTGATACCGTCTGGTTTAGGTACCATCACTATGGGTGAGCTCCATTGGCTGCAGCCCACTTCAATTCTGCCATTTTTAAGCATACTCTCAATCTCTTTGTTAACCTGTGCCAATTTTAAAGGGTTAAGTCTGTATGGATGTTGGTTGATTGGAACCGCATTTCCCACATCTACATCATGTATAGCCATTTTAGTACTTCCCAATTTATCTCTACAAACTTGCCCATGTGATATCAGTAACTCTTTCAGGTCAGTTCATTTTTCCTCTGGAAGGTAACTCAACAATTTATCCCAATTTTTAAGAACATCCTCATTTTCCAATTTAATTTGAGTTATGTCAAATTCACAGTCATCTGGATTTGGTTTGTCACTTTGAGTTAGAATCATTAAAACCTCCTCCTTTTTCTCTCCTTCCCTTTCAAAGTACCTTTTAAGCATATTCACATGACACACTCAGTGAGTTTTCCTTCTATCTGGTGTTTTTACCACATAATTCATCTCACTTAATTTCCTTTCAATCTGATAAGGTCCACCAAACCTAGCTTTGAAAGGCTCACCTACCACTGGTAACAATACTAAAACTTTATCTCCACTGGCAAAACTACAAACTTTGGATTTCTTGTCCGCGACCCGTTTCATCACATTTTGTGCAACTTTCAAATGTTGCCAATTCACCTGCTCTATTTAATGGTTCCCTAAAATGTGACACGTAACCCAATAATGTAATTTATGATTTCTCACTCACCAATTTTTCCTTAATCAGTTTAAGTGGCCCTCTTACCTCTTGACCAAAAGTTAGTTCAAAAGGACTAAATTTGGTTGACTCATTAGGAGCATCCCTAATTGCAAACAGTACGAATGGAATTCCTTTACCCCAATCCTCTGGATAATCATGACAATACGCCCTCAACATTGTCTTTAATGTCTGATGCCACCTTTCTAATGCTCCCTGCGATTCTGGATGGTACGCAGTTGATTAAAATTGTTTGATTCCTAAGCTATCCATAACTTCTTTGAATAACCTTGAGGTAAAATTTGATCCTTGATCCGATTTTATTTCTTTCGGAAGACCATATCTAGTAAAGAATTTAAGAAACTCCTCCACAATCTTTTTAGCTGCAATATTACATACTGGAATGGCCTCTGGAAACCTAGTAGACACATCTATTATCGTCAAAAGATATTGATTCCCACTTTTTGTTTTAGGAAGCGGTCCTACGCAATCAATTAGGTCCCCTGTAAACGTTTCCTCAAATGCTGGAATGGGTATTAACGGTGCTGGTTTTATCACTGCTTGAGGTTTCCCTACCACTTGACATCACTATCATCCAACTGTACATTTCCCTTCATGTCTGCCAATTTTAGCTGACTTTTATGTTTCGTGGTCATTCTCTGAAGTACAAACTCTCTCTCTTTATTTTTTCCCCTGATCTGTATCTCCCTTTCTCTTTCTTTTTGTTCAGCTAGGGCTATTCTTTCTTTTCTCCTTTCTTCTCTCTCCTTTTCTTTTTCCTCTCTCTCTCTTTCTCTTTCCGCTCTATCTCTTTCTCTTCCTTTTTCCGTTCTCTCTCTCGCTCTTTCTTTTTCCTCTCTTTCGTATTCAAGCTGCTTTAATTCTTTCTCATGTTCCATTTGTTTAATTTGCAACTGAATCTTTGCCATTTCCAATGAGCCAAACTGTATCTCAGACAACTTTAAATGCTTAGCCACCGCCATAATTACCTCATCTTTTCGCATTTTGTCAGGTAATGTTAACTGCAATGTTTTTGCCAAATCTAAAAGTCTGCTTTTAGGCTCTGTCCGTAAGGTACTGCGTGTGACCGTCTCCACCCCCAAAACCTTCAGAGCCTCTGAAAGAGCCATTGTCCACAACACACTCCCTACTTAAACTAAAATACAACACCTGAAAAGCACCCACAATATGCTCACCCCTCACTGTCTTTAAGTTCACTAAGCCAATCCAATAGATAGACTTTTATCCCCCTCGAGCCCCCAATTTGTTATGGGCCAAGGATTAGAGAACCCCAAAGTGTATCATGGAGTTCACCTGACCCACAACGTTTACTAGATTGTGGTATGGGGAGCACACGGCCCACTCCACAGGTGTGGTACAGCAGAAATGGAAAAGTATTTTTTAAACAAAACAATGTTTATTCTATGAACTCAAGTTAACCTTTTTAAAACATTCAGTGAACATCTTAGCAACCATTAATTCAAATACAACCCCCAAAGACTACAACACTAAGTAAACCTTTAAGCTTTCATTTTTAACATCCATACGACTTAAAAACAAAACCATTATCAGAAGCACATCAGGTTAAAGTCACTACTGAAAACATTCATAATTCTGAATTCACCAAATGATCAAGAGATCGTCTTTTGATGGCAGTGAGAACAGTAGTGCACCTGCCTGGTCTGGCTTCAGCTCCAACACACTGAAAATGAAACTAAAACACACCCTGCAGCCTGCTCAAAAACAAAAGTGAAAAGCTGACAGACAGCCCAGCTCCACCCACTCTCTGACATCACTGCAGTAATAAACACCCATTTCTTAAAGGTACTCTCACTACTGATATTTATATACACACCCATTTATAAACACCCATTTCTTAAAGGTACTCTCACATGACACCAGTCACGCGGTTTGTAAATGTCAACACAATCATTTTTTATTAATAACAATAACTATAGCTAAACACACAGGAAATACAACTGGTTAAATACTATCTAATTTCTAATCCCCATCTCCCCCTTAACTCGCTGCACCCTCTGCACAAACACAAGCCAAACATTGAGGGGAAAGAGGGATGTAAGAAAAGTACTGAAAGTAAAAGGATAAAGGTCTCTGTTTCAGATGGATGTCTTCCAGTTAGATTTGTCTTCAGTCTAGGCCACTAGCTAGATGCCTTTGCTTTTGGTCTGCAATGGTTTTCAATGTAGATTCATCAGGGTCTCGAGGCTTCTCTCCAGACTCAGAAATAGCAGGCAGGAAAGCAGAGAGAGAAAGGGATAGAGCAACACGCAGCCTCTCCTGTCAGCATCCAGGAGCTTCCCTCATGTTCTCTGAAAACCCCCACCTGGCATGACCCAATACCTGCCTGTTGTTAGGCAGAATACGGTGCCTGACCAATTCATTGGCCACCTGCCAACCAATCAAACCAAATACCTCCAATCTCTCAGATGTCATAAAGTCTGGGTTCTTCTGCTAAAAATCTAAATCTTCATGTACTATTTTGCAACTTGTGAGTTCCTCACTCCCCCTGCTCAGCTTAAAGGTATGTCTCCATGGACCAAAAATGAGAATGACAAAATAAAAGAAATAGGAAATAAGGGAATTAACAGGAAGGGCCCTTACGAGGCGCCTCCTTGTTCTCCAATGGAGATGGAAAAGGTTTTGTTTCAGACAGTATGTTTCAGTGTGTTTTGGTGATGTGCCAGCCATAGTTCAATAGCTGCAGACTGTACAAGCTGTGATCTTTGAATGTGAGGCTTGCAGCAGTGCTATGTGTGTGAGGGTTGAGGTGAGGCTATGAATCATGCTTATTAGAAATTGTTGGTGGGTGTGGTGAATGAAAAATTGAGTGAAGCTCGTGGCTCATTTGTATGGTTTTGGCATTTCAAGACACATTCACTGACCTTGACCGCTCCTGTGAGATCATTAAATTTCTTCCAATACTATGTGCAAATGCTCTGGGCGGGACTGCTGACACATTAGCCATGATAGTTATTTGCTCCTACTGCCTTTTCAAAGTTTATCATGGCAATGTAGAAAGTTGACCTCCTCCACAAAAGGCCCTAGCACTGCATCAGAGAACCTTGGATGAGGGTCTCCAGCCTGTTGTGCTACCACCATTCCAAGTTTTACCCAGAGACTCTTTTAGCCTATCACAGCACCTACTACTCCAACCAGAATGCACTTCACCTTTAAGTGGTGCTCCCTCACATGAACTTTGGCCCCCTGATGAAGAGTGTAGCCTCCACTTCCTTAGTATGCCACGACCATTTCAATTACTTGGCAGTACAAAGCTTACGTGCTTCCTACAATGCTGTGTAGAGTTGCACGTCAGTCGCACATCGTGATCCCTGTGCCATGATTTCTGGCTTGATCCAACTCCTCCACTGCCCCCTCACCCCCCCCCCATCACTACCACCACGACTACCACCAATGTTTAAAATGAAAGATGCCCCTCTTCTAGATATAGAAGGATGAAAATGCAACATTTTTGAATGCACAAACAAAATTGTCTTCGATAGAGACAATGCGAATAAAATGGTAATATATGCAACCTCACGACATGAGCATTTATTTTTCATGTATTGCTAACTATGATAGCCTAACATTGCCTGTCTGGATGGAAATACAAATATACCAGACTATGACGTGTTATTACTCCCGGAGTAATGAAGCATTGGCAATTTTTTTCGATCATGCTATACAGTTATGGGTGTGTCCTGTAATCAAGATATATCCTGAATATTTTATTGAAATGATTGCATTGTGAAATCAGAATTAAAATTTGCAGTCTATGAAATATTTCTTTCTCTCTAACAGGGGACTGCGACACTGGCCAGGAGATCCAAGTTGCACCCACAACCTTTGGCACCTGCAAACGCTGCCCTGAGGCCAGACCCAAATTCGAAGTTTGAGCATCATTTAAATGCCATGGCTGTGTTGTAAGCACCAATTGGGTGTGTTGTTGAACTTTGCTGGTTGAGTAAGGCAGGGAATCTGCCTGCAAGTAGGTTGAACCAGACAGGGGGTACTGTCGGACACAACTGGAAATCCAGGGACGAAGGCTGTGGGAGTGCTCCACCATTGTGGCAGTGAGACTTTTTCATTGGCTTAAGCATTGCAACACACACCACAAAAGCAAAATACTGCAGATGCTGGAAACCTAAAACAAAAACAAAAGGATCTGCTCTGTATTTCCAATATTTTCTGCAGTTTTACTGTTATCAAGTCACATTTTTTTGCATTCTTATGATTCATTAAAGATTCAGTTAGCAGCAAAATTAGGATTTAATAAAGAGCCTCAATCAATTATAAGGATGGATCACTTGAATTAACACAGAAACAATCTGGTAACATCACTCTGCCATCGAAACATATTAGTACTTTATAGACATAGTTTTTCATAATGCCTTAGCTTTTTAATTTTAGCCTTTTGTTAAAACTGTTGAACTGCATAAATTAAAGCAGCTGTAAAACAATTCTAAATGATTTGTAAACAAATTAAATGCGAAGTTATACCTTCTGATCTTTTGGTTCATTAATGTGTTGACCCTGCTTTTGGATGTGTGGGTTTAATCAGCTGGCAGGAAATGTGAAGAATCAGTAGAATTGTCTTTTCAGCATTACTTTCCAATTATATGTCAATTCCTACCTTTTAAGACATATTCGTAAGCTGTACATTTTTAGACCCAGAAAATCTCTCAAGTGAAATTAAAAAGATGTAGTGTAAATTCCAGCTAACTAATTAGCACCAAGTGCTGAGAGGGTTTTAATGAATACAAACATTTCCTCGGAAAAGGAACTTATGCAAATACCAAATTTCATCCTTCCACTGCAGTCAAATCCATTCAGAGCAGCTTAATGATTTTCTTACGCCATGGCAATCTTGTGGGTTTCCAAAACTGGGCTGACAGAAGAATTTGAAAAATACTTTCATTTTTAATTTCAAATTCTTATTGCTTAAATGTGCACTTAAGGAGGTATAGCTGCTAGATAAAACCCTTGAACCACAGATAATTTTGGATCACTTGGTTTCCATGGTAATTTAAGGGTAGCTGAATCTTAAATGATTAGCAGCAATTTTGATAACAGAGAATAATCTGAGGGGAAAAATACTGACAGTGAAGATTTGTTTAAACTACTTGTGCAGGGTACAGGTGATTGAATATATTTTTGTTATTTAATGGTGTGTCATTTGAATAATTTATTCTGCAGCAGAGAACCAGGTTATTTTCTGATATGCCACGCAGTCCTAATTATCTTAGTCAACACTCTGAAAAAAAACATTTGAATAATGTTTCATATAGCTGGCTTACATTTCTCTCGTTCATCGTAAGTGTGGATATACTGCAATATATTTCTTATTGCTCAAAGTGGACACCAGGGAGATGTTTGGTATCTCTTTGCTGGGTATATTTTTCCATCAGGCAGGAAGGCTGTTAGGCAGCACACCCACAAATAGTGTAGCTTATGTTCTGCGAACAGAAATGATGACTCATAGTAAATGCATTCTAAAAAGCTTTTCCAAACATATTTTTATGCAAATTATATTCCTTTGAAGCTAAATAATCTCAACAATAATTTTAAATAAAAAGTTGCAAACAAAAAATAGTTTTGAGCTTCTCTGCAATATTAGGTTTTACTATTTCGCTGGCAAGAAATAGTTACCATGGCCTTGTTTGAGACAGAGGCGAGGTCACCTGATGAAATAGTTGAAGTCTATGATAAGGGGAAGAGTTAGATTTTTTAGCAGAGTATAAAGATATGCACTTGAAGATTTCTATTCGACAAATTTGAATCTGCCACAAGAGCTGAAATAAATGTGTGCCTTCTGCTTTACTAAATGAAACAATGGTATCTCTTAATAACTGTAATGCGGAAGATCTGCACTGTACAGATGACAATGGTACTCACATTATATCCTGGTTATTATCAAGATAGCTGCTTTCAACCAGGGTGATAGTTGTGATTCACCTCAGCACCAGTGGAGAAGGGATGGGTCTGACAGCCCAGGCTTCCCACTCCTGATTGCTATCAAATATACATTTTATTTTTGCTGTAATATATGCAGATATAATATTAGAACAGTAATGGGCTTGAAATTTATCCAGTGTGGTTAAATCAGTGACCAGCAATTCTGATCTAGAAGTAAAATGAGCCCAGGTAAGAACTAATGGCTTGACGTGAGAATAGGGGAGAAAACTCCTTTAATTTTAATAAATCTTGGCAAACTGTCTTACATTGCATAAACTTCATCTTGGTAGCATTCACCATGCAGTGGTAACAATTGAAAGAAATTCTCACCATAATCTAGGAATTGAAGAGTGACATGATTTGCTATTACTTGTGGCACAATGTGCTACTGTTTTCCATAGGATTACTTTCAAGTTACGTCTGGATTAATTAATCTTTATTGATTTGTTTGGAAGATTGTTACATCACCTTTTTGCCTCAGTAAGCAAGATAGACATAAAAAGATTAAATGGTTCGATGCACAGCAATTCT
Organism: Scyliorhinus torazame; assembly: GCF_047496885.1. Classification (NCBI taxonomy): domain Eukaryota; kingdom Metazoa; phylum Chordata; class Chondrichthyes; order Carcharhiniformes; family Scyliorhinidae; genus Scyliorhinus; species Scyliorhinus torazame. The sequence continues at coordinate 145,324,035 of NC_092719.1, forward strand.
GAATGTTGCACTCGGTGTGAAATAAATGCTTTGAATATTAGTTGAGGCTGAGATTCAGATGTTGTACAGCTTTTTCATAGTGAGTGGAACATTTCAGTTTTGTAAATACATTTAATTTATTATGAAAAATCTACAGTTAAGCCAAGAATGTGCCATTAACTTTGTTTCCTTTTAGAACTAGAAATGATTTATTCAATACCATATTTTCTTGTTCACAACACAAGTAGCATCTTATTATTCTTTACTTTACTTAGCACTGAAATAAAAGCAATTCAGAATCTTATGCTTTTCTTTTAATACACAAACACTAAATAATGCCAAAGTGCAACAGTATACAACTCAAGCTATAATCAATATACAGAAAAAACAAGACAGAACCATGACCTCAAGGATTGTCTGTACTTTGCTTGTCTTTATGAGGTAGCACTTTGACAGAGAGCCTTTCCAGATAAATCCACTGGGTGTCTTCCTCTCACTCTTCCAGCCATTAAATATTAAGCCCCAGCAATACTGGCGGCAGTTGCTCAGGGATGCTAATAGCTTAGAAATCCGAATACAAACAGACAGTAGATGGAAGATATGTTCAAGTAATACTGAGCACTGCAATTAGATTCAAGAACCAATACTTTATTTAGAATGAAAGGTCAGAAAAGTGTAGATGAGAATGCAGCCAAATAATTTCTTTAACAATATATCTACTTTAACTTCAAATATGATCTAATGATAACAACCAGTAAACTGTAAGGGTTATAAATGTTAATTCAATAGAGGTGAGCAGAAACCTTGGTTCAAGCAGTCAGTACAGCATAAGTTGGGTTTGCAACTTGTTGCCAAGCAACCACTGAGACCAAATGCTCTCTTTGGCAATATTCCTCTGAAAGGTTGGGGGAAATGGTTTTAAAGTAACATTGCATGTCTAAAACGCTGTTAATTCTGTGAATGCAAAGGAACTGGTATTGATTTATTGAGAATCTAGATTAAAGTATCTGAGCTATTATTTTTTGCATAACAGTTTGAGACTGTGGACGATAGTTGAAATCCACTTGAATATGATTTCTTGCAAGCAAGTGCCTTCAGCTCAAATATAAACAATATGGGCAGGATTGCCATTTGAATGAGCTCTAGCAACATAGGAACATAGGAATTAGGAGCAGAAATAGGCAGTTCAGCCCTTCGAGCCTGCTGTGCCATTCAGTCAGATCATGACGGATCTCTTCCTGGTCCCCACTTGTTCCCCAATATCCCTTTAACCCATTTTTAAAATCAAAAAGATATCTAACACCTTCCTGAAACCATTTAATGACTCCGATTCCACCGCAATATGGGCCAGCGAGTTCCACAAATTCACCACCCTTTGCGAGAAGTAGTTCCTCCTCATCTCAGTTCTAAATCTACTGCCTCTCAATCTATAACCATGACCTCTCGTTCTAGATTTCCCCACAAGGGGGAACATTTGGTCTACGCTTACTTTATCAGTCCTCTTTAGTATTTTATGTCCCTCGATCAGATCCCCTCTCATCCTTCTTAACTCCAACGAGAATACGCCCAAACTGTTTAATCTCGTCTCATATGTCAACCCTTTCATCCCCGTAATCAATCTGGTGAACCTCCTCTGAACTGCCTCCAATGCCACCACATCCTTCCTCAAATAAGGAGACCAAAACTGGACACAATACTCCACATGTGGTCTCACCAACACCCAAGACAATTGCAACCACACTTCTTTACTTTTATACGCCAGTTCTTTTGCAATAAACTTAACATTCCATTTGCCTTTTTAATTACATGCTGTACCTGCATCCGACTTTCTGTGATTCATGAACAAAGATATCGAGATCCCTCTACCCAGAAAATTTTGAATCTGCATTGCATTTAGATAATAACTGGCCTTTATATTATTTTGGCTAAAATGGCTAACCTCACACTTATGTACCCTCTAGTACACAGCTATTGACCCTCTCATGTGCATACTCTAGTACCCTCATTACTGACCATTTTCTTATTGGCTATAAGAATGAAATCCTCATATGGTTTAATGGCTTCCAAATGTATATCACCAATGTCAATATTTAGCTGAATATATTTATATCCATTTAATGAGCGGCTGTGTATCATGAATGAACTCAGTGTATACCTACAGAAAACTTAATAAAAGTTTACCTCAAAATAAAACCATGCCTTCACCTCATTTGTAAACGCAATGGTTATTAAGCCACTTGTAGCAGTTTTTAAGAGTTTATTTCATCTCATTACTTAACTTTTGCTGGATGATAAACAACTTTGAAAAAAGCTGCCGTGTAACAGTCTTCCCTGTAAATCATCGGATTAACCTCAGATTGAAATACTCTCATTCAGGTTTTGGAGGGCCATATTGGCAAGAATTGGGCAGAGCTACTTGTCAACATTTATGGGCAAACTCTGTGGGCTGGATTCTTCCGCCTGCCACAAGAACGCCACAGGCGGGACGCTGACAATGCAAAAATCCATTGACCTCGGGCGGGATTCTCCGGTTACCAGGAGGACCCGGCCAGAGAATCCCACCCTCTGTTTATATTCTACAGTTTCCCATGATCAGGGTCTACTTGATCGTCTGACACAAAGGGCACGATCTTCAAACCACGCTGCGCTGGAAACGCGTCTCGCCGCGGCGCAGCGTGGCCAGTGAAAGCCAAGAGACCCTGTTCCCGGAATCTACCTGGCTCACAATGCCTCATGGGATTTAACGTAATCTCGCAAGATGTTGCAAGGGGAATCCTGCCCATAATGGGCGGGATCAGTTTTTGGCAAATCTGCATATTAGAGTGAGGCAGTAAGCCTTACTCTAATATGCAGATTTCCGAGGTAGCTGAGGCTTTGGGATTCAATCCCATCGCCTCTGGGACCTTGGGTGAGTGCTGTTTGGTACTGATCCCCACAAAAGTAGACCAGATGGAATGGCACTCATGGGGGTTTCCAAGGGGATTGGAGGCCTCCAGCAGCATGCCATTTTGGCAGGATGATGCCCTGGCATGGCTGGTGCCACCTGGGTATTGTGGCAATGCCATAAGGGTGCCAGCTTGGCACTGCCAAGGTGCCCAGGTGGCACTGTCAGCTGGTAAGGGCACTGCCCATGTGCCAGGTTGGCAGTGCTAAGGTGCCAAGCTGGTATTTTTTGTGCATGTGTGATTGGGCTGAGGTTGCCTGTGGGGGTGCGGAGGGGGCCGGGATACCCTCCCATGTCATGTTAGGGCTTGGGGGGGGGGGGGGGGGGGGTCAGGGATTTTTTTTGTGGGCCTTGGAGATTGGGACTATGTGTGGCCTCGGTTGCACGTTCCCAGTTTAGGCCCATTATTCAAAGCGAATCACGTTGAATAGCCATGTGTTTCTCGGCATTGTGAGAGCCAGGAAATACACGGCTAAATGCGCTCGCTAAGGAACTTTATTCCCTTTTGGGAAGATCGCGCCCAAAGATATCTGGTGCCTGAACAGAGGACGCTGTAAAATTTCAGCATGTCTAGCAGCATCTGTAGGGAGAGAAAACAGCGTTAACGTTTTAAGTCCGTTCAACACAATTAAAGAGCGCAAAAAGATGTTTTCTAAAATTTCTAAATTAATACCTGAGTACTCTTATTTTTAGCTTTGACCTTCTATTGATGTTTACTGAGGCTGTGAAGAATACCATTATTGACCACTAAATTCTGTTTCTGAAGACTGGTCCATTCATCCATTCCAATGGTCTGCAGAAATTACCATGGTCAGCATTAACCTGTATCAAATAGAGCTTGGGTCACGCTTACGCAATTGGCTGTAACAATCTTTCCAGCTATCAAATTACTGGATCAGTTATGCTCATCCCACAAGAATGTTTGAGGATTAGAGAAGTTGAGTGTTGTGTGTTTACCATCTCCACAAGAGTAACATGCAAGTGAATGCCAGCCACCAATAATCAAGATCATGGTCCATAATACTCAGTAGCATTTGAAATGTAAAATTACAATAAACTGTCAAAAATTGCTCAGTTAGAAAAATAATTATAATGTTACTTTTAAAGAAATATATTTAAAAATCAGCCTTGTTTCTAATCTGCAGGTGTGAAGGAGTATGGACAGAGTCTGCTCATAACTTCATTGCAGAGTTAATGTAAGTCTACTTGTGACACTAATAAAGATTATTATTAGTAACTAGAAAAAAGAAAATTTGACCTGAATAATTACCATAAAAGCTAATCAATGAATCAATGAAATGTTATAATAAGCCATGTACCAGTCAACCGGTTAAGAAAGAGTTGCGTTTAAATCGTACCTTAACTACCAGTCATCTTGAAGTACTCCACAGCTGATGAAGTACTTTTGAAGTGTCGCCGCTGTTGTAATGTAGGATTGTATTCTTATTGAGAATACTTCAGTTTTGTTAGTCATCTGTTTGCTAATTTGTCATTTCTTGGTAAGTAGATTGGTCTATAATTTCTCCCAAATTTACACCCACCAACAATAAACAATAATCAGTAACAAATATGTCAATCCCCATATCAATAACAACGATCCCATCCTCCCACCAAACCCCAAACATTATCCCGCATGTTCACACAAACAAATGATAAAAAGGAATTCGGGATCACCCATAGTCGCCATTAACACACACACACACCCTCCCCCCAACCCTCCCACCCACACACCCCAACTAATGTTCAATGTTATCCAGTTCTTGAAAGTGCATAATAAATAATGCCCATGAATTGTAGAACCCCTCCGTGTTTCCCCTCAGTTCAAACTTAACCTTCTCAAGAGTCAAGAATGCCAACAGGTCCCCCCGCCACGCCAGGGCACAGGGTGGAGATATTGCTCTCCAACCTATCAGGATCCGCCTTCGGGCGATCAACGAGGCGAAGGCTACAACATCTGCCTCCGTACCCGTTTCCAACCCTGGCTGGTCCGATACCCCGAATATGGCCTCCCGGGGGTCCGGGTCCAGTTTCACGTGCACCACTTTAGAAATTACCCTAAAAACCTCCTTCCAGTAATTCTCTAGCTTTGGACAGGACCAAAACATATGAACGTGGTTAGCGCCCCCCCCCCCCCCCCCCCCCCCCCCCACCCCCCGCAACACTCACACACATCTACTTCTTCAAAGAATCGGCTCATCCTCGCCCTCGTGAGGTGCGCTCTGTGTACCACATTCAGCTGTATCAGCCCCAACCTCGCACACGAGGTGGAGGCATTCACTCTCCGGAGCACCTCACACCAGGACCCCTCCTCCATATCCTCTCCCAACTCTTCTTCCCACTTTGCTTTGATCCCTTCCAGTGGTGCCTTCTCCTTTTCCAAAATAGCTCCGTAAACTGCTGACATTACCCCCTTCTCCAGTCCCCCTGTCGTCAGCACCTCCTCCAGCAATGTGGAGGCCTGCTCCACCGAGAAGCTCTGTATCTCCTTTCTGGCAAAATCTTGAACCTGCATGTATCTAAACATTTCCCCTGCTCCAGCCCATACTTTGCTTCCAGCTCCTTCAATCCTGCAAAACCGACCCCTAAGAAACAAATCTTTTAGTGTCTTAATCCCCTTCTCCTCCCATTTCCGAAAATTTCCATCCCACCTCCCTGGCTCAAATCTGTGGTTCCCCCGAATCGGCATTTCCCTTGACCCTGCTCCCAACTCAAAGTGTTGGCGAAACTGCCTCCAAATTCTCAATGAAGCTATTATTACCGGACTCCCTGAGTATTTCCCCGGGGCTATCGGGAGCAGCGCTGTTGCTAGTGCTTTCAATCCCGACCCCCTGCACAAACTCTCCTCCATTCTGAGCTACTGGAAATCAACCCACCTGACCCAGCTCCGCACCTCCTCCACATTCAGTAGTAATACATCAGGTTCGGAAGACCCAAACTCCCTGCCTGCCTTCCCCTCTGTAGCAGCACCTTTCTAACTCTGGCCAACTTCCCTCCCCATATGAACAAAGTAATCCTTCCCTCAATCTCTATGAAAAAAGCCTTTGGCAGGAAAATCGGCAGGCATTGAAAAATAAACAGGAATCGCGGCAACACGTTCATTTTAACCGCCTGTGCCGACCCGCCAGTGACAGAGGGAGACCATCCCACCTTGCCAGATCAGCTTTCACTCTCCCCACCAAACTAGAAATGTTGTACCTGCGGAGCCCCCCCCCTCCCCCCCACCCCCACTCCTGGGCAACCTGCACCCCCAGATACCTAAACTGAGTCCTTGACCTATGGAATGGCATGGCCCCCACCCCTGCCCCCACCCCCGGCCGAGACACCACAAAATACTCACTCTTGTCTAGATTTAGTTTGTACCCCGAGAAAGACCCAAACACTCGAAGCAGCTCCAATATTCCCCCTATCGACACAACTCGGTTTCGACACGCATAACAGCAAGTCATCGGTATATATTCCTATTCCTATTCCTTTCCATACCTCCGAACTTCTTAATGCGATTGCCAACGGTCAATCGCGAGTGCAAACAGCAGGGGAGACATAGGACATCCCTGCCTAGTCCCACGGTGGAGAGAAAATTATCTCGAGCTGATGTTGTTTGTGCGGACACTCGCCCTCGGCTCCTTATATAGTAGCTTTACCCAGTTCACAAAACTTGGTCCAATCCCAAACCGCTCCAGAACTGCCATCAAGTACCTCCATTCTACCCGGTCAAACGCCTTCTCAGCGTCCAGTGCCACAACCACCTCTGTTTCCTTCCCCTCTGCCGGTGCCATAACCACATTCAATACCCTTCTAACATTTGAAAAGAGCTGCATCCCTCTCACGAACCCGGTCTGATCTTCACCTATCACCTTCGGGAGGCACTCCTCCAGCCTACCTGCCAGTAGCTTCACCAATACTTTGGCGTCCACATTCAGAAGTGATATGGGCCTATATGACCCACACTCCGTCGGATCCTTATCTTTTTTTAGCAACAGGGAAATTGATGCCTGCCCCAAAGTTTGTGGCAACACCCCCTTCCCTATCACCTCTTCAAACATCCCCACCATCAGGGGTGCCAGATTATCCTTGAATTTTTTATAATATTCCACCGGAAACCCATCCGGCCCTGCCACCTTCCCCAACTGCATCCTCCCAATCGCATCCTTTATCTCCTGCTCCACTATCGCTCCTTCTAATGTAGCCCTGTCCCCCTCCCATTTTCATTTCATTTTCATTAAATTTTTCATTTCATTTCCCCTAACCTCAGGTACTCCAACCCATCTAGAAATTCCTGCATCTCACGGTCTCCCCCAGGTGGCTCTGATCTGTACAACCTCTCATAAAATTCCTCAAAAACCTTGTTAATCGGATCCGGAGCCACCACCAACTTCCCTGCCCTATCTCTCACCTGAACAATTTCCCTTACCGCTGCCTCCCTTTGGCGCTGATCTGCTAACATACTTATCTCCATGTTCGTAAACTGCACCCCTTGCTCGTCTCAGTTGGCGCACTGCCTTCCTGGTAGATAGCCGGTCAAAGCTCGCCTGTAGTTCCTTCCTCTTTTCCAACTTCACTGGGACCCCATCTTCTGCATAACTCCTATTTACCTCCAACATCTCATCTATTACCCTCTGCCGCTCCAACCTCTCCTCTTTGTCCACCCTGGCCTTAAACGAAATCACCTCACCACCGCCTTTAGAGCCTCCCAGACAACTGCCTTCGACACCTCACCCGTACAGTTGAAACCTACATATTCCTCAATTACCTTTTCAATTTTGTCACAGAACCCTTGGTCCCCCAAAAGTCCCACATCTAATTTCCACCCCAGCCTCTGCACTACCCCCTTCTCCAGTACCATATCCACACAATGCGGAGCATGATCTGACACTGAAATTGCCGAGTATTCCGACCCCTTAACCCCAGCCAGCAAAGCCTTCCCCACCATAAAAAAGTCGATCCACGAGTATACCTTATGGACTGCCGAGAAAAACAAGTACTCCCGTTCCCTCGGGTGCAGAAACCTCCAAGGGTCCACCCCTCCCATTTCCACCATTAGCCCAGCCAACGCCTCCCCCCCCCCCCTGATGGGATCAGCGAGCGCGGCCATGACCTGTCCAACCTTGGTTCCTGCACCAAGTTCCAGTCCCCCCCACTATCAGTTTGTGTGTGTCCAAGTCGGGGATGACCCCAAACACCTTCTTTGTGGATCCGACATCGTCCCAAGTGGGACTGTATACACTTAACAGCGCCACTAACCTCCCCTCCAGCGCCCCTGTCACAATCACATATCTACTCCCCTGATCTGCCACCACCTTCTCCATCTAGAAGCATACTCTTTTGCTGACCATTACCACTACCCCTCGAGCCCTTCCGTCAAATCCAGAGTGAAACACCTGACTAACCCAGCCCATTTTAAGTCTCATCTGGTCCTTCACCCTCAAGTGAGTCTCCTGCAGCACTGCTACATTGGCTTTCAAACGTTTAGGATGCGCAAGCACTCTTGAGCTCTTGACCGGACCTCCTAACCCCCTCACGTTCCACGTGACTATCCTAACTGGGATTCTCTCACCCCCCCCCTTCTTATCCACCATCAGCATACCACCGGGCCCTGCCCCATGAGTCTGACCTGCCCCTATCCATTATTAACATCGAACCCCTTCCCCCCCTCCCCAAAACCCTCCCTACATTTCCTCTCGAAAAAACATCTCCAAGCATCAATCCGTTCCCCCCTCCCCCCCCACCTCGCTCACCTCGTAGGCCCATCGAAACATACTAACCAGGCTCCAATGTCCACAGCCCTCCTCTCACCTCACATCCGTTCACTAGCCGACTTTTGTTAGCTAGCGCGGGTGGCTCCCCCCGCCAAGGTACACCGTCCCCTCCCACCCAGTCCCAACAATCCAACCCATACAATTCACTAAAATAAGATATAACCGTCGCAACACAGAATGCCAATCAACCCAACCAATAACTTGAACTCTGTAACAATGTGAAGAGAAGTAAATTACAATACACATCAGTAAAAAGAAAGTTATAGCATTTATACATTTTCCAGCTCCCCAATCACAGTCCACAGTCTCTTTTCCAGTTCAACTCCTCACATCTGTCCCAATCCTTCTGCCCTCACGAACGCCTCAGCTGCCTCCGCTGTCTCGAAATCATACGTCACCCTCAGCTTCCCGGGTATACCATACCAAATCGCACCCCCTTTTTGTACAGTGCTGCCTTCACTCGCCCAAACGCCACTTGTCTTTTTGCCAACTCCACCGTCAAGTCCTGGTAGATCAGAACTCCAGCACCATCCCACAGCACCTCACGCTTCTGCTTTGCCCAGCTTAACACCTTCTCCTTCATGCAGTACTTATGGAAGCAGATAATTACTGCTCTTGGCGGCTCATTCACTTTGGGCTTCGGCCTTAATGACCGATGAGCTCGGTCCAGCTCGTACAGGGAGGGGTTCTCACCCTCCCCGATCAACTCTGCCAACGCTTAGCGAAGTACTCTGTTGGCCTTGGGCCCTCTGTCCCTTCAGGCAAGCCCACAATTCTCAGATTGTGCTGCCTCGAGTGGTTCTCCAAGTCCTCGAGCTTTGCTCGGAGTCCTCTGTTGATCTCCACCACCCTCCACAGCTCGTCCCCCATCGAGGTGAACTGATCGCTGTGTTGCGACACGGCCTCCTCCACTTGCTTCATCTTCTCGCCCTGCTCTCTCACCTCAGCCGATGTCTTTGCCACAGCTATACTCACCGGGGCGATTGCCTCCTCCACCAATGACTTCAATGCGACTGCCATCTCCTTCCTCAAAGCCTCCATGTGCCTCGCAAACTGCTTTTCCAGCTCCACCACCATCACCTCGGTCATCTTCTCCACTGTAAGTAGTGCTGCCCCACCATGCGGTCTGGCATCCGCCATCTTGTCAGCACTTTTGATGGTCCTCTCATTCAACAGCGAGCCCACGTTTCCTCCCTTCCTCGACGCTGCTTTTCGCATTCTTTAATGACTTATTATTTTTCCTTTTTTTTTCACCCTTCTTTCCTTCTTCAATCTTTTATTTTATTTTATAGAAAAACAAAAAATTCTTCCTTCAAAATAAAGAAAAAAAAACTTTCACCAAGTTTCTTTAAAACTTGTTTCTCTTCTTTTTTGTATTCCTCCAGAATTTCCCTGGGACCGGACTTCAGTCTTCTTACCATATTCTAGGCGGGAGCCACTCGATGTAGGACATTTCCCCAACCTCGCGCGCTGGCTTCAGGCCTGCCGCCTCGACCTCCGTTTGGCTCCGCCCCCTCTGCTCCGACCTCCGCACGCGCTGGGCCCGACGCCTCAGCACCAGCCGCCCGACACCCGCGCGAGGCTCCTCGCCGGTTTTATAACCGACCCCACTTGATGCCCGGGACGGCCCCAAAGGCCGACAATAATCGGGGGGAAGGAAGAGCGAAGAATCAGGTAAACCCCCGAAAGCGCTGCAAATAGTGGCCACCGGCGGGAGCTCCTCTCAATGCGGCCGACCCGCTCGCAAACGCCACCAGAAGCAGATTGGTCTGTAATGACTACCATACTACAACCTGTGTGAAAGTTCAGCAATGTAACTAGGTGAGTTAGAAACTTAAAATGATTCATTTTTAATATTGGCATGCTGATGTAAAATTGAATGGTGAGTCAATCTCTTTGAAGCTGTTTCACAGCACTTGCCTAAATTTAATTCACGACATAAATTACACCACCTAAATGTTAATTGTGTGTGATAAGTGGCCTGTAAGTTAACTCCCATTATGTTTTAAAATATATCTTCAGGAATGATTCAGTGTGAATAAGGCTACAAAGTACATTGCAAATCAATATCTTTGAGAAAATATGCCAGTGCGAATGCTAAATTTCTTTAATATCAGTTTTAGTTTGAGAAACAATTAATTAAACATACACTTAATGCAATTAAATAAAAATGGCCCGAATAACAGTGCACTCCAGAGCCAAGCCATTCAGCAGTGAAATCAGGGGACACGTTTTCTAAAAATAGATATTGGAAGCTTAACTTCAAAAGGCTATGGAGTTTAGGTCCATTAACATTTTGAATAATGAGATCAACAGATTTTTTATTTAGAAAGGGTGTTAAGATATACTTGAAAACAGTTCAATGCAGCTGAGGTGCAAAACAGCCATGATCTAATTCACGGTTTTTCAAACTCAGGTTCGGGTCGCGGGTGTCGGGAGGATTGGGGGGGGGCGATTGGTCGTGGTGTTCCCGATCACGGTTAAGCACCCAACAGCTACAACCCGCTTTTCAGAATGCCGGCCGCGAGCAGCCTTTAAATGCAAACTCTGGAGTCTTCCGGCCCGAAGCGGTGGCACAAAACAGGTCACCCTGTAGGTCCGTGCTTTGGGCACAAAATCATGGAGGAGAGATTCCTCCATTTTGTAGCTGCCAGCAAGTAAGAAACAGGACTGTTTGAAGAACTGATGATGGATCATTTAGTAATAAGAAAGAGTCAAAGACACAAACAGGTCAGGATCTCACAGTTGTGTCTGTTGGAAAGAGCTCCTCAGGAGAGTCCATGGGACAAAACAGTGCTGGTGTGAGTTGTATCCAGAGCTTTAGGGCGTCTCGTAAATAACTTGTTAAGAAGAAAATCAAATCGGGAAGAAAGCAATATAAAATGATTTCTTGAGGTATAACTTTGTTAATTGTGCCAATGCAAATCAGGATGCAAAGCCCATGTGTGTTATATGCAGGGAAATACTGGCAAATGAAAGATAAAAACCCTCAAAACTTCAAAGGCATTTGAAGATTAAGCATGCTGGGTTCAAGGACAAACCTCTTAATTTTTTTCAAAGGATGCAGCGAGAACGTAAATCGTCAGCTGAAGTCCTTAGTAAAAATGTAACATTGAATAACAAAGCAAGTGTGATTATGAGGACTGTCGTGTTGGGTGTTCTGGTTCACAAACAAACCAACAATGCTGGAAGTGGTGTAACGATATTTTATTAACTGTTCAACTATGCTAACATACTGTAAACGTGGGTATAAGCAATACCAGCTTAACTGTGGACCCTTTCCTATCACTAGCTATGCTGAGGCACTCAGCACATGGTGAATGTCTGTGATGCAGGCTGTGAGCTCTGTGCTCTTAGCTGGCTGCTGCTAGAATGAGCGGGAACTCTCCTGTCCCCTGTCTTTACAGTGCTTGTGCTCTCACTGGTGATTGGCTGCGGTGTTATGTATGCTGGTTGGTCCTACTGCATGTCCATCAGTGTATGTATGTGATTGCACCATAATGTACTGATGTATATTATGACATCCCCCTTTTTTACAAAGAACATGTGCCTATGTGAGAATGAATAACGTGTAATGAGTGTATCTGACCATGTGTATGCAGTATTTACATAACTATGTACATGAGGCTAGTCTATATACACGGGAAGGTGCCTGGTGCAGAGAAAAGAAAAACAAGGTGTTACACCAATAACAAAACTAATAATGAATGCTATAAACAAACTAGTGAAATGCTGAAACAGGATGAAAGAACAAAGCATTGTGTCCAACATTGTGTGGCTCATAAATCAAGTCTCTGAGGTGGGCGACGAATTCGGGTTGACCGCCTCAAGGGTGGGTCAGGAGCCACCAGCTGAGTATCGGGCCGGGCCACGGCCAAGTGAGGAGGATGCAGAGTATCCAGAAGCTCTACAAAGTCCAGGTCGGGGACAACAGGAGGGCGTGGAACTGATGGAGGATCGCGTAGCGAGCGTGGAACCAGATGAAGGGCACGCCAATTGCGGCGGCGAATGGAGCCATCAGGCAGACGAACCAGGAATGAGCAGGGAGCCACCAGCCGAAGAACCACAGCAGTCACAGACCAGCCACCCTCCGGAAGATGGATTCGGACGTTGCCACCTGGCGCCAGAGCTGGAAGATCAGTCGCTCGAGCGTCATGCGCCCCCTTGTGCTGCGCGCGAGACTGTTGCATCCGCTGAAGGACCGGAGCATGGTCGAGGTATGGGACGTGAATGGACGGTAGTGTGGTCCTGAGGGTGCGACCCATCAGCAGCTGGGCTGGTGACAGGCCCGTGGACAGTGGAGCCGAGCGATAGGCCAGCAAGGCGAGGCAGAAGTCAGATCCTGCATCAGCAGCCTTGCAGAGGAGCCTCTTTACGATGTGGACGCCATTTTCTGCTTTGCCATTTGACTGGGGGTGCAGGGGACTGGACGTCACGTGTACAAAGTTGTACCTGCAGGCGAAGTTAGACCATTCCTGGCTCGCGAAGCAGGGGCCATTGTACAACATCACAGTGAGTGGGATGGTGTGACGAGCAAAGGTCTCTTTATAGGCACGGATAACAGCCGATGACGTGATGTCGTGCAGGCGTACAACCTGGGGATAGCTGGAAAAATAATCAACTACGAGAACATAGTCCCTGCCGAGTGCATGGAACAGGTCCACGCCTACCTTAGATCAAGGGGACGTGACCAACTCATGGGGCTGAAGGGTCTCCCGTGGTTGGGCCGGCTGGGACTGCTGACAGGTGGGGCAATTGAGCACAGTGTTGGCAACGTCCTCATTTATGTCAGGCCAGTAGACAGCCTCTCGGGCCCTCCGTCGGCACTTCTCTATGCCGAGATGGCCCTCGTGCAGCTACTCTAAAACCAGGTGATGCATGCTATGTGGGATCTTGATGCGGTCCAGTTTCAGGAGGACGCCATCAACGACTGCCAGATCATCTTGAATATTATAGAACTGCGGGCATTGTCCCTTGAGCCATCCGTCAGTCATGTGGCGCATCACACTTTGTAGCAGGGGGTCAGCCGCAGTCTCACGGCGAATGTGGGTTAGGCATTCATCCGTGACCGGCAGATTGGCCGTGAAGGCCACATGGGCGTTGACTTGGCAAACGAACCCCTCTGGGTCGGACGGAGTGGTGATTGCCCTGGACAGAGCGTCGGCTATTATCAGGTCCTTACCCGGTGTGTACACGAGCTGGAAATCGTATCTCCGGAGCTTGAGCAGAATGCGTTGTAGGCGAGGGGTCATGTCATTGAGGTATTTTTGGATGAAGCCGACCAGCGGGCGATGGTCGGTCTCCACAGTGAACTGGGGAAGGCCATACACGTAGTCATGGAACTTGTCGACACCGGTCAACAGGCCTATGCACTCCTTCTTGATTTGCTCTAAGGGGGTCATGGCCCGTGACGCATAGGCAAAAGGGGCCCATGACGAGGCGTCATCTCGTTGCAGGAGCACCGCCCTTATGTCAGATTGGCTAGCGTCCGTTGATATTTTCATCTCCCTTGCAGGATCGAAAAATGCCAATACGGGGGCGGTGGTCAACTTGACCTTGAGCTCCTCCCATTCACGCTGGTGGACGGGTAGCCACTGAAAGTCTGTCGTCTTCCTAACTAGGTTGCGGAGAGCCGTGGTGTGGGAAGAGAGGTTAGGGATGAACTTTCCTAGGAAGTTGACCATTCCTAAGAACCGGAGCACCACCTTCTTATCCGCCGGCTTCTACATGGCCATGATGGTTGCCACTTTGTCCGCATCCGGCCGCACACCCAACCGGGAGATGTGGTCTCCTAAAAACTTGAGTTCGGTCTGGCCGAAAGAACATTTGGCTCTGTTGAGGCGCAGGCCTTGGTCCCGTATTTGCTTAAAAACACTTTGGAGGTGACTGATATGCTCCTGCGGGGACCAGATGATGATGTCGTTCACATAGACGCGCACACCCTCGATGCCCTCCATCATCTGCTCCATGATGCGGTGGAACACTTCAGATGCTGATATGATTCCAAGTGGCATTCTATTGTAGCAGTACCTGCCAAATGGGGTGTTGAAAGTACACAGCTTTCTGCTGGACTTGTCCAATTGAATCTGCCAGAAGCTCTTTGATGCATCCAGCTTGGTGAATATGTTGGCTCGAGCCATCTCGCACATGATCTCCTCACGCTTGGGGATAGGGTAATGGTCCCGCTGATGTTACGATTTAAATCCTTCAGGTCGATACAGATCCGGAGCTCGCCGGAAGGCTTCTTGACGCACACCATGGAACTGACCCAGTCGGTTGGTTCTGTCACTCTGGAAAGCACTCCTTGGTCCTGGAGGTCCTGCAGCTGCTGCTTGAGGCGGTCCTTGAGGGGTGCTGGGCCCCTGCGAGGTGCATGAACCACAGGCGTGTTTGAGTAGGATTTTGTATGTGTAGGGAAGTGTGCCCATGCCTTCTCGGTGTTGAGTGATGATGGCACTTAGTTGCGCCCTGAAGTCCGCATCTTGGAAGTCAGACGTGTCCTCGTGAGAGAGGGAATGTACACGCTGCACGAGGTTGAGGAGCTTGCATGCCTGTGCGCCTAGCAGGGAGTCCTTTGAGGAGCCGACGATCTCGAAGGGTAGGGTGACTTTTCGCGAGTTGTGCGCCACCTCGAGTTGGCATGACCCGGTGGCGGGGATGACGTTACCATTATTGCCGACCAGTTGGCAATTGGATGGAAGAATTGTTGGTTTAACCCCCAGGGTTTGAAATGCTGACCATGCGAGGAGATTGGCGGACGCACCAGTGTCCAGACGGAATTTGATCTGGGATCGGTTGACCGTCAGGGTGGCACACCACTCATCGTCCGGATCAATGCTGTGTACCAACAACGGCTGGTGCTTTCGATTCGGGGACAGTCTGTCCTTGGTTATGACAGCGACTCAAAAAGGCTACCTGTCCTCGGTGTCACTGGTCTGCATGAAGTCGGAATCGGACTCTGTTTGGGGGTAGGTAACTGCTTGTTGCAGGGTTCTTCGAAGGTTTATTTCATTTCCTGGTTCAATTTGAGGCATTGTGCTGTCATTCCAGGTGAAGGAAGGTTGTTTACAGCTTTAAAAGATTTTTTCTTTGATTTGGGACGTTTCCCCTTTAAATGGGCGTGGTCCGGGACCTCTGACGTAGCACATAGGAGGCGTTTGCACATGCGCAGATCGCGGTTCCTTTACTGATGGCCGTTTTCGTGATTGCGCATGCGCGGCGTCGCGCAACTGCGCAAGTGCAGTCCCTTTAGAAAGATGGCCGCCAACCAAAATCATTCTCTGCTCCGGGATTTCAGCCTCGAGGGGTGTACTGGCGCTTCTCTTACCTTTCCTTGCTGGTTGGAGTGTGTTTTCCTCACAGTATTTGTCGAATTTGTCCAGGACTGCCTGGAAGTCGCTCCTGTTTTGCCCCTTGGAGAACATGAATTTTTAAAAGATTTCTTCTGCCCGGTGGTGGTGAGGAGAAGCTCTGTTTTTTCAGGATCGGCCAGGTCTTCTAGTTCGGCTGCCAGCAGGAAGATTTCAAACTTTTACCGGAATGCCCGCCAGTTTTCGCGGAGATCGCCGTGGCACTGGAGCTGCTGCGTAACCCAGATCTGGAACATCTTGCCTGGGTATCGTTGCTGGTTGTCACTGTACGCTGAGGTGCCGGCGATGCAGAGCAGCGGCGGCGGGTTGATGTTCTCCATACTTCAGGATGCCGGAATGCTGAGTAGTTGCAGGTAGGTCTCACAAGTGCTAGATTGCGGCCACCCCTTGTACCATGTCGTGTTGGGTGTTCTGGTTCACAAACAAGCCAACAATGCTGGAAGTGGTGTAACGCTATTTTATTAAGTGTACAACTATGCTAACATACTGTAAACGTGGGTATAAGCAATACAAGCTTAACTGTGGACCCTTTCCTATCACTAGCTATGGTGAGGCACTCAGCACATGGTGAATGTCTGTGATGCAGGCTGTGAGCTCTGTGCTCCGAGCTGGCTGCTGCTAGAATGAGCGGGAACTCTCCTGTCCCCTGTCTTTATAGTGCGTGTGCTCACATTGGTGATTGGCTGTGGTATTATGTATGCTGGTTGGTCCTACTGCATGCCCATCAGTGTGTGTGTGTGTGTCTGCACCATAATGTACTGATGTATATTATGACAAGGACCATGCAGGTTCAGCTGTCGCATTAAAGGTAAGCAAAAATGGTGTGTCACGAAGGTTAGTCGGCGTGCGTTGCGCAGGTTGGCCGGCGTGGGTCGCGAAGGTCAGCCATCATGGGTCCCAAAGGTCTTCCGGTGTGGGTCCTGAAGGTTGGCCGGCATGGGTCGCAAAGGTCGGCTGGCATGGGTCCCAAAGGTCGGCCAGTTTGTAAAGGTGAGTCCCAGGAAAAAAAGTTTGAAAAAGACTGATCTAATTAAATATCCAAGAAGGCACGCAAAGCTAACTTGGCTGCTCCTTTTCTTATGCTCCTTTTGATTCTTTTGATCATTTGTCTGTGATAGAGTCAATTTATGTATCGAGTAAAGTGTAGCTAATTGCTTGACCGAGAAGCCTCGCTAAGATATTGGAGGACTCAGTTGATCAGAACCCTAGGAAGCAGTCAATGCCTTCAGTAGAAAAGGTGGCAGAAAAGCGGTGTGGGGGGTGGGGGTGGGGAGGAGAGAGGCTGAGGGGAGAAAATGCATAGGGAATGAAGCACAAACCAATAGGTTTAGATAGAATACGGGAGAATTTTAGCCAAGGTTCAATCACTGTGCTGCAGGTGAGTGAAAGAACACCCACTGTCAACACCAATAATACAGTACTGATTTTAAAAATGGTTCTGATTCACTGACTGTGGTATTACAGAAAAGGAGGTCTTGTGGTGCAGTGGGTAGCACCTCCACCTCTGGGCCAGAAACTCCAGCTTCAAGTCGTACTTCAGGAACGTGCTTTCATAAAGTGGCCAAATGGATTGATTATAAACCAGTAGTTCCACTCAGTCCGCCTGATTGCAAGCCTTAAGAGTGGGAGAGTTTCCTGGTCAGCCATACCACAGAAGGCAACGGCAAACTGCTTTTGTCAAGTATAATCATGGGCCAATGCAATAGACGTCCATGGTCACCAATGCCCTTTTAGGGCATGATATCTGAGCGAGGAGGAGGATTATTGGAAGATGATTCAACAGCAGTCAGCACCTCAATAAAGGCACGAGTAGAAGGCTCACAGTGGTAAAGCAATTGTAGATTTAGTTGCAGCTTTTCAGTGAATCCTTTTGCTGTTTTAGCACCACACTACAGAACAACATGCCTGATTTATACAGAATCATGAACCAACACCCACACGCACCCATTCCTTTATCTTACAAAGCAAGAACACTTGTTTTTAAATTTGTTGTCATTAATTTAATATACTGGAACCCTGAAAATTAAACAGCTATTGATTGCTGAGGGTAGGTCCAGAATTTAATGACCATGAAATTAGGAATTAAATTATACTGTTTATACCTGGGCGCAAATTAATTTACCAGACAAACCATTTCTGTATTACGACAAGCTTTGATCAGTGCATACAACTTAGTAATGCTTCCAATCCACCAATAATTTAGCAATGTTAAACATTCAGGCTTGCCAATGTCATGTCAATCATAGATTATTTACTTTTATTCAGTCTTGACAGGAAGACAGATGGCAATTTCTATTCTGCACAATTTTTTATGCATATAATTGCTAAATGTTCTTGTAAATTTTAGAGGACAACAGCTCTGGTCAGAAATTTAAATCCTGGCCTAGTTTCTGATGAGAAATGCTGACAAATGAATTATCTGCAAAACATAGACAGCTGGCATGTGTGCTTGGGAGTACCACAGAGTTTGTACAACCAGACTACTTGAGTTTTCGATTTACAGTCATTGCTTCCTCTATCACTTGTCCACTCATAATGTAATATTATAGACTATACTAACATATGCTCGGACTTAATTTTGTGCATCATTTCACTGTATGAGCTCGGTTTTCTCGGCGTGGAGGTGCCGTGAACAATAGCTGTAAAGCCTGGCAACACCACCTTGGCCTCCTGGCTAGATTTTCTGTCCCTCTTGCAGCTACCCATAGAAAGGCTGGCAACTATTCACTGGCACTGCACCCAGCTGATAAGCAGCTTCCCTTGCAGCGAGGTAAATGGGGTAGGGGATGACTGGAGCTGTCAGGCAGGCCCTGGCAAGGAGAAAGCAGGAGTGTTTGGTGAGTGAAGGCGTGGGGAGGATGTTGTTGCCATCGGGATTATCATTGTCACCAGGGTGCCCCTCCAGGGGCCACAGAGAGATTACTCAAGTGAGACCCATTTTCACTAGAATTTAGAAGGTTAAGGGGTGATCTGATTTCCACTGGTTGAAGATTCTAAAATTAAGGGGCATAGTCTTAAAATTAGGGCTAGACCGTTCTGGAGAGATGTTAGAAAGGACTTCTTCATTCAAAGGGTGGTAGATGTTTGAAACTCTCTCCCACAAACAGCAGTTGAAGCTAGATCAGTTGTTAATTTTAAATCTGAAATAGTTAGGTTTTTACTGAGCAAAGATATTAAGGGATATGGGCCCAAGGCAGGTAAATGGAATTAGGTCACAAAGCAGCCATGATCTCATTGAATGGCAGGACAGGCTTGAGGGGCTGAATGGTCTACTCCCGTTCCCATGTTCCTCGGAGTCCGTGATTAGGAGGGCCCCTCCGAGCCCACAGTGCTAGCAGCAGCAAGAAGATCCCTTTAATTGGATACATATGTGGGCACACGGCCTCTGAGTGGGAGTGGCATGCTCTACTTACCCTGCCACTGGCAGAATGCCACGGTAGCGGGAAGTCGATGGGCACACCAAGCCTCTCTGTCCACCCTGCAGATTCTTTTACCCCTCCCCACCTCCCATCCTGACCCTGCAGTCCCCATGAATTCAGCCCTATGACACCGTTGAGTGTAGAATGAGCAGAAATCATGCTCAAACACTGCAATGTTATTCTTCATCAGTCACTTATTAAATCCTGATTACATTCACAATCCTTCACCTCTTGGAGACTTATTACCAAGCTGCTCAATCCAGGCCTGTTGTTTCAGCTTCCAGGAATTTGACTTAGTACTTTTGTTGACAGATCTTGCTTTCTATTGCTGTTTGCTGTGCAGTTATTTCTCACCTGTTTTATGGTGAGCTGCAGGCGATTTCCTTTACAGAATTCCTGGTGACTGAGGATTCTGTTTCACTATCAGTGTCTTACAGTGGGCAAGGAGAAAGGGTCAGTGTCTCACAATTAACGCATACTCCTTAGAACCTGATCTGTTGATTATGGGAGTCATGTCATATGGATATGCTCGATCAGATGAATAATAACATATGCAGAACTTTTGCTGGTAAATCCTGACCAAGCAAACACGCGGTGTGAAGCACTGACTACACAGGTAAAACATGAATGGATGATAGATAACTTAGTACTTGAGAAGGTTTCAATCCACTGAAAAACATTCTGTTTTGAGCTGCTTTAGAAATGGGGTGACCAAGGCTCTGGGCTTATGAAAACCGCTTGTTGCTGTAGGAGTTGAGAGATGACTAAGGGCATGATGCACAATCAATCACACAAAGACGAGAGCTGGATGCAATTGAGGCTTTATTACACTAAGATGTGTGGCCTCCTACAGCAGCTGAAAAAATGGCTGCTGTACGAGGAGCACGCATGTTTATACTCCGCCTTCACTGCATAACCACTTCCTTACCTTGCAGGTCAGCTGTTCGGGAGAGAGAGGGAGCCAGGACCTTGGAAACAGCGCGGGAGTTTCAAAAAGCTCGGGAGCTGCGAGGCAGAGGGGACAGTTTAAAAGGGCGCGCTGTGGGTGAGGTAAGTACTGCATAACCACTTCCTTACCTTGCAGGTCAGCTGTTCGGGAGAGAGAGGGAGCCAGGACCTTGGAAACAGCGCGGGAGTTTCAAAAAGCGCGGGAGCTGCGAGGCAGAGGGGACAGTTTAAAAGGGCGCGCTGTGGGTGAGGTAAGTACTGCATAACCACTTCCTTACCTTGCAGGTCAGCTGTTCGGGAGAGAGATCAGTTTTGGGAGCAGGCCTATTGGCTGACTGCAAATCAGGAAGGATACAAAGGGTGTGGCTGAAGTGCCTTTAGAAAAGGAGTGCTGAAGGCAAACAGAGTGTATCTGAGTTTGGGTAAGGCTGAGTTCGGGTAAGAGGGGAGTGACAAAAAAAAATCAAGTTAATTAAGTAAAGTAATTAACTAGTTAAGGGAATTTGGTGCTCACCTGAAGGAGGTGCAGAGAAGCAGACCTGTGAGGGAGTCTCTGGAGCAACTACATCACAGCCAGCAGGTAAGTGTTTGGCTTGTAACTGGTAAGTGATTTCTCTCTCTTTGACTTTCTCCTAGCTGTGTAGTGTAGTTCAAATTTAACTTCAGGTTTAAGTCATGGCAGGAGAGCTCAGACCCGTGTCATGCTCCTCTTGTGAGATGTGGCAAGTCAGGGACCCTTCTGGTGTCCCTGACTCCTTCATCTGCAAGAAGTGTGTCCAACTGCAGCTCCTGTTAGACCGCTTGACGGCTCTGGAGCTGCGGATGGACTCACTTTGGAGCATCCGCGATGCTGAGGAAGTTGTGGAAAGCACATTCAGTGAGTTGGTCACACCGCAGATTAAAATTACTGAGGCAGATAGGGAAAGGGTGACCAACAGACAGAGGAAGAGTAGGAAGGCAGTGCAGGGATCCCCTGCGGTCATCTCCCTCCAAAACAGATTTACCGTTTTGGAAACTGTTGGGGGAGATGGCTCACCAGGGGAAGGTGGCAGCAGCCAGGTTCATGGCACCGTGGCTGGCTCTGCTGCACAGAAGGGCGGGAAAAAGAGTGGCAGAGCTATAGTGATAGGGGATTCAATCGTAAGGGGAATAGACAGGCGTTTCTGCGGACGCAAACGAGAATCCAGGTTGGTATGTTGCCTCCCTGGTGCAAGGGTCAAGGATGTCTCGGAGCGGCTGCAGGGCATTCTGGAGGGGGAGGGTGAACAGCCAGCTGTCGTGGTGCATATAGGCACCAACGATATAGGTAAAAAACGGGATGAGGTCCTACAAGCTGAATTTAGGGAGTTAGGAGTTAAACTAAAAAGTAGGACCTCAAAGGTAGTAATCTCAGGATTGCTACCAGTGCCACGTGATACTCAGAGTAGGAATGACAGGATAGCTAGGATGAATACGTGGCTTGAGAGATGGTGCAAGAGGGAGGGTTTCAAATTCCTGGGACATTGGGACCGATTCTGGGGGAGGTGGGACCTGTACAAATCGGACGGTCTGCATCTGGGTGGGACCGGAACCAATGTTCTCGGGGGGGTGTTTGCTAGTGCAGTTGGGGAGGGTTTAAACTAATGTGCCAGGGGGATGGGAACCGATGTAGGAAGTCAGTGGGGACAGAAACAAAAGGCAGGAAGGGAGAGTGTGTAAAGCATGACCAGAGAAAGCAGGGCAGAGAGCAAGGAAGGTCTACATTAAACTGCATTTATTTCAATGCAAGGGGCCTGACGGGCAAAGCGGATGAACTCAGGGCATGGACGGGCATATGGGACTGGGATATTATAGCTATGACTGAAACATGGCTAAGGGAGGGGCAGGACTGGCAGCTCAATGTTCCGGGCTACAGATGCTATAGAAAGGATAGAACAGGAGGTAAGAGAGGAGGGGGAGTGGCGTTTTTGATTAGGGAGAACATCACGGCAGTACTTAGAGGGGATATATCCGAGGGTTCGCCCACTGAGTCTATATGGGTGGAACTGAAAAATAAGAAGGGAGAGATCACCTTGGTAGGACTGTACTACAGGCCCCCAAATAGTCAGCGGGAAATTGAGGAGCAAATATGTAAGGAGATTACAGATAGCTGCAAGAATAATAGGGTGGTAGTAGTAGGGGACTTTAACTTTCCCAACATTGACTGGGACAGTCATAGCATTAGGGGCTTGGATGGAGGGAAATTTGTTGAGTGTATTCAGGAGGAATTTCTCATTCAGTATGTGGATGGACCGACTAGAGAGGGGGCAAAACTTGACCTCGTCTTGGGAAATAAGGAAGGGCAAGTGATAGAAGTGCTAGTGAGGGATCACTTTGGGACAAGTGACCATAATTCCATTAGTTTTAAGATAGCTATGGAGAATGATAGGTCTGGCCCAAGAGTTAAAATTCTTAATTGGGGCAAGGCCAATTTTGATGGTATCAGACAGGAACTTTCAAAGGTAGATTGGGGGAGACTATTGGCAGACAAAGGGACGGCTGGTAAATGGGAGGCTTTTAAAAATGTGTTAACCAGGGTGCAGGGTAAGCACATTCCCTTTAGAGTGAAGGGCAAGGCTGGTAGAAGTAGGGAACCCTGGATGACTCGAGATATTGAGACTCTGGTCAAAAAGAAGAAGGAGGCATATGACGTACATAAGCAACTGGGATCAAGTAGATCCCTTGAAGAGTATAGAGATTGTCGAAATAGAGTTAAGAGGGAAATCAGGAGGGCAAAAAGGGGACATGAAATTGCTTTGGCAAATAATGCAAGGGAGAATCCAAAGAGATTCTACAGATACATAAAGGGGAAAAGAGTAACTAGGGACAGAGTAGGGCCTCTTAAGGATCAACAAGGGCATTTATGTGCAGAGCCACAAGAGTTGGGTGAGATCCTGAATGAATATTTCTCATCGGTATTCACGGTGGAGAAAGGCATGGATGTTAGGAAACTAAGGGAAATAAATAGTGATGTCTTGAGAAGTGTGCATATTACAGAGGAGGAGGTGCTGGAAGTCTTAAAGCGCATCAAGGTAGATAAATCCCCGGGACCTGATGAAATGTATCCCAGGATGTTGTGGGAGGCTAGGGAGGAAATTGCGGGTCCCCTAACCGAGATATTTGAATCATCGGCAGCCACAGGTGAGGTGCCTGAAGATTGGAGAGTGGCGAATGTTGTGCCCTTGTTTAAGAAGGGCAGCAGGGAAAAGCCTGGGAACTACAGACCGGTGAGCCTAACGTCTGTAGTAGGTAAGTTGCTAGAAGGTATTCTGAGAGACAGGATCTACAAGCATTTAGAGAGGCAAGGACTGATTCGGGGCAGTCAGCATGGCTTTGTGCGTGGAAAATCATGTCTCACAAATTTGATTGAGTTTTTTGAGGGAGTGACCAAGAAGGTAGATGAGGGTAGTGCAGTAGACGTTGTCTACATGGACTTTAGCAAAGCCTTTGACAAGGTACCGCATGGTAGGTTGTTGCAGAAGGTTAAAGCTCACGGGATCCAGGGTGAGGTTGCCAATTGGATTCAAAATTGGCTGGACGACAGAAGGCAGAGGGTGGTTGTAGAGGGTTGTTTTTCAAACTGGAGGCCTGTGACCAGTGGTGTGCCTCAGGGATCGGTGCTGGGTCCACTGTTATTTGTGATTTATATTAATGATTTGGATGAGAATTTAGGAGGCATGGTTAGTAAGTTTGCAGATGACACCAAGATTGGTGGCATAGTGGATAGTGAAGAAGGTTATCTAGGATTGCAACGGGATCTTGATCAATTAGGCCAGTGGGCCGACGAATGGCAGATGGAGTTTAATTTAGATAAATGTGAGGTGATGCATTTTGGCAGATCGAATCAGGCCAGGACCTACTCAGTTAATGGTATGGCGTTGGGGAGAGTTATAGAACAAAGAGATCTAGGAGTACAGGTTCATAGCTCCTTGAAGGTGGAGTCGCAGGTGGACAGGGTGGTGAAGAAGGCATTCGGCATGCTTGGTTTCATTGGTCAGAACATTGAATATAGGAGTTGGGACGTCTTGTTGAAGTTGTACAAGACATTGGTACGGCCACACTTGGAATACTGTGTGCAGTTCTGGTCACCCTATTATAGAAAGGATATTATTAAACTAGAAAGAGTGCAGAAAAGATTTACTAGGATGTTGCCGGGACTTGATGGTTTGAGTTATAAGGAGAGGCTGGATAGACTGGGACTTTTTTCCCTGGAGCGTAGGAGGCTTAGGGGTGATCTTATAGAGGTCTATAAAATAATGAGGGGCATAGATAAGGTAGATAGTCAACATCTTTTCCCAAAGGTAGGGGAGTCTAAAACTAGAGGGCATAGGTTTAAGGTGAGAGGGGAGAGATTCAGAAGGGCCCAGAGGGGCAATTTCTTCACTCAGAGGGTCGTGAGTGTCTGGAATGGGCTGCCAGAGGTAGTAGTAGAAGCGGGTACAATTGTGACTTTCAAAAAGCATTTAGATGGTTACATGGGTAAGATGGGTATAGAGGGTTATGGGCCAAGTGCGGGCAACTGGGACTAGCTTTAATGGTAAAAAACTGGGCGGCATGGACTGGTTGGGCCGAAGGGCCTGTTTCCATGCTGTAAACGTCTATGATTCTATGATTCTGGGTGGAACCAGCAGGCAGGGAAATATCCCCGTACCTGTAGTACAGGGCCTTACCGTAAAGCACCTACACTGACATCCTCTATATACAATATGTACATTAGTGGTGACTACCACATTCATCCCCTGTTAAAATTGAGTCCGGCGGGGTGGTGGAGAACTATATACAAGTAGATGTGTTAAAGTACAGAGGGAGAAAAAAAAAATTGAGTCCAGCGGGGTGGAGGGGAAAATTATATACAGAGTGATGATGTTTTAAAAGTCCAGGTCATGTTACAGATTCAGTCAATCCGGAGCCTTGATCTGCTGTTGGGAGCGCCGTAGTGCTGGCGGCGATTCTGGTATCGGTCTGGCCTTCGGTGGCTCTGGGAGCGTGTCAAAGTCCTCTTCATCCCCGGATTTGGGCAGGGGAGGACGGATTGTCCTGGGGAGGGGGTTGCGGCTGGGTGCGCCAGGGGAGGGGGGGGGGAGTGGCGCCGGGCTGGGTGCGTGTGAGTGTGCGGAACCAGCTGGTGCCAGGTCCCTGAGGGAGACGGTATCTTGGCAGCCGTCGGGGTATGCTATGTAGGCGTACTGTGGGTTGGCGTGGAGTAGCTGTACCCTCTCAACCAACGGGTCCGCCTTGTGGAGTCGTACGTGCTTACGGAGGAGTACGGGTCCTGGAGCTGTGAGCCAAGTCAGGAGCGACACCCCGGAGGTGGACGTCCTGGGGAAGGCAAAGAGATGTTCATGGGGTGTTTCATTAGTCGCAGTGCACAGGAGCGATCGAATGGAGTGCAGGGCGTCGGGGAGGACCTCCTGCCAGCGGGAGGCTGGGAGATTTCTGGAACGTAGGGCCAGCTGGACGGCCCTCCGGACCGTCCCGTTCCCCCTCTCCACCTGCCCGTTTCCCCGGGGGTTGTAGCTCGAGGTCGTCCTGCTCGAGGCGATACCCCTGTTGAGCTGGAACTGACGCATCTCATCGCTCATAAATGAGGATCCCCTGTCACTGTGGACGTAGGCGGGGAAACCGAACAGAGTGAAGATGGTGTTGAGGGCTTTGATGATGGTGGCAGACGTCATGTCGGGGCATGGGATGGCAAAGGGGAATCTGGAATATTCATCGACCACACTGAGGAAGTACGTGTTACAGTCGGTGGAAGGGTGGAGCCCTTTGAAGTCCACGCTGAGGCATTCAAAGGGCGGGAGGCCTTCACCAGGCGCTCACGGTCTGGCCGGTAGAACTGCGGTTTACACTCCGCGCAGACCTCGCAGTCTCTGGTGATAGCCCTGACTTCCTCAATGGAGTAGGACAGATTGCGAGCCTTGATGAAATGGTAAAAACGTGTGACCCCTGGGTGACAGAGGTTGTCGTGCAGAGTCCGGAGTCGGTCCACCTGTGCGCTGGCACATGTACCTCGGGATAGAGCATCGGGGGGGGGGGGCTCGTTGAGCTTACCGGGGCGATACAAAATCTGGTAGTTGTAGGTGGAGAGCTCGATCCTCCACCTCAAGATTTTATCGTTTTTGATCTTACCCCGCTGTGTGTTATTGAACATAAAGGCAACTGATCGTTGGTCAGTGAGGAGCGTGAATCTCCTGCTGGGCAGGTTATGCCTCCAATGCCGCACAGCTTCAACGATGGCTTGGGCCTCTTTCTTGACGGAGGAATGCCGAATTTCGGAGGCATTTAGGGTTCATGAAAAAAACGCCACGGGCCTGCCTGCCTATGAGGGTGGCGGCTAGAGCGACGTCTGATGCATCGCTCTCGACTTGGAATGGTAACGTCTCGCTGACCGCGTGCATCGCGGCCTTGGCGATGTCAGCCTTGATACGGTTGATGGCCTGGTGAGCCTCGGCCGTTAAGGGAAAACGAGTGGATTGAATGAGTGGGCGGGCCTTGTCCGCATAGTTTGGGACCCACTGGGCGTAATAAGAAAAGAATCCCAGGCGTCGTTTGAGGGCCTTGGGGCAGTGGGGGAGGGGGAGTTCCATGACGGGGTGCATGCGGTCAGGAATGGGCCCCAGAACTCCGTTCTGGACCACATAGCCGATGATGGCTAAGCGGTTCTTGTTGTAGGTTAGGTTGAGGAGAGTGGCGGTGTGGAGAAATTTGGCAAGGTTGGCGTCATGGTCCTGCTGATCGTGGCCGCAAATGGTGACATTGTCCAGGTGCGGGAAAGTGGCCCGCAGCCCATACCGGTCAACCATTCGGTCCATTTCCCATTGGAAAACCGAGACCCCGTTGGTGCCGCCAAAGGGAACCCTAAGAAAGTGGTAAAGGCGGCCACCCACCTCGGACGCAGTGTATGGGCGGTCCGCCTTATGGATGGGGAGCTGGTGGTAGGCGGATTTCAGGTCCACAGTTGAGAAGACCCAATACTGTGCAATCTGATTGACCATATCAGATATGCGTGGGAGGGGGTATGCGTCGAGCCGCGTGTACCTATTGATGGTCTGGCTGTAGTCCACGACCATCCTGTGTTTCTCCCCAGTTTTCACAACTACCACTTGAGCTCTTCAGGGGCTGTTGCTGGCCTCGATGGTGCCTTCCCGCAGCAGTCGCTGGACCTCGGACCTGATGAAGGTCCTGTCCTGGGCGCTGTACCATCTGCTCCTGGTGGCGACGGGTTTGCAATCCGGGGTTAAGTTTGCAAATAGGGAAGGTGGGTCGAACTTTAGGGTCGCGAGGCCACATACAGTATTGGGTGATAGGGGCCCGCCGAATTTCAGTGTTAGGCTCTGGAGGTTGCACTGGAAGTCCAGGCCGAGTAGCAGGGCAGCGCAGAGGTTGGGGAGGACGTAGAGGCGGAAGCCACTGAACTCCACGCCCTGGACAGTGAGAGTGGCGATGCAGTACCCCCGGATTGCCACGGAGTGGGACCTGGAGGCCAGGGAGATTCTCTGGTTAGCGGGGTGTGCCGCGGGAGAGCAGCGCCTTACCGTATCGGGGGGAATGAAGCTCTCGGTACACCCGGAGTCCAGCAGACAGGAGATCTCGTGCCCATTGATCTTCATATTGGTAGAAGCCGTTGCCAGGTTGTGTGGGTGAGACTGGTCAATCGTGACCGAGGCGAGACGCGGCTGGTCATCGGCGGTTGCGGGTGGCGCACAGCCAGATGAGGTGCCCAGGGGGCATGTGTCCTGGTATGATGGCGGCACCCACGGGTCGCACGTGGTCCGGGGAGGGGAAGATGGCGGTGCCCACTGGCCGCAAGTGGGGAGAGCTGGAACAATAGCGGCGACTGAACGGGCCTGGCACACCGCAGCGAAGTGCCCCTTCTTGCCACAGGCCTTCCAAAGGGAGCTCCGGGCCGGGCGGCGCTGTCAGGGGTGTTTGGACTGCCCACAGAAGTAAAATTTGGGGTCCCCGGGGTTGGTTGGCTGCCGCGCGGCACAGGCGTGGGTCTGGCTGAAGGCGGCCGTTGGTGGGGCCCACGATGCACAGGAGGGGTGGGCCGCGCGGTCAGGAGCGTAGGCCTGGATGTTGCGCGAAGCGACCGTAAGCGGGTGCGCTATCTTTTTGGTTTCCGCGAGGTCGAGCATGGCCCCTTCTAAGAGGCGCTGGCGGATTTAATCGGACCCTATCCCCGTAATAAAAGCGTCTCTCATGAGCAAGTTCGAGTGTTCTGTGGCCGAGACGGCTTGACAGTCACAGTCTCTAACTAGGGGAATCAGGGCACGCCAGAAATCTTCCACTGACTCACCAGGAAGTTGACGACGAGTGGAGAGGAGGTGCCTGGCGTAGAGTGTGTTAGTCCACTGGGCGTAGTTTTCCTTCAGTAGGGTCATGGCGTCTGCGTAGGGCGGCACGTCTTGGATAAGTGGAAAGACGTTGAAGCTCAGCCACGTGTAAAGGATCTGGAGCATCTGAGCTTCTGGAATTGACTCTGGCGCAGACCCGGTGTAAGCTTCAAAACAGGCTAGCCAATGTTCAAAGTCCTTTTTGGCGTTGTCTGATTGCGGATGCAGCTGCAGGCGATCCGGCTTGATGCGGAGGTCCATCTTCTGAAAACTTAGTGTAATAAATTGATGCACGATCAATTACACAAAGACGAGAGTTGGATGCAATCGAGGCTTTATTACACTAAGATGTGTGGCCTCCTACAGCAGCTGGCGAAATGACTGCTGTACGAGGAGCACACATATTTATACTCTGCCTACTGGGCGGAGCCGGCAGGCAGGGAACTATCCCCGTACCTGTAGTACAGGGCCTTACTGTAAAGCACCTACACCGACATCCTCTATATACAATATATAAATCAGTGGTGACTACCACAGGGTATGAAGAGCACATCATCAAGTCAAGCCTTTAGCTTGGGCTACAGTGAAATAGTAGATTGTGCTGGCTGGAGGAAGGGGACGTGAAAAAGACTGCAGTAATAAAGACCACAAGTTATGAAGGTAGGCTGAAGTAAATCTTCCTGAGGGAAACAGGAATGGCAATGAGTGCTGTGAGAGACACCCACAGCCTGGCCCATAAGGCACTAACCTCTGGAATTCAGCTGCACTAATACTGGTTACCAAAAGATAGGAATGATATGGGGCAGAGGTTTCCCAAAATCTGGCAGAATGTCAGGATCAGATTGAAAACCGGCATGTATCTCTCCAGATGCACAGCTGAGGTTTCACTCCAGGTTTACAGGCACTCTGTGCACAGAGAATCTGAGGACCTCACTCTGGCAACGCCAGCTCCACAGATATTGGGTGCCATCTTTAAAGGGTGCCTCGATCTGCGCTAAAAATAAATTTCCCCCACGACCACGGTGGATCCTCCCACAAGCATCAGGGAAACCCCCTCCACACAATGGGGCTCAGCCAGAGGGCCGTCCCTGACACTGTTAGGGGGTGTCCCTCACCACACGGGGCTATATTTATCTGTGTACCCCTGGCATGGTCATCATGACTGGTTTTCATTTTGAAAGCTAGTAGTGATTCTTGCCGGCGTGACATCATGCCGACTGGGTGGGAGGATACGCCGAGGGCGGGAGTAGCAGCGTTATGCCTGCTAATGATATTAAAATATATTCTAATATATGCGGATCACGCTCATGCCCTTCCAAGGAAGGTCACTGATGAAACAGCTGTGAAGGGTTGGAACTCCAGACACTTCCCTGAGGCACCTGCGAGATACTCAACCTTGAAATTATATCAATGAAGATTCTGACCAACTGTAGATGTGAAAGTTTGATGACCAAATCCTGATGTGGATAACAATGTAGTCGGCACTTAGTGATCAGTGCGGTGAGTGAACCTTCTACCATAGAGATACATGTGCCAATGTTCACAAGTGTAGATACAGGCTAGTCCTTCTCCAGGAGAGTATTTGCTTTCAGTTTCTGAAATGTGTCGTGACACATAAACAATTGGTCATGCACTTCCTTCAATGTACTGGGAGAGTACAGCTGTAATCTCATTTCTTGTGTTTCCCTTTGCACTTTTGTGTATGGGACTGATGGTTATGCCAATGTTCATTTCCAAGCATATTGATAATGCTAATGTGAGACACAGTCCCACGATTGAGCGAGTGTTTGTGGAAATGAGATTTGACATATTGGTAGCACGAGTATTAATGTACGTCATGTGCTTGGACTGAGGTGTGCAAATAACTTTCATTTTCCAATTTGATTCGTTTGTGCTGCTATATTGCCTCTATAGATGACCTACCATAAACAACATTCGCTTGAAACTTGCCCACACTGCCAACTAACTTAAGCGGTAGCAGTTTGGCAGCACAACTAATGATGCCACCAAACATGTAGTAAATCTTTCTGATTGTGTACTCTCTAAAAGTGCAGAGTTTGTTCTTAAGCCTAGGTTAAATTTTGATGTGCCTTTGTCCCACACCAAACAGGAAGAGGTATTTGTTGAGTTTGAACTTTGATAATAATAATAATCTTTTATTGTCACAAGTAAGCTTATATTAACACTGCAATGAGCTTACTGCGAAAAGTCTCTTGTCGCCACATTCCGGCGCCAGTAAAGGGACACAGAGGGAGAATTCAGAATGTCCAAATTACTTAGCAGCATGTCTTTCAGGACTTGTGGGAGGAAACCGGAGCACCCGGAGGAAACCCACGCAGACACGGGGAGAACGTGCAGATTGCACATAGACAGTGACCCAAGCCGGGAATCGAACCTGGGACCTTGGAGCTGTGAATCAACAGTGTTAGCCTCTGTGCTGCAGTGAAGCCCGACTCCCAGCTATCCCACTACAAACCAGCATTGACTGAAGATGCTGAATCCTTGAAAGGATGTCGAACTGATCTTGTGCACACAAAGTGCAGGTTTCTTATGATTCCACATTTCGACTTGGCTGATTTTCACATGAATCACAAATGTCTTGGAGCATTGCGAAGCCTCAGGGTCAACCCAGACGTACACATCTGTAAATTCTTACTGGAATAGGCATCCTAAACCAGTATGACTATCTCAACAAAATACATGCCATTCTTAATGATGGTCCAACATTGTATCCATTGGATCTGCTGTTAATCACTGCTGGACAGCCCTGCTTGAAAACAAGTTACAAAAATGCTTGTTGGACATGTGTGAGAGTAATGAGTTGCCAGGTGCTATATATTTATAAATAGGATATCTTCCTCATGGTTCACTGTGTCCGCACATATGTGGGCTTCCCAAGACACACAAAGTGATGTCCCTTTCTGCCTTTTCTTATCTATGACTGGTTCTGCAAAACAGAAATTGGCCAAATGGTTGCGTGAGTTCCTACAACCACTTGTAGCAAGTTTTCCACACACATGGTGACGGATTCTTTCACCTTCCCGAAGGCCATACAAGACTTGCATATCGATGGCAATACCATGTCCATGTGCTTGTTAGTCATTGCTAGCCTATTCACCAATGCACCGCTCAAGGAATTGCACTGCAGCACCATATCTGGCAATCTAGAGAAACTGCCATTGAATCTGTATTCATTGAACTTATGGGGGTGGATTCTCTGTTTCAGTGACTATGTCCCCATGCCATCAGAAAAACTGTGGCCTTTCACAGCTGAAGCACTGGCCCGACCTGGACCGCCCACCCAAAAATAGCCCGATCGCGTATGAGGCCCCCCTTCTCTCCGATCGGCCCGTCCACGACCATGGCGGCCGCGGAGTGAGTCTGCAGCCGCCACTCGAGTGTCCTGAACGGCTGGTACCATATTAGAAATACGCCATCGGGGTTTCGGTCAGTCAGAGGTAGAGAATGGCGGGGGAGGCCTCCAGTAATGACCACAGGTAGGGGATACGTGGCACGGCTTACTCAGAGAGTACTCCGCTTTTCAGGACCTGGAGAATCGGCGAACCGGCTCCGGTCCCGATTCCATGTGCGAAAGTGGATTCTCCGCCCCGGCGCTGGACGCGATTTCAGCGTCGGGGTGCGGAGAATCCAACCCATGAACTCCGCAATAGTTGGATTTTAATGACACCAAATAGCT
Source organism: Scyliorhinus torazame (assembly GCF_047496885.1). Classification (NCBI taxonomy): domain Eukaryota; kingdom Metazoa; phylum Chordata; class Chondrichthyes; order Carcharhiniformes; family Scyliorhinidae; genus Scyliorhinus; species Scyliorhinus torazame. The sequence goes on from NC_092719.1 coordinate 145,356,502, forward strand.
GGTGTACCATGGAATCCCCTCCAAGTCCAGTTCTCTCAAGCTTCTTTGTCATTTCCCACGAGAAACATGTTTTTAATGGAATGACACCTAAACTCCCACCCTTGCATAGATGATATGTTTGCTATTTTGAATCCACAGCTCCATCTAAGACTTTCATTGCCTACCTTAATGGGCTCCATCCTGTACTCAATTTCACTTTTTAAATGGAGCAGTCAAGTAAACTCCCTTTCCTTGACATGCCAGTTGAGAAATCTGCCAACAGATTCTCTACCACTGTCTCCCGCAAGTCTACCTTCACTGGTCAATATACATATTAGGATTCTTCCAGTTCCATGTCCTTATTGGTAACCTCATTGACTACCACTTACTTTTAAAAAATAAATTTAGAATACCCAATTCATTTTTTCCAATTAAGGGGCAATTTAGCATGGCCAATCCACCTACCCTGCACATCTTTTGGGTTTTGGGGGCGAAACCCACGCAAACACGGGGAGAATGTGCAAACTCCTCACATGGACAGTGACCCAGAGCCGGGATCGAACCTGGGACCTCGGCGCCGTGAGGTAGCAATGCTAAACACTGTGCCACCGTGCTGCCCGACTACCACTTACCTGGCCTCCATGTCTGGTCACTTAGTCCCAGGTATAACAACATACCTCTTCTGGCCACTGCAGCACTGTGCCTGGAGGGTGTGGAGGGTTGCCGGCCCATCTGATTTGCCCGAAACTCTCCAAGGCATGACTTTCTCCTGGTAATGGGTAGAAGCCCTGACTGCTGTCAATTAGCACTCATTAGAGCATAAAATGGCAGCAGGCCTGTTGGAGTTGATGAGCATGTGCTCCCTGCTGTCTCTCTGGATGGTGTAGATCAAGCACATGCCATCCGAAAAATTCAGCCCATAATGCCCACCATGAGATGTGACTGCCCTTTTTGTGAAAAGAGTTGATGACCAACTTTAATGTTATCAGTTGGGCTTGTACAGTGGCTCAGTTATGTGCGCTGGAAGCCACATATATTCACACTCAGGGCCCTATCCTTTTCAGACAGAAGGAACATTTCCATGCATTGTGTATTTTTCAACGAAACAAAAGCATGGGGGGACAGCCATTCCCTGATTCATTCCTCATGGCCATGCCTTGACCAATCAGAGCCGACCTGCCTGATTTGAACAGTTAAATGTTCCTTGGCACTTCTGCTTTTAGCTATATAGAGCATAAACCTGCCGAGGTGACATTTTTGTGGCTTACTGTAACTATGGTCATTTCCAAACTGGAATAATTGAGTCATCACAAGCTTGAAGAGTGTCTGTCGAAGGAGTGAAAGAAAGTTGCAAAAAATACCGATGGTAATCTTGATATAGATTTTCATGCCAACATCGGTGAGAAACACCATTGAGATGCCTGTAATCTCAATTAAGCATTCCTTGAAATAACCTGGTGCTTTCCCGCTTACGATGGTAAACACATACTGTACCTCACTTTCAAGACAAGACTTCTCTATGCCTTGAACTGATAAAATCCTTTTCTTTGATCTAGACACCATTGCAAAGCATAGGTTACACTTTTCCTCAAAATGAATATGGGGTTGTGAATCAATGAGCACCGCCATACATTGGACAATATTTTGAAGATATCTGACCACGACAGGCAACCTGTTGATGGGATTACTAAGGTCTCTTTGGACGTAATCCATGCTCTTGAGCCTTTGGGAAAGCCGTGTCTGCAGCCTTGAGTTAGGATACATTTCTGTGAAATGCTGCCACACATTGTTTGATGGATTCACCATTTCCCTGGCATCTCTGGTGGACTGTATTTTGTTCAATCATCACATTTTTCTTTGGGTGCAAGTATTTTCCACGAGCACTTAGTGCAGTGTCAGCTGTAAGTGTCTCTGCTGTGAGCTGCTCAAATATTCGCTGACCTTCTACTCCAAGACAGTGTGTGAGCATGTTCATCTTGTGGATCAGTGCCACATCTGGACTGTCCAGAGAAGCAAGTCTGTCTTGAACCCCAAAGTTCATTGTTCCTACAGCATGGGTGAGTCTCCCAGTGAAGAAAAAAAAGGTGCAGGAGTTGGTAAATTTAAACTTTGCTCTAAGATATGAAATATGCAACGAATATTGGAGAAAAGGGTATTGGCGAAAAGTTTCAAGTGAGAGATTTATATGTATGTAGGAACTTTATTTACAGTGCTTCAAAATGCCTGCTCCATGCTTCCAGCTCTGGCTTCCAGCAACTTCTACAGTCCGTTTACTTTTCTCTGAGTCCACACCCGGGCTTGACCAATCAAGCACAGGGGCATCATTGGAAAACAGACTCACATAGTTGAACATAAAACAATGTAACAGTACAGTTCAGCAAATAAATGTAAACATTTGGTTTGACGCAGGGTCAAGCAGTGCTCTGTCTCTCTACACAGCATTCCTGAGGGCCACTGATTGATTACCACAATTACCTCCCTTCCCTTCTCCTCCCAAAACCACTTCATTTCCACCCCTGTCCTAGCATTTGCCTTGAAGGATTTGCTGTCAAAGCAGATGGAGAGAATTTAGATCTCTTAACATAGGCGATTGCTTACCAGGGTGTAACATACATCATTACCACTCACTGAATATCAATATAAGATCCAAGGACTAATTTTGGATCATTCTTGGGCTAGGTCTTACTGGCCCAAGCAGTATGTGCACCACCCAAAAATAGTGCATGATCCAATTTATCTCAGTTCCTAAAAAGCCAAAAAGAAACTGAGGCCCAACAGCGCAAATGCAGACCAGATCCCAACCTGTACTCTCCGGAAAGAACTGAGTTCTGACAAGAGTCAACACTTAAACTATAAAACCCAAGTACAAACAGACCAACAGACCATCTCTATTAGCCCCTGTCAAAGTAAGTGGGAATGAAGCAAATGTAGCAAATGTTCAGGACAAAGGACTGCAGATGGCCCAGGAATAGAGAGGAAATATTACTGCTGAAGTTTGGATGAATCTTGATTGGTGCAAATTGGTGAACATGGAAAGGATTGGATTGACAGGAGTGGGGTGGCGGAGAGAGAGGGCTGGTGGCATTACTATGGAGAGTCAGCTGAAGGTTCATGCCACAACTGTCGATGGAACAAGGAGTTTGTTAAAGTTGCCACTTAATCTGTATTTGGCCTGCACAAATGCATGGGAGACTCTAGGCTGTGAATTCCACATGCTCGACTAGAGAAAGTATATTTAATAAAAAGCATCAAACTTCAACCACTTTGGAAATCCCACCTTATTTCCATCTATTATTCAGAATTTGCTGCCAACAGGAGTGGAAGTAATTGAATATCATGGATTTTTAAAAAATTGCATCAGCAATATTTCTGAACTTTAACACAGTGGCAAGGGGCAGCACAGTGGCACAGTGGTTAGCACTGCTGCCTCACAGTTCCAGGGTCCCGGTTTCAATTCTGGCCCCAGGTGATTGTCTGTGTGGACTTTCAACTTTCTCCCCGTGTCTGTGTGGGTTTCCTCCGGGCGTTCTGGTTTCCTCCCACAGGCCAAAGGTGTGCAGGTTAGGTACATCGGCTATGCTAAATTGCCCCTTAGTGTCCAAAAGGTTATGTGGGGTTACTGGGTCACGGGCATAGGGTGGAGGCATGGGCTTGGGGCCGGTGCAAACTTGATGGGTCGAATGGCCTCCTTCTGCACTGTAAATTGTATGATTCTATGAATCTCTGAGCTGTTTAAATGCTCTGATTTTATGTATTCTTTAACTTTTATATGGCATTATTGACAGGGACTCCTGCAACTTTGGCATTGTCTCAGAGCCGGCTCTAACCCTGTATAAATATTTTACAATAGACCAAAACGATTTGCTTCTCTTTTGGAAAAAGCTCCCATCTCCCATTGAGGCACAATAACACTCAAACGTCTTGATTAATAGGATTGGCCTCATTGGGACAGATTTCCTCCATGTTTGCTACAATCTATAATGGATAGACTCAGCCTGAGGACATATTAGTTTAGGAGTCTACTTTATCTGTTAATTATATTTGATAAGCTTATTTACACTTCCCCTTGTGGTCAGCAGTGACTATTGAAATGAAGCTTTATGCATGGATCGAGACTAAGTTGAATTTCAGAGTATGTAAGATATTATTATGTTCAGAGAGACTGCCACAGTGTCCCGGTAATGCTAAAAGCACATAACATAACAAATTACAAAAATCATCAGAGAAAAGAAATGAAGTCAACACCATTTTTCAAATTATCACAGAGTATCCAAAACTACAAAAAAAAAGCATATTTAATCAAAAACTGATTTTCATTGTGCCAATCCAGTTCATAACAGCTGTAAGGCCACTGGACTAAGGTCATGTGAGGAATGCTGTGTTAAAAGACTCTGTGAAACCGTAATGTGCTTCTTTTTGTTTATCTTCATATGTGCTGCAATTCATACCTCACACCTCAGCCGCTCCAGGAGGCCAAATACTCCGCCTCTGGGCACAATGGCACCAGTGATCCAGAGGATTCACTGTCACCTACATCTCCCTCAGCCTCCACCCACCTCGTGTGCAGATTCACCCACCCGGGTCATAGAGGGACTGCATTTAGAATTGGGCCCGCTGTAAACAGGTACATGGTTCTCAAATTTATTTGCAGAATACTTCATCTGCAAAATTAATGATTATCTCACTTTACAACCCCTTAATCACAGCTTTAGCAGACATACTTACTGGATGCATCTTCTGGCGATAGGTCAATGATCATATAGATTCTTCAATCTTGAGCGAATCTTGTGTACATGAGATTGTCACTGGTGTTCCTATACATCTTTCCATGGCCTTGGTGTCCAATAGAGGCTCATGCAGGTTCCTAGGAATATAAGAAATAAGAGGAGGTGTAGACTAATGGATCCCTCAACTATGCTCCACCATTCAACTAGATCATGACTTTTTATTCAGGCTCATCCCATTTTTACTCATCAGAGGAGGGGTTTTGCTCCTCCCTATCACCCGGATGCAAAGGCCTGTCACATTAAATGACTATATTGTGCAGTGCACAACATAGAACATAGAACGATACAGCGCAGTACAGGCCCTTCGGCCCACGATGTTGCACCGAAACAAAAGCCATCTAACCTACACTATGCCATTATCATCCATATGTTTATCCAATAAACTTTTAAATGCCCTCAATGTTGCTACTGTAGCAGGTAGGGCATTCCACGGCCTCACTACTCTTTGCGTAAAGAACCTACCTCTGACCTCTGTCCTATATCTATTACCCCTCGGTTTAAAGCTATGTCCCCTCGTGCCAGCCATTTCCATCCGCGGGAGAAGGCTCTCACTGTCCACCCTATCTAACCCCCTGATCATTTAGTATGCCTCTATCAAGTCTCCTCTTAACCTTCTTCTCTCCAACGAAAACAACCTCAAGTCCATCAGCCTTTCCTCATAAGATTTTCCCTCCATACCGGGCAACATCCTGGTAAATCTCCTCTGCACCCGCTCCAAAGCCTCCACGTCCTTCCTATAATGCGGTGACCAGAACTGTACGCAATACTCCAAATGCGGCCGTACCAGAGTTCTGTACAGCTGCAACATGACCTCCTGACTCCGGAACTCAATCCCTCTACCAATAAAGGCCAACACTCCATAGGCCTTCTTCACAACCCTATCAACCTGGGTGGCAACTTTCAGGGATCTATGTACACGGACACCGAGATCCCTCTGCTCATCCACACTTCCAAGAACTTTACCATTAGCCAAATATTCCGCATTCCTGTTATTCCTTCCAAAGTGAATCACCTCACACTTCTCTACATTAAACTCCATTTGCCACCTCTCAGCCCAGCTCTGCAGCTTATCTATATCCCTCTGTAACCTGCTACATCCTTCCACACTATCGACAACACCACCGACTTTAGTATCGTCTGCAAATTTACTCACCCACCCTTCTGCGCCTTCCTCTAGGTCATTGATAAAAATGACAAACAGCAACGGCCCCAGAACAGATCCTTGTGATACTCCACTTGTAACTGAACTCCATTCTGAACATTTCCCTTCAACCACCACCCTATGTCATCTTTCAGCTAGCCAATTTCTGATCCACATCTCTAAATCACCCTCAATCCCCAGCCTCTGTATTTTCTGCAATAGCCTACCGTGGGGAACCTTATCAAACGCTTTGCTGAAATCCATATACACCACATCAACTGCTCTACCCTCATCTACCTGTTCAGTCACCTTCTCAAAGAACTCGATAAGGTTTGTGAGGCATGACCTACCCTTCACAAAGCCATGCTGACTATCCCTGATCATATTATTCCTATCTAGATGATTATAAATCTTGTCTCTTATAATCCCCTCCAAGACTTTACCCACTACAGACGTGAGGCTCACCGGTCTATAGTTGCCGGGGTTGTCTCTGCTCCCCTTTTTGAACAAAGGGACCACATTTGCTATCCTCCAGTCCTCTGGCACTATTCCTGTAGCCAATGATGACATAAAAATCAAAGCCAAAGGTCCAGCAATCTCTTCCCTGGCCTCCCAGAGAATCCTAGGATAAATCCCATCAGGACCCGGGGACTTATCTATTTTCAGCCTGCCCAGAATTGCCAACACCTCTTCCCTACGTACCTCAATGCCATCTATTCTATTAGCCTGGGTCTCAGCATTCTCCTCCACAACATTATCTTTTTCCTGAGTGAATACTGACGAAAAATATTCATTTAGTATCTCGCCTATCTCTTCAGACTCCACACACAACTTCCCATCCCTGTCCTTGACTGGTCCTACTCTTTCCCTAGTCATTCACTTATTCCTGACATACCTATAGAAAGCTTTTGGGTTTTTCTTGATCCTACCTGCCAAATACTTCTCATGTCCCCTCCTTGCTCGTCGTAGCTCTCTCTTTAGATCCTTCCTCGCTACCTTGTAACTATTCATCGCCCCAACTGAAACTTCACACCTCATCTTCACATAGGCCTCCTTCTTCCTCTTAGCAAGAGATTCCACTTCTTTGGTAAACCACGGTTCCCTCGCTCAACGCCTTCCTCCCTGCCTGACCGGCACATACTTATCAAGAACACGCAGTAGCTGATCCTTGAACAAGCTCCACTTATCCAGTGTGCCCAACACTTGCAGCCTACTTCTCCACCTTATCCCCCCCAAGTCACGTCTAATGGCATCATAATTGCCCTTCCCCCAGCTATAACTCTTGCCCTGCGGTGTATACTTATCCCTTTCCATCATTAACGTAAACGTCACCGAATTGTGGTCACTGTCCCCAAAGTGCTCTCCTACCTCCAAATCCAACACCTGGCCAGGTTCATTACCCAAAACCAAATCCAACGTGGCCTCGCCTCTTGTTGGCCTGTCAACATATTGTGTCAGGAAACTCTCCTGCACACACTGTACAAAAAACGACCCATCTAATGTACTCGAACTATATCTTTTCCAGTCAATATTTGGAAAGTTAAAGTCTCCCATAATAACTACCCTGTTACTTTCGCTCTTATCCAGGATCATCCTCGCCATCCTTTCCTCTACATCCCTAGAACTATTTGGAGGCCTATAGAAGACTCCCAACAGGGTGACCTCTCCTTTCATGTTTCTAACCTCAGCCCATACTACCTCGGAAGATGAGTCCCCATCTAGCATCCTCTCCGCCACCATAATACTGCTCTTGACTAGCAGCGCCACACCTCCCCCTCTTTTGCCTCCTTCTCTGAGCTTACTAAAACACCTAAACCCCGGAACCTGCAACATCCATTCCTGTCCCTGCTCTATCCATGTCTCCGAAATGGCCACAACATCGAAGTCCCAGGTACCAACCCATGCTGCCAGTTCCACTACCTTATTTCGTATACTCCTGGCATTGAAGTAGACACACTTCAAACCACCTACCTGAACACTGGCCCCCCCCTGCGACGTCAAATCTGTGCTCCTGACCTCTATACTCTCATTCTCCCTTACCCTAAAACTACAATCCAGGTTCCCATGACCCTGCTGCATTAGTTTAAACCCCCCCAATGTCATGACATGTCATGACTATTCGTGAAACCCACATTGGTGCATACTGCAGAACCCCTCAGGACCTGCTAAGGGCATTCAACATGCCAATGGTTTGTTTGATGATGGTTCTGGTGGAGATTAGTGTGGCTTCATTGTAGCACTCTTCCACTAATCTGTGGGAACACCTCACTAGTGTCTTCAATCAGATTACATAGAAGGAATTACATAGAAAATACAGCACAGAACAGGCCCTTCGGCCCACGATGTTGTGCCGAACCTTTGTCCTAGATTAATCATAGATTATCATTGAATTTACAGTGCAGAAGGAGGCCATTCGGCCCTTTGAGTCTGCACCAGCTCTTGGAAAGAGCACCCTACCCAAACTCAACACCTCCACCCAACACCAAGGGCAATTTGGACATTAAGGGCAATTTATCATTGGCCAATTCACCTAACCCGCACATCTTTGGACTGTGGGAGGAAACCGGAGCACCCGGAGGAAACCCACGCAGACACGGGGAGGACGTGCAGACTCCGCACAGACAATGACCCAAGCTGGAATCGAACCTGGGACCATGGATCTGTGAAGCAATTGTGCTATCCACAATGTTACCGTGCTGCCCTTAAGAACAAATAAATCTACACTATATCATTTTCCCGTAATCCATGTACCTATCCAACAGCTGCTTGAAGGTCCCTAATGTTTCCGACTCAACTACTTCCACAAGCAGTGCATTCCATGCCCCCACTACTCTCTGGGTAAAGAACCTACCTCTGATATCCCTCCTATATCTTCCACCTTTCACCTTAAATTTATGTCCCCTTGTAATGGTGTGTTCCACCTGGGGAAAAAGTCTCTGACTGTCTACTCTATCTATTCCCCTGATCATCTTATAAACCTCTATCAAGTCGCCCCTCATCCTTCTTCGCTCTAATGAGAAAAGGCCTAGCACCCTCAAGCTTTCCTCGTAAGACCTACTCTCCATTCCAGGCAACATCCTGGTAAATCTTCTTTGCACCTTTTCCAGAGCTTCCACATCCTTCCTAAAATGAGGCGACCAGAACTGTACACAGTACTCCAAATGTGACCTTACCAAAGTTTTGTACAGCTGCATCATTACCTCATGGCTCTTAAATTCAATCCCTCTGTTAATGAACGCGAGCACACCATAGGCCTTCTTCACAGCTCTATCCACTTGAGTGGCAACTTTCAAAGATGTATGAACATAGACCCCAAGGTCTCTCTGCTCCTCCACAATGCCAAGAACTCTACCGTTAACCCTGTATTCCGCATTCATTTTTGTCCTTCCAAAATGGACAACCTCACACTTTTCAGGGTTAAACTCCATCTGCCACTTCTCAGCCCAGCTCTGCATCCTATCTATGTCTCTTTGCAGCCGACAACAGCCCTCCTTACTATCCACAACTCCACCAATCTTCGTATCGTCTGCAAATTTACTGACCCACCCATCAACTCCCTCATCCAAGTCATTAATGAAAATCACAAACAGCAGAGGACCCAGAACTGATCCCTGCGGTGCACCACTGGTAACTGGGATCCAGGCTGAATATTTGCCATCCACCACCACTCTCTGACTTCTATCGGTTAGCCAGTTCGTTATCCAACTGGCCAAATTTCCCACTATCCCATGCCTCCTTACTTTGTGCAGAAGCTTACCATGGGGAACTTTATCAAATGCCTTACTAAAATCCATGTACACTACATCCACTGCTTTACCTTCATCCACATGCTTGGTCACCTCCTCAAAGAATTCAATAAGATTTGTAAGGCAAGACCTACCCCTCACAAATCCGTGCTGACTATCCCTAATCAAGCAGTATCTTTCCAGATGCTCAGAAATCCTATCCTTCAGTACCCTTTCCATTACTTTGCCTACCACCGAAGTAAGACTAACTGGCCTGTAATTCCCAGGGTTATCCCTAGTTCCTTTTTTGAACAGGGGCACGACATTCGCAACTCTCCAATCCCCTGGTACCACCCCTGTTGACAGTGAGGACGAAAAGATCATTGCCAACGGCTCTGCAATTTCATCTCTTGCTTCCCATAGAATCCTTGGATATATCCCGTCAGGCCCGGGGGACTTGTCTATCCTCAAGTTTTTCAAAATGCCCAACACATCTTCCTTCCTAACAAGTATTTCCTCGAGCTTACCAATCTGTTTCACACTGTCCTCTCCAACAATATCGCCCCTCTCATTTGTAAATACAGAAGAAAAGTACTCATTCAAGACCTCTCCTATCTCTTCAGACTCAATACACAATCTCCCGCTACTGTCCTTGATCGGACCTACCCTCGCTCTAGTCATTCTCATATTTCTCACATATGTGTAAAAGGCCTTGGGGTTTTCCTTGATCCCACCCACCAAAGATTGTTCATGCCCTCTCTTAGCTCTCCTAATCCCTTTCTTCAGTTCCCTCCTGGCTATCTTGTATCCCTCCAATGCCCTGTCTGAACCTTGTTTCCTCAGCCTTACATAAGTCACCTTTTTCCTCTTAACAAGACATTCAACCTCTCTTGTCAACCATGGTTCCCTCACTCGACCATCTCTTCCCTGCCTGACAGGGACATACATATCAAGGACACGTAGCACCTGTTCCTTGAACAAGTTCCACATTTCACTTGTGTCCTTCCCTGCCAGCGTATTTTCCCAACTTATGCACTTCAATTCTTGTCTGACAACATCATATTTACCCTTCCCCCAATTGTAAACCTTGCCCTGTTGCACGTACCTATCCCTCTCCATTACTAAAGTGAAAGTCACAGAATTGTGGTCACTATCTCCAAAATGCTCCCCCACTAACAAATCTATCACTTGCCCTGGTTCATTACCCAGTACTAAATCCAATATTGCCCCTCCTCTGGTTGGACAATCTACATACTGTGTTAGAAAAGCTTCCTGGACACACTGCACAAACACCATCCCATCCAAACTATTTGATCTAAAGAGTTTCCACTCAATATTTGGGAAGTTAAAGTCGCCCATGACTACTACCCTATGACTTCTGCACCTTTCCAAAATCTGATTCCCAATCTGTTCCTCCACATCTCTGCTACTATTGGGGGGCCTATAGAAAACTCCTAACAAGGTGACTGCTCCTTTCCTATTTCTGACTTCAACCCATACTACCTCAATAGGGTGATACTCCTCAAACTGCCTTTCTGCAGCTGTTATACTATCTCTAATTAATAATGCCACCCCCCCACCTCTTTTACCACCCTCCCTAATCTTATTGAAACATCTATAACCAGGGACCTCCAACAACCATTTCTGCCCCTCTTCTATCCAGGTTTCCGTGATGGCCACCACATCGTAGTCCCAAGTACCGATCCATGCCTTAAGTTCACCCACCTTATTCCTGATGCTTCTTGCGTTGAAGTATACACACTTCAACCCATCTCCGTGCCTGCAAATACTCTCCTTTGTCAGTGTTCCCTTCCCCACTGCCTCATTACAAGCTTTGGCGTCCTGAATATCGGCTACCTTAGTTGCTGGACTACAAATCCGGTTCCCATTCCCCTGCCAAATTAGTTTAAACCCTCCCGAAGAGTACTAGCAAACCTCCCTCCCAGGATATTGGTGCCCCTCTGGTTCAGATGCAACCCGTCCTGCTTGTACAGGTCCCACCTTCCCCAGAATGCGCTCCAATTATCCAAATACCTGAAGCCCTCCCTCCTACACCATTCCTGCAGCCACGTGTTCAACTGCACTCTCTCCCTATTCCTAGCCTCGCTATCACATGGCACCGGCAACAAACCAGAGATGACAACTCTGTCTGTCCTGGCTTTCAACTTCCAGCCTAACTCCCTAAACTTGTTTATTACCTCCACACCCCTTTTCCTACCTATGTCGTTGGTACCAATGTGCACCACGACTTCTGGCTGCTCCCCCTCCCCCTTAAGGATCCTGAAGACACGATCCGAGACATCCCTGGCCCTGGCACCCGGGAGGCAACATACCTTCCGGGAGTCTCGCTTGCGACCACAGAATCTCCTATCTATTCCCCTAACCTGCGATATGAAGGGATTGTCATCCAGGATCCATTTATTAATCTGGGCTTGGGAATCAAAAAGATCAGGAAGCTGTGAGTTCCATAAGATGTATGAATCAAAAGAGCCCTCTTGGAAATGAGTGCAAACTGCATTGTTATTTGCTGTGGTCAGAGACCAGTTGGACGTTTAGAGAGTGGAATCCCTTGTGATTCACATATGCCACTGGCTGTTGCTAGAGAGCACGAACGGAAATATGAGTGCACTCATTTCCTCCTTGTGCCAAAGGAAACTAGTGATGGACTCCAGGCTGTCATCATCTGTGATGAACCTGATGAACTCATTGGCATACTGAAAGAGGGAATTCATCATGTCTTTGATGTGCCTGCCTTCGGAATGCCCCATAGGCTTGCTTGGAATGTTTGAGAAACACAGTCACAACAAGGACCACAGGCATGGGGTTGCCATCAAATGCATGTGGTTGTAGGTCTTGCTGCATGATTTGGCATATCTTGGTAATTACTCCCCAGTACAGCATCAGACATCTCTGGCATTGCCTCTTAGACATCTGTAGGTAGTTTGTTCGCACCCTGAAGATGCGTTGATATGCCAGTGACCTTCTGCTCTGATGTCTTTCCTGGAACATTATCTCCAGACCACCTTCCTCCTCAGGTGCTGCCAGCCTTGCCGCCTCAGTAGTTGATTGTGAGTGTCCACATTTGGTGCACCTCCTCCTCCTCCTGCTTCCGAATAATTGTCGGAACATGGGTGTATGAGACCGATAGGTGTACCACCAATTGAATTGACAATGATATTGGCAGACATGTGACCAGGAGTCTGATGCATAGAACTGCTGATGCAATCTGTGACCATCCACCCATTTCCTGTCACCTTCGACTTTGTCCTCATCAGCTTTGACGTACCCAACATTACTCTGTGTCTTCCCTCTGTAACTCTTGAACCACTTCCATTACCCTGGACCTTGTCATCGTGGAAGTGAACATGCGATCGCTCCCTTCTGAGCCTACTCCTATTCCCAGTGAGATTCCTTGACTGATACAATACCCTCCCCGCATTTGCCTTAGAGTTTCTGTCAGATGTTGTGACTCGGCCTATGAGACCTTTGAACATCTCTGCCTCAGAATGGACCTGCCTCCCTCCCCTACAAAAATTGAGCTTCTCCTGTGACTGTGAATGTTTCCTGCACCAGCCAGCACCCTAAGTTTGGCCCACAGGGCCTAACTTTGGACAGAACTAATCCTGGTCTTTTCATCCCTCATTTTATCTTTGCTGCGTGCCCCCAACCACCTGACCACACGCAAGACACTTAGGCCCTTCCCACTGCACATGTCCTCGGCCCACTCCCACCTGATTCTCCCTCAAAGCCCTCTTTCATTCATCGATTTCCCCAACTTCACGTGCTTTATGTCCTCCATGCCACCACCAGAACCCCCAACCTCTCTACCCATCCCTCACACCTGACTTTCCCTTGCCAGTCCCGACCCTCCAATCAAGCTGCCATTCTCTTGCTCCCCTCTCTTGTGTCACAGGGTTCAATTTAGTCAACCACTCATCTCAGACAAAACTACACAAAGCTGATTGGTGCATGCCACATTTAGACAAATATTTTATTGGACTGGGTGCCACGAGATTCTCATGCTCTGCCGTCCTAATCTTGAAGGTAGGGCTTTATTCCACAAAGCTTTAAGATGGAGCGTTCTCAAGAGACACAAATGTATTACAAATAGATACTCGCCATGTGACAGCATGAGGCCTGACCCACCACTGCCACACTGCTGAATTGTTTTTGCGTCTGAACCCACTGCCATCATTTTGAAATGTTTGTTTCTGCACAATGAACTGATGCCGCCCACACCATTTCCCATTCTCGGAATCATCATTAAACAAAGGCAGTTTACAGTTGTATGTTGTCACTTAATAAACATTCTTGACTAAAATTTATTCCATACAATTAAACAATTTTCTGAAATATTTTATTTTGTGCAGCATTGCCTCTGGTTCAAGTTCAGTGACAAACCTACCATTAGGTCAGTCAGGTTTACCAATACCCACGAGCAATCTGCAGGAAGCAGGAATGCAGAGCGGCAATCTGCTTAATCCACCTACATTTCCACTGTCAGAATTGTAGTGTGCTACTCCATATGAAATTACATCTTGCCTTATATAATTCACAAAGCATTTTATATCCTTCCTCATTTTGGGCTAGCTATAAGTCTGGCTGCAGGCTCACTTTCACCCATTTTACAGCTTTGCACAAGGGATTATAACCAAGTTTTCGTAATTTAATCTTTAATCCTGCTCGCATCCCAATGAATCTCGACTCAAGGCCAATATATCCTTTCTACCGATTGGTGTCCAAAACAGAATGTAATTCTCCAGATGGGCGCTTAAAGCTGCGTGCAATTGAAGTATCAATGTACTTGCACAAAATCAGGATCTACGTCAGGAAGTGATACTTCAATTGCACGCAGCTTTAAGCTCCCATCTAGAGAATTACATTCTGTTTTGGACACCAATCGGTAGGAAGGATATATTGGCCTTGAGTCGAGATTCATTGGGATGCGAGCAGGATTAAAGAATAAATTACGAAGAACTTGGTTATAATCCCTTGAGTTGGAAGGTAGGGGTGATCCAACCATAGGCTTTAAAATGATAGAATGATAAAATGATTAATAGCGTAGTTACAGTCACACCCTACCCAAATTGACTCTTCATTGAAGTTAATTTAGGGTGGGGCATAAAACCGGGGTTTCACCTGATCCTGTGGGTTTCTTGATGAATTAAGTTAAAATGACCTTCCTCCCCCACCCCCCATGTGTTTTATTTAGCAGTAGAATTGCAATTCAGTGATTCCCAATACTAAAACGGGCACTTAAGGAATCTGGCTGCTTATATTGAATCAACTTCAGCTATATATAAAGGGCTAAAGGGGAAAATTTCAAATTTTCTTTTGACTTTTCAACAAGAAGAGAAATGCAAAACTTCTCTGGCTAAATGTGCTAATAATTGATCTGATTGTGCTGGATTTGTGCCAAATTACTCAGTTAATGCACAGAGCTGAAAAAAAGCAAGGGTTTTCCTTTCATGTTACAAGTTCTGTTATGTAAATGGATTCCAACGTTTTAATCATGTACACCAAATTAAGCAGAGACTCTGAAAGGGAGAAACTAAGAAAGACACACACTAATTAGCTTTGGTGCCAGAGCCGTTTAGCCGAATATAAATCTCAATTAAATACATTGTACATCTTAATTATAATTACTTAAGCTCTTCTTATTTGATGTCTAGGTGCTGTATTAATTGTGTTCTTATGCTGATTGTTCTTGAAAAGTGGACTGTGGTAGCCAGATAGCTCACTAAGATTACTGGGTAAAATGTTTGGGATTATAAAACAGTGTATATATTTTATAAGCGACGTTGGTGTTAGGAGAAGAGCCCTGTCGAAGATTAGATGGGAACTCAAACTAAAAGTAATAAAGGGAAACAATGGTTTGAATTCTTCATCCGTTGGGAGTCCCAAAAGTGGATGCGAAAACGTCCGTCCGGCAGCAATCAGTCCCGGAATGCAATTCCATGCTGATTAATCAATTAACAGCCAGCTAGTGTGGAACTCATGTTGGGAAAGGCTCACCACTGCCAGGGAGGGTAGGAAGAGGATGGGGGCTGGCGATTCTACTGTGCTCCCTTAGGGGCAGCCACTGCGGAGCTGTCTCAGGGAGCAGCCGGCTTGGAAAAAAATAATTTGTCATTGAAAAACAATGCAAAAAGTGTTCAAGCAGCACATTCAAACACATATCTCAGTCCACAGATACCTTTTTAAATTAAATTTCAGCCCTGGCATTTTATCCCAGCCAGGATCCAGGCTGCAGCTATAACATAAAAGCCGCCTGGTCAATTGGCCTGCCCACCATCCGTAAAAGCAGATGGGCCGTGTGAAATTGCACTTAACTGGCCCCACCAAGCGCTAAATTGCATGTTTGGCTGCCGACGGGCACGCTTCCAACACTCAGCCGCCTGCCGACTGAAATATTACACGAGTCCGCAATGACATCAGGAAGTGATTTCATGCACTCCCAGCTCGAGAATGTACCCACCGAAGAATGTACAATTCAGGCCAATGGGCATGATTCACCCAAATGGGAACAAAGTCCCTTAGTGAGCGCATTTAGATGCATGATTCCCAGTGCTCGCAGTGCCGAGAAACACATGGCTATTCAATGCGACTCACATTGTATAAAGGGGCCTCAACGTGGAGTGGGGTGGAGGTTACAATTAGCCCCATTTTCTACAGTGGGGAGCCCTGTTTGACAGAGCTCCCTGTGTAGCGAGAGATTGGGATGCCATTTTTCAATGATGTCCCGATCTCCGAGGCCATCAAAGCAATCCCTGACCTCTCCCCCAACCCAAACCCACTATGGGAGAGTCCCTGCACCCCTCCCCCCAATTCGCCCACAACCCCACCCAACATCCACACAGGGCACCCTCAGCCTATCGCATGTGTGCAAAAAATGCCAACTTGGCACCTGATAGTGACTATGCCAGCTGACAGTGCCATCTCAGCACCTTGACAGTGCCATTCTGGCACCTAGGTGGCACAGCCAGGATGCAGACTGGCACTGCCAGGGTTCCCAAGTGATACCATCAGTGGCAGGGTACCGCCCTGACCAAAGGGCATGCAGCTGGGTGCCTCCAATCCCCTGGGAGTCCCCCATGAGTGCCGTTCTGTCTGGACCCCGTTTATGGGGGCCAGTGCTGAATGACACTTGCTTGAGTTCTCCAAAGCGAAGGAAATGAATCCCAAAGCCTCGGGTACCTCGGCAATCTGCACATTAGAGTGAGACTTACTGTCTCGCTCTAATATGCAGATTGCCAAAAAGCAAAATGAAGAAAACATTTCTTCATGCAGCAGAGTGTACTGGGATGCCCTGGCCTCAGCGTGTAGTGGAGACAGGTTCAACTGAAACATTCAAAACGTAAGTCGACTGTTATCTGAAAATGTAGAATGTACTGGGTTCTGAAAGAAGGTGGGAGAATGACACAAAAGTGAATTGTTCATTCAGAGAGGCGGTACAGACAGGATGGGTTGGATAGTCACCTTCTGCGCTGTAACAAATTTTATGATTCTGCAAGATTGAGTGGGTAGGTGAGTGAGTGGTTAGGTGAGTGAGTGGGGGCGTGGATAGGTGAATGGATAGGTTAGTGGGTGAGTGAGTGGGGATGGTTGGTTCAGTTGTCGAGAGTGCGTAGTTGAATCAGATCAGGGGGATGCACAGCTGGATCAGGATGGGCAGTCAGGTCAGAGGGTTTGGCAGTTGGATTTGTGAGGAGTGGGCAGTCGGGTGAGGAGATTGGACAATCAGCTCGAGGGATTGGCAGCCAGGTCAGTGGGGGGCTGGAAGGTGGTGGGTTGAGCTATGCTGCTAATCAGTGAATCACACCAGCAAGGTGCAATTCACTGATAGGGCAAGTATCTGGTTATGTAGCATGTATCCAGTCCTGTCTCCAATCCTGAGATCAGTGTAAGAGACATTCTTGGAGAATCCTGGACAGCATAAATTATCCCATCAGAAGTTTAAACTTTGCAGGTAATTACAGTGTACATGCATGTATCAGGACCCCTGATGAGTCCTAACGTGCAAAGTTACGGATATCTCAACATTCATCACCATTGGGCATCCTAGCCCGTTATCATCACTACCTGTCACAAACTCAGTGCCCTAGCTACTGAATCCATTTCTCTCCCTGACAATCATCTGAAGCTGACCCAAACTACTCAGAACCTTAACTCTGTATTTGACTCCCAATTTAAACTTCCATCTTCATATCTGTTCAATGACCAAGACGGCCTATTTTCAACTTCATAACATCACCTGACTATGCCCTTACATCAGTTCATCAGCTGTTGAAACCCTCATTCTTGCCTTTGCTACATCTAGATTTGACTATTCCAATGCACATTTGATCAGCTACTTGTCTAGTCTACCCAGTGGACAATCTCACATTTTCTCACATTACACTCCATCCGTCAAATTTTTGCTTGGTCACTTAACCTATCTATATCGCTTTGCAGAATATTTATGTCCTCAGTACTTGCTTTCCTACTTTTTTTGTATCATCAGCAAATTTGGGTACAATATAATCTGTCCCTTTACCCTAATTACTAATGTAGATCATAAATAGTTGAGGCCCCAGCACTGATCCCTGTGGCATCTTTTTAGTTACAGCTTGCCAACCTGAAAATGTGCCATTTATCACAAATCCTCAATCTATGCTAATATATTACCCTCAACACAATGAGCTGTTATCTTATGTCGTAAAACTGTTATAAAGGCACTTTTCTAGAATTCCTTTCATAAATCCAAATACATTACATTTACTGGTTCCCCTTATCCACTCTGCTTGTCAAATACAATTCCCCTTTCATAGAACCATGCTGAGTCTGCCTGATTGTATTATGATTTTCTAAATGCTCTGCTACTATTTCTTTATTAATGGATTCTGGCATTTTCCCAATGACAGATGTTAGGCTTTGATCTACAGATTTCTGTTTTCTGGCTCGCTCCTGACTTGAATTGAGAACTTACTTTTGTGTTTTTCCTATCTAATGGGACTTTTTTGGAATGTAGGGAATTTTGGAAGATTAGAACCAACACATCCATTAACTCTGATGTGGAGATGCTGGCGTTGGACTGGGTTGGGCATAGTAAGAAATCTTACAACACCAGGTTAAAGTACAACAGATTTATTTGGAATCAATGTCTCTTACCATGAAGACAGATACAAAATACTTGTTCAAGGTCTGTGCCATTTCCTTGTTTCCTACCACTAGTTCCTTGCTCTTATCCTTCAAAGGGACCAACATTTCCTTTAGATACTCTACTCCTGTTATAGAAGCTCTTATTTCCTGCTAATTTACTCTCATATT
This sequence comes from Scyliorhinus torazame, assembly GCF_047496885.1. Taxonomy (NCBI): domain Eukaryota; kingdom Metazoa; phylum Chordata; class Chondrichthyes; order Carcharhiniformes; family Scyliorhinidae; genus Scyliorhinus; species Scyliorhinus torazame. The sequence continues at coordinate 145,375,443 of NC_092719.1, forward strand.
CTAATTTATTTCCCTTTTGTTATTTTCTTAGTCACCCTTTCTTTCTAATTGTTACCAACCTCCTGCCCTACTATTGATCTTCACAACAATGTACACTTTTCCTTTTAATTTGCTTCCATCCTTAACTTTCTTAGTTAGCCACTGAGGGCACATCCCACTCATATTGTCTTTCTTTCTCAATGGAACATATTTTTGTTCAAAATTATGAAATATCTCCTTGTATGTCTCCACTGCTGATCTGCAAACTTATATTTTAACCTATTTCCCAGTCTACTGTTGCCAACTCTGTCTTCATACTTTTGTAATTACATTTTAATATGAAACACGAATTTCAGATCTCGGTTTCTCACCTCAAAACGGAATGAGAAGTTCCATCAGGTTATGATTACTCTTGCCCAGAAGATCCTTTATGATGAGATCAATAATTTATCCTGTCTCATTACATATTGCCAGGTCTAAAATTGCACCTGGTTGGTTCCAGAATTCTGAAAGCAATCTATGAACTCATCCTTAAGGGTACTCTGCCAATCTAATTAGTCCAATCTACAAGAAGATTAATATCACCCATGATTATGAAAGCTCCTGGGCGAGATTCATTTATGTCCTCAAGGTTGGGGCTGGGCCCCCCAACATGCGGAGGATTCCGCACCTTTGGGGCGACGCGATGCCCGACTGATTTGCACCGTTTTTGGCGCCGGTCGGTGGACATCGCGCCGATACCGGAGAATTTCGCCCCCTGTGTTACAAGCCTGCATAATTTATTGATGTATACTCTGTCCTACAATGTAACTGTTGCTATGTGGCCTATAAAGTAATCCAAAAATGATTTATTTCCCTTGTTCTTTGTTATCTTCACCCAAACTGTTTCTGCATCTTGATTTTCTGAGCCAAGATCATTTGCCATGACTACTGACCTCATCCTTTATTATCAGAGTTACCAGACCTCCTTTTCCTTACTTCATTTCCTTTTGAAATGTCGAATATGCTTGAATATTCAAACCCTAACCATGGTCACTTTGCAAACAAGTCTCCATAATGGCTATCATATCATCCCCAAGTATTTTAATTTGTGCTATCAAGGAGCAGGTAGACAGTAAGATAGAATCAAAAGATTAAAAGATCCATGTTAGGATGTAAAACTGAAGACGTCTGCTAGTTTGTTTGGGCAAGGCCATGAAAACATTTGTGAATGAGGACAAAGATTTTGAAGTCAGTACATCTGTGGCTATGAAACAGTGGAATTGTAATGGAGACAATGATTGCACTGCATATTCAGGTGAATTTACAGAGAGCCTTTTTTGGATATTCAGTACAAAATTAACAGCTGAACTATATTTACCAAAGTTAGAAATTTATCTTTGCCGTAATAAAAGCAAAGTTTAAAAAAAAAAAATTTAGAGTACCCAATTATCTTTTTTTCAATTAAGGGGCAATTTAGCTTGGCCAATCCACCCATGGTACCGGCTGGTCACTTTGACCCCTCCTCCTGACTTTATCAAGAAGATCCAGAGAATGCTTGTAGAGTTCTTCTGGGACAAGAGACTGCACTGGGTCGCTGCTGAGGTTCTGAGTCTCCTGCTTAGGGAGGGCAGCCAGGCGCTGGTGTGCCTTTGCACTCAGGTGGCGACCTTCCACCTTCAGACCCTGCAACGATGCCTTTACATGGAGCCCCCTCCACAATGGTGTGCCATGGCGACTCATTTCTTCCGCCAGGTGCATGGCCTGAATTATGACGTGCAGCTCCCGTTCATAGACCTGCAGGGTCTTCGTTACCCTCTGCAGGTGCTGCCTGTCTTTTACCAGGACCTGCTCAAAGTCTGGAACATGATCGCCTCGCACCGCAGCTCCCCCCCGTCAGGAGTGGTGGCTGTCGTCAGGGAGCCGCTGCTCAGGAATCCGCACCTCCACCAATACCATTTCGAGTGGCTGGCAGAGGAGCGAGCTGTGGCTGCCGGGGTGACCCGGATCGGGGACGTGCTGGGTGGCGGAGGAGTGGGCTGGATGACACCCTATGAGTTAGCACAACGTGCAGCGGTGGACGCCCGGCTCACAGCCAATGCCACCCGAGACCTCAAAACGGTCGTACTCGGACCCGGTGGCACTTTTGGTTTGGAGGACGCGCAGGTGTGTGTGGTATCCTGTCTGGGCGAACCCCTGCCCGGACGGAATTCCACATTGGTCCCAAGCCCCAAACCCTCCCTCGGGGGCTGGTGCCCCACAATCCTAGCCGCCTCACGGAAATACCCTATGTGCCTTTTCGCACTACGTGGAGGGGTTTCCTGTATGGGCTGCTGCTGCACACCCTTCACCTCCTTACACTCGCCCGTCGACTGGACACGCCATGGCGTGCCTTATTGCCGTCCGGCGGCGGAGGTCCCCACTGGAGGTCCCTCTATGGAGGAGTCCTCCCCTTCAATCTTGGGGACCTGGGGTGGAGGGTGTTGCATGCAGCAGTGCCGTACATCACCGATTGTACCGGTTCACGGACTCCCAAGAAGCCTGCCATTTTTGCGGCCTTGTGGAGTGTGTAGACCATGTCCATGTTACATGTTATAGGCTGCACTCCCTTTTTAGTTTTCTAACCAATCTTTTGCTGGAGTTTTGTTTGCACTTCAGCCCCACACTCCTGATCTACGGGCACCCGGTGCGGAGAGGGGCGGGGAAGGCGGAGGACCTCCTTGTGAACCTGCTCCTGGGCCTGGCAAAGCACACCATTTATAGGTCCAGGCAGCGGGAAACCGAGGGTGTTGCCTGGCCAGACTGTCTGCCCCTCTTCCGGGGCTACATTCGTGGTCAGGTGTCCCTGGAAAGGGAGCATGCAGTGTCCACGAGCACCATTGAGGCCTTCCGTGCCCTGTGGGCACCACAGGGGTTGGGATGCTTTATTGACCCCTCTAACTACACTCTTATTTGATGTTTTTTGAGTTTCCGTTGATCTTTGTTATGTTTGGGCAGTGTTCCTAACAGGAGCGGCCCTTTTTTACTTTGTCCCTCAGTTTGTTTTCCTTTCTTCTGTTTTGTTGGTAGACCTCAAAAGAGTGGCCAATCAACCTAACCTGCACATCTTTGGGTTGTGGGGGTGAAACCCACGCAGACAAGGGGAGAATTTGCAAACTACACACGGACCGTGACCCAGGGTCGGGATTCGAACCCGGGTCCTCAGCACCGCAGTCCCAGTGCTAACCACTGCACCACATGCCGCCCTAATAATAGCAGTATTCAGTGTGTCTGAAAAGAATTTACCAATTATTTATATGTTGAGCGAATAGAATTACTCATTAAGTCAGTGCGAAGCCCACAGCTGCTGTCACAACATTGTCAAACAAATCAAACTGTAAACAGTGACCCTTGTTTAAAAGTATATTTATTAGAATTTTACATTTTAAAATAATACCATACACATGGAGAGCGGCGAACAACTTGACTCAACATACATGGGCACAAAATGGAACAGGAGAACCACATCACAACTGACTTGGTATAGTCATTGGGTGAAACCAAATATTCCCGTGACCACGCCAGAAACCAAGGGAAGAGCAGAATAAAGTCTTAAAAACATGACATGACAGGACTGTGTACACCCTCTCATGCCACTCTACTCGCAGACAGATCAGGTGAAACAACGACAACAAACCTCTCGGCTCTGGCAGCACCATAGGCACCAGCCCATCTCTCTCGGATATAAGACCCAACTGCACCCATGCAAAAGCTAAGAACGGATACATCATACCCAGCGCTACAAAAGAAGCCAAAGAAAATCCACGAGATCCTCAGCAATAAAGAGATGTTACATACATACTCAAAAATGTCATATATCCACTGCCCAGGTCCAGAACAGAACCATTGTCAATCATAGAGGCAAACAAATTAATGAAGAGAGAACTAACACCAAGTCCAAATTGTTCTCAGTCCTGGGGACTCCCACAGAAGAAGAAGAATCATAGAATCCCTACAGTGCAGAAGGAGGCCATTCGGCCCATCGAGTCTGCACTGGCCCTTGGAAAGATGAGAGAAAAGACCCGAGTTAGCAGAACTGACGCTCTGAATATTCAGAGCTCAGGACTCAGCCCAGGTCCTGACTCATCACAGCACTCATGGAGGAACTATCAACCAAAGAGGAACAGACCACTCAACTAACAAGCATAAAATACGTTGCAAGCGGAATGACAGGATACCCATGAGGCCCAAATCGTGAGTTCGGATAATCATTCCGGGAGAAGTGGAGCCGTCAAGACGCCCCTCGAAAGGACACCCTGAGGGGGAGTGCTGACCCCCCTCCCCCAGTCCCCAGGCAATCCACCCCACCAATCAGGGCTTCCCAGGAGAAAATCCAACCCCATCAAAGTGGACCCACTCCAAAACAGTCCGATCACCGAAACCCAGCTAACATCAACCTGGGCAGGTTTGAATTTCACCTCCAAGTAGCTCAGGGGAAAAATAAAGGCAAAGTGAGGGATGCAGCAGAGGCCTCAGCCTCCCAGCCATCCCAGAAGAGAAAACGAAAGAAGAAATAACAAAAACCATCAGAACTAATCACACAGATAAAGGGAAACAACATCCAACCCAAACCCAACACCTCTCAAATGCCTGACTCATGCCAAAGAGGAGGAGAGACAACAACCCAAACAAGAAAGTGGCTTCCCACCTACCCCAGGGAAAAAGATAGGGTATCTATTCAGTGCAGCATTCAGCCCAACTATGTCTCCACACACACGGAGTGGTCAAACCCAACACCAACAGTCTCCCCCCCCCCACACCCCAGGAAGGCCCCCCAAAGATGGCAATCTCAATGCCCAGCGACAACAGGATAATGAGCAATGTGCCAAACCTGACCTAGTCCAGCACCGTCCTAAAATAAAGCACAGGAAATTATATCCCCAGGACCTCTCACACAATCCCAAACCCATATCCCACTGAGCCTGCACCTATCCAACCCTTCTAGGGCTAAGCACCACTCTCACTCAGATAAGGGGAGAAAGGATAACACACCAGCCCTAGACAACAGAACACCCCAATCCGGAGGAAGGAGAATCATCAAGACACCCATCAATTGGGCATCCAGGGAGGGAGGGCCGGTGTTCCTCCCCAAACCTCCAAGAGCAGCACCCACTTCCACCAGGCCAGACCAGAACCAGGGCCAGCACCAAGTCAGGAAGTCAAGGAAGAAAATTAGATCCTGTTACGGGCCAGGGTTTAGAGAATCCCAAAGTGTATCATGGAGTTCACCTGACCCACAACTTTTAACGGATTGTAGTATGGGGAGCACAAGGCCCACTCTGCAGGTGTGGGACTGCAAAAATCGAAAAGTATTTTTTTAAGCAAAACAATGTTTATTCTATGAACTCAAGTTAACCTTTTTAAAACATACAGTGAACATCTTAGCAACCATTAATTCAAATACAACCCCCAAAGTATTTTTTAAGCAAAACAATGTTTATTCTATGAACTCAAGTTAACCTTGTTAAAACATACAGTGAACATCTTAGCAACCATTAATTCAAATACAACCCCCAAAGAATACAGCACTAAGTAATCCTTACTTTCCTTTTAACATCCATAAGACTTTAAAAAAAACTTTTACCAGAAGCACATCAGCTTTAAATTCACTACTGAGAACAGTTATAACTCTGAATTCACCAAATGATTAAGCGATAGTCTTTTCATGGCAGAGGGAACAACATTACACATTCTGTGGCTGACTGCAGCTCCAACACTGAAACAAAACCAAAAAAACACAGACGCACCCAAGCTTTTTCTCAAAGTGAAACTAAAGGCTGACAGACAGCCCATCTCCATCCACACTCAGACATCACTGCAGTAATAAACACCCATTTCTTAAAGGTACACCCACTACAGTTGTTCTATAAAAACACCCATTTCTTAAAGGTACTCTCACATGACAATCCCCCCAGGACGGAGATACCCAAACCAATTTGCGGAAACCATTACCATACAAAGGACACTCAGGCCTACTCTTTCCGCGATCCTCAACCACAGATAACCACTCCACTTCAGTCTGCTCTAATAACAGAAATACACTCTGCCAGTCCCCAAAAAACAGCTAAAGGGAGAGACCCATGTAAAGAGAAAAGACAAACTCGCCTGAAGGAAGGGTCAGACAGAACACAATCCTCCCCAGGTGTCATAACCCACACGGGAATTACAAGGTGGCAATGATCAAACTCCCCATGAGCCTCACCGAATACAAGATACGAGCCCCCTCCCCCCTCCCCCGCCGCTTTAAAGGGGGCGGGGAACCTTAAACCATCTTCTGTATAAAGTCGGCCAGTTTGGGTACTGATGGGAGAGACTTAGTTGGGATTTTTCATGCTTTGTAAATAATAATTATTGTCATAAAACTTTATTTCCTTTTAAAAGTTCGGTGTGGACTCCTTCGTGGTCTACAAATCTGGCAACGAAGGTTTAACTGGTTTGCTGTCAATGCTGACACTCTGTCGCATAAGCCACCTCCCTAACCCTGCTGGATAAATGTTGGAATCTTTTCATTTGCCATGCCTTTGTTCGAAAGATTAGATGTGTTTGACGCCAATTTTGAAAACTGGACATAGTAGGTGGAAAGAATGCCCTACTTTTACCGAGCCCAATAGTATCACAGAATGATCGCCAGCTAGTCATTTTGCTAACTGCCAGCGACGCACCTACCTATGGTAAGATACAAAGCCTCACCTATCCTGCGGTGTCTGACACTCATACTTCCGAGCAGCTGGTAACACTAAGACGGCAACATTTCAACACAACACAATCCGTAATGCTGCTGAAGTACCACTTTAATACAGCGGAAAGGACCCTGGGGGTATATGTCACTGAGTTTTTGTCGAGATTATGAAAGATAACCAAATGCTGCGAATATGGAAGGTCCCTGTTGGAAATGCTGTGTGTGGCATCAATTACGTGGCTACTCAAAATACATTGTTGTCTGAACCATCCTTAAACCTACAGCAAGCAATGCAAATTTCACTATCTCGTGAGAGCATTGAGCGAGGATAGAAGGAAATCCAGGGAATGGAAGTTAATAGCTTAGGACGCCCAGCAATCAACCCTTCCCAAAAGCGATACCCCTTCCGGAACCGAGCGATCTGCAGGCCTGGTCCGTTGGTCAATGACCGAGTCGTCCTGATGGGATACCTCCACAGAATCTGCAGAGGGAGAACTAATCTGTTGTGGGGCATGTGGTCATAATCCCTGACATGAGCGCAAGCCACAGGTCGGCCAGAGGCTCTGGTGCCCAGGTAGAGGTAGACACCTGCCCAGGGCCCACACTTTCCGAGACTTTCTGTCTGGATGAACCAGGGGAGGAAGAGTGCATGCAGTTCGACTGCATGGTGGCGCCTTGGGTTGCCTCATCAAAATTGTAGTGTAGGTGAATGGGCATCTATTGCAGATGAAGCTTGATAGTGGCTCTGAGGTTTCCTTTGTAGGAAGGCAAACCTTCGACTGAATTAAGAAAGGTGTACAACACTTGGATTTGAGGGACACAGGCACTCGATTGGCCACTTATACCAGCGAACTACTGCACATTGCGGGAACCACTGTGGCCCCGGTGGTTTATGGACAGCAGTCGGTGCGCCGACCACTACTTCAGTGACGGGGATGTGCTGAACGCACACACGAAAGGTGCCTCTCCTCCCAGGAAATTGAATTTAGGCAATTTTATTCAAAATAACCCGCTAGAATCAAGGAAACAAAAGCATCCGCTCATCACCCACTTCAACATACCCAACAAGATACAAGAAATCTCAACTAAAAAATGCCAAACAACAGCTGCACCAGAGGCTGCAAGGAAACCAGGGGTAACAGGAGCCTGGAGAAACTGGCGAGCGAGCTAGCAGACCCACGAGATGATGAAGCCCCGGCAGCACCTGAAGGAGAGGGGACAACAAGCCAGACAAGGAACTCCCTCTCGCCGCAGGGTGGCTAGAGAATGTTTCTCACCAGAGAGCTAAAGGAGCTCAAAGAGGACATAAGGCTGGGAATCCAGAGTGGTCAAGGTGGCAGTCACAGAAGCGCTGGCCACCATGCAGGTAGCCGTCGGCAAAGCAGAAAGGTGACTAGAGATCCAGGGAAGCATGAGCAGGGGGCTAGAAAAGGCCTCCATGGACCAAAACGACTGGATTGTTGCCCTGGAGACAGCACGGTAGCATTGTGGATAGCACAATTGCTTCACAGCTCCAGGGTCCCAGGTTCGATTCCGGCTTGGGTCACTGTCTGTGCGGAGTCTGCACATCCTCCCCGTGTGTGCGTGGGTTTCCTCCGGGTGCTCCGGTTTCCTCCCACAGTCCAAAGATGTGCAGGTTAGGTGGATTGGCCATGATAAATTGCCCTTAGTGTCCAAAATTGCCCTTAGTGTTGGGTGGGGTTCCTGGGATAGGGTGGAGGTGTTGACCTTGGGTAGGGTGCTCTTTCCAAGAGCTGGTGCAGACTCGATGGGCCGAATGGCCTCCTTCTGCACTGTAAAATCTATGATAATCTAGGTGTAGCCCCAGAACCCACAGCCGAGGTTGAGATCATCTACTGCCTTCCACGTCCCCGTTGCCTGAGATGATAATCTATGATGAGACAGAAATAACAAGATTGGTGGCGGCCCAGGGAAACCTTAAAGTGAAGGTCGAGGACCAAGAAAACTGGTCAAGGCACCAGAACTTCAGAACAGTGGGACTGCCAGAGGGAACTGAAGGCAGGAATCCCATGAACCAAATGGTCCAGATGTTGGGAATTTGGTGGGAAGGAATAGCTTCCCTAGCCCGCCGGAGACAAACACGGCCCACAGGTGACTCTGACCAAAACCCAAGGCTGGGGAACAATTATCATGAAGGTGCACCGGTACCAAGACTGGGAGGGAATCCTGAGATGGGACGGGCAGACAAGCACCTGCACCTCAGAGGGACGCCAAATATGAATTTATCAAGACTTTGAGGCAGCCCTGACCAAGCGCCGAGCCAAATTCAACAGAGCGAAGGTGGTACTGTTCAAAAGTGGGGTGAAACTTGGGATGCTCTACCCAGCCAAGCCATGAATAAACCTCCAGGGCAAGGAGCACAATATTATGGCAGCAACAGAAGTGGATGTGTTTGTCCAAAAGACCAATCTGGAAAAGCAGCAGCAGAAACAGAGGTGAAACCATCACCCTGAGGAACTGAGAGACTGAAAGACATTTTGCACTGGATTGTCCTACCTAGCTCTGAAATAGAAAGCTAATGCTCAGAAAGGAGGGGGTGAGGGTAGCAGGGTGCAAGAAAAAGGAAGCAAGAGGAAGAGGGGAAAGGGAAGAAAAATAACAGATGAAGGAAAGGCTCAGACCGATCCCGGGAGGAGAGGTCACCACACTAGTGAGAAAGCTAGCACCAGGAGGTACGAGTGGGGGGGGGGGGGGGGGGGGGGGAGGCTGCAGCACATCTCCCGCGGGGAGAGAGCGCCTGGTGACAGGGGGTAAACATCACAGGAGAGGGGGCAAGTAGTGGGGTAGAAAGGGGGGGAGAGAGAGAGATGGGGACACAGGTAGGGGGTGAGGGATGAGGAGGGAGAAGGCGCAGAACCATAGGTGGAACAAAGGGACGAGGGGGAGGGCTCTAGGCTAGTTACAAAAGGGCACACATGGCAACAAGTTCGCACTTTGTGGCATCCAGGTACCTTGGCAGTCCCAGCTGGGCAGTGCCAAGGTGCCCGCGTTATAGAATTTATAGAATTTACAGTGCAGAAGGAGGCCATTCGGCCCATCGAGTCTGCACCGGCCCTTGGAAAGAGCACCTTACCCAAAGTCAACACCTCCACCCTATCCCCATAACCCAGTAACCCACCCAACACTTTCGGGTCATAATGGTTGGACGCCAGAGCCACTAATTCATCAAAAAAGTTAGAATCTTCAGCACTGAGTTCGCAAAGGATTTCAAAACACAGGAATGGAATGTTGAACTTGCCGTGCTTTCGGTGCGCATGTCCAGGCTTTGGGACTTCTGCATAGTCCCAACATATATGTGCAGCATACTATCTCCATACGCCAGAAGATTCAATGGAGTTCTTACTCCTCCTCCAGCACGTCCCCCTGCTGCTACATGATATTGCGCAGGATACAGCAGTCCAGCATGATGTCAGAGACCCTCCTGAGTCTATACTGAAGCACCCCACCAGAGTGGCCTAGGTATCGGTAGCACAACTTGAGGACGCCAGTGCACTCTTCAATGATGCAGGGTGCAAACCTTGTTATAATAATAATCTTTATTGTCACAAGTCGACTTACACTAACACTGCAATGAAGTACTGTGAAAAGCTCCTAGTCGCCACATTCCGGCGCCTGTTCGGGTACACAGAGGGAGAATTCAGAATATCCAAATTACCTAACAGTACGTCTTTCGGGACTTGTGGGACGAAACCAGAGCACCCGGTGGAAACCCATGCAGACACGGGAAGAACGTGCAGGCGCCACACAGACAGTAACCCAAGGGAATCGAACCTGAGACCCTGCCGCTGTGAAGCCATAGTGCTAACCACTATGCTACCTCCAGCAGCGAGGGACTGGAGCATTGCATCTGAAACTGCGCTGGGCATAGACTTCAATTTTGACCGGCGCCCGTTTCTCTGCCCAAACGCAATTCGCATTTTCTGCGTCGCAAGGCAGAGAATTTCACCCGCTGTCTCCAGAAAAACAGAAAAATTGTCCAAGCTATAGACCACCTGAATGCTGAAAGTAGCAGGATCACCAAGTTCAGCCTGAAGTCAGTTGTGTGACAAACCTTTAAGAGTTGTATACCCTGTTAGATATGTATAATCTGAGGAAAGTAAAGGGGTAACAAGATGATGTTCATGTATATCAACACGAGATGGCATCACTGAGTAGTCTTATAAAGGGCTGCGTCTCCAGGCATTCTGGGAGAAGCTTTTGGAGAAGTTGATGTTGAAGGATAGTGTGAAGTTGAGTTAGATTGTAGGTTATGTATTAGAGAGATAATGAATTACTGTATCATCGATTCAATAATATTATTTTATTAGCTGTTACTCAGTAGAGTGTGTGAACCATTTTAAGCAATGAAAATTCATAACATGATTTCAAGCAGTGTAAAATAAACTAGTTTTGATTTAAACATGTAGTTTTATGTTCTTTCTCAACACTACAACTTTGGCTATCTTGGAGAACAATACAAGGAACATAACATGGTACCAGGAAATTACTGAATTAATTGAGTTAGAAAATAGTTAGAATCTAAGAAAAAAGAAAACCAGCACGTGCTCAGACTTCAACGGCAAGACTGTTTCCAGACCAGTTACTTCAACACACTGACAAGTCCAGACCTAATGGAGAAACTGCAAACTCTGCGACAGATCTGGATTTCTGGTAAAATTGATGTAAATTGGAAAATATTTAAGCAGCAATTTCAACTATACCCCTCTGCCTCAGATTTAGATAATGTTAGTGATAACAGAAAACCTGAATTATTTTTAACAATGGCTGGACCAGAGGCTATTCAACTGTGTAACTCTTTCCAATTCTCCATGGCAGATGATAAAAAAAAATCTGATATCGTTATTGAAAAATGTGATCTTCATTGTAAAGCTCAAATTAATGAAACGTATGAATGGTTTATCTTTAAAACGAGAGTGCAAAAAGATGGAGAATCTGTAGATTGCTTCATTACAGATTTAAGACTAAAGTCACAAACCTGTAACTTCTCAATATTGTCAGACTCAATGATCATAGATCCAATCGTTTTTGGCATCAAAGATGAGAAACTCAGAGAACGTTTATTGAGGCAGAAAGAATTAAAATTAGAAGATGCTATTCCAATGTGTCAAATGAATGAAACAGCCAAAACCCAGTATTCTGAAATTCTGGTTAAAGAAAAGGGCGCGAAAACATACCTTGGGGTCGACTGTGTTGGATCTGTGGCACAGTTAAGAAAAATGCACGTTTTGGAGGGCAGCCGTAATGCGCATGCGAATAGTCAATCTGCACATGCGAACTTCAACAAACTACGCGATTTGGATGAAGACCATTCTGCGCATGCGCACAACCAATTTGCGCATGATGAAAGCAACGTCGTGACATGTGGATGTTGTGCACACGCCCACCCACATACAAAATGCCCAGCACGTGGAAAACTTTGCTCCAAATGTTGCAGACTGAATCACTTTGCTATTCAATGCAGAACTGCACTAAAAAGGACACACTTTAAAACTCCCAACTTAATGAAGAAACACATGAATGTACAGAGTGTTAATACAAGTGCCAAAATGGATACCCTTAATGCTGATATAGATGCTTATAGTCTTTAAGATTCTTTCTTCGTAGCAATTGTTGAGAAGTTCCACACAACTGTGAAGAACAGTTCTAATCCACAAATACTGCATCCCATACAATCGATTAACGTGAAATCTGAATGGAACACCCATTCCAATGGTTCCAAGATTGTGTTCAAGTTGGACACTGGAGCTTCTGCAAATTTAATAAATACTCATGATTTATCGCAACTTTGTCTTAGTCCTAAGATTCAGAAAACTGACTGCCAGTTACGGGACTACAATGGTAACACGATTACTTCTATAGGATCATGCTATCTCTTCGTGACAAACAACGACACTGCGATATCCTTGCAGTTCGAGATTGTTGAAGCAAATAGATCTTCATTACTAGGTGCACAAGACTGTCAGGATTTACACCTCATGAAACGAATCTACAGCACCAGCAAACCTCTTCCACCTGTGCAAGAAGATATTGAAAGAATCCTCACTAATTTTCCTCAGGTATTTGAAGGTATGGGTACTCTTCCTTTTCAATACAAGATTCAACTGAAAGCGAATGCTAAACCAGTGGTACACCCTCCAAGAAGAGTTCCTGCTTTATTCCGTGATTATCTCAAGCAAGAACTAGAACACATGCAGCACCTTGGAATCATTTCCAAGATCACAGAACCGACAGATTGGATCAGCTCAATGGTGTGCGTGAAGAAACTCAATGGTGACCTTAGCATTTGTATTGATCCGAAGGATCTGAAACTGAACATCAGACGTGAACACAATCCAATACCGAAACGTGAAGATATTACGAGTGAGATGGCTAATGCCAAGATATTCTCTAAACTAGATGCTTCCAGAGGTTTTTGGCAAATGCAACTGAATGACACAAGCACAAAATTGTGTACATTCAACACACTATTTTGTCGTTACTGTTTTAACAGAATGCCTTTTGGCATAATCTCAGCATCTGAGATATTTCATTGTGCCATAGAACAGATGATAGAAGACATAGATGGAGTTCAGGTGTATGTTGATGACATTATAATATGGTCATCTACTGGCAAAGAACATAATGCAAGACACCTGCACGTGTTGCAGAGAATACACAATTCGGCTTGAAGCTAAATCGATCCAAGTGCAACTTTGGTATCTCAACGTTAACATTTTAGGGTAATCAAATCTCAGAACATGGTGTGCAACCAGACAATGATAAGATTGTTGTCATTCAGAAGATGACAGTCCCAGAAGACAAAAAAACAGTTTTGAGATTCCTTGGTCTAGTAGATTTTCTCGGAAACTTTAATCCCAACCCAGCTTCAGACACAGATGATCAACAACCTGAGATAGTTCAACTAATTGAATGTGTAACCTCATTAAGAAGAACCCATTATTTTTGTGGTCTGCAGAGCACAACAAAGAATGGCTCGACCTCAAGTCAGCATTAACTACCGCACGTGTCGTTTCCTTCTTTGACCCTGGTCGGGAAACAGATGCAAGTCAAAATGGAATTGGGGCAGTCCTACTTCAAAGGATACCTTTTGGATGCCAATTTCGATCTATGACTACCACAGAGCAACGGTATTAGATCGAGAAGGAGTAGGCATGCTTACGGGAATACAAAAATTCCATGACTACGTCGATGGACTTCAGATGTTCACGGTCGAAACAGATCACTGACCATTAGTTCACATCGTTCAGAAAGATTTAAATGATATGACTCCAAGACTGCAAAGATGACATGAAACTAAGAAGGTATGACTTTCAACTGGTCTACACTCCAGGTAAAGATCTTATATTTTGCCGATGCATTGTCTCTTACTATATGCACAGATGAACAACAACCTGAGATAGTTCAACTAATTGAAGCTCAAGTACAACTTCTAGCTGAAACTCTTCCTGTTTCTGATGAAAAACTCAAGCTCATCAAAGAGGAGACAGAAAAAGATGAAATGTTACGAGTCATCAGCCATAGGAAAAATGGTTGGCTGAAAGGACACTGTTCGAAATTCAGAAATATTCAATCTGACCTCACTGTTGTAGATGGTTTTCTACTATGTCTCGATCGTCTTGTTATTCCTATGACACTAAGGCACCTGATAATCCAGAAAGCTCATGAAGGTCATTTAGAAATTGAAAAGTGCAAACGCGGAGCCAGACAGGCAGTATATATATATATTTTAATTTGTTTTTATAAATTTAGAGTACCCAATTCATTTTTTCCAATTAAGGGGCAATTTAGCGTGGCCAATTCAGCCTGCACATCTTTGGGTTGTGGGGGTGAAGCACCCGCAAACACGGGGAGAATGTGCAAACTCCACACGGACAGTGAGCCACAGCCGTGATCGAATCTGGGATCTTGGTGCCGTGAGGCAGCAGGGCTAACCCACTGCACCACTGTGCTGCCTACAGGCAGTATATTGGCTAGGAATAAATAATGACAGCCAATTTTGTACTAGACTGTGAGACGTGCCAGCGAAATCAGTCGATACAGAGAAAAGAGAAACTCACATCTCATGATCTCGAGAAGACTTCATGATCGAAAGTTGGTATTGATCTTTTTCATTTTCATGATCGTGATTATGTCTTGATCATCGACTATTTTTCAAACTACCCAGAAGTAATGAAATTGTCTGATTCTACTTCGAAATCCGTGATTAAAGCGACTAAAGAAATATTTGCTCATCCTGGGATACCTTGCAGAGTCATGACAGACAATGGACCTTGCTTTCATACCAATGATTGGAAAGAATTTGCTCGTAGCTACAATTTCACTCATGTCACGTCTAGTCCTGTTTATCCGCAATCTAACGGCAAGGTTGAAAATGTTGTTCACATTGTGAAACAACTTTTCAAGAAAGCACTTGACTTTGACTCAGATATGTTCTTAACTTTATTGAATTACAGCGCTACTCCTCTCTCAACTGGTTTAACTTCTGCTCAGTTGCTAATGAACAGATCATTGCATACAACTCTTCCATGTCTACGACTACTTGATCCTGATCTTCAGCCAGTCATTAAGAAAATGCAACATCAAAAGCATCTTAGGGAGAAATACTACAATGAACATGCAAAATCACTGGAACCACTTAATCCCAATGATCTAGTGAGAATTTGGATTCCCACTGGAGGATGGTCTGATCTAGCTAAGGTCATATGCCAAGCAGCACCTCATTCGTACATTGTTCTAGTGACTGATGGTTCTGTTCTTAGAAGAAATCAACATGCTCTTCTGAAAGTTCAATCTTCTCGTACATTATTTCCAAGTTTTCAGTTTGATGATAATTTATTTCGTACTGCTACAGCATCTGCTAAGCTACAAAATGACTTCCAGAAGCAGTTAAAAACATCTACCACTCCACTGACTGGATTGAGATTATCCAGAATCAGAAAGAAACCCGACAGACTGAATTTGTAAAGTGAAACAAATGAACTGTTTGACAAATTTTTAGTCACTTGTTAACTTTTAGTATACATATCAATGTATCATGTAATAATGTTACTCATATTTTCCTTTTTGTACTGTACAAAACATCTAAAAAAAAAGGGGTGAGTAAAGGGTTAACAAGATGATGTTCACGTATGTGGTGGTATGTATTGGGGTAATATGGTACCTGTGAAGCCGAGAGGCTATTGGCTGACAGGTCCCGGGTCCTGGTTGGATCTGCCGACTTCTGGCTCCGCCCTGAAGGCGGAGGATAAGAGCCCGAGCTTCTCCCCGCAGCCTCATTCTGTTGCTGAGCTGCTGGGGACAAGTCTCGCTTAATAAAGCCTAGATCGACTACATCGCTTCTCGTCTCGCTTAAGTCATTGTGTGCTACAATTTATTAAGCGAGCTTAAAAGACTATGGAGCTCCGGATTGCCCCGGAGTGCCTGCGGATCAGTCCCCACGCAGCGAACTCGGCGGCCGTATTCAAACACTGGTAAGCATGCTTTGAAGGCTACCTCCGAACGGCCCCCGGCCGGATCACGGAAGAGCAGAAAATGCAGGTCCTGCATTCGAGGGTAAGCCCTGAAATTTCCTCACTAATAGAAGATGCAGAGGATTTCCCGACGGCGCCCGCATTGCTGAAGGGCATCTACGTTCGGCCCGTAAACTAGGTCTACGCGCGCCACCAACTCGCAACGAGAAGGCAAATTCCCGGAGAATCGCTCGAGGAATTCTACGTGTGCTGCTAATTTTGGGACGAGGATGCAACTGCCCGCCGGTGAACGCGATCGAACACACGGACCTGCTAATTCGTGATGCATTTGTGGCAGGTATGAACTCTCCCCAAATTCGTCAAAGACTTTTAGAAAGAGAGTCGCTAGGACTCTCAGAGGCATGGTCCCATGCAGCCTCCCTTGATGTGGCCTCCCAAAACGCCCGCGCCTACGGCCCCGACCACGCGGCAGCCCCTTGGGCTCCGTGGACCCCCGTCGCGACCAACTCCCCGGCACCCCCCCCGCAAGCTTGCGCGGTTAAAGTGCCCAACCATCCCGGGGGGGCCTGCTGCTATTTTTGCGGACAAGTGAAACACCCCTGGCAGTGCTGCCCGGCCCGTGCAGTTACTTGTAAAAGCTGCGGCAAAAAGGGCCATTTCGCGGCAGTGGGCCGGTCCCGGGGGGTCGCCGCAATCCCCGGAGAAGAACGAGGACAGCACATCCCAAACACCCCCCAACCCCCCCAGCGCCCCATGTGCGACCCGCGGGCGCCGCCATTTTGGGTCCCGGGCACCATGAGGGGAGGATGGGCGCCGCCATCCTGTGACCCCTCAGCCACGTGCGATTCATGGGGGCGCCCATTTTGTCCACCCCCGACCACGTGCGACCCATGGGGGTGGCCATTTTGTCCACCCCCGGCCGCGTGCGATTCATGGACACCACCATCTTGGTTGACAACAAAGGACCCCAGCATCGACGGCTCTACGGGGTCCGAAGAAGACGCCGCGATACTACTACCACGACTGGCTTCGGTGACACTGGATCAATCGTGGCCCCGGACGCTCCAGACGACAACAACAACGGTGCAGGTCAGCGGATATGAGACGCCGTGCCTGATCGACTCTGGGAGCACTGAAAGTTTTATTCACCCAGACACGGTAAGACGCTGTTTTCTGACCATCCATCCAAGCACGCAAAAGATTTCCCTAGCTGCAGGATCCCACTCGGTGGAGATCAAAGGGTTCTGCATCGCAAACCTAACGGTGCAAGGGAGGGAGTTTACGAACGACAGGCTCTACGTCCTGCCCCAACTCTGCGCGCCCACATTACTGGGATTAGACTTCCAATGTAACCTTCAGAGCCTAACATTCCAATTCGGCGGCCCAATACCTCCACTCACTATCTGCGGCCTCGCAACTCTCAAGGTTGAACCGCCGTCCTTGTTTGCAAACCTCACCCCGGATTGCAAACCCATCGCCACTAGGAGCAGACGGTACAGCGCCCAGGACCGGACATTTATCCGGTCTGAAGTCCAGCGGTTGCTGAAGGAAGGCATAATCCAGGCCAGCAATAGTCCCTGGAGAGCCCAGGTGGTAGTCGTAAAGACCGGGGAGAAGCAAAGGATGGTTGTAGACTATAGTCAGACCATCAACAGGTACACGCAGCTAGATGCGTACCCTCTCCCCCGCATATCCACATGGTCAATCGGATTGCTCAGTATAAGGTCTTTTCCACCGTGGACCTGAAGTCCGCCTACCACCAGCTCCCCATCCGCCCAGGTGACCGCACGTACACCGCCTTCGAGGCAGACGGGCAGCTATACCACTTCCTAAGGCTCCCATTTGGCGTCACGAACGGGGTCTCGCTCTTCCAACGGGAGATGGACCGAATGGTTGACCAGCACGGGTTGCAGGCCACGTTCCCGTATCTCGACAACGTAACCATCTGCGGCCACGATCAGCAGGACCACGACGCCAACCTCCAAAAGTTCCGCCAGACCGTTAACGCCCTGAACCTCACATATAACGAGGAAAAATGCATTTTTAGCACAAACCATTTGGCCATCCTGGGATACGTAGTGCGCAATGGAGTAATAGGCCCCGACCCCGAACGCATGCGCCCCCTTATGGAATTTCCCCTCCCCCACTGCTCCAAAGCCCTGAAACGCTGCCTGGGCTTCTTTTCATATTACGCCCAGTGGGTCCCCCAGTACGCAGACAAGGCCCACCCGCTAATACAGTCCACTACCTTCCCCCTGTCGACAGAGGCTCGCCAGGCCTTCAGCCGCATCAAAGCGGATATCGCAAAGGCCACGGTGCGCGCCATCGACGAGTCCCTCCCCTTCCAGGTCGAGAGCGACGCATCCGATGTAGCTCTGGCGGCCACCCTTAACCAAGCGGGCAGACCCATGGCCTTTTTCTCCCGGACCCTCCACGCCTCAGAAATCCGCCACTCCTCAGTGGAAAAGGAAGCCCAAGCCATAGTGGAAGCTGTGCGACATTGGAGGCATTACCTGGCCGGCATGAGATTCACTCTCCTCACCGACCAACGGTCGGTAGCCTTTATGTTCGAAAATGCACAGCGGGGCAAAATTAAGAATGACAAGATCTTAAGGTGGAGGATCGAACTCTCCACCTACAATTATGAGATCTTGTATCGTCCCGGAAAGCTGAACGAGCCATCCGACGCCCTATCCCGCGGCACATGTGCCAACGCACAAATAGACCGCCTCCAAGCCCTCCACGAGGATCTCTGCCACCCGGGGGTCACTCGATTCTACCATTTCGTAAAGTCCCGCAATCTCCCCTACTCTGTGGAGGAGGTCCGTACAGTCACCAGGAACTGCCACATCTGCGCAGAGTGCAAACCGCACTTTTTCAGGCCGGATAGAGCGCACCTGATCAAGGCTTCCCGCCCCTTTGAACGCCTCAGTCTGGATTTCAAAGGGCCCCTCCCCTCCACCGACCGCAACGCATACTTCCTGAGCGTGGTGGACGAGTACTCCCGTTTCCCCTTCGCCATCCCCTGCCCCGACATGACAGCGGCCACAGTCATTAAAGCCCTTGGCACCATATTCACACTGTTCGGTTTCCCCGCGTATATCCATAGCGACAGGGGGTCCTCCTTCATGAGTGACGAGCTGCGCCAGTTCCTGCTCAGCAAGGGCATAGCCTCGAGCAGGACGACCAGCTACAAACCCCGGGGGAACGGGCAAGTAGAGAGGGAGAACGGCACGGTCTGGAAGACGGTCCTACTGGCCCTACGGTCCAGGGATCTCCCAGTTTCCCGGTGGCAGGAGGTCCTCCCGGACGCTCTCCACTCCATCCGGTCACTGCTGTGTACCACAACTAACCAAACGCCTCATGAGCGCCTCCTTGTCTTCCCCAGGATGTTCTCCTCCGGAACGTCGCTGCCGACCTGGCTGGCGGCCCCAGGACCCATCCTGCTCCGGAAACATGTGCGGGCGCACAAGTCGGACCCGTTGGTCGAGAGGGTTCATCTCCTCCACGCGAACCCGCAGTATGCCTATGTGGCGTACCCCGATGGCCGACAGGACACGGTCTCCCTGCGGGACCTGGCGCCCGCCGGCAACACACACACACCCCCGACACCGATCACCCCCTCCCTGCCACCAGCGCACCCCACGACCGCCCCCTTCCCGGGGGGATCGGTCCTCCTCCCGTGCCCGCCCAGGAGTAAAACAGGAACAAACAGCGAAACGCTCCCGGAGACGACAACGCCCGAGCAAGCACCTGCACCACCACCAGGGCTGAGGCGATCGACGAGAAAGACCAGACCGCCCGCTCGACTCGTGGAATCCGCATGACACCAAGAAAAGCAAGAATGTTGTTGTAACAAAAGTTTTTTTATTGCTCGTATTGTAAATAGTTCTCACAAACTTGCACATAGCCCAGTGTAGGGCTAAAGCTGTATTAATACAAGCCAGCCTTGTAAACCCTTACCACCATGCGAACCACCACCCCGCCGGGTTCCTTTTTAACAAGGGGTGAATGTGATGGTATGTATTAGGGGTAATGTGGTACCTGTGAAGCCGAGAGGCTATTGGCTGACAGGTCCCGGGTCCTGGTTGGATCTGCCGACTTCTGGCTCCACCCTGAAGGCGGAGTATAAGAGCCCGAGCTTCTCCCCGCAGCCTCATTCTGTTGCTGAGCTGCTGGGGACAAGTCTCGCTTAATAAAGCCTAGATCGACTTCATCGCTCCTCGTCTCGAGTAAGTCATTGTGTGCTACAACGTATATCAACACTAGATGACATCACTGAGTAGTCTTATAAAAGGCTGCGTCTCTAGGCATTCTGGGAGAGGCTTTTGGAGAAGGTGATGTAGAAGGATAGTGTGAAGTTGATTTAGAGTGTAGATTATATATTAGAGAGATAATTAATTACTGTATCATAGATTCAATACTATTCTTTTGTTAGCTGTTACTCAGTAGAGTGTGCGAACAATTTTTAGTAGTGACAATTCATAACATAATTTCCAGCAGTATAAAATAACCTAGTTTTGATTCAAACATATAGTTTTATGTTCTTTGTCAACACTACGACTTTGGCTATCTTGGTTAAATCCTCATGGAATTGGCAAGCACATCCATTTTGAAGAAGAACCTGTTGTGGACAAACAAGGAGGGGGCAAAGGGGGGAGCCATTCAAGGCCTCCTCATCTGATTGTAGCACTGGATCTACATAAATTGTATTTCTTTTTCCTCACTGAGTGGTGTTATGTTGTTAATGTGGACTAATATTAGAATCTGATTTTCAAGCTGCAAAATTTTACAAGCATACATTGTTAGTCACAAGGCTTGGCAATTAGTTGGAAAATGTATTAACTCAGAAAGATCAATGTCATAAATGACGTTTCACCGTGTTTTGTGCTGGAAAGCAGATTGTGAACAGATCGCAGTATTCTGCTTTATTGTAGTCAGCTCTGAGTTATTATTGCATTGTAGAAGACATTGGAGAGATTCTCATTATCATATGAATCCATTTTCAAGAAAAAATTACCTTTCTGGTTGGTTGAATCTGTGATACGATAATTAAATGTTGTTCAGGATTTGTGGATTCAAAACAGATTCACTTTAATGAATCAAATCAAAAGGGCAAAGCATTGAAACAGCTGAAGAGCTGACTGTTTGGGAAAATAGTAGATAAGGCCCCAAAGGGGCACGGGGATTGTGATTCACAATTAACCCACGCGAATTCATTCTCATACACACAGCGTGTAAACATTTTACTGTTGTCAGTCTAAATAATAACATTCAACCCAACACCATACCCACTGGTGAGAGGCTGAGTCAGTGGCCCACATTCAGATGAGGTTAGCATCACTCAACATTGCCCTTAGTGTTGGGTGGGGTTACTGGGTTATGGGGATAGGGTGGAGGTGTTGACCTTGGGTAGGGTGCTCTTTCCAAGAGCCGGTGCAGACTCGATGGGCCGAATGACCTCCTTCTACACTGTAAATTCTATGATAATCTATGAACAGTGAGCCTATCCTGCTTAAAGTTGGTCCATACCACCTAAAAAGGGAGGTGCAATTGCGCAGCTGGCACAGAACCTCATTAATTCATTTATGGGATGGGCTGGTTAGCCCATCCCTAGTTGCCCTTCAGAAGATGGTAGTGACTTGAACCGTAGCAGTCCTTGTGGTGTAGGTACACCCACTGTGCTGTTAGGGAGGGAGTTCCAGGATGTTGCCCAGTGACAGTGAAGGAATGGTGATATATTTCCAAATCAGGGTGGTGAGTGATTTGGAGAGGACCTCCAGGTGGTGGGGTTCCAAGGTATCTGCTGCTCTTGTCCTTCTAGATGGTAGTGATCATGGGATTGGACGGTACTGTCTAAGGAATCTTGGTGAGTTACTGCAGTGCATCTTGAGATAGTACACAAGGCTGCCACTGTTCATCGGTGGTGGAGGGTTTGCATTTTTTTGGAAGGAGTGCAATCAAGTGGGCTGCTTTGTCCTGGATGGTGTCGAGCTTCTTGAGTGTTGTTGAAGCTGCACTCATCCAGGCAAGTGGAGACGATTACATTATACTCCTGACTTTTTCTTTGTAGATAGTGAACAGGCATTGGGGGGTCAGGAGGTGAGTTACTTGCTGTATGATTCCTAGCCTTTGACGTGCCCTGGTAGCCACAGTATTAATATGGTTGGTCCAGTTCAGTTTCTGATTAATGGTAACCCCCAGGATGTTAATTGTGTTGTTATTCACCCTGGTGTAACACGGACTGCAACAAGATGCAGATGAACAGTAAAGCATACACCAAACGTAGACGTTGGTTCAATACGAATTATTGAACTTCTGTAACAATGCACACAACTGGCTGTGGGTTGACACTCTACTACTCTAAGTGTACTAACTCTAACTTACTAGACCAGGCTAACTCTGATCCACGTGTAGAAGGTGTTGAATGATTTGTACACCCTGACTGTCACTACAGTTGTCATCAGTGGAAAGAGACGGAGTGCTGATGCGTTGTGTGTTTTATAGTTGGAAGCCTCCCTCTGGTGTTCTGTCTGGTGATTGGTTGTGTTCTGTCCTGTATGTTGATTGGCTAACCTGGGTGTCTGTCACTACCTGTTTTTACCTCATGATGTGCATGGGTGCATATTATGATATCCCCCTTTTTAAAAAAAAAAATTGTTGTTTGCTTAGAGCATATAAAACATATTTACAAATATAACTATTTACAGCAAATGGCGAGTGAATGCATATGTACATGTGAGGTGTCTAGCGTGCAGATACAGGACAATATGTACAAAGGAAATATTTATAAGTCCAATCTCTGGGGCTGGCGTCGGATCCTTGTCGACCGCCTGAGAGGTGGAGATGGGGACGACGGCGCCTTGACAGGCAGGATTGCAGCCAGATTGGTGGCCTCATGGTGCGAGGTGTCTGGAAAAGGCATAACGACAGCTGGGAATGTGAGATCTGGTGGTTGAAAGGCAAGTTTGCGTAGTGTCCTTCCGTTGCGCCTGACAATGGATCCATCAGCCATGCGAACCACGAACGACCTGGGAGCAGCCAATCGAACAACAACAGCTGGAGCTGACCAGCCTCCTCCAGGCAACTTGATGCGAACAGCATCTTCCGGAGAGAGCACAGGCAGATCAGTAGCATGAGCATTGTGTGTCAGCTTTTGCTGGTTTCTGAGTTGCTGCACCTTTTGCAGCACTGGGAGGTGATCCAGGTCAGGTAAATGAATGGCCGGAACAGTCGTCCGCAGGTCACGATTCATAAGGAGTTGTGCCGGAGATATACCGGTGGACAGAGGGGTTGCCCTGTACGCCAGGAGCGCAAGGTTAAAGTCAGAAGCTGAGTCCGCAGCCTTGCAGAGCAGTTGCTTCACGATATGCACCCCTTTTTTGACCTTCCCGTTAGATTGCGGGTAATGTGGACTCAAGGTAATGTGCTTGAACTGGTATAGCTTCGCGAAGTTAGACCACTCTTGGCTGTAGAAGCAGGGACCGTTGTCGCTCATGACCGTGAGCGGAATACCATGCCTAGCAAATGTCTCCTTGCAGCCCTTCATGACAGTCCTTGATGTGAGGTCGGACAGTTTCACCACTTCGGGATAACTCGAGAAGTAGTCAATTATACGCAGGTAATCACGCCATTGGCGTGAAAAAGATCGATTCCAACCTTAGACCACGGAGAGGTCATGATCTCGTGTTGCTGGAGTGTTTCTTTGGACTGAGAAAGCTGGAAACGCTGGCAGGTCGCACAATTGAGGACCATGTTGGATATGTCCTCATTGATGCCAGGCCAATAGACAGCCTGCCGGGCACTGCGCCTGCATTTCTCGATACCAAGGTGTCCCTCGTGGATCTGTTTGAGCACTAAGCTCTGGAGGCTGCGAGGAATAATGATACGATCCAGCTTGAGGAGGATCCCCTCGACAACTGTTAGGTCATCCTTGACATTAAAGAACTGGGGGCATTGCCCTTTCTGCCAACCATTTGCAAGGAGATGTATGGAGAAGAGGGTCCTTGGCAGTCTCTTCTCGAATGTTGACGATTCGTTCGTCTGAGGCCGGGAGGTTGCTGGCACACAGTTGCACCTGTGCTTCAATTTGGCGGATGAAGTCGACCTGTTCACAGGGCGAGGTGATGGCGCGAGACAGGGCATCCGCAATGATTAGCTCCTTGCCCGTATGTAAACCAATTCGAAATCATACCTGCGGAGTCGAAGGAGAATGCGCTGGAGCCTGGACGTCATGTCATTCAAGTCCTTGTGAATGATATGGACTAGGGGTCTGTGGTCAGTCTCTACTGTGAAGGTTGGTAGATCGTAGACGTAATCATGGAACTTTACAATAACGGTGAGGAGGCCCAGGCACTCTTTCTCTGTCTGAGCATACCTCTGCTCAGTGGGAGTCATGACCCTGGACGCATAGGCCACTGGAGCCCAGGACGAGGAGTCATCCTTCTGGAGGAGCACTGCACCAATGCCGTCCTGGCTGGCATCTGTGGAGATTTTTGTCTCCCGCCCTGGATTAAAAAATGCTACTACCGGAGCAGTGGTGAGCTTTGCCTTTAACTCGAACCACTCTGCTTGATGTGTGGGTAGCCACTGAAAGCAGTGGACTTCTTCACCAGATGCCTGAGAGCCGTGGTGTGTGATGCGAGGTTGGGAATGAACTTTCCAAAGAAGTTAACCATACCCAGGAAACGGAGTACCGCCTTTTTGTCTTCCGGGGTCTTCATGGTGTTGTTGGCCTTGACTTTGTCAGGGTCCAGTTGCACACCCTGCTGAGATATTTGATCACCCAAAAACTTGATTGATGACATGCCAAAGGAGCATTTGGCCTTCTTCAACTTGAGGCCGTTGGCATGTATGCGTCTAAAGACTTGTTGGAGACGAGATATGTGTTCCTCTGGGGCCGTGGACCATATAATGATGTCATCAACATAAACCCGTGATGCACTACCAATTATGACGAGACGTGAGTAGAATGTAATCGAGGCTTCATTACACAGAGATGTGTGGCCTCCTACAACAGTTTACGAAATGGCTGCAATTCGGAGAGCACACGCATTTATACTCCGTCTACTGGGTGGAGCCAGCAGGCAGGGATCTACCCCCGTACCTGTAGTACAGCGGCCTTACCGTAATACCCATATATACAATATAATACAACAGTGGTGAATACCACATTCACCCCCTATTAAAATCGAGTCCGGGGAGGGTGGTGGAAAACTATATACATACCGATTGGTTTTAAAATTACAGAGAAGGTTACAAATTTAGACAATCAGGCGCCTTGATCTGTCGTTGAGAGCGCCGGAGTGCTGGTGGCGACTCAGGCGTCAGCTTGGTCTTCGATGACTCCGGGAGCGTGGCAAAATCCTCTTCAACCCGGGTGGGAGCAAGTGGAGGACGGATTGTCCTGGAGCGGGGGCTGTGGTGTGGTGCGCCGGGGGAGGGAGGCTGGCGCCGGGGCAGGGGTGGGGACCCAGCTGGTGCCAGATCCCTGAGGGAGACTGTGTCTTGGCGGCCGTCGGGGTACGCTATGTAAACGTACTGCGGGTTCGCATGAAGTAGCTGTCCTCTAAACCAACGGGTCCACCTTGTGGAGCCGCACGTGCTTGCGGAGGAGAACAGGTCCTGGAGCTGCCAGCCACGTTAGGAACGAAACCCCGGAGGTGGACTTCCTGGGGAAGGTAAAGAGACGTTCATGGCGGGTTCCGTTGGTCGTGGTGCACAGGAGCGACCGAATGGAGTGAGGTGCGTCGGGGAGGACCTCCTGCCAGTGGGAGGCCGGGAAATTTCTGGACCGTAGGGCCAGCTGGACAGCCCTCCAGAACGTCCCATTCTCCCGCTCCACCTGCCCGTTTCCCCTGGGGTTGTAGTTGGTCATCTTGCTCGAGGCAATGCCCTGTTGAGCAGGTACTGGCGCAGCTCCTCGCTCATAAATGAGGATCCCCGGTCGCTGTGGATGTAGGCGGGAAACCGAACAGAGCGAAGATGGTGTTGAGGGCTTTGATGACGGTGGCAGACGTCATATCGGGGCGTGGGATGGCGAAGGGGAATCGGGAATACTTGTCGACCACATTAAGAAAGTACGTGCTGTGGTCGATGGAGGGGAGGGGCCCTTTGAAGTCCATGCTGAGGCGTTCAAAGGGGCGGGAGGTTTGCACCAGGTGCGCACGGTCTGGTCGGTAAAAGTGCGGTTTACACTCCGTGCAGACCAGGCAGCCTCTGGTGATAGCCCTGACTTCCTCAATGGAGTAGAGCAGATTGCGGGCCTTAATGAAGTGGTAAAAGCGGGTGACTCCCGGGTGACAGAGATCGTTGTGCAGTGTCCGGGGTCGGTCCACTTGTGCGCCTTGTACCTCGGGACAGGACATCGGGGGACTCGTTGAGCTTACCGGGGCGATACAAAATCTTGTAATTGTAGGTGGAGAGCTCGATCCTCCACCTCAAGATTTTATCATTTTTGATCTTACCCCGCTGTGTGTTCTTAAGCATGAAGGCAACCGACTGTTGGTCAGTGAGGAGAGTGAATCTCCTGCTGGCCAGGTAATGCCTCCAATGTCGCACAGCTTCAACGATCGCTTGGGCCTCCTTTTTGACGGAGGAGTGCCGAATTTCGGACACATGGAGGGTGCGGGAAAAGAATACCACGGGCCTGCCTGCCTGGTTCAGGGTGGTGGCTAGAGCGACGTCTGATGCATCACTCTCGACTTGGAAGGGGAGCGTCTCGTCAACCGCGTGCATCGCGGCCTTGGCGATGTCGGCCTTGATACGGTTGAAGGCCTGGTGAGCCTCGGCCATCAGTGGAAATCAGTGGGCGGGCCTTGTCCGCATAGTTTGGGACCCACTGGGCGTAATACGAGAAGAACCCCAGGAATCGTTTGAGGGCCTTGGGGCAGTGGGGGAGGGGGAGTTCCATGAGGGGGCACATGCGATCGTGGTCGGGTCCTTGAACTCCGTTGTGAACCACATAGCCGAGGATGGCTAATCAGTTTGTGCTGAACACACACTTCTCCTTGTTGTAAGTTAGGTTGAGAAGTGTGGTGGTGTGGAGAAATTTGGAAAGGTCAGCGCCGTGGTCCTGCTGGTCGTGGCCGATGGTGACGTTGTCCAGGTATGGGAAAGTGGCCCGCAGCCCGTACCGGTCAACCATTCAGTCCATCTCCCGTTGGAAGACCGATACCCCGTTAGTGACGCCGAAGGGAACCCTAAGGAAATGGTAAAGGCGGCCGTCTGCTTCAAATGCAGTGTATTGGCGGTCCGCCATACGGATTGGGAGCTGGTGGTAGGCAGATTTCAGGTCCATTGTCGAGAAGACCCGGTACTGTGCAATCTGATTTACCATAGCAGATATGCATGGGAGGGGGTACGCATCGAGCTGCGTGTACTGACTGATGGTCTGACTGTAGTCAACGATCATCCTGTTTTTCTCCCCAGTTTTGACCACTACCACTTGGGCTCCCCAGGGACTGTTGCTGGCCTCGATGATGTCTTCTCGAAGCAGCTGCTGTACTTCAGACCTGATGAAGGTCCTGTCCTGGGCGCTGTACATCTGCTCCTGGTGGTGACGGGTTTGCAATCCGGGGTTAGGTTTGCAAGAAGGAAAGGTGGATCGACCTTAAGGGTCGCGAGGCCGCACACAGTGAGGGGTGGTAGGGGCCCGCCGAATTTCAAAGTTAGGCTCTGGAGGTTGCACTGGAAGTCCAGGCCAAGTAGCAAGGCGGCGCAGAGTTTGGGGAGGGCATAGAGCCGGAAGCCGTTGAACTCTACACCCTTGATGGTGAGGGTGGCGATGCAATATCCCCGGATCACCACGGAGTGGGATCCGGAGGCAAGGGAGATTCTTTGGTTAATGGGGTGTACCGCGAGGGAGCAGCGCCTTGCCGTATCAGGGTGGATGAAGCTCTCCGTGCTCCAGGAGTCCAAAATGCAGGAGACCTCATGCCCGTCGACCTTCACCTTTGTCAAAGTAGTCGTGAGGTTGTGCGGTTGAGACTGGTCGATCGTAACCGAGGCGAGACGCGGCTGGTCGGCGGCGGTTGCAAGCGATGAGTAGCCTGATGAGGCGCCCAACAAGCAGGGGTCCTGAGGCGGGTAAGATGGCGGAGCCCACGGGCCGCACGTGTCCTGGGGCAGACAAGATGGCGGCGCCCTCGGGCCGCAAGAGTCCTAGGGCAGGCAAGATGGCAGTGCCCATTGATTCTGAGGCAAACAAGCTGGCGGCGCCCACGGGCCGCACGTGTTGTGAGTGGAGGAAGATGGCGGCGCCCACGGGCCGCACGTTGGCTGGGGAGAGGAAGATGGCGGTGCCCACTGGCCGCACGTGGGGGGTGCCGGGTCAATAGCGGCGATTGAGCGGGCCTGGCACACTGCAACAAAATGTCCCTTCTTGCCACAGGCCAGACCCTATGCCCGTAACAAATGCGTCTCTCCTTAGCAGGTTTGAATGTTCAGTGGTCGAAACGGCCTGGCAGTCACAGTCTCTCACCAGGGCGAGCAGGGCACGCCAAAAATCTTCCACAGACTCACCGGGAAGTTGGTGCCGCGCGAATAGGAGGTGCCTGGCGTAGATCTTGTTGGTCTGCTGAGCATAATTCTCCTTCAGTAGCGCCATGGCCTCTGCGTAGGTAGGCGCATTCTGGAGGAGGGGAAAAATGTTGGAGCTCAGCTGGTGTACAGAATCTGGAGCTTCTGTGCTTCTGAGATTGGGTCTGGCGCAGACCCGATGTATGCTTCAAAGCAAGCTAGCCAATGTTGGAAGTCCTTTTTGGCGTTGTCTGCTTGAGGATGCAGCTGCAAGCGATCCGGCTTCATGCGGAGTTCCATCTCTGAAAAATCTCTGTGTAATAAATTGATGCACTATCATTTACGACAAGACGAGAGTAGAATGTAACCGAAGCTTTATTACACAGATGTGTGGCCTCTTACAGCAGCTTACAAAATGGTTGCTGTTCGGAGAGCACACACATTTATACTCCACCTACTGGGCGGAGCCAGCAGGCAGGGATCTACCCCTGTACCTGTAGCACAGGGGCCTTACCGTAATACCCATATATACAATATAATACAACAGTGATGACTACCACAACCTGCACACCTTCAATGCCCTCCAGCATCTGTTCCATGATCCTGTGAAAGATTTCAGAGGCTGAAACAATACCAAACGGCATGCGGTTGTAACAGTATCTTCTGAAAGGTGTATTAAATGTGCAGAGCTTCCTGCTGGACTCGTCCAGTTGTATCTGCCAGAAGCCACGCGATGCATCTAGCTTCGTGAAGAATTTGGCGTGTGCCATCTCACTAGTTAGCTCCTCCCACTTCGGGATCGG
Organism: Scyliorhinus torazame; assembly: GCF_047496885.1. NCBI lineage: Eukaryota > Metazoa > Chordata > Chondrichthyes > Carcharhiniformes > Scyliorhinidae > Scyliorhinus > Scyliorhinus torazame. The sequence goes on from NC_092719.1 coordinate 145,404,932, forward strand.
GTAGTGTTCCCGCATTATGCTCCGGTTAAGATCCTTGGGATCTATACATATGCGCAGTTCTCCAGAAGACTTCTTCACACAGACCATCGAGCTGACCCAGTCAGTCGGTTCCGTCAATTTAGAGATTATACCCTGGTCTTGGCGCCTTTAAACGGTCCTACAAAGGAGCCGGCATCTGGCGGGCTGCATGGATCACAGGCGTGGCATCAGGTCTGAGTAAGATTTTGTAGCGGTACGGCAGCTTGCCCATTCCACTGAACACATCCGGGTATTGTGACAGGATTTTGTCAATGTCAGCCTGAAGATTCATATTGGCAGAGGACATGGCATGTACGCACTGGACGAGATTGAGTAGCTTGCAAGCATGGGCACCAAGCAAGGAAGCCTTGTCAGGCTTGACGATTTTGAATCGCAGTGTGGCTTTGATGGCCTGGTTGGAGACATGCAGGTGACAAGACCCTAACGCAGTAATGGCATTATAATCAAGCAGCTGGCAGGCCGGCGGAAGAATTTTTGGCTGCCTTTGGATGTGAGCAAGATCTGCTTGAGATATGAGATTGGCGGAAGCACCAGTGTCCAGCTTGAACTGGATGCTGCATTGGATGACTTGTACGACAGCACGCCATTCGTCCGCAGAACCCACGTTGAGGATGGGTAGGCATGTTGCTGAATTTGAGGAGGCCTTGTCATACGTGGTAATGATGCCCACACGATATGGGGACTCCAGGCAGTCGTCCTCTTGATCTGTGGTGTTACCAGGTTCCGAATTAAACAGCTCTTGCTGCACACTTCAAACTCGTTTGCATTGGAACTGGGATCGCTTGCACGCGATCGGAGGTGCAGTCCTGAGCAAGGCTGCATAATGGCCAGGCTTCCCACAATTTAAACATCGCCTGCCTCTTGCAGAGCATTGACGCTTTAAGTGGGCGGTGCCGCAGTTCAGGCACGTCATAACGTTGATGTCGTAACGCTCCGTGCGCCGTCGCACCTGCGCAGTGTGGTCTTCAACCGTTTCGTTCTCCCGTCCGTGATGCGCATGCGGGGGACCACGGGAAAAGTGCGCGAAATGGCCGCCTTCATCGATGCTAAGGCGCCGCATTCGGGCGATGGCCTGTACACTCTCTGCCACGTGGGAGGCAAGTTGGTCCTGTTCTGCCGATTGAAGGTGGGAGCAGTGACTTTTCGCCTGTTCATGCACTTTACATGTCTCGATGGCTACTGGCAGGGTCATGTTTTTTATTTTTAGGAGCTGCTCCCGCAGGGCGTCAGAGTGGACCCCAAACACGATCTGATCCCTGATGAGGGAATCAGCAGTGTCACCATAGTTACATGGTTGCGCTACTATGCGGAAATGAGTTAGGAAGGCTTGGAAAGGCTCATCCTTACCCTGAAGGCGTTGCTGGAAGACATAGCGCTCAAAGCTCTCGTTCGTTTCGACTTCACAGTGACTGTCGAATTTGGCGAACATGGTCTAGAACTTCGTCTTGTCCTCGCCGTCGGCAAAAGTGAGCGAATTGAAGATTTGGATGGCCTAGTCTCCCGCAGTCAATAGGAGCAGTGCGACTTTTCTGGCATCGGACGCATCCTCGAGGCCCGAGGCCTCAATATATTCCGCCGAGATTTCCGGAGATCCAGATCTGTGGAGGGGCCTGGATCTTCTCCATGCCTCTGGAAGGCACTTGCTGGTCGTCACTGAATTATTCAAGGTAAATTACTTAGATGAAGTAGACTCCTGGTATCATGTCGTGTTATTCACCCTGGGGTAACACGGACTGCAACAGGATGCAGATGAACGGTAAAGCATACACCAAACGTAGGCGTTGGTTCAATAATATTTATTGAACTTCTGTAACAATGCACACAACTGGCTGTGGGTTGACTCTCTACTACTCTAAATAAACTAACTCTAACTATCTAGACCAGGCTAGCTCTGATCCACGTGTAGAAGGTGCTGACTGATATATACACCCTGATTGTCACTACAGTTGTCACCAGTGGAAAGAGGCGGAGTGCTGATGCCTCGTGTGTTTTATAGTTGGAAGCCCCCCTCTGGTGTTCTGTCTAGTGATTGGTTGTGTTCTGTCCTGTATGTTGATTGGCTAACCTGGGTGTCTGTCACTGCCTGTTTTTACCTCATGATGTGCATGGGTGCATATTATGACAAATTGTGGGGGATTCAGCGATGGTAATGCCATTGAATGTCAAGGGGTGATGGTTAGATCCTCTCTTGTAGGAGATAATCGTTGCCTAGCACTTGTATGGCGTGAAGGTAGCTTGCCACCTGTCAGCCCAAGCCTGGATATTGTCCAGGTCTTGCTGCATTTGGACATGGACTGCTTCATTAACTGAGGAGTTGCATATGGTGTTGAATATTGAGCAGTCATCATAAATATCCCCACTTATGACCTTATGATGGGTGGGAGGTCATTGATGAAGCAGCTAAGGATGGTGGGGCCGAGGACACTATCCTGAGGAACTCCTGCAGTGATGTCCTGGAGCTGAGATGATTGACCTCCAACCACTGCAAGCATCCTACTTTGTGCCAGATATGACTCCAACCAACAGAGTTTCCCCCCTGATTCCCATTGGCTCCTTGATGCCATATTCAGTCAAATGCTGCCTTGGATTGGATTGGATTGGATTTGTTTATTGTCACGTGTACCGAGGTACAGTGAAAAGTATTTTTCTGCGAGCAGCTCAACAGATCATTAAGTACATGAGAAGAAAAGGGAATAAAAGAAAATACATATTAGGGCAACACAAGGTATACAATGTAACTACATAAGCACTGGCATCGGATGAAGCATACAGGGGTGTAGTGTTAATGAGGTCAGTCCATAAGAGGGTCATTTAGGAGTCTGGTGACAGTGGGGAAGAAGCCGTTTTTGAGTCTGTTTGTGCGTGTTCTCGGACTTCTGTATCTCCTGCCCGATGGAAGAAGTTGGAAGAGTGAGTAAGCCGGGTGGGAGGGATCTTTGATTATGCTGCCCGCTTTCCCCAGGCAGCGGGAGGTGTAGATGGAGTCAATGGATGGGAGGCAGGTTTGTGTGATGGACTGGGCGGTGTTCACGACTCTCTGAAGTTTCTTGCAGTCCTGGGCCAAGCAGTTGCCATACCATGCTGTGATGCAGCCCGATAGGATGCTTTCTATGGTGCATCTGTAAAAGTTGGTAAGGGTTAATGTGGACATGCCGAATTTCCTTAGTTTCCTGAGGAAGTATAGGCGCGGTTGTGCTTTCTTGATGGTAGCATCGACGTGGGTGGGCCAAGACAGATTTTTGGAGATGTGAACCCCTAGGAATTTGAAACTGCTAACCATCTCCACCTCGGCCCCGTTGATGTCAAGGGCAGTCACCTCTGGCACTCAACTCTTTTGTCCATGTTTGAACCAAGTCTATAATGAGGTCAGGAGCTGAGTGACCCTGGCGGAATCCAAACTGAGCGTCCATGAGCAGGTTATTGTCTAGTAAGTGCCACTTGATAGCACTGTTGATATTCCTCCTATCACTTTGCTGATGATGGAGAGTGTTGCTAACTTTTGGTTGGTTCAATTGGCTCTGTTTTATATCCTTTGCTCTCGAGTCACCAGGTATCTTTATGATACCACCACAAGGTTCAAGTTCAAGTAATGATCAATAACTCAATACAGCGATTAGTAAGATTCAAATCAAAGCACATTTATTATACACAGTAATCGCTACTCATGCACAAATTCTACTTCTAAGCTACTTCTACAACTAACAGGCCTATACTTAGCTTCGGACTGGCCCACCAGGCCGGGGGAACAAATGGCCTTTCGTTCGAGTTCTGAGTCTGCGGGATTCGAAGATGGTACGGATCGGTAGCTAGGAGCGCCTATCTCGTAGCGAGCGTTGACTTAAGACTTACTGGATATCAGCGGCAGCTGCACCGGTCACGGTCAAGGTTGGTTTGCGTTGCTGAGTGACCCGGTCAAGAAGAACGATTTGAACTTGGGGGCTTAACTTTATAGTCCCCAGGGGCTTCCCACCTTTCGGGGCGGACCCGGTACCTGGTCCCAAGTGATTGGACTTTGTTCCAATCGTTTGGTTCGATTTCTCCAGTACTGGAGCGGTTCCCCGATCGATGGGCGGTCTTGAGGTGTCCGTTAACCTCTTTTGTGTTGGCTCCTGCTGGCATCGGGGAATCTGGCTTAGCTTTGTTTGTCCCAAATGTTGCGATTGTTCCCGGGGATCGCTTATTCGTATGTAGATGGCTGCTACATTATTATGCAGATGGCTGCTTGTATCGATGCTGTCTGGGCTTTTGCAGAGTTAAATACACAGCAAACCTGCACCTGCTGGTTTCTGCCTGTGTTGACTGAATTTCCCTTCAGCCTTTGCTGTTCTCCATCTTAAATCGGGACTTGGCCAACCCAGGTGGCTACAAGAGTAGACTGATAGGGCGGTAATTGGCTGGGTTGCATTTGTCCTGTTTCTTCTGTACAGGATGCACCTGGGCAACTTTCCATATTGTCGGGTAAATGCCAGTGTTTTAGCTGTACTGGAAGAGCTTGGTTAGGGGTGCGGTAAGTTCTGGAAAACAAGTCTTTAGTACTATTGCTGGGATATTGTCACAGCCCATAGCCTTTGCATATCCATTGCCTTCAGCCATTTCTTGATATCATGAGGAGTGAATCGTATTGGCTGAAGACTTACATCTGTGATGCTGGGGACCTCCAGTCAAGACCGAGATGGATCATCCACTCGGCATTTCTGGCTGAAGATTATTGCGAATGCCTCAGCCTTGTCTTTAACACATATGTGCTCATCCATCATTTAGGATGGGGATATTTGTGGAGCCTCCTCCTCCAGTGTTGTTTAATCGTCATGGCTATATGCGGCAGGACTGCAAAGCTTAAATCTGATGCATTCATTGTAGAATCACTTAGCTCTGTTTATTACTTGCTGCTTATGCTGTTTGGCACACATGTAGTTCTGTGTTGTAGCGTCATGCCTGATGTTGTTCCTGGCATGCTTTCCTGCACTCTTCATTGAACCAGGGTTGATCCCCTGGCTTGGTGGTAATGGTAGAGTGGGGGATATGCTGGGCCATGAGGTTGCAGATTGTGGTTGAATATAATTCTGCTGCTGATGGCTCAGAGCACCTCATGGATGCCCGGTCTTGAGTTGCTAGATCTGTTCGAAGTCTATCCCATTGAGCACGGTGGTAGTGCCACACAACGAGTGGATGATCCATCTTGGACTTGACTGGATGTCCCCAGCATCACAGATGTCAGTCTTGGAAGGTATACTCAATGTGAAGAAGGGACTTTGTCTCCAAAAGGACTGTGCGGTGATCACATCTACCAAAACTGTCATGCAGCAGGCAGATCATTGAGGATGAGGTCAAGTATATTTTTCACTCTTATTGGTTCCCTCATCACCTCCCTCAGTCCGGGTCTAACAGCTATGTCCTTTAGGACCCGGCCAGCTCGGTTTGTGGTAGTACTACCGAGCTGCTCTTGGCTATGGACATTGAGGTCCCCCACCCAGAGCATATCCTGCTTCTTCGAAAAGGTATTCAACATAGATGAGTACTGATTCATCAGCTGATGGTGGCCAGTACGTGGTAAAAAGCAGGAGGTTTCCTTGTCCATGTTTAAAGCCTTGAGACTTCATGGGGTCCAGACTCGGTGTTGAGGACACCCAGGGCAACTCCCTCCCACGTGTATACCACTGTGCTGCCACCTCTGCTGGTCTGTCTTGCAGGTGAGACAAGACATACCCAGGAATGGTGATGGTGGTGTCTGGGACATTCTCTGTCATGTATAAATCTGTGAGTATGACTATGTCAGGCTAGTCCCAACTTTGGAACGAGCCCCAGGTGTCAGTTTGGAAGACTTTGCTGGGCCGAAAGGGTTTGCCTTTGTCATTTCTGGTGCTTAGTTCGATGCCGGGTGGTCCATCCGGTTTCATTCCTTTTTTGTATTTTCGTAGGAGTTGAATACAACTGAGTGAGTTGCTGGCTGTGGGTCTGGAGTCACATGTAGGTCAATCAGGTAAGGATGACAGATTTCCTTCCCTAAAAGACATTAGTGAACCAAATGGGTTTTTACGGCAATCAACACTGGTTTCATGATCATCATTAGACTTTTAATTCCAGGTATTTTATCGAATTTAAATTCCACCACCAACCATGGTGGAATTCGAACCCAGGTCCCCAAATCAGTATCCTGGGTCTCTGGATTACTAGCCCAGCAGCAATATCATCACGTCGCCGCCTTCCCCTGATTACAGAAGACAATCTTCACAGGAAGGAGAGCGAAAATGGCACAACTGAGGAGAGACTGTACTCTAAAACCTTCTGATTCATCAATGGAAATTGTGATACAGGAGTTACATAGGAGGGGAGAGACACTGGGGGCATGACAGCAGAGGTTGTCATGCCAGTAGCTGTCAAAGGACAAGCTGCGGACTATAGAGGCAACTTATGAACAGACAGGGCTTCAGAGATGTTGTAATATGCCTTTAAGGGATAGCAGCATGCCATCACTAGAAGGGAGGTGTGTCATGTAATCCAGTCTAAGATTTGCTTTGGTCATGAGCAGAAAACAGCACACACAACTCTGCTGCTGATGTCTTCAAGATTACTACCTCAGTATAAATGTTCCTTTGTGCTTAGCTTTAGAAATGAAGCCACAATGTGTTTACCCAATTGTTCTGGGAGAGGCGTTTTCAGAACCCCAAAATGTATCATGGAGATCAACTTTTCTGATCAACATGCTTTTCTGAGCACACGGCTTGTTCTCCAGAAGTGGGATTACAATTATGGACACGTGGGTTTTTAAACACAAAACAATATTTATGCCCTGAACTCAACTTAACCTTTTAAATAAACATTGGATCTCTTAACACCCCTTACTTCAAAGATAATCCCGAAAATAATACAACACTAAATAATCCTTCAGTTATTCCTTTCAACATCGAAGAGACTTAACACCTTTAAACAGAAACACATCAGGTTAAAGGCATTACTTTTATGAGTTTAAATCACCCAAATGATCCAGAGATAGTCTTTCATGGCAGAGATCACAGCAGATCCACTGCAAACACAGACACATCCAAGCTCTTTCAAACTGAAACTAAAAACTGCAAAATGGCTGATCTAAAACCCAGCACCACCCACACTCTGACATCACTGCATTTCTTAAAGGTACAGTGCTCAAACATCCATTTCTTAAAGGCACTCTCATATGACACCTCCCCCCAAGAAAAAAAAATAAACCATCAACTTCAAGATGGTTTCATTTTTCACTTTTGCACAATCCACTAAGAAATGCACACAGTAAAAATACTTTTTTGTTTCACAAAAGCTGAAATTTCCTTCGCCCTTTCAGATAAAGGTACTTGCCAGTAACCTTTCAGTAAATCCAATTTGGAAATAAAAGCGAATTGTCCCACTTTCTCAATGCAATCCTCCAAACGTGGGATAGGATAAGAGTCCGTTCTTGTAACTGCATTCACCTTTCGATAGTCCACACTCAACCGTTGTGTACCATCTGATTTAGGTACCATCACTATGGGTGAACTCCATTGGCTGCAACCCACTTCAATTATGCCATTCTTCAGCATACTCTCAATCTCTCTGTTAACCTGTGCCAATTTTAGAGGATTACGTCTATATGGATGTTGTTTGATAGGAACAATATTTCCCACATCTACATCATGTATAGCCAATTTAGTACTTCCCAATTTATCTCTACAAACTTGCCCATGTGATATCAATAACTCTTTCAGGTCAGTTCGTTTTTCCTCTGGAAGGTAATTTAACAACTCGTCCCAATTTTTAAGAACATCCTCATTTTCCAATTTAATTTGAGGTATATCAAATTCACAGTCATCTGGATTTGGTTTGTCACTTTGAGTTAGAATCATTAAAACCTCCTTTTTCTCTCCATCCCTTTCAAAGTACCTTTTAAGCATATTCACATGACACACTCTAGAGTCTTGCTTCTATCTGGTGTTTTTACCACATAAATCACCTCACTTAATTTCCTTTAAATCTGATACGGTCCACAAAACCTAGCTTTTAAAGGCTCACCTACCATTGGTAACAACACTAAAACTTTTCCCCACTGGCAAAACTACGAACTTTGGATTTCTTGTCCGCTACCCGTTTCATCACATTTTGTGCAACTTTCAAATGTTGTCTAGCCAATTCACCTGCTCTATTTAATCGTTCCCTAAAATTTGACACGTAATCCAATAGTGTAATTTCCGATTTCTCACCCACCAATTATTCCTTAATCAATTTAAGTGGTCCTCTTACCTCATGACCAAAAATTTGTTCAAAAGTTCATTAGGTGCACCCCTAATTGCAAACAATACGAATGGAATTCCTTTATCCCAATCCTCTGGATAATCTTGACAATACGCCCTCAACATTGTCTTTAATGTCTGATGCCACCTTTCTAACGCTCCCTGCGATTCTGGATGGTAAGCAGTTGTTTTAAATTGTTTTATTCCTAAGCTATCCATAACTTCTTTGAATAACTTTGAAGTAAAATTTGATCCTTGATCCGATTGCATTTCTGTGGGTAGTCCATATCTAGTAAAGAATTTAAGTAACTCCTCCACAATTTTTTTAGCTGCAATATTACGTACTGGAATGGCCTCTGGAAACCTAGTAGACACATCCATTATAGTCAAAAGATATTGATTTAGGAAGCTGTCCTACACAATCAATTATGACCCGCGTAAAAGGTTCCTCAAATGCTGGAATGGGTATTAAGGCGTTGGTTTTATCACTGCTTGAGGTTTCCCTATCACTTGACATGTGTGACACGATTGACAAAATTTAACCACATCTTTGTGTAGTCCAGGCCAATAAAAATGTTTCTGGATTTTAGCTTGAGTTTTCCTTATTCCCAAATGACCTCCCACTGCTACCTCATGTGCAACTCGCAACACCTCCTTTCTATACCCTACCGGCAATACTACTTGATGAACTTCTGCCCACTTTTCACCCGCCTGCATATGTACAGGTCTCCATTTTCTCATCAAGACATCACTTTTACGGTAATAACACTCTGGTATACTCTCAGATTCCTCTTCCGTATATGCTTTTTGATATATCCGTTTTATTTCTATATCTTTCTGTTGTAACTCCGCCAATTTTCCTGAACTAAAAAAATCCACCTCATCCTCCACCTGTTCTTGTTTTTTTTCAACTATCTGATCAAAAATCATTTCTGATAATTGCACTTCAACTTCATCTTCACTCTTTGATTTCTCCTCTTGTCTTAACCTGTGACTTTGTGACCTTGTTACTACACAAGCCAGAAAAATCCCAGGATATTCGTCCTTCAACACTTCAGTTGATTGATTTTCCACTGGCTTGTCAACCACAGTAGGCATCACTCCCACCTGCGATCCATCTATATCATTACCCAAGATAAACAGTATTCCTGGACAAGATAGTTTATCTATTACTCCTACTACCACTTCACCACTCTTCATTGGACTTTCCAACCTTACCTTATATAATGGAACGCTACTCCTCTCACCCTGAATTCCACATATCACCACCTTTTCTGGCAACACTCTTCCCAAATTATATAATTCTTCATCTCTTACCATTAAAGATTGACTAGCCCCTGTATCTCTTAAAATTGTGACTTCTTAACCTGCTCCTCCTGATACACATGAGTAAACTTTATCCACACAAGTAAATTCTTTAAAGACATCTGGCACCTTCTTAACAATTACTTCTTGAACAGGCTGTACACTCGTTTGCACCTCCTTTGCTTCCCTTGGGCTTTCCTTTACCACTCTAACAAATCCCACTGTGTTATCCTGTTTTACCACATCAGCCTTTCCAGTGCTTTTCTTCAACCACCAACACTGTGACTTTACATGGCCTAGTTTATTACAGTGAAAACAGTTGAAACTTTTCATTTCTTTTCCACCCTCCTGGATTTATTTTTTAATCTGAGGTACACTCTATTTATTGTCTCCCATCAGATCACCTTTACCTTCACCACTTGAGTATTTCTCATGTCCCCAGTTTCTATCCCTCACCGGCTGAAACTGATGTCGGAAACCAATCTTTGATGTATGACCTAATTCATAATCATCTGCCATTTCTGCTGCTAATCTCGCAGTTTTAACCCTCTGTTCTTCCACATGAGTTCTCACTACATCAGGAATTGAATTTTTAAACTCCTCCAAAAGTATGATTTCTCTGAGAGCTTCATACATTTGGTCTATTTTCAAAGCCCTTATCCACCTATCAAAATTACTCTGTTTGAGCCTTTCAAACTCCATGTATTCTTTCCTTAAATTCTTTCCTTAAATTACTAAACCTTTGTTTGTAAGCTTCAGGCATTAGCTCATATGCACTTAAGATGGATTTCTTCACCTCCTCATACGTTCCAGATACCTCCTCCGGTAGTGATGCAAACACTTCACTAGCTCTACCTACCAGCTTTGTTTGAATCAGTAACACCCAGTTGTCAAGTGGCTATTTCATTTGTTTAGCTACCTTCTCAAATGGAATGAAAAAGGCTTCCACTTCCTTCTCGTCAAACCTTGGCAATGCTTGGACATATTTAAATAGATTCCCACCAAGCCTTCGACTATGACGCTCTTTCTCACTATCCTCATCACTATCATCCAACTGTACGTTTCCCTTTAGGTCTGCCAATTTTAACTGATTGTCATGTTTCATGGCCATTTTCTGAACTTCAAACTCCCTCTCTTTATCTTTTTCCCTGATCTGTATCTCCCTTTCTTTTTCTTTTTGTTCTGCTAGGGCTATTCTTTCGTAGTGGACTGGCCAACACTAAGGGCATTCAAATGGTCATTGGATAGACATATGGACTATAAGGGAATAGTGTAGATAGGCTTTAGAGTGCTTTCACAGGTCGGCGCAACATCGAGGGCTGAAGGGCCTGTACTGCGCTGTAATGTTCTATGTTCTATTTTCGCTCTCCTTTTCTTTTTCCTCTCTCTCTCTTTCTCTTTCTTTTTCCTCGCTCTCTCTTTCGTATTCAAACAGATTTAATTCTTTCTCATGTTCCATTTGTTTAATTTGCAACTGAATTTTTGCCATTTCCCATGAGTCAACTCTATCTCAGGCAACTTAAAATGCTTAACCACTGCCATAATTACCTCATCTTTTCTCATTTTGTCAGGTAATTTTAACTGTAATATTTTTGCCAGTCCCAACAGTCTGCTTTTAGTCTCTGTCCGTAAGGTACTGCGTGTGACAGTCTCCACCCCCAAAAACGTCTGAGCCTCTGATTACCACATTTATTCAATGAACATTTGGAACTGCAGCTTAAATCAAATTTTTGTTTTCCTATCATTTTTAAAATAGCCTAATTATTACTTATGGCAAATAAAAACCTTTTTATGACGTCATATTTGGTGACGGAATGTACTCACTTCAGGTCTTAAATATTTAAAAGCTATAACCTCTCAAAAAATCATCACAGATATGGGAGTGGACATAAGCCTGCACCACAGCTGCATGCAAACCGCAAGAACTGTTCAATATTAAATGCAGAGTAGGGAAAGTATAGGGAGTATAATGCCCCAAGGAACCCCACAGCCACAGTCAATCAGTGAGGATGATGTTACCTGAGCAGGTCATTACTGCCAATATTATCAGTATTAGCTTATAAAATTTACATATTTCCATGCCAGTGAGAAAAACATACTCAAGCTAGTCAGGAAATTTGTAGCACTGACAAAAATAACTGCAACACAGGTTATTGTGTGTCCATGTCAAATTGGGTGCAATTATACAACCAATTAAAGAAGAGAGGCTAAAGATATCTAATTCAAATGATTATCACCATCTCCCCACATCAGGCCTGGCACGGTCATTCTTTCCTCATCGTGGAATCAAAATTGATCCTTACTTGTTGCAAATAAAGATATTTTAGAATGTTTATTGAAGTGATTTGTTAAGACACATAGGACCCAGATTCTCTGCCATTTTGGTATTTCTTGGGTCTAAAATAGGTGCAACTCACTTGACTGGTCAGTAAATTATGGCAGAAGCTGTTTCTACTCATTTACAATCCTGGAAATAATGATTGCAAACTTTGAAACACAACTTTGTCCTTCCCTCAATTTGATGATATATTGATGGGGCATTGCAGACCCAAATACCTTTGCCTGAATTCTTCGCCGCCGGGATTCTCTGGTTCCACCGGCAGGGTGCATCCGCCTGCGGGTATCCTGGCAATGTAGTGTGGCTACAATGGGAGGGTTGTATTCACGGTGAGGGTTTGGCCCCTCAAGATGCGGAGAATTCCGCACCTTTGGGGCGGCGCGATGCTGGACTGATTCGCGCCGTTTTTGGCGCCGGTCGGCGGACATCGCGCCGATTGCGGAGAATCCTGCCCCTGATGTATTATTACTGGCTGGCGAATGTGGAGAAGGTGAGGAGCTGGGTCAGAGGGGTGGATTCCCAGTGGGTCAGAATGGAGGAGAGTTTGTGCAGGGGGTCGAGATTGAAGGTGCTAGCAGCAGCGCCGCTCCCGTTGGCCCCAGGGAAATACTCAGGGAGACCGGTAATAAAAGCTTCATTGAGAATTTGGAGGCAGTTTCGCCAACACTTCAAGTTGGGGGCAGGATCAAGTGAAATGCCGATTTGGGGGAACCACAGATTTGAGCTAGGGAAGTGAGACGGAAATTTTCGGAGATGGGAGGAGAAGGGTATTGAGACACTAAAAGATCTGTTTCTTGGTGTTCAGTTTGCAGGATTGAAGGAGCTGAGAGCGAAGTATGGGCTGGAGCAGGGGGAAATGTTTAGATACATGCAGGTTCGAGATTTTGCCAGAAAGGAGATACAGAGCTTTCCGGTGGAGCTGGCCTCCACATTGATGGAGGAGGTGCTGACGACAGGGAGAAGGGGGTAGTGTTAGCGGTTTACGGGGCTATTTTGGACGAGGAGAAGGCACCGCTGGAAGTAAAGTTGGAGGAAGAGTTGGGAGAGGGTATGGAGGAGATGTTCTGGTGTGAATGCCGCAACCTTGTTTGTGGGTTTGGGGCTGATACAATTGAAGGTGGTATATAGAGCACACCTCATAAGGGCGAGGATGAGCTGGCTCTTTGAGGGGGTAGAAGATGTGTGTGAACGTTGCGCGGGGGGGGGGGGGGGGCAGAAACCATGTTCATATGTTTTGGTCCTGTCCAAAGCTGGAGGATTACTGGAAGGAGGTTTTTAGGGTAATCTCTAAAGTGGTGCATGTGAAACTGGACCCGGGCCCTCGGGAGGCCATATTCGGGGTGTCGGACCAGCCGGGGATGGAAACGGGTGCGGAGGCAGATGTTGTAGCCTTCGCCTCGTTGATCGCCCGAAGGCGGATCCTGATAGATTGGAGATCAACCTCTCCACCCTGTGCCCTGGCGTAGCGGGTGGACCTGCTGGAATTCTTGACTCTTGAGAAGGTGAAGTTTGAACTGAGGGGAAGGACGGAGGGGTTTTACAATTCATGGGCGTTATTCATTATGCACTTTCAAGAATTGGATAACATCGAACATTAGTGGGGGGGAGGGCTGGTTGAGAGCGTTGGGGGAGAGGGACTGTATGTGTTAATGGAGACTACGGTTGATTCCTGATTCCTTTTTGTTATTTGTTTATGTTAACACGTGGGCTGCTGTTTGGGGGTCTGGTGGGAGGATGGGATTGTTGTTGATATGGGCATTGACATTGTATTTGTTATTGCTTATTGTTTATTGTTGGTGGGTGTAAATTTGAGAGAAAATGTGAAAAAGGAGGAGAATAAAAATATATTTTTAAAAAACTCTCTCTTCTCCTTGAAGAGGTTCCTTAAACATACTGTCATAATATACACCAGTATATCATGGTGCAGACACACACACACACACACTGATGGACATGCAGTGGGACCAATCAGCATATACAACACTGCAGCCAATCACCAGTGAGAGCACACGCACTATAAAGACAGGGGACAGGAGAGTTCCCGCCCATTCTAGTAGCAGCCAGCTCGGAGCACAGAGCTCACAGCCTGCAACACAGACATTCACCATGTGCTGAGTGCATCACCTGGTTAGGACTAGGCAAGGGTCAACAGTTAAAGCTTGTATTGCATTTACCCACAGTACAAGTATGTTAATATAGTTAACCTTATAATAAAATAGAGTTGCACCACTTCAAGTGTTGGTGACCTGTTTGTGATCCAGAACACCCAACACATCACATACCTCTTTAATCAAAGTATTGGTCATCTGTCCCAATATCTGCTCCTTTGCCTCAGCATCAATATTTATCTGATTACACTCCTGTGGAGCACCTTCGGATATTTTACTACATTGCAGGTGCTGATTTTTTAAATGTCTATCCCTTCCTTTGGAGAAAGGAGTCAGATAAGTGTGTGAAGACTTGTCTTTATGTGCAGAAGATGTGTTTTGGTGGCACTTACCAGCACAGTCCCTGAACTGTGTCATTGACTTGACCATCTCCCATGGCTAGAGCAGATTATCTCCAGAGCAACTTCATAAGGGATGAACTCCTTTATGTTGACCCCCTCCATTGCCCTGACTCTTTGAAGCATTGGGCGCAAGTCTCTCCTGCAACAAAACTGAGTGAATTAGATGTAGTTATTATCCAGATAGCGGAAGACAGTGGTTGTAAGAAACCTGGTACTACAGCCCTGCTAAAGTGGTGGAAGGTGTTTCAAGTTTCTACATGCTATTATTGGCTTTTATCAGAGATGGCATCATATACTGATCATATACTAATGCCATCTCCTTTAACCACAGTGTAATGTGGTTGCACAACTTTTATTTTACAGAGTGAAATATATGCAGGTACAAAATGAAGAAAAGGGGTAATACCAATGAGCTTGATTCAACTAATTGGGACCAAAGTCCCAGAGCGAACGTGTTTAGCTGCCTGTTTCCTGGCACTCGCAGCGACTCACGTTGTATTATAATAATAACCTTTATTGTCACAAGTATAAGGGGCCTCAGCGGGGAATGCACAGATGAGGCCGCACATGGTTCCGTTTTGTAACTGGGGAGCTCGGCTCACCGGAACTCCCCAGTGTAGCAAGAGGTCGGCACGCCATTTATAAATTGTGTCCCAATCTCCCAGGCTCCCGAAGCAACCCCAGAGCCCACCTCTGCCCCAGCTAGAACATACTATGGGAGAGTCCCCGGCTCCCCCCCAACACCCATGTGGGCACCTGCAGCCCAATCACACGTGCACAAAAAGTGCTAGCCTGGGTCTTGGCAATGCCAGGCTGGCACCCAGGTGGCACTGCCAGTGTGCCAGGCTGCCATTGCCAGGGTGCCCAGGTGGCACCAACAGCACCAGGGTACCACCCTGTCCAAACGGCATGTAGCTGGGGGCATCCGATGCCCTGGGAGCCCCTCACAAGTGTTGTTCCATCTGGACCCCGTTTGTGGAGACCAGTGCTGGACACGCTCACCCGAGGTCTCCGAGGCGAAATTGATGAATCCCAGTGCCTCAGGTACCTCGGGAATCTGCACATTGGAGTGAAACTATCTGTCTCGCTCTAACATGTTCTATGTTCTATTTATATGTTCTAACATGCAGATTTGCCAAAAATGTGATCTGCCCAAAATGGGCAGGATTTACATCGCAACGACTCACTAGATCGCTTTAGATCTCAGGAGGCGTTGCGAGCCGGGTAGATCCTGGGACCGAGGTCTTCTGGCTTTTATCGGGCATGCTGCGCCACGGCCCACTGCTTTTCAGGCGCAGCATTGCAATTGGATCGCACCCAAAATGCGTTACCTTACCCACTCGGGCAAATCATTGAACTTTTTCTGGCATTGATCAGTTGTTCTGGGAGTGAGTACTTTGCCAGGAAACCATGGCATTCTCTCTTTTTCTGTTTAACCTCTTTGAAGAAGGCTCAGAGATCCATCTCACTGAAATTGAGCAACCTTGTGTTCCTTTCTGCAATGCCCTTGTGCTTCGTCTGCTTCTGCCAGCTGCTTCAATGGAAGAAAATCTTTAATAGCAGGATAATAATACACACGGGCCATCCAATGTCAACACCTGACAGCGAATTCAATGAGCCAAACACTGTTTCATGCTGCAATCTTCTGGCAACATATTTAAAGGCTGTAGTCTAATTTCCTAGCACGACAACAACAGTACACCCATTTTATGTGGGATTTGAAATCTCAGTGGATTTTTAAATGCAGTAATCAACACGTTTGGACATATACAACAATGCAAATCGTCCGTCCGGACCCATAAGCACAAATTCAGCGGAATACAGCACGTAGAACCTAGGGAGGTAAAGTTTGGAAATTAAGTGTCAAAAAGTACGACAGATGATAACTGCACAAAAAGGTATAGATCCATATTTTGCTGAAAATATGACATCTGAATAATGCATGCCATTATTAATGCATAAAGTGACAGAAACTTGCAATCAAGAACACTTGTGATTTGCCAGACTTGGCTTGCCAATTTATGCCATTCCGCTGTTAGTTACATAAACAACATCTTGCCATTAACTACACTGTGAGTTTCATGGTGTTGCTGCATTTGTACACAAACTGTCCATTAAACTCACCATAGAAAACGACACCTAGTAAGTAATAAATAACATATGTACCCTCACACCAACACAGCCATTGTTAATGACAGCTCGATGTCTTGCCCCAAACTTGAAGCAATACAAAGGGTGGACTCTCATTTGTTCAGATTGTGAATTGCTTTCGGAAAGTTCAAAAAAGTGAAATTCGCCCTTTGTTTTCCTGTTTAAATCATGTATTTATTCCCATCTTCATTGCTTTTCTTGCAACTAATTTGGCATTCAACACACCCATTCTAATTGCCCCTCCTTAACAGCTTATTTTCTGTTTATTTCTCCATCTTTTTATCTCATTGGTGAAGGAAGTAAACTGTTTCCAGATGTGCTTTTTGCCCTTGCTGCACCATTACCAACTCACACTTCCAGCAACTTCGAGGACATTTAAAAAATATCAAAGTATGCAGGAGCAAGCCTAATTAGCAAGGCACGCCCTGAGCTGCCTGACCCCAGCAAAGTCTGAGCCACTAATGTTAGTTGATGTGTAAGTGAGAGGCTAAATGAGTGAAGGACGACACATCAGCTCTGAGGCAGGAGAAAGTTTACTGATGGTAATGAGTATGCCCAAATCTACAAGACTAGGGGAGGTAATTTATTTTAAATGTTCTGGAATTAATGGGCGCGATTCTCTGCGTCGTTGTATCTTGCTCGAGCGGGATGAGGCCGTGAATGGCAGGTGAAGCGAAAAACGAGAACCGGGCCGGGAGTCAAACAGTTTGCGATGCAACTGGCCCGCTCCCGTAGGCAAAATCAGGATCTCGCCGTAGTGTGACGAGAAACCAATTATCACCGTTTAAGCCCTATTTCCATACAATTAATGGCAGCCACACCATATTCAACGGCCTCGCATGATTCAGTGGCCTCCTCAGTGGTCAAGCTGGTGCCGATTAGTACTGCTATGTAAATCGTGAACCTGGCGGGTGGGCTGCTGCGGGGAGGGAAGGAGGTGAGCAGCCATCTGAGCTCACAGGCAATGAGCCCTGGGGCTTTGGGCATGCTGCTCCTGTGCTCCGGGGGCAACCATGGATACAACCCTAGTTGGGGGTGGACCGCCATGGGGGGTTGTGGGTATCATGTTGGGGGGGGGGGGGGGCATGTGGGGCGGTGAGTTGGGGAGGCAGATGTGCACGGATCCCCGATGCCAACCCCTGTACCTTGTGTTCCCGTACCAGGTGGATCCTCACCTCTGCGGCGTGCGACGACCTCTGCATTGGTGACGCCTGTCCTCGGCCATCCCCATTACATACAGGCCCGTTCCTCGAACATCCTGAAGATTCTAATGTCCGGTATCCCACCGTCAGTCTGGGCCCTCTCCCGTCGATTGTGGGAGAGGTTCTCCTGCGGAGACACAAAGAGGGCTTCGTTAGCCACACGTGTGGGTCACAGTGCTGGGGTGGGGAGAGGGGGTGAAGGGAGGATTGGTGATGGGAGGGTTGAGGTAAACGGAGAGAGTGTGAAGAGTGGGTAAGTGGGGACAGATAGAGGGTTAGGGGTGGGAAGATTCCAGGGGAAGGGGGGAAACGGTGTCAACTCACCCGTGTTACCCGGTGGAGGTCGTTTGAATTTCTTGCCGCACTGGAGGCCAGTACTCCTGCTCACACTGCCCGAGCTGACAGCCGATGCTACTTCATCCTCGCTGGCACTGGCTACCCTATGCTCACCATCCGGGATTATCGGAGGAACAGGACCTCCCTCCTTGCCTCCACCGCATGTAGGAGCGTCCCCAGGTCTGTATCCCCGAATCGTGGGGCCGGTCCTCTCGGCACCGTGGCTGAGAGCTGAGTGGGGTTGGCTGTGCAAATGCTGCTTCACCTTGTTAGTGGTGGGGCCGGTGGTGGTGTTTGTTGTGGGGGGGGGTATCGCGCCCACTATCTGTGAATAACTTAGCAGTTGCGAGTGTAGAAAATGAAAGTTAACCAGTTGCAGCAGAAGAGGATGTGGGTAACAATTTTCACTAGTAAATAGCAAGTTCAGAAAGTAATTTCATAGAGTTTACAGTGCATAAGGCCATTCGGCCCATTGGGTCTGCACCGGCCCACACCTCCATCCTATCCCCATAACTCAGTAACCCCACCTAACTTTTCTTTTGGATACTAAGGGCAGTTTAGCATAGCTAATCTACCTTACCAGTTTCCTCCCACATCTTTGGACTGTGGGAGGAAACCGGAGCACCCGGAGGAAACCCACGCAGATACGGGGAGAAAGTGCAGACTCCACACAGGCAGTGAGTGACCCAAGCCGGGAATCGAACCTGGGACCCTGGAGCTGTGAAGCAACAGTGCTAACCACTGTGCTGCCGTGCTGCCCAATACTTCAAAGAGTGTGATTAATATTGGCATGTTCTTCTAAGTAGGATAGTGAATGGCAAATATTCTGGAGCTACTCAAGGACCAGCTTGATGCTGTGGTGGAGACTCCTGAGTATTTGTGGCAAGTTGAGTTCGATGGGTTGAATGACCTTCATCATCTTTGTGAACAAAACATAAAGGGTTTCTCCGATCGCGGGACTAAGTGTCCGTGCCATCGTGAACGCCGTCGCGTTTCACGACGACGCGAATCGGTCCCCGCTGCGACCAATTCAGGGGCAGAAAAGGGGCCAGCAGCGGTGCCACGAGAAACGTGGTGGGCGTGACGATGGAGCAGCAGCGTCATCGCGCAACGCCAGGATAACGCCGCGCCGTGTCATAGGTAGTGCGCGATCGGCACACAGGCCCCGAAGTCTGGAGATGGCTGAGCCCCGCCGTGGTGCTCCCCGCTTCCGGGACAGCGACCTAGACACACTGCTAGACGCAGGGCCATCCTTTTCCCCTGACGTGGTCACCGGCAGCCGTGCAGCACCGTGAGGCGGGGATGGCGAGACGTTGGCATGGCGATCAGCGCTGTGGGGCACATCCCCCGCTCGGGAGACCAGTGCAAGTAAAAACTGCACGACCTCACGAGGGCTGCGAGGGTAAGTACCCCGAGACCTTCCCACGGGCAATGCACCACCCTGTTCAGCCCCCCCCCCCCCCCCCCTCCCCCCCAAACACACACACACACAAGCCTGCTGACAACCACAGTAAGCGTTCAAGAACTGGATGGGGGACCACCTGAGCTCCATCTCTTTACCGTTTAAGAGCAGAGGGCTCTGGACCTCGCTGGGGGAGTCACCAGCCGGGAGGTAGTGCTGTGCCAGGTCGGAGGCGCAGCACCAAGTGAGATTCCCCTGTCAGCGTACAGTCCCTCAGCCCATCGTTACCCCCACCCCCCTCACACTCCACCCCTTCACACTCCACCCCCTCACACTCCACCCCCTCACACCCCACACCCTCACACCCCACCCCTCACACTCCACCCCCTCACACTCCACCCACCTCACACCCCACCCCCTCACACTCCACCCCCTCACACCCCACCCCTCATACTCCACCCCCTCACACTCCACCCCCTCACACTCCACCCCCTCACACCCCACCCCCTCACACTCCACCCCCTCACACCCCACGCCCTCACACTCCACCCCCTCACACTCCACCCCCTCACACCCCACGCCCTCACACCCCACGCCCTCACACTCCATCCCCTCACACTCCATCCCCTCACACTCCACCCACCTCACACCCCACCCCCTCACACTCCACCCCCTCACACTCCACCCACCTCACACCCCACCCCCCTCACACTCCACCCCCCTCACCCACCACCTCCCACACTCCACCCCCTCACACTCCACCCCCTCACACTCCACCCCTCACACTCCACCCCCTCACACTCCACCCCCTCACGCTCCACCCCCTCACGCTCCACCCCCTCACACCCCACCCCCTCACACCCCACCGCCTCACACTCCACCACCCCCACAGTCCACACCCTCACACCCCACCGCCTCACCCCCCACCCCCCTCACAGTCCACACCCTCACACTCCACCCCCTCACACTCCACCACCCCCACAGCCCACACCCTCACACCCCACCCCCCTCACAGTCCACACCCTCACACCCCACCCCCCTCACAGTCCACACCCTCACACTGCCCCCTCCATCCCCTCACAAACGACCCCGGATGTCTAAAGATATGTGCCTTATTGTGTTCTCGAGGGCCAGAAGATCACCGTCCTGGAACTGCTCGTTCACACCGCCGCCTTCCAGCTCCAACCTCTTCCGGCCACAGGGACGCACGGGACAGAGAGGAAGGATCATGGATGGGAGGGCCCTCTTCTGAGGCCGGGCCGCCGAAGGGCGACTCACAGAGGACAAACAGAGATGTCAGGATGGACAGTCATGACACAGATGACAGTGCGTCGGACGAGGAGGGTACAGCGAGCCAGGACAGTGACGGCGACAGGACAGCCTCTCAGGACAGTGACGCACAGAGGATGTTGCGACATACGAGGCACAGGGGCACGGCACCTGACATGGGCCGTGGACTAAATGCACCGGGCCAAGGTTCCAGCCAGGAGACCCCAGACCTGGGGACAGACGAGGACCTAGCGGCCACGGCACTGCTGTCACCCACGACTTCAACCATCGCAGATACACTCACCTCGGTTGGGCAAGTAAGTGATGAGGCTTCTGGTTCACTGACTGGTGCGCACCACACAGCCGAACCGGTACAGCGGGTGGAGGTAGGAGCAACCCAGGGGCTGGACGGTCAGAGGGCAGGCCAGGCCCAGCACCCAGCTGCCGCCCAGACGGTTCCCGGGTTCGTGAGCTTGCCAGACCCACCCACAGACCCGATGCATTCGCTACCTCAGGGACAATACAACGGGATGAGGCCGTCATCCGGCAACTGCAGACGCAGCTGGAGGAGTCCATCCGCAGCCACGAGCAGGGACTGGTGCCGGTCATGGCTGCCACCCAGGCCGTCACCGCACGGGTGGCGTCCATGATGGAGGCAATGGGGGCAACGGTTTCGGCCATGGGTCAGGTTCTTCAAAGCGTGGGGCTTAGTGCGCACGCGTCATCCACGGCCCACGACAGGGCTGCCCTCTCACAGGCAGCCATGTCCCAGAGCCAGCTGGACATTGCCGCCGCGCTCTGGTGTCTGGCCGAGTCTCAGCAGGCCATGGCCCTGTCCCAGCAGGCCATCGCTGAGAGCATCGGCGGCCTTGTCCATGTGATGGACGGCTTCGTCCAGACCCCGCAGGAGGTAGCGCTGTCCCTGACAGGGATGTCGCACTCCCTCAGCTCCATCGCTGGGAACATTCAGACCCAGGTCGATTCCACAGCGGGCCTCCAGGACTGGCAGCGCTAGGTGTCGGTGGTGCAACAGCGTTTGTCTCCGTGCGCACCACTGTCCCACAGAGAGGCCCGGGTGTCACCGGGCTCCCCGAAGGAGGAGGAGGTCCCGGTACCCGTCCCGGTTCCGCCAGCAAGGGAGGGACCAGAACACTCGGACTCCCCCCGTTCTGTCCCTGGTGCATCTGGTGGGCAGTGGGCAGAGCAGGCTGGCACCATGCCATCCAGCACGCCCGCCGAAAAGCTTAGCCCATCCAGGCTGGGCCGCCCCAGGAAACGCACACCAATGGGGAGCCACGTCGAAGGGCAGGATTCTCAGCAGTCCGCCTCCACTCCTGCTGTACCATCTGGGGAAACAGCTAGACGTAGTGGTAGGGCCCGTAAGGCCAAAAAGATAGACACAAAATAAGTTGGCATGGGTACAGGGCACAGATTAGTTATAGGGACTAGGGCACTTGTCTTTGAATGTCACTATTAAAGTTGTTACACCAAGCCTAAATGCGGCTGTCCTATGTCCGGTGCCGAAGGGGGTCGTGAGGGGGACCTGGTGACGATGGTGTTCGAAGTTCATTACAACGGTGAGCCGGGTGTGACCCCCCCCCACAACCCCATGCACGCTGTCGTCGTCAGCACACCGACGCCAGCTGCCCCACATGGACATGTGATGGAGTGTCCGTGACGCATAAAGGGGACACCGAGGTGGAGGGGTCAGATATGGCCATGAGTCAGACATTCTGTAGCGATCCAGAGCTCACAGCTCATCGCAGAGCGGGTTGTCATCATCCAACATGGCACTGATCACACCCGCTGACAGAAGTAACTGTGTAACAAAATTCACGCTGTGCCGCAGGTGTACGTTGCTGTGGGGGTGGTGCTGTGGGTGGTAGGGTTGTGCGATGGTGTGGGAGGTGGGGGGTGCTGGGTGGTGCCTTTGTGTGCGATCGATGGTGCAAGTGCCCTGAACAACAATGCCCTCCCCTTGTGTGTGAAACGTGCGGCGATCAACGCCTCGCGTGCTCGCTGTCCCAGCCGGTGGCGTCGTGCAGCCTCCTGGCATATCCCGCACCCCAGTGGTGTCTGTGCCCTGCCGCCCTCCCATCTTCCCACCCCATCCTCCTCCTCCTCCTCCTCATCCTCATATTCAGAGGCGTCACCCTCATCGGGCTCACCTGGTGGATCCTCCTCCATGTCATCGCCCCTCTGTTGGGCAATGTTGTACAACATGAGGCCACAAAAATCCTTCCGACCCTGTCGGGGTGGTACTGCGGAGCACCTCCAGAGCGTACCAGGCACCGGAATCTCATTTTAAGGATGCCGAAGCACCTCTCCACAACACCCCTGGTTGCAGCATGGGCCTCATTATAGCGTGTGTCCACGTTGGTCTGTGGCCTCCGTATAGGCATCATCAGCCACAGCCGCAATGGGTAACCCCTGTCGCCCAGCAACCAGCCCCTCATTCGAGGTGGGCGTCCCTCAAAAATAGCGGGTATGAATGACTGCGCCAGTATGAAGGCATCATGCACACTACCCGGTGATGCGCGATCAATTACACTCAAGACAAAGTGATTTTATAATGAAGGCTTTAATCTACTAGAACTTGTTCCCCAGCAGCTTCGGTACAGAAAGTGAAGGCTGCTGGGACGGCACCATCTCTTATACTCCGCCCTGCGTAATACAGCCAATGGTAGCCTCCTGGGTCTAACCAATGGTCATCCGCCTCTTAGGTACCGCAATACCTGATACTACCACACCCGGGTATTGGGCGCACACGTGCATTATTCTCATTCGATGGTCGCAGACCACCTGGACGTTCTTGGAATAGTTTCCCTTCCTGTTCAGGAAAACGTCTCTGTTCTCCGAGGGTGGACGCCGGTTGACGTGCACCCCATCAATGATGCCCTGGACCATCGGAATCCCGGCCACTGAGGCGAATCCCGCTGCCCTGGCAGCCTGGTGTGTTGTCCTCCGGGAAATCAATGTATCTTTCCGCGACGGCATAGAGACCATCGGTAATGGCCCGGATGCACCGGAGCACCGATGTCTGAGAGATTCCAGAGAGGTCCCCGCTTGGCGCCTGGAAGGACCCCATTGCAAATAAATTGAGGGCAACCGTGACCTTGACTCTCACTGGTATGGCGTGTCAGCCCCCCATTCCACATGGTACCAGGTGCGCCACTAGGTGGCATATATGTGCGACCGTCTCACGGCTCAATCTGAGTCTCCTCATGCATGCCGCGTCCGTAAGGTCCTGGAACGAAATGCGGCTCCGGTACACACAAGGCCGCATGGGGCATCTCCGCCACCTTGGGGCGACCACCTGTTCATGCTCCTCCCCTGGTGTCCATCAGGATCTGATTCGTCGACCTCTTCCTGCCCGACGACCTGGAGGTCATTGTCACCCTCCACCTCCTCTTGGACCTGTTGGGCGTGAGGGCCTGCAGCAGGAGCGCCTGGCACGGGGCCCTCTGCAGCCAGTCCGTCTGCTGCATCCACCTCTGCAGCAGCTTCACTGAGCCACCTGGGTCGGCCGCGCCGAATGGCTATCTGCAGGGCAGCCGCTGCCGCCACGGCGGCAAACATTAATGGCTGTTGTGCAAACATTATGAACTCGACGCGGGGGGGTGGGGGATGGGGAGGGGGGGGTGGGGGGTGGCGGTTGGAAGGAAAAACAACGACATTTGTAAGGAGGGCGATTTGGCACAGTATGCAGCCAGGGCCCTTTGGACACATGGGTGCCCTGGCTGCCTGGTTACGGTTCATTCACGCTGTGGTAGTCACCACTGATGTATATATTGTATATATAGGATGTTGATATCGGTGCTTTACGGTAAGGCCCCTGTACTACAGGTACGGGGGTAGATCCCTGCCTGCTGGTTCCGCCCAGTAGGCGGAGTATAAATATGTGTGCTCCCAGTACAGCAGCCATTTCGTCAGCTGTAATAAAGCCTCGATTACATCCTACTCTCATCTTTGTGTAATTGATCGTGCATCAATTTATTACACTGAGTTTTCAGAAGATGGATCTCCGCATCAAGCCGGATCGCCTGCAGCTGCATCCGCAATCAGACAACGCCAAAAAGGACTTTGAACATTGGCTAGCCTGTTTTGAAGCTTACATTGGGTCTGCGCCAGACAAAATTCCAGAAGGACAGAAGCTCCAGATACTTTACACGCGGCTGAGCTCCAACGTCTTTCCACTTGTCCAGGTTGCGCCGACCTACGCCAAGGCCATGGCCCTACTGAAGGAAAACTACGCTCAGCAGACTAACACACTCTACGCCAGGCACCTCCTCTCCATGCGGCGTCAATTTCCCGGTGAGTCGGTGGAAGATTTCTGGCGCGTCCTGCTCCCCCTAGTTAGAGACTGTGACTGTCAGGCCGTTTCGGCCACGGAACACTCGAATTTGCTAATGAGAGACGCATTTGTTACGGGCATAGGGTCTGACTACATCCGTCAGGGCCTCTTAGAGGGGGCCACGCTCGGCCTCGCGGCGCCCAAAAAACTAGCGCTTTCACTTACGGTCGCATCACGCAATGTTCAGGCCTATGCCCCCGACCACACGCCCCCCCCCCCCCCCGCCTGTGCATCGTGAATCCGCAGACAGCCGCCCCATCATGGACTTCATCAGCGACCGCCCTCAGCCAATCCCACGCCTGTGGCCCACGGCAGCCAACCAACCCCGGGGGGCCCAAATGCTACT